>NC_142878.1:84570833-85939166 GCF_051225735.1 Oryctolagus cuniculus | reverse complement strand
GGTGCATGCCCAATCACTAGGTCCACCTGCAGGTCTCCCTGGCACCTCCAATGCCACACATCCTGACTGCACTCACCAGCAGCCCCCAAGGCTGGTCCTCCCTCCAAGGAGCTCTACCTGGGTCCATGGAGTCCCCATCCACACCCTGCTGGAGGTGAGTGCAGTGAGGTGTGGAACCTCATCTCATGCTCACCTCATCTCCTAATGCCCACTGTGTCCAATCCTTTACCACACTGGCTGAGGCCCCCTTGTAGGTTCCTCCCAGATCTGTAGGTTTTTCTCCACCCCCATGACACCCCACCTCGGGGATGCTTGGATCAACACTTTCTACTGCTTCACCAAAGCAGACACACACACATGCACTGTGGGCTTCAACTGGTCCCTGCAAAACCTCTTCTGAGGCCTGGTGCTGGGTGGTCGTGGGATCTCGAGGAAGGCACTCCCCAGGCCCTGTGCATACCTGGGTCTCAGGGTCATCGGAGCCCAGGCTGGCTGCCCCCAGCTTGACCACCTCGGCCAGCTGGGTGATGGTGGCTGCCGAGGACTGCGCCGCCTGGGCCAGCTTGTCTGGAGTGGATGCAGCCCCCGACACAAGCAGCTTCGTGTCTTCCACCAAGGCCTTGGCTGTCTTCAGAATGTTCTCCCTGGGGATGCAGGCAGGACAGAGAGAAAGGGCAAAACCTGAGGACTCGGAGTCAGGCAGAGAAGGGAATCTTCCCAGGGGGCTTTTGCTAAAAGGCTTTGAAGGCTAAAAGGCGGCACTCTACCTTGCCTTACTGCAGGTATGGGGGACATGTGGCCTGTGGGCTGTGTAGGGCCTGTGAAACCACATGGTCTGGCCCTGCCAAGGCAACCCCAGGCAGGACTCAAAGTTTAAGAAACCTGGGGCCTGTGCTGTGGTGCATCAGGTCAAACTGCTACCTGCAGCACCAGCATCCACGTGAGCGCCAGTTCAAGTCCTGGCTCTTCTACTTCTCACCCAGCTCCCCATTAATGGCCTGGCAAAGCAACAGAAGATAATCCAAGTCCCTGAGCCCCTGCACCCACGCGGGAGACCCAAAGGAAGCTCCTGGCTCCTGGCTTTGGCCTGGGCCAGTCCCAGCTGTTGCGACTATTTGGGGAGTGAACCAGCGGATGGAAGATCTCTGTGTCTCCCTCTCTCTAACTCTACCTTTCAAACAAACAAATGCTTCAAAAAAATTCAAGAAATGCACAGCAGGCTAATCTTTGAACTGATAATTTAAAGATGCTACAAATATTCAAATGGCCCTGGGCAGAAGAAAGGTCCCCAGCCCTGCTATGGGGGGTGCTCAGCTTCCACGTGGGCAATGCTGAGCAGCAAGCACAGAGTGGATCAGCTGCAGTAAAATTTCTGCAAAAGTTTCAGACCTAGCAGTGCAATGAAACAAAAGCTCAGCTCCTTTGGCTCCTGCTCTCTGTCCAGACTTCAACACGTACAATTATTAAAAGCCAGAAACTAGACTTTAGACAAAAAATATGTGCTGTGGAGGCACCTGGTTTGGGGCACGTTGTCCAGGGATCAGAGTCCAAGGGGCCAGGCTCTGGGAGGCACAGCGAGGCACTGGGAATCTGTGCCCAGCCCAGCTCTGGGCAGGCTATGGGTGAGGATTTGGAGTTTCCAGGCCCAAGTGGTGAGTGCCCAGTGGCAGCCTTGTGAGCCAGGCTCTCAGAGCAAGGCTGGCAGAGGCAGCGGGCTGGGAGCACCTCTCCCCAAACCATCCCCAAGTGCCTGTGCTGGTGCTCCGGAACCTGCCGGGGTGGGGAGCGGCCCGAGGAACAGACCTCCCTAGTCCAGAGAGGGAAAGCTCAACAAGACGTCCTCGGCTGGTACCGGCTGCACTTCGGGCTGTTGAGGGCAAAGCTCAAGTGTGACTTGGTGCTGACAGTGGCTTCTTGGAGTCATAGGGTTCCTTTTCCCTACTTGAGCATCGTGCTGAAATAAGACCAGGTAATGGCATTTCTGACCCTGGGGTGGTGGCTCCAAGGTCGACCCTGAGTGACAGGGTCAGGCCAGCCCGGGCCCCTCTGGGAAGGAGGCCTCCTACCTGTGGTCCGCAAAGGTCTCGCTGTTCTCCGCGTTCAGCGTCCCTGCCGTGGCAAACATGATGGTGGTGTCCAGGTCGGCGATGATCCCAGACACCGCAGTAGCGGCTGTGATGCATGCCTGGGTCCCCTTGTTCCCAGCCTGCAGGGCTGACAGCACCAAGGACACCTGAGGACAGAAGTGGAGTGAGAATCAGAGCCGTGAACCAGAGAAAATGTGACCCACATTTTCATCGATTCTGAAGACACAATTCTATTCTCTCCTGTGAGTCAACATAGCTTAGGGTTCACAGCCTCAGTCTGAATCCCAGCTCGGCCATTTATGGGCCACATGACCTTGGGCAAGCTGTTTCACCTCTCTGAGTCTCAGGTTTCTCATCTATAAAATGGGGCTATTCCTTCTTGCCAATCAGGGTGGTTGAGCAGATGGAGGGGGGGCAACCAAGTGTCCAGCAAGGATCTGCACACAGGAGGAGTTCAGCAGAGGGCAGAGGGCAGATGCTACTGCTCATCCATTACTATTCTGTTTCTAAACCAACCAAGATGGGTCAGAGTGCAGGCTTCTGTGACAGGCCTGGCCCTCTCCACCCTTTCATTAAGATGGTGATAGGGACAGCCCAGTGCCAACACCTGTCCTTCACCTGCAGAGGGGATCCTGGAGGGGCTGGAGTCCAGAGGGGACCCACCTAAGTAACCTCCCCACTCCTGAGGCTCCAGCAAGTCATCAATCACCACTGAGTAAGGATTCCAGGGACCTGAGGTCCAGGCTAAGGGGTGAACCCAGTGTTTTTCCTTGCAGAAACCTGTGTGCACCCCTTCCCAGCCCTCTAGTACCCCTTCGCTGTTCCGGGCAGGCATCCCCGACCATGGCACACCCTGCTTATAAGGGTCTCAACCACGTGTCAGTTTCACCTGCCCTTCACTACTTGGACACAGCACCTGCTCTCTGGGTCTGTGCTCTGCCTGCAAGGCCCCTTCCTCTTGTCCAGCCACTGACCTCCTCATGCTGCACGAGGAGGTTCAAGATCCCTACTGGGACACCTCCCCAGAGTCTCTTCATCCAGAGACAGCGCTGCCTCCCAGGATTCCATAGCATACTCTCCTTGCACTCAGAGTAGCCCACTGCCCAAAGGTTAAGAACAGTCTCTTATACAGTGGGCAGTGGCCTAGCGGTTCACTTGCTGGTTGGGATGCCTATACTCTGTATCACACAGTACCTGGATTTAAGCCCAGCTTTGCTCCCAATCCCAGCTTTCTGCTAACGCATACCAGGAGGCAGCAGGCAATGGTTCAAGGACTTCAGTGCCTGCCATTTGCTTGGGAAACCTGGGCTGAATTCCCAGCTCCACACTTTGGCCTGACCTGGTCCTGGCTAGGCATCTGAGGAGTGAACCACTGGATGGGAATTGTTTGTCTTTCAAATAAGCTTTTTAAATTCCCAGAAAAACAACAACAAAACCCAGTACGCTTCAGGCTAGCGGCTGGAGACTGTGAGGCCAAGAGCTCTTATACCCAATTCTGGGTACACCACCAGCACCCCTGATGGTAGCTGACTCGATGAACGGTCTGAAAACATCCTGTGAATAGATTTTTTAAGACATGCTGTACAGGGCAGAGGGGCATTAGCGAGAAGCACAGGGTCTGAGATGTCCTCTCTCCTGTGCCGCTCAGATCTCAGCAGGAGAGGCACAGGGATGGCTGCCTAGCATCTGCATGTCCCAGGACCAGCCCACAATCAACTCTTTATCTTCCTCGCTTGCCCAATCCTCCTTTAAAAGCCACAAGGAAAAGACGAGTCAGACAGGCACAGGACTGGCCAGGGAAGGAGGGATCCAATTTCTAGAAGAACTCAGAGCAGGCAGAGACAAGGCACGGGAAGTCTGCAGGCAGGGTGGAGGGGAGCTGTCCTTAGACAAGGTTAGGAAAAAATGAGTCCGGAAACAGAGGCCCACCCACTGCAAAAGTTGTGCAAGCCAGCAGGTGTTCACTGAGGGCTCTGGGGCTGGGCACACAAAGGGAGAAAAGTCAAGGGGCTCACGGTTGGAGCTGCACTGTGTACCTCACCAAGACCCGAGGCCAACTGGGTGCCGGTGGGAAGGGAGATTAGAAGAGCAGGGGCACCGAGCAAGAAACCACCAAAAAGGCTGTGGACAACCAAGACAGCCGGCCACCCCCCCAGCTCTGCTCCTTCTCCAGGTGTCGTACATCAGAGCTTTTGCCTTAAGCAGCAGCAAGGCCAAGGCCAGCTCGGGAAGATCATGTGGCTTGGCCACGCTCACAAATACGCCCTCTCCTGCCCCTAGTGCTCCTGCTACAAGGTCTTCTACAGAGGAACTTGGCCAGAGACACTTCAGCAACAAGCCAGGGCTTTGAAAGGACAGGGAAAATACCTTCCTCGAGCAGAGACACTTGTTTCCTTGTCCTATGGAGCCTAGGGAGGCCAAGCAGTCCTGCGGGCTACAGGAGGCGGCCGGCCAGCCAGCCAAGCTTGGCCTTGGTGAGGGGGTCACGGACAGAGCAGCCTCTATGGGCAGCTGCTTCCAGCTGAGGGCCTGCCCCATCCATTTTGAGTCTCGTCACCAAGTCTCCCAAGTCTCATGAAAGAACGGTGCCTCACTTGAACATTTCTTTGCACCAGAATAAGTTTACCTTTCAATTCCATTTTCCTTGAACTCTTTGAAGTACCTGCATGTGTGCTCTGAACCAAAGTGACAGGAGAGGGAAAGACCACCCACACACGCATGCGTCCTTCAGCCTGGGCTCCACACAGCCCGTGAAACAGCCGCCCTGAGCAATGTGCCAGTGACATGAGCGCAACAAAAATATTCGTACCCCGGGCAAGAACAAAAGTGCTACTGAGAACCGAGAAAACATCCTGGGAGAAAAAGGGTTTGGCGCAAAGTTTACAGAAAACAGTGGCCTGTAATCACTCAGCATTTAACTACATGTCTGGCAGGGGGCCAAGCACTTTCACACACATCACTGTATTGTATCCCATAATCCTTACGAGCTGGGTATTAGATATTTTCATCATTTTACAGATGAGAAAGTGGCTTGGAAAGGTGAAGGGCCTCCGAGCTAGGATCTTCCAAGCCTGTGGATAATACTGCAGTCCTCTCCTACAATCTTGTGCCCCGTCCGCTCCTCCTTATCTGCTGCAGATCAGGTGGTGACGTGGAAGGAACTTTAAGTCCTCTGGACTCAGCCCTGAGCACCCAGGAGCCTCCTAAAGAAGGAGGAGGAGGGCACAAAGTGTCAGCAAGGAGCTGTGGGCTGCTGCTGGAGACTTCTATCCAGCCCAGCTGCAGGTGAGCCCTTGAAGAAGGTTGAGCACTGGCTGGCTTCATGGGACAGGCCCTCCTGTGCTCCTGATTTCTCACCCTCAGCGCCCCAATGCGCCCATCCCTGGAGGGAAGCAGCATCGAGGCAGCTGCCTCAGCGCCTTGGATTCCTGCTCGCTTTCCTGACTTTGCTCTCAATCTCAGCTCCCTGTACCTGACCCCGGGGCCACTCCTTACCTTCTCCGTGACCGCCCGCGCACACTCGATCAGCTCCCTCTTGGTGTAGCTGTCCGTGGGGCAGACCTGGAGGGCCCCGGCCTTTTGCACCAGGAAGATACAGCCGTGGCCCAGGTCCTGCACGCGTGTGCGAATCTGGAAGCCGATCTGCAGAGGGAAGCCCGGGATGGGGAAGCAGTGATGGACCCTGCCATCGAGGCCCTCCCTATGTGGAAAATTTCCCTGCGCCCTATGGGAGCCTGGCTAGGAAAATTCCACTCCTATTAGAAGCCCGTGTCTGGTGAAGTATGGAATTTGGTTGATTTTGCTTCCCTCTTCAGAGACTGTAAAATGCCCCCAGTCTTCATGAAGCAAGCTAGCAAAATGCCTCCCTGATGTTAGCTGCCTTGGCTCTGTATGGCTTATCTGCATCTGGAGCCACCAGGTAAGAAAAGTAATTAGATGGGCTCTGTGGGATAATTCTGTTACTCATTCAACAAGCATTTATTGCGTCCCTACTGTGTGTCAAGGCCTCTTTGAAGCAGGCAATGCATTTTATTTATTTCTCACAGCAGCACTAAAGGTTAATTACAAGTGCAAAACATAGCTTTGGTCTTGGGCATTTTTTTAAAGTGTTCAGATTCTTACAACCAGAAAACCCTCTTTCTCAGCTGGACCACATGGTGGGGACGACCATAGGAACCTGGCTTCCCTTCCAGCAGGCCAGGTCTGAGGTTTTCATAAAAGGTACATTTGCGAAGCTAAAGGCTCAGCAGGCACACATTCTACTCCTGGGCTATGAGATTAGAAAAAGCAGTTGGCCTAAGAAAAGCTGAGCAGGTCCCACTGTGGGTAGGCTTCCAGCTGTCTCTCCAAAGTTTGCATTCCCTCTGATTTTGCTTTGCGTCACTTCTCATTTTGGTCTGATCAACACAGATGCCATAAACAATCTTCTCCTCCAGTCTCCATTAAAGACACAGAGCACAACTTTAAGCATGCGTCTGGTTATCTTGAAGACTTCACAACAGCTATAGACAATCTGGCCCATCATTCCAGCGACTATCCAAAACACTGCCTACAAGAGCTAAAGTACTGTGAACGGCACCTGGGCAGTTAAGGCCCCCTGGAAGCTATTTTCCAGTGTCATCTTGCCCGAGTTTCAGGAAGGGTGAATTTGGAGAGTGGCTGGGGCTAACAATGCTCTCCCCTACTGCATTTAAGGGAGAAAGATCCTTTTATTTCCTAAGACACAAAGGACTTTTGAAAATCCATTTACTAGAAAATCCTCATGAGCCACAAAGTTGAGTCTCTGCTTTTTTGGGCATCTTGTACACTGTACACCAGGCAGGGCTGTCTCCTTGACCTGCCCCACGGAGAATGCAACATGAGCAGCTCTGCAAAGAGGCTGGGGCTGGTGCAGCAATAAAGCTGCTGCCAACAGGGAACAGGCACTGGAATCCAGCCCACACGGCAGCACTGCCACTTATGTGTATCTGCTGGGCTGCACATGTTTGCTGGTTTATAAACAAGGTTGAGCTGAAGCAGGAGGATGCCCCATTAAAGTTTCAGATTCAGCCTGCCTCTTGATGCCTTCCAGATGCAGCCAGGTTAACCCTAAGTACTCAAGGGTCAGAGTTCATCTAAGAGCAAGAGCTCTAAGGATCATCGATCCCTCCGTGATGAAGTGCTGCCAGTCAAGGAGGGAGGGAGTGGTGGGAGAAACATTCGCAGGATTTATAAAACAAAGACGACCTTACAGTTCAAGTTCCTGCAAGGGAACCCACGCTAACCACTGCAGATGTGTGGTCTTGGACAAATGAAGCTCCTGGAGCCTCGGTTTGCTTATGTGTGGAAGGGGGACTAATGATTCTTATCTCACATGCTGCGGTGGCCAGGGAGAATGCAACAGAACCCACACAGCTTCTGACCCGTGGCTGCAACTTGAGAAGCAGCTCTACCACTGCTTTCCAGGGGCACAAAGACAACCCAGGGCACATTCACGAAGGAGGGCAACCAAAGCAGCACGGTCTACGTGCAAATGCAAAGGACACTCTGTTCTACCAGAGGAACGTCTTAGAAAGGGAATGCATTTGTAAGACTATTCAAACAGATAAGGGCTTAAAAAATGCTAAGCTTCTCAAAGCAACGTTAAATGTTTCAGCAAACATGACCCAACTTCCCGAGACCACAGGGTGATCCAGCCTTCTACCAGTGTTGATTATAAAGGAATGTGGCTCCAAGACATTCAACTTGGGGTTTAAATTGGCAACTTTCATGAAGCCTTACTTGAGCCTCAAAAACCCCCTCAATTCCCTGCCTGCCCAAATGAAAGTAAAATGGAGAAAACCCGATGGCTGGCTTTGTGCCTTGAGGGAAATGAAGAGTGCCGCCTTTATGAAGCTTTGGATCTGATTTCACTCGGAGGGGGTCTAAGAAATAATGATCATCTTTCCTTACTGCCGAAAACTAAGCAAAACATCCAGATTCTTCTCAGTACTTAAAAGCAATTACCTCTGAAGCCAGGGCAAATATCATTTGCCTGGGATGGCTTTGGAAGTTAAAAGGGCAGTAATAAAATGTAGCTGACAAACTTAGCAAACACAGAAGGAAACACGAAAGGTGTGTTTGAGAGGGTCTTCTGAAAGCTGGTGGAAAATGCATATTATAAAAAAAACTGCAGGGATTTTGAGGTTTTTTTTTAATCCAAATCAACTTCTCTTTTGATTCTGTCTCTTCCCCACAGACGGTGTGAGGTGCCCTTGTGCGACAGGCTGTCAGTCTCCCAGCTCCAGGAAGAGGCACTTGGAGTGGAAAGTTTTAGACAAGTCCAGAGCAGGCACCCAGCTCATCTGAGTAAAGGGCGGTGTGGCTGCCACAGGCGCTCAACTAACGTGCCTGCGAGCTTTGAAGACAATCAGTATGGCAAGTGGTTACGGCGGCTGGTCCTGAGACAAAGCTCCGGTTACCCAATCTTCTCCCCAGGATTGAGATCGAAGGGCTGTAGCTCCTACAATCTCAATTTCTTTTTTTCTTGTCCTCTTCAGTAACTGCACAGCTGCCAGAGGGCTGTCACTTTAATGTAGAGCGATCTTAACAAAGGTTCGAGCTTGCTATGGAAAAATGAGCAGATAAAGCTCCTGCTTGATGTTCGAGGGCACAGCTATGGCTTTTCCTGTAATTGTCACATTCTGGAAAAGACCAGAGTGCTGACTCCACACAGCAGACTGCGCGGCTGCCATGAAAGAGACCAGTTTCTTATTTGCCCTGGATATAAGTGTTTACACATGCTGTGATGTGGGATCCTTGTGGGTACACAAATAATCCCACAATCTTGGAGTCAGAAACAACACTACATTGCTTTAGGGATCTCCTAACCTTCTCAGTTTTCCTCCCAAATATCTGTCTGGCAAATGCACACAAAGAATTCTCCTTTGCAAACCGCTGGTAATTTTATATTCTCTCTTCCCCCTGTTGCTCCAGGTCACACTGCTTGTGTGTCAGGAATGTAAACTACATCTCAAGATGCAAGGGCAAAAAGGGAAAACCTTAATGAAAACCTCAGCTGCTCCCTGCGCAGGGCCAGCAACTCAAGCAACCAGCTGGGGCACTTTTTGCTGTGCATTTTTCTTTCTTGGCTGCTCTGCAATATTTTATATTTTTGCTTTGATGATCTGTGTTGCAGTAAGAAAATCTGCTTGTTTCATACATGGGCTGGGTAACTCCTAAGAATTCAGACATGGAAAGGGTCTTAGAAGGGAGATGGGGTCAGGGGTGCATTCCATTTTGCAAGGTTTCTGGGGACAAAGATCCAAACCTTGCTGTAATCACCATCTCTTTCTGCTTTTAATTCCCCTTCTCAAAGCCAGTCCTTTCCTGCATTGTTCCAACTCAACTTAACTGTAACAAAAGTCCCCTTACTCTTATTTATGAAATACAAAAATTACACATTAATCAAATGAATCACATGTCTAGGTAAATTATAGACTAGAACCACAGTCTAGTCTTACTAAAAAACAGGGAGTCTTTTTTTTTTTTTTTTTAATTTGATGGGCTTGTGTCAAGAATCAAGTCTTGATGTCGGTCTCTGATAAGCTTCTTTCTTGGTAGTGACTTCACGTGCTCATTACAAACAGAATTATTCATGCTGCAGCCTAAATAATCATCCTGAAATCTCACAATGCAGGCGCTGTTAGGAGCTGAGTCATCCCATGCTAGCTATGTAGGGATGCAAGCACGTGTGATGCTTCTAGGCACATGCACGGTCACGCAACACGTTAGAAAGTCACTTTGCTTTGACTCTTCATTTCTGTAGCCCCCTCCTTGGGAGTCTTTGTTAAGACATGCTCAGACCTGACTCCAGGGAGAAACGGCAGCCCAGAGGAACTTGGGGACCATGACTATCGTGGCAAGCAGATGAGCAGCCCAGTCCTGACCTGTCGCGTCAACAACCTGGCTTACTGAGGAATGTCTTGCACATTCTGTGCTCAATAAACAGCTTGCTGGATCCCATGGCATGGCCACCTTTGTCTCCCCAGGGAGCCTGCCACCCACTCCACTGCATTCTCTATTTCAGATGGACCTTGTGTTCTTAAAGGAGCCATGGGTTCTTTGGGCCCCAGTCTCCTCCATGTCACTGGTGCCAGCAGGCTCCCTGGAGCTCTGCCCACCCTGGGCACCATCCAGTGACCCTCTCGGTTCTCAGAGATGCCAGAGATGGGTGCTTTCAGAAAGTGGCCTTGTGGGCCTAATGTTTGCCACTGTGAGACTGGTAGGGGAGCAGGCAATCTGAGGCCAAGCCTACACCAGGAGGTGAGGTAGAGGAAGGGACCCATGCCAGCTCTAGGAAAGCCCAAGGATAATCAGGCAAGAATCTGTTCCCTGAAGGTGGCTGCCTAGACAAGGAAAGCCAAGTCCCCTACTTGAGTGAGCCTTTGGAAAACACACAGATGTGTGTATTGTGGGGAAGACACCGGAAGCCCCAGGATCATGCATGCTTAGAGGCAAGAGGTGATGGGCCAGGCATAGGGGCCTGGCAGAAACTGCAAACCATGTCCTGCTGCTGGCTCTCAGCCAGAAGGCCCCAGAAAGGGGAAGAGCCTTGAGCACCGCCTGGGGCTACGGGGGTGGGCGCATGCACTGCACTGTACCAGGGACTATACTCAGTTCTAATTACTGGGCTGGGGTCTTCTGGGGTGGTAGCTAGGCCCCTCCCCGGGGCAGGGGAGCTCCAGGGAGCATGTGCTTCTAAACATAGGGGGCTTAAGGTGGCAGACCTCTTCTGGTTCCGCCGTGGCTGCTGCCATTTGGCCCTGGAGGGCCAGGTGCCCATAGTCACTGGTCATTTGTGAAGCCAGTCCTCCCAACTCCTCCGGGTTAGTAACCGACTTAGTCATCTGGAAAAAGAAAACAAGCAAGACACAAACACATACACACACACATACAGAGAAAAGCATGAGAACCACGTGTTAATATCATCGGAAGCCAAAGGATGTCATTCACTTTTAAGCTCCCGATGGGGTGAAGGTCAGGGCTTGCACTCGGGACTGGACCCTGGAGAGGGCAGTTCAAGCGGAGCCCATGCTGCATCACAGCAAGAGGCCAGCCAGAGCCCCTGCAGACCTGCAGCACCGCCTGCAGGCATGCAGATTCTGGCCGGGCCAGGCGGGCAGGTGCTTAGCGTTCAGGCCGTGCAGGGTGGAGCCGGGCCCTCGGGTTTAGTTCTGGCAGGTGAGGGTGGCAGCCTAGGGCAGCCCTGCCCTGTGGGGTCACCAGAAGTCCCCTGAGAAACCACCAAGGGGCACAGGCCCTGTGCATGCCACCTCCAGGAGCCCAGGCTGCTGTGGATAACCCACATGGGCTCCAGGCCCCCAGAAGCAGGCACCACCCAGGCAGAAGGACACCCGAGGACAGGGCTGTAAAGGAATTCGTGCATGAGAAATGAGGGAGAAGGCACCACTAAGGGCAACGACTCTGAGAACAAAGCATTGTGGTGAATTTGTGCCCCACAAATGACAAAGCTTCAGCCACAGATCTAGTTAAGAGTGTACCATAAGGGTCAGATTTTACCTCTTTATGGCCAAGACAGTATTTTATAATGTGCCTCAGTTTATTTTACTTAGCTAACATGCTAGTATCTGGTTTTATGCCTCCAATGATCACAACAGTTTTAACCTGTCACCCAGAAAGGCACCCTTGTCCCTTTTTCAGGGCCTGCCCTCCTGCCCCACCTCTTCTCTGGCTCTGGATAACTGTCTCTGCCTGTGGCACTTTGGCACCCTGACTATAAAGAGTTTTAATGGGCCGGCATTGTGGTGCAGCAGGTGAAACCTTCGCCTACAGTGCCAGCATTCCATATGGGCGTCAGTTTGAGTCCTGGATATGCCACTTCCAATCCAGCTCCCTGCTAATGCACCTGGGAAAGCAGCAGAAGATGGCCCACGTGCTTGGGCCCCTGCACCTACATGGGAGACCTGGATGGAGTTCTTGGCTCCTGGCTATGACCTGGTCCTGCTCTGCCTATTTGAGGAATGAACCAGTGGATGGAAGATCTTTCTCTCTCTCTCTCTCTCTCTCTCTCTCTCTAACTCTGCCTTTCAAATAAATAAATCTTTTAAAAAGTATTTTTAAAAAGCTCTTCAAAATGACCCCACTTCCACTGAGGTGGGACGGGAGCGACTGTTTCTCCCCTTCCTTTGCTCACCCAACTTCATGTTCCATAGAAGGCATATTTTTAGGAAACCCTGAGGGCTTCAGGCCCAGGTGTGGATTCCAAGGAATGTATATGGAACCCCAAGAGAGTAAGGTGGTCTCATGGGCTGCTCCACCTGTTCCCTACCGACAGGAGCACAAAGCTGCTGGGCATGACCTGGTGAGGTGCAACAAGCTCTTTCCCATCCAAGGAACCAGCCCAACTATCTCAGGAATAGCCATGTAACCTGAGACTGGGCCTCTTAGGATCTTGGATATCAAGGGTCTCAGCAGGAGAGCTGGGAGCCTGGCCCAGGAGATACTCCAGAAACATAGGAGACCACTCGGGAACATTTGCATCCACGGCTATGACTGCTCCCTGCTCATCAGGCATCGGGCACAATGTGGCTGCCCGAGTAGACCTAAGGCCTGCTTTCCAACAAGGACGAGCTTGGTCCTCTTTCCAGTACACCAAGATGGGTTCCCCTTTCACCTCCCTCCCCAGCCTGGTTTCTTTAAACAGCAGGAAGCCCGGCACAATCACAACTGTGTCTCCTCTGAATGAACCCATCAGCCAGGGACGCCTTCATGGTCCAAGCTCAACCTCTAGTGGACACACGGTTACATGACGGCAAAGCCATCTAGAGCACATGTCGGGTGGGGCTTGTTCTGGTCCCCCAGCTGGGAAGGCCACCTGATCTCTCCACTCAGGTTTATCTGGCAGGCATCAAAGAGGCATCTTCTGAAATTTTATCCCGTGGCATTTGAGCCTTCAAAAGTTCAGGGGAACTTACTGTGAACATCTATTATTCTGTGAGGATGCCATCTGTCATATCTGAATCATGTTTTAATAAATCAAGAAAGCATTCAGTGTCTCTCAAGGCCCTTTTTCTATAAGGACCCATACAATACAGTTCTGGTTGCATTGCATTTTAGCAACAAAACAGCCCTCCCAAAGTGACAAGCTCTGTGCTGGATAATCTCTGTTCTGTTTGGTTTTGTCTGAAAACATCTTCTTTTGATGAGAGTTTTAATAAAGCCCCTCAAGTCCTCTGAGAGGTGAAGAGGACCCTATCCCCAGCCCCCAACTCCAGTTTCCCTGTCATAGCCCCTTCTGGAGAGAGAGAGAGAGAGAGAGACAGACAGACAGACAGACACAGAGATCTTTCATCTGCCAGTTCACTCCTCAAATGGCTGTAACAGCTGGGGCTGGACCAGGCCAAAGCTAGGAACCAGGAGCTTCATCTAGGTCTCCCACATGGGTAGCAGTGGCTTGAGAACTCAGACCATCTTTCACTGCCTTTCCAGGCACACCAGCGGGGAGCTGGATAGGAAACAGAGCACCTGAGACTTGAACTGGCGCCCATATGGATGCCAACATTGCAGGCAATAGCTTAAACCATTACGCCACAACGGTGGCCTCTGTTCTCTCACTTTCTCTCCTTCCTTTGTTCACCCATCTTCACGCCCAGGTCTCAGTCATCTTTAATTCCCTCTCACAACTTTTTCAGGAGATGCAAACTCCAGCAAACTAAGCTTCGAGACCACAGGCAGAAGCTGTGACCAGAGATGGAGGACAGAAGCTGGAACTGGGAGGCCCTGGGAACAAGGACAAGTCTTTCTCCCCTGCACGGATCCCAGGCTTGAAGACGTGGGGGCGGTGGTGCATAAAGGGGGTGACCAGCAGCGGGAGGGGAGCTTTTGCTTCTTACCATTTCCTGAGCCGTCACTGCAATGGCTTTGGAGTATTTGACCACAGTTGTCTGATAGTCGACAAATGTTCCCTTTGGTTCGGGAGGAGTGCCTTCGTCAAGCTGTTGGAAAGAGAAAAAGAACCAAAAATCAGAAGCTGCCTTTCCAAGCATGAACTGTATTTACAGAATTAGGAACCTCAAAGAACGAGAGGCCCAAAGGCAAAAGAACCTTTCAACGCCTGCAGTAAGGACTGCGACAGAGGATCAGGCTGGGGCTACACAGCCTGGGACACAACTTTCCCTGAACCATCAACACAGACTCTACGCTAGTCTGTTTCTTCAGCAGGCATTTGGATGCTGCTGAAGACCCCCATCATGGGATGGGGCCCTGCTATGAAGTGAGGACTGTGCTGTGGACACGCTCCATCAGTGCAGACTGGGCACCTGCTGGGTGTCGGGCAGTACAGTGTGCCAGGACCAGTCCAGGAGAAGCAACATTATGGCCAACCTGGGGGAGTGCGGGAGCAAGGGGGTGCTTGGAACACTTAGCCACAGGCCCCCACCACAGTCCTTTAACCAGTTTGGAGAAAATGTGAAAAACACAGTGGTGAGTTCTTCAGGATTTCAAACTTATTTAGCTGAAAGATTTTCTTTTATTCTGAGATGATAACTCCTCCCTCCTACTTTCTTTGATATTAATGTGCCCTTTATTTCATGATATAGTAGGGGTACAGGACATAGGGTTTTGTTCATTTTATCTCTTTAATTTTTTTCCTTGGACCACAAGGAAAAAAAAATAAGGCCCAGATGAAAACAAATATGACTGCAACATGAAATCCCAAGACGCTGGGTAAAGGGGGAATGAGGAAGAGGTGACGGTGATGCCCTGGACTTCTGGTCGGGCAGGTGAGGGTGAAAGCCAGCAGTGGAAGTCCAACTGCACACTCCACGGAACAACCAAGGAAGAGAAACCCTTCATCCAGGCCTCTGTGGCTTGTGTCCTCAGCAGTTCCTGATTATTGCTATCACACAATACCACACTTTGTCCCCAGCCCTTCCAGAAAGATCCAGTGTGTTCTGGACTGAGTGAGCAGCAGTTACACCATGGACATCAGATGGGACAAGAGCTACTTTCCTTTTTTTTTTTTTTTTTTTTAAGATTTATTCATTTGAAAGTCAGATTTACAGAGTAGAAGAGACAGACACAGAGGAGGAGAGAGGGAGAGGGAGGGAAGGAGGGAGGGAGGGAGGGAGAGATAGAGAGAGAGAGAGATCTCCCATCTGCTGTTCTACTCTCCAAATGGCCACAACGACAGGGGCTGGGCTAGGCCAAAGGCAGGAGGCAGGAGTTTCCTCCAGGTCTCCCGAGGGTGAAGCACTTGGTCTATCTTTCACTGATTTCCTAGGCACACAGCAGGGACTTGGACCAGAAGTGGAACAGCCGGGTCTCAACAGGGATGCTGGTGTTGCAGGTGGCAGCTTTACCTGCTACGCCACAACACCGGACCAAGAGCTGCTTTCCTTGACTATAGCCCATCACAGTCCTTAAGGCTCAGGACCATCAACCAAAAACTTCAGGACCTGACTTTCATTTTCCAGGAATTTATGGACTATTTCCCTATCATTAGAGTGATTTGGAAAAATACGTTCTCCAAAGAACACAAAGATTACCAGTAGAGTTTCAAATCTCTGTTCTTTAGTGTCTGTGGTAGACACATGACTTCTTTTCTTTTTTTATTTTTCTTTTTTATTTTTTTGACAGGCAGAGAGGACAGTGAGAGAGACAGACAGAGAGAAAGGTCTTCCTTTTTCTGTGGTTCACCCCCCAAGTGGTTGCTACGGCCAGTGCATTGCGGCCAGCACGCTGCACCCGATCTGAAGCCAGCAGCCAGGTGCTTCCTCCTGGTCTCCCATGCGGGTGCAGGGCCCAAGGACCTGGGCCATCCTCCACTGCCTTCCTGGGCCACAGCAGAGAGCTGGACTGGAAGAGGAGCAACCGGGACAGAATCCGGTGCCCCAACCGGGACTAGAACCTGGGGTGCCGGCGCAGCAGGTGGAGGATTAGCCTAGTGAGCCACAGTGCCGGCCACATGGCTTATTTTCAAAGCTCTGTTGTTCTGAAGTCCCCCAAACAAATCCACCGGGACTTACCCAAGGGCCTTGAGAAAAGGGGAAAATCATTCATTTTATGCCAAACTATCCACATTTGGAGCCTAAGAAGCCCACAGCCTAAATTAAGGGATGCTTTGACAAAGTGGAGCCTGGGCTGTCTAACAGGAGGCCAGGGCATTCCAGCTCCAGCTTGTTCCTTCATTAGTCTGATGATAACTACATGATGAGAAAGGAGAATTATTCTAATTAGTTTCAAGACCTCCTTTCTTCATGGAGATCTGAACAAGCAGTCTTCTCCAAATCAGCAATTAAAAGCCACTTACTAACTCCCAAAACCACATTAACACACTCATAATCTGACAGTGGACAGTTCCAAATACAGATGACGTCTATCATTCTCGGCTACACTATCAGGAGGCAGTAATTAGATGTCAATGATCGATGGTTCATTCTAAAGACTGTCAAGCTGATGTGACTGGGGACAGACGTCTCGGGGGAAGAGCAGGAGACAAGGAGATGGAACTGTGTGCAGTCTCATCTGCCTACTGACCCATCTCGACAACGGTTACTGGGTGGCGGGCAGTACTCATGCTATCCTCTACGTCTACTCCTGCCAGAGTTCACTAAGGGCTTCTATCCACTCTCTCTCAGTGGCTTCTGTGTTTGGCTCGCTACCAGAACCATGAGTATACTTAGCAAGTACTGAGATTTTTAGGCTCCATTCCAGGGAGCTTCTGACCAAGCAGGTCAGGCGTAGAAGGCCAGGACTCTGCATTCTAAAAGCTTCCCACGATTCCCAAGGCCAGCACTTGGGATTTCCTGCATTACTTCATTACAATAAGTCTATGAAGTAGACAGGAGAGATAAATAATCACGTCCATTTTACAAACTAGGAAACCAATGATATCAAATACGGCTCCATTATTCCTGCATGCACAACCAGAAGGAGGTTGGCAAGTGGCTTCTAAGAGCAATGGCTCATCAAGAATGAGCGACGCACTGGACATGTGAGTGGACATCTGTACGCTGACTGGAATGCCCAGGGCAAGGAGAGCCCTGCTGGGATGGGCCTTGGCTGCCGGTCAGCGCCTGAGAGTGGGGAGCAGATGGGCAGCAGTGGAGGAGTCTGGGAGCTCACGCCTACCTTGCTCATGGCTTCTGCGATGGCGTCCACCATGCCTCCTACCAGCCCCACTTCACTGGCAGCTTCATTCAGCGTCACCATGATGTCGTCCACGGCTTCCTTCATCAGCTGGGCGGCCTCTGTGATGGCGTCGTGGGTGTGCTGTGCCTAAGGCGGGGATATTGTGAAACACTTCCTCGGGCAGGAAGAAATGGTGCCCAGTCTTTCGAGAACTGTTTTGCTGAAGAACAAACTTAAAAAGCCGAGTGCAACACTATCTCCATGACAGAACACAGCAACAACAGTTTCCCCTTTCCCTGATTTTGTTTGAACATTTGATTGCAACAAATAAAAATCAGAAAACAAGACCCCTTTTTACAATGGAGAGGAAAAATAAAACTTTAATATCAAAGAGTGTCTTTTTTTTTTTTTTGGACAGGCAGAGCTGGACAGTGAGAGAGAGAGAGAGACAGAGAGAAAGGTCTTCCTTCCGTTGGGCCAGCCCCCAAATGGCTGCTATGGCCAGCGCGCTGTGCTGATCCGAAGCCAGGAGCCAGGTGCTTCCTCCTGGTCTCCCATGCGGGTGCAGGGCCCAAGGACTTGGGCCATCCTCCACTGCACTCCCAGGCCACCGCAGAGAGCTGGACTGGAAGAGGGGCAACCGGGACAGAACCGTTGCCCCAACCAGGACTAGAACCCGGTGTGCCGGTGCCGCAGGTGGAGGCCAAAGAGTGTCTTATGACATGACTAACATATTTTACCACGTTCAGGTAGTGGGAACAGAATGCCACAGGTTCTTAAATACAACACTTGACACATTTAATGAAAAAACCCATTAATGTTATCTTTAAAGACCCCTTCTCATAAAGATAAAATGTATTCTAACAAATGTAGATCTCTTCAGAGTTGCCCAGTAAGGTGTAATTCCGTGCCTGTAAATGGATGGGATTATGAGAATGTGAGCACACACAAGAGAAATCAACTTGCAGAAGAACCCAAAGTCTCTTCAACTATGCAAAAAATGGTCTTATTTGAGGCTGGAGAAATAGGAGAATAAGGAAAATTCCTCAAGGGCAAACGCTCTAGGCAAAGCCCCTGCAGCCCACATGTTCCTTTAACTGTACCTTAGAGATGTGTTTTAAGAACAGCAAGTGGGGCTGGCATCGTGGCACAGAGGGTTACACTACTACCTGTGATGCCAGCATCCCATATGGGTACTGGGTCAAGTCCCAGCTGCTCTGCTTCTGATCCAGCTCCCTGCTAAAGCACTGGGAAGATGGCCCAAGTCTCTGGGTCCCTGCTACCCATGTGGGAGACACGGAAGGAGCTGCAGGCTCCTGGCTTCAGCCTGGCCCAGTCCAGCTCTTAGGATCATTTGAGAAATAAATCAGTAGATGGAAGATCTCTCTCTGTCACTCCATTTCTCTCTTGCTTTGCCTTTCAAATAAATTAAATATATCTTAGGAAAGAAGAACTGTAGGTGTTTCACACATGCGTGATGCACTGAGCAGGGGCTGTGTAAATGAATGGAAAAAATGATGGCAAAACCCTAGTGCTGAGCTCCCTGAGATACCTCCAGCAGCAGTAAGACAAAGAGCCACGGGGTGGTCAGACAAATTTGGGATCTAGTTCTTTTTTTGTTTTGTTTCTAAGATTTATTTATTTATTTGAAAGTCAGAGTTACAGGGTTGAGGGGAAGAGAGAGAGAGAGAGAGACAGATCTTCCACCTGCTGGTTCACTACTCAGATGGCTCCAATGGCCAAGGCTAGGCCAGGCTGAAGCCAGAAGCCTCATCTGGGTCTCCCACGTTGGGGGCAGTGGCCAAGGTACTTGGGCCATCTTCTCCTGCTTTTCACAGGCCACCATCAGGGAGCTGGATTGAAAGTAAAGCAGTTGGGATATGAACTGGCATCTAGATGGAATGCAAGTGTCACAGGTAGAGGCTTTACCTACTATGCCACAGCCCCTGGATTCCAGGTCTGGTCCCACCACTAACTACATAAGTGGTCCTGGACTTGGCTTCCTCCCAAGTGAAATGGAATAATTTTTAACAATGCTCTGAGGTGAAATTCTGAGCTGAAGAAATGGGTGCAGGTGCCTTCTTTTAATAAAGGCCGTCTGGAAGGTGGCTGTCCCTTGCCCTGTACATGTGACCTAATGACAGGTGGTTCACAGCACCCAGGTGTCAGGTCTGCCCACAGAGTGGTTAGCACAGCCTTGGCCCCCTGGGAGGAGACACTGCATCTTTACTTTGGTAGATAAGAGAGCCGGGGAAGTCACTGGGAAATGGTAATTAACTTCTTAAGGTGATTTATTTATTTGAAAGAAAGAGTAACAGAGATATGGGGAGAAAGAGAAAGAGAGAAGGGGAGAGAGGGAGGGAGAGAAAGAAGGAAGGAAGGAGGAGGGAAAGAGAGAGAGAGAAAGAGAGAAGGGGGAGAATTGATCTTCCATATGCTGGTTTACTCTCTATATGTCCTTAACAGCTGGGGCTGGGCCAGGCTGAAGCCAGGAACTCCATCCAGATCTCCCACGTGGGTAGCAGGGACCCAAGTACTGGGGCCATTTTCTGTTGCCTCCCAGGTGCATTAGCATGGAGCTGACTGAGCGCAGAGCAGCCGGGATTTGAAGCAGGCCCCCTGATACCGGATGTGGGCATTCCAAGTGTTGGCTTATAAGCTGCACCATAAGGCCTGACCCATGAGTGATTCTTTACATAAAAGAGAATTCCAAGAAGAGGCTGTGCGAGTCAGAGGAGCTGGCCCTTTCTGAATTGAAAAGCCATGGGAAGTAGGAAGAGTTCCTTAAATACAGGATCTGATGAGACGTGAAAAGTGTTGGTGATGGGTGTTTATCCTGGAGGCAGCTCTGTCAGGATTGCATGGATCTGTGTCTTCCAGATGCAATGAAGCAAACTGGTCATTAAGCTTGATGGCTGATCTCACAGCACAGAGGGCAGAAGACACAAGGTGCGCACTGCTTCCTTCTGATGACAGACACCTGCAAGGTGTTCTCTCCTACACATGACCTCAAGGGAGGGCATGCCACTCAAATACATCCTCTCTGCAGAGGTGAAATGGAAGGTGTGGTTCCCCAGGTCTGGCGACACCGACAAGCCAGCCATCCCACATCATGCTAAAACGAGGCACATGTTTTAGGGGGAGACGAGTGCGACGTGCCAAGGATCTGTTCTTTTACACGGGCTCAGGAAAGCATTGGAAGCCAATTTTGGGGGCACAAAACTGCTCTGTGAACTGCTTGGGAAATTTTAAGGATATCTGCCGTGTACTGGGTCACTGAAACTTACAAAAGCATACCCCTTGGGGCCAGCGCTATGGCACAGCGGGTTAACGCCCTGGCCTGAAGCACCGGCATCCATATGGGTGCCGGTTTGAGACCCGGATGCTCCACTTCCGATCCAGCTCTCTGCTATGGCCTGGGAAAGCAGCAGAAGATGGCCCAAGTCCTTGGGCCCCTGCACCTGTGTGGGAGACCAGGAAGAAGTTCCTGGCTCTGGATTGGCGCAGCTCCGGCAGTTGCAGCCAATTAGGGAGTGAACCATCGGACAGAAGACCTCTCTCTCTGACTCTCCTCTCTCTGTGTAATTCTGACTTTTGAATAAATAAATAAATCTTAAAAAAAAAAAAAAGCATACCCTTGCTGTTGCCTATCCAGGTCTAGAGGAATTCTCTAGAAGGCCTGCTCTCCTGCACACATTTCAGGTTTACAGACTCCTACAGGATTCTTCTACAAAGCTGCTTCCCATTGCTCAGGCCTCATCCAAGCCTTTTCTTCTTAGCTTCAAGTTCCAGCTTTAACAGAAGCATCCCGAATCCTGCACACCTGCTACCTGAGCACTACGGCTTCAGAAACCCACAGACACAGTGGAACCTCAATGAAGGCATATTTAAATAACCAAGAGCAGTCTACCAAGTGGAGACGGCAGGCTCAACCACCAGGTTCTTTTTGATTCTGGAGGGGTTCCTTGTTCCCGGTGCAAATGGCACAACACACGAGAACAATCAGATTCCGTTCATTCTGGACACATCTCAAGTCTGCCACCCAGGAGGCCGTGTTTCTTTATTACAGGGCTACAGCCACACAGCCCAGGTGGCAGGCACAGATGTCACAGGAAGATGGAAAAGGCTATGGGCAGTGGTGGGGTGGGGGACAGGGGGATGGGGGCAGAGGTTTCAGTTTTAGTGAAGGGGAAAGCCCATCCACATTTAGAAATGCCCAACAGTGGAGAGACAGGGCTGGGGGTTTTGCTCCAGTGGCACAGACAGAAGGTGTTGGAATCCAGCAAGGATGCTGAAGGTAAGCAGGTGCATCAGGCCAAGTGCAGGACAGAGTTCAAGGTGTGAGGCAGAGATCACACACCAAGCGCCTTTACCATGAGCCTCAGGCCCTGGGGCTGCTGCTCCTCTCTTTCTTCTTCTTCTTCTTCTTCTTTTTTTTTTTTTTTTTAAAGAAAACCATCCATGACATCAGCTGTATTACCTCATTTCCTCTCTTCAGTTATGCTAGGGAGTCCCTCCTAATTAACCCCAGTGTCCAGGTAAGAAAACAGAAAGATGAAGCAATCCAGCAAGAGGCAGAGCTGGAATCTGGAACTAATTATGTCTGACCCCAAAAGCTGGTGCTATGTTTCTCCAAATAAAAGCTACGGATAAACTACCTAAAATTTTAATCTCATGACCTCCACCAACAGGGATATACAACACCTAACACCCAGCACATAAAGCCTAGCGAACAGATGCCCACAGAGTAGCAGCCAAGGTGAGTAAGTCCGTGCTTCGGGACTCTCAGGAAAGGATGCATAGAAGCAAACCTGAAGCATCGCAGGCATCTCTGGGGACAAGCCCGCCAGTGTCTGCAGTGAGGCCTCAGGTTGAACGATCCCAGAGAGGCAACAGGAGTGATCACGTATCACATCTCCCCTGCATCAGCCCGGGTTTCTTGTCATTCACTACACACCGTTTCACATGGGCTGCAAACCACTCCAGATGTCCTCACAAAGCTTTTGGGGCAGACAATGTCTGCTCCCAGAGATGAGGTGCCCTGGGAGCTCTGAACCTCCATGCAGATATGCTAACATCCTACAATCAAGACAACTCCCACTTCCAACTCTCACACTGGTGCTGAGCCCCTCTCTGAGAGGGAGGAAACAGGTGGTCCCCAGTCTAGAAGAGACAGCCTAGACTGTGAGAGAAGGGCGAGCTCTGGTTCTGCTCTGGGGAGCTTCAAGGGCGCTGGTTCACCCAGGGCATCTACCGTTCGCTGGGCTCCCACAGTCATGACAGCACGCTCTGTTCTTGTTCTACCCCAGCACTTCAGCAACTACTGATTTTTCCCCACGTCTCTGAACAACTTGTGGGCCAGTGGCTGGCTCTTAAAACTTTTATTATCCCCGGAATTAGGGCCCTAGTAACTTCCAGACTTGTGATTGAAAACTTGAACATAACAAATCTAAGTCCAAGACATCGCTTACATTGCTGGCAGTTTGGTGCTTCTAAACTATGGAAAGATTGTGTCATTCTTCTGCTTAAAGACAGCCAAGGGCTCCCTAGAGCGTACAGTAGAGGCCAAATGCCTTCGCACAGAAGCTGCCACCTGTCAAAACACAGCCCAGTGTGTCCTCTCATCTGGTCATCCCCACAGTCCGCGTGTTCCAGATACATCAGTGTCTGCCGTTATAATCTTTTTACAGCACTATCCATGCCTCTGCAATAGGCTGTCCCCTCCTCCCAAGTCCCCGAGTTTAAAGCAGAATGTGGCATAAAGTCACATGTGACATGCTGTCATCAGCTCTGGACACTTAAAGAGCTGGGTGACAGAACAGGCTGAAGAAATGTTCCTTTTGCCTCCGGCCTCAGAATCAGCCCTTACGGCATGCAGATCTGGCTGAAGAGCCCATAAGAGTATTTTAGGCATGGAAAGCCAAGACACTCTGGCAAAAACAAACAAACACCTAAATGATAGATCTCTGTGAGTCAGATCCCAGTGGAAAGAACAGGCCATCAAAGAAGGAGGTACCTTTCTCTGAAGGGAGAAGAACTTCCACTTTGACTATGACCTTGTCTAAATATGATCAGAGTCAACGAACTCAAAAGGCTTCCATAGCCTTGGCAACTCATGACAAGAGCCTAGGGTGATTACTGACGCCATAAACAAGAGTGTCAATTTGTTAAGTCAACAACAGGAGTCACTGTGCACTTACTCCTCATATAGGATCTCTGTCCTTAATGTGCTGAACAATGTGAATTAATGCTATAACTAGTACTCAAACAGTATTTTACACTTTGTGTATCAGTGTGGGTGCAAACTGTTGAAATCTTTACTTAATATATACTAAATTGATCTTCTGTATATAAAGATAATTGAAAATGAATCTTGATGTGAATGGAATGGGAGAGGGAGTGGGAGATGGCAGGGTTGCGGGTGGGAGGGAAGTTATGGGGGGAAAAGCCATTGTAATCCATAAACTGTACTTTGGAAATTTATATTTATTAAATGAAAGTTAAAAAAATAAATAAAAAAAGAAATGTTCCTTTTGCAATTGGAAAGGGAGACTTTCATATTTAATTACTGTCCCGGAAGTAGCAGTAAAAGAAATGACCTTCACTGGAAAACAACAGAGCTCTCCTTTGTGTATGCTAGGTGTCAACAATGAACAGATACCCAGTAAGAACTACGGATTTTATTCCTTTAATAATCACACCTTACACATTTCTTCCCCAAGGACACACGTCTTCACACTATGTCAAGGAGAAACATACTTTATAAGTAAGCTCTCGTTAAGCATCTTTCCTGGTTCTCACCCTGCAATTTTCTGGAAAGGTCAACAGAAGGGTACTTCTTCTCACCTTAGAGTGGGAAATCAAATCCCACCAAGTGAGAGCGGGAGGCAGTTCCCCCTGCAGGATCGCAGTGCAGGAGGAAAGCAGAATGGTGCTACCCAAGCCCCTGACATCCGGAACCATACCTTGGGGTTCCCGCCTCCTTCTTTGGCCGCGTACAACATCTGCAGGGCAGACTCTGCGAGCGTCTTGGTCTGGTCCAGCACCGTCATCTGCTGCTGATGGTCAAGAATCTTGGAGGCGACACCAACTGCGGCCAAGATCAAGGGCTCGAAGTAGCTCGCCAGCTGCGTCACCTTTCAGGAAGAAAAGCCACAGGTGCATCTCGTGAGTGTCTCCTTAAGAGGCATCCCTGGTGGGGAGAGGGTTGGGGACAAGGACAAGGTGCCTCACAGGGAGAGGCAGATCCGCTGGTTGACTTTGGAAAGCACTTGCTAATTAACAGACTCCTGCTTAGTTTTTGCTTCCTTTGGGAAGTTTTTCATCTCCTTTTTTGCATATGGTAGAGGTGTTAAGGCTTCCACTCTGGGACCCAGAGTTAGAGATGAGAACTTTTAGAAACAAAAAGAATTTTAAAGAACCAATGACAGAAGGGGGAGAAGAGGAGGAACAGGACAGCAAGGGGTTGAGAAACAAGCCTGAGATGGAAGGAACCTTCACAAGCTTCGAAGGAAACCAATTCAATCGCCTTGTGCTCCAAGCACAGTGGCCAAGACTTGGACTAGAGGAATAAAAAAAAAAAAAAAAAAAGGCAAAACAATTTCCCATGAGCCTATATGCTTTGTTTATGATCAATTCAACCTGGGGGACGGAAAAGCTTTTCAGGGCAGCCAACCACTGCACCAGGATAGGCCTATTTGCAGGAGGACAATGCCATCTGTACAACAGGTACGGGCACCAAAGGTCACCAGCTACGTGCCACAGGCCATGTCACACACACTCACCAAGTGCATCCCACATGGCAGGCTCTCTGCTGAGTGCTTACCACACATTTTCTCATTCAATTCCCACAACTTTCAGAGGTAGATACAAATGGAGAAACTGAGGCTTAGGTTGAGCTGCTCGGAAAGGAGACAGGAAGCAGGCATGTGACTGCAGGACTGGCTTTCAACGACTGTGCCCCTACCATCTCTGCGATTCCCATTATTACAGATGCCCCTGGCTGAGACGCCTCAATTCAGGCGTTTTCAATTTTCCCAGGGTGGAAGGTGTAGCTATGTAACCGCTCCGGTTTTCACTTGCAGCATAATATTCAATAGATGTAATGAGTTCTTTAAGACTTTATTATAGAGGCTGGTACTGTGACACAGCAGGTTAAATCCCCTGTCTGCAGCGCCGGCATCCCATATGGGTGCTGGTTTGAGTCCTGGCTGCTCCACTTCCGATCCAGTTCTCTGCTATGGCCTGGGAAAGCAGTGGAGGATGGCCCAAGTCCTTGGGTCCCTGCATCCACGTGGGAGATCTGGAAGAAGCTCCTGGCTCCTGGCTTTGGATTGGTGCAGCTTCGGCTGCTGCAGCCATCTGAGGAGTGAACCAGTAAATGGAAGACTCCCGCTCCTGCCTCTGCCTCTCTGTAACTCTGCCTTTCAAATAAATAAGTAAATCTAAAAAAAGACTTTATAATAAAATAAGCTTTTTGAAGATGACTGTGCCCAACTGCCAACTGTAGGTTAACGCAAGTGCTTTGACCACATAGAATAAGCTATGATATTGCACAGGTCAGGTATATTAGATGTGTTTTTTTTTTTTTTTTTTTAATTTTTTGACAGGCAGAGTAGACAGTGAGAGAGAGAGAGACAGAGAGAGAAAGGTCTTCCTTTACCGTTGGTTCACCCTCCAATGGCTGCTGCGGCCAGCGCGCTGCGCTGATCCAAAGCCAGGAGCCAGGTACTTCTCCTGGTCTCCCATGCAGGTGCAGGGCCCAAGGACTTGGGCCATCCTCCACTGCCTTCCCGGGCCACAGCAAAGAGCTGGCCTGGAAGAGGGGCAACCGGGACAGAATCCGGTGCCCCGACCGGGACTAGAACCCGGTGTGCCGGCGCTGCAAGGTGGAGGATTAGCCTATCGAGCCGTGGCGCTGGCCTAGATGTGTTTTCAACTCATGATATTTTCCAGCTATGAAAGTTTATCAGAATGTAATCCTGTTATAAGCCGAGGAGCATCTGTGGGCTAGCTCTCCTGCTGTATCAATACTGTGCTTTAGAAGTTTACTGTTTGGTGTTTGTTTATAACTCTGTGAAGAATTTAAAATAAAGTTCCAGAATAATTTGGTAGAACCCTTTATACATAGCATCCAGAATACTCTATTTATAAAAAAAAAAAGCTTTAAAACTTTAATTTCAGAAATAAAAAGACAGATTTAGAGACAGGGCAGAAAGAGACAGCGCTCCCATTTTCTGGCTCATACTTCAAACACCTTCAACAGTGAAGACTGCGCTGGGCCACAGACAGAGCTGGAAGCTTGATCCAGGTATCCCATGTGGGTGGCTGGGACCCAGGTACTTGAGCTGTCACCTGCTGCCTCCTAGGAGCTGGAGCCAGGGCTTGGACCTAGGCAGGCGACTCCAACCCGTAGAGGATGTAGGTGTCTGGACTAGTGGCTCCACCACCCTGCCAAATGCCTACGCCCAGAATATCAACATCCTACTCCAACACTTTCTGTGTTCACTTCATAAGTCATAATCTACTCCCACTCTGATAAAGCACAATGTCACAAGCTGCAATTTCTTGTTCAGCACCTCATTCTGGTGGCAGTGACAAACTGCCACATTCTTCCCATCAAGTGGATTTAAGTTCAGACCTTGAGCCAGCAATTTGCTCACTGCTTCTTTCTAACATATGGGAGGAAAATGAGTGCTGAGCAGAGGCAGACAGCAGGTCCACGCCACAGAGCAGTCAATGGGCAGAAACAAAGCCAGGCCAGGGGGATCATGAGGGTGATTGCGGTGAGGAAGGCAAGGTACGTGAGGAGGAGTGTGGTGAGGAAGGCAAGTGTGTGAGGAGGAGTCCAAGCTCCTTAGAGCTGACAGTGAGAAAGACTAGCATGAGCACTTTGCACAGCTTTATCTGGTTACCTCCATTATGGTTACCTTTTTTTTTTTTAAGATTTATCTATCTATCTATCTATCTATCTATCTATCTATCTATTTATAAGGCAGAGTTATAGGGAGAGAAGAGAGAGGGAGAGAAGAAGGGAGGAAGGGAGAGAGGAAAGAAGGGAGGGAGGGAGAGAGAGAGAGGGAGGGGGAGGGAGGGAGGGAGAGAGAGAGAGAGAGAGAGAGAGAGAGATATCTTTTATCTGCTGGTTCATTCCCCAAAGGGCTGCAACAACCAGGCTGCAGCCAGGAGCCTGGAACTTCATCTGGGTCTCCTATGTGGGTGAAGGGGCCCAAAACTTGGGCCATGTTCCACTGCTTTTCTCAGGTGCATTAGCAGGGATCTGGATCAGAAGTAGAGCAGCCAGGACTTGAACCAGAGCCTGTAAGAGATGCCAGCATTGCAAGTGGTAGCTTAACCTGCTATACAACAACACGGGCCCCCATTATGGTTATCTTACAGATGAATTTTAAAACGCTGGAGCAGGGCTACTATAGGCTTCTGTGTGAAATTTATTTACTTATTTTTAAAGGTTTATTTATTTATTTGAGAGGTAGAGTTACAGACAGAGAGAGGGAGAGACAGACAGAGAGAGAGAGATTAGTTCACTCCCCAAATGGCAGCAATGGCAGGAACTGGGATGATCTAAAGCCAGGAGCTTCTTCTGGGTCTTCCACATGGGTACAGGGGCCCAAGCACTTGGGCCATCCTCTGACGCCTTCCCAAGCCACCAGCAGAGAGCAGGGTGGGACGTGGAGCAGCTGGGACTAGAATTGGTGCCCATATGGGATGCTGGCACTGCAGGCAGAGGCTTTACCTACTATACCACAGGGCCAGCCCCCCTTCTAAGAGTTAGCACAGAGTTAAACAATAGAGCATTGTGAGTGTTTGCTGCCCAATGCCGATGCATTGGGTCTAGGGAGGCACCATGAATGGTGGCCCCCAGAAAATCCACGTCCAAATCCCTGGAACCTGTACACATGACCTTATGAGGAAAAGAGGTCTTTGCAGGTACATTTGAGTGAGAATCTTGAGATAAGGTCATTCGAATTAAAGGGTAAGTCTTAAAGCCAGTCAAAAGCATCCACATGAGAAACAGAAGAGGGGATATCCAGGAGACAAGGTGTTCAGGGAGACAGCGGGAAAAGGCAGAGAACCGATGCCTGGAGTCTGCTCTGTCGCCTCCAGGGGGAGCCTGGCGCGCCCAGCACCCTGACTGTGGACTTCAGGCATCAGAGCTGTGAGGGAACGCATCTGTTCTTTTCAGACGCCCACTTTGTAATACTTTGTTACAGCAGCCACAGAGGTGTGCAGGTGGGGCCTGGGCACATGCATTTCCCATCATCTCCAGGTGAGGCTGGGCTGGGGCCTGTGCTGCAAGGAGGCAGGGGAAGCAGTGTGGCGATTCATACTCAGTCCTGGCCCTGGGTACAGCAGGCTCATCGCTCAGTTTCTCTGACTTTTCTTTTGGAAGGTGGGAGGCTGATTTAGCCAGAGGGCCCAGAGTCAATTTCTAAGTCAAGGGACATAAAGATCCTGGTTTTCTCTTGATGTTACCCATGAACGTCAGAGTCATGCTTTGTGCTAAGCAAGTGCCCGCAGAGACAGGAGCACTGACCCCAGAGATGGCCAGGACACGTTCCTACGAGACTTGGAATCAAAAGCAACTGCTCAAATGTGGTCTGGCTTCTCTGCCAAACTCAGTTTCTCCACGATGGGCAAAAAGGCCCCATCCTCCAGGCCTGTGCCTCTCCCACTTCTCAAACCTCTTTATATGCAGGCAGACAAAACCTTGTCTTTAAAATTTTTTAAAATATATTTTGTTTGTTTGAAAGACACATACCCACCCACCCCTACACACACACACACACACACACACACACACATAGATTTCTCACCTGCTGGTTCACTCCACAAGTGCCCACAATCACTGGGGCAGGGCCAAGCTAAAGCCACAAGCTGGAAACTTAATGTGAGTCTCCCACATGGGTGGCAAGAACTCCAGTATTTCAGTTATTGCCTACTGCCTCCCAGGGCACACATTAGCAGGAAGCCGGAGGCAGCAGCAAAGCCGGGACTGGAATCTAGGCAATCTGATACGGTGTGTGGGCATCCCAAGGGGCAGCTTCATTGCTGCATCCAATGTTTGCTCCTGTTTTCTAATTATAAAGGAACTCAGTTGAAAAATAAAATTTTGCACATATGAAAAGGCAGATACACACTGGCCACGTTCAGTCTTCAAAACCCCTCCTCAGAACCAGCAGGAAGCTCAGCAGTGCTGGAGCTATTCTGTAATCTGAAGAAGCAAGAACATTGATTTTGTAAAATCAATACCTGCGGAGAGGACTCTGGCTACCGTCTTTCTCGATATGCACACCGATGCTGGCAGCTGCACTGGTAACTACCGGGAAACCCTGGTGGCTTTTAAAATGCACTTGGTGGCCTCTCCCTCTGGAGGCACAGGCTGTATGAGAATCCAGCTCTCCTGGAAGGATTTTCAAAGTGAACCCCAAGAGTCAAGAAATCATCTGGTGGGGGCTCGTGCTGTGGTGTAGTAGGCTAAGCCTCTGCCCGCGGTGCCAGTTTGAGTCCTGGCTGCTCCTCTTCCAATCTGGCTCTCTGCTATGGCCTGGGAAAGCAGTGGAATACGGCCCAAGTGCTCGGGCCCCTGCACTGACATGGGAGACCTAGAAGAAGCTCCTGGCTTCTGATTGACCCAGCTTCTGCTGTTGCTGCCATCTGGGGAGTGAGTGAACCAGCGGATGGAAGACCTCTCTGTCTATCCTCTCTGTAACTCAGTCTCTCAAATAAATAAACCTTTAAAAAAAAAAAAAAAACAGCTGGCACCTCCAACAATGTGGGATGGACCTCAGAGAAACGACTCCTTTGGAGTGACTATGGTGGGTGGAGCAGCCAAGTCTGCAAGTTCACCTGCTCCTAAATACACTGTGTAAGAAACCACAGGACAATGTACCCTTTGACACAAAGGAAGGGGGCTGGCCGGTCAGCCAGCCAGCAAAGAAAGGTGGAAGACTCCAGGCAGGGACTGTCAGTTTCAGGTACCAACTTCTTTCAGCCAAGGTCAAGAGCAGCTGATGACTCTAAAGTTCCTGTTACCCAAAGGGTCGGACCCACAGCCCGAGAAATTTTACTACTGCTTCATCTCGAGCCTAGGGGAAGTCAGAACCTTAAGTGATCATCTTTGGAGAAATGGCCAGAGGGAGCTGAGTGCCATCTTCTGCAGCTTGAGCCAGCCCTGACCTGGGCATAGCCATCTTTCAGGACTAACAACAACAAAATAGGGAGATACCTCTGTCTCACGCACACACGCGCGTGCACACACACACACACACAGAGGCTCTCAGCAGCAACCCCTAGGTGCCCATTACCTTATGTCCCAGCTGGGCTGCCTCTCCCCGAGCCGCTGTGGCAATGGGATCGATGAGGTGCCCGATTTCCTGGACCACCGACGTCAGCTGTTCCTGCAAGGCCTGAGAAGGAGAGAATGGTCAAGTTCATCTGACACCAGCTCCCCACAAAGCCGCCCTGATTTCAAAAGGCCCGTGGGCAAGATGAGGGAGGCCACGCGGACCAGCCACCAGTGGCTGGATGCACACCACTGAGTGGCTACTCCGTGCCTTTCTCGGTGATGCCCAAACTCCCCTCCCCGAGCTGGACTCCTCTATCACTCCTCCCAGGAGACACGAGGCGAGCCCCAGAAATGCTTTTCCTGCTGGCTCCTGGCTGCTGCCCACCCTGCCAACTGAGGCTCCTGGCATCTTTCCCTGGAGCTATTCAGCACAGTTACTGGAAACGTGGAGCAGCCATGGCTTTCCAAGAAGGAAAGACAACTCGGTCCAAATGCAGGCACATAACTGGGGTCTGAGGAACATCCAGGCTGCTGTGTTCTCAGAACTTAAGGTGAGGGGAAAGGAGGGTGACTTAAAAATGAGATCAGTCTCTGAAGGCAGGACTGCTTCCCCAGGGGAGACGCCTACTGAGCTCAGCTCAGACACCTGTGCGTTGCACCTGGTGGTATGCATACCAATACTGAAAACAACACCCTTAAGGCACTGCTTCTCAGATCTGCGAGATGTCAACTTCTCCACCCCAAAGACATGAACTCACTATGTAAGACAAAAGGCAAGAGAGCTAGACTCTGCTGGGAGGATGAGGGGATCAAGACTATGAACCAGTAGTGGGACAGATCCCATCCCTCTGTAGGAATCTTCTTAGGAGCTTTGCTCGACAGACTCGGGACTGGCACACCCCAGCACAGGACACTGGAGGTCTGCACACACCAGGGTGGAAGTAGGAGACTCCTGACAAAGCAACAATGTCCTACTCATCAGAACTGAGAATCTAACCCTGGCTCCTTCCCCAGAAAACAACACTGCATGTGGGCTGCAGATCTCTGGGCAGAGGTTACTCAATGACAGGAATGTATGAATATGCAAACTTAAAAATAAAGACTAGGAAAAGAAAAGCAGAAAGAGTGAGAGAGAGAGAGAGAGATGGGGGTAGACAGAAATTTCCAAACAGTCTGACAATATCATTTAGTTCATGACTTGTTATTTTCACATTCATTCATAGTGTGATTACAGTCAAGCACACAAGACTATTCTAGCAGGGTTGTTTTATTATGGATGCTTTGCTAAATTAAGTATGGCAAAATCAGCACAATTAAAGGGGAGGATTCACTTCCCAGTGAGAAATTCAAGAAAGAAGACCCACTTGCTCCTCTCTGCTTGGACTTAGGGTAGTGGCAGGGAAGCTAGAGTGTAACAGTGCTGTGAATAAAAGTGAGCATTACCAAATCTGTCCTGTGCAACTGCAGCACATTTAAGAAAAAACTTAACAGTGGTTTTGAGCTTCAACAATAACCACAAAACTGCTAAACCTAACTAAAGAAAGAGATACACTCCACACTATGAGATGCTAACCCTGTTCAATTTCAGAATTGTCCTGTCTACCCAGGGGATGTTTTTTCCGGCTCTTACTATCAACAAGAAGGCTACAGATGTCTAGAGTGACTTGGGACTTAAAATCTTCTTTTTGTCTGTCAGACTGAAGGGAACCCTAAAACTTGGCAAAGAAATAGTCCTGCTCTTTGTTGAAGTTCCTGGAGACAGTGTCCAAAGCTCCTGGGTAATGGATTCATGGGCAGTATGGCAAACATCAGCAACTAGCCCACATACACTCATTAACCACCATCGGGCACCAGGCTCCGTGCTTCAATAGAGGAAGGAGGGTGAACCAAGAGGCTCTGCATAGGTAATAGAAAAAAAAAAACCCAAGACAGAAGCAGAAAAATTCTATTCCAAACTCTGGAATAGAAAGGACAAAGGGCTCTAAATTAGTAACTGAATGCAAAAGATTAAGTTAGAATTCTTTACTTCTGATTGGACCAAATGCATTATCAGTTTAGTGCCAAGCTTACCCACTGATGAATAGTGCACCGATGACAGCAGAGAAACATTTGAAATTTACATGTGCTGGCTGGCTTACTGAGGTGTTAAACTGCATATGGCAACTGTGCCTTACCCACACACTCTAAATGACCCACATATGGGGAATCTCCCCCATATTTCAGCTACACCCTCATACCAGGTGTATTCCCTCCCTAATCCAGCCTGCTCCATCTGCGCTATCCTTCTAAGACTTTTCCAGGTCGGTCCCCAAAGGAAGGTTGTCCAATAAGCAAACTCCATGATCAGAAACATTTTGGCCCCACACATTCAGCCTCCCTAAGCCTGACACTGAGACTCTTCAGCACTCAGTGCTTCTGAGCCATCCCAGAGCCCCAGTTTACCTCCACAGAGATGTCGTCCCTCGTGGCCAGGCTCTGGCTGACAGCTGCCAGTGAGGCTTGCTCGATGTCCCGGATGCACCGGTTGATGCCATCGATGGAATAGTCGCACTCTCTCTGACCAGGGGCCTTGTCCCTGGAAGGGACAGTGGAAGTCAAACACAGGCTCCACGGGGCTCAAGTCCCACAACCTGCCGCAGCAATGGTGGGCCAGGAGCCCCTGTCCATTTCGCACACCACTCAGTCACCTTATTTAAAGAGTGAATCCCTGATCCTTGCTGGGCCATGCCTGGCTGTGTAGTCCACACATTTCTCCACAGTTGAAATAACTCCATTTACTTCCTGTGCAAAAGACATGGTGCTGCCCTCACCTCATGCTACGCCAGGCAACTGCAAAAAGCAATCTGGACTTGGGTTCTACATCCACTGACTTAAGCCCAGACCCTTATATTTAGAAAAAGGTCAAAGTTATTTGCAGCACAAACTTACTATGTTCTCCATGTTACACAGTAATCACAAAGTCCTGAGTTATGACAGGAGTTAAAAATATTTATATTTGTCTTTGCAAGGCATTAAGAAAAAAGATAATAGCAGTTTTGAGTTTCAAAAATGACCATGAAACGAAACATAACTAAGGGAAGAGGTACATGGCACACTGTGAGATACTAACTTTGGTCAACTTCAGAAAAGTTCCATCTACTCAAGGATGCTTTTTTAGGCTTCTACTGTCACCAAGAAGGTCAGAGACACCTAGAGTTACTGTAAACACTAGAATATTCTTTCTTATAAAGATTTATTTATTTCAAAGGCAGAGAAAGGGACTGCCAAAGTTACAGAGACGACAGACAGACATAGAGGCCTTCCATCTCCTGCTTCACTCCCCAAATGGCCACACAGGCTATGGCTGAGCCAGGCCAAAGTCAGCGGTTTCATCCAGGTCTCCCACATGGGGGCAGGGGCCCAAGGACTTGGGACTATCCTCTGTTTCCTTTCCAGGCATATTAGCAGGGAGCTGGGTTGGAGGTTGAGCAGCCAGTACTTGAACCAGTGCTCATATGGGATGCTGGTGTTGCAGACAGTGGCTTAACCCACCATGCCACAATGCCAGCCCCAAGATCATTCTTTTTGTCTTATTATTAAACTAAAGGAAACCCCGAATCTTGCTAAGTAAATGGTCACTCACGCTCTCTGCCTTAGTTCCTAAGGATACTCAATGCGGTAAAACTGATGGCTTTGTCTAGAGAGAGCCTGAGCATGTCTTGGGGAATGCCATCTAAATCCTTTTGGATGTTTTTTTGACAGTAAAATGGAAACAATAGCAGAAAACAAGGTTGTTGTGAAGATTAAATAGGCTGTTACAGGTAAAGTGCAGGGCTGTGGTTAAGTGCTTAAATTTTCTGTTACTGTTGTGACCACTGGTCTCAAAGAGATAGAGAGAGACGTGATGAAGATAATGGTCAACAGTGTTACTATTGAATGAAAAGTGCTTATCCCATTTCTCTGCAAGCTGGGAGCCATCTCCAGAGGGGAAACTGACCTGATAGACGTGATGAGACTCTTGATGGAGTTGGACACGGTGTGGGAATGTCCAGCGAGCACAGACCAGGTGGGTGGGTCTTTTGGGTTGATGGCCAGAGAGCGGGCGGTGCGGATGAGGTATGAAGAGCTCTCCAGCATGGTCTTGGCTGAGACCAGGATGGGTTCCTGTGCCTGGGAACCCTAAGATCAAACAACAGAGGGGTCACAGGCAGGTGCACAGACACGAGTGAACGAGTTGGGCACTAGAAAGTCTTCTTCTTTGCCAAGTCACCACCTCTGCCCTTTGGAAGGAGACACAGAAAGCAGTGAACCGTGGAGTTGGGCTTACACAGAGCCTGGACGGTGGAGAGCTGGATGGACATTCACTCCTCCAGCAGCATTTAAAAGTGTGGCACATTCCAAGAAAGACTCAACTCCAGACCTGTGCACGGAATTCAACATATAAAGCTAGGATACTATCTCCCAAGAAATGTGTGGTTGCTAAGACTCAGAACTCTGTGCCTGCAACATCAATAAGAGGGACAGTAGCCTACATAACGAGAGAGACAGCTTAAACTGTCCATACTCATTCTGCACCCTACAGAGTCAGCCAGGGATGGCGTCTGCTACCATCGCCGCAGAGACTCCCTACCTCCGAGCTGATCTGTGCAGGAACACTGACAAACTCAGGGTTCGAGGCGAACGCCGCCAGGTTCTCCACGGCCTCGATCAACGGTGCGGTGGCAACACGACACTTATTGCGGTTGTCTTCAGAAAAGTCCCCATCCAGGGCCTGCAGGGGAGAAGACGTGGAGACCTCACTGCACCGAGAAGCAGAAATCACCCCGGAACCACATAAGCCTCCTCCTGGTGAAGGAAGGCAGTTCAATGGCAGTACAGGAAAATGGTACATTTATATAAACAATTGGGAAGAAGCAACGGGAGAAATCGCTGCCATCAAGCAGAGGGGCCCTGCTGGCTGCCCTAAGACGTGGATGTGTAGCTCATGGGGACTGCAGACTTCCCGGTCAGTACCCACCCCCACTGACTCACAGGACACAGCAGCAGATTCAAACAGTGCCCTGCTCCTCATTCCCTCCAAACCGGTTTTGCTGAACCATTCCTTCCTGGGCTCCCTCTCCTCCAGTTTTATTCAGAGCAGGTCTATGCCCTCCTGAATAATGAAAATGCTTCCCACTGTGTGACACTGTATCTGGACGTCCCTGAATGCATAGAGGTTTGGCTGGTCTGACTGCCATTTTCAAACAAACACGACAGACCCCAGTGGCATGGAGTAGACTAGAATTACTGCCCTCATCACAGGAGTAAATCTTGCACACGTGGTATATATTTAAAAGGCCAGACACAAAACAGTGCCTGCTATACCATTCCATCAGTGTAAAATACAAACACAGGTGGTGCTCCTCTACAGTGTTGAAAATCAGGCCATTCTCTGGAGTAGGGAAGATGACAGGGAGCGCTGGGGGTGGGCAGGTGGGCTTCGAAGTGCTAATTATAAGTACCATTCTGTTTTTTCATTAGCTATGGTTTCCAAGGTATGTTCAGCCTGAAAAACTTAACTGAGCTCTACATATGATTTTTTTTACCTCTATGTATTCTTTTTAAAAAATGATTTATTTTTATTTTATTTATTTGAAAGGCAGACGGGAGAGACAAAGAGAGAAAGATCTTCCATCTACTGGTTCACTCCCCAAATGGCCATGGTGGTCAGGGCTGGGCCAGCAGAAGCCAGAAGCCAAGAACTCTACCTGGGTCTCTTACATGGGTGTCAGTGGTCCAATTACTCAAGCCATCACCTGTTACCTTCCTGGGCACATTAGCACAGAGCTGCATCAGAAGTGGAGCAACCAGGACTCAAACAGATGCTCTTACATGGGATACAGGGGATACAGGTGGCGGCTTAACCCACTGCAGCAGCCCCCTCTATTTATCTAGTGCATCATAATTAAAACAAAATTAGCAGTAGCTAACATTGGCATCAAGTGATGAGCTGTATGGCTGATAAACAGCGGGGATGGATGAGAATCCAGGATTGTGGGCTGTGCTCTGCAATGGCAGGCTTCCTCAGTAAGGGTTAACACTTATTTCCAAGGTTGCTCAACCCGGGGCTCCGCCTCCTGAAGACCAAGACTGTTAGAGTCAACAGCCTGCAGGGACAAGACAGCTACATTTGCATAACACAAACATCCTTGCTAGATGACCAGTTCAGCTTTTAACTTAATCATCATGAGCAATATATAAAAGCCAATTTAGGCAATGAGAGAATGAAAAACTAGAGGCAGTGACCCAGCAAACTGGGTCTGAGATGGGAGCATTTCTGCAAGAGGAGACAAGCATGGTCGGCTTGAAGGCTATTTCTCAATAATAACTACATTCCAATCAAGCCTTGGCAGTGTGGGGTAATAATTACACATCCACAATGCTAAATTTCCAGTGGAATTCTCATGAGCCTGGCTAATTCGTCATCTTTGCTAATGTAGTGCTTGCAATGGCACAGGCCCTTCCCCCACCAGACACGCACTGACCCTACCCTCACCTCTCTGACCCCAACATTCTTCCAGGCCTGATGGAAACCTTACATGCTGCCACTCCTGGCTCCTGGCTCCTGGATACAGCCTCATTTTTTTTAAAGATTTATTTACTTATTTGAAAGGTAGAGAGGGGAGGGAGGGAGAGAGAAAGAGAGAAAGAAAGAAAGGGAGAGGGAGGTCTTTCATCTATCTATCTATCTGTTTACTACCCCAAAAGCCCTCAATACCCAAGGGTTAGGCTAGGCCATGCCAAAGCAAGGAGCTGGGAAGTCCACCCAGGTTTCCTATCTGGATGGCAGGAACTCAAGGACTTGGGCCATTATTGCTGCCTTCCAGGTGCTTGAGCAGAAAGCTGGAGCAGAAGTGTGCAGTAGTTGGGACTCTGCCCCCAAACACCTGCCCCTATACAACCTGATTTCTAACTGCCAATGATTCTTTTAGCAAATGTTGATTCATGCTGCTGGCACTGGTGGTGCACAAGAGACCCAGACTCAGGCCTCCAGTCTCTCTGCACTACTGACATCACTCCTTGACTGGCCCACACCAGGCTGCGGAGCCACGTGGGAATTCCAGAGGGAGGCAGAGTGGTCACCACCTGGCAGGAGCCTGACAAACGTGGTCTAAGCACAGGCGAATGAGTGAAGCAGGCAGACAAGAGAGTTCTCAAGTGAAGGGCACTCACCGCACTCTGCCACTGGCTGGGTGACTTCTGCCAGCCACACCACTTCAGTGGGACAACACAGCTTCCAGCTCCACCGCAGATGTGGAGTTCCCCTTGCCACTTCCCCTCCTCCCTGCCTCTGACCTCTCCCCATTCCTACTGCCCACAACCCTCTCAGTTTTTCAGGGACGAGGGCACTGGAGCAAGCCACCAGTTCATCAATGAACTTAAACAGAAAAGGTGACAACCTGGGGTACATCCCAAGCACGCATTCTCTAATTAGGCAGTTTCATAAAGTGCACCAGTAGGTTGAAGAGACTAGGTGTACTTTTTCGAGCACAGTTCCTTAAAAAAAAAAAAAGGTGACATTTCCTGTACCCCAGTGCCATGGCTGGGACAACAATGAGAATGTCAAGTTATGCTCAGTGCTGTACTCCATTTTCAACCAAAAAGACCTATTTCCTCCCAAAGATGCTTTTGGCATCAGAAAGGATGGTTTGCACAGATACTATTTCACTTCTGAATGCTCCCTCCACGGAGCCAGGCTGAGCCACCCAAACACACAAAATTCTCCAATGTGCCCAAGGGTGAAACTTTCAGCAGGCTCAAAAGTTTCCTGGTGGTCATTCCTTGTTACAGAACGTCCAACAGGCCAGCCATAATGACAGGGGAAATCCACTAAACCACACAATCCAGCCACCTCAGGGCAAGGGTACTCCAGACCCCCGGGCCAGCTCCTCTGAGTACTGTCAGCAAAATCTCACAGTTGAGTGTGCAATAATCAATATTCTTTAGGACCTCGAAGCAACCTTACAGATAATTTAATCCCCATCCCCAACTTTCCAGACAATAAAATCAGCACCTGGAAAGTGTCATGCATTGTCAAGGTCACCCCACCACTTACCAAGACTCCTGGCTTCCCCCTCCTTTCCTACTGACCACAGATGAAGGCAACAAGAATAAGTCGTCAGCATCCTCAGAACAATTTTTTCCTCATTTTTCTTGCAAAGAAACTGACTCTAGCAATGCCAACCCAAAGATGACCAAGAAAACCTACTCACAGCCAAGTCAAACTGGATTACTGAGAGCGGCCTCGGATGTCTGCGGTGCGCACTGGAAGTGCTCCATGGCAGAGCCCTGAGCTCAAACTCCGCCGAGAGGGACAAGGCCAAACTTCAACTTCTCAGAAAAACAAAAGCTGGTGTTGCATAATTTCTGCTTGGCACCCAAACCTGAGTGACTGCACATTTAAAACAACATTCCATTCCATGCATCTGATTCAAGGCTAGGTAATGAGCTGACCCAAGACAGAAATGCTGGCTAATGCACATGTGGTGGTCAGCAGAGTGAGGTCAGCCATGGCTAGGGGCGGTGTCCTTACCCACCTGGAATTTAGAACCATCTCTGGGAGTCAGCGGAGCTCCAAGAGTGAGCTCTTGTTGAGCTGTACTTTGGGGCTTTAAAGGATGCCATCGGTAGAGATTAAGATCATTGGATGCACACTTTGTCTATGGAGGCTGCTCACCTCCCTCCAGGTCATCTGCCTCCCTCCTTTCTGCCTGCACAGGTGTGGCTGCTGGGATTTGCACATGGGTGTCTTCGTAAAAAGGAAAAACACTAGGCTAAGAAGTGTGCAGCGGAGAGTAAAATGCAGTGGCGAGGGCAGCTGTCCTAAGTATTGAGGGAATTAAATATTCATTTTTCTGTTTGACAGGATACTCTACCATCCCTTCCAAACAGGAAATCTATTCAGTACATAGCACAGCATGTGCGGTGAAATGACTTTTGTAGCATTTGCTGATTAGCAAATTCAAAACAAAGCTCAGAACTCCTGGTCAATCCTGCCACACAAGGCCAACTGAAAAGCCAGGCACGCAGTGACAAGTTAGGGCCAGCGTGTTGGCTTCTGCCGCTCCTGCATCGCTCCTGATCCCAGGGTGCTCCCGGGAGACGGGCCTTTATCTTCTACACATCGCAGCCACCCTCCATCCTTCCTCTGATGTCTCTGCACAGGCCTATCTTTGAGGCCATCACAAGAGCTCATTTGCTGCAGAGAATTGCAGAGGGTTTGACACTGTGAGCAGAATCTGAAGAGAAAATGAGATCTGAATAGAGATGCTTTATAGAAAAATGGGTCAGGATTTAAAACCAAGCAGGCGGTAGCAAAGAAAGAGCTCTGGGAATGCCTTTGGAATAAACAGCTTCTCCACCTTTTTCTTCCCTGAGTCCATATCTAAATCTTTAATGAAGAGAAAAGCACTGATGTTAACTGAGCTAAGTGCATGACGCAGCACCAGTGACGTCACCGCTTTCAACCATACCCGCATGGCTCTTCCTCCAAACTGACACACAGGAACCCTCGCAAATGTGGCTGGGTCTTTCTCCCCAGCCTGCAGAGAAGAATTGGATTCTCTCCCCCAGAATGGAACAGCATGCCAGGCTGATAGCTGGAGCTCTGGGGGCTTGGGTCTGAACTCCTAGCCACCACTTACTGGCTGCGACACCTTAGCAAAATGATTTAACCTCTTTGCACCTCAGTTTCCCACCTGCGAAGCGGGGCTGACGAGCACAGGCTGGCTGTGTCAACTGAATGAGTGATATACACAAAGCCCAGAATCAACACTTTAAGAAGCACAATGTGTTCACAGCTAACACCAAGAAGTACAAAGGCAGCTGCTCCCAGGGTCACGGGCATCTGGTCACTGGCTTCAATGATTTCTTTATTTTCAATCTACTCACTATTGCCTTCAGTCAGGCAGGGTATTTTTTTCCTTATTTCTTCATGTTTTTTGAAGATTTATTCTATTTGAAAAGCAGAGTTACAGTGAGAGAGACAGAGAGACAGAGAGGCAGGGGGAGGGAGAGAGAGAGAGAGAGAGAGAGAGAGAGAGTGAGATAGAATCTTCCACCCACTGGCTGGGACTGGATCAGGCCAAAGCTAGGAGCTTCATCCTGGTCTCCCATGTTGGTGGCAGGGGCCCAAGCACTTGGGCCACCTTCCACTGCTTTCCCAAGACACATTAGAACAGAGCTGCATTGGGGTTGGTGCTGTGGCATAGGGGGTAAAGCAGTCACTTGTGGTGCCAGTACCCGATATGGGCGGCAGTTCAAGACCCGTGGCCTCCAGTTCCTATCTAGCTCTCTGCTATGGCCTAGGAAAGCAGTAGAAGATAGCCCAAGTGCTTGGGCCCCTGCATCTGTGTGGGTGATCCAGAAGCTCCTGGCTTCAGATTGGCCCTGCTCCAGTCATTGCAGCTATTTGGGGGGTGAACCAGCAGATGGAAGATCTCTCTCTGGCTCTGCCTCTCTGTAACTCTGCCTTTCAAATAAATGAATTAATGTATAAATAAATAAATAAATAAATACTCTTTAAGGGAAAAAAAAAAGGAACAGGATCGGAAGTGGAGCAGCCGAGATTCGAAAGGGTTTAACTTACTGTGCCACAATGCCAGTCTCTCTCCATTTTTTAAAAAAGATCCTTTGTTTAAAGAGCTAGGGAAGTGCTGATAGATGTAACTGCCCTGCACTCTGGCCAGCTAGCTTCCTTCCTCCTTTGGCTCCTGCCAGGCTCATCTCGCGAGTGACTTCACGTGATCATACAGGTTTTGCGCAGTGAACCAAACGCGAGCTGTGCCACATCCTGCACTCAGATGAGAACTAGGCAGAGCGCCATCACTTTCCCACTCACCCCAGCGACACAGAAGATCCTCCAACCTCTCTGCAAGTGGAAGCCTTCAATAAAAAGCGCTAACACCATGGATGTGAGGGCGATCTGGCTGCAACATCCGTCACCCCACTGATCGCCAGGGTTGATCTGGCTGATCTGGCTGGCTAGGCAGGTGTCCCCTTCCTCCCTCACCGCTCTATGTCCGTCCCTCCTGAAGCTGCACACTCGTCGAAGAGGATGACCTTCCCCGCTACAGGAGGACCGGTCTTTGGTCAAGGGTATACGAGTAGCTTACTCCCATGCTAGAACCTCCAAACAAGCTCTCAAAAAGCGTTAACACCAGTGCAGCCACCCGCCGACGCCTGCCCCAGCAGCGGTCGGCTTCACACAGGACTCAGAGCTTGCTTCCCATGACAATGCTCCTTTGAGGCCCATGGAGTGTGGGTGCTGGGCTACCTGCCTGGGGTCTGCTATCCTGGCTGTGCCTGTCTGTTCACAGCTGCCTGCTGCCTGCTGGTCCCAGCTGAGGGTAGACTGTGATGGTGGTTTCACCACTCACTGAAAAAAATGCTACAGCCCAGCCATTTCAATCCTCTCTTTGCAAGTTAACCCTGCCTCTGACCCCAACTCTGCCCATGGATTTCAACCCCAAGATGACTTTGTGAGACACAGAATGCTCAGTTTTTAGAAGCTGATGTTCTGGGTCAGTGTTGTGCCTCAGTGGATATTGGCGCCGGTTCCTATCCCAGCTGCTCTACTTCTAATCCAGCTCCTTGCTACGGTGCCTGGGAAAAGCAGAAGAGGATGGCCCAAGTACTTGGGCCCCTGCCACCCATGTAGGAGACCTGGGTGAAGCCCCTGGCTCCAGCCTGATCCAGGCCTGGCCTCTGTGGCCATCTGGGGAGTGAACTAGCAGATAGAAACTATGTCTCTCTCTCTGTGTGTGTGTCTCTGTGTCTCTCGTTCTCTCTGTTATGCTATCAAATAAATATTTTTTTTGAAGTTGATGTTCCGTCCACTATAAAGCAGATATCACTGAAGTGATTAAAATTACTTTTTAAAAAAAGATTTATTTGAAAGTCAGAGTTACAGAAAGAGAGAGAGAGGGAGACACAAAAACAAAGAAAGATCTTCCATCTGCTGGTTCATTCTCCAAATGGTTGCAATGGCCAGGGCAAGGCCATGCTGAAGTCAGGAGCTTTGTCTGGGTTTCCCATGTGGGTGGCAGGGGCCAAACACTTAGGTAATCCTCTACTGCTTTTTTCAGGCTGTTATCAGGGAGCTGTATTGGAAGTGGATTAGCTTCGATAGCAATCACTTTTAGGGGCTGGTGCTGTGGCGTAGCAGGTAAAGCTGCCACCTGCAGTGCTGGCATCCCTTATGGGCACAGGTTCAGGTCCTGGCTGCTATACTTTCAACCCAGCTCTCTGCTCTGGCCTGGGAAAGCAGTAGAAGATGGCCCAAGTGCTTGGGCCCCTGCACCTGTGTGGCAAGACCCGGAGGAAGCTCCTGGCTTTGCATCAGCACCACTCTGGCTGTTATGGCCAATTGGGGAGCGAAATAGTGGATGGAAGACCTCTCTCTCTCTGCCTCTCCATCTCTCTCTGTGTAACTCTGACTTTCAAATAAATAAATCTTTTTTTTTTTTAAATCACTTTCAATAAAAGCATTGTAATTTCTCATTTCTGTCTCCCTCTGTTACTCTCTTGGTCCAGATATATCTAGTATAATGGTAGAGGGCTCAACCAGCCGCTTGAAACTACCCCAAGTTAACATCCTAGGGTAATTCTTTTTTCTTTTTTTTTTTTTTTTTTTTTGACAGGCAGAGTTAGACAGTGTGAGAGAGAGACAGAGAGAAAGGTCTTCCTTCTGTTGGTTCACCCCCAAATGGACGTTACAGCCAGCGTGCCGCGCTGATCCAAAGCCAAGAGCCAGGTGCTTCCTTCTGGTCTCCCATGCGGGTGCAGGGCCCAAGCACCTAGGCCATTCTCCACTGCCCTCGCTGGGCCACAGCAGGGGCTGGACTGGAAGAGGAGCAACCGGGACAGAATCCAGTGCCCCAACTGGGACTAGAACCTGGGGTGCTGGCGCCGCAGGTGGAGGATTAGCCTAGTGAGCAGCTGCGCTGGCCCATCCTAGGGTAATTCTAAAAGGTCACAGGTGGTTAAGAGGCCATTTGTGATGCCTATATCCCTTTATTGGAGTGCCTGGTATATGTCCTGGCTCCTCCATTTCTGATCCAGCCTCCTGCTAATGCATATCCTGGGAGGTAACAGGTGACAGCTCAAGTCCTTGGGCCCCTGCCACCCACATGGGAAATTCAGACTGATTTCTAAAGATTTATTTATTTCTTTGAGAGTCCGTGTTTCACAGAGAGAGGAGAGGCAGAGAGAGAGAGAGAGAGAGAGAAAGAGAGAGAGAGAGGGAGAGAAAGTCTTCCATCTGATGGTTTACTCTCCAATTGGCCGCAATGGCTGGAGCTGCGCCAATCCAAAACCAGGAGTCAGGAGCTTCTTCCAGGTCTCGCACGTGGGTATAGGAGCCCAAGCACTTGGGCCATCTTCCACTGCGTTCCTAGGCCTTAGCAGAGAGCTGGATCAGAAGTGGAGCAGCGGTGCCCATGTGGGATGTTGGTGCTTCAGGCCAGAGTGTTAACCTGCTGCACCACAGCACTGGCTCCAAAACTCAGACTGATTTCTAGGTCCCTGGCTTTGGCTTGGCTAAATCCTGGCATTTGTGAGTATTTGGGGAGTGAAATAGCAGATGGAAGATCTCTATCTCTGCATTTCATATTAAGTGAAAATAAATAAAAATTTAAAGTGTTAATAGAAAATGGAATTAAAAGGCAAGCATATTTTGAAATATATGCATATGACTTATCTTCAAAAAGTTCATGGAAAACATTATAAAATGCATGAATTTTAAAACATTTTTTGCACAAAACTAAATTAAAAAAATATTTATTTATTTGAAAGGCAGAGAGATAGACAGAGAACTCCCATCCACTGGTTGATTCCCCAAATGCCCCCTACCGCTCCAGCAGCTCCAGGCCCAAGCTCAGAAACTCAATCCAGGTCTCCCACATGGGTGGCAAGAGAACAATCACTTAAGCCATCACCTGCCGCCTCCCTGGGCATTACCAGGAAGCTGGAATTGGAAGCACAGCCAGGATTTGAACCCAGGCATTCAGATACGGAATATGGATGTCCCAAGTAGCATCTTAATCTCTGCATCAAACACCTGCCCTTAAACCAGTCTTTCCATCCCACTTTTCCATGCTGCTTTTGAAGTACCCTTTTACAGCTCAACTCAACACACTGTGTGTGTTACTGAAGCACTGCGCCCAGAGAGGCCTCGTAACCAGGCCTTCCTAGCTGCATGTCTGTCCCCATGTGTCTCACATACACAGGCTGGCAAGGTCCTTCTCTCCATCACCCAGGAGGTTTGTGGAGACCATGGCTGTCAATACTGCATGATTAATGCCTCCACTGCTAAGGCACCTTCCTCAGTGCCAAACATTATCAGACTGAACTGGAAGCTCAGCTTCACTGAAGATGAGGCTTAGGGGAGCAGAGCTTAAATCCTGTTTCTCTTTCCCCTCTGCCACAGGGGCCACAGGCATCAGAGACCTACCTTGATGGTCTTTACCAGGTTGGCGGTGCTGTTGGCAACCTCCTTGGCTGACTGCACAAAGTGCCTCTTGGCCACAGGGTTGGCCGTCTTGGACGAGGCGATGCGGCAGGCATTGCACAAGGCCGAGGTGTGCTTGGCAACAATCGTGGCAGCCGACAGGACCTACAAAGCACGGGGCTAGGTTGGGGGCTCCACCTGCACTGGGGTGCAGAGGGGCCTGGGCTGCTCTTCTACTCAAGCACACAAGCCTGTGTGATTGCACGGGTGCCTAGCTCTGCAGCCTCAAGGTCACTCCAAGAAAGGAGTGGGTGAAGAGCAGTAAGCAAGAGTGAAGGATAAAAGCAAAGGAAATGAGGTGTTCACGCTATGATGGGGCAACAGCAGGGGTGGGGGTGACTCCCAGAGGCCTGAAGGGGATGCAGTCAGCGGGGCTCTGGAACTTCAGATGGGACGTCAGGGTCTAGGCATGGGCAATTTGAAATTTTCAAGCAGCCATATTAACATGTAGAGAAATCACATGCTGCATGCAACTCAATACGTGAAACATATTGGATCATATAACCAATGCACATATACTACTTCCAAGATTTCACTATCTTTTTCTTTCATACAAAGTCTTCGAAATCCAGGGTATATTTTATATTTATAACCCATCTCCATCTAGACTCGCGACTTCAAGTGCTTAATAGTCATATGTAGCCAGTGGCCATCACACTGGAGGGCCCAGATCTAGATGAGTTAATTAAACATCCAAGTGTGAAAGCTCCCTCCTCATCCGGTGCAGGTGGGCTGGATGCACTGTACAAAGGGGCCTGGCTCAGGAAAGATCCAGAGGCTCAACTCATTTGCTCTCCTTTGCTGCACTTGCACCTTCTGGCCTTAACTGGACAGGTAAGGAATCTCAGGTGCACTGAGACACACACACCAGCTCTCAGGCCTGCTTCAGTCCTCACAGTCCCTGGACTGCCTTCTTGACTTAGGTCCTCCTTGTGCCTCCAGAACACTGACTCCAAGGTTCATGAGGGACAGGTCACTCTCAAGACTGCCTGTGCTCTCTCCCCATCAGCCAGGTCTGTTTCCCTCCAGCGCATGCTGCGTTTATGAATGACTGGAGCCCATAGCACTGGGTATTATGAGAGTCACACATACTGTCTATGCCCAATTGTCTCTCTGGTTCCTTTCTGTCTTGCATATTCTGATGCAACTGCAAGGCCCAGCTCAGGGCTGTCATCTCTGTGATGTGACCCTCAACGGCCCCCTCAGAGAATCCATCACACCCAGACCACTGCATTCCAACATTGCTCAACAGACTAAGAGCCAAGGGAGTGGAAGATTAGCTCTTACTCATGTTGACCCCTGCGTGCTCAGTACAAAGCAGGTTCTTTGTGTGAGTGCCCTGAAGTGTAAGGCAGCATGAGACTTCAGGTGTCACTGTGATGACTTCACTCCGATTACCTGCCAGCACCTGTTTTTACACATTTACAAATATCTACTTTCACCCCATGTTGCGACATCCCTCCTACTCACCATCTACAGGACTGCATTTAGCAGGTGTTGCAAGTTCTGTCAAGACAGGAGTCTACCAATTTCTCACCATCTCCAACAACCCACTTAGATGAGCTTAGGGTCTGGCACACCTGACACTCCCCTCTTCCGTGGTTACCTGTGACGGGCTGCTGCCGGGGTCCACCAGGTTCTGGCATGCCATCTGGATCGCCTGGTTTGCCCTTGCAAACTGGATGGGGTCCACGAGACCCTGGTGGCCTGCCTGGCTGTTTGGATCAGAGATGCCAACTAGGTATGCAGCCTGGAAAGAGAAGAGAGAAAAAGCAACCTACAGCTCAGGCTCTGTGGTCCTAGGAGAACCTGCATGGATGAGGGCACGGTTTTCACGCGTGGTCGATCCTTGGTGCAAATTGGGCAGGGCACCCTCATCTTGCTCCCAGTAAGCACGGAGTGACGGACAGGCCTATGCAGCAGGAGTTCGCCGAGGCTTCAGGAAACAAAGCCCCATGTTCTTAGAAGAGACCCAAGCAGCTCTTCTGTGGGGCTTCCTGCTGCCTTTATTGCTCCTTGCAGCCTTTTTATGACCCTGAGGATACCTAGCCTCAGAATAAGGCTGACTTGGGCTAGTAGACAGGCATGGCATCAATGCACTGATGGTGTAGAGGGGCTGGGGTAGCAACCCTGGAGTCTGCCCCGGGATGTTTCTCATCTCCCAGCTTAGCATGTCCTCCTCGTTCCAGTCAGCATTTCCAAGGGCAGGCAGACTCTAACCTTGGCAACTAAGAATGAGTGGGAGGGCCCAGAAAACGACAACAAGGACAGCAGCATTTTGGCCCACGAGGACAAAGTAAGAGCAGGCCTTCTCTGTAATTTTTTTTTTTTTTTTTGACAGGCAGAGTGGACAGTGAGAGAGAGAGACAGAGAGGAAGGTCTTCCTCTGCCGTTGGTTCACCCTCCAATGGCCGCCACGGCCGGCGCACTGCGGCCAGCGCACCACGCTGATCCGAAGGCAGGAGCCAGGTGCTCCTCCTGGTCTCCCATGGGGTGCAGGGCCCAAGGACTTGGGCCATCCTCCACTGCACTCCCTGGCTACAGCAGAGAGCTAGCCTGGAAGAGGAGCAACCGGGGCAGAATCCAGTGCCCCGACCAGGACTAGATCCCGGGGTGTCGGCGCCGCAGGCAGAGGATTCGCCTATTGAGCCGCGGCGCCAGCCTCTCTTTAATTTTTAATTCCAATTCATGACCAGGGATTTTGACATGAATTCATTTTCCGATGCCTGTGGGGAAGAACGAGTGGAGAGAATTTCATCTCCCAAATTAGGGCTGCTTCTCTTTGGTTCAGTATAAATTTTCTCAGTTCAGGTAATTGCCAAATGAGAAACCCTTCCAGGTAAATGCTGACATCTTCGTTGCTTCTGTCCCGTGAGCCCAACAATGACTGGAAATGCACATGGCAGTGCCACGCCAGTCTAGCTTGTGGCATCTGTTTATTCCGCCTTTGGATCCCAAAGTGAGCACTCCATTTCTGCAACTACAGAGCCTTGCAAAATTTAAGCTAGTGCTTATTTTTCCCTCTAAAACAATATGCCTGTAACAACAATCATTGAAAACAGTAAAAATAAACATCGGGCTCCTGGCCTGTATGCTGGGCCCTACATCATTTCATGAGTCTCTCTGTCCTCAGTCACCAGCTGAGGCCTTGTCTGAATGCCCTGGCCAGCACAGCAGCCACTCACTTTTCCATGTTTCTGTGGTGTTGCTTAGAGGAGGAGCAAAGCTAGGGCTCCCCATGCCTCCCGCAGGGATCTGGTCACCCCTGGCATCCAGGATCCCACACAGGACTCAAGGCTAGAAGACCTGCAAAGGGACCAGCGCCTTACCTGGGCCGCGGCCTCCGTCAGCCCACAGAGAGCCTTGGATGCAATCCCCACACATTCCCCAAAGGCAGGGAGGTCCCCGGTCTTGGCGTTCTGTGAAATCCCTGCCATTGACTCGCCCAGAACCTGCAAAACAATCAGTGAGATTCTGCCCAGTGCTGCTTCCAACCAAGGGGCAAAGGAGGCGACATTTGCAAGTTCAACACTCAAGGCCACGCAATTTCCCATCTTCTCCTTTATTTGCATTATGAAGACTTCTGAAAGAATTAAACCTCTTCTTTCCCATGAAGAGAAGTGAGTAAATGAAATTATGAAGCTTTCATCTGAATGTTATCTATATCCCAAAGAATTAATATACAGACAACAAAATAAAATCTACACAAGCTGTCTCAGGGTGAAGGATCTAAACTGAGTACTACCACTTCCCAGCACATAAAAATCACATCCGCTGAGCTGTAGGTGAAGTCATACTTAGCAAACAGAAGGAGTACCCCTGTGCATATCATTCATTGACTTATCGAAAATAAAGTTCAACAGATCTTTGTTAAGGATGTTTCTGAAATATTTTAAGTACTTTGCCTCATTTTGAAAATTATTGGTATCTATTTTCCTTAGAGGTCTTTAAAAGAACAGATGTAAGGGATTTTTAGCATTGAGAATTCAACCCACAGGTCAAGTCCCCTGCACTGGGTCACATGGGCAGAGGCAGGACACCCACCCCAGAGCTGGTGTCTTCTGTGGCCTCATCAGCACCAGGAGGCTGGGAGTGCATGCCAGAGTCACAGACAGTGGACTGAAGGCCGTTCAATCTCTTGGAGAGATTATGGCATTGCCAAGCCTAGAGTCCAACTCAGAGTTCTCCATTTGTTAATAAACCACCTTGAATGGGGAAGTGAATTCATTCCCTAAAGTTGCTTAGATAAACAAAGTAGGAGTTTGGCCTAGCAGTTGAGACACTGGATTGAAATGCTTAAAGTTCAAGTTATGGCTCTTCTCCCAACTCCAACATCCTGGTAATGTGCACACTGGGAAGCAGCAGGTGATGGCTGGGTCCCCATCATCCATGTTGTAGACCCTTACTGAGGGCCATGGTCTTGGTTTTGTTCTGGCCCAGCCCCAGCTATGGTAGAAATTTGGGGAATGAATCAGCAAATGGGAGATCGTTGGCTGTTTGTGTCTATTCTTTCTCCCTGTTTCTTGAATAAATAAGTAAATGACATACGTACGTATATACATACACACACACACACACACACACAATAATAATTCAGTTTCCATAAGGATTTACAAAGCAAAAAAGCCAGAAGTCATCTTAACCCTGCATTCCTCTTTTAGAAGGAACTGTTTCTTTGGACCTGTGTATGTAAAACATATGCCACCTCCTCTTAGACGATATATTAAGTTCCTAAGGTGCTGGCCAGAGGAAATTCTAGCTTTAATTCAATGCAAACTGAGCCCCCCCACCCACATCAGCCACATGGAAGTTTCTCAAAGCTAACGTAAAAGTGATGGGAACAAGCAAGCACTTCTGATGTTCGAGGTACAAAGCTGGACCACAGCAACTTGACACCCGTTCATCTCACTTGATTTCCACTCCAACCTCCTGTCTTTGAGTCATTTTCAAAACATGATTACCACAGATACACATTTCTCAACTGACTTTTTCTTTAACTGTTCCACTAAGAGGCCTTTATAGATATTCTCCCCCTAGACACCTTCACCATCAAATTATATCCTAAGGAAGAAGGTTTTGTTGGGTATGGTTATGAATTTACTGGGTGAAGGAAGCCATTGTATTATCTTAGATTTTTTTTTTAACAGTCCCTGCCCCATGCCAAAACAACAAAACAATTTACACTTCTCTTGAGGATGCAGATCATGGATAGAGGCAAACACACACACACACACACACACACACACACACACACACGAGGATCTCACACAAGCCAAGGCACTGGCGGGCTTGCCACAGCAGTTCAACAGCAGTTCAACCCCAGGTGGAGAACATACATGATGCAGTAAGAACATCTGTGATGTGATACAAGTAGTGGCTCTCAAAAGATGGTTTCCTGCACCACAGAGGTGGGAACTGGGAGTTTGTTAGGGCTGCAGAATCTCAGCCCCGCTCCGATCTGCATCAGCTACTTGGGGGGGGGGGGGGGGCCCAGCCATCCTCGGTTAGCAAGCCCCCCAGGTGACTCTGATGCATGCTATAGTGTGAGCAGCACCTGAGCTAAGGGCTTCACAACAGGGTTTTACGATGCAATGTGCACAGTCACACAGGTTGGCCACAGGCACAGAAAACACCAGTGCATCTATGTTTTTCCCCACCCCGAAGAGCAGTGTTAACTTCCGAATTCTGGCACAGATGGGCTTACCTTGGAGTTCTCCATGACGCTCTCAATGCAGTCAAAGTAAGAGAGGTCACTAACAGGCTCATTAGGATTGTCCAACATGCCCTTGACAGTCTACAGAAGGAGAACACAACTTAACAAGCAAGCAGGTGTCACCGAACAAGAGAAATCCGACACAAAACAAAACCTTCCACTTCTGGCCATGGTCACTCATTCAACTGATTCCTGAGTGGGATTCACATGACATTATCAGGGCTGCACGCTGCCTGCTAGCAGCAACACACAGGCTGGGGTAAGGAGCGGGTGTCTCAGGCTGGCTTTGCAGAGATGAGAAGAGCTTGCTTTCAGTTTTAAAGGAGTAAAGCAAAGGATTTTTTTTTTTTTTTTTTTTTTTTTGGACAGGCAGAGTGGACAGTGAGAGAGAGAGACAGAGAGAAAGGTCTTCCTTTGCCGTTGGTTCACCCTCCAATGGCCGCTGCGGCTGGCATGCTGCGGCCAGCGCACCGCGCTGTTCCGAAGGCAGGAGCCAGGTGCTTCTCCTGGTCTCCCATGGGGTGCAGGGCCCAAGGACTTGGGCCATCCTCCACTGCACTCCCGGGCCACAGCAGAGAGCTGGCCTGGAAGAGGGGCAACCGGGACAGAATCCGGCGCCCGACCGGGACTAGAACCTGGTGTGCCAGCACTGCTAGGCGGAGGATTAGCCTATTGAGCCGCAGTGCCGGCCGAGCACAGGATTTTTTAAAATGAGGTTTGAAAGTTAGCGCAACATAACACACTGATGGTCAGTTGGGTAACTCTAAGGAGTTTAAATTTCAAGAACTGCTTCATTTGCTTTTTTATGAATGATAGGAACCCTCAGTTTCTTAATTCTGGAAACTTTTCATGGGAAGGCATCAAAGAAAGTAATTGTCCCCAAACTTTCCCTTAGTGTTCCAGCACCACTCGTTTTAAATTTAAACAGTAAAGAAAATGCCTACACTTGTTTAGGTCCCCACCAAGCAAACAGGTACAGACTGGATACTTTATCCTTATTGCCAAGCCACTACAATCAGTGCCAGCTTTCCGACTATCATCACCTCTTCTAGCAACTTACGAGGGCATGTGCCAGGGCAGAAGGGCCTGGGGATACATCTACTCAACTCCTGCCCACCCAGAGTGCACACTGGGGCCCAGCATCCTCCGGAGTTCAGCCAACAAAAAGTCAACGTCAGGTGTTTAGTGCAGCTGGTAAGAAACCTCTTGGGACTCCTGAATCCCATACTGGAATGCCTGGGTTTGAATCCCGGCTCTAGTTCTGATTCTAGCTTCCTGCTAAAATGCACTTGGGGAGACAGCAGGTGACGGTGCAAGTATCTGGGTCCCTGCCACTCATGTGTGGGACCCAAAATAAGGTCTTGGATCTGGGCTTTGGCAGGCACTTGGGGAGTGAACTAGTGGATAGATCTCTCTCTCTCTCTCTCTCTGCCTTTCAGATAAAACAAAAATACCTAAGATTTTAGGAAAGGAAGACAACATCATCTGAGTTAGCAAGGGATGAAGAGGGATAGGTAATGGGAACTGCTGGGCCATTCAGCTTGAGGAGGAGAGGGCAGCAAGCATAGCCCATGGCATTCGCTGCTGGGATAATGAAAACAATTCCAGTAACAGCAATCCTGAAATAGTCACATTCTGGCAACCAAAGATACCCCTGAAGAACACAGCGTACCCGGGCCACGTGGGATCATTAGTTCAACAGCCCACACAGCATTTAGGTTTGCCAAAGCGATCGGATGGGAACAGGGTGCTCATTCAGCCCAGGTGAGGAACCGCTGCCCTGTTTTCAGAATGCTGCAGCCCTGTGGTCACGATCCCCTCCTTACCCAGCTGTGCACCATGGCCCGCTGCCACTGTTGGAGAGAGCCTCAGTCCAACGCTGGGGAAGCCGCAGTGGGCATCCTTCTCACTCCAGACCCATGCTGATCACCCATCCAGCAGACTGAAGGTACACTGGGCACAACTAGTTCTTACCTACCGAGAGCACCACGGGCTGCTGAATGTAACCAGCACTGAACAGGGCTGCTCTAAGAGCAACCAGGCACCCTGATTTTATGTGGATCCAAAAATGTCCTGTGGGCATGCCTGGATTTTCAATTGCAAATAACCAGTCTGTGAATTTACATTGAAAAGCACCCATAACTGCCTTCTAGGCCATGAGGGGGCTGCACGGCCACCTTGATTGTACAGTAATAAGGGCTTGTGCTTAAAGTGTATAGGGAAATCATTTTCACTCCAAAAGCACACCTACCCAACCTCTATTTCTCTCCCAATTATTCTAGAATATTCTCTCCAGCACTTTTCAGGTAGACAGTGCTGATCTTCAGCCTATACCCAACCCCCAAAGGATCCTTTCCTAGTTGAAATAAAGAATCTTTGCACATCTCATCTTTGTGAACTAAGAGGAAGCAGAAATGATTATCCCAGTCAAACACACTTATCTCTAGATCCTTCCCACTACGATTAGGTGTTTGCCTCCCAGAAAAGACAGAAGGTGAGAGGAGAGGAAATTAACCCCCATAGAATTACAGAAGCGACACCCACGCACGTGCACGTGCAGGCTCCCACCCTCAGCAGGCTTCCAGGGTACCTACCTCGAGCTCCCGGAGGGCGTTGTCACACTCCTTCTGGCCAGGAGCTTGCTGGGTGCACAGAGTGATGAGCTGATTGATGCTCTCTGTCACAGCTCTGTGATGGAAACAGGAAAAGTTGTTTCTTTGTTTCCTTGTGAAGATCAACAGTCATTTCCCCAACAACACTTTGTGGTTTCACCAGAAACATTCATGCAATTCATTCACTATTTAGACTGAGGGCCCCCTGAGAGCTCTTATACTGGCTCCATATAACCGAAAATAAACCACACCCAGGGAACACAGAGTAACCACCTTGCTGCTGAGTTTTCATTTCATTTATTCTTTTTTTTTTTTTTAAGATTTATTTATTTATTTGAAAGGCAGAGCCATAGAGAAGCAGAGGCAGAAAGAGAGAGAGAGAGGTCTTCCAACCACTAGTTCACTCCCCAAACGGCCACAATGGCTGGAGCTGCATTGATTTGAAGCCAGGAACCTCCTCCAGGTTTCCCACATGGGTGCAGGGGTCCAAGGACCTGGGCCATCCTCCACTGCCCTCCCAGGCCACGGCAGAGCTAGATTGGAGCAGCCGGGAACCAAAGCGGCACCCACATGGGACGCTGGCACAGCAGGCGGTGGCTCTACCCGTCACACCACAGCACTGGCCACTCATTTACTCTTTATTTATTTATTTTATTTGACAGGTAGAGTTATAGACAGTGAGAGAGAGACAGAGAGAAAGGTCTTCCTTCCATTGGTTCACTCCCCAAATGGCCACAACGGATGGAGCTGCGCCGATCTGAAGCCAGGAGCCAGGAGCTTCTTCCTGGTCTCCCATGCATGTGCAGGGGCCCAGGCACTTGGGCCATTCTCCACTGCCTTCCAGGCCACAGTAGAGAGCTGGACTGGAAGAGGAGCAACCGGCACTCAAACCCAGTGCCCATATGGGATGCCGGTGCTGCAGGCAGAGAATTAACCAAGTGCGCTACGACACTGGCCCCTACTCATTTACTCTTAAGAGGTACTAGTGGTTCTTTTGTGAAGGTGTGATATCTTAACATAGTCATAAGGAAGAATTTGAAATGAAGTCATAAATAGCGAAGACATCTCATTAGCACAGGCTTTCATTAGCAGCCCAAGAGAAATGACATTTTCCCTACAAGGCTGTTTTGCGAAGCCTTTGCATATTTTGGGCTATTTATTTACTTGAAAGGCAGAGATACAGAGGGAGAGAAGGAAAAGGAGAAAGAATGAGAGAAAGAATGATCTTCCATCTGCTAGTTTACTCTCCAAATCACTGTAATGGCTAGAGCTGGCGAGACTGAAGCTAGGAACTAGGGCTTCTTCCAGGTCTCCTATGTGGGTACAGAGACCCAAGCTCTTGGACCATCCTTCATTGAAGGATATCTTCACAGGTATATTAGCAGGGAGCTGGGATGGAGGTGGAACAGCTGGCACTTGAACTGGTATCCACATAGGATGCTGGCATTGCAGCTGACAGCTTTACTTGGTACACCATAATGCTAGCCCCAATACATATTTTTAAACATAGCAGATATATAAGGGATTATAGACATATAAGGAAAATGGAATTGTAGTTTATGGTGCCCAAAATTTTAAAATCCATGCACATGAGGGGTCTTCAAAAAGCTTATAAAAAAGCATATTATAATAACTACATATAGATTTTGAATTTCTTTGCATCAAAATATACTTATTTTTAAATTCCATTCTTTGAGTGCTTTAAAGAACCTTCATATAGTAATTGTCTATCATTTCAAAAATCTATACAGTAAATTGTATATGAATAACTTGTTGCTTGAAGATAACCCCAAATTATTTTTAAAAGCTTATTAATTTTTATTTGTTTGACAGGTAGAGCAATGCAGAAAGAAAGATTTTCCATCTGTTGGTTCTCGCCTCCAAGCCACAGTGGGGTCTGTGTCAGGCTGAAGCCAGGAGCCTGTCTGGAACTCCATCTGTGTCTCCCTTGGGGTGGCAGGGACCCACCCAAGTACTTCACCATCATCTCTGCCCCCCAGGACATGCCTTAGCAGGAGGCTGGAACTGGGAGTGGAGCTGCACCACAGTGTCTGTAACCTCCCCACCCCAGATTCTTTAAGACATCTACTTTCTTTGTTAAAATTAGAAAGGATAAATTGGAGACTCTCACAAGGTTTTCTGTGTGCTCTGTTCTCCTTAGAATGTAGGAAGCATCGCAGAATTTCTTGTACACGGACAAGGATTCCACCCCTCCTGAGCACCTCCTGCTTGATCTGTCTGAGGTTACAACATGGATAATTTAGAAAGTCATGGTTCATTTTGATTTAACTTTCCATAAGGTGTGAAAAATACTTTCTCTCTCCTTTTGGCATGTGGAAGTCCAGTTGTTCCAACCCCACTAGTTGAAAAGACGAGTCTCTATCCAATGAATTGCTTCTGTGAAACTGCTGACCATGAAGCGGCCATCCACGTTCCAGTCTATGAGGGTCTACTTCTGGGCTGTCTGTGTGCCATTAACCTGTGTGTCTAACCTTCCACCGACACCACACTGTCTTCACTGCTGTAGCTTTATATTGAGTCTCAAAACTGAATATCTTGCACGTCATAAATGAAAAACCTAAGAGATTTGCACCAACTCCCTAAGGAGAAGCTACAAATAAGGAGCTGACACATTGAAATCTCTGACTTCAGAGCCAGACTCGCTCTCCATTTTTGCCTGGCCAACCTGGTGCACGCTTCTGGCAGTGCCTTGAACTCCATGCACAGTTTCTACAAGGCAGCTACAAGGCAGCTTTAAACAGAAACAAAATGGGGCTCATATTGCTGTTAATTGCTAACATAACACCGTATAATAAAAAAGATGCCTCATTTTATTAGTGAAATTGGCTTTGCAGCTTCCCACAGAATATCAAATTAGACGGAAAGGATGTTGTGAATGGACAAAAGCAATCAGCTTAATTATTGGATGAAAGACTGCTTGCAATTGCAAATCGAGCTGGGATGATGGGAAGAGGAAAAACATTCTTGAATTCAGGAAAGAATCCCCATACATCGTTGTTCAAAGACTGATCCTGGTGACTCATTTATTTGGGGAAAAGTGCTTCAACGAAGGTGCAGGCTCTGCTGTGCAAAGCAGGAGAACAACCCAGCCAGCAGGGCCCTGCTCAGCTCCAGTGGCCACGACCTATGCACCTGCAGTGTCCCTCAGAGAGCCCAGCACCATGGCCTGCATGGTAGCCTTCAAAGACTTGCTTCTGAGTGGACAGGCCAGCTTATGTCAAGACATTCACGGGTGCAGGTTGCCCTCTACTGTGTGACGGCAGGGTCACTGAGATTTTTTCCACCCATCACAGATGTTTTTCATTCAAGCGTGTTTCTGTATTTCTGGTTTATCTGTATCTTTTAAGAGACTTATTTATTTGAAAGGCAGGTGAGACAGAGGGAGATAGAGAGACAGAGGCAAAAAGAGATCTTCCATCTGCAGGTTCACTCTGCAAATAGCTGCAATGGCTGGGGCTGAGCCACTCCAAACCCATGAGCCAGGAGCTTCATCAGGGTCTCCCATGTGTGTGGCAGGGGCCCATGCACTTGGGCCATCCTCTGCTGCTTTCCCAGCAGGTTAATGGATTGGAAGTGGAGCAGCCTACACTTGCACTGGTGGTCATGTGAGATACAAGCATCACAAGCAGTGGCTTAACCCACTATGCCACAACGCTAGTCCCTGTCTTTTTTTTTTTTTTAAACATAATTTCTGTATTAAAGATGTAAGTATTTCCTGGCCTGAAGCACCAGCATCCCATATGGGTGCCTATTCTGCTCCACTTCTGATCCAGCTCTGCTGTGGCTTGGGAAAGCAGTAGAAGATGGTCCAAGTCCTTGGGCCCCTGCACCTGCATGGGAGACCCGGAAGAAGCTTTTGGCTCCTGGCTTCGGATTGGAGTAGCTCCAGCCATTGCAGCCAACTGGGGAGTGAACCAGCCACAGGCAGAGGGTTAGCCTACTTTGTCATAGTGCTGGCCCCTGTACTTTTATTTTTTATAGTGTTTTTAATGCTCAGAGTTATACAAGTTTTTTATTATTTTATCTCATTTTTATAATATATTTAAAGTAAAATATATTTAATGTTTCATATGTAAAATAAAAGCTCAATAACTATAATTTTGCTACTAGAGCTCGCATTTCCATCTTGAGTTCTATCTAGCCATTATGTTTTTTTATTTTTTATTTTTTATTTTTATTATTATTTTTTTTGACAGGCAGAGTGGACAGTGAGAGAGAGAGAGACAGAGAGAAAGGTCTTCCTTTGCCGTTGGTTCACCCTCCAATGGTCGCCGCGGCCGGCGCGCTGCGACCGGCGCACCGCGCTGATCCGATGGCAGGAGCCAGGAGCCAGGTGCTTTTCCTGGTCTCCCATGGGGTGCAGGGCCCAAGCACCTGGGCCATCCTCTGCTGCACTCCCTGGCCACAGCAGAGAGCTGGCCTGGAAGAGGGGCAACCGGGACAGAATCCGGCGCCCCAACCGGGACTAGAACCTGGTGTGCCGGCGCCGCTAGGCGGAGGATTAGCCTAGTGAGCCGTGGCGCCGGCAATCTAGCCATTATGTTTTTAAAAAATTGGGAGCTGCAACTTCAAAAGTTAAAAAAGCCTTTCTGAACTAAATCCATTTAGTGCTCAGAGAGATTGAGGATTCTGTCTGGGAATTCACAATGGAAGTGGAATTGGGGTGGGATGGGAGGACAAAGTGGAGCCATCTGTGCACCAGACAACCTCTGAAGCCCAATCCACAGGTGAGCAGCTGACACGGCAAACAGAAGCACCAGACATCTTCCTTCCTCAAGGGTAGAGGAGCTTAGGAAGGGAAGCAAAAGCAAATCAATATCACCCCTAAGTATCCCCTAGGTCCTGCTACCCATGAGGCCAGGGAATTAAAAAATAAAAGAGGTTAAATATATCTAGGACAGCAAGGTGCTTGTGATCCAATCCAACTGCAGAGGCGAGACAATGGAACACACAGAAGTGGAACCAAAGAACCTGATGCTCAGGGCAGGACACCAGCTGGGACAAAGAAACACAGAAAGGAAGAAAATCAATCACCATGAGGCATGGATTCTGCACAGAGGAGAGTGTTCAACGTGAGCTGGAGCAATTGGAAAAGTCAGGGCTGAATGAGACCCTGATGGAGATAGGGAGAGAACATTCTAGAATCGACCAACGCGGGAGCAAAGGCCCCATGGACCATTTTCTCCCTGAGAGGGTGAAGGCAGTCCTTCTGCTCATGCTCCTTGCTGGGTGAGCCTTTTCCAGACCCAGGAGACCTGCCCTGTAGGACCCTCAAGCCCAAGCACAGGGTGGGTGTCTGGTCTACAATTGAGGCGCCCACTCCCCACATCACAGTACCTGAGTGGGATTCCTGGTTCTGCTCCCAATTCCTGGTTCCTGCAAATGTGCACCTTGGGAAGCAGTGGTAATGGCTCAAGGAGTTGTTTTCCCACTCCCACACCTGAGACTTGGATTGAGTTCCTGGCTCTAGACTTCTGCCTCCAAGCTGCTGTGGGCATTTGGGGAGCTAACCAGCAAATAGGCAAGCACACTCTGTCTCTCTCTGCCTCTCAAACGCCTATATGAAAATTACAAGCAGAACACCAAAAGTCTGGGGGTGGCTAGGAAGGCAGGCACGGCTCACACATTCCCAGGAACTCTGTTGGGAAGCGGACAACTGGCCAGGGCCAGGAGTGAGGCTGGCAGCTGTGGATGTGAAGGTGTCCCAGCTTTGTCGTTTTTCTGGCCGGGGTGAAGATGTGAGAGCAGCAGCTCAGAGAAGATGCGTAGACATAGGACCCTCCCTTGTTTTGTAATTACAAGCTCAAGTCCTATCCCCTTGCCTAGGTTCAGGGTCACCAGACCAGCCCCTGGTGGAGAAGCCCGATGACTGGCTCATGGAAGGTCTCCAGCTCCCCACAACTGATCAGAAAAGAGCCAGAGCCCATCCAAGAGGGACATCCAACAGAAAATGACTTTCTGCCTGTAGACATCAAAAACTGAGGACCTGGGCTCCCTGTGTGTACCTGGGCTTGGGAGCAGAATTCCAAGCCGAGAAAGACATTCTCTCCTTTCAAAGCAAGTCTCTTTCCCAGAGCACAAAGGCCCAGGGACCACAAGGATAGGTGTTTCAAGTCTGCTGACACAGGTGCAGGACAGGCTTGAGGCAGTCTGGGCCTGCGTTCCAGCAGTGGCATCCCTGAGACTATGGGGGCGTGCACACAGAGGACAGGCAGGGAGGGCTTGGCTGTATCAAGAATATGGATGGCAGGGAACTGAAGACTTCAGGCCAAGAGATCAGATATTGTCACTCAATCCTCTGTTCACTGCACAAGGCCAGGACAAGATGGAGCAGTGCTATGTACTGCCCTGACTCCGCGAGCACCAGACCCCTGTCACAGGCATCCTGTGTGCCCAGCTGCCAGAGCTGTGCCTCGCCCACATCAAGCACACCATAACTGCCCCCCCCGACCGTGGCAGAGTTCTGCCTCCCACGAGGAGTCTGCCTGACCCACCTAACCTGGCTGCAATTTGTGCTGAGAAACTCACCCTCCACCCCGCCCCTGGGAGCAGAGGCTTGCAAAACCATGCCAAGAAACCAAGGAGAATGTGCCACCTGCCTTGCAGAGTTTCCTCCCAAGATGGCAGTTTTCCCATGCTGATTGTTAAGTGCCTCCTGGGCTATAAAAACACAAGCCTGGGAACTGTCAGCCGCTGCAAGTCAGGAGGGAGGCACAGAAAGCTTGGTGACTGGGGCTCCAGGTGTGTTCTTCAAAGCCACCACCAGGGGGCCTGCAGGGACCCACATTGCTTCCCATGTCTGCTTCCTTCTGTGTCTGGATTTCCAAAGTCCAGTACTCGCCTCTGCTTCCCACTGTTTAAGAGAGTGAACAACACGTTTCACCGTGGAAGGCAAAATTTGGGAATGAGGCCAAAAAATGATAACAAACATCTGAGCTCAGATAACCGGAAATGTCAATTGCCTCAGCCAAAGACTCTTAGGAAAAAGCAGCCATCAAGAAGAGGGGTTCTATATCAGAATTAGCGCTGAACAGAACAGACCAGATATCACCACCACCCCCAATCCCATCCCAAGCCTTCCACCATCAAAGGAAGGAATGAGTTTACAGGAACAATCAAGCGATGAGGTGGTGAGATGGGAAGATCATTATCTAATTCCCTAGCGGCTGGAGTGAATGTTTGCAGCTACAATATATTACCAGGCAAACAATGAAAAAAAAAAAAAACAAAAAACAGGGTTTTGCAAGGAAACTGCTCTGCCTTTATCTAGTCCTACACACACACACACATGAAAAATAAAACTATGAACGAAGAGGAGATGGGAGGCTCTGGCCGCTAATACCTAGGGATGCTACGTAAGGATGTTGCAGCCCACGCCTGCACTCTGCAAATGCACACGTGCAGGAGGTAGGGCAACTCAACTCATGCAGCTCAAACAGTTACGCTCAGGCTAACGCGTAGGACTCCCGACTTCCACAGCTCAAAACTCAGCGGCTGAGCCCCTATCAAGCACGAAGGAACACACAAACGAAACCCTGCTTTCGCCACACAAGAGGTCAGCGCCAAGCTCAGCCTTTCCCACAATCACTCTTCTGTACGTTTTGAAACATCTCCAGCTATTCCACACCCCCAGTAGTCCTGCCTGCATTATCTCACTGTATCACCTGATATTAAATCATGCTAAGAAAACATCTGTACCACCCAGAATCGTAACACACGCTCCCCTCTGGGTTCAGGAAAACCAATGGAGGCTGCTCATCGAAGACGTTCCAGGGCTGTCGCTGCAGCCGCTGTGAGCACTAGCATTCAATCACTAGCCACTGAGCTCAAGGAACAGCAATGACGTCGTGTCATTCAGTTTCCTGGGGGAGAGCACCAGGAAAGGAGGATACTAAGATCATCCGCAACGCAGAGTCGTGTTGTAACACAGCTCCAAAAACAGTTACTCCCACTGGGACTCCACTCAGCCCGCGCTGCAGCCCACCCACAGGTGATGGATGGACTAGGTTCAATTACAACAATTATTTATTTGAGAAGCAGAGAGACAGAGACACACACATGGAAACAACTAGCTCCCTTCCAATGGTTCATTCCCTAAATACCCACAATGACTGGGGGCTGGGTAAGAGGTGCAAACAACCCTCCCATGTGAATGGCAGGAATTCAACTACTTGAACCATCACTGCTGCCCCCCAGGGTCTGTGATACCAGGGAGCTGGAATCAGGAATTGAACCCAGAGACTCAAGTGGGATGCAGGCATCTTCACTACTAGGCCAAAAAGCTGGCCCTAAATTCAATTCAACATTAACGTCAGGTACATGGTATGTGTTTTTTAAATGTCTGTTGAATGACTTTCTGAAAACTGTCTTCTTTCTACTTGTAAGTCTTTTCAGATTTCTTTTCAATAAGCACATGTGACTTTCATGGTGTGAAAAAACACAGCACTACTTAAAATCTATTTAAGCCATTAGGTTTGCAAGTCAGTGGGGGCTGGAGGTCTGTGCATGTCCCTACCAAAAGGCTGAATGGGAAGACACAAGGCCTCGGTAGTGGGGAAGGAACATGGACATGAGCCAGTTTTATAAAATTCCACACTCTCCATCACTCGATGCCACTGACAGCAACATAACAACAGCACCAATTCTTTGCTCAGTCAGAGCAGCATATCCCACAGACAGCAACAACGTTCTTGAAACACACGTGAAGGCACATACTCCCCACTCTTACCTTGCTGCTGCGGCCAGGAGATTCTTCGCGTTGGGAGCTCCCGGATCTACAGAGAGAGATTTGGCTGCTAACAAGAGCTTGCTGGATGCCATGGAGATGTTCTTGAGGTTCCCTATCACCTGGATCTGGTCTTCTTTCGTCTGGAAGGTCAACAGGAGCCAGAGGCATTAGGGACTGACTGCCCATTTCTCCCGGGAAGAGAGCTCAGAGCAGCATCTTGAGATGCAGGCCAAGTTACCTGTACAGACTGTGTTAAAACCAATTCATGGGCAGACACCTAGCTCACTGAGATGCTGCCAGGGTCTACACTGCCCCCAAAAGGATGCTCAGACCATGATGTGCACAACTAGCGATGAAATCCTTCTCCAAGTGGATTGGCCAAGAGCTGTGCTTTCTCACAAGCAGAGGCACTGCGGGCCGTGGTGAGGGGGAGCCGCACCAATGCACAGAGCAGGCACCCGTTCCGGCGTCTTGCTCAACAATGCTGCAGTTGTCATGGGGCTTGGACATCCCGGCCTGGCACAAACGCCCAGCACTGCCCCACTATTCAGAGCTGCTCGCATCCCAGAAGTGCCTGACTTGGGAAAAGACACATCTCTCACCTGGCTGGCTGGCCACTGGAGCAACGAACCAGGTACCTAACAGAACAACACACACCCCTCTGCCTCTCTGTTTGGGAGCAGCCAGGATCTCAGGAGAAAGCAGCTCTGCAAGCTGCCACCAGACCAGCCAGGCTCCCTGGTTGTGAACAAGCTGCTTATCTGTTCATCGGAAGGAGCCAGTGTGTAATCACTTCGTGCTCACAGTCAGCCGCAGTGCATTCAAACGGGCCCACAAAACCTCAAACACAGACACATTTTTTTTTACTCTATTATCCCACATTTGAAGAGCTGTCCCGATCTCTGCTAAGCATTCTTCTCTTCCCCCGGCCCCCAGAACGCCAAGGTAAAAGGATGGCATCAGCGAGGGTCCTGGGAAAAGCCAAGCTTCCTCGCCAGGAGTACTTCACCCAGAAGCGGATAGCATCTTTGGGAATGCCATTCCTGTGAGGTCATGGGGATCCCTCAACAGCACCACAAATGCAACTGTGTGGCCTGTTGACAGGTTCCATATTCCCATCACAGAAGAAACACCTGTTTGTCCAACTGGCCACAAGGGTATAAGGGTCATCAGAGGAGATAAGCTAAGGTCATGGTCAACTCCAGGTAGTCACCTCCACCTGCACTTGGCCAGCCAGCTCAATACCAACGTGGTCTCCTCTTACACCCACCTGTGCTTGGCCAGCCATCTCAATGCCAGCATCGAGGAATTCGTCGAAATCATCACTGAACTTTCCAGAGGCTGCGGCCAGTTCTCCGCTCTGACCCCGGGTTGCATGGACGACTTCCCCAGCAGACTGGTTCAGATCAGCTGCTGCCTGGTTCAGTTCACTCTGAGCTTCCTGGAAAGGCTTTGTGCTGGGAGGGAGCTGTGGCAGACAGAGAGCACACCCCATGAGAAGCCCTACTTTGCTCGGGAAGGATGAAGACAGGCAGTGTGCAGCGCAGCCAGGCTCTCTGGGGCTGCATTTCTGAGACACTGAGACTGCAAGGCTCCGTGTCCTTGGAGCCCAGGTCAAGCTTCACCTTCAACATACCCACATGCATTCACTCGGGATTACTGATCGCCTACTTCGTGCTGCGTGCTGTGTCCCCCAAGCATCCCTCCCCATCCATGAGCCTCACCGAATCCACAAGCAGCTTCTTGCTGGACTCCCCAATGCTCTTCAAGGCCACGTCCACATCCTTCTGCCCAGGGAGGCAGTTCACGCAGTTATTCAAGGAGTGTGACACGGCTTTGGCCACCTGAAGGCACAAGGCGGGGAGAGGGAAGCACCATTAGGAAGCCACTTCCAGTATAAGCCGTACCCTCACTGGGCTTCTTGCTCTGTCCTAATGAAGGGCCTGACGCAGCGACACAGCGTTCGCCACCTGCTCTCCAAAGCCAGGCTCCAAAAACACCTGCGGAGTCAGGGTGTTCACACCAGCGAAAGGAGCCCAGGAGACACCTGCCAGCACAGCCACGTTAACTGTGACCACAAGCCCCAGTCCCGTGCCTCACCTGAGCTAGCCTCTGCTGACTCTCTGCATCTCCAGGTGCAATCAGGGCCTGCTTGGCTTCTTGGATGAGCATGGCGGAGCCCTCCATCACGTCCCGAGCAGAATCCAACATGGCGTGGGCAGCTGCAGGGTCACTTGTGGATGCGGCCACTCCCCGGGCAGCCTGGGCCAGTGTTTTCAGAGCCTGGGCTGTCTCTCTAGCAGCCACTCCTAGGGATAAGAGCCCATTAGACTTTCTATTAGATTCTGTCTAAAAGTCACAACTGCAAACAAGGACTGGGGCCCCTCTGGATTAGGTGTTGTTACAGGAGGGCTTCCGTGGTTAATTTTACAATATAGTTGCTGTGCTTCTGGGCCAATCCAAGAGAAACTGTAATAAATGCAATGTTGAAAAGTTTTTCCCTCTGACGTCCCCTGTTACCACAATCCTAAATCTAAACACCAAGCACCAGGGAGCAAGGGTATCTGTTTTTTCTCCTTCTCAGATCAGAATGCTGTGAGAGTCACATACATTGTTAGGTCTAACAGCTCATTCGTTTTTCATACTGCACAGTGTCCAGTATTTGCTTATTCCTCTTCTGCTGACGGACATCTGGGTTGTTTCCCATTTGGAACTGTCATGCATAAAGCTACCAAGAAAGTCCTTATACATACAGAAAAATTTCCATTGTATATAAACCCAGGAAGTTGAATTGCTGGGTCACAGTATATAGGTAGCTTCAGATGATTCCACAGTTTTCCAAAATGGTTTTGCCATCATCCAAACTACCAACAATGCCTAAGAGTTGCAGGTGCTCCACATCCTAGCCCACACTTACTATTGTCAGATTTCTAATCTTAGACTTTCTAGTAAGTGTGTACTTGTATTACAATGAGGTTTCAACGTTTATACCCTAATGAGTAATGACATTGATCATCTTTTCATACACTTAATGGCCATCTGAATGTCCTCTTTCATCAAGGGCCCACTTCTCTCTCTAAATTCATTGCTAGGCCTGAGGTTTCCTAAGGTCAGACACTCCTGACGGTGTGCTTTGAGATAGGCTTCTTGTTAGGACATGCAGAATACACATGAAAAAAGCACATAGCAATGTCTCACTCAGCTTCAAAGTGACCATTTTCTACAGGACCAGTGGGATGGGCTCCAGCAGCCCTTGAGCATGGCTTTCATCATGCTCCTTTGGCAGAAGAGCATGGGAGGTCTTTTCCTCACTGAGCACGAGGCCCCGTAATACAACAGTGGAGAAATCTCTGGGCTCACAAAACAAGACAGCTGTGCAGTGCAGTGCAGTGCAGAATTGCAAGTTGCACAGATGGAAGACAGCTCCACGAGCTAATCAAGGCAGGTCACAAAGCTGTCAATCCACCTCTTATCACATGGCAGTCCCGCATGCAGTTTGTAGAATAAAATGTGTGTGTGGTGTGCACATACAATTTGAGATGGGGGGAGGTGTTTCCATCTGCTGGTTCACTCCCGAATGCCTACAAAGGCCAGAACTGGGCCAGAGCTGGAGCCTGGAGCTGGGAAGTCAATCCAAGTCTCCCAGGTGGGTGGCAGGGACCCAGTTTCTCTTGCTGCTCCTTAGGGGAAAGCTGGAGTCAGAAGCCACAGCTGGGAATCGAACCCAGACACTCAGATGTGGAATACAGGTATCTTAATGAGCGTCTTAACTGCTAGATTCAAAATCTATGCCAAAAGAATTTTTTAAAAGAGTATTTATTTTTTAGAAAGGCAGAGATACAGAGAGAGGAGTAGAGAAAGAGACTTTCCATCTGCTGGTTCACTCCCCAGTTGGTCACAGGCGCTTCCTCCGGGTCTCCCTTGAAGGTGCAGGGGCTCAAGTACCTGGGACATCCTCTGCAGCTCTCCCAGGCACATTAGCAGGGAGCCGGATTGGAAGTGGTGCAGCCAGGACTCAAACTGGTGCCCCTATGGGATGTCAGCACTGCAGGCAGAAGATCAACCTCCTGTGCCACAGTGCTGGCCCCAGGAATTTTAAACAAGTGTTTTTTAAGGCAGAGGAAAAACCCATAGGAAGAAACACGAAGGTAAATGCAGCTAAGGGGAAGGTGAAATTCTGCCTGAGGAGAACAACCATTCCGTTGTTCTTGTGACATTTGGATGAAAGACTGAAGGCTGTTGCTGCTCACAGGAGCACTGGGTGTGTGGGTGGTGCTCACATGACCACAGGGACAGGCTTGTGGGATCCAGGTTGTTTGCCTGGGGATCTGATCGTGTCGGGATCACCACTGCGAATGTTGCTCTGAATTCAGCCACACTTAGCCCTGGGGATTCATGGGCTGCCTGGCCCTGCTGGCCTTGTTTCATCCTTCTGATGGTATGACCTCCTTTTTCCTGGAAACCTGAAGCTCTGGCTTTGCTGCTGGTTAGCTGTGTGGCCTAGAGTGCTGCCTTTCCCCCTGGACCTCAGCTTCCCTGAGTTGTGGGGCCAGGGGCTGTAGGGGAGAGGATGTATTTAGGAGAAGCTGAGATGCTAGCTCTGACCTTCTAGAACTTTCTTGTGACTTCTAGAATCTTCTTCTTGTTTTCCCATTCATCATACAGACTCTTGAATTCAATTCTACTTGAGTTGTATGAGAATTCAGAAGAAAAAACATTCAAATGCTTCAAAGAAAAGGCCATTTAGGTAAGACCCATTTATGGAAAACTCTTTTTATGGGCTCCGACAATGCTAAAAAGACAGAAACTGGAAGGGCTAAATTCCAAAAGTCCAAGATTGTCCATCCCACGTGTTTCCCACTCAGGACTCGCTGTGAAATCTCAAGGCACATCAAGGATGCTCCATGGAGGAATCAGGTTTCCAGGAAAAAGGAGGTCATACCATCAGAAGGATAAAACAAGGCCAGCAGGGCCAGACAGCCCTCGAATCCCCAGGGCTAAGTGTGGCTGAATTCAGAGCAACATTCGCAGTGGTGATCCCGACACGATCAGATCCTCAAGCAAACAACCTGGCTCCCACGAGCCTGTCCCGTGGTCATGTGAGCACCATGGCACCACAACAGTCAGTGGGAAATTCTAACGCAGACTCCTGGTTCAGTGACCACACTCCTTTGAAAACACAGATGACTTTCAGTCTTCTTGCCATCTGGATCTTCAATTATATTCAGTGGCAGAGTCTCAAGATGATATTCCAAGTGATAACAAATAGAGGAGCACGCTTCACAATGGCTGTAGTTCCTGTGTGTTACATATGGACTACACAGCTCACCAGGTGAACACCAAGTGTGACATAAATCAGCCAACTGTTCCACAACGTCTGCAAAAGGTTGCTTATGTGGCTGGATGTCGCCACACAGAAACACACTGTACACTGCACTGGCCAACCAAACACTGCACTAAATGGCCGCCCTGTGGGTAGCTCAAGTGGAACTTCCGAATGTGCCTTGTGTGCCCAGGGGAACTCAGACCCAGGGAGAACCTGGCCACGTTCGCTCTCTCTTCTCGCCTTCCACCCATCCTTAAACTGTCCTGAAACTGCCTGCAAGGAGAGGAACAGTTGCCTTCTGATTTTTCAACCTTCTCAAACCCTCTTCTCACACGACTTCCTGGGCGATAGCTCCCTCTCTCCTGATTTCCAGGCCCTTCCTCAGGGCTGCTGTTCTCATTTCTTCTCAAGATTTCTATTGCTCAGCTTTCTTCTTAACTAGTTGGGCCAGGTTTTTTCAGAGTTACACTTAATAAACTTTTTCTACTACTCCCATAGACAAATTTATCTCCTTCCAGTCACCAGGTTCAAGATATATGGCATCCACGTCACTTTGCTTACCTCTACACCTGCCCATTTCTAACCTGTCACCAAGCACTGTCAGATCTCTCTCTCCACCACAGAATGGGTCTTGTCTGGGTTTATACTACAGCCTGTTTTCTGGTCTCTCTTCTCCAACTTTGTTCCTCTCCAGCGTATTCTATACAACGAAGGAAGGGCGCCCTGCCTGAGGGTACTTGAAAAGGTTTATGGAAAACTAGAATTAGAATTTTATTATAGTGTACAACCACTTTGAAATCCAGCCTTGTCTACCCCAATACATGTTTTTCATGAACTTTTTGAAGGCCTTATTTGAAGGCCTTATGTATGCACAGGTATAAAAGGCAATCGAGCTGTAAGCTGCAGTTGAAAATCCTTACTATTTTCTCATGTCCTTACATCAAACCTCAAATGATTTATGTAGGCTTCTGAGGTCCTTTAGGACGTGACCTGGCCTAACTCTGCAGACTTGTCCTCCTTGCTTTTCACCTGAATCTCTCCCCCAACCCCATCCCCAGCTCCTTTGCTCAGGCAGCCCTCTTCTCTCCCACGTGTGAGACACCACTCAGTGGAGGCTCCCACAGCCTGACGAAACAAGCAGTGTTTCTCCGAGGCTGGGTTTCAGATGCCACCCACACAGGCTGTGATGTTATCAGATGATGTTATCAGATGATGCAATGTGTAAGGCAATCTTCCCCCACCAAACATGCATTTCCTCATCGACATGCAAAATCTTGCAAGATTTTGGGATGTGTAGAAAATCTGTACAACATTAAGTATGTCTCATATACTCTATGTTTTGTAAAACCTCAGTATCTCTCAGATACTCTGATTTGCTTTCATCCTCCTAGAATGCCAAGAGGAGTCCTAAATAAGCCTCACAACATGGTCAGGTGTCAATTCTCTTTGGCAAATTCCATGACCTTCCCATTAGAACAGAATTGTAAATTGCTACTATTGCAGGTATTATAGCATAACTTCCTTTGTATTCCTATTGTGCTCTTTTTACAGTTTATTTATTTTATTTGAAAGGCAGAGAAAGAGAGACAGACAGATGACAGAGACAGAGACAGACAGAGTCAAAAAGACTGAGCGATCTTCCAGCCCCTCCACTCTCCAGATGCCAGCAACAGCTAGGGCTAAGACCAGCCAAAATGAGGAGCTGAGAACTCAGTCTGGAGCTCCCACACAGGTGGCAGGGACCCAAGCACTGGAACCATCACTGCTGCCTCCCAGGATGCACATCAGCAGGAAGCTGGTTGGGAAGTGGCAGAGCTAGGACTCGAACCAGGAATGCGACAAGGGACGTCTTAACCACTATGACAAACGCCTGCCCCTCATCTGCTCTTTTTGTTTTCGAAGTAATAAATGTACAGTTTTAAAATCAACGAGGATTTTGTATGCAGTATTGACAGAATAACAGATTCAAGTCACCCTTCCCACAGAGAAACACCTAAGAACACTGGAAAACTATACAAAACATCTGTTGGAAGGCACTGGAGAGATACTAAGGCAATAATGTCAGCAGGGCCAAGATCTTGACAAGGACAACAGAGACAGGTGAAACGGTGCTCAGGGCTGCTCCGCCCCCCTGCCGGGACATTTCCCAGTCTGCTAATTGTTGTCAAGAAGTGGAGAAGCTAAGCAGAGCTTCCTGCGGTGCTCTGGCAAGGGTGAAAACAATGGAGTTCTGAGCGGAAGATTCAGAACAGACCTGGTTAATGCACAGTCTTCCAGATGGCACACACAGAGGGCTACAGCCAAAAACGCCAACTTGAGAATCTACCCTAGAAGCTGCAGGCAGCCCAGTTCTTGCATGTTTATGGTGATTTGTTCCTATCTTTTGAAAGTTATTTATTTGAGAGGTACACAGAGACAGAAAGACAGATAAAACATGTTCCTATCCACTGGTTCATTTCCCAAATGCCTGTGATGGTCAGCACTCACTTGGGCTGAGGCCAGATCTAGGTCTCCCACATGGGTGGCAGGAGCCCAGTACCTTGAACCATCACTGCTGTCTTCCAGGGTCTGCATTAGCAAGAAGCTGAAATGAGTACTTTGTAGTGGGAATTGAACCCAGGCACTCTGATATAGGATGCAGGTTTCTTAACTGGTGTCTTAATTGCTAGTCCAGACACTTAACCCCCTGTTCCAGTATTAACCAAGCGACAGAAGCAAAGGCTATGCTACACACAGAAGGAAACAGTGCAGGGTTTCAAATTATCTCCATAATTTAAAACAGCAATGCCTGGCTTTTTTTTTTTTTTAAAGCATGTGTATTTATCTCAGAAATACCAGGAGACAAGACTAATGGCTAAAAACCAAGGGGGATAAAAGCCACACACACAATAAAAACGAGCCCACAGGTGATCCAGATATTAAAAAGTTATTAAACCTGGACTTGAAGAAATTAGATAATAAAACACAGAACTTCCCCCACAGAAACAAACTACAAGGGTACTTATAAAAGTTTATAGAAAAATATAATTAAAAGATGAACTCAGTACAGAAAAATATTTGAAATCCATGTAGTTCTTCCACAATGTACATCTTCCACGAATCTTTTGAACATCCTTGCTGTACATGAATTTCAAAATTACATGCACCAAAATTAACTTACTTTTTAATTCTGTTTTACATAAATGTCTGGAAATTCCCTTGTATAATGAAATGATATTCTAAAACTAAAAGAAAAAAATGACATTTGCAATTAAAATCAGTCTTGAGGTAGGCATCTGGCCTAGTGGTTTAGACGCTGGCTAAGGCCCCAGCATCCCATACTGAAGTGTCTGGACTCCAGCCCCGGTTCTAGCTCAGGCAGTGAATTCCTGGCTCCAGGCTGTGGCCTTAGCCCAGCTCTGGCTGCTGTGGCTACATGGGGAGTGAACCAGGAGATGGCAGACCACTCTATCTCTTGAATAAAGAAAAATTAAAAAATTCAAATCTTCATAGAAGGGACTGAAAGCAGAACAGACACATCTCCGGAGAGGAACAGTGACCTGGGAGGTAAACCAAAAGCAAATACTGAGCATGGAGCATGGAGAGGAAGAAGGAGTTTCAAAAATCACCATGTAAAGGTCTAACACCTGGGGAAACTAGGATCTATAAAGAGGAAGAGAGAAAACGAGGAGGAAGCAGTATTTGAAGACACAAAGGTTAAGAGTTTTTGCAAACTGATGTAAAGCACCAAATCCTACTTTCCAGGAGTACTACAACCCAAAGAAGGATAAATACTCAAGAAAACCCATTTAGGCACAGTGCTTCAAAGCCAAAGCTGGAGAAAATTTAAAAAGGAGGCAGAGGGGAAAAATAAAACCACATTACCTGTATAGCTGACTTCATAACAGAAATAAAGAAGCCAGAAGACAATGGGATAGCATCTTCAAAGGGCTGGGAGAAAGGAACTGCCAACCTACAATTTTATAATAAGTGAAATTATCCACCAACACTAGAGGCCAAACAAAGGCATTTTTAGACAAACAAAATTGCAGAGAATTTGTCACCAGTGGATTTGTAGTAAAGGGAATAATGGAGCAAATTCTCCAGGTGGAAGGGAAATGACCCTGTGTGGAAACACAGGAAAGGGTGGGGCTGACCCTAAGTGAACAGCAATGGCGTGAAACATGACTGGGACTGAGACTGACATCTACGCAGAATTAAAACCCACAGCCAATGATTGGAGAACAAGGTAAATGAAGTTAAAGTGTCCCAAGATTCTTGTGCTAGACAGGAAGAGCTACACAGAACAACCTACCTTAAAGAAATAAAAAAAAAAAAAGCATAGTAAATGAATGTACAATCAGTAAACTAATCAAGGGGAAGGATGCAGAATTTGACCAATGCATTGAATCTGAAAGAAGGCAGAGAGAGAGTAAGGAACACTACCATGTGTACAACACACAGAAAACAAATACTAAGATGGCAGAATCAAACCCCATCACATCAGTAACTACATATAAGTAGACAAAATACTCCAGTCCAGGAAAAAAACTGTCACACCAACATACAACCCCCCGCCCTGAGACACACAGACCCAAAGAACAACCACAAGCTCACAAGACACACGCGAAATATAAGCATGCAGAAAAAGTGAAAACAAGAGGATGGGAAGAGCTGGATCATACACCCAAAGCACAACAAAGTCGTCTACACAGAAAATGAAACTGCACAGAGATAGGGGAAGACCTACATAAATGGAAGAATGTGCCCTCTTCACAGATTACAAGACTCAGGAACACAAAATTATCAATTCTCCCCAAATTGATTCAATAATAATCCCAATTTAAAACAGGGCGTTTGTCTGTAGAAATTGACAGGCTGAAGCTAAAGTTTATGTGAAGATGAAAAGGGCCAAGAACAGTCAATAAGAATGTGAGAAAGACTAACACAGCTGGTCTCACCAGACATTAAGACTTGGAACAGAAGTGTAGTCCTTAGGAAAATGTGGTACTAACAGAATAACAGGGATTAAATCCACTGAAAATAGGTGCACCTACGCATGCATGTTCAGGTGACAACCACACGGCATGGAAGACCACTGGGCAAAGAACGGTCTTTTCCATCGCTGCTGTTGCGCCAAATGAGTAGCTGCGTGGAACACAGGGTGAACCCCTACCACACACACACACAACTCAGCTCCACATGGATCACAGTACTAACTATGACAAGTGAGATAATAAAGTTCCAGAATATGACAGTACCTTCATGACCTCATACAGTCTCAAATGTTTAAACAGGACACAAAAAGTCTTAACCATACAGGAAAAGAATGGCAAATTTGTATCAAAATTAGAAAACAAATCACCCAAAAACAACTTTAAGAGGATAAAAAGGCAAGTCACAAGATACAAGAAATAGATATCTAAGCAACAGATAAGGAAAAGATGGATAACCCAAGTTTTCAAACATTGGCAAAACATACAAACTTTGTAAAACAGCCATTAAACATAGAAAACTTCAGTGGCATAGTTCATCAGAGAAACGTAAGTTAAATCCATAATGTGACACTACTACACAGCACCAGAATAGCTAAAATTAAAAGGCTAACAAGGGGCCGGCGCTGTGGTGTAGCGGGAAAGCCACCACCTGCAGTGCCAGCATATGGGTGCTGGTTCGAGTCCTGGCTGCTCCACTTCTGATCCAGTTCTCTGCTATGGTCTAGCAGTACAAGATGGCCCAAGTTCTTGGGTCCCTGCACCCATGTGGGTGACACAGAAGAAGCTCCTGGCTCCTGATCCGTTCAGCTCCAGCTATTGCGGTCAATTGGGGAGTGAACCAGTGGATGAAAGACCTCCCTCCCTCCCTCTCTCTCTCTCTCTCTCTCTGTCTAACTCTAACTCTAACTCTAACTCTAACTCTAACTCTAACTCTGACTTTCAAGTAAAGAAATAAAATCTTAAAAAAAAAAAAAAAAAAAAACCAAGGATGTAGAACAAGTGGAATTTTCAACATTGCTCAAAGTATACTGAACAGACAGAGTCTTTGGGCGAGCAATCCACTCCCAGGTATGCATCTTGAAAATGTTTACTTGCTCTCACTAGACAACTCATACCAGAAATGTTCATAATAGTGATTTTTTTTAAACAACCCAAATTTCCATCCAAGGTTTAAAGGCTAACAACAGGCACATTTGTACAATAAAACACTCTAGAAAACAGTGGAAATAAAAAGACTACTACTTGTCCTGTGAAGGAGTCTCACAAAAAATAATGCTCTAAAGGAGCTAGACACAAGGGGACACATACTGTATGGTCCCATCTGTTCAGCGTTCAATAACAGGCAAAAGGAAATTGATGCTGTTAGAAGCCATCAGAGTTTGCCGAAGGAGAGGCTCAGAGATCAGGAGGGGTACAAAGGAACATCTGGGAGACCAAGAATGTCCTATTTCTTAACCTTGGTAGAGGCTTCTTGGGTGCATCCAATTTATGTTATTTAAGAGGCAGTGAGACAGAGAGAGATACAGACAGATGGAAAGATTGTACATCCACTAGTTTATTTCCTAAACATCTGTAACGACCAGGACTTGGAGTTGTGTATCTTATCTGGGTTTCCTACATATGTGGCAAGGACCCAACTACTTGAGCCATCCATTACCTATTGGGTCCCAGGGTGCACATTAGCAGAAAGCTGGATTCAGGAGCAGAGCAGGGGCTCAAACCCAGGTACTCTGACACGGGATGAGTGTCCCCAAAAGCATCTCGGCCACTAGGCCAAGCACCTGTCACAGGGTACATACAATTTGTGGTAACTTATGAAGGCATTCACTTAAGACATATGCTGTCTTTGGTATATACTATAATAGTTTATATTTCAAAAGCAAAAGTCAAGCAGTAATACTATATAATAAAAAGCAATAATCCCAAATCCTCCCTTCCCCATCTGAATCCCACTTCTAGAGTGGCTCAGTTTTAGTTTTCTTCCAGTATTTCATAGTTTTGGGTAATCTGCTTACATTGAATCTCCACAGTTTTTCACTTTTCAGTATGTTTAGACTTCTCACTATGGTAACATTTGCTATTTGGTATAAGTTTCTGCTTTTCTTAGCTGATGGCTACACAATCTGGTCCTTATAGAGACTCCTGTTCAGGGAGTCTCCTGGCTTCAGGGGCAGTAGGCATCACCAACACTCAATCAATTATCCCTGATCCCCACCCCGTAACGGGGCAGCACAAACAAGTTTGCCTCTCATTGGCCTCCCCAGCCCCGGAGACCCAGGGGTTTGTATCCATTTGGCTTCAAAGGTTACCACTCATCTAGGTCCTTCCATCTTTGCAAATTTCAGTGACATTTTATTTGCAGTCATTCCTTCTCTTTAGCGGGATTTCAGAAATCATGGATAGATCTGGGCATGTGTAATTACTATTTAATTATTCTTTGCTTATAAGCCTATTAGGGGTGAGCCACAGATGCTTCAGGGAGATCATATTTTATTAGTTTTTCAATACTGAACATCAAGCCCCAAAGGAGGACATGGAGAGTACTTGAAAAATATGAAGGTACTTCCAAAAGTTAATGGAAAAAGAGAATTAAGAGATAAGTTTATTTTGGTACCAAATTTTTTTTGAAATGCATGCATTCAAGGGGTCTTCCGAAAGTTTCCAGAAAATGTGTATTTTGAAACCCATGCAATGTTTATTCACAATATGTATTTTCTGCTAACTTTCTGGAGATGCCTCATATGCACAGATTTCAAATTTCTTAGCACCAAAATAAACTTATCTTTTAATTCTAGTGTTCCCTGTGAGCATTTTAGAGTCTGCTGTATGTAATGAACTGCTGGGGACATAGAGTCAGGCTTATTTGACAACTCCGTGACCTCCCTCCCCAGATCCCTAAGTGGTCTGCACCAGGCCCACGGTCTCACCTGTGTAGTGCTCATTGCCTTGGGCAGCACAGGTGAGGAGCTGCGCCATGGAGGAGCCCACTGCCTTAGAGGTACTTCCCAGGTCCTGTGCACACTTCTCCAGCTAGAAGAACATCCAAGGAGCAAGAGAACTTAGAAAACAGGTGTCCTGAGGTTTTAGTGCAATTCAGAAAAATAATGCAGCCCAAACCTTGAGCCCTAGCTCCTTCCCAGTGCATACACCTATGGTGTTAAACAAGAGGAGCAGTTGGCTACAGAGGAGAGAGCACAGCTGTAGACAATCCGGATACAAACGCCTGCCCCTTGCCTCTAGTCACTTGCTATGAGAGACTGGGCGAGTTCCTGCACCTCGCCAAGCCTGCTTCCTGAAGAGATCATAACACTGAGGCTCAGGTTTTCAGAGAACTAATGTCAGTTCTCAACAAATGGCAGCTATTAGTATTATACCTTTAGAAGCGAATTTAGAAGGTCTGCAACAAATCCTTAGTGGGGATTAATTATGCCTTAGCAGGAAGTGGGCACACATCCTGTGCCACCTTCCTTGACATGGGGGACCATCAACCTTGCTCAATTGGATCATTACACTTGGCACGGCTCCAAGTGAAAGGAAACACAATGGAAAGAGATCTTTGGTGAGATAACTGGGATTACGGAAATGGGCATGGTGTTTGCTTCCCACGAACAGTGTGTCACCCTGCTTAGTAAACCAAATAAAACAATCAAAGAACAGAGTTGATCAAGGCCTGGGGTGTGGATAATTACTTGATGACGACATGAGGGTAACATTTTGGAAGAAAATTTCTGGGTGAACCACAAGAGTACACAAAGGCTTCCGGGAACACTTGTATTTTAAACCCCAGAAGCTGTTTCCCAGGAGAGAAAAGTGCCTTCACAAATAAGCAAGCTAGCCACCAATAACATGGTGCACACACCTTTCAAAGCTAACCATTTCTTTCAAAGTTACATGGTGTTTCTCACATTCTAACTGTTCTGTTCTTGCACATTAAGGTAAAATTCGTGCCAGGCCAGTCTTTCCAGGGTTCACTGGGGTACAGGTGTTTGCAGAGACTCCCAGATGCCTTTGCAAAGCTGCCGACCCCAGAATCAATCCCAAATCTGTCATTAGCTGGATGTGCCTATTTAACTGACTCACCCTCTCTGAGCCTGTTTCTCCATCTGTATAATTAGGGGTAACTTGATGTAACAAATGTTTTCTGACTACTTCCTGTGTATCAGGCTCTGATGAGATGCTCCTCAAGTTACTTTACATGCTAAAATAGTTTTGTTCATTCAAAGAGCAGCAGTAGTTAAGGGTAGTGGCTTGCAACACGAAGGACCAGGAGCCTGGGGTTGAGGATCTAGATTCAGACCTTGGTTCAGTCACTAACTGATAGAACAATGACAAGCTCTGTGCCTCAGTTTCCCCAGCTGTAAACGGGGATCATAGAGCCTGACTGTGAAGGTTGCTATCAGGATAAGCTGGACTGTGTGCTTTTATAGTATTTAACAGGTACTTAATAAATGGTGGCATTTTGTTGGCAATGTTCAGGAAGGTGAGAAAACAAGTATATGCAGATGAGGAGGACAGTAACATTTGACCAAGAGCACCCTAACACGAACATCGGGGGTATCAGAATTGGATCATTTTGTTTGCCATGGTGGTATCACTGAATTAAAGGTGTTGTGCATCCCAGCACTTTGCATTATGTCGTTTATTTCTTAAAACTCTGGATTGTAGATCATCTTTTCTGTGTTTACCAATATGACCTCATTGCCACCATCTCACAGGAGACGGGACTGCTGAATAGCTAGCTGATGATATGGCTGGGTCTGGAAGCCGGAATTCCTATCTCTGAATCAGTTCCTCCCGCTGCACTGGGCATTCTTTTCAGAAAAAGGACCCAGGATAGAACGCTGGCCAGCAACAGGAGCATTGCTTATGAAGAAGAATAAACATTCATAGAGGTCAGGTCATTCTTGGCCAAATATTAAAAAAGGCCCGACGGACTCCCCAACAGAGGACTTCCCAGGGGGATCGCTGTCTTAATGCACTCCTAATGCAGTATAGTTGTCACCCCTACAACTTCCAAAGCCTCCCCAGTACCACCCTGACCACGGAAAAAACCCCCAGCTTCACAGGAGCAGCAGACTTACCGTTTCCCCAGGCAGTGGTTTGAGCTGACTTTCCACAGCTGCCATCTTGGCATCCTGCAGCTCATTCTTAAGGGTCTGTACTGTGTTCAGAGCTGAATCGATTTCCATAGGGCCACAGGCTTCATGGGCCTGCAACAGAGGGATGCATAGGTGACACTGTCTGCTGGGGAAATGCACCCCAGTACTCAGTGACACATGATATGCCTTTGTGGACAGACCCAGTGATTTTCCAAAGCCTGCAGTAGGAAACCAGAATGGCAGGTGTTGCCCAAGACAACAAAGTCATGCTCAGTCAGGACCTTCTACGTATATCTCATGAATGAATACATTTCTATCCTCCTTTATAGTCCATTTTTATCCAGAAAGCATTTGCTTGTCAGACTCAGAGGCTCTGGGTTCTAGAGAAAGGATACCCAGCTCAGTATGTGTGCAGATGCAGACTTGGGAAGGAGGTAGTAAATGAAGGCATGAAGAATCAAACCCAGAACTCTGGGAACAAGTCTCCATCAACCTTATGACAATCTTTACAGATTCCTGGAGTGCACGTCATTATCCTTTAATAAAGAAGATTACAAAAGTGCTTATCCTTTGGTAATTTGTTTAAAGAAAATGACTTTATTCTCTTGAGCATTAACAACACTGGTCTCCAAATGCTTTAACGGCATGCCCCCGACACACACCTGTCACTATATTAAATGCACACACAGTTACTGATCAGTGTACTGAATACTGGGAAGTCATCATTTCTTTTCTCTTTTAGGTGATAGTAACTACAGTAGGAGTAAGTATTAATTAATTGATTTGGTTTTTATTATTTTTTACAGGCAGAGTGGACAGTGAGAGAGACAGAGAGCAAGGTCTTCCTTCCATTGGTTCACCCCCCAAATAGCCGCTACAGCCAGCGCTGTGCTGATCCGAAGCCAGGAGCCAGGTGCTTCTTCTGGTCTCCCACGCGGGTGCAGGACCCAAGCACTTGGGCCATCCTCCACTGCACTCCCAGGCCACAGCAGAGAGCTGGCCTGGAAGAGGGGCAACCAGGACAGAATCCGGCACCCCAACTGGGACTAGAACCCGGTGTGCCGGCGCCGCTAGGTGGATTAACCTAGTGAGCTACGGCGCCGGCCTAATTAATTGATTTTTATGTGCCAGTACTACTAGGGGAGAAACTGAGGCACGGAGAGCTCAAATCAGTGGCTTGGGCTATAAAATCAGTCAACAGCAGGACCAGAATTTAAATGCAAGCAGTGGGATGCCGGAGCCTGGATGCTTAATCTTTACCCTGTATTTAGAAATGTCCATAGCTCTCAGTGTCCTCCAAGGACAGTCTTGCTTGTGCCCCATTGTGAGACCCACTGCTCCACACCAGCTGTTTGCTATTACTCCAAATGTAGACGTTCAGGCTCTGTGACCGGATTGTTCAGAACCTGCATCTGAAAAAGCACCCCCAGGTGATTCCAGTGCAAACGGTCTCAGGGTCTCTCTTTTGAGAACCACAGCTCAGAACCTTTATTTATTTTTTCGTTGGATTGAGCCTAAAGTTCTGGATGATTTTCTTTAGCAACGCAATGCACTGTTCAAATTAAGAATTCAAGTCAGTTACTTCCTTCATAGCCATTTATAGTGCTGCCTGCTTTTATGCAGAGATTGCTACAAGGATGAAAAATGAATTTATGCTAGAACTTCATGCTAACACCACAAATAGAGTAGTAACGAGGTCTTTTGGTAATTAATACATTCCAGAGACAGTAATTTATTTAGTCTTTAATTGTGTTCTACTGAGGACCTTGTTAAGGTTGAAGGTTTCCGTGTAAGATATTGAAACTTCCGGACAAGAAAGAAAACACACAGGTTGGCATTGTGGTGCAAGAAGATTAAGGTGCCATTTGCAATGTGGGCATTCCATATGGGCACTAGTTCATGTCCCAGCTGCTCCACTTCCAGTCTAGTCGCCTGCTAATGCTCCTGGGAAAGCAGCAGCAGATGGCCCAAGTGCTTGGGTCCCTGCCACCCATGTGGAAGACCCAGAAGAGTGTCAGGCTCCTGGCTTTGGCCTGGCCCAATCTTGGCTGTCATAGCCATTTGGGAACTGAACCAGCTGGTGGAAGATCTCTCTCTCTCTCTCTCTCTGTGTGTGTGTGTGTGTGTGTGTGTGTGTGTTGCAGTCATGCCAATGGGACAAGTCTGCCGAGAACTGGGTAGCACACACACCACACCAGCAGTGAGAATCTAAAAGCTCCACTCCTGCCACACTAACTGCAGTGACCAGGCTAAACTTGCCTTCTGTGAGGCGGTGCGCAGCTCGGCCAAGCTGGTCGCCAGGTTCTTGGCACACTGGCTCAGCTGCATGGCTGCAGCCTGGTCGCTCACGGTGGGCACTGCAGCCCTCGCGGAGGACACCATCTTGCTTCCTGGCTGTAGAGAGAGGAACACAAAGTCAGGTGGCTCCTAGGCAGCAAGAGGTATGAGCAGAGACCCAAGAGAAATGCCTCCCTGGCACACAGAAATTATTTTCCCCTGAGAAAAGGAACATGAAACGTCAGTTACTTTCCTGCTGTCCCTACTCCCCAACAAACACTGCAAATCAGGCACTGTAAGGCAGTGCATTCTAGAAATGTTAAGAACAGAGAATTCTGTATTAAGTAGGTTTATGTTTCTTAGGATGGCATTTTCTTGAGTCTAATACACACCCAATGAGCTCTTTGGGAAAATGAAGGCAGATAAATAAAACTAGTAAGTTAACAACATATCTTCCAAGACAAAATAATTTCACCATGCATGGATGCCCCGGTATTTATATACATATTCTCAAAAACAAGATCATACATTTTTTTCCTGTCTTACTATCTTCCCATTTCCCGTACTCTACCTTTTTAGTGGCTGTATAGTCGTCCACAGCATGCAGCTGTTGACATGTCTCAATCCCCTACTGTTCAGCATGTTTCCATGTTTTCCATTATACTAAGGAATAGTAAGTACTTGTATAGTGAAATTTTTGAACACATTTATGATTCTCTTTGCTTGTAAAAGTAGAATTTTAAGGCCCAGTATTGTGGTGTAGTGGGTAAAGCCATCACCCCACATGGGCACCATTTCATGTCCTGGAGGCTTCACTTCTGATCCTGCTCCCTTTTAGTGTGCCTGGGAAAGCAGTGGATGGCCCAAGTGCTTGGGCCCCTGGTACCCATATGGGAGACCTGGATGGACTTCCTGGCCCCTGGCTTTGGGCTAGCACAGCCCTAGCTGTAATAGCCAGCTGGGGAGTGAACCCGTGCATACAAGATCTCTGTCTCTCTGTCTCGTCTCTCCCACTCTCTCTGTAACTCTGAAATTTCAAAAAAAATGAATCTTAAAAAAAAGTAGGGGTCAGCGCCATGGCATAGTGGGTAAAGCTGCTGCCTGCAGTGCTGGCATTCCATATGGGTGCCGGTTGAAGTCCCAGCTGCTCCACTTCTGATCCAGCTCTCTGCCTAGGAAAGCAGTACAAGATGGCCCAAGTCCTTGGGCCCCTGCACCCACATGGGAAACCCAGAAGAAACTCCTGGTTCCTGGCTTTGGATCAGCTTGGATCTGGCTGTGGCGGCCATTTGGGGAGTGAATCAAATCTCTGCCTTGGCCTCTCTGTAACTCTGCCTTTCAGATAAATGAATAAATCTTTTAAAAAAAGTAAAATCTTAGATCAGAGCATACATATTGCTAAGGCTTTTAGCATATAATAAAGGTACTTCAAAAAGTTCACCCAAGGGGCCAGCACTGTGGTGCAGCAGGTTAAAGCCCTAGCCTGCAGCACTGGGATCCCATATGGGTACCCATTTGAGTCCCAACTGCTTGACTTCTGATCCAGCTTCATGCTTGTGTGCCTGGGAAAGCGGCAGAGGATGGCCCAAGTCCTCGGGCCCCTGCACCCACATAGGAGACCTGGAAGAGGCTTCTGGCTTTGGATCAGCTCAGCTCTGTTGTGGCCATTTGGGGAATGAACCAGCAGATGGATGACCTCTCTCTCTCTCTCTCTGCCTCTACCTCTCTCTGTAACTATGTCTTTCAAATAAATGGAATAAATTTTAAAAAAAGGAGTTTACCCAAAAATCTAATTATAAGTTATTTCTGGTACAAAAAAATTTTAAATCCATGCAATTTTCATGAACTTTAAAAAAAACTTCATTCATAAAATAAATCCCTACTGTAAAATATATGTAGGAGTGGGCGTCTGGCCTGGCAGTTGAGGCATCTCACATTCTACACTGAAATATCCTGGTTCAACACCTGGCTTTGGCTTCTGACTCCAGCTTCCTGCTAATGTAGACCCTGGGAAGAAGCAGTCATGGCTCAACTCCTAAGTTTTCTACCACCCATGTGGGAGAATCTGGCCCCAACCCAGGCTAGATGTTGCAGGCATTTTGGAGTGTCAACTAGTGGACGGGAGCCATCTGTCTCTCTGCCTCTCAAACAAATAAAAAATAATAGTAGTATACACATTCACACATACATACATGTATGTGGTTAACATTTGAGGAAGTTCATAAAAGCTGTCATGTTTTATCTATGCATGATGGCGTGAAAGAACTTGAAATATTAACCAAAAAGATGCATCACTGAGTCCTACAACTATGGGTTGAACCTGGACAAGGAAGAGGAATTGAACTGCATAATTCCATCAACTGCTGAGGATATTCAAGTAGCAAAGAACTGCTGATGGAGAACTTGAGTTCTCAACGATGAGATTATATTCTTTATAAGAACTGGCAGAGAGGAGCTGCTAGGCTCTAAACACAAAGAGAAGGAAATGGAAAAGCCAGATGCCTGGTTTGATCCGTTTCCACTGTATATGCAGGTGATGAAATGCCACAAGGTACTACATAAAAATACACAAGTATTACATGGTATTCAAAAGCACCAGTTAAAGTTGAGGGACTCAAATATAAAAAGCGTATTAATGGGAGTTTCCCCACAACTCAATATTCTCATTTATTCAATTTTCCTTACAATGAATCTGCCTGAGCTACAGAGACCAAGAAGCCTGAAGAGCTGCACAACTGCCATCGGCAGGATCCCATCGTTGGGAAAGATGCACTCATCGCGTCTCTGCTCCCCACCCGCGAGGAACAGCACTAGGCACTCTGAGCACTGGGGAATCTAAAGCAAGACCCAGCTCGGGGCTGTTCACCAGCAGGTGCATCGGATGACACATTTGCTCTCCTGGAGGAGAAATACATGTGAGGCTCCTGAGAAAAATGCGTCGTGGGTCTCCGGGCCCAGGGCAATCTCCCTGCATACCAGCATTTTGCTTTGCTGCCTACCTCTCTCCAAATTGAAAATGAAAAGAAAAGGCCTTCAAGGCCTGCTAGCTGCAAAGACTCAGCTAAGGCTGTGGACTTCATTCATTCCTCCTCTTAAGGGCAAGGACAGCTCCTGACCCAGCAGGGGCTCTGGGCAAGACCAAGGTCACAGCTCTATGTTACCTGGAGAAAGTTCTGGCTGGAAATGATGAGAGCCAGCTGGGCGCTGAGGTCTTCTGTTTGAGCCTGGCTCCCTCTCACACCCTGGACCAGCTGCGGGATATGATCAGCCACCGCCTGCAGGGAGCAAGGACATCAAAGCTGAGCACAGCCAGAAGGGGAACAATGACCCAAGTGAGTTGTCTTTTGGATGTGCCACCCAGCCCCAGGAGATTACAGTGCTAGGCCGGGGGTCTACACAGCATGTCTGCCCAGCTGGGCCCTTGCCATACCAAACCCCATCCCTCAGTGCTTTCCTCCTACACTCCCCCAGCTGGCCCTGAAGGTCTCAACATGTTTGGTTGAAGATGACTCTTGACAGTAAGTCTGGGTAAGAATTGCCCTGGCTGCAACTCACTTGCTGGCTCACTAGGTTTGCAAACATAGAAACCAAGAATCTGCACTATTCACAGGTGGATCACTGTAGGCACAGGCTCCCCGGATCAGAGCAGAGCGAGGAGAATCTCTCAGCAACACATTCCATGCTCTGGCTCTGGCTCTGGCTGGGCCAGCGTGCATCCTGGGTGCCAGCTTTCCTGCTGTCATGGCCCCTCCCTCTCTCCTTATTTCTCAAACTAGAAAACCCATGCTCAGGATACAGCACAAGGGAGCAGCACTCTGTGAAGGGGCGGCTGGCAAGTGACCATCACCTGTAGTGCCTTGGATGGCACCCCTTTCCCTTACCCTGTGCTCCTTCTACCTCTCCCCTCTGCACCCACAGCCCTGGATCAACCATGCGCTCGGAGCTGCCAGCACCGTGGCCATCACCGCTGCAAAAGGCGCCTGGAGCTTCCTGGCCTTGTGACCCAAATTTTCTCCAGGAATCCACTGCACAAGGAGTTAACAAAAAACCCTATTTTTTCCGTGGACTTTTCCTAGGCCCCTTTGAGGCCCGCTGGTTCCAGGGATTGGTTAACTTTCCCTTCACCACTCCAACCTGGGAAACAGAAACCTCCTCCTATCCTGGCAGTACCCTCAGAGACCTCCTAGAACCCTCAGTCCCTGTGCAAGAGAGAGACAGAGAAGGCTCGTCCTGTGAGGGAAAGCTCCAGAGGGCCGAGGGATCCTGGGCCTGCTGTCCCTGAGAACTGCGCAGATAGACAAGGGCTCTCGCTGAGGCCATGGCCTCCGCGACATGAGGGGCAGGCGCTCCTTGATTTTCCTGCCTCCACTTGCAGTGGAACCAAAGCTCAACGGGAAACAAACTCTTCTGCTGCAGAGGCCACACCCTCAGCGACAGCCCTTGACTTTCTGCGCAGTTCTCAGGGACAGCAGGCCCAGGATCCCTCGGCCCCGTGGAGGGGCATTCTGTCCTTAACATGGTGACTGGCCACGATCGGAAACGGGAAGAGCCAAGAAGTCCCACCTCAAAGGTCACAGCCATTTCTGGGGGCTGGCACTGTAGCATAGCAGGTAAAGCTGCTGCCTGTTTCACCTGCATTCTGTACGTGAGTTAATTTAAGTCCTGGATGCTCTACTTCCAGTCCACTTTCCTGATCATGGCCTGGGAAAAGCAGCAGAAGATGGTCCAAGTGCTTGGGTCCCTGCCATCCACGTGGGAGACCCAGAAGAAGCTCTTGGCTCTGGCTTCAACCTGACCCAGCCCTAGCTGTTGCAGCCGTTTAGAAAGTAAACCAACAGATGGAAATTGAAATCAAAATTGAATTCAAAATTTCTCCCTCTCTAACTCTTTCAAATAAATACAAAAAAAAAATTAAAAAAAAAATAAAATAAAAAAAAGGCCGGCCCGCGGCTCACTAGGCTAATCTTCCGCCTGCGGCGCCGGCACTCTGGGTTCTAGTCCCGGTTGGGGCTCCAGTTCTGTCCTGGTTGCCTCTCTTCCAGTCCAGCTCTCTGCAGTGGCCCCGGAGTGCAGTGGAGGATGGCCCAAGTCCTTGGGCCCTGCACCCGCATGGGAGACCAGGAGAAGCACCTGGCTCCTGGCTTCGGATCGGCACAGCGCGCCTGCCGTAGTGGCCATTGGGGGTGAACCAACGGAAAAAGGAAGACCTTTCTCTCTGTCTCTCTCTGTCTCTCTCACTAACTCTGCCTGTCAAAAAAAAAAAAAATTAAAAAAGCCATCTCTGAAACAGAAGCAGTAACACCCCTCGCGGATGAGCCATTATTTTACAGAGGTTGGAGGAAGGAGAGAGAGGGTCATCAGTTCTCCTAACGCATGCACAGAGAAGCAGGCCGCCCTGGTCAGCTCCCACTGCAAAGTGCGAACACCTCCAGGGGACTCCAGACAGACCCTCCACCCACTCCCAGGAGAAGGCTGTGCACTCGGATTTTGTGCCTGGCACAGTTCACAGAGTGAACTCCCTGGGCCCTCAGAGAAGGCCACAAAGGTGTTGAGGGTGTATTTCAGTACAGCCTCATCACAGCATCAAAGCCATGGCCCCAGGGAAACACAGGCAAGTGGGCACAACGGCACCAAAGCACCAGGTCACGGACGCCACACCGGGCCAGGCCTCGAGGTGTGATTAGGAGCAAGCAGGAGGGAAGCTGCTACAGTCAGTGAACGCTGAAAGCCTCGACCCATCTCTCAAGGAGAGGCACTGCACAAACTCAGTGCTTCCTTCCGGGCTCCGCGTCCTCAGAAGGCCCCGTTGTGGGTCTTCTCTGATTCAGTCTCTCGCAAAGGAGAGAATGTGGACAAAGGAGAGACAACGCCTGAAAGAAACACATAAATCTCCCTCCCAACAGGCCCATCCACTTAGTGGACAGAAACCAGACGTGTGTCCACCTGGAACATGGGAGCAGGAACAAACTGGATTAGGGGCCTGGATAATCTGTCTTAACCGAGTTAGCAGGGCACCTGGCGTTCTGACGCCAGCGGGGTGATCCACAGCGGACCCGGGGGCCAGCATGCGGGCAGCTCACCTTGCAGCTCTGGACCAGCTGCTGCTGGGCTGCGGGGTTCTTGTTGGAGACAGCTGCGTTCTGGGAGGCCGCGATGGTCTGTGTGGCTGCAGCTGCAGCCTGCTTGGCAGCAACCTGCAAAAGAGAATGGAACACGGGAGTCCAGATTTTGTAGCTACAAACGCACACACGCACAGGACGTGCGTCCTCTCCACTCCAGGGCTGGCGCTGGCATGGGTCTGCTGCTCTGAAGGCAACCCAGGAGCAGAGTCTGCCTTCTGGAAATCACGGAGGATTCTAACCTTACAAAGCCCTGTTGTCTTCCTGCATTTCACATTGCCTGGGGCAAGTGATAACGTGAAAAGCTCAAGGTCTGGCACTCATTTGTCTTCCTCAGTGAGACAAGGGACAATGCCAGACCATCATGGCACTGATAAGCAGCTCTCATCTAAATGTTTTAGGGGAAAAAAACCACATCTGCTGCAAGAAGCACAGACTGATCTCCTTGTCAAGTACAGATGCTGGTGCCCATGACCTCCCTCACACAACTCTCGGGACCCTTGGTTCAGGAATGCAGAGTCTTGGGGGCCAGGGTTGTGGCACAGCAGGTTAAGCCACTGCTTGTGATGCTGGCAACCCATATGGGCATAGGTTCGAGTCCTGGCTGTTCTGCTTCCAATTTCGCTCCATGCTAATGTGCCTGGGAAAGAAGTGGAAGATGGCTCCAGTTTTTTGGCCCCTGCCACCCACATGAGAGACCCAGAATCTTCTGGCTTCGGCCTGGTCTAGCCCTGGCAGTGGTGGTCATTTGGGGAGTGGACCAGTGGATGGAAAATGTCTCTCTGCTCCCCCCACCCTGTAACTCTGCCTTTCAAATAAATAAAATAAATCTTTAAATTAAAAAAAAATGCAGGGTCCGTCCCACCAGGGCACTTCCTTGTGTTTACTCTGTCTTCTGATGGCAGCAGGGTTCCACTTCCTTCCAGACTACAGTGGACTGCCCAGGAGGGACGTGTCCCCACACGGGCAGGGTCTCAGCCTCTGCCTCCCCTCATTTGACTTAGGGTTTGCTAAGCACACTCTTGAGAGCAACTGTTGTCCCAAAATAATTTGTGCTCCTTACTATTTCCAACTCTTGCCATTCTGAAAAAATGACAGAAGCATTTCTCACCGCCTTGTACTCCTGACCACCCCAGCCTCGCCACTACCGCCAGTACTCCAAAGTCTCTGCCTCCTAAGGAAAGCCCCAAGGAAGTGGCTGTCTCGAACTAACCACAAACATTTTCAGCAAAAGGTCCTTCCCGAATGTGTACATCCTTAAATACCAGAAAACAACAACAGTGAGACTGTTTTCCTCCTGGAAAAAATTCCGCATTCTATTCCTGCATGTTCAACTCAGCTTTCTGACCGCTAGGATCTGAAGCAAGTTTTCAAATTGTGCGCTTGCCTAACCACTGAATGATTCTGTTATCCTGGATGTAGCTTTTCTTATGTGGGCATCATCACTCTGTCGGTTTGACTACTTTTCAAGTAACTCCTTGTTATTCTAAAGGGGTCCCAGGAGGCCAGCCCCGCTCCTGACCTCCAGCCGGTTGATGATTTTTTTCTTAATAGCGTTCTGGGCAGCGGCGTTGGTGGCCACGCGGAGGCCTTCGGCGGCTTCTCGCAGGCGCTGCTGCTGGTCCTCGTTCTCCGGGTTGGCTGCAGCACCCTGGCAAGGTGAAAACAAAGAGTGGGAATGGCCCAGAGGGCAGCACGCCACAGGCGCTGACCTCACGCCTGCAGCTTCGGGCTCTCCTAGGAACAGAAAGTGACTGACAGGGCAAGCCCACCACTGTGCACAGTATCTTTCTGATAAAGATGTTTCTTTTCACCACAAAAATCACCTCCCAGGAGACATTTCAAAACTACACGGCCAGACAGTGAGAAATCTGGCGGTATCCACAAGACACTGGGGATCCCTTGGTAATCTACACAAACTATCTTGCAGTCAGAAACCAATGCTTGGAAAGACGTTCAGATAAATCTCGTCTCTATCCATCTGTCTCAGGGAGAATTTTAATTGGCACAAGCACAAAAGTGATATATGTGTCTTCATGTCACAACTGGGACATTCTGTGGCATAATTCAATGTACAAGACTAAGGTTCCAGTATAAACACAGGGGTAAGTGGCGGCAGTGATGGTGGAGGGAGGGAGGCTGGGGAGAGAACAGGGACCACATGGGAATACCACCCAAAAAGATGGTAAGAAGATGCTGTCAAGGAAAGACCATACCTAGAATCCTCATTCCTAGAGAGACCCGTTGGAAAGCCAAGAAAACTATAGCTGGGACCTAAATGCAATGGGTTAATGAAAGCTAAAATCCTTAGCCTCGGGGTGGAGGAAGGTGCAGGTGCAGCCCTTGGCCATGATCCATGGCCCCTTTACTATGTTGTGCAGTACAAAGTTTCTCAGGAATCTCTGTAGGTTTTATTTAGACGTGTAGGATTCTCTAGTAGGGAAAAGCTAAAGGGAATATAGGGAGAAGACACAATTTTATTGCATAATAATTCAACCAAGACTTAAAGCCCATCCAGACTTGCTCTCCCAACTATCATAAAGGCCAAGATGGAGATTTTTCTCGCAGCCCTGGACGCTTTGCCATCAGTGCTTCGTGCATACAAATCAACAACTTTCTAAGAATGCTGTAGGTCAATACTTTCTTGTACAAAGCCAAGAGAAGGCAGGGAAGACAGCAGAGAGAAGCTCATTGATTTATCAAAAATCAATTTTCTCAATGTCTGGATTTTCCAAATGGCCCATTTGTCAAATATACCAATTTACAAGAACCTATTTCTTTGAGCTCCTTACAAAAGTTACAGCGATTCGTACTGGATGGAGTGGTTTTAACAACCGTGACAAAACTGCCATGGCTATGCTCTCTGAACAGAATCTCCTGGTCTTCAAACTTCACCTGCTTAGAGCTGTCTGCATTTCATGTTTCCAGCAATTACAAGTTTTATTTCTGCATTTTATGTGTGAAAGGACCGCTTGGGCTCCTTTTATATGCCTTAGGAAGTTTATAAAACTCATTTTATTTTTCGGGTCATCAGGTATTTGTTATGCTGTGCCTTCATGGATGCCTTGGGTAGAATGTGAGCTTAGTTTTGCATTTTCAGCAGTTGCAAACCAAACACTTCACAATGATGTGGACGTGCTGGAGCTTCATCACCAAAGTCTTCTTCATGCCAAATGTGTATCGGTTATCAGGGCCTTTGAAAAGTTCATGGAAAATGTGCATCACATAAACAAAAACATATATATTTATTACAAAAACCTTTGCATCATAATAAACTTACCTTTTTTATTCCTTTTCCATGAATCCTTGGAAGTATCCTCATACAGAGTACTAATCTTGGCCAGACTTTTTCCTGATCATGAAATTATTTGTTCTGCTTTTCTAGCCAAAAATTTTCCTGATCGTGAAATTATATTTTCTTCATATTAAATATATCTTTTGAAAATCTAGCCACATTCTGTAGTTATCAATAAAATTCAACAAATTAAAATATTCCAACAAAGTGACTTTAATTAAAAGTCAAAAGAATTTACAACACTTAATGTTGTCCTATCTAATATAAATTTCCAAAGTCACATAAATATGCAACAGAAGCAAGTTTTTCCTAACTTAGAAAACAGTTGGTCTGATTGGCAGTCACCTTGAGAAATAACTGTGCATGCTGGTCCTGGGACAGTCTAGGTTATTTAACAGTAGGTTTGCCCTTTTTGAGTTTTAGTTTTCTTGTTTATAAAAAAAGACACTGACTAGACTTTACCTTATTAGTCTGGCACAGGTAACGTTTTGTAAGAATGGGGGTTTGAGATACCTGCATGTAAACTTAGAAGAGGAAAGAAGGGGAAAAAAGAGTAAAACCTTAAAAAACCATCAAGCAGGGTACAGAACTCTAACAGGTACCTTCTGCTGTCAGACTGGCCCTGGCCCTCCCTCCCTCCTACCTAGGAGAACCACTAGGAACTCTGCCCCTCGCGTGACATCATAGTGCTGCAGACGAGCATGAACCCCTGCGGTGTTCACTGCACATTGCAACCCACGGTAAGGGGAGGATCCGCACACAGGCAGACACCACTGAAGGACAGGACTGCTCTCTGTGTGGTCCGCAGATTGTGTCGCGCCAGCCTCACAGACTTTACTTAACACCAAGTAGGAAGTCTGTGACGTCACCAGGCAACAGGCTCTCCTGCTCAGGGTTTACCGCTGACAGAGTCATCGCTATGCTGGTGCCTGACTTGTATTTGCATGAACTCACCTGCTACTCTGATGGAGGCCTGGGGGCTGGGATGAGGTGTGGAGACATTTTAGGAATCTTACACAAACAGAAATGATGTTTTGTGGAGAAAGCTGAAGGTGATCTTTATCTTCCTTTTTATAATTATTTGCCTTCTCCATTAATTCCACAAGATGTATGTTGGAGGCTTATTTTAAAAATGTATAAAAAATGCCCTTATCCAGTTAAAACAGCTCTCATTCAGAGGTATGCAGCAGAATATGCTGTAGAACACTCTCTCTCTCTCTCTCTCACACTCACACACACACACACACACACACACACACACAGTCTCACCCGTGCCTTCCTAAATGGAATCTTTGCAGGTGGGAACAAGGCATGTACTCTGTGCGAGACTATGAAACAGGGTTTTAGAAACATCATGCCATAGCACGGATGTCATCAAGCACAAGGTTCTCTCTCAACTCTTTACTCAAACTGTTATACAAGTTCAATATTCCTAACCTGCAAACCCCAAATCCAAAATGCTCTGAAATCCAGAACTCTCTGAGTGTAACCTGATGCTCAAAAGTTTTAGATTGTGGATTTCTGGATTAGGGATTTTCTATCAGTTAAGTCTATGTGAACGTTCTAAAACCCACAAAAATCCCAAATCTCAAACATTTTGCAGAAGGGATACTCGAACTTATACACTATTTAAAATATCTACTGGGATTTGAAGAACAGTGAGGTAGGAAACACCCTACCACACGAAATCTTGATGGCTATCTGATAAGTCATTTGGAAGGTAAGGTGACACGCAGGCTGCAGGAAGAGAGCAGGTACAGGTAAACTGACTACTGGAGATCCCGAGTTTAAATCCATCACCACACTCCATGCAGCCAATAGTGATGACCCAATGGAGGAAGAGCCCTCACCAGGCAGGGACCCTGCTGAGTTGGCAGCACTGCCCTGATGAGTTTCCTTGCCACATTCAATGACTTCCTCAGCAACCTGCACAAGTTTAAAGGCTACAAAGCTACAACAGGTCTTTAAGAAACACAAACACCACGCAGTTGTCCTGCGGGCACTGCAGTGTTCACTTTTCAAATAAACCAAGCCAATGGAATACCTTTGCGGCTTCCACCATGCGGGCAGTGGAGTCGGCCAGGAGTTTTGCTGCTGCCAGGAGCTTCTTTGAATTCTCCATGTCAATTTCAGCCTCTGCATCTGATCTCATGGCATTGACGAGGTCTGACGTGGCCTGAGCCAGCACCCGGGCCTGGCGCACCATCTCACCTGCAGGAGACACAGGGGATACAGCTGTTCATCTGCTTCCCAAAGGCTGGTGAGACCTCAGGAGCCAGTACAGTTTTGTCCCTGTTTCCCCCTCGCAAGTGAAATGCAGGGAGCTGAAGCTCCATGCTGTACTCCTGAGCAATGCACCCAAATCAGACCCAGGACTGAAAATATGCCCTGTGGCTGCCAAGGGGGTCCTCCTCAGACACATCCAAGTCCATCCTTCAACAATGAGGGATAAACAGGAGACAGTAGCCAAAGAGCGGCACTCTGCAAAGAGAGGGCAGAGAATAAATGACGTGCATTTACTTTTAGTGAATACTTGTTTGGAAACATTGGTGGGGTGAGCATTTGGTACAGCAGTTAAGACACTGTTCTTACAGCAGAGTGTCTGGGTTCAAGTTCCAGTTCTAATACCAAGTCTAGCTTCCAGCTAACGCATACCCTAGGAGGTGGGGTGATGGTTTAAGTACCCGCATCCCAGCCACCCACATGCGAGACCTGGACTGAGTTCCAGGTTCCTGGCTTTGTCTTGATCCTGCCCCAGTTTTGTGGCTATTTGGGGAGTACACCAGTGGATGGAAGGGCTATCTGTCACTCTTTCTACTTTGAGATTTCTAGAAAATTCCCTATAATAAATTCAAGAATGAACATAGGACAATATTTTTAATTTTGGATTAATTTTCATGCCACCTAACACCAAATGGATTGTATTACATGATCCACTATTTTGGTACCTGGTTCTCACCAGCAGGAACACAGACCCCAGACGCACACTCAGATGCCCACATGTCACTTTGCCTATCACTATTTTCTTTGCATCTTCTTTTCTTCCCTATGCTGGTTTTCATCCTGTATTATGAATGGTTTGATCTTATTGTGTCTGCCATTTTACTGAAATTTCTTTCCATCTCTTTTTGGAAGTGAGAGGAGTATACTAATCAACATTAGAAATAAAACTACTCAGATGTAAGGGATTTCTTCTTCTCCTGGAGGTTGAGTGAGAAGAAGACTGAAGCACTGTGACCTTAAAGTAAAAGGAAAAAGCTCTCATAAAAATCAAAATGTCCTGAACTCAAGTCACTGTCCTGGATGGGATCCTGGGAGGGTAAAGAGACAGCAGCAGCAAATGGATGAAATTCTAATCCTGTCTGCTGCTTACTTAACAGTAATGTCCAGTGCTGGCCTCCCAGCTCTCAGAATTGCACTGTGCATTAGGGAAGATGTTAACTAGGAAGGAAACTGGCACGGGGACTTGGGGATGCTCTGTATTACCTTGGCAGCTTCTTTGTAAATGTAAGATATTCCAAAAGAAAAGATTATTAAAAAAAAAATCAAAATGTGCAGATCACTGCTACTTTGCTAAATCATCTAAGAAGGATATAGAAGAACACAAGGAAATTTAATATAATATATAAAAACTCGTTACGCAGGATTTTTCTGTGCTGGTGAGGAAGTAGGAAACAGGTCTTTTAAAAACCACTGCTATGGGTGCACATTGTGGATCCTTTCTAGAGAGAAATTTTGCAAACACATTTAAAATTAAAAATGTATGTACTGGGGCCAGCACTGTGGAATAGCAGATAAAGCTGCCACCTGCTGTGCCGGCAACCCATACGGGCACTGGTTCGAGTCCCAGCTGCTCTACCTCTAATCCAGCTCTCTGCTATGGCCTGGGAAAGCAGTAGAAGATGGCCTAAGTCCTTGGGCCCCTGCACCCATGTGGGAGACCTGGAAAAAGCTTCTGGCTCCTGGCTTCACATTGGCCCAGCTCCAACAGTTGCGATCATCTTGGGGTTGAACCAGCAGATGGAAGATCTCTCTCTTCCTCTCTGTGCCTCTGCCTGTCTACAACCCTGCCTATCAAGTAAGTTAATAAATAAATTTTTTAAAAAAAGAGTATTTAGCTATTGGCTCAGCAACTCCACCTAAAGGAATTTACCCTACATATGTATTCTTAAAGGTAAACTGAAAGGAATGCTTATTGTGGTTTCATTCTGTAAATGCAAAACAAACAACAAAAACTTGGATATTACTTAAATGTCTTTTGAAAGATAACTGGTTAAGTAAATCATGATGGTTCCAAAAGTGGAATATTATGCTACAATTTGGAAAATGAACATGTTAGGTGAACATGTAAAAAATTTCTGAGACCTATTAACTAAAAAAAAGTTTTAACAGAGGGACCAGCACTGTGGTGCAGAATAAGTAGCTGGCTGTGATGCCATCAGAGTGCTGCTTCGAGTCCTGGCTGCTCCACCTCTGTCTGATCCAGTTCCTGTTAATGTGCCTGGGAGAGCAGTGAAAGATGGAACAGGGGCTTGGTTGGGTCCCCGCCACCCACAGGAGAGACCCAGATAAAGCTCCTGGCTTCAGTCTGGGCCAACCCTGGCCATTATGGTCATTTGGGGAGTATACCAGTGGATGGAAGAACTTTCTCTGTAACTCTGCCTTTCAAATAAATGAATTTTTTTTAAAGCAGCTGGGACCTCTAACCAGTGCCCATAGAGGATGCCAGTACTGCAGACAGAGGCTCAACCTGCTACACCACAACTACAGTGCCATAAATAAATCTTTAAAGAAAAGTAACAAGGCCGGCGCCATGGCTCAATAGGCTAATCCTCCACCTTGTGGCACCGGCACACCGGGTTCTAGTCCCGGTCAGGGCGCTGGATTCTTTCCTGGTTGCCCCTCTTCCAGGCCAGCTCTCTGCTGTGGCCCGGGAAGGCAGTGGAGGATGGCCCAAGTGCTTGGGCCCTGCACCCCATGGGAGACCAGGATAAGTACGTGGCTCCTGCCATCGGATCAGCGCGGTGCGCCGGTGGCAGAACGCTGGCCGCGGCGGCCATTGGAGGGTGAACCAACGGCAAAGGAAGACCTTTCTCTCTGTCTCTCTCTCTCACTATCCACTCTACCTGTCCAAAAAAAAAGTAACAAAATACTTTTAAAAGTTTGGATTAATTTGCATTACAATACACTTCCATTTACATAAAAAGAAAGCAGGTGTCTCTCTCACTTTTTCTCTGTCACACACACACACACAAATGTAGGGAGGATAAAATCTTCTGATCAGAGAAAACTGAACTGGTAAGTGGTGAGCTTTGGAGCTTCAGAGGGCACAGTGATGGGCGGGGTGACATCCTTTGCAGCCGACAGACTGAAAAGGTGTGTGGTGTCTGTATTTAAGTTGACCATGCGTGGTGATATCCTGACACCTTAAAGAACCTCTTTGTTGGAGAGACACTGCCCTTCCAGGGTTAGCCAGTTTGCATAGACAGCAGTGGGTCCAGGCAGGTGCAAGCCCTCGACATGCAGAACACCTGACCCAGAGCTACCGACCTCCCTCTGGCCCAGACACCCCAGGAGCCCAGATTCCCCTGCCTGGATTGCTGCAGGTAACTCAGTGAGCATCTGTTTAACTTAGAGCCTGCGAAAATATTTAACCTTGCCAATCCTAGAGAGTGTTTCCCTGGCCCTGACCCAGGCTGTCTTCTCATCCTGTTGCTTCCTGAGTCACCTGGGATCATCCCTGGGACCCCATAGAGCACAGGATGACCCCCTCTAGGAGACCTGCATGTAAACTCCACCCGCCTTGCTCCTATGTCCTCCTCTGGCAGCTCTGACTTTGTCATCCCTTACCCAGAACGTGCACTCCTCGAATAAAAGGGATTTGTTGTGCATCAAAACTTTGACAAAAACCAATTGAGGGGCCAGCACTGTGGCATAGTAGGCTAAGCCTCTGCCTGCAGAGCCGGAATCCCAAATGGGTGCCAGTTCAAGTCCCTGCTGCTCCACTTTTGATCCAGCTCTCTGTAATGGCCTGCAAAAGCAGTAGAGGATGGCCCAAGTCCTTGGGCCCTGCACCTGTGTGGGAGACCCAGAAGAAGCTCCCAACACCTGGCTTCAGAGCAGCCCAGCTCTGGCCATTGCAGCCAGTTGGGGAAAGAACCAGCAGATTAAAGATCATTCTCTCTGTCTCTCCCTCTCTCTGTCTATAACTCTACCTCTCAAATAAATAAATCTTAAAAAGAAAAACAAAACCCATTAAACTCTGTGGAAGCCCTGAAGTGTGGCCATGGAAGCGCTCGTTAGGAGTCCTCTATCTGTGATTTTCAGTGAGGAAGTCTCTGTTGGAGGCTGACAAACACACGCTGCTGTCAGTGACCCTGGCTGCCTTCACCTGTCTTATGGGTGTCCCAGGATCACCAGCCCACGGCCCCCACCCACGTGTGCCCGAGCCCAGCACCTCACCAGCATCACCCATGGAGCTGAAGATGCTCTCGGTGACACACATGATGGTGTCGGTGGCCTGGTCATAGCGGCCGATGGGCTCCCCGCGGCTGGCGAACTGCCGCACGTGCTGCAGGAGGTCGTGCAGGGCCTGGCTGACCACGCTGGCCGCCGCGCTGACCTGCTTCAGCAGCTCGCTGTCGGCAGTGGCCGCCTGGCAGGCGCGGACACAGTTCTCCACCGAGCGGTCCACCAGCTTCCCCGCCTCGATCAGCTGCTCCTGGCACACGGGGGAGCTGATGGTGGGGCTCACGACCTGTGGACAGACAGGGGCAGGGCTCAGGAGCTGCACAGGACGTCAGGTCCCTGGTGTGTCCGGCAGCTCCCCCAAGTCCCTCCATGCCCTGGGCTTCGGTTCCTTAGCAGGGACCCAACTAAATCACGGCTGAGGAGTCTCACACGGCACTGATCTGCTTTGTCTTTGTGAGGTCAGCTGTCCCACTACTTTAGATCTTTATCAGTCAGGCAGGACGATTATCTTCACGGGGAGACATTGTGTTATTTACCAGTGATACCTCCTTCCTTCTGGGATCCTCTGAGTGCAGCCTTCTAAGATGACCCCAAAGAGCTGTACTTCTTTCTCCAGAAGCACCTGGAACTCTGCCCCCGGGACTTTAAAGACTGAAGGGGTCTGCCAGTGATTTACACAGCCCAGCAGAGTGGCCAAGAGAAGCTGGGGGAAACTAGCTGGGGCTGCAAATCCATCAGATAGGGAATTCTGGGCGGAGCCAGATCGCGTCTTCACAACCTCAGAAATCATCAGGTCCACACTTGGACATCTTCCATCTTCCGCTATATCCTCACTGAGTGTTCACATGTGGTGGAGCACGTCAAGACCTGAGTTATAACGCCACTTCTGCCACTTGCTACTTTTGCAGCCTTAACTAGTTACTAACATCTAAGGGGCTCAGGTTCAGCCTTCAGGGGTAATAGTGCGGGACTGGCAGGAGTGCCAGGGAGATCCCATGAGGCGATGCAAGACACACAGAGTGCACACCTGGCAGGAGTCACATCCCCCATGAGACATGCTGCATGGTAGAGAAGGCCCTAGAGACTCTGCAGGTGACTCTAAGCCCATCTGCGATGCAGGACGGCACAGCCCAAGAACTCCGTGTGCAGGTGTAAATAAGACACATCAAGAAGTCCGAAGGGCAGACAGAGCAATTTGCATATAGAAACGAATTAGAGAAAAGTACCATCTACCTGAGGACTTGAGCAAAGAACAAATGATAAAAACAGAATTAGACAGTTTAGGCTAAAATCCCATCATGTCATCTCAAAGAAGACACCTGCAGCAAGCTCTAAGTCTCAGGCTACTTTAACGAATTCTGCCCCTGCTCCTGCCATATGACCACAGCCGCACAAGAGCGTGTGACACTGGCAGAGAGGGCTGGGGTGCCAGCTGGCTTACCTTGGCACACGCCACAAGCTGAGAGGTAGAAAGGGCGCATTGAGTGGCAGCAGCAATCACCCTGTTCTGCAGGACGGTGTCTTCGGCCACCTGGGCAACATTCTTAGCCTTCAGCACCAACATGGCAGCAGCGTTGGCAACGGCCTTGGCCAAGCTCATTAAAACATCCTAAGAGAAGGGAATCAAAGACTATTCACTTAGTTTTTCTTAATCATCCCTCACAGCCTGAAAATGAAATGTATCATCCACCTAAATGTTTTATTAAAATTCCATTTGATCTTTTTCCTTTGGCACTGTGGAATATTTCTTTCATTCATTGTGTGAAATGTCAACTTATCCTTAAAGATAATTAAGGAAGGTGACTCGCATCCTAATGATATAATCTCTTACATATCCATTAAGCAGCATAGGTTAGAATAAAAAATAGGATACTTTGAAGGAAGGGTTTTTATTCTAACCACTGATGCGTATTCACGTATTTGACCAACACCTAGTCTTAGCCATGTCTCCCGAGTCTGTGGTCGATGGGGTGGATCAGATGAAGTTGAAAACACAACAGATGAGGCCAGTGCTCTGGCCTAGGTAAAGCCACTGTCTAAAGGGCCAACATCCCATATGGGTGCCGGTTTGAGTCCTGTCTGCTCCACTTGTGATCCAGCTCCCTGCTAATGTGTCTGGGAAAGCACTGGAGGATGATCCAAGTGCTTGGGCCCCTGTACCCAGGTAGGAGACTGGAAGACACTCCTGGCTTTGGATTGGCCCAGTCCTGGCCATTGTGGCCATTTGGGGGGAATGAACCAGTGGATGAAGATTTCTCTCTGTCTCTCTCTGACTCAAATAAATAAATCTTTTATTAAAAAAAAAAAAAAAAAAAAAAGGAAATACATCCAGAAGCCACAAACACCACATGCTGTAAGGCTATGATTCATGGCCTTCAAGTCATCTTGCTCCACTGTGACTCACAAATTTATCTTTGGATTTTCTCCTTTCTACAAGGATCCAAGGCCCATTGCTGCCTCCAGAGGGCAACGTTGGACGGGCACAGACCAATAGACAGCCCCAACACTGACAGCTCCAGAACCACAGGATACTCTGAACCTAAGTTAATCTCAGCATTCTGGAGAGGAATTAAATTATAATGGAAACTGAAAAGGGATCCTACATAAACAAACTAGCTGCAAGACAATCTGACTGAAGAGGTAAGGAGCTCTGTGCCTTCAAAGATCAGGATGTGCTCCAAGTCCCTGAAAAGGCACGCTGTTAGCAGGGTGGTGCACCCTTTAATTTAGCCAGCCAGACTCGTCACCCCTCTGTTTGACCTGAAGAACCATCACTGCAGCATTTGCCTGCCTTCTTTGCTTTTCACACTGAGAGGCTGATTTGATTTGGAAATGCCTTCCCACACATCCAAGCCATCTTTATTTTGAACAAACAGGTCAAGGCTTTTCCTGCACAGGAACTATTGTTGCTAGTCTTTATTAATTCATCAGATAATAAGAAGCACTTTGGATTCTAAACACAAAGGGTGCTTTAAGTCCTTACAGGGAGGTATCTAATGAGAAGACATAACGGAAAATGCGTTCAGACTGTACAATTTTACACAAAGAGTATATGCAATCCAGGCAAATCAGAAACCCAAGAATCCACTAAGTAAGCTCATTTTTAAATGCACAAAACCCAAGCAGTCTTCAGGGAATGGTTCAGTCCAGTTTTTAGATCTGTGATGGTTCCTGGACACCCAAGTTAAATGCAAAGCTTGTGGTGTTGACAGCTGACAAGGCCTCCATCTGCCACATCGTTTTGGGCATTACTCCCATTATAGCCCGCAGAGTTCCAGGCCTTAGATCCCCATCTCAGCACTCAGGGAAAACACAGCTTGAATGTCAGGGTCAAAAAGATTCTCCCTCACTTGCTATGAATCCATCTTTTCACAAAGGGACCAGGATTTGGTTATATAGAATCATCATTGTTCTAAAGGGCTTTGTGAGAACCATTCAAAGAAATTCTGTTTCGATTAATTTCATCCAAAAAAATACAGCTAAACAAACAAAAACATGATACTCCGGAGGGCTGCAGTTGCTGAGAAGGCCTTTGTGAACTTGGCAATAAGACCAGCATTATGTAGCCCATGTAAAACCAATCTCTGTTTACTCTGGGAACATGTGGTACACTGAGAACCCAAGAGATGCTCCGAGCTAGGAGCTCAAGGCTCAGAAAAACAGAGCAAGAGATCCAGCGTCAGGTAAGCCAGCGGCTACCCATGACCAGGAAAGATACAAATTACTGCACTGCCCTGGTCTCCACCTGGAGGCCTAACCCAGATGGAAACGTTGGAGTCAAGCCTTTTGCCGGTAAGCAAGACTCCACAGGACCATCACCCTGAACCTGCTTCTCCAGCAGATGCAACAGGAACACGCAGCAGGTAGCAGAGGCTGTATTCACAGTCACTGAAAACTCTGCTCAAGACAAGAAGGGGAAGCTTCAAAGAACACAGGGTGCATACCATCCTAACGTTCTCCTCAATACTTTGAGGGAAGCAGTAGTTTTCACAGAAAGTAAGTTGACCAACATAAGATCAGGAAGTCTAATAAACAGCAGCTGAATCTCAACTGGAACAAACTCCTAAGTAGGTATCAGTCTACAAAGAATGACCTGGCCTGCGATCTACACCCCGACACCATCCTGGGCTCTAGCCTCTGCCACCATTCCTGGAAGCCAGGTAGCCACATGGCCCAACCACCAGTGTCAGCCCCATTCCCATCCTAATAGGATTCGCTGCTCCTACTTCCCTGCTCGCCCCCTGGCAAAGTTTTAAGAGGACCTGTTCCTGACCACGTGTGGGGAGCAACTCGGACTAGACTAAGTTACTGGAATTAAGACTTATTCTATGCATCTGCTCTCCCACAATATGGCGCTGGGAGAGGAGAAAACAACTTCTACACAGCTGCCTCCAGTTCGACCAATAACCTGCAGGAGCTGATCCTGCTCCTGATTGGAGGAGAGCAGAGTACTCGGCATGTGGGTAGCAGAGTTGGGATTGGTGGAAGAGGACTATAAAGGAGGAGAGAGACAACATGCACCAGGAACATCTAAGGGGAACATCCGGATAACATCTGAGCAGTCCCCGAGAGAGCCGGCTGGTGGTGTGCCGCTCCCCCGCGGAAGTGGGGAAAGTGGCAGGGGGAGCCGCCCTTCCACGGAGGTGGAAGGGTCGGCAGCCAACCCGGGAAGAACCAGCAGCAAACCCGGGAAGGGCCGAGCAGACAAAAGAACAGCGCAGGGTTTAGTGTCGTTCCTCCACGAAGAGGGGGAGCAACAACCACGTGTCTCTCTTTTCTGTCTCCTGCTTGCTCTCCCTCTCTCTGGCTCTCAATCTCTCTCTTACATTATCCTTCTCTCTCTTTCCTTCTTCCCCCTTCCCCCCGGTCTGTCAGGTTTCCCCCAACAAACCCTTTCCCTCAAATAAATAAATAAAGAATTACCTGGCCAACATTAAAATTAAAGGTCAAGGCAAGGGCAGTTAGGGGACCTGGGAGAGAGTCAGGGTGGGGACACATTAGCTTGGGGTTGCTGGGTTACACAAGGATTTGCATGGTCTGCAGGTCTGATGGTGTGGTTACCACTGGCCATCTGAGTGTGATAATGGCTTTCAGGAATACTCTGATCACCTCTTAGAGGGACTCACCCCTGCCTCATGACACAAATGCATGTGCACCCAATGCCTCAGTGCACTGTAGAACCCGAATGAGTCTTATGCCCAGAATGACATAGTTATGTGGAAAGTGAGGGAGAAATAAATATATTGGTAATTCAAAAAGTCCATGGATAATTGTATTAAAAGATATGCTTATTTTGGTGCAACAATTTTGAAATCCATGCATATGAGGGAGTCCTTTAAAAGCTCATAGAATATGTTCATTATGAAAAATCAGTACATGGCTTTCAAAATTCTGTTTGCAACAAAATGAATTTATTTTAAAAATTAATTATTTAGGCCGGCGCCACGGCTCACTTGGCTAATCCTCTGCCTGCGGCGCCGGCACCCCGGGTTCTAGTCCCAGCTGGGGCGCCGGATTCTGTCTCGGCTGCTCTTCTTCCAATCGAGCTCTCTGCTGTGGCCCGGGAAGGCAGTGGAGGATGGCCCAAGTGCTTGGGCCCTGCACCCGCATGGGAGACTGGCTCCTGGCTTCGGATCGGCACATCACGCCGGCCGTAGCGGCCATTTGGGGGGTGAACCAACAGAAAAAGGAAGACCTTTCTCTCTCTCTAACTCTGCCTGTCAAAAAAAATTATTTATTTGAGAGGCAGGGAGATTAACAGAGATAGCGACAGACAGACTGATGGACAGCAAGCTCCAATCCACTGGTTTACTCCTCAGTGGTCAGTGTTGACCAAGCAGAAGCTTTCTGGAAGCTGGGAACTGGGAACTCCATCCAGGTCTCTCAGGTGAGTACCTAGGACCCAATCTGTTGAGCTGCCTCCCAGGGTGTACATTAGTAGAAAGCTGGAGTTGGAAGAGGAGCAGGACTGGGACTCAGGCACTCTGAAACAGAATGCCTGAGTCTCAAGCAGTGCCTTAACTGTTACGCCAAAGGCTGGTCCCTAAACTTACTTTTTTTTTTTTTTTAAGATTTATTTTATTGGGGCCAGAGCCGTGGCTCACTTGGTTAATCCTAAGCCTGCAGCGCCCGCATCCCATATGGGCACCGGGTTCTAGTCCTGGTTGCTCCTCTTCCAGTCCAGCTCTCTGCTGTGGCCCGGGAAGGTAGTGGAGGATGGCCCAAGTGCTTGGGCCCCTGCACCAGCATGGGAGACCAGGAGGAAGCACCTGGCTCCTGGCTTGAGCTCGGAGCAGCGCCAGCCATTGTGGCCATTTGGGGAGTGAACCAACGGCAGACCTTTCTCTCTGTCTCTTTCTCATTGTCTGTAACTCTACCTGTCGAATAAATAAATAAAATCTTAAAAAAAGGATTTATTTTATTTATTTGAAAGTCAGAGTTAAAAGAGAGAGGTAGAGACACAGAGAGAGGTCTTCCATCTGATGGTTCACTCCCCAGAGCTGCGCCGATCTGAAGCAGAGGGCCAAGAGCTTCTTCCAGGTCTCCCACGCGAGTGCAGGGGCCCAAGGAATTGGGCCATCTTCTACTGCTATCCCAGGCCATAGCAGAGAGCTGGATCAGAAGAGGAGCATCTGGTGGGCCGGCGCCGCAGCTCAATAGGCTAATCCTCTGCCTGCGACGCCAGCACCCTGGGTTCTAGCCCCAGTTGGCGCCCCGGATTCTGTCCCAGTTGCTCCTCTTCCAGTCCAGCTCTCTGCTGTGGCCCAGGAAGGCAGTGGAGGATGGCACAAATCCTTGGGCCCTGCACCCGCATGGGAGACCAGGAGAAGCACCTGGCTCCTGGCTTCAGATCAGCACGGTGCACCAGCCGCAGTGGCCATTGCGGGGTGAACCAATGGAAAAGGAAGACCTTTCTCTCTCTCTCTCTCACTGTCCACTCTGTCAAAAAACAAAACAAAATAGAAGAGGAGCCTCCGGGAGTAGAACCAGCGCCCATATGGGATGCCAGCACTTCAGGCCAGGGTGTTAACCCACTTTGCCACAGCGCCAGCCCCTAAACTTACTTTTTAAGTCCATTTTTCCAATAATTTTTTGGAGTACACTCCAAAAAGATGGATGAAGTGGATGCTGCATGTCTTCCAACATACATGATCACATGTGATTGGGACACTTCTTGTGCTGAGAGATGAACTTTGGCAGTTCTAGATAAAATAGCATGCAAAACCGTGAAGCCCGAAATCTGAATGCAAGAGGAAAGCTGAGTGACCTTTTTGCTCTTTTCACAAGATATTATATAGAATCATTGCCAAAATGAAGCAGTCACACAGGAGTCACTCAAAAGGGCAGAAGAAAGGTACTGAGGGCTGTCAGGTAGTTAATAAGCACACTGTCATTTTTGGGGCTTAGTTCTTATAATTTTCTGGTTTCTCCTTTCTAAACTGATATTTAACTATATATTTCAATGTCATATAAAAATTAAGGATTTGTAAGAAAGTATTAAAAAGTAAAGGCCATGGGAAAGCAGCAGAAGATGGCCCAAACCCTTGGGCTTCTGCACCCATGAGGGAGACCCGGAATAAACTCCTGGCTCCTGGCTTTGGATCGGCTCAACTCTGGCCATTGCAACCATTTGGGGAATGAACCAGTGGATAGAAGACCTCTCTGTGTCTACCTCTCCCTGTAACTGTCAAATAAATAAAATAAATCTTTTTTTTTAAAGTAAAGGCCAGTGAAACTCAGCCAACAGATTTCCTCAGCAGTGAACGTGATGTAGGATTTGGAAAAGGGGACCTGGACTAGAACTGCCACCTGCAGCATAGATGCATTTACATAATTACTTATAAAATCACAGACTTAAAAGGAGGAGAAGAGATAATCATCCCACGAGGACGTGAGATGGCAGCTTATCTTGGCTGGAACCACCTCAATCCAGCCCCTGCACCTGGGTCTGGGGGCTGAGAGAGGCAGACAAGCTGAGATCGCGTCTGAGTTGCGGCCTGGCGATGCTGACTGTGGCCACAGCTGTTTAGCAGAGCACCTGCAGCACATGTCCCTGAAATGCAAGAGAGAGGCCACAGAGGAAGCATCTCCAGCAAGCTTGTGGTTTTGGATATGGACACAGAGCCTAGGATCATCTCTGAGAACAAAGGAACGCCTACACTGTGCATGGGAGGCTGAGTGTACAGGAGTACACACATTTCCAGGCTCACATGTGTATCCAAGGATGATGCTGTTAGAAACCAATGCTAAAGAGATAAAACCAGACCGGCCAGGGTTCATGACTGCGGAGTCTGGGTGGTGTGGGCAAGGGGACTAAAGTCACAACTTTCTCCACTTTTGTGTGAAAAGAACGCTTGATCTACTGATACACAATCAGCAGGGTGAAAAAAGTGCTTTCCAATGATGACGCAAGGTGGAAGTGAAAGGAGGCTTCTCTTAAAAAATTGGGATTTCTAAAAACATGTACAGAAAAAGACCTCACTTTCAGGATAATCCACCTCAATCTTTCACTTGATAGCTCAAGCAAGATTTGGTTTGTTTTCTGTTATTCTTCTGGCCTAGTTCTCAACTATCACTGAGACGCCTTTCCAGGATTGTGAAGCTCTGAGTATCTTACCTGGAACCGCTCGTCAGTCTCATTCTCTCCGATCTGCCTCAGAAGGTCCCCACTGGCTTGTCCGATGCTTCCAGCTGCCGTTAAGACTGTCTGCCGGGGCTATGAACACAGAACACAACTCGGCTGGAGAGAGAATGCATTCCCCCCCGCAGCGTCATGGACCGTGGCAGGAGAAGAATCCCCCACGATCAGCTCTTCTTGCAGTAAACAAGACCCTCAAGCTGCTGACCCTCAAGCTGCTGACCAGGTAGGAGATACAAGCCTCCTGGCGAAATTTGTGCAGGCAAACACCCCCTGGCTCATAAACCAGCAACAGGTGGATGGGTTTGAAATTAATTAATTACAAAGCCTCTTTCAGGTGGTAAGAAGGTGAGACATATTCCACAGAAACTACAGTGCAAAGGTACATGCACCATGTGGCTTTAGTTTTCGGGGCTGCATCTAATCATGTCCGCTTGCCCAGCGGCCCTGCACTCAATGAATCCCAAAGGTTAAACAAGAGCTTCACGTCCAGTTCGATAACTCCAAACTACTACACGGTAACATGCCCCATGAAGATGGAAGAAACAGCCCAGGAAGCAGCGGCCCTCCATGCTCCTTCCAAAGGATGCACCTGTCTCATTAGAACCTGAGTCAGCACTTGCCCCTAGGGCTCACCTCTCCAGAAGTCGGCTGCACAGCCTTCAGCAAGTCTGACACTGCCCCAGCAAGGGTCCTCGCTGCTCGCAGGAGGTCCTCCCCGCTGCCCACCTCGTCGTCCATGAGGGCGGCCAACAGCTTCACGCCCTTGGACATCTCGGTCAGGTTGGAAGAAATAGTGGTAATCGCACACCCCACAGCTGTGTAGTCAGTGTCTGCAGGGTCACCTGGGACAGAGAAAGACCCATCACCATTAAAGCAGGAGGGGAAGGGTGAGGAGAGGCTGGGTTGGTCCTGGTGAGAATTTTCGCGGTGGTTCCTCACCCACTATCCTGCAGGAATCAGACCCCGAAGTCTGCAGGAGCACAATGATGGAACTACTCTGTCTGCACTTGAAAAGGTCCTTTATGGGTGCTGGGCCTGATGGTTAAGACACCAATTAAGATGCCACAATCCCACGTCTGAGCACCTGGGTTGGATTCTCCGTTCCAGCTCCCTACTCCAGCGTCCTATTAATGCAGACCCTGGAAGGCAGCAGGGATTGCTCAAGAAATTGGATTCCCACCACCCATTTGATACACCTGGATTGTTTCCAGCTCCTGACTGTGGTTGTAGCTGGGGAACATTGTGGGCATTTGAGGCATGAGCCAGCAGGTCAGAGCTCAGTTTCTCAAATTAAACGAAGAAACAAAAAAGGTCCTTTCACCTGCAGGCCTCACACATTGAAACACGGAGAAAGAGCGCCTTTAAAATGCCAAAGGAGGCCTCAGCAGCTCTTTACCCCTTTCATGGGGGCCCTGTGAGCAGGGGCCAACTCAGCTCCTGAAACAGTGTTAGGCTGCAAACCACATCTCCTGGTTCTTACTCGACAGTGCAAGGCACAGAGCCATGCCATGGCAGAGGCTGGTGCTGCCAGACAAGGCAAAGGCACATGGGACGATCTGCTCATTCACAGCCATGGCCAGACCAGAAGCTCTCAAGTGCCTCACAGGACACACGTATGTCCAGAATATGGACCAACAATGAGAAGAGCTAAGTATATCCTTTTAAGAATAATTTTGTTGTTTTTGTAAAATGTTTTTATTTGGGGCTGGCACTGTAGCATAGCAGGTGAAGCTATCACCTCCAGTGCTGGCATCCCATATGGGCTCCACTTCTGATCCAGCTCTCTGCTATGGCCTGGGAAAGCAGTAGAAGATGGCCAAGTGCTTGGGCCCCTATACCTGCATGGGAGACCCAGAAGAAGCTCCTGGCTCCTGGCTTTGGATTGGCCCAACTCTAGACATTTGGGGCTGTGGATTGAAGTTCTTTCTCTCTCTCTCTCTGTCTCTCTAAAACATAAATAAAGCTTTAAAAAATGTTTTTATTTGAGGGAGGGACAGATGCAAAGACAGTACTCCCATCACTGGTTCACATCCCAAATGGCCACAATGGCTGGAGCTGGGCCAGAGCTAGAAGTTGGGAACTCAATCCAGGTCTCCCATGTGGGTGGCAGGGATTCAAATACTTGCACCATCATTTGCTGCCTCAGAGAGAAGCTGCAATTGGAAGCCAGGGCCAGGAATTGAACCCAGGTACTCTAATGTGGGATGTGGACTTCTTAACTGATATCTGAGCTGTTAGGCCAAACGCCTGCCCCCATAAATATTTTAATGATGATGCATAACAAAGACTAAAATGAATGAGATAATCCTTACATTTCTCCTGGGTCATCAGGAGAAAATGCCTGGAGCACTGTGAGTACCTAAAAATATACTCTCTTCTCATAATAGGAAAATCTGTTGTTTCAATCAAAGAGTAATTTTTTCCTCCAAAACCACAACACACCACAAATCCCCTAGGGACTTACCCGCAGTGAGGTTAACAACTGAAGCCGTTCCAGCTGTGATAGCATCAACTTGAGAATGGATTTCATGTTTGGATTCGTCGACTTTATTCTGAACCCATACCCTTGACGCCTGCAAAGCCAGACATGAGCATGACGCCACCACAGCTCATAATTCCCCGGGAGCCCAGAGACGGAGAGCCACAAAGCACCACCAGCATTTTGGCTGCACTCCTCTTACGAATCAGGCACTCCAGGGGCCCCTGAGTCATCTGAAACAATATCCTTAACAGGCCTCGGGCTCATTAATCAGAGAAGGTGCTGGGCATGCAAATTCTCCCTGGGTCTTATCCTAATTACTATTATGTTCAGCTTTTAAGATCATAGGTAAAAAAAAAAAAAAATTGTAAATAGCTCTTTATAGTAATCTCAATTGAAAAAGAATGACAAGGTGGAAAAATGTCCATGTCCCACAGTAATCACGCTGCAAATTAACATTACCAGTTGCTGTTATTTTAACCTTGCGTTTCAGGGGGCTGGGTTACAAGTAGGGTGCTTTGGTTCACAAAGGCTCTCATCAATGCAGGAAGTGTCTTCTGTTCTCAACAAGAACCACCCTCAACATGATGAGGCACCATGCTCATGGCCATGGGGCCCCTTTCCTGGCAAGACTGGGTAACAGGCCAGGCCCCGTGTTCTGAATTCAGCTCTACCACTTACTAACTTGGACAAATTCTACCAGGTCCTATAGTTTACCTATCTTCCACTGCAGGAACTCCACTGTTTCAGAAAACCTTTCCAGCTTTTATATTTTGTTTCTTTGAACCTATAAATAGCAAACCCTCTATTCTGTGGCAGGAGGTTGCTACTCAGACACTACTCACACTAATGATGATGACCCCACGCTGGGGCACTGCTTCCCCAAATATCTCCAAACAGAGGTCTAGATCCAGGATGTGTCTAGTGCTAACATATTTTATTGCATTCTAATTCTCTGAAAATTTTTAAAGTAGGAATATTAAATCCAAACATTCTGTGACTGTCTAACAGTTTGGTTATGGGAGTTTATCCTATATTTCCACTGTGAAGTTCCCTAAAGCCCAAGGTTGAATGATTTCAGGGACCTGGAAGCAATAGCAACCTCTGTGCTCCAGAGCTTGCAAATAAACATAGCATCCAGGGGGACTTGGAGGGAGGCTGTCCTGCCTGCACAAGATGAGGTTACACGTTCGTATCTCAGCTCTGTCCTCTGTGATAGTCAGTCCTATAGCAGTGATTTGCTGATTGCTCATTAGACTCTCCTGGGGAGAATAAAAATCACGGGTTGACCCTCTCCCCCCTATTTATTTGATCTGGGCCTTAGGCTTTGTGAAGCTCCCCAGGGGAGTCTGGTGTGCAAAGCAAGGATGACAACGACTGTGCTAGCCAGTGCTTCTCAAACAATGGAGCTGGGACTTGGCTACACCGCAGACTCTGATTCAATCGTCTGGATAAGGTCTGCGGTTCTGCACCTCCCACAGGATGCCAGGTACTGCCCGTGCTGCTGGCCCAGAGACCACATTTTGAGCGGTGAGGCATAAGATGATTTCAAGCAGCAGCGGCTACAAGGAAGTCCCTGGGCCACTTCCCCTGCCCCATGGAAGAGTGCCAACAACACTCACCCAGTGGTTCTCTAAGTTTGGGCCCCAGCCTCTCCTGTTGCCTGCTGCAAATGCACACCCTCAGACCCTACCCCAAACCAACTAAGTCAGCAAGAATGGGGATAGGGCCCAGCAGTGTGAGTTTCAATATGTCCAGCAGGTGACTCGGATGCAGGCTAAAGTCTAAGAATCACTGATAGTAAAAAAACTAATAAAACAGCTCATGCTTATTGAGCTCTTTAGTAAATGCTAGGTGCTGTGCTAAGAATGCTACACAGGATTCGAACAGCCCACAGCCCTTGTGATGGACGACAAAGCAGAAGCTTCGAGAGGGTAAGGTGTCCAGGTTCACACAGCCAGTGACAAGGAGCTGGGATGTGACCTCAGATTCTGAGATTCTCCAGTCCAAGTTGTCAGCCCCCATGAGACACTGCCCATGGCAGTAACACCCTAATAGTCTCTCTTTCTGCAGGTACAACTGACAGACGAGCACTCAATATCTTGGAAAACAGATGAGTTTCCCCTTCACCTTGCTGGAGGTGGGGATCCACTTAGCTGAGACTGAGTGCCTAACTCTGTTTTCTGCCAGGGCTGAGACATGCAATGAAAACGGAGGGACAAGACTTACCATATCCTGGCCGAGAGGCGGCAGTGCGTCGAGCTCTCCAAGGTCATCCTGGGCCTGCTGGACGGCGTGCATACTTGTGTTGATGGTGCCCATCAGGGCCTGCTGGGCTGAGGTCTGAGGAGGTGGAAGAACATGAGGCAGTCACACACACACTCCCAGGACCGCCCTGGCCCTCCATGCATGGCAAATACCAACTCAACCCGAGCTCAAGACACCGCAGTCCAGCATTCAGCTCAATCAGTACCTGGACCTCCTCCCATTTCAACCCAGGGGCCAGAAATAGACATGGCATTGTATTAATAGAATGCAAGAGGAGGGTGATTGCAAGAGGCGTTCTAATCAGACGAGTGTGGAGAGCATAATTAGCTGACAAGGAGGCTCGGAAGGGTCTGTGCAGGGGAACTGGGGCGATTCAGTCCTGGAGTAGTGAGGACAAAAGATTTCATGCACAAGGACACGTGGGAGTTAATGAGCATGCTTCTGCTAAATACTTAAGGATCCCACCCAAGTCAACAGACAGCAAGCTTTGGAACAAAATTATTTCTAAGCTTTGGGTCCTAGAGGTTTCAAAATACTCCCAAGACCATGGGATTCCCAGGGGGGGGGGGGGGAGGGAGGGAGAGAGAGGGAGAGAAAGAGAAACAGAGAGAGAGAGAGAGATAGAGAGGAGCTTAGTGGGACAGATCAACACCGTGAAGAATCAACGACCCCTTTGCCAAAACGTCAGGACTACTGCAGACCCAGTCTCTTTCTCAGACTCTGCGAGGGGGATTTGGGTTAGGCAAGCTTGAGACTACTAAGGCAGAGGAGCAGGGGTCAGTCCCTCCACCACAAGTCACAGTGAGAAGTGTCCCATGCTCCAACCATAGAGGAATCCTCTGATTCAGGGCAGGCAGTGATCAGAGTCATGCAATTAAAAAGCAGCAAGTCTGACAGCATGGCTCGGTGGGAGTGACCGAGAGCTCCCCTACAAGCTGTCACAGTGCTAGTGCACGCCTGCACGCCCAAGCAGCACGCTAACACGTGGTGGACGAGCACCAGAAGCCTCACCAGCGGCGGCATGTGGCCCCGGTGCATCTGCCCAACCATGACCTGCTGCTGCGGCGAGGGCATGCTGCCGATGTTGAAGGTCTCAGGCCCGCTGGAGCCGGAGCGCATCACGGCCGGCAGTGCCACCGAGCCGTGCTCCGCCTTCCCGGTCCGGTTGAACTGCTGCTGCAGGATGGTGGACCTGCAGGGAAAGGTGGCTTGGTCACCGCGAGGTGCACACTCACATGGAGTATACCAGGCAGAAGTCACATAAGTCACGTGTGCTCACTGCTTTACACTGCGCAGGCCACGCACAGAACTGGCAATGAGGAAACAGGACAACGTGCTCATGGGAGAGCTCCAAGATGAATCTCTTTGTGGTCAATAGTAAAATTACTCTTGATCTCTCCATCTAATAGGTTCATAGTATTACCCAATTAGCTGTTCTTAATGTTAAAAGACATACATACATATATATGTATATATAGAATATATATTCTTACAATAATGATGCCCTTGGTTTAAGGGAAGAGTCTGGATACATGGATCTCTTACTTGGTAAAATGTACCTGAAAGAACATTCATTCAACAAACTCCTAGCTCCTGCCAGGTTCTGTCCTAGGCATTGGAGACACAGATTCTTGACCCTGAGCTTTAAGGGAGAAAGGTGGAAATGAACGGAAACAGAACTCTAGCAGTTAAGCTTCCCTCTCCCGGCTCAGGACGGGGGCTGTGACCGAGGAAGACGTTCCCTTGCCTCTGGAGCTCTGACTACGTGACCAACTTTGGCACCTTTTCCAGATGACTTCACCTAAATACTAGGTGTCTAACAAAAAAATCAATTCTTTTATTGACTGATATTTTCATAGACTGAATATTAAATGGAAGCAACTCTGACTACGTGGAGGGAAGAAGATTCAGGGCGTGGGACATCATCAGAAGCCTAGTGGGCAGCCCCAAGGAAGAGTGTGGGTTGGCTGTGCATGGGGGAGGGAGCTGTGTGTTGGGGAAGAGGATGGGGGGGTGCAGCTTCATCCAGGGGCAAGGGCCTTTGTCCCCAAACCCTCGGACTATCACAGATCAGGACGAGGCGCCATAGCTCAGGGTGAGGCTCAGAGTCACGTGAGATTCCAAACAGCAGACATCTGTGGGGAAACACTAGAGTCTGCAGAGAGATTGATGGTAGGGAGGGTGGGTCTGTGGGATCCAGAAGATGTCAGCCGCATTCTGAGGTCTCACGCAAAGGTGGAAGAAATGGAAGGTCTAGTAACGGGGACCACTCTGGACCGTTCTTCCTGCTTGCCATGGTCCCAGGCAGGTGAAGGTCCCAGTACTCTGGGTTCCAATGCTCACTGCGCTGCAGGGTCCTCTGGAGTGAGCAGCTCACTACCAGGAAGCACTAGCTTACCAATTTCCACTAACGGTCACTAGTAAGTCCAACAACACAAGGTGTTTTGCTAGGGACTAGCAAATACTTGAAATGCATCATCACATCAAATTCGTTTCCAACATTCATTTCTCACCCATAGGAGACTATGGAAAAGTATCTTCAGGGTGTGTAGGAAACAAATTCTAACGGGTAGCTATAAGGGTGTAAATGTTAAAGAACTAACTACTATAGCTAAGCAAGTTCAATATACTGGAACATGCCAGAAATGTCTGTAGTGCACTATGGGAAGCATCACAATATTTGAATGCTAAGCCTGGCTCTGCCTCATCTGTGCATCTCAACCAGTTTCCACGAGCTTTAGTTTCTTTATTCACAAATCGGGGCAATACTGGGCCTCCCTCTTGCAAAGGGAGTTTCTTTGAAATCAAATGAGCTGGCAGATTGGATACACACAGGAAAGCATAGACAAGAAAAGTTACTACACTTCTTTACCAGAATAGGGCTGCCCATTACTGGATTCCCAATAAGGATCAATGATTAGATGTTATTTAGTATTAATAAGTCTGTTTCCTAACCCATAGATGGAGCTAACTTAAGACTGTTCTAGTTTTAAATGATGATGATATCAAATACTATGTGCCGAGCATTGTTTTACGGACTTTCTCAGTAATAATTCAATCAACAAACCAAAATCCATAGGGTAGTACGGTCTTCACCCACTTTTATAGGTGAGCTGCGGCAGGCAGAGCACAACACAGATCCCAGATTGGAACCCAACTATGCTGGCCCTCAGAGCCTTGCCCTTAACCACTCCCCTGCTGTCTCGAAGCTAGGAAAGCAGGCATGGCATTGAGTACATGTTCACAGATATTAACTCCTCCAGTACCTTTCCCTAAAAGGGCCAGAATCAAAGAGAAGTATAGTCACCAGCTCTTTTATCATAATGACCCAATTCATGAGGTTTACATCAGAAATGCTCAACACCCAGTGCCTTGAAAGATGGAGTTGAAGACCGCACCTTGCTCTCTCCCCATGAAATCCTCAACTACCCAACCAAGACACCGGCAACACTGGCGCTGGTCTGAGGACCCACTTGGAGAGGCGAGCCTTATCTTTACCACCCACGATCTTCTCCCTCCATGCAGTGGACATGAAAGGATAGGCCCCAGAGTTGCCAGGAGGAAACCCACCCAAGCAGTTCTCCGGCACACGCGATACTTACTTCTTCGGGGAAACAGACTCTTCTAACATAGTTGATTCCTCATCGCCTTCTAGTCCAAATCTATCTTTACTTTGTTTCTGGAGGTAAAACATGACACAAAAATGCAAATGAGCTGTTCTTAAGACGATGCAAAAGCCTTTGAAAAGATCTTTTGAAAGGACATGGCAAAAACATGGGGAAGTTTTCCCAAAATTCCTTGTATAGGATATTTAAAAAGTGATGAGTGTATCAAATCCTAACAATAAAATAGAGAAATGCAATATTTAATAGATACATAAAGTCTTCTGTCTTTATTAGGGTATAGGTTTTCCACATAAAAAGTCAAAATATACCAATATTCTATGAGAACTTAGTTAACTGAATGGACTGCCATCTTACAGCCTCAGTGAATTCCTTTCCCATACACCACTGTGACATATAACTGCATTACATCTGGACAGAAAGGAAAAGTAAATAAAACCGCCAGCAAAATGTTTAGCCCGTCATCTGGGTATCTATACACTAGAAGGGTGAACACGGAGAGGAAGATCCTGCAAGATTACTGGACTCATTCATTAGCTAAGTGGCACACCACCGCTCATTATCTGGCAGTAATTGATACCAATATTGCTATAGCAAATTCTAAAATTCTCATAGGATCTCAAAATCAAACACCTCTTAGTCAAACCACCTTAATATCAAAGATTAAATTATGGAAACAAGTATTTCAAATACTATTTTTTCAAGGTACCCACATCCTCTAAAAAGACTTTTCAGGAAACAGCCTTGCTTTTCCAACCTACATCAATACCAAATACCTTTTTGAGGATGATGTCAATGTAGCCAGCAATCAGTTGAGATATTTGCTCTCCCTCGGTAGTCTGCACTGAATAATAGCTTTCCTGATACTCCCCAAAATCCTGGAAAAAAATAAAATAGCATCGAGAGAAATAGAATCACAACAGATATTCCAGCTGTTTTAAGTCCAAAAGGTCCAGTTCTAGAAAAATATGACAGACTCACTTTTCCCTGTTCTCCCCTCCAAATGCCACCAAAATTTAGTTCCTCCCCTCCAAATGCCACCAGAATTTAAGAAACAGGAAAGGGATCTGAGAACCAGGAAGGTTTATTGGTTGGTGGCTTAAGGACTTGAGGAACCTCCATGTGGTGAGTTCTTGGGTTTTCTTTTACATGCCATGTAGCCCCAAGACAGGTGCATCCCCAGCAGGAAGTTCTTGAAATGCCTGCAAAGTCCAACAGGGACCTGATCAGGAGTCCTGATCCTGGGTGTGGTCACCTGCAGCTGCAAAGCAGTGAAACAGAGCCTGATCAGGTTCCACTCCACCACTCACACAGGTGGGTGGGCGGGTTCCTTTGCAGAAGCAGCCACAGTGGAGCTTTGTCTCCCTGCCCCCACCCGCTGGCATAAAGAGAAGCAGGCCCAGCCAAGCGGCTTCTGCCTTCCGCAGCAGAAGTCACACAGCAAGAGAAGGAGGCACAGGGAGCGCCTTCCACCCTCCTCACAGAATCAACAGGGCTTCAGCAGGAGCCCTAGCAGTGTCAGAAGCACAAAACAATCCAGAACAGCAATGCAAGGGCTCAGCAAATGATACTGTCATTTTAACTAAAGACTATGAAAGCAGGACAGAACACCAGGCTAAGCAAGGTGGGTGCCTGACAAAATAGAACATTTAAGTGAGATCAAGAGTCTCCTAACTTAATAACCCAGACGCCTAGGAAAAATTAAATCACTAATCATAGCAAGAACCAACATGGCCACAAGATGAATTAGAAAAGACAATCAATTAGTGCCAACGGTGAAATAAATCAGATACTGGAATTATCTCGTAAGGACTTTAAGGTAGCCATTATTAAAATGTTCCAGCAGTCAATTATAGATGCTCTTGGAACACAGGAAAATAATAGAAGCTTTCAAAAAAAATAGGAGTCATCACTAAAAACCAAATGGAAATTATAGAACTGAAAAGCGAAATAACCAAAGTAGAAAGCAAACAGGATAGACAAAATAGTAGTGCAGTGATGACAGAAGACAGACTCAGTAAACTTGAAACAGATGAATTTAGTTAATCTGAACACACACACACACAAAAAAAAAAAAAAAAAAAAAAAAAACACGAAAAAACTAAAAACCAAACAAATAGAGCTTCAGGGATCCAAGGAACAAAAACAGAAGATCTAATAGTACTACAGAAGGAGAGAACAAAGTGAGGCCAAAAAAGTGTGTTTGAAGAAATAATGCTGAAAACTTCCTCAACAAAAGGTATAAACCTACAAATTAAAGAAGATGAGTGATCTGCAAATATAATAAACCTTAAGAAGCCTACAATAAGAATTTTGAAACTTACAAATAAAAGTAAACAATTTTAAAAGCAGGCGAGGAAAATGACATATTCCCTATAAACAAACCCAACTTGAATGACGGCAAGTTTCTCATCTGAAATCATCATCAGCGCAGCTCCGGCCGTTGTAGCCAATTGGGGAGTGAACCATCGGATGGAAGACCCCGCCCCCTTCTGCCTCTCCTCTCTCTGTGTAACTGTGACTTTCAAGTAAAATAAATAAATTTTAAAAAAAATTAATTAATTAAATAAACAACTTCATTTTGTCAAAAGGTGGGGAGTGTAAAGAGGCCTAAATGGAAGTAAGTCTCCTTCCTTCTTAAAGGAATAAAACATGAACAACTTGGCTGTAATCAATCTCAAATATATACGGAAGCATCTAGAATAAACACTATGAACACCACGCAGTAACGTCCAAAAACATGATGATTAAATAAAACGGTCAAGTAGCCCCCAGGAAGACAAGAAAAACAGAGGAAGTACAGGGAACAAGCAGGAAAAAAAAAAAAAAAAAAAAAAAAAAACACAGTATAAAATAGACACAAGCCCTAACATATCAATAATTAGCTTAAATATAAATAATATATAAGAACTGAAAGACAGAGACTGACAGAATGAATTTAAAAAAAAATAACGTGACCCAATTTATTATCCACAAGAAAGTCACTTCAAATTCACCAGTATATGTAGCTGTTAAGTAAAAGAATGGGCAAAGATGGCAAAGGTACACAATAGAAACATTTTTAAAAAGCATGAATGGCTATACCTTTTACAAATAAGGCAGACTTGAGCAAAAAAAATGACTAGGACAAAAGAACACTATATGACCATAAAGAATCATTAAGAATATTATATATGCATTAAGAAGATATTCTAATCTTTATTGTACAGGCATCAAACAATAAAGCTTCAAAATGCATGAAGTAAAAACTACAGAGCCCCAAGAAGCAGCAGAAGAATCTGTATTGTTCAGAAATTCACTCTCAGTAAGTGACAGAATTACTAGACAGAAGTAACAGAATCAGAGGCTGGAACAACACTATAAAAGAGATCCAATCAGCATGTACAGAACCCACTGTACCCCGAAACAGCGAAAACAAAAACAAAAAACAAAAAACATTCTTCTCAAGTACTCCTAGATCACTGACCAAGAATGATCACATCCTGAGACATAAAACAAACTGTAATATTTTAAAAGAATTGGAACCATACAGAGTCTGGTCTCTGACCATAATGGAATCAAACTAAAAATGAGTAGCAGAAAGACAACAGGGAAATCTCCAAACAATTGACTATAATGGAATCAAAGTAAAATCAATAACAGGCAACAGGAAAATCTCCAACACTTGGAAATTAAATAAAGAACAAGAGTAGGAAGCAAAGAAATATTACATATTATAACCTTCAAGCAACTAAAATAGATTTGTATTCTTTTGCTTGAGGTAGTTAGAGATTATCATAAGTATTCTTGTTTCCAAATTAATTTTTTTAAATATAGTATTACTTAAACCTATTTCTAAAGCCAATTGCATTCAAAGACATGTTAAAAAGCATAGTGGTCCCTTGTACTCATTTGCACTTTCATTTTCTACCAAATCCCAAAATGTTATCACTATCGATTGTCATAGCCATTTAAAAAAAAAAAAAGATTTATTTATTTATTTGAAAGGCAGAGAGTTACAGAGAGGCAGAGGCAGAGGTAGAGGTAGAGGTAGAGGTAGAGAGAGAGAGAAGTCTTCTATCTGCTGGTTCACTCCCAAATGGCTTCAATGACTGGAGCTGGGCCAACCCGAAGTCAGGAGCCAGGAGCTTCTTCTGGGTCTCCCATATGGGTGTAGGAGCCCAAGGACTTCGGCCATCCTCTACTGCTTTCCCAGGCCATAGCACAGAGCTAGATCAGAAGTGGAGCATCAGGGACTCAAATCGGCAACCATATAGGATGCCAGCACTGGAGGCAGCGGCTTTACCTGCTATGCCATAGCGCCGGCCCCAGCAATTTCTTCAAGTATGTCAACATGTTCTGTGGCTTTTCTGGCTTTTCTGTTTGAGAAATAATCCCTGAGTTTCTACAATGGAAGATGAGGATGAATACCACTGGACATGCAGGTATGGCTGTTACTGACTATGTTAAGAAAGAGGTACATTTTTAAAGAATTCTTCCAACTGGCATGAGCCCATCCATCAAATTAGGTATCTAATTACTCCTCCCAAGCCCCTTCCTTATACCTTTTTTTTTTTTTAAATAAAATCTATCCTTTATAAGCTACTGCTTTAATATAAGCCCATATTTCAAGTATTCAGACACTCAGGAGTTATAAAGAAATGGACAAATTTCAAAATTTTTTCATTAGTTGTATTATTCAATTTCCCCAAACAAACACCTGCTCTATCAATTTTCACTTATAAATATGGCCACAGAAGCCTCCACAGTTGTAGCTAGTGACTGCAAACAGTCAAGTGGGGAGTTTCACACTAAGTCTTTTCGCACCACCTTCCTACTTATTCCTAGGAACTCTGCGAAACAGGTGCATCATCCCCATTTGATGGCAGAGGAAGAGAAGGCTCAGAGAGGAGTGGTAACTTGAACAAGGTCACAGAGCTGGGAAATGACAAACTGGGGTTTCTTACACCACCCCCAAGTCCATGTCCTTCCCTCTCTGTACTATGCTCTTTCTAGGCAGACTGGACAATGCTCCTTAGGAAGATACAACTGGCAGGAGCGTCCACAATCAATGAAGGTGAACAGGGGCCCGGGTGTGGCCTTCTTAGAACACAGAACTGAGAGGGCTCCTGGTGAGTGGCTTTTCCTAGCTAATGAACGAGAGACAGACTTCCATAGGGCGCCAGGGAGGCGGCGGTATCCAAGGAAACCCAGGCCCGCAGTCACCTCTCTCATTTTTCTGCTCATGGACTGGCACCATTTTCTCCCCTCCACACTGGCTCACTGGGACCAGAGAAGCTCAGTGCGCTGGGATCCAGTCTTGCTCCTGCCCCCACACTCTCAGCCAGGGGCCCCACAGTCCTCTCACTGCCTCTGGCAGTCCCTACCAGTGTGAAGCTCTTGGGCGAGGCTGCCCAGCGCTTGACCGTGGTGAGGGGCCACTCCTGCAGCACTTCCTTGGTCTTCTCGTCCACACGCATCACTGAGTCCTTGGTGATGCCCAGCAGGCGAGGCACCAGCTTGTTCTTGCCTTTCATCTTTTCCTGCAACAGGAGATAACCAAGAGTCAGCCCTCCTCCTCTGAGCACATTCCATTTTGCCAAGCAATCAGCAACTTGCCCCTGTTTCACCTGCAGTCAGCCTACATACACCATACTTCAAAACAAGCAAGGCTAACAAAAAACCAAGGTTTTCAGGATAGGTGAGTAACTCACTCAATTAAAGGGATGGGAGTAGCCAATGCCGTGGCTCACTAGGCTAATCCTCCGCCTGTGGCACCGGCACCCTGGGTTCTAGCCCCGGTTGGGGTGCCGGATTCTGTCCCGGTTGCTCCTCTTCCAGTCCAGCTCTCTGCTGTGGCCCGGGAGTGCAGTGGAGGATGGACCAAGTCCTTGGGCCCTGCACCCGCATGGGAGACCAGGAGGAAGCACCTGGCTCCTGGCTTCAGATCAGCACAGTGCACCACTTGGGGGGGTGAACCAACGGAAGGCAGACTTTTCTCTCTGACTCTCTCTCACTGTCTAACTCTGCCTGTCAAAAAAAAAAAAAAAAAAAAAAAAAAAAAAGAAGGGATGGGAGCTACAACAGATATTAGATGCCTGAAAAGACCTACACAGAGGCATGCTTCCCAGAAGGAGATGCTGATCCACAGAGCAGGTTGTTCCAGAACCCAAGACAGTGTGAGAAAGCAGGTGCAGGAGTGAAGAGATACCTACAGTAAAAGCAGCAAAGGTAAATTCCAGGTGTGATCACTCCCAGTAGCAAACTCAGTGTGTTAGAAAACGGGACTAAGCCAGGATTTATGTAATTTAAAATGAACAACTCTGCCAAAGTAGAATCTTTGCATTATGAGGAAACAGTCTCTTCTTTTTATCTTATTTATTTTAAAAGATTCATTTATTTATTTGAAGGGCAAAGTTACAGAGAGGGAGAGACAGAGAGAGAGAATCTTCCATCTGCTGGTTCATTCCCCAAGTGGCTGCAAAGGCCAGGTCTGGGCCAAGCTGAAGCCAGGAGCCATTCATCCAGGTCTCTCACATGGGTATAGGGACCCAAGTACTTGGGCCATCCTCCACTGTTTTCCCAGGCACATTAACAGATTATTGGCTTGGAACCAGTGCCCATATGGGATGCAGGTATCACAGGAAGTGGCTTAACTTGCGATGCCACATCACCAACCCCCTCTTCTTTTTAAAGGTCTCTGGAAACATCTTTCCATTTGCATTATTTGGCCTGGTATTTTCAGTATCCATTGGCTCTTAAAAACATTTTATGATTGGTTTTAATAATGTTTAAAGACAGCGTATTTGTATCTATTAAAATAATAGATCCCTATGTCACAATGATGCTGTAGCAAATTCAAAACAGATTAGTATCTCTGGAAGAACATATAGGTAGACACTTTTCTGATTCCTGGGTGAGAAATGACTTCATAGCAAAAACACTCAAACAAGAAGCCATAAAGGAAAAGATTGATTGCTTTAATTCAAAATCTATAAACACAGATGTTTTGATACATCTGAGACAGGGCAAGAGACCAGGAGCTTGCACAGAGAGGGAGAAAGAGAAGCAGAAGGAAAATAACAAACTCTCACCTTAAAAAAAAAAGCCAACAACTAGAAAATATTTGCAATGAATATAATAGTAACAGACTTCCTATACTGCTTGTGGAGTACTTTCCTAAATCAACAAAAAGGACTATTGAAGCATATGAAAATGTTTTTAAAACAAACTAAATGATTAGCAAGTACATTCTGATTATATTAAATACTAGAGGTTTCTAAAACATTAATACTCGGAGTTGGGGCAAGTGTGAAGGAAGACCACTAGGGATGGAAGAAAAGATATCAAACCTACCCAAAGCCTTAAAAACAATCCTATTTTTGACATGTCATTCTTAAGAATCTTTTCTTCAAGTTACAAATAAGTGTAAAGATTATGACAGAAGGTGGTCAACCATAAGTTATCATAGTGAGAAACTAGAAATTACTCAGATTTTCAGTAACACAGGACTTCATGCATAAATTATGGTATATCCAGATAACATACTAGTCTATAACATTAGTCCTATTCTAGGAAAACCAGTGGTTTTACACAAATAAGTTATTCACAACATATAACATAAAAATAAAATTGTATTTGCACAGCCTCATCCTATGTGAAATAGATACTTGGCCATTACATGAAAAAAATGGTGGCACTGATCGTGTCATACGATTTCTATCATCTTCCTGCCCTTTCCCTTACTTCCAAAACACGGAAATTCACTTAAAACACATGTTTTTGGTGTAGTTAGGAAAAATACTTTCCACATACTATTTGCTGAAATCTAGCAATGCCTCAACTGCAATTCTCAGAGGTGTACACACACACACACACATTCCCCCACACAAAGCACATGTGTACACATGGATGTGTGTGCACACCCTCGACAGGCACAGACACTTGGCACAGGACTGGAGCAAGCCATGTACTTAACAAGCATTATCCATTAATCTTATAACACCGCCAAAATGTTGGTACCATCATCATTTTTCATTTTGCAAATGAAGAGACTATTAAAGTGCCCAAGGCCAATAGCGGTGAGTGTGGTAAAGCCACAACTTGAACATAAATTTGAGTTGCTCCAAGTATCTGTGACTTTGAAAGCAGAAGGTCCACACCACAGCTTTGTGTCTTTGGGTGGATGTGAACAGAGACAAGGTGGACCTGCTCCCACTCCCACAGTCCCTATGGCACTTCATAAACTCAGCCGGAGATGGGCACAGCACATCCGAAGTTCCTCCCAGGAGGTACCGGGAATCTGTGCATAGCTGAGACGGGCAGCCACAGCACTTTTATAGCCTTCAGTCAGATTCTTTTTAAAAACAGCCAGTTCCACAAGGGGTAGAATCAAGACATGGCAGACAATGACAGTTAATCCAATTTGGCTTCAGGAGCCCTGCAGAGACCTAGGGCGAGAGGCTCTGGGCATCCAATTAAGCTACACGGGCTTGGCACAAGCTGAGCTGTTGGGACCCAGGAAGAGGATCAGAGGTAAAATATGGTCTGCAGCTGTTCCCTTTATGTCCTATCTCGTCTGCACTTCTCCCCACTGGAGGGGATCTGGGATGCGTGGACACAGAATTGCAAAGGACGGCCCCTGACTCTTGTCCCGATCATTCCAGCCTGTGGGAGGAATGCCATGGTGGACAGACAATGGGCCGTGGACATTCCAACAGCAGATCAGGACTGAGTGAAAGGGAATGGAGGGAACTTAAAAAATACTGAAACTGGCACCAGAGCCCACCATCAAAGGATGCAATTATTTCAGCGCCTACACACAAAATGCAGAGCAGCTGGAGAAAGTTAAAATAGCACAGGGCTCAGATCTAGAAGGACACGGTAGGATCTTTTCTGGTGCAGGGACTTGCCTTAGATCCTCAGCGCCTGAGATGCCAGAACAGGAACAGAAGATAATTGGGCTGCCTGTCCCATCCTGTGCCTCGGCTCTTGGTCTACCCTACACCTCTCCTTCCAACCTTCAACTACACACACCAGCATCCTTTTACCTCCAGGAGACAAAGGCAGACCACGGCAGGCGCCAGTGAAGACCCATCTAGCTCACATTCTGACACACAGAGGGAGACTGCAGCTGTGATTTCCACCAGCCTCCTGGATGCCGGCCTCTTGAGGTGTCCCAGTTAGACAGGCTTTGTTTCAAAGATGCCCATGGAGGCAGGAGAAGGCAAAGGAGAGACAGGAACCCCTAATGAGCCCAGCCTCTCCTCTTTCAAACAGAGCTGAACCATGCCTGCAGGCTCAGCCCTGTGGCCAGCGCTGGGCTCTTCTCACAGGTGTGCAGATTGGCTGGTTGTTACATCACCTGTTCCTCATCTAGAAGACTGAGAATGGGGAGGAGGGAGGCTATCCGGCTCTGCTTTTGACACGCTGGGGCTCTTGGCTCCTTGCTTCAAAGTGGCCTAAGCTCAAAGGCTTCTCCTTGCCTATCCAGCCAAGGCTGCTGGAATTCTAGGCTGGCTCTGGCACCAAAGCACACTGGCTTGGCTGCTCTGCTCTTTCTTTAGCATACTACCTTCTTCAGGAGCACGGCAGCAAAGGATGGCTGTACTGGCCATTTTGCTTTTGGAAAAAGACAGGCAGCCCCATCTTGACTTAAGGCTCTGACATACTCATGTGTCCCCACCCCAACTCCACGGGGACATTCCAGATCAAGGGAAAATAGGGTCAGGTCCCCCAGCTGCCTCACTACGTGGCTCTGGCTACAACTGAGCTTTCAAAGGTAAAATTTAGAAGTGAGTAGGGCTACCTAAGGATTTTTCTAGAATGAAACAAGATCCTGTGCAGGTCATGGGAAACACCTGACACAACTGCTTCTGGGGCTTTGAATTACCAGGTCATGGGGAAATGCAGAAGTCAATGTAAGAGTAAGAACATAGGCATTGGGCTGTGTGGTCTTCTATATTATTTAAACTTTGTAAACAGTCACAATGTTATAGGTGAGTCAACTGAGGCTTAGAGATGAACAGCAGCTCATCCAAAGTCAAATCACTAAATGGTAAAGGCGGGATCCAAACCCAGGTCTTTCTTTTCAAAGCGCAGGATTTCTTAGTCCATGAGAATACTGCTGCCTAGCGCTGTTCCCTGTGGATTCCTTACAGGGTTTCCAGACATTCTCTGTATCAAGGTGAGCCAACTACAGCCCAGCTAAGTCCAGCTTGTTGCCCATTTTTTATGCCTGACAGCTAAAAATAAATTTTTCATTTTTAAATGGTAAAACATCAGAAGAGGAATAGTTTATAATATGAAAATTACATGAAATTCAAACTTTTCTATAAAAGAAGCTCTATAAGAACATAACCATGGGGGTCAACGCTGTGGTGTAGTGGGTTAAGCTGCTGTCTGCAGCACTGGTATCCCATATGGGTGCTGGTTCAAGTCCCAGCTACTCCACTTCCAATCCAATGCCCTGCTGATGTGCCTGGGAAAGCAGTGGAAAATGGCCCAAGTGCTTGTGTGCAATACCAAGAAGTTCCTGGCTTTGGACTGGCCCAGCTCCAGCTGTTGCAGCCATTTGGGGAGTGAACCAGTGGATGGAAGGCCTCTCTTCTTCCTTCCATCCCTCCTTCTCCTTCTCTCCCTCCCCCGGCCTGCCCACCCACTAACTTTGTCTTTGATACAAAATAAATAAATCTTTTTTTTTTTTTTTTTTTTTTTTAAAGAACATAACCATGCCCATTCTTTGACATATGGCCTGGACATGTGTTCACACTATGAGGGCAACAAAGCTGAGGAGCACGGCTGGCAAAGCCTTAGCTGTTTAGTCTTCGGCCCTTGACAGTCTGTCAACCTCTGCCCTACACATCCTGGATGCCTAAAGTCCAGTAAGAAAGTGGAAGGATTCAGAGCCAGTGATGCAGAAGAGTGTGGAGGGCCAAGTGGCTGGGATAACCTAAACTGAAATCAGATGTCCTTACAACCAGGCACCACACTTGTCACTTAGCAGTCATGAGGGCTGAGCAAGGAATTATTATTTTTCAGATGAAGAAACAGATTTAGAGAGGTTAGCCACATTTCTTCTCATCACAGAAGTCTCTGCTATTTCTCAGGCCTCAGCTGGGATTCCAGACCAATCTCCACGTGCCAACATGTACTTTATATCGTAAAGTACCACACTGAATGTGAGGTCAAAAAAATGTCCTGATGCAGAAGAAAACATGATGAAGGTAGCCAAGAACACGTTGAACTAAGTCCTCCCAGAATATGTATGATTACTCTCATGACTGCAGGCAACAATTAAGTGCATTCAATATCAATGGTTAAATACTTAGTGAATTGTGATTGTACTGACATATTTAGAATTTCTGATAGAGCCCATGAAAGTAGTGAATGTGAAGCTGGAATCGTTCACTTTCAATTTATTTCCTAAGTTATGCCAATGGACCTACTTCACAATTCAAGGTTATAGTGAAGTTCAAAGTCTGAGATATTTTTTATGGCTTTAAAAACCCTTCTATCCCTAAGACATGTTGTTTTTTTTTTTTTTTCACCAAAGATTTTACTGATTTATTTCAGAGGTAGAGTTATAGAGATAGAGAGGGAAACACAGAGAGAAGGGTCTTCCATCTGCTGGTTCACTCCCCAAATGGCTGCAATGGCCAGAGCTGGACCAATCTGAAGCCAGGAGCTTCTTCCGGGTCTCCCACTTGGGTACAGGGACCCAAGCACTTGGGCCATTTTCCACTGTTTTCCCAGGCCATAACAGAGAGCTGGATCAGAACAGGAACATCTAAGCCATGAACTGGCACCCATATGGGATGCAGAGGCTCAGCCCATTATGCCACAGAGCCAGCCCCAAGCACATTGTGTTTTGTATGATATTTTGTATGTGAGCTCGTATCATGTATTCTAAATGGTTTTAGTGACTTCTATATATAGATGCACATAAAGGGTTCATTCACATGGGTGACATGTCTAATTGATTCAATTTGCCAATTTACTGAATTTAACAATAAATCTAATAATTAGTTTTGTGCTTATTGGTATAATACATATAGGATTTGTGTGCTCAAACAAAGAAATCAAGACAGATCCAATATCATGTTCATGGATTCAAAGACTCACTATAAAAATTCTTCCCAAACAGATCTGTAAGCTTAATGCAGGCTGGTGCCACAGCTCACTAGGCTAATCCTCTGCCTGTGGCGCCGGCACACCGGGTTCTAGTCCTGGTCGGGGCACCAGGTTCTGTCCCAGTTGCCCCTCTTCCGGGCCAGCTCTCTGCTATGGCCCGGGAGAGCAGTGGAGGATGGCCCAAGTACTTGGGCCCTGTACCCACATGGGAGACCAGGAGAAGCACCTGGCTCCTGGCTTTGGATCAGTGCGGTGCGTCGGCCGCGGTGGCCATTGGAGGGCGAACCAACAGCAAAAGGAAGACCTTTCTCTCTGTCTCTCTCTGTCCACTCTGCCTGTCAAAAAATAAAAATAAATAGATAAATAAAAAGTTTAATGCAATGCCCATAACAGGTCTTCTATATAGAAAAGCTTATATATGGAAAGAACCTTAAAATAACTAAAACCATTTTGAAAATGAAAAGTAGAAGCAATCACTCTGCCAGAGGCTTAGTAGCTAGCTCAAGTGATCAGGACAGCATGTTATTAGCAGAGGGGCAGTCAAGTAGATCACGGAGCACAACAGCGAGCCCAGAAAGGCACACACCTTGCTACAACCAGGTCTATTCTCTACCTCCAATCACTACACCAACCACAGACTTATCTTGCTTAAGCCCTAAAATGTCTATGGAGAGCAAATTTATTATGTTTTTTTTTTTGTAATCACAAGGTTTTCTGTTATTACTCTAAATTCACTAACCTATATCCAAGACTCACACCATTTTTTCTAGCATATCGCTAAAATGAACTTTGTATAAAAGCTGATGCCATTAAGAGAAGATGAAGTGACTTCAAAAGATGAGTTGCATACTTTAAGGATTACAGAAAATCAAAAAAGCAGAAGACAACTGATGCCACGATCAGGGGACACTGAAAACCTGTCTCACCTGTTTCTCTGAGAGGTTCAACTCATCTGCTACTGGCAGCCCTTCTCAGTAGGAAATGAAAAGTGATCCTTCTAGCATGAACAGTTCTACCCCTGTGTCCACAGTGCCAGCAGGCAGGCAGGATCACGGAGCCTGGCGACCACCTCTTTAGTAAGGCCACCCCATCCTCAGTGGCCACAAAGATGGCCTGTGAACCAGAGGGACCTGAACTTGAGTCCTGCTCCTGTAGTTATCAGCCTAGAGCCATGGCTGAGTCACTGGATCTCTCTGGTCTCTGCTCATTTATACAAATAAGATATTAGTATCTCTTCCACTGGGTTGTTGATAGATTTGAGTGAGATATGCCTGTCATATGACAGCTGACTAAATATGATCATTACTTTTTTTTTTTTTTTGACAGGCAGAGTGGACAGTGAGAGAGAGAGAGAGAGACAGAGATAAAGGTCTTCCTTTACCGTTGGTTCACCCTCCAATGGCCGCCGCGGCCGGCGTATTGCGGCCGGTGCACTGCGCTGATCCGATGGCAGGAGCCAGGTGCTTCTCCTGGTCTCCCATGGGGTGCAGGGCCCAAGGACTTGGGCCATCCTCTACTGCACTCCCTGGCCACAGCAGAGAGCTGGCCCGGAAGAGGGGCAACCGGGACAGAATCCGGCGCCCCGACTGGGACTAGAACCTGGTGTGCCGGTGCCGCAAGGCGGAGGATTAGCCTAGTGAGCCGCGGCACCGGCCTGATCATTACTATTAATACGGGGGAGTGGAGCCATTACTACTTAGATAGTACCAGTGCCATTCAGTGATTTATTTATCGTGCCACACTCCTACTCACCATGAAACATGCATCTCCTAATTCTTTTTCCTAAAAACAAAGTGAGTGGCACATGCTTTCTTCACTGGGGGCCCAGCATTCACTGGTGTAAAACCGAACTCTTTGTATGACAGAACTAATTAGCATGAATCAGAGGTCTCTCTGAGGCCTAACATTGTGATTCTTTCTGTCTCTCAATGCAATAGCTTGCTCCAGTTTGAGAGCAGGCCAAGAATGCCATCCCAGGGGACAACCACACTTCCTCTTTTTTGTAGTTTTCTTAGCTGTGGCCAAAGAAACCGCCTCCACCCTCCCTGTCTTGGGCCCTCCAACTTCAGTCCCCAGGAGCAGCTATAACACAGCTGGTGCCCCTCCCACTTGCCGAGAGCAATACAACAAACATCACAGAGCAGGGCTTCCTCCAGGGCCTGGATTCACAGCAAAATATGTAGAAATCAGTGAAACCCACTAGATGGATGACTCAACAGAGAACCTGAAGTCTGGAAGAGCAAAGGCGGGAGGAAGCTGAGGGCAGGATTTACAAATCAACTGAAGATGACACCCAGGGAGGGCCCATCTCGGCTTGCTCAGAGGTTGAATTTCCAAGATACACTTCTTTTCTCCCAGTAGGAAGAGAAACAATTCCCATGGAACAGAGCTGAAGGCCACAGACAGTCCCATGACCTGTACTGAAGCACCCAAGTTACAGTTCTGTGTGTACTACATGGGATTCGCCTGCAGTGGTCAACAATCTCCACTTAGTCCAGGGGACTCTTTTTTTTTTTTTAAGTTTGTTTATTTAAAAGACAAAGCTACAGGGAGAGGGAGAGGGAGGAAGATAGAGGAGAGAGATGAGAGGAACAGAGTGAGGAAGAGAGCGAGGAGATAGGGGAGAGGAAGGAGAGAGAGAAAGCAGAGAGAGGGAGGGAGAAAGAACACTTCCATCTGCTGGTACAACTGGGTCTATACCAGGCTGAAGAAGGGCTGCAGGAACTCCATCAAGGTCTTCTGCATGAGTACAGAAACACAAGTGCTTGAATTCACCTGCTGCTTCCCAGGGTGTGCATCAGCAGGAAGCTGGATTGGAAGCAGAGGCAGGACTTGATCCCAGGCTATCTGATTATGGGATGCAGGCATCCTAAGTGGTGGCTTAACCTGTGGTACTACAACACCTACCTCTGTCCACAGGGATCTTGACAGTCATTGTGAAGCATTCTCAGGGTAAGTGAATTCAGGTCAAGTGACTACAGAGCACTGACAGTGACCTAAGCCAAGGCACAGCTGCCTGGAGGCCTGTGGGCAGTTGGACTCACCTGTCAGCCTGGTAGCTCATGCCCTTCATGTATGTGCTGCAGCTAAACTCAGGTCACTGTGCAGGCTCAAGGCCACATGTGCCAAGGCCAGGGGTCTAGACGGCAAACCATGCTTAACACAAACACTGTCATGAAGCAAAAAGAAGTGGCAAGGTAAACTCCGCCCCCTCCCCCCCTACACTCACCTTCACCAGGAAGAAAGATACGCCGTACGTCCGGAGGGACCGGGCGAGTTTGACGTACTTGACCTTGGCTTCTATTTCACTCATCTCTCCACAGTTCTTATGCTCCTGCAAAAGTGACAGAAGCCAGGGACCCGTTATTGCAGCTGTGCCAGCAGGTGGACTTGGCGAGAGGCAGTTACCACCCGTGGTGCACACACTGGCCATGAACCATCAGGAGGTGGTGTCTGTGAATATGATCCTTCTGTGACCCTTGCTTCTGGGGGCTGGGAGCCAAAGCACACAGAAAATTTGAGCTCAGGCTTTTAAACTGGAGACAGGGCCCAAACAGTCTGCATACTCCACCACTAACCACAGTAACAGAGGCATGTGTGCAGGAGGGCAGGTCCAGTGTCCCCAGATGTCACCAGATTTTCCAAGGACTCCATGTCTCAACATTATGATAACTAGAAAAACTGTCTTCTTGAGAGAAGCATCACTTCAAAACAGGGACCCAAAAATGTCCCAGAGAAGAAGGTACAGGCATGCCTTGCATGCCAGTGACCGGAAACCACACTGGGTTAAAAAAGTAAGCCCAACACCCATAAAACGGACATTGTAGTTTATACTTACATCTCCAGCTCAAAGATGACTTTGAGATCTTGGATTCATGAGAGTGGCCATCCCAAGGTGATGGGGCTTTTTAAAAATTATTATTATTATTTTACCAGCTGCTTAGGATGGACATGTCCCTGATTTTTAGAATAATCCTGGATTTTCAAGAAGCACCAGTTTCCAAATTCTACCTTTAAAATCCAAATCTTAGGACAAAGAAGCCACTTCCATTTCCTCCTCAATGCATTTTAATGGTCTACCACCTTGTTTTAATGCTACCAAGAAAATGCCTTTGAAATTAAATGTATGCACATCTTTCTCAGAAGGGCTAAGTAACCTTTAGCAAGAAAGTCTAGATTAAGATAATAAATCTGCCCAAAGTAAAACTGTCAGCTTCTTTACTCTTGAGTCACTAATCATTTATTATATAAGAGCACACACACAGGGTACAAAACCATCACGTGCGAAGGGCCCTCGTGCTAATGAATGAGGACATGGAGTGAGGAGAATAATAAATTTCCGTCCATTTCCAATACCTGAAATATTCTCTTTTCAGCTCCTCTCTGCTTGATGTATTCTTTGGGCAAGAATTCCTTTAGACTGAGAGAGAGAAATAAGAAAAAGGTAAGGCATTTATCATGTGCTGTGAGGAGAAGCAAAGAAAAGAGTCTTAATAAAACTCAGTGAAGTTACTAACTCGCCCTATATTTTATAGTGTAATTAATAACAGACTGCTGCATCCTACAATGCGTTTAGACAAGGACATGGTAAAAACCAGCCTGATTAAAAAAGGTCAAGCCAACATCTGAAAGACTAAGAAATTTCTGGAATATGTTGTGAAATGAAAACAAACAAACAAAGGGCACCAGAATATACAGTATGTTTCCCTTTGTAAGAAAAGGAAGGAAATAAGTTTTATTTTAAAAACATTGTATTATCTACATATTTTTATTTTTTAAAATATTTATTTGAAAGGAAAGAGGTAGAGGCAGAGAGATATTTTCCATTTGCTTATTCACTTCCCAAATGCCCACAACCGCCCTTGCTAGAGCCAGCTCAAAGCCAGGAACCTGGAACCCCATCTGGGTCCCCACATGGGTGGCGGAGGCCCAAGCACCTGGGCTGTCCTCTGCTACCCTCCCAGGCACACCTGCAAGGAGCTGGATCAGAAGCAGAACAGCTGGGAATGGAAGCACCGCTCCCCTGTGAAGTGTCTGCATCAGCAGCTTAACCGGCTGCACCACAAAACGCTGGCTGTTACCCCAGGTACTAATAAAAAATGGGTCTCCATAGGAAGAGGCAAAGACAAGGCGAAGGGGAGAAAGACACAGCCCTTGTATTACAGTTTTTACTTTGAAACCACATGAAGTCACAAAAAAAGGAACACCTAAAAATCTGAAGCAAATTGAAACAAATGAACTTAACAGTATACCATGCTGACAGCATAACTACAAGGCAAAGAATTGTTTCTGACTAACTTTGTTTTTTTCTTTTTGGACAGGCAGAGTTAGACAGTGAGAGAAAGGTCTTCCTTTTTCTGTTGGTTCACCCCCGAAATGGCTGCCACGGCCTGCGCGCTGTGCCGATCCGAAGCCAGGAGCCAGGTGCTTCCTCCTGGTCTCCCACAAGGGTGCAGGGCCCAGGCACTTGAGCCATCCTCCACTGCCTTCCTGGGCCACAGCAGAGAGCTGGACAGGAAGAGGAGCAACTGGGACAGACTCCAGCGCCCCAACCAGGACTAGAACCCATAGTGCCGGTGCTGCAGGTGGAGGATTAGCCTAGTGAGCCACGGCGCCGGCCTCTGACTAACTTTGAAAAGCAGACTTTTGAGTATTCATCCCTGGTGGGGCACATCTTAATAATAAAATGAATCAAAGATTTCATAGTAAAATATGGATATTTTAAAAATAACACCATCTTTCCTTCTCTCTGTAAGCACACACATATATGATTAAGATATTAAATCATATATAAGTGATTATGTTTGTTGTTAGAAACTAAAATTTTCAGTTTAAGAGATACAAGTAAATGTGAAGCAAGAAGACTTGAAAAAAGTGCCACAATTCTCATCTGAACTGGAAAGACTGGCCTGGATGCAATTCATTTTTTTTTCCTGAAAACGTTTTCTATCTATGCTGTGGATAAGACCAAGAACGAGTACCAGCTGGTAGGACTCAGTCCCTACTCAGAGCCATGGCCAAGGGGTGTCTCAAACACCATCGCTACCAACAGGAACCCAAAACCTTGGAGAAATGATGGCTTCCAGGTCTGGTCAGGAAATATATCAGATGTTCTGTGAACTTCCGGCATGTTAGGTTGGGGAAGCTAACACAGTAACGCAGTGTCAAAGCATTCCCATGGGCCAAAAATGAGACAATTTTAATGACTTTACATAAAAGGAAAACAAATTAATGAGCCCACTGCCCAGCTCCAACAACTACCAGCTCATGGCCAGTCACTTGCTTCTCCACCCACAGGCCCTGTCCTGGATTAATTGGAAGCCAATCCCAGATATCATACGGTTAATTTCATGTAATGAGGTAATTTCAGCATCAGAAAAAGGATGAACGTAGTAAGTGAAAAACAGATACATAAAATCCACACAGATTTTAAAAAAACCTTTGGGCATCACAGGTTTCCAGGGCACAAATGACACCGAAAAACCGATAAAGGGAAAGAAATAACCATGAATGCAGGCATTTGTATCTGCTGATGAGGGAAAGTGACAGCTAAATAAATGCTGCAAGAACAATGGAAGCGCAGAACCATTGCTTCACAACTCTTAACATCATCAGAAGAGGAAAGCAAGTTTCAAAAGCCACTGAAACCAAGAAATAAGCCGAAGGAGAACTTTATAACAGATGAGTTTGGTACCATCTAAACTCACTGGCCAGTTTTAGCATTAATGAAACTAGGGCAAGACGACTATTCTGGTCTCCTGACTGAACCAATAGCACCACCTAGGAATTATTCTGGGCAACAACAAAACAGGACTATATGCTTGCATCTGAATTTAATACACTCTAGATCTAATTACTAGCTTTTACAAAAAGAGGGAGAGAGGAACATGGTCAATGACACCATCAGGATCTAGTCAGCAAACCCAAACACAGGAAAGAGTATAAAAATAACCCGGGTTCATGACAAAGAAATGATCTGGTGGTGGTGGTGGTGGTGAGAGGACACAGTAATAAATGATACAAGGTTTAAGAAACATACCTAAAGCTATGGCAACAAAAACAGTACAGGACTGATTTAGACGTACAGAACAGACGAAGAGAATTCAGAGTCCAGAATTTGTGGCCAACTGACCTTCAACAAGGACCTAAGACAATCGGAGTGTTCATTTGTTCTTAAAACAGTGATGCTGGGGCCGGCGCCGCTGCTCACTAGGCTAATCGCACACTGGGTTCTAGTCCCGGTCGGGGCGCCGGATTCTGTCCCGGTTGCCCCTCTTCCAGGCCAGCTCTCTGCTGTGGCCAGGGAGTGCAGTGGAGGATGGCCCAAGTGCTTGGGCCCTGCACCCCATGGGAGACCAGGAGAAGCACCTGGCTCCTGCCTTCGGATCAGCGCGGTGCGCTGGCCGCAGTGGCCATTGGAGGGTGAACCAACGGCAAAGGAAGACCTTTCTCTCTCTTTCTGTCTCTCTCTCTCACTGTCCACTCTGCCTGTCAAAAACAAACAAACAAACAAACAAAAAACCACAGTGATGCTGGGGCAACTGAAGAGCCACGAAGCAGCAGCAGCGGAAGAGGAAGAGGAAGAGGAAGAGGAAGAGCGGAGTGAGAGGATGCTGCAGAAGCTGGCTCCTTATACCATACACTACAACTCACTCACAATGGATGAAATACATAACTGTAACACAACTTCATCAGAAAAATAACTATTTCTGAAACTATAAAATGCTCAGAAGAAAATACTGGAGTAAGAGTGAAACTGACACCTTGTGTTTGATTATTGTGTACAGCCCTTGTCTATATTCCTGCAAATCAGCATTTTTTACTTGTCAACACTATCTGTTCTGCAGCATTAAGCCTGTGATCATGAAGCAAACTGAAAGTATGTTATCATGAAAACTAAACAGAAAAAGAAGGCAGGAGGAGGGAGGGAAGCATCATTATATTCTCAGATTTGCACCCATGAAATACATGAAATCTGTTCTCTTTACATTAATATAAAATTAAAAAGTGAAAACACAGAGGCATATGTTTACTACTGTGGGCTAAGATATTTGAGACATGACCCCAAAAGCACATGCAGCAGAAGAAAAAAATAGATAAAATTGATTGCATCAAAATTATAAACTTTTGAAATGCAAGGGATGGCATCAAGAGAAAATAGAGCCCATAGAAAGAAAAATTTCCCTATTATGTATCTGATAAGGAATTGAATCCGGAATATATAAAAATGCTTGCAATTGAATAAAAAGACAAATTAACCAGTTAAGTAAAAAGGACAGAAGATTTGAACCTACATTTCTCTGAAGATGGTAAATAAATGGCCAATAAGCACATGAAAATAAGTTCAACAGCATTAGCCATTTCATTTGGGATCTACAAAGAAAAGTCATACCACAATATTCCTGCATACCCAGAAAGGCGGCTACAATCAAAAAGGTAGACAACAACAAGCGCTGACAAGGGCATGGAGAAATGGAACCTCATGCACTGTACACCAAACAAAAGCTTGTACCCAAACATTCACAGCAGCTTTATTCACAATAGCTACAAGACAGAAGCAACTTAAATGTCATCCGCTGATGAATGGGTAAATAAAATGTGGTTTGCCCCTACCAGGGGAAATTACTTAGTAATCTAAAAGAATTGCATAATGAAGTCTGGTCAACCTACAAACCACTTCTATTGACAAAATTTAAATATATTGTGGCTTCATCGCGAGATCTCAACTCAGTACACAGGAGGGATCTATCAGCAGCAGCCTGGATGTATGGGTAAGAATGAACAAGAGAGAAAACACCATGACAGAAGGGGAAGCCGAGTCACAGACAAGTGAAGACTTAGCGGAGATCATGGTGGAGAGCTCAAGAGAGCCTCAGCCTGCCTGACCAGGAGCGGGTCCTTGCAGGACACAATTGAAACAATGAGGACTGTGGGTGGCCAGTGCTGTGGGCCTGTGGACAGCAGCTCCTATGCCATCAACAGAGACCTGGTCGAGGATGTAGGATGGGAAAAGCACCCCAAAGGGGCGCCACAGCAAGCCCTTTCACAACAATCATTACTACTAGGATGGCAGCCTGTGGTGGGCCGGCAGGCACAGAAGATGCTGGACACCTACGGCCAGAAAGCCCTGTGTGTTGCAACACGCACCCTCCCATTAAAACTCTGCAAAACACTCCTGTATGAACTGGCCACCCACCTTTTCTTCAGGAGACATAGTAAACAGCTTCCACAGGGACCCTCCAGGCATGACATGAGCTGATGTTGATTCTGGGAATTTCAAGTGTGTTAAAATACGGGATGTGTGTCTCTGTGCATGCATGCGTTGGGTGTGCACTCAGTGTGCATTTCCCCAGTAAGTCTTCAAGGTGCATGGGGCTACAGAGGGGGGAAGGAGCAGGTAGCCGTCATCCCCCCAACTTTCCTGCCAAGCAGCTGTTGCAGCCCCATGGTTGCTTTCCTCACCAATCCTGGGTTTGCAAGGCTCTGGAGCATCTAGGATGTGTGTGCAAGTGAAATCTTTCAGCTTCCCCGAGAAAATGGGTCAGATTGTTAAACTTGATTGGAAATATTTTTTAATTAAGCAAGCACTGGCCAAGCACAGTTCCTCCCACTGGCTCCTTATAAAGTCCCACCTTGGCCGGCGCCGCAGCTCAACAGGCTAATTCTCTGCCTGTGGCACCAGCACACCGGGTTCTAGTCCTGGTCAGAGAGCCGGATTCTGTCCAGCTTCCTGTCCAGCTCTCTGCTGTGGCCCGGGAGTGCGGTGGAGGATGGCCCAGGTCCTTGGGCCCTGCACCTGCATGGGAGACCAGGAGAAGCACCTGGCTCCTGGCTTCAGATCAGCGTGGTGCACCAGCTGCAGCGGCCGTTGGGGGGTGAACCAACGGAAAAGGAAGACCTTTCTCTCTCTCTCTCTCACTGTCCATTCTGCCTGTCAAAAAATAAAAATAAAAAATAAAGTCCCACCTTAGGGGCTGGCACTATGGCATAGCAGGTAAAGCCACCACCTGCAATGCCAGCATCCCATATGGGCCCTGGTTCCAGTCCCGCAGCGTCTCCACTTCTGATGTAGCTCCCTGTTAATGGCCTGGGAAAGGAACGTGGGCGACTTGGATGAGGCTCGTGGGCGACTTGGATGAGGCTCCTGGCCCCTGGCTTCAGCCTGGCCCAGCCTTGTTCGTTGCAGCCATCTGAGGAATGAACCAGCGATAGAAGATCCTTCTCTGTGTCTGCCCCTCTATCTCTGACTTTCAAAATAAGTCAGTCCCATCTTAAAGAGAGCAGTTACCTTAAAATGCTGCATTCAGACCTTACTTCTCCAAAACCAAATGCCAGCCTTTATTTTCTTTTTAAAAGGACTGTCCTATCTGAATGCATTGGTAATAACCCATCCTCTATTCCAACGTAAGGAGATCAGTCAAGGCTCTTCTTACTCTCTCAGAGCCATGGGAGGTTGAAAGTGTGCAGCCAACAGACTCCTCTCTCTCGAACCCTGACTCCTACACTGGCCCAGCTGGCTGTATGAGGACACTTCAAAAAGTTCATGGAAATGGGCGACGAAAAGATAAGTTCATTTTGTTGTAAAAAAATTCTGAAGTCTATGCAGTTTTAAGATACACATTTTCCTTAAACTGGGTATGCATGGATCTCAAGTTTTTGTGTCACAATAAGTCTATCTTTTAATTACATTTTCCATGAACCTTTTGAAGTGCTCTCGTGTAGGACAGGATTACTTAACATACTGAGAGGTGTAGGAACTATGCTAAAGCAGTGTAAAAAGTGAGCTACCAAATGCTTCCTAATGGTAAATATTTACAAAGAATTATTAGATGAGGGTGAAACAACTTGCAAAAAACTTAATAGAAAAAAAATTCACAAACATCTCCAAATATTCTGTCCTGAGGCTGCCTCACCATTGTTTTTAACTATTCTGTTCTATCTATCTGTTTGTTTATTTGACAGAGTTAGAGACTGGGGGGTAGCGAATCTTTCATCTACTGATTCTCCGAAGGGCCACAACTTCATCTGGGTCTCCAATATGGATGGCAGGGGCTCTAGCACTTGGGCCATCTTCTGCTGCTTTTTCCAGTAGCATTAGCAGGGAGCTGGATGGGAAGTAGAGTCCAGCTGCATCACTTATGATCCATCTCCTTGCTAATGTGCCTGGGAAAGAAGAATATAGCTAAGTGCTTAGGCCTCTGCACCCCTATGTGGGAGACCTGGATGAAGCTCCTGCCTTTGATGTGACCATTTGTGGAGTGAACAGGTGGATGGAAAATCTTTCTAACTGCCTTTCAAAGAAATATAAAAAGTCGGGCCGGCGCCGTGGCTCAATAGGCTAATCCTCCACCTTGCGGCGCCGGCACACCGGGTTCTAGTCCCGGTTGGGGCGCCGGATTCTTTCCCGGTTGCCCCTCTTCCAGGCCAGCTCTCTGCTATGGCCAGGGAGTGCAGTGGAGGATGGCCCAGGTGCTTGGGCCCTGCACCCCATGGGAGACCAGGAAAAGCACCTGGATCCTGGCTCCTGCCATCGGATCAGCGCGGTGCGCCGGCTGCAGCGGCGGCCATTGGAGGGTGAACCAGCGGCAAAAGGAAGACCTTTCTCTCTCTGTCTCTCTCTCACTGTCCACTCTGCCTGTCAAAAAAAAAAAAAAAAAAAAAAAAAAAAAAAAAAAGAAATATAAAAAGTCTTAAAGAACAGAAGAAATGGGGGCACCTGCTTGCATGGGATACTGGCATCGCAGGTGGCACTTAACCCATGGAGCCACAATGCCAGCCCCTAGATGATGTATTATTTGTGAGTCATATAAAACAGACACTGCAGAAACCCAACCAGTTTACTCACACAAAGTATTTTCACCCTGCAACAAGAGAATGGCACATGAAAGCCCAGGTTCAAGGGTAAAATAAATGGTTTCTGAAAGGTATGTGGCACGTGCTATGACTCTACACTTTAAGCAACTTTTTGGATTATCCAACCTAAAGTCCAAACCATTTGTTAAATGTTTTGACTGTTCCAGGTGCTTTGCATATATAATAGATTAATTAAATCCTGACAATGACCCTAGAAAGAAAAAATTCCATTTTATACATGGATAATGCAGCTCAATGACATAGAGTTGTCCAGAGTCCCAGCCCTCAAGTGAAGCCTCATCGGTGGGCTCCAAAGACGGTGGTGTATGCACTGCACACCCTGGCCCTCCGAGGAATTCTTCAATCACCCCAGGTGATGAATATCTGAGGCCATCGCCACTGGAGGAGCCCCAGACATACTCCTCACATCAGGAAAACAGGGACCAGATGGTACAGTTGCATTATTAGAATTGTCTGAAATCAGCAGAATCAAGGAGGGTGAATTTAATAATTGACATGTTTGAAGAAGCAGGATCTGGAATCGAATCCAGATGTTCACTAAAACCTTGCTTCATTTTAAGGAACAGTTGTTATCTTATGTCATGTATTTAAAATATGACGTTTTGATATACAGAGTGAAAAAACTACTATAATCAACTAATGAACAAGCCTCTCCTCTCATGAAGTTACTTTTGTGGCAAAGGAAACTAAAATCTACTTCTAACCAATTTCCAGTGTAGGGAAGTAATAACATAGCCCCTGCGCTGTGTGGAGCTCCCAGACTTGGCCTACGTAACTCGGAGTCTGCACCCTTCTCACTCCATCCTCCCCCGGCTTCCCCTTCTACTCTTTTATTTTATTTATTTATTTTTGTAAAATTTACTTTCCGTAAGTGAGATCATGCAGGATTTTAACTGCTATGCCTGGCTTATTTTCCTTGAGGACATAATATTCTCTAGGTTTTTCCAGCTTGGTGCAAATGGGCAGAATCTCCTTTCTGTAAGGCCAAGTCATGTTCCATGGTGTATAAAATAGAATCTCATTTTCTCAAATAAAATGTAGGCAACCTCTCTAATTCCCCAACAGGGGGCACAAACTTGTTTTCTGGTTTGGCAACAAGTTACAAGTACATGGGGAGGCAGCTGTGGCCTGAAGCATGCTAACTGCCCCGAGTGGCCACCTTGTAGCAGCACGACAGTGGGCAGATCTTCAATGCTTTGAACTGTTTTAATGACCAGAAAAGCAGGAGGAGTGCTACCCAAGAGTGCAACTGTGAGATATGAAATATCCACATATGAGATATCCACATATGAGATACCCACAAGGGACGCCCCCTCATTCAGGAGTGGCGAGGGCAGTCACAGGAACACATGAAGGAGGAAGCAGAGCGTCCACCCAGCAGCAGGCAGAGGCATGGAGGGGAGAGAAGGCAGAGATGGACAGGGACCATGGCACCCAGTGAGCACCCAGGTTTCCTTCTCCAAACTTTGTTCAACGCCAAGTAATCAGCAGCAGCTTCTCAAATCTGGGATCCCACAAGGTTCTCAAAGTGCGGTCCCAGGATTAGGAGCCCCGGCACCACCCAGGAATGTGGTAGAAATACTCCTTCACAGCTTTCTCACAAAGCTGGGGAAGCAGAGGCTCTGGCAGGAGGCCAGCTTTCAGGGAGCCTCTCTACAGGTTCTGATGCAGACTGAAGTTGGACAGCCACTGGGACAGGGGGTTGAAAGCTCAGACTACAGAACCAGACACACCTGGATTTCAAGCCAGGCCTGTGTGACAGAGTACTGGTTACATTTTGTTAACTGAAGCTGTAACAAAGGAAATACAGAGTTAGGAAATGCTCAGAGAAAGAAAATGGCATGCATGTTTGTGTATTACTCCATTGGGACTGCTATGAGAAGAAATTCCTTCTCACAGTTCTGGAGGCAGGCAAGTTCAAGATCAAGGTTCCAGCAGGTGAGGTGCCTGGTGAGAGCTGCTTTCCCTAGAAGGGAAGGAAGCTGTGTCCTCGCAGGCACAAGAGGCAGAGGAGCCCAGCCAAATGTGGCAAGCAGTCTCATTCACTTCTTAACCTTTAAAAGTTCACTTTTTATTTGAAAAGCAGAGAGGCAGAGAAAGATCTGCCACTCACTGGTTCACTCTCCAAATGCCTCCAACAGCCAGGACCAGGCCAGAAAGAAGCCAGTAGCTGGGAGCCAAGATATAATCCAGGTCTCCAGCATGTGTGGAGGGAACCTGGTACTTGAGCTGTCATTGCTGCCTCCCAGGGCATCCATCAGCAAGAACCTGGAAACAGAAGCTAAGTCAGGAGTCAAACCCAGGCACTCAGAGCTGGGATGTGTGTATCCCAGAGTCAACGCCTTATCAAATGGGGCCCCCAAGAAGCCTCATCTACCAAGGCCTTAACCCCATTCTGGAGGGAGAAGCCCTCATGGCTTACTCACTTTCAAAGGCTCCACCTAGACTATGATCACGTCCAAACCACAGCAAGTGCATCTGAAGACCTGTCATAACAGATCTGTGGTCCTGAACCAATCCAGGTGACGTGTAATGTCAGGACAGCTACTGCCCAGGAACTTGGCTCAAGGCTGCATAGATTCTGAGGTGGAGGTTTCAAAGATCTAGAGTTTAATGGAGGGAGGGATGCGGGCATCAGGTGTAGGAGCTGTGCTGGGAGATGGTCATCACCTGAGAGGAGGACACAGGACAGCATAGAACAGTAAGAAAACCACAGAGCAAAAAGGTATGCAAATGGCCTTTTTTACTGCATTCTACTTTGCATTTAGTGGAGGATGGTGGTGAGAAACAAGAGTTAAAAGAGCACTGATAAAGAAAATCGAAGCTGAACCGCCTGCTTCACTGTTACTTTGAAGACAGAGAATCAACAGCCAAATTATCCTGACAAAAGCACGCAGTGGACCAACTCCAAAGGGGGAAGATGTGTTTGAACAGATGCCAAGCAAAAAACCAACTTGAGGCCTCCTACTGTGTCAAAAGCTTTGCTTGTTGACAGTAGAATTACTTGAGTTTGTGGGGGAAAATTTCCAAGTCCACTCTAAATTCTTTCACAACAAAGATTCACAGCCTGGCTTGCTTTGTTTGCCTGGTAAAAGACTTCTGAGGAATACACACCAGGACAAAGGAGACACAATCATCAAGGGTGACAGTGGTTTCCTCCACCAGGGACCTGCCTGCCTGCACCGAGCACTGGCCCATTTTTCCCCATAACATAGACAGATGGAACTTTTCTTCCGGCCTTCTTTATTTACTAGCTTTGCATTTGCCACATGTTATATACCCAACCTCAAGGCACACACACCTGGGCTACTGCAATGGTCTTTTTCAAAGAAACATTAATTATCAGACATTTCAAATCACAGACAAGTCTATGCCTCATAACTTACAGGATCGTGCTTCAAAAAGGTCATGGAAAATGGCTATGATGAGAGAACTGTTCATGGCTTTCAATGCACCAAAATAAATTTATTTCACTCCATTTTTTTTCCATGAAATTTTCTGAAGTACTCAAGTGGATCTACTGCTGAGGAGAAATGCATGTTAACATGTGGCCACATTTGCCTTGTAACTGCCACCTTCTTCTATGGGAGAAACAGAGATGACAGGTCTAGCTGGAGTCCCACAGTCCTCTCTTTCTTGAAGTTACTGTCCATGGTTATTTTAATGTCTTCTAAAACAATAATGTATCCTGCTTCTCTTTATGTGAATATTTTTAAGGACAACAATTCCTATTCTGCAATGTCTTGTCTTCCCTATAATGAATGTTGGTGTTTTTATACTTTACACTCAGGCCCCTCTGACAGCCATAGAACACTATGCCCTTATTAAATTTGCATTTTCTGAATTATTTATAGGATGATTATCTTTTTATATTTTTAGAAGCCAATTGAATTTTCTGCTGTGTAAAGTGCCTACTGATAGCCTCGTGATCTTTTTCTTGGAGGATTTTTTGCTTTTTAATTATCTTCTGGATATTAATTTGTTCTTAGTAGTATGCATTGCAAATATGTATTTTTTTTCTGATTTGGGATTCACTCTTGGTGATACCCTTTGCCTAATAAATAATTTTAATAAAGGTAGGCTCACCAAACCTCTGAACTACTTTATCAATGTATGCTAACAAGATTAATTACTTACTTTTAAAAAAATTGTGATGGTTATAGGAATCCTCCACTTATCTTCAATTAGCCTTGGCCATTCTTGATTCTTGACTACTTCATATTGATTTTTTAATAGCTTTATTAAGATATCCACATTGAGAATAGGTTTTCAAACTACCAAAGTGGGATTCTGATTGGAATGACATGGAATTCAAAGGAAAATTTAGGTAGAAGTGCTCTTTGTGAAAGAAGTTTCCTATTCATTCACATAGCAAAAATCACTCAATTTTTTTCAGACTTTCTTTCATGCTCTTCAATATATTTTCATTTTTTTATCATTTTCTTGGTTAGATATTGGATTCTGTTGGACAGCTTCCCTTCTAGCTAAATTAACACTTTTAGTTACTATCATAAAAGGTATCTCCTTTTTGCATTTACATTGTTTGACATATGGGAATACTACTTGCTATTACATATTGATCTTTTTCCCCCAGAGATCTTTCTTAAGTTGTGGTTCCAATTCTAATAACCTTCTCTATATACTGAATGGATTATCTATGTAGATAAACATCATTTGCAGCAAAAGCATTTTTGTTTCATCAAGAATGATAGTGTTTATCTCTTTTCCTTTGCTGTTGCACTTGTTAGGATGTTCAGTATTGTGTGCATAAGCAGCACTGGGAACCAGCATCCCTCTGGGCATTAAAAGGAATGTATCTGGGGCCCACGCTGTGGCGCAGCGGGTTAATACCCTGGCTTCAAGCGCCAGCATCCCATATGGGTGCCGGTTCAAGACCCAGCTGCTCCAGTTCTGATCCAGCTCTTTGTTATGGCCTGAGTCCTTGGGCCCCTGCACCCATGTAGAGGACCTGGAAGAAGCTCCTGGCTCCTGGCTCTGGATCAGCACAGCTCTGGCCATTGCGGCCAACTGGGGAGTGAACCATCAGATGGAAGACACCTCCCCACCCTCTCTGTGTAACTGACTTCAAATAAATAAATAAATCTTAAAAAAAAAAAAAAGGAATGTATCCAATATCAGATTTTAACTGATACCTGTTATAAATATTGTTTATTAGTCTAAAGATAGTCACATGGATTCCTGGTAAGCCTTACAGTTTTGTACCATCAAGATTATTTCATCATGTGGCGGGCACGCAGCACAGTGGTGAAGCCAGTGTTTGGGATATCCCAGTGCCTGGGCTTGAGCCTGGCTCAGTTCCCTAGTTCAGCCTCTTCATTTTTTTTTTTTTAAGATTCATTTATTTTTTGAAAGGTGGAATTATAGAGAGGCAGAGGCAGAAAGAGATGTCTTCCATCCCCTGGTTCACTTCCCAAATGGCTGCAATGACCTGGGCTGAGCCAAGCCAAAGCAAGGAGCCAGGAGCTTTATCCAGGTCTTCCACATGGGTGCAGAGTCCCAGGTACTTGGCCCATCTTCCACTGTTTTTACAGGAACATCAGGAGGAAGAGGGATGAGAAGTGTAGCAGCTGGGATTCAAACTGGTGCCCACATGGGATGGCAGCATCGCTTTACCCCTTACATCACAATGCCAGCCCCTCATCTTTAATCTTGACTCATACTTTGTTTGCTTTTTATACTTAAATGTAGCTTCTCTGGCTTTAATTAGTAATTTCTTGGTACATCATTTTCTATGAGTTTGCTTTAAACTTTCCTCTGTCCTAAAATTCCAAGTGTATCTCTGAGAAGTGGTACAGACCTAGACTTTCCAAAAATTCTATCCAATATGAGAAACTATGAAATGCTGGATTTGATTTACTTGTATTTGGTGTGATACTTAATGTACTTAGAAATACTTGCTTTATTTTGTGCATTCTATTGACCAAACTCTCTCCCACTCTGCTCCCACAATCCACCCTGAATAAATAACTCTTACTTTAACAGTCAAATTTTCTCTATTTCTTCCCTGCTCTTCCTGCACTGGGCCAGAAGTTAGACTCTACTGCTCTTTGTTTTAAACAGTACTGAAAATCTTATTCAACACAAAGTCTGGTTTTCTTCATTTTCTTATAGAATCAGTTTCTATTTTCTTGGGCTTTCTTCAACATTTTCCCAACAGTTTCATTATGAAACATGTCAAATACATTAAAACTAAAATCAACAAATTTGACAATGAGTATTCTATAGCCATCTCTGCAGTTCCCTTCAGTTTTACCCTACATACTTAACTTAAGCTCTCAATTTTGGATCAGTAACTCTTATTATCCCAGACTCTAAGGTCTACAGAAGGCTTTGGCTTTGGTCACTACCACTTTTCCATCATGTTTCTGAGACCCCTGAGAGTTACCCTTAATAGATTGTGTTCTTACGGCTGTTTTAAGGATTCTCCTTCAGCATGATATTCTATTATATCAATTTATTTGATCAACGTTGCTTCCTACCATTCTAAGAACAACTCCCTCCATCCCCACAACCTGCACCGCAATGGTCAGCATCCCAAGGAGACCACCCTGCATTGAAAACTTAGTGAAAAGGATGAACTGTGTTGAAACAACTACAGCCATGATTTGGCTCTCCATAATAACCACTTCATATGTTTGCTGGCCACACAGGCTACAGACTCACAGATGGCAAGGAAACGGTGTGTAATAGCTCCCTTATGCATTCCCCGTCTCTGGCACAATAGGACACACATGCACATCCTTTGTGAGTTAGAAAAGAACACAGGGCATGTTTTCTGCAAGCATTCGCTAAACACCGGAGGACACAGGAGAACATGAAGTAAACGCCTGATGTTAAATTATGCATTATTTCTATTTCATGCCCCAATAAAACATCCCTTGCCGGGACTCCATGGATGTGACTGAGAAAAATGTCATGTAATGAAAGCACATCAAACTCAAACTGAGAGACCTGGCTTTCTTCTGGCTTCTAGCTATACACAGCTCTGTGCTTTACTTCTGTCACCATCTCTCTCTAGCACCTATTTCTCTCATCTATAAAGTACATGGGATATATAAATAATCCTTAAATCCCTGAAATCTATTATTTTGGACTGTTTTTCATTATTCTAAATGAATACTTTTGCTAAGATAGTACTGGATCTAGAAATCATTGAAAAGCCTGAAGAAAACTGAAAAAGACTCTTATAAAAATATTCACATTCTGCAGACAGTTTAAAATGCTAAACAAATTTTGTAAAGATTAAAAAAAATACTCATTAAACATACCCCCATGTACTTTATTAGAACCTATGTCACTGAAATTTTGGTGACTGTACCTTCAACCTGTCTTTGTCACAAATTCAATCTCATGATTATTACTTTTTAATTAATCTTTTAAAATTTTTATTTGAAAGTCACAGAGATAGAGGGGGACGAAGAGAGAGAGAGAGAGACAGAGACAGAGACAGAGACAGAGACAGACAGACACACACACACACACACAGAGAGAGAGAGAGAGAGAGATCTTTCATCCACTAGTTCAATCCCCAAATGCCCACAATAGCCAAGGCTGGGCCAGGCCAAAACCAGCAGCCCAAATTCGTTCTAGATCTTGCATCTATGTGGCCAAATCCAACCACTTAAACCATCACCTACTGTCTTCCAGGAAGCTGGAAAAGAGAGCAGAGCCAAGACTTGAACTCAGACACTCCAATATGGGATATGGGTATCCCAAGCCATATCTTAACTGTGCACTAAATGCCCACCTCTCATTATTACTTCTTTATCTTCTCGATTGTTTGAGTGTCCCACATGAAAACTAGATGGGCAAAGACCTCAACACAGCAAAATACAGCCCAGTCAGTCACCAGGGACAGGCCGGGCAGAATCAGGATCTAATCACGCAACTTGCAAATCAGAGAAAGGTGGCCTAGCTATTTTGTTTTAATTAATAAGGGACTCATATCCTCAGGAAATTTTACCTGTACCACATAAGCAAGAACATACGCAATTAACTATCTACATTAAATGAAAATGTCTCATTACCTAGACTAGATATGGTCTAATTAAAAAGTAAATCAAATTCAGACGGAAAAATAATTGCCACCAGGCATAACACGCTTATTTTAATTTGGAATCTGAGAAAGGGTACATGTACCACTGGAGGCATGAGCTTTACAATATAATCATAGAAAAAGAAAACTGGCTCAATATAATTGCTTAACTTCCACTACCTCGGTTTATGAAGAGAAGCATATTTTTACTGGAGTGTGAGTACAGAGCACTCAGTAGAACCATAAATTGCAGTACACGCCATTAAGAAGACCAATGCCAAGGCACTGATTATTAGATTGTAATCTTGACACAAGCAGTCAGCAATACAGTAACATCACCAGGAATTGGCTGGCGCACCGAGGACACTAGCAAAGAGAGCAAAGGACCTTGTATTGACATCTCTAAGTGCATCCCTAATTCTGCTGCAGATTAGAAAACCAATCAAAGGGGCAGCTTGGCCCTGGAAGCAGGAATGCCTTTGAAAATGCTAGAGCCACATGAGAAATCAGAGCTATTTACAGAGCAACTCTACCTGTGAACACGCCACTTGCCCTCTCTGCACTGCTTCTGGATCCCATAAAACACCGCTTTCTCCATCCCCAAGTGGACCCTGAGAAGCAGCTCCGCCAGTGATCTGAAGAAAAGGCACTAACGAAGCGACAGCATCAGTTTAGACACCCAGTGAATGGCAGCACGCGGATCTCTTTCCCACACATCAGGTTACTGCTATGCAAGGTTAAAAACAGGTCATAATTTCATTTAAATTAAATGTGGTTTATCATCCTTCCCTCCATTTTTTCCCTCTTCTTCATCAGTCACTCGAGAAACATGAAACAAACAAGGTCTACTTAGCAAGGTCTAATTAGTTCTTGGTGTTCTGTCCATCACTTTCTGTGGTCATTATCCTCAGGGTAGAACACGAGAACGTGGAAACTAATGAAAGAACGTGTGCACATGGCAAGCTCCAGGGACTCCTGCAGAAGGCACCCAACCAGGCAGGGAGACACACATCTGAGGAACACTTGGCCGGATGTCACATTTGAAGAACACATTGCAAAGCAAGGGACAGAAAATGTTTAAAGTCATTCTCAGGTCACTGTACGGTAGAAGGGAAGACAACACATCACTTTGGAAAGACTCCCTGGTATCTGTTAGCCCAAGAGCATTTTAAACAACCAGGATTAGAACCAACAGCATGCTGGACAGGCAGTCTCTGCCACCACGAGAAATACCAGGTTTCCCTCTTACTCAGTGGTATAGATTGGAACCAATGACCTCCAACAAAGTGAAACAGAGATCAAGGAAAATTACCATTTCATTACACTCTTCTCTCAAAACACTTGACCTCAATGCAGTAGATGACCTCATGCCAGGTAGAGCATATCCTCCAGGAGAGCGCAGATGCCCCCACGGCCAGTGGACATCCAGAGCGCAGACGCCCCCACGGCCAGTGGACATCCAGAGCACAGACGCTCGCACGGCCAGTGGACATCCAGAGTGCAGACGCTCGCACGGCCAGTGGACATCCAGAGCGCAGACGCCCCCACGGCCAGTGGACATCCAGAGCACAGACGCCCCCACGGCCAGTGGACATCCAGAGCGCAGACGCCCCCACGGCCAGTGGACATCCAGAGCGCAGACGCCCCCACGGCCAGTGGACATCCACATCTGGGATCCACTTCCAAAGCCTCTAGAAGTAACACTCCAGGGAAGAGCATGTGATTGAGCATGGGAGATTCTCTTGGGGGGAAGAGCCTGCTGTTGAACATGGGGAAATTCTATATGGCTCTAAGGTGATTTTTTTTTCTTACCCAAAGGTTTCATTCACAGTGAGAGCCACCAGAAGGGAAATAGGGTGAGCGTGGGTTCTAAAGATGATGAAAAGGAATATTACCAGACCAAGATATTTCTATTAAATCCTTGGAAAATTCCCAGCGGACAAGAGGCACACATCAGCCAATGGCAGCATGTACGCGGCTGGGGCACCCTGCTGGGCATCTCCAGGAAACCCAACTTCAACACCCACTTTCTGTGCAGCCCTGGTAAATCCACATGGTGAACTTTCTATTGAATCACAGAGTTTGCAACCAGGAAAAAACCCATCATCTTCTACTTTGTAACAGAGAATTAAGGACAACTGGGTGAAGAGGAGCCCAAGTGTTTCACTTGTACATCATATTTTCACAGCAACAAAGAATATACTCCAATGTTAAAATCAAGGAAACTGAAGAAGAAATGAAAGGGACAGGGGACAAGGTTTGGTCTACCATGAAGGAGGAATTTCATACGGATGGAAGAGGAAGTAAGCAAGCTCCTCAATTCCACACATATCCCAGGACAGGAGACAAAGCGTGGAAGGGTGCAGAGGACGTCACATGTGGCAGGATGACCCTGACAGTGACACTCACTCTGCATTCCAGGGCTGCTTGCTTTCCAAAAAGTAAGGTCCACATGTTTGATCATGCACTTGAGTACAAGCTATTACTCTCTCAACCGAATGAAATTTGCGTGCACATTTTGAGTATCTAGCTCAAAAATAAGGGGCCCACATTGTGGGCGGAGCAGGTTAAGCTGCAGTCTCTGATGGTGGCATCCAATATAAGTTCTGATTTGAGTTCCAGCTGCTCCATTTCTAATCTAGCTCCCTGATAATGAGATTTGGAAAGCAGAGGAAGATAGTCCAAGTAGTTGGACCCCTGCCACCCACATAGGAGACCTGGATGGAGTTTCAGGCTCTTGGCTTTGGCCTGGCCCAGCTCTGGCTGTTGTGGCCATTTGGGAGTGAACCAGCAGATGAAAGATATCTTTCTGTCTCTATCTCATCCTCTGTCTGTAACTCTTTCCAAAAAAAAATCTTAAAAAAAAAAAATCAAACAGGTAAAAGGAAAAGAGCAGGAGAAAAGAACAAAGCAAAACCAAAGGTCATTTACTCCAAGAATCCGGGCTTGTGTTTATGCTCCACATGAGGTCCAAACTGTATCTGGGCTTGAAATCCACCAAACTCGCAAGCTTTCTCGAAGGAGACAGGGTGGGAGCCATTCAAGATGTCATCTCGAGCCTGAAATATAAAAGGGGGAAGAAGCATCAGGGGCTTGGGGCATATTTGTCCTCATGGACACATTTCCTGTGCCCGAGCACCAGTTCTCCCCGAGGCACGAACAGGCACCAGCCGGCCCACAGTGACTCACCCAGGATGCTGCAGGTGCATGGACCACAGCAGAATTAAGGCAAAAGGAAAGGAAGCCTGGCCCCAAATGACCTTCAGATGGGAAGCAGAGGGGGCGGGGGGGGAGGGGTCTGGTTTATCAAAAGCAGAGCTAGACAAGAAGCTAGGAGACAGAAGCCATGACATAAACTAAAGGGCAAAAGGAAAATCCTGGGAAATGGTGGGACTCTGGCCAAAATAGAAACATAATGTACGAGGAATGCTCAGAAAGAGCAAAGTCAGCAGAAAAAAAATACCTAAAAGCAAAATAAACCCAACATCCATTCCAGAAAAATAGTAACATTAATTCAGAGAAAGACATGTGGATACACATAGAGAGACAAGAATTCAAGACTCAAGATGCTTAGGGGACAAGGGAGGCAAATGCACAGTCCTCAGATGGGGAGCTCAAGGTGGCCAAGCCCTCCTCCCAGTGCCCAGTCCATCCCTGCTGTTGCTACTCATCCATCTTTTTCCCATGGTTCCTTTCTGTAGTTCAACCACCCCCAGACCACCCTGAAATGCGCACTCTTGGCTATCACTCTAGGAACTGAACCAGTAAGCATTGTCTGAGTATCCCTCTTCCTCCTAGGTTCTCAACCCCTCCCTGCCTCGCCCCCTTTCCACGCTGTTCTTCCACCTGCTAACTCAGGAGTCAGCAAACTTCCCCTCTAAAAGGTCAAAGAAAAAATGTTTCAGACCTCCAGGGCCACGGAGTCTGCACTGCAACTCCTGGACTCTGCAACTGGAGCTTGAGAGCAGCCACAAAAAACACATCAACAACTATGTAACAGGGTTACCAATAGGGAAGACTGAAATGAATGAGTTGTTCCAATAAAACTATTTGCATATACAGGCAGAGGGCGTGGCTACAGTTTGCTGATCCTGCATTATCTTTATGGGCAGACAAATGGAAGGAGAAGAAAGGGAAGAGAGGAAAGGAAAGGATGCAAGGAAAGTATCAAGGTGGGAAAAAGAGGGATGCTGTTTCCCTTGAGTAAACAAATATTCAGGGCAATTGTGTGCAAAATCCACATCTTTCACAGGGAGCAATTGCAATGCAGATATATTAAGTGAATCATCTGGGGTTCAGCAATTAGTTAAAAGTAAATATATCAAGGTTTCCCGAGAGGTGATCTTTCAGTAAGTGAGTGGTACTGATTTTCTGACCAATATCCTCTTGCATTCTAAGATGCTAGCCAAGAAAGCTTTAGTGTAGTTGTAATGGTGAACCACTTAAATGTCACACAATTGTCTCTCAAGGCCAGGCAGAGAGAGCACTGGCCATGGGCCCTGACCTGGGAAGCTAAGGGGAGGACAAGAGAGGGCCTGCTCCGGAGGGCCAGCAGCTGTTGTCCACTAGCAACCTGCAGCAGAACCAAAACACAAACGAGGAACCCTGGGCAGCACCTGCTGCAAACTGGACACCACAGAAGTGACAGAAGCCCGAGCTGGGCTCCTCCTGTCCACAAGCCACAGCCGGGCACTTCCTGAGCCGTCACCCACCTCTGCACCTGAGCAGGAAGTACCGTACCTGAACATAAAGCAAGTTCAGCTGCACCGGGTCTCTGGAATCTACGTTCTGATCGGAGTAAAAGAACTTCCGTCTAAGCAGCAACGTCTCGTTTTCATCTACTCCTTGTTCTCTGAATGTTCGGCTGTGATCCAGCCAGTTTACTGCAACACAACAAGACACATAGGAGAACTGTGTTCATTTTCCCTCTTAATTAAAGGGGTTTTAACAAAACAGCAGTGAATGCAGATGCAGAGAATGACTGCTTACATCAGAGCTGTGCTTTTCAAATAAGATTGATCAAAAGGGAAACAAAGAAAAAAAGTTCAAGTCATCTCTACAGCTGGCTGAAGCGCTACAATGAATCTGTAACATGGGCCTTCCCAGGGGGTGGGGTGGGGGAGGGAATAAGGACATCAGCTCCTCCTACTAAAAACAGATACAGGGTCCTCTTTGAAATCAACAGTAGATACTTTAGGGAGCAGGCATTGTGGCACAGGGGGTTAAGCCACTGCTAGGGATACCGACATGCCACTTCAGAGTACTGGTTCCAGACCAAGCTCCTCTGCTTCCAATCCAACTTCCTGCTATTGTACCTGGGAAGGCAGTGGATGACGTCCTAAGTAGCAGGGTCCCTGTCACCCACGTGGGAGACCCAGGTGGAGTTCCCAGCTCCTGGCCCAGCCCTGGCCATTGCAGGCATTTGGGGAGGAAACCAGTGGATGGAAAATCTCTGTCTCCCCTTTTCTGTCACTCTCTACCTTCTAGATAGATAGATAGATAGATAGATGATACTTTTTAAAAAAATGAATAGAGACTTCAGTCACATCAAGTGAAGTCTTTTAGAGACATTGAGCAGAATGAGTTACCTATGACCCCAAGCAGAAAGGAGGAATAAAAAGTAAATTAGGGAGGTTGGGGGAGGGGGGAAATGGAATACAAAGGGCGGGGATGGCAGAACCCTGTCTACACCCAGCATGAGCACCCGTCCTCCCATGTAGGTGCATGGGAACTGGTCACAATCCTCTGCACATTGCACAGCTGCTCACCCGCCCTCCTGTCCAGGCCCGACCCCTGGGCTGTGGATGAGTGTTAGCATCCAGCTTCTGTAGACTGTTGGCAAGTACAGCACAAGGAACGCAAACCATGGACCTCACCACACACACATGAATGACTCTCTGGGCTCAACTGGAAATGCAATAGGGCAGAAATAACAGGGGTAAGGAGAGGGTCGGGGGAAGGACAGCCCCACTAAGAGCTATAAACACGACAGTCATGGCGTCCACCAGTGAGGGCCAGGCTGCAAGGTGTGCACAGCATGAGATGCGGAGACACGTAGGGTTACACAATGGCTTTTCCATATAGACAAAGTGGGGCTGTACAATGTGACCTTTCTGTACTAGCATTACATCGCCATGTTTAACTGCTAGGGAAATTCTGAATCTAGGCCATGGACATCTATGGCTGTTATTACCACTCAGCCCTCATCTCTGCCAAAGGCAATCAGACACAACTTGCTCATGGAAGCACACACCACCACTGTGCTATCTTTATTAAAAGACACAAAGGAGGGGCCAGCATTCTGACATAGTGGGTTAAGTTGATGTCTGCAACACTGGCATCCATATCAGAGCACCAACTGGAGTCCCAGTTGCTCTGCTTCTAATCTAGCTCCCTGCTAATGTGCCTGGTGAAGCAGGAGAAGATGGCCCCAATGCTTGGGACCCTGCCACACTCATGGGAGACTCGAATGGAGTTCCAGGCTCCTGGCTTTGACTTGGTGCAGCCCCGGCTATTGTGGGCATTTGGGGATTGAACCAGTGAACAGAAGATCTCTCTCCATCCCTCCTTCTCTGTGTCACTCTTGCTTTCAAATACATACATTTTTTAAAAAGAGATAAAACTCAAACAGATACACCTGAAGCTAACCAAGGTTCCAGATCCAATGAATTAAAAGGACTGAGGAACATGTTAAATGACAATATAGGTATGCAATCCATAAAATCCATACCACTGTGGGAAATGGGATACAATTCACAATCTAGAGTCTTACACACACAGAATGGCAAGGCAAGAAAATACAAGGAACCAGACTCTACTCAGTTAAGTGTAAAATGCCCTACTTTGTTCCCAGTTGAAAATATCAAAAATATTTTAGAAGGGGAGGCATATAGGGTAAAGCCACAGCTTGGAACTCTGGCATCCTGTATGGGTACTGGCTCAAGTCCTGGCTACTCCACTCCTGATCCAGCTCCCTGCTAATGATCTCAAAAAGCAGCAGAAAATAGCCCAAATGTGTGGGTCTCTACCACCCACATGGGAGACCCAGATGGAAGCTCCTGTCTCTTGGTTTTGGCCTGGCCCAGCGCTGGCTATTATGGACATCTGGGGAGTGAACCAGTGGATGGAAGATCCTGCTCACTCTCTCTCCTCTCTAACTCTGACTTTCAAATAAATAAATCAACCTTTAAAAAAAGTTTAAAAATATTTTCGAAGCTAATATAGAAAATGCTGAGATAATTTATATATTTGATACTAAGGGATTATTTTGTAGATGTGGACTGCTATTACAGTTACATTTTATTTCTTTCAGAGTCTTCTTTCAATGACAGAAACCAAAACACCAAAAGGTTAAAAAAAAAAAAGAAAAACCTGCCCTGGGTCCTATAGGTGGTGGGCGGGGCCAAGGCTCAGCAAAGCCACGCCCCTAGCCATGCTTCCTGTTCAGGCACTTACGGTCATCATCTGTGTGGAGCTTGGCCTTCAACTTCTCCATTTTCCTCTCATCTCGTAACAGCGTCCTGTCTTTTTTGAGTGTACCCGTGCCTTCTTCTTTCTTCTCTTCGATAGTTTCTTGAATTAAAGAGTATTCTTCATAGTTTGTTATTCCTAGCAATGGAAATAAGGTGGTAATTCTAAATTATTAAATTTCTTCAACCCCGTTCAGCCTGGGATAGCCCTAGGGGTGAAGGGAGGCAATGAGGAGAAAGAGGCCTTAGTGATGCAGGGAGAGGTCAGGGAGGCCACCGGGCTAAGTCACTCTGGTGACGACCAAGGCTCTTGGGCTGCCTATGGCACCTTGAAAACAAGATCAAATAAGGAGCAACTGAGGAGCTGAGCTGGGCAAGGCCATTTCTTTCCACACTGGAAGGGCTCCTCTAGATAGGGAGTAGACTTGCTTTCCAGAATGACAGAAACTACAGTAGGAAAAGCTGTCCATCACAACACCATCACCAGGAGTGACCAAGGAGATGGTGGACGTCAGTGATGCCGCAGGCAACTTCAGCGCGGGGAGCCGGAGGAGGGTGTAATCACACAATTTCAGAACATGGCTTTCAATCTGAAACCCCTTTGTGTTGGAAAAGGAAAGGAAACTTCTCAGTTGTGACTCAGTGAGAAGTTCGCAGGTGTACATCAGAGTGAAGATTGGCACAGTAAAAGACTGGGCGCACGTGAGACATTTTCCAGATGCCCTGTGAGAGTGGGATCAAGAAGCACGTAACTAAAAACAGAGCAGTAGGCGTAACGGGGGCACGGGAATGCTCACCTATCCTGCTGCAAATGGTGACCAGGAGCTCGCCCACGGTCTTGGAGTCGTCCACCATCACCGTCTTCACAGACCCATCTAGCATGCGGATTTTTTGAGGTCTCTGCTTCTTTTTATATTCCAGAATATCCTGGAACACAATCACAGGCAAACCTCACGCTCCGTGTGCAAATGTAACAAAGTCTACAAAGTGAATCCCCAGCAACGGTGTTCCTTTCTTCCAAAACTTGTTTGAAAATCTTTCTCCCATTTCATGGGTTGCTGCCACTACCTTAATCATTGCTTTCATACAGATTTCTTTAAACATCTGATCATGCAACTGCTTGAAGCACACAATTAACTAAAAACTAACTTCTGTTCATTTTTCTGTAAAAAGGCCTACATGCCTTTGAAGAAACCAATATGGTGCATCTCCCATTTCACTATTGTCATAAGCAAATTCTCCTTCCTGCATGTGAAATATGAAGTACACTGTTTAAAAATTTGTAATCTGTATTTACGTAATGACACATAAAATACAATAATTCTTCATAAAGTGGTAGTGGTTTTCTTAAGAGTACGACAAAATACTTGCAATAGTAAGGTCAGATCAGATAAGATTGGGAGGTATTATTAAACAAGAGACTTTTTTTTTTTTTTTAATTGCCTTTATAAGAATGAGGGGACTTTAGGCCAGCGCCACAGCTCAATAGGCTAATCCTCTGCCTTGTGGCTCCGGCACACAGGTTTCTAGTCCTGGTCGGGGTGCCGGATTCTGTACCGGTTGCCCCTCTTCCAGGCCAGCTCTCTGCTGTGGCCAGGGAGTACAGTGGAGGATGGCCCAAGTCCTTGGGTCCTGCACCCCATGGGAGACCAGGAGAAGCACCTGGCTACTGCCATCAGATCAGCGCTGTGCGCCGGCCGCAGCGCGCCAGCTGTGGCGGCCATTGGAGGGTGAACCAACAACAAAAGGAAGACCTTTCTCTCTGTCTCTCTCTCACACTGTCCACTCTGCCTGTCAAAAAAAAAAAAAAAAAAAAAAAGAATGAGGGGACTTTAAACAGCTGGTGGGAAATTGAATCAAAAGGGGGCAAAAAATGGAAATCCAAGCACTTTTTTTTTTCATAATACACATTTTCCACAAACTTTTTGAAGAACCCCTTGCAGAAATGCAAAGGGAGGAATTACCTGATATCAGGTATTTCACCTTTGCTGTGTGGAATACTGACCAATCTGATAGGTCCACTCCATCTTATACATCAAAACTCCAGTAACCTGGAGGTTATATTGAAGAGAAAATTTAACTGTGTTGATTCTTCACTTCTCCCTACTTCATAAGACAACCATTTTCATGGGTGGCTGCTACTATGACTGATAGTCATTCAACTCACATTTACAACTTGAAATTTATTTTTCCCAAACAAAACACTGCTTAATATTCTGTCTCCAACAACCTTTAGAATTATGTTTTGTTTTCTCTCTATTCTTACTTTCTATCACCAGACACACAGATGCCTCCCACACAAAGATTCTGGATTGTATCTCACAACTACAGAGCCCAACAACATGCAGAAACTGCTTCAAATGCTAACTTCAGGGGCAGGCATTTGGTCTAGCGGTTAAGACACCACTTGGGATACCTACATCCTACATGGGAGTGTCTGAGTTCAGTCTCAGGTCCATTCCTGCTGCCAGCTTCCTGCTAAGGCACATCCTGGGAAAAAGCAGTCGATGGCTCAAGTACTTGGGTCCCTGCCATCCATGTTGGAGACCCGGATTGAGTTCCAGGCTCCTAGTTTCAGCCTGGCCCAGCCATAGCTGTTGCAGGCACTTGAGGAGTGCACCAGAGATGGGAAATCTGTTTCTCTGCCTTTTTTTTTTTTTTTTTTTTTTTGACAGGCAGAGTTAGACAGTGAGAGAGAGACAGACAGAGAGTTATAGAGAGACAGAGAGAAAGGTCTTCTTTCCGTTGGTTCACTCCCCTGATGGCCGCAATAGCCGGCGCTGCGCCAATCCGAAGCCAGGAGCCAGGTACTTCCTCCTGGTCTCCCATGCGGGTACAGGGACCCAAGCACTTGGTTGTCCTCCACTGCCCTCCCAGGCCACAGCAGAGAGCTGGACTGGAAGAGGAGCAACCAGGACTAGTACCTGGCACCCCAACCGGGACTAGAACCCGGGGTGCCGGCGCCGCAGGCAGAGGATTAGTCAAGTGAGCTACAGCGCCTGCCTGTCTCTCTGCTTTTCAAACAAACACAAGTCCAGGAAAGAAAACCCTTGAGACAATAGACTGAGACAAAAGACCTCTTAGCCTGTAGGACTGAAAGCTCTGCTCCTGACCTTTGAAGTGATTAAAGGGATCTTCAAATTCCTAAATGCACCATGCATTGTCCACAAACCTCATTAAAAAAGAAACACACACACACACATCCCAACCCCAAATGTGTCAATCCCTCTGGGGACTTCTAAGTATCTGGGTTGCTTACATCTTCTGTCCCCACCTGGACAGTGCTTACTGTACAAAGCACATTACATGGAAAATATTAGTAAGATGTTCTTGACCCAAAACAGCATAAAAATATTGGCGCGTATGGAAGAGTCAGGGGCGAGGAGACAAGAAAACAGAAACGCAATCAGCAGCATACCCCGTTTCGCAACATGTAGTAATCCAGTGTTCTGCCCGCTTCCAGCCATATCCCCTTCCTGGGGTCTTCATCCGAAAGAAACAGCCCATAGTCAGAAGCTGGAACATAAACAGAAAGAAGCAGAGAAGATACAGTGGGGATGAAGCCAGCACTGAGTAGCAGGCCCTGAGCCTGCTTACTCGGCAGGGTTGTGAGTGTCCTTCTCCAGACAGAAAGGTTTCATTCTGACAATGTAGCTGACCGCTGGGGCTGAGGCTAAGAGTCGAGCTGCAGACACACCCACAAACAAGGCTCATGTGTCTAAAAAGCCATGGGCCATAGCTGTGTCTACAGCACAAGGAAACATCAAGAGCAGTGCAGCTCAAACTTCATTCTCACTGAAGGTGATTTGTTCTTCCTTCCTTGCTGGGAAAACCAGGCAAGACTCCTTGAAGAATGACAAGATGGCATGGAGAAACTAAGGAAGGTGTCACCCAAGTCCAAGGTCACTGAGGCAAAGGGGGATAGGTTACACCTGTGGATCCCTCCATCATCCCAGCACAGCATCACACAGGACAGGTACAGTCCCTGCCCCCATGACCACCAAATTGTGGAAAAGCCTAGAAAATTAAGTTTCATGTCCTCCCCAGAACTCCTGAATCTGGCCTAGGAAGTATAAAAGGCAGGGGCGGCTGGCAGGAGGGGAGCAGCATCAGGTGGTATCCAACGACTTGTGGCTTCCTTAATGCAATTCATGGGCACCTAAGGGACCCAGAGCACACTCAGAGCTCCTGCTGTTTCTCAGGAAAAATGACTCCAAGGTCTTCAAATTCTCTACCTTCGAACTGGAGCCGTACAGCAATGCAGCCCTAAGAAAACTGACAAATCAGAGAGAAACAACAACAAAGGGACTGAAAACTAAAGGCAGCGAACTGATATGCCACCAAATCTTGGAACAAGGTTGGGAGGTAAGCAAAATTTATTTCTGGGTAATCTCAAAATAACACAGCATTAAGAAACTATACATAATGCTTTCCAAACAAAGGACCTAAGTGTTTTCTGAAAAGTAGGTCTTTTTAAAGACACCCATTTCGACGTACAGTGAGCCCTGATGGGATGTTTCACTTTGACCTTTGCAATTTTTGAAGGCAAGTTTTATCCCACGTTGATACTAACAGCTGTCCTGTTGGGAATGATCCCAATTTCTCAACTATCAGTCAAATAAACATTAAGTAAAGCAGGGAAATGTAGAGAGAGGACAAAGGAAAGGGAAAATAAAATGACATGAATGTCTTTTATTTAAACTCAGATTAATGGGGGCCTGTAGTTTGCATATCAAACAAATGCCTCCCCAACCCTTTTAATGACTTTGAGGGAGAAGTTTGTAAGGCTCCTTTATGGGCTTGAACCAGAAGCCTTGCCCTGGGTCCTAACAGCTGTGGCAGGTGTACATGCGTGCACAACAGGGCTCAGGATACACGCAGCCAGCAACTCTGAGAGCAGCTTCATTCATACTCTACTGGGCAAATGCACTGATATATCCAAAAGTGGTTTGCCAGCTGCACAGCGTGGGAGGGCCAAGATGCTGGGTGTGGAGATGATGGTAACCCAGAGGTGGTCATTATCATCACATTCTTTATCCAGGGAACAAAGTGTGTTCCGTCTCAGATGTTACTCCACTTAAAACATGCACACTCGTGGGCAAGTGCACCACTCAGGCCTCTGTTTCTTTAGCTAAAAGGTAAAGAACTGAGAAACACATTTTAAGAAGCCAATGCATCAGCAACTACTCACCTTGCCCAGTCTGTGCCTCAGGGACCCGTTCCCGGATAACTCGACATGCATCGTACACAGCGGTCGATGGCTCAAACTGCATGGTCTTCACCACATTACAGTGGCGGACACAGATCTTTAAGGACAGGGCCACCATCTTCCTCGATGATTGGAAGGGTCTCAATTAAAATTTCTGGAAAACAAAAAGGCAAATTATAATTATTTCAACTTGGGTAGGGGGAGAATGCTCAACTCTCAAGTCAACTTAAAAATCAAAAGAGTTCTTTCTACCATCTTCCCATGTTACTGTAACAGTGCACATGAATGCCAAAAAGAGAGGCCAGTACCACTTTTTAAAAAAATTAATTTATTTGAAATGCAGTTACAGAGAGATCTTCTACCCGCAGGTTCACTCCCCAAATAGCACCAATGGCCAGGGCTGGGCCAGGCCAAAGCCAGGAGCCTGGAATTCCATCTGAGTTTCCTACATGCATGGCAGAGGCCCAAATACTTGGGTTATCATCCAACACTCTCCCAGGTAAATTAGCAGGGAGCTGGACTGGAAGTGAAGCAGCCAGGACTCGAACCAGTGCTCCTACGGGATGCCTGTGTTGCCAGGGTCATTTGGCTCCTGCTCCAAAGTCACTGACAGGTCTCTAACTGTGAGGATGAAGCATGGTCACACTGGTGAATCTGAAATCATTGATGATCACAGAGCTGGGAAAACTGTGAACTTCACAAGTAGGTTAAATAAGCATGGAGTGATTGGCCCCAGATTTGACATGCAACTGAAAGATCCAGAAAAATACCAGAGCCCTCTGCTCACGCTTGGCCAGCTTGGTTCTCCTATAATGACCACCTCGGCTGGCTCCACAGGCCACAAAGATGCAAGAGGAGGCGAGACTCTGGCTTCTGTCTTTTAGAGATGCCCCATGAATAAAAAGCCTCAACAGACTCTGCTTCCAACAGAAAAGACATCAAGAGCATAAAACAACAACTAAACAGATCATTTTTACTACTGCAAAGTTGGTTGTTTTTTTAAAGATTTATTTATTGATTTGAGAGGCAGAGTTACATACAGAGAGAGGAAGAGACAGAGAGAGAGGTCTTCCATTAGCTGGCTCACTCCCCAAATGGCTGCAATAGCCAGGCTGGGCCAGGCCAAAGCCAGGAGAAAGGAACCAGGAACTTCATCCAGGTCTCCTCCATGGGTGCAGGGGCCCGAGCACCTGGGCCATCTTCTAATGATTTCCCAGGCCATAAGCAGAGAGCTAGAGCGGAAGAGGAACAGCTGGGACACAAACTGGCATATTGATGAGAGGCTGGCACTGCAGGAGGAGGCTTAACCTACTATGCCACTGGCACTGGTCCCTATAGCACAGTTTTAAAAATTGGCTTTGACAGTGGAGGATGGCCCAAGTGCTTGGGCCCCTGTACCCACATGGGAGACCAGGAGGAAGCACCCGGCTCCTGGCTTCAGATCGGCATAGCTCCAGCCATAGCGGCCATTTGAGGGGTGAGCCAACAGAAGGAAGACCTTTCTCTCTGTCTCTCCCTCTCACTGTCTGTAACTCTACCTCTCAAATAAATAAATAAAATCTTTATAAACAATTGGCTTTGAAAAATTCGAAGAGTGACAACAACAGTCACGTATCACAGAATATATCACAGGTGATAAGTAGACTCCCGTAGGAGGAAAGAGCCACAGATGTTTGGCAGGCCTCCCTCTCAACAGCTCTCCCTACTTGGGGTTTCCCAAGAGTGGAATTCCCAAGTTAATGTAATCAAGGACACAGGCAGAGAGCCTTAGACAGCCCCGGCTGTCTTGTTAAGTAAGATGCCTCTGTCAGCAGCCTCTGTGTCCCAGGGTCCCAGCTCCCAGGAACAGGGCAGGTTCATGGATGCCCACTTGGGTGCTCTTCATGGCAACAGAGCTCGATCATTCCCCAGAAGCCCTACCTTCCAGGCCCTGCTCCATCGTTAGGGACCTGTGTCAACTTGAGCAAGTCACTGTGGCCACTCTGTGCCGCAATTTCTCTACAAATCGAGGCACTGTAGTTGACATCAGCCCCGCAAAACTCATAAAAGAGAGCCCCGAGGGGAGTCAAGGGCAGGCCAAGGCCCAGCCACAGTGGTCAGCCTCAAACTCCACGTGGGCCATACAGCTTCACAATTCTGAGGCCTCGAGGCAAATAAAACATCAACTCGGTTCTGACTGCATTCGGATAAATCACTGGGATATTTTTGCTTCTTACCAATCAGTGGTTTGAGAAAACATGAGGTCAGGATAGCTTTGAATTCACAATCGCCTTCTTTTTTAAATAAGTCCAACAATTTCACGCTTCTTCTTGCAGTTGGTGGCCCTGCTCTATTCTGCAGTCAGAAACAGTGCCTGCTGCCACTCCTGCCAGTTTCTGTCAAATAAATGTATGCCCTGGGCACAAGACAGAGGCAGAGAAAAAAAAAAATACCTCTGTTACAAACATCTTTTTTCCTTGTGCCTGGAGAACCATGCAGATTTACTGGGCTGTCATCCCAGCCAACACAACGCAGCCCATTACAGTCAGGCAGGGGCTAACACACTGCATGGGCAGCAGGAGTCACGTAACTCCGCAGCAGTTCCACACTTACACTCCCATCTGGTCTTTCACTAGAGAGCTGCAGGGAGCAAACCTGGACTCCAAGTCCCAGAGGTTTCTTTCCCACTGGAGGAGGCAAGTGCAAGAAGCACTGAGATGGCCAAGGGCAAAGAGGACCACAGGCTGCCCGGCTGTGATGACCAGGAAGGTGCTGTCTCAGCAGGCTTGATCCACTGGCTTCCTAACTACCCAACTGGGTCCCGTGGTGCAGGGAATGTTTTCATCATGATTTTTAATTTGTATTTCTTTGGGAAGGAGGGAGGGGGAAGGAGAGAGAGAGATAGGGAGGGAGGGAGATAGGGAGAGAGGAGGAGGAAGAGAAGGAAGGAAAGAGGGAGGAAGGGAGGGAGAGAGAGAGATACAGACACAGGGAGAGAGCTCTCATCCACTGATTCACTCCCCAAATGCCTGCAACAGCTGAGACTTGGCCAAGCCAAAGCTGAGAGCCAGGAACTCCAATCCAAGTTTCTCCCACATGAGAGGCAAGAACCTGATTACCTGAGCCTCACCTCTGCCTCCCAGGGTCTGCATTAGACAGAAGCTAGAGCCGAGAATCGAACCCAGGTACTCCAATACAGGACACGGGCATCTTAACCAGCACCTTAAGAGCTAGGCCAAACATACATCCCCTGAGGGTGTTTTTAAACAGATGCCCGAGTGTGTCTGGGCACAGTTTACACAAGTCTCACGAAGCAACCACTCATGCGTCCCACTGTAAGTTCACTCTGACCTCTGCTTCCATTTGGAATGGATTTTGTCCATGAAAATATTTCTTTTTTGAGAAATGTCAAGATACACTCCTCAACAAACAACAGCCAAGTGCATGAGAAATCTGCCAAGACAGAATGAATTTCTTACAGCCTGGGCAGAAGCTGGACTGCTGGCATGGCAGAGGGGTCCAACTACTTGACAATTTTCCACCTGCAAGAGTAAAGACTAATTTAAAGCTCTCCCACCCCTCTGTGTTATTTGTTTGTTACAGGGATAGTGAACCAATGAACTCCCCAGTTTTGAGAAATCAAATTTGCATTCTAGAGATAAGAGGTCTGATTTGCTGTGATGGAGAATACCTCCAACCTGGGGCTGGTGACAAGGGCAGGGTTTCCTTTAGCCCTGAAACCCACAGACATGGTTGGTGGGGGATGGTCAGTGGGGAGGACCCCGGCTCAGTGTTGCCATGGATATTGTTTATGCAAAGCACCAGAAAGGAGGGGGTGATTCATCCCTTCTGCTCTCTGACAAAAGTGTTCCAGTTGGCGCTGCCAGAGGGCTGCCCTGCCCAGGCTGGAAACTGCACTATCTCAAGAGCGAATGAGTGTTCCCCTCTGGCTATTCAGGGAGCATCCATCAATGGGAGACACAGAGCTGTGACCGGGGCCCCTGGAGCCTAATGGAATAGCAGGACCTAATACCAGAGCTCAGAAGCAGAAGACACACAGAGTGTAGAGACAGACAGATGGAGCAACAGAGTGGGGAGAAACAGGGAGCCTGCAGGAAACTTGCAGAGAGGTCAGAAGGAAAAATCTCTGCCCAAAACAACTGGGAACATGGATTTGGGATGAGCTTGTTTGTGATGTATTCAATGGAAAGGAGTGGTGGATAGTTGAGAGCAACCTGGAGATATAACCTGGGAGGGAGGGACTAGAAAGGCCACACAGGGAGGAAGAGAGATTCAGGATCTGACCCGAGGACCGGGTTCTGGAACAGTGGCACTGAATCAGCAAGAGGAGGAGGAACTGGTAGAGGGAGCCTGGGGAAGGCAGGAGAGGAGGACAGCCAGAGTCCACAAGAGTGTGCACTGAGCAGAAGGGAGAGAGGCAGCATAGTAACTGCTCACAGTTCACATGCCACAGACACAATGGGGTCTGGCCACCTGGAGGTTGCTGTCAGTGCATGCAAGAGAGTCTTCAAAGGGCAGCTGGAGCTGCTGATTCAGGAGAGAGGCGGAGGAGGGGCTGCCGCAGCAGATAAGGAGTGGTCATCTGAGCAGGTCTGCTGGGAAGAGGGTAGAGCAACAGGAGGGAGTTCTGAATGAGGCTTTTAGGATTTGAGATCCTAAGGTCTGAGCTCACACATTGCATATCTGCTGGGCATTCCACAGGAACTCATTTACACAGACATGGGTTCCACCTTACTGCGGCTCTAGGCTCAGTCTCAGGACAAGTGTGCACCCTTCCTCACCACACATGATCTCCACCCAGAGCCTGGCCCATGGTGCTGGTGGACGGTTGATGGGTGGGCAGGTCTTGGTCCTTGCAAAGGACCAAAGAGTCTGAGGTTCAGGTTCAATTCCAGGACTATTCATGCTTGGATTTCTGCACCAGTTACTTTCCCTCTCCCATCTTCCAGAGAGCAGCAGTCAGCTCCTATGCAAGGATGTTCCTGGAGGAGACTCGATGTGTGGCCAACTCTTCTCATTAGATCCCTCTGTTTCCTCCTCTTAACAGTGCATAAAGAGGCCATGCAACAGAGGCAAATGTCTTAGTTCAAGGCAGATGTTCAAGAGAAACTGTGACATTTGTGTTCTCAACTTTTCTATCACCCCAAACAACTCCTGTAAAAAGCATCAATACTACTACATGGAAACACAGTCTACCAAAACAAACAGAAAACCTCAAAACTGAACCTGTCATCCTCAAACAGCACTTGTACCCAGGTCTAAGATAGAAAGCTCCATTGCTGTCTTCTTATTCCTGTCCCTCTTTCATATGATTCCATGTACCTCTGTATAAAGACAAGGTATTTTTACCACCATAATGGAGGACGAGCACTCCCACAGGGAAACCTGGCTGAGGTCTGGCACCACAGTGCACCATGACTTCATCTCCCTCCCCCAAAAACCACAGCCATGAGCTGTCCTAAGCACCACTCACACAGAATCGGAGTCTTGACAAATGGACATTTGTTGGAATTAAGCTCCCTGATTTACCCTATGACAACAAAGGATGGGATTAAAGCTTAAAGCCAGAAATGTCAGCTAAAGAGACAGTCTTGTGTATTTTCACCACTTGTGAGCAATCACTGGACTTAGCTTTCCAAACCCACACTGATGTTTATTTTTTTTAATTTATTGCTTTATTTGAAAGGCAGAGTGACACAGATCCTCCACCCTTTAGTTCACTCCGCAGATGGCCACAACAGCTAAAGTTGGACCAGGTCAAAGCCAGGAGCCAGGAACTCCATCCAGGTCTTCCCTGTGGGTGGCAGGAGCTCAAGCACACAGGCCATCCTCTGCTACCTTCCAAGGTACATTAGCAGCAGGAAGCTGGACTAGAAGTGGAACAGGCGCCACGGCTCACTAGGCTAATCCTCCGCCTTGCGGCGCCGGCACACCAGGTTCTAGTCCCGGTTGGGGCGCCGGATTCTGTTCCAGTTGCCCCTCTTCCAGGCCAGCTCTCTGCTGTGGCCAGGGAGTACAGTGGAGGATGGCCCAGGTGCTTGGGCCCTGCACCCCATGGGAGACCAGGAAAAGCACCTGGCTCCTGGCTCCTGCCACCGGATCAGCGCGGTGCGCCGGCCGCGGCGGCCATTGGAGGGTGAACCAACGGCAAAGGAAGACCTTTCTCTCTGTCTCTCTCTCTCACTGTCCACTCTGCCTGTCAAAAAAAAAAAAAAAAAAAAAAGAAGAAGTGCAACTCAAACAGGTGCCCAGATATGGGATGCAGCAGCTCAACCCCCATTGCGCCACAACAATGGACTCTCCTGCAGATGTTTAAACCTTAAAGTATTTGTGCAGGCATTGCGGTGCAGTGGGTTAAGCAGCCACTTGCAATGCAGGCAGCCCATCTCAGAGTGCCCATTGAAATCTCAGCTGCTCTGCTTCCAATCAAGCCCCCTGCTAATGCATTTGAGTAGAAAGCAGAAGACGGCCCCCACTACCCATGTGAGAAACAGGGATAGAGTTCCTGGCTCTTGGCTTTAACCCAGATCAGCACTGCCAATGTGGCCAACTGGGGAGTGGACCAGCAGATAGAAGATGGATCTTTTTCTCTGTCACTCTGATCTTCAAATAAATAAATAAATCCCCTTTAAAAAAAACTTCAACATCTTATATTAGCTGTTAATAGATTAGTATTAATGGCTGAAGAATTAGGGTGGATGCTTGGCCCAATTATGGCACCTGAAGGTAGGACCCTTGGGAAGGTCTGAGTGGGTTAGGTTGTGAGGGTGGCACTCCACATAGAAGAGAGAAGAGTGTATTCCCAGTGTCTCTGCTTCTGGGCTCATCTCTGCACTTGCTTCGCCACTGTCAGCCTCACCCCATGCCTGACTGCTGGGGCCACCAGATCTTGAACTGTGAACCTCCAAACTGTAAGCCAAAATAAACCTTTTCCTTTTCCTTCCCAAGATGCTCCTGTAGTTAAAGTAACAAAACCTGACTAATGAAGACATCCCCCAAAGTCCCAAGACAAGGATATGGCTCAGACAAGGTGTCTCCATCCAAGTTTGCACTCCTTCTCTCCGCCCCCTCCCCCAGGTTGTTTTCAGGACAGCACAGCATGGGGGCAGCCTGCCAGAGGCCTTGGCTTCCACTTTGCATATCCTAAGCCCTCTGCCAATTCCTGCCTCTCCAGGCTTTTATTTAATAGTGCCCAATTGGAGCCTAAGAGAGCTAATCAGGTTTCCTTTTCTGATTTGGTCTCAAGAAAGCTCAGAGCCAAACCTGTACACAATATCTTGCAGTGTTAACAGTTTGATCCTTACCTCTATTTTATGATGGTATCCTGGTTGTTCCTTTTTATTCTACCCCAGTTTGAAGGCATGCCTTTTACTGAATCTTAGGTCTTTTTTGCTAAGAGACAGGATATGCATTCATAAAACCTGCATTATTTGTCTTTCCCTGGTCTCTTCTCACTCTGACCTTTTTTGCCCTCAAAGTACATGTGAAGGTCACCCAGACCAACAATAAAACCCTCCTGTGGCATCCTCTGTGGAAGAAAAGCCAAAGGAACCAGCAGTGAAACTCAGACATTCTCCTTTCAAAATAAACACCTTTCAGACCCAGGGAGCTGCAAACATCCCAGGATGATGGCCACAGCACAGACTGCCCAGCCTTGCCCTGCTCCACCCAGAGACAAACAAGTCCAGCTCCAGCTAATGCTGCCTCCGGGCAAAATGTCCACCCCTGATCAAAGTGAACCACCATGCCTGCAATCCCCACCTAGCTAGTGGGGGCCATGAGGTTCTCTAACCCCACCCCTGCCTTACCAGCTGCACACACGAGAGCTGGTTATCTAATTTCCATCTGCCTCAGTCTCCTCCTCTATAGAATGGGTGATATTAACAAATGGACTTATAAAGTTGCTAGAGAATTAAATTAGACTCGATATCAAAGGCACATAAAATGCTAGGTAAGGGTTCGTTAGAATTAATATTCATCATGAGGGGCAGGAAAACACTGGAAGCAGCACACTGTCTGTAGCTACCATCTGGGCTACAGAACTCATTTTATTATTTTTAGTTTTGCATTTACAATAACCTAGCACTGTAACAGACCTGAGGGAGTAAGGAGAGACAAGACTCCTGTCTATACACAGCTCACCTTCCAGGGAGCCCTTCATTCATCCCTATTCCAGACATACCACACGCATTCTTCTGGACATAGGACCCCAAGGATGAGCAGGATGGCTGAAGACGTCTGTGAAGCATCTACCATCCAGCGGCAAGGTTGCTGGTTCCGCCAAGCCAACAGATCAATAGAGGAAAGGCTGGCATTACAATGGGTTCCTGCACTGGGGTTTGTCAATCAACTCTGCTCAGGGGGAGGCACTCAGGGAGCTCTGAACATTCCCCTGTAAAGCAGAGTCCCGGTGCCCACCCAGCAAGACCACAGAGCCAGGCCACCACACTTCAGTGGTGTCAGTGAGGACTTGGCCACCATCCCCATCCTCTCCCGAGCTTCAGCCACTCATTCTCCACCATGATCCACTGGAAGGCCACGTGCTACACCTGTCCCCTTCTTTATGTTGGTTCCCCTCTCAGCAGGTGTTACATGAGAGGGATTCCAAAAGTCTGAGGCAAAACACATATAGTGAAAAAACCATGCATGGATATCAAACATTTTTGGCACCAAAATAAATGTATCATTTAGTTCCATTTATTTTATGATTTACTTATTTATTTATTTGAAAGAGCTACAGATGGGGGGCGCAGGGAGAGAGGTCTTCCATCTGCTGGTTTACTCCCTAAATGGTGCAAAGGCTGGAGCTTAGCCGATCTGAACCTAGGAGCCAGGAACCAAGAGCTTATTCTGGGTCTCTCATGTGGGTGAGGAGCCCAAGCACTTGGGCCATCTCCTACTACCTTTCCAAGTGTATTAGAAGAGAGCTGGATCAGATGTGGAGCAGCTGGGACTCAAACCAGCACCCATATAGGATGCTGGCACTGCAGGTGGTGGCTTTACCTGCTATGCCACAGTGCCCCATAGTTCCATTTCTTGCAGAACTCTGTTAAGTGCCCTCATACAACCCTGTCTGATAAACAGCATACAACACAAGACCAGATGACTGAAATGTAATCATCATTCATCCACATTCACATCCCAATCTCCCATGAATACTTCTGCCCTCTCCAAGGAATGCCAACGACAGCACTTCGCATTCTCTCCACCCCTCATCGGCTGCTCAGCAAGGGAAGAGAAGCTGGGGCTCCTCCAGCAGCTGAGAACCCGTCATGCACTAGGTAACCAGCAGCAAAAGCTGGGCTGCTCTCCTCTGCCTTGAGCTCCAGAGCGCTCTGTGCTCAGGCACATCGGGGCTCCCCTTGAACATTCAGGATGCTGACTATGAACAGACTGGGCATACACAGTGCCTGTATGTCGCCGTCCAGCAAGGTCAGTCACGCCAACCTTCCCTGGGTGCTATCTGCAGGACAGAGCCCCACTGTGGCTCATCTCCAGTTACGCTTTATCAAGGAACAACATTTTCTGTGAGTTAGCAGCCCCTTCATTATTACCTTATCTCTCCACTGGAACCCTCATCTCTCTTTGGGATCAGTGTGAACCCAGAGGATAGAGCCTGAGTGGAGAGATGTCCCTCGCCCTACAGCCACAACTTGTGACAGCTCCATCTAATTGTAAGCACAAAGTAAATAGTAACACACACAGCTGACATGATTTTCCCACATGGCTAACAGCTGCTTTAGGAAAGAACTGAGATGAATACCATTCGCTTGCAGACAGAGCACAGAGACCGGTGAGAAGCATCCGTAAGAATCTCTGATTCCTTCTCCTTCAAAGTGGCATGGAACCCAGCACGACTGTTGAACTCTGAAAATTTAAACTACACATAACAGTTATTAAAAGTCAAGTGGCGGCCGGCGCCACGGCTCACTAGGCTAATCCTCCGCCTAGCGGCGCCGGCACACCGGGTTCTAGTCCCGGTCGGGGCGCCGGATTCTGTCCCGGTTGCCCCTCTTCCAGGCCAGCTCTCTGCTGTGGCCCGGGAGTGCAGTGGAGGATGGCCCAGGTGCTTGGGCCCTGCACCCCATGGGAGACCAGGAAAAGCACCTGGCTCCTGGCTCCTGCCATCGGATCAGCGCGGTGCGCCGGCCGCGGCGGCCATTGGAGGGTGAACCAACGGCAAAAAGGAAGACCTTTCTGTCTCTCTCTCTCACTGTCCACTCTGCCTGTCAAAAAAAAAAAAAAAAAAAAAAAAAAAAAAAAAGTCAACTGGCAAAGGAGAAGTGGAGAGATAATTAGCCCCACACACAGGTGTGAACTTAGCAGGCCACACAGGTCAATAACAATTCCAGCAAGTGGTTAGCACACAGGGCTGGTTTGCAAACCCCCAATAACCACCACATATTCTTATCTGTTCCCAGTAGACCAGCAAAAATACACACATGCAAAGAGGTATCAGAAAAACTTCTGCCATCGGCGGTCCATCCTCCCCCTCAAGGACTGCATCATGACAGCCACCCTGGAATCTCCAGGCCCCAGCGCAGCACCCAGTAGCACTGAAAACTCCATGAATGTTTGCAGAATGAATATACATTCCATGGGAAGATTTAACCAGCTTTTTAAAAATTAGTCATCAGGAAGCATTCATATGAAAATCATAACTAAAGGACCAACAGAGAGCCAAGGTCCAGCAGGCCACACTGAGTCTACTTTTCAACAAATGGTTGGAGAGACTACAGAAGCTTACAATAAGTCCCTGAAGCCAGCACTGTGGCACAGAGGCTGAAATCGCTGTCTGTAGTGCTGGCATCCCATATAGGCACTGGTTTGAGTCCCAGCTGTTCTACTTTCAATGCAGCTTCCTGCTATGGCATCTTGGAAAGCAGTGGAAGATGGTCCAAGTGCTTGGGTCTCTGCACCCACATGGCAGACCTGGTGGAAGGTCCTGGCCCCTAGTTTCAGCCTGGCCCAGCCAGAGACAAAGCAGCCATTTGAGGAGTGAACCAGCTGGTGGAAGATCTCTCCCTCCCTCCCTCCCTCTCCATAACTCTTTCAAATAAATAAGAAGTCTTCAAAAGAAAAAAAAGTCCCTGATCTTGAAAAATGAGAAATTTCTAGACCCTATACTGATCGCTCACGACAAAGGTTCCAATATGCACTTATTGAATGCATGAATGGAGGCACAAGCCAGCATTTCTGCCCCTCACTAAGAAAACCAAAGACAGTGCCTACAACATGAACACACAGTGAGTGAAGACCTGTGATATTGCTTTCCATTTTCAGATGAAGAAACTTGAAACCCTGCCATCAAGAGCCCTTCCCCAGGACACACTACTGGAGCACAACCACCAGCCCTTCTCACACTGCCACAATGAAGAGACAAGGCTGTCACACTGTGTGCACAGAATGCTCCAAGGACCCCTCCAGCATGCCTTTCCTCCTGGTCAGGCAGCTCATGACACTGGCCCTTGAAATTCCACCGTTATAGATATTGTCGCTCATAAAGATTTGCTCCTATTTAAATTTTGCTATCAAAGTGCATATGGGCATTTATCATCCATCACTGTCTCAGAAAGGTAAGATCCAGAAGGCTTCGGGCAAATTAGCTGACAGCTGTCCTTCATTAATGGCAATGCCTAATTAAGAGGAAACTGCAGAGGATAGAGCAGTGTGCTGCAGACACATCTCCAACTCCGGCACTGCTGGGCAGGAGCACAGAGCAGGGAAAGTGGGAAAAACACCCGTGGAAAGGGAAGACAACAGATGCTTATCTTTCCATAGCTTCATCATTTTGCTCAGAGCTGGTTTTTGATGTACATGGCATTTTGAAATGTATGAGCAATCAGATTCAAATGTCTTAGCAAAAGGATCCAGGTACCTATCCACTAACCAGTCTCACCCACTTTTCACCTCCCACTCCCATCAATGAGTACTCTCTGTAACTGATGTCTTCCAATTCCTATGCCACTTGTTGCAGCCTTTTAAGATTTTATTTTTTAAATTTATTTGACAGGTAGAGTTACAGATAGTGAGAGAGACAGAGAGAAAGGTCTTTCTTCTGTTGGTTCACTCCCCAAATGGCCGCTACGGCCAGCGCTGCGCTGTTCCGAAGCCAGGAGCCAGGTGATTCTTCCCAGTCTCCCATGCGGGTGCAGGGGCCCAAGCACTTGGGCCATCCTCCACTGCCCTCCCGGGCCACAGCAGAGAGCTGGACTGGAAGAGGAGCAGCCAGGACTAGAACCCGGTGCCCATATGGGATGCCGGCGCCGCAGTTGGAGGATTAACCTAGTGCACCACAACGCTGGCCCACTTGTTTCAGCCTTTGTGTCTGAAATGCACTACCCTCATCTCCAGTTCCCCTGTTCCTCACCCATCAAGCTCAGCATCTAACTTTGCTCCTCAGTGCACCTTTCAGCCCACTCTGGGCAGCAAGGATCCCTCTCCTCCCCTCAGCTCTGGGAGCCTTCAGCTGTAACCTCTTCCAGCACCAGCCCTCCTGGGCTGACTCACTACTGCTACCTCCTGAAGGTCATGGGCACTGCAGGGCCCCATAGCATTTCCACCTATAGGTTCTCCAATATGCACTCAACAGGATGGACAGTAAAACAGTCTATGCTTTTCTGCAATAATACCCCCCCCCCCAAAAAAAAGGACAATCTAGGAGGATACGAGGGCTCCTAGCCTGTGTGTGAAATACTGTTTTTCCTAGGGTGCAGCGATGAAGGCTGGGTGGGATCCCCCTCAGCAAGCTCACGGTCCATCTACAGCTGCCAAGACAGCTGAATGCATTATCCCCACATCTCAGTCCGCTGGCAGTCTCCCTTTCAGTCCTGCTCTTGTTCCTCGCTAACAAAGGAAGGTGTCTCCAATTTAAAGCCCAGTCTTCATTTTTTTATACTTGAGTTCATTCCAATGATTGAATATAGATTATTTCCAAAAATGGATATGATAGAAAAGTAAAAAGCAAGTCTGGGGGGGGGGGTAAAACAGAGGAGAAATGAAAGTGAAGGTTAAGACCATGAGAACCGTGAATTATTTGCCATTCATCTGGGTTGCTGGGAATAACTCTTCTATTATTTGGTTTTTCTGACCTTTGGTGGCAAGCCTATAAAACCTCAGGCAAGCAGATGCTCTAGACTCCTGCTGAGGCCAATAAACCAGTTTTATCATTAAGGCACACATCACTGCAGGGGATGCAGCTACCCTTACTCAGAAAAAAAAAAAAAAAGCTTTCTTCTACAGTGTGTTTTCAAAAGGTTCATGGAAAATGAAGATTACAGCTACATGCACATTTTGTTTTGCACCAATATAAACTTATATTTTAATTCTACTTTCCCACAACTTTCTGAAGTACCCTCATACAGTGATGGGGGGGGAGGGGCAAAAATTCAGCATTTTCCTGATGGAACCTGGATGGATAGGTGAAAACCGCACACAAGTTCCTTCTCAAGGGACCTTCGTCATGCCTGTGTTTCATTTTCTGCTAAAGTAAAACAGAAGAGTATCTACTGAAGCAGCGTGGGTTCAGATTGCGAGTGACCATGCACATCCACGTGATGGTGTTTGGTTTCACTTAAGAAACTGAAAAAGTCTCCCCCTTCCCGGCTCCACCTTCAAGCCTAAAAGGACCAGCACATCAAGGCTACACACTCACATCATGCATCACTCATAAGGGCTGCAGCACACGGTTTTGGCAAGCAGGAATTTGGAACAAAAAAGGAAGAGAAAACTAAAAACATATTCTTGTCACTCATCTGTGTCGGTCCCATAACCGCAAAACTAAAAAGCATTTAGAGAAATCTGGCAAATATTTGGGAAAATGAAACCTTAACGAGGAACTAAACTTCATATTCCTGCAGACCCCAAGTTCTTCGGCAAATCATCACACAGCCAACACAGCATTCACAGATGAGATTTTCCAACCAGCCTCATTTTCTATGGCCACTGACTACAAGATCACTCCTATTTTATACTTAAATATTGCAATGTTTAGGGCCAACACTGTAGTGTCTTGGGTTAAGCTCTTACTTGCAACATTGGCATCCTATATTAAAGCCAGTTAGAGCCCTGACTGCTCCACTTCTGATCCAGCTGCTTGCATTACTATGTGCCTGGGGAAGGTGGCCAGAGTGCTTGAGTCCCCACCACCCATGTAGGAGTTTTGAATGGAGCAGTCAATGGCTCCTGGCTTTGACCTGGCCCAATCCCAACCATTGTGGCCATTTGGGGAGTGAATCAGCAGAGAGAAAATCAATCAACCAATCAACCAACCAATCTCTCTCTCTCTCTCTCTCTCTCTCTCTCTCTCCCTCTGACACTCAGCCTTTCAAATAAATAATATATTTTTTTTAATTGCAGTGTTTCAGTTAAATTATACAGAACTTGCAGCATGCCTAGTCTCAAACTCAGAAGTCACTCAGTGCTGTTCTCTACAGGATATGTAAATCCTTACTGTAATGTTCTCATTCTCCTGCATATAAGCAGTAACACCAATAAATGTATGGATTTTAAAACTTTTTAAATAAGAGAAGCTAACAATATGTAAGTGATTACCTGCCTGGAACCAATTCGAACCCTCCCCCCCCCCTTTTTTTGACAGGCAGAGTGGACAGTGAGAGAGAGAGAGAGACAGAGAGAAAGGTCTTCCTTTTGCCGCTGGTTCACCCTCCAGTGGCCACCGCGGCCGGCGTGCTGTGGCCGGCGCATCGCGCTGATCCGAAGCCGGGAGCCAGGTGCTTCTCCTGGTCTCCCATGTGGGTGCAGGGCCCAAGTACTTGGGCCATCCTCCACTGCACTCCTGGGCCATAGCAGAGAGCTGGCCTGGAAGAGGAGCAACCGGGACAGAATCCGGCGCCCCGACAGGGACTAGAACCCAGTGTGCTGGCACCACAGGCAGAGGATTAACCTATTGAGCTGCGGCTCCAGCCTCGAAACCCTTGTTATAGGTCAAGAACCTGACCCTTCAATATAACCCATACTCAGAGGTTTTTTGAGTCTTCACTTGAACAGGGCAGACACAGTGCTTGGGTGATTTGACAGACAGTGGGACGAGGTACTCTGCCTTCTAATGTGTGCTATTTAAAATGGGAAACAACATGTAGAAGTGTAGGGTTTGCATAAGGACAGTGGTAAAATGAGAGAAAGATTTATTATTGAAAATGCTGTTTGCAGGAGCCATTGAAAAGGCACTGTTGTATGCCACACACTAGACTAAGCACCTCACCTAACGACCCTGTGGGAAAGGTCCTCTTTGCTCTTGGTAAATTAGGCTTAAGGGAGGTTATGTCTTGTAATAGTCAAAAACAAGACTTCGCACTTTACTCAAAAATAAGCACTGCTGGCACTCTGGGTTAAGCACCACTTGAGATGTCCGAATCCTACCTGGAAGTGCTTGTTAGAGTGCTCACTGCTCTGCTTTCCATCAAGCTCCCTGCTGATGCACCCTGGGAGGCAGCAGGTGCTATTGTAAGTGCTGGGCACCTGCCACCCACATGGGAGACCTCCTCACTTGAGCCTGGTCTTCACCCTGGCTATTGTAGGCATTTGGGAAGTGAACAAGTGGATGTAAGATCCCTTGGTCTCTCTTTCACTCTGCCTTTCAGATAGGTGTGAATAAACATTTAAAAGACTAAGCACAGCTGACATTTTGACACATCTGCATCTAATATTGATGCATATTTTCATGTATCGGAGATAATATACTTAGTTTCATTCTATATCCTGAGTTTTCTACCATTCTAATTACACAGTAATCATTTCCCATAGTATTGCAAACCCTTTAGAAACACTATTTTTAATAGATACATAATATTGCAATGTAAGGTCTCATAATTTACTTAGCTGTGTCTTTGTTGTATATCAGCTATTTGTACATTTTCACTAGAATAAATAAGGCTGCAAAAAGTGTTTATTTATAACCTCTTCTGTTTCTTATTTCAGATTTTCTTTAGCTAAATGTCCCTTTTTTAAAGGAATCATCAATATTTTTAGAGAGCAATCCAGAAGACATGAAGCCAACAAGAAATAGATATCAGCAGTATGATTTATGGGTTAGCTAAATGAATATGCATTAACAACTGGGAAGGTCAATCATCAATTCAGATTTTATAGTTCAATCTACTGCATAGAACGAACCTGCCAGCTAGGGTGCAGGCTGCAAGGAACCAGATCAAGAGACAGAATTGACGGAGGAATGAAAGAGGGAGAAAACATCTGGCATGGATAATAAACCTGATTTACAGAAAAGAGGCAGAGAAAAGATAAATGCTTAACCTAATTTTAAAAATATATTGCAAAAAATGGAAATGACAGAACAAGAAAGGATTGGAACAGACTACAGAAAATAACATGGATATGTAGGGTAAATATTAGTGCTCTCTTATGAGTTTCTAGAACTGCTTGGCAGATCGAACCAGAAATTACATAAAAGCTATGAACTAAAGTGAAGTGTCCAGATCATCTTAATAAAATAAACCCAGATCAAAAGTCTTGCCAATTTCAGTCAATTATGGATAAGACTGACATTTCCTAACAACAACAACAAAATAGTGAGAAAGCCTGCACACATAAATTTCATTTCATCAAAAGCACAAGAAAGAAGTAACCCAGTCCCGTGGAGGAGACTGAAATGAGGGGCCCTTGACAGCATGGCTGGGGACAGCACAGCAGCTTAAGTAATCACTCTGAGATACTATCACTTTTATTACACATCTCTGCAGCCTGGACAAACAGAACACTGAAGATAGGGCTAGAAAAATAAAAGAAGAAATACAGAGAACAGCCAGAAAAAAAAAAAAAAGCGAGAGAGAGAGACAAAAAGCAATGACATCTTAAACAAGCAGCTGGCCTAAAGAATTTCAACCTTGGTATTGGTGTGGCATGGCATAGCAGGTAAAGCCACTGCCTGTGATGCCAACACCCCATGAATGCCAGTTTGTCCGGCTGTTCCACTTCCAATCCAGCTCCCTGCTAATGGCCCAGCAAAGCAGTGGAAGGCGGCTCAAGTACTAGGATCCCTGCCATCCATGTGGGAGACCAGGAAGAAGCTCCTGGTTTCAGCCTTCCCCAGCCCTGGTCATTGTGGTCATTTGAGGAGTGAACCAGTGGATGGAAGATCATTCTCTAACTCTCTGCAACTCTGATTTTTAAATAAATAAATAAATAAATGAGTCTTTACAAAAAATTCCAACCTTGCAAGTGCCTCATTAACAGGAACCGTGCTCCCATCTTATGATACCTATTGGCATTGGCAGTAAAACTGATAGTTCATTTTATTCCAAGGGAACCTAGCATTCTGGGCTTAAATGTGCACCCAAATTCACATGTGCAAATCCTAATCCCTAGTGATTCAGACTGTGACTGTATTTGGAGATGGTGTCTTTCCAGAGGCCATCAGGTTAAAATGAGGCCATTTGAGTCTCCTTAGAAGGAGGAGACATGTGGACACAGCAATGGTCATGCAAAGACACAGGGCCAAGACCTCTTACCATATAATAAGACAGGGTGGGGGCAGACTCTTCCCCAAAGCCCTCAGAAAGACTAGGCCTGCTGACATCTTGATCTTGGGCTTGACTTCTCACTGCCAGAGTTGTGAGACAGTGCACTCCCATTGCTTAAGGTAAGGTCTATGTTATCTCAAATGGCAGCTAATGACAACTGATTAGAAGTGTAATTAGTATACTCTTCATGTAGGTCTTGTGACATGAATTGGCAAACAGTATAGTTAAAAATAAGTGGTAAGCTGAGGGAGAAATCATAATACCATGTTTATGAACAGGATCATATAGGCAAAGACGCAGGTGTTGGTATAGGCAAAGGCAGTGGCTGGGGAAGTTCTGTGCTCAAGGAACAGAGACAGCAAGTGATGAGAGTGGAGCCCTGACCCAAGCATGGCTGACTCCAGGGTCTAAGTTTTGCTGATCACTGCCAGAGTGCATCACCCAAAAGAACCAGCACCTCGGGCCAGTGTCATTGGCAACAGGACAGCCAAGGCTGTCAGCAACTCAGAGTGCATACAGGAAAATACAGAAGAGACATTGTAAGTGACACATTATTTGGAGTGATAAAACTATATTTTTGGGGGCTGGTGCTATGGCATAGTAGGTTAAGCCTCCGCTTGTGGTGTTGGCATCCCATATGGGTGCCAGTTCATGTCCCGGATGCTCTTCTGATCCAGTTCCCTGCTGGGAAAGCAGTGGAAGATGGCTCAAGTGCCTGGGCCCCTGGGAGACCCAGAAGAAGCTCCTGGCAGCCATTCTGGGAGTGAACCAGTGGATGAAAGACTTCTCTCTCTCCCTAACTCTGTGACTTTGTCTCTCCAATAAATAAATCTTGAGGGGAAAAAAGGGACTATACTCTTTCATTTATTTCAGATTTGTTATAACTTGTGTTTTCTCAGGTACTACATAAATTTGGGGTGGGCATTGTAGCATAGCAGGTTAAGCCTCTTCTTGGAAAGCCTGCAACCCACATTGGAGCACAGGTTCAAGCCCCAGTTCCTCCACTTCTGATCCAGCTCCTTGCTAATGCACCTAGGAAGGCAGCAGAAGATGGCTAAGTACTTGAGTCTCTGCCAACCATGTGGGAGAACTGGATGGAATTTTGGCTCCTGCCTTCAGCCGGGCCCAATCTCAGCTGTTGTGGGCATTCAAGGAGTGAACCAGCAAATGGAAAATCTCTGTCTCTGTCTCTCCCTCTCTAATGACTCTGGATGGATGGATGGATGGATGGATGGATGGATGGATAGATAGATAGATAGATAGATAGATAGATAGATAGATAGATAGATAGATAGATAGATAGATAGAAAGAACTTTAACAGCAGCCCACTTGGCAGTTACTTTGCTCTTGTTGAAATAAATGGCTCTCTTCTTCCATGATTAAGCCTCTACTACGTAAAACAGGTGTGGGCAATGTCCATATAAGGCCCCTGGAATCATTAGGCCTGACTCTAATGAGGCAACTGTAGGTAGAACTTGAAATTGAAAACCCTAGAGCAACCTAATTTTTAAGTTGGCAATTCTGTTATGACCCACAAATGATGGTATAAATATCTACATGGCCCTTGGCAGAAAAAACAATTCCCCAGCCCTGGTGTAAAGGAACAGAGGTTAGAAGTACCTCTGTGGAATTTGCCCCGACATTCAGCCTGACTACCTCAAATTTCAGACACAAGTATCCAGGGGCCAATGAATCTCAAGGACAGAGAAGGTCAGACTCAGATTCTGAGTGATGGTGACAAGAGCAGCAGGGGGTAAAGATAAGGTCAACTGACACCTATTTGTCAAACACTTACAAAGTATGAGGCACTGCACTGAGAACATTAGGGAAATAAACAGGAATCTGAGGTTCAAAGGGCTTAAACTTGCACAGCACACACGTGACAGGAGGCCAGATGCTGCGTGCACAGAGAGGAGCTCAGTTTTGCCCTCCAAGAGCTCCCCCATGTTCAGGGGGAGGGACATGCATGAGCAATACAGGTCAGGAGTCTGAATGAGAACCCAAGTTGCCCTATTCATCAAAGTCCTTCCAACAGCTGAGATCCTAGGATGAAGTCATAGCTCTCAAGGCTCAGGTGGCCTTGAGGCTCCTGAAGGGCTCCAAGATCAAGGTGGATCCAGAATAGAGCTAAGTGATAAGAGCCAGTCCTAATCAACTCCAACACCAGCAAGCCAGAGGTGTCCAACCTTAACAACATCCATTCAGTGGCACAGGTCCCCAGCAAGAGTCCTTACTTTGTTATGTTTCATTTATAAAAACTGAAGGCCTAAAAATAGTTGCTGGGCTCTCTAGAAAGCTGGGACGATAAGTCTGTATGCAAAGTGGAGGAGAGAGCGCAATTATCCGTCACCTAGCACTCACAAGGGCCCGTGGCTACCCTCTCCCACTGGTGGTCCAATGCCTACTCTAGCATCCCTGGACACACTCACATCACTACTAGTGTTATCATCACTACTACCACTCTCCATGGAGATTAATATTATTATTTTTTTTTTGACAGGCAGAGTGGACAGTGAGAGAGAGACAGAGAGAAAGGTCTTCCTTTGGCTGTTGGTTCACTCTCCAATGGCCGCCGCGGCCTCCGCGCTGCAGCCGGCACATAGCGCTGATCCAAAGCCAGGAGCCAGGTGCTTCTCCTGGTCTCCCATGCGGGTGCAGGACCCAAGTACCCGGGCCATCCTCCACTGCACTCCTGGGCCACAGCAGAGAGCTGGCCTGGAATAGGGGCAACCAGGACAGAATCCGGTGCCCCGACTGGGACTAGAACCCGGTGTGCTGGCGCTGCAGGCGGAGGATTAGCCTAGTGAGCCATGGCCCCAGCCCATGGAGATTATTTTTTTTTTTTTAAACAAATCTCACTATGAAACTATGACGCTTGCAAAACTGACAGATGATGATTCTTCATGCTCCAGAAGGAGTCTTGACTTAAGAACTCACTGAATAAGCTCTGCAGGGTTTGGACGTGGGTGTCCCCTGCAAAATTCCTGAACTTAATCTCCAGTGCAACAGGATCAAAAGCTGGAAGCTGCAGGAAGTGATGAGGCCATGAGGGCAACGTCTTCACAAATGCATCAGCACCTTATAAAAGGATCGAGGGACGAGTTCACCAGCCCTGCCACAGAAGCACGCAGTGCACATCCCTCAGAGGATGCAGCAATGAGGCACCACAGCAGAGGGCAGTCCTCACCAGACACTGCACCTGCTACTCCCTTCATACTGGGTTTCCCAGCCTCCAGAACTGGAAGAGACAAGTTTCTACTGGTTGTAATCTATCCAGTCTCAGATACTGTGTTGTAACAGTACAAATGCACTTAGACAGCTTTTGGTACTGAGAATAAAAAGTAGGGTGTTCCTAAGATGAGTATCTTAAAATACGAGAGTTGCTTTGGAAGAAGGCAATAAGCAGAGGCTAGAACAACTTGGAGGAGCAAGCTGGAGAAAGCCTCATCAGCCGTGAACAGATGGTACAGGGATGTTCCAGGGAGAGCTCAGAAGAAGAGGAGGACAGATATAAGGATAGCCTAAATCTTCTTACAGATTATTGCGGCCACCCCCTTATGTGTGCAGGAAACACATTCCAAGCACTCCAATAGATATTTGAAACCATGGATAATGCTGAACACTGTATGTACCATGATTCTCCTTACATAACACATCTATGATAAATTTAATTTATAAATAAGGCACAGAGGCCGGTGCCGCAGCTCACTAGGCTAATCCTCCACCTGCGGCGCTGGCACACTGGGTTCTAGTCCCAGTTGGGGCGCCGGATTCTGTCCCGGTTGCTCTTCTTCCAGTCCAGCTCTCTGCTGTGGCCCAGGAAGGTAGTGGAGGATGGCCCAAGTGTTGGGTCCTGCACCCGCATGGGAGACCAGGAGAAGCACCTGGCTCCTGGCTTTGGATCGGCACAGTGCGCTGGCTGCAACGCGCTGGCTGTAGCGGACACTTGGAGAGTGAACCAACGGTAAAGGAAGACCTTTCTCTCTGTCTCTCTCTCTCACTGTCTAACTCTGCCTGTCAAATAAATAAATAAATAAATAAAGCATAGTAAGACACTAAAAACAAGACAATTAGAATAAAATACTGCACTAAAAGTCATATGAATGAGGTCTCTGTATCTTACAGTACTCCACATCATCTTGTTGACTATAAGGAAACTACAGAAGCAAAAACCATGGATAAATGCACAAAGTAGAGCAGGTGTTTAGTGCAGAGGGTAAGACACTGCTTGGGATGCCCACACTCCATATTGGAGTACCTGGGTTCACGTTCTGGTTCCGCTTGTGATTCTGGCTTCTTGCTAATGTGCTCACTGAGAGACAGCAGGTGATGGTTCAGGTGACTGGGTCTCTGCACCCACATGGGAGACCCAGATTGAGTTCTGGGCTCCTGCCTTCAGCCTGGACATCCTTGGCTGTTGCAGACATTTGGGGAGTGAACCAGCAGATGGAAAATGTGTCTATCTCTGTCTCTCTCTGTTTGTCTTTCAAATGAAATTTCTAAAAAAAAAATTTTTTAAAGAAAACTAGAGGAAAGACCATCCTTAAAGCTAAGTGGCAAAAAACTTGTCTGAACTGTGTCTGTGTCCTCAAACCTGGTGCAAAGCAGAGCCAGCAAGTAATGAAGTAGGACATGTGGCCAAAGCCAAGCAAAGTGTCAAAAGAGCTGTGTGGCTCATCTTGACCACTTACGGTAATATATGAGAAGAGAGAAACTAAAGACAGAATTTATAACTGGAAGGGAAACAGGCAGATTTAAAAATGTTTCAACCTATCCAGAATGTGAATTAAAAAAGCAAATCTAGGGGAGAATGGCCAGGTTGTGGCCAAGCCACCACCTGATGAGGAGGTAGCCTGGTATGGGCAGAAGGAATCCAGATGTCATCCATCCAGATAATGTAAAATTGGCCCTGAAGATGCTTCAGAGGCTGTGAGTGCTATCACCTCCAACATGGGCCCAGAGTGGCTGAGACTTAAGTGGAGGGTCCCAGGGTGTGTACAATATTCCAGGGTTCCATGCTCTAGGGTTATTTCAAGTCTCTGCTCCTGGCACAGCACTCCTTGGCTGCCTCAACTGTGATTCAGGCTGCTGCTCCAGAGGTGAGGGGTCAAGTGATAAACCTTGTAGCATCCACAGGGTGCCACTGCAGCAGATGCCAAGAGCACAGGAGTACTGGAGCGGCTCCCTGCTCCTGGTTTCAAAGTATCCTCCCAAAACTCTCTGTGCCCAGGTGGACACCATTATAGGGATAGGGTTCCAAATGGAGTCCCCCTTAGGACAATGCTCAGCAGAACTGTGGGGTCATACAGGGAGACGCTACTAGGGCTAGGCTTAGTGACACTGTAGGGGAAAGGGCTACCACCAAGGCCTCAGCCTTATACACTACCAGCATGTAACACCAGCCTGAGAGAGCTGCAGGTACTCTATTCCCGCCTGTGACAGCTGCTGTGTGGGTCGTGCCCAGCCAAGCCATGGGGGGTGGGGGTGGGGAGGAACATGCCGGGAGCCTGACCCCTGCCCCAGTGTATCCAGAGGATGGGACCCCAACTCAAAGGTGGTGATTTTCAAGCCATAAGATTTAATGTTATTTTTGCTGTTAGGATTCGGAAACCCTTGAGATCTGTTACTCCTTTCTTCTTGCCTGTTTCACCCTTTTGGAATGGGAATATCTGTCTCATGCCTGCCCCAGTATAGTCTATTGGAGGCAGGGTAGGGGAAACTTGACTCTTTATAGAGTTGGCCTCCAATTCTTTAAAATCTCATGGTCCTGCTGTTTCATTTACATTATGCATTATTTACATTATGCATGTATAATATATATCATTACATTATGCATGCATTTACAATGATCAGTGGTCAGCTTTCCATCTTCTGGTCACCAAAGACCAAAGTCTGAGCAGCATGCATCTCCACCATCCCTATCCTTAGCTTCTGCAGTTCTAACCAAGACCAAGATGAGGGCACTCCCTCTGCCTGTATGTCTATCTTGGGAACTCAAATTCAAAAAGCTCAAGGGTCTCCAAGTGAAGCAGCACCGCTTTGCATCTCTACTGGATCCCTCCATCCTGTCTTCATGTGCTGACTTAGACAGGAGTGTGGGGAGCAACTCGGACTAGACTGTTACTGGAATTAAGACTTATTCTATGCATCTGCTCTCCCACAATATGGCGCTGAGAAGGGAGTAACAACTTCTACGCAGCTGCCTCTCACCAACTTGAGTGATGACCTGCAGGAGCTGATCCTGCTCCTGATTGGAGGAGAGCAGCGTACTAGGTGTGTGGGTAGCAGAGTTGGGATTGATGGAAGAGGACTATAAAGGAGGAGAGAGACAACATGCACCAGGAACATCTATCTGAAGGAACACCTAGCAGCCCCCGAGAGAGCCGGCGGGCGGTGTGCCGCTCCCCCGCGGAAGTGGGGAAAGTGGCAGGGGGAACCGCCCTTCCACGGAGGTGGAAGGGTCGGTAGCCAACCCGGGAAGAACCAGCAGCAAACCGGGAAGGGCCGAGCAGACAAAAGAACAGCGCAGGGTCCTGTGTCATTCCCCCACGAAGAGGGGGAGCGACATAATGGTGCCGTGACTCGGATATGAAGCCTAGGCAGGGTTTAGTGTCGTTCCTCCATGAAGAGGGGGAGCGACACAGGAGGAACTTCTAAGAACCCGGCCTGGGCCTCCACTCTCCCCAAGACAGATGAGTCCCCACTGCATCTGGATCCAAGGCGACTATCAGAGGAAGAGCTGAGGTGGCACAGATCCAGGGGCTGAGGTCAGGACCGGCAGACAGGAGGCTTTATAAAGCAAAGCGCAGAGACTGGGCACTGGGGTAAAGCAAACAGCAGAGAGAGCTCAGAGACGCTCCAAATGGAGGAAGTTTGTTTCGCTTTTTGGAAGCATTTGACCACATTTTCACATTTTCCCTGACTGTTACTACACTGAGAAAAGGCTGGCTAAGGGGCCAGCATTGTTAAGTCACTGCCTGCAGTGCCAGCATCCCATACAGGCATTCGAGATGGTTCAAGTCCCAGCTGCTTCTCTTCCCATCCAGCTCTCTGCTACTACACCTGGGAGAGCAGTGGAGGATAGTCCAATTACTTGAGCACCTGCACCCACATGGGAGACCTGGGTGAAGTTCCTGGTTCCTGGCTTTGGTCTGGCCCAGCCCTAGCCATTGAGGCCATTTGGGGAGTGAACCAGCAGATGGAAGACCTCTCTCTCTCCCTCTCTGTGTGTGTGTCTCCCTTTCTCTATACATAACTCTGCCTTTCAAATAAATAAATATTTTTTAAAAAGGAAGAAAGAAAGAAGGAAGAAAATGTTGCCTAAGTATTTTAATGCCTTCAAGAAAGATAAAAGCAAAACATTTATTAGAATGAAAAATTCTTTCCAAGCTTTCTTCTTTATGACATCTCTTGAAAGACATGCAGAAATTGTTAGAGGGAAAAATTTCTTTTCTTTCCCCCTCACCACCCAGCAATGCCTCTCAGTGAACCAGTCAGAATGTCAAAAAGAAAAAGGAATTTTCTCAAGAAAATACAAATATTTATAGACAGCATGACTCCCTCACCCCTGAAATGTTGAACAGGGCAATTTCTCCATTCTCTTCTTTATTGATTTACTTTATGTGGTACTTAATAAACAGAAAGCAGAAAAGGCAACGGTGGAACTCAAGCCACCAGGTCATGCACCTTCATGCACCTAATAAACACAGACCAAAAAAATTACTTATCAAACATGTTTGTGAGATAGCCAGAGAAAGCAGCAACAGAAACAATAAATCAATGTCAAAACAAACACAGGCCTGGGCCTTGGGCAAATGGCTGCTTCATGGAGAGGGTGGCAAGAGCCTTCACGTGTGTGCAATGCCTCATCTGAGATGTATGCAGTCCCCATTGCATGACCACTGGCCTCAGGGAGCGGTGCAAACACAGTGGGATGGACCTGAGAAGCCAAAGTCCCACGGAGGGTCAAGTCCTCACTTCGCACACAAAATCTGGGAGTAGCCCTCCTCAACTGGCTAACCTGTAAGGTAGCTCAGGGGTACCTAAAACCCAGGTCTGCTTTCCACATCCCTCCCGTAGCATCTGAAGTCTGGCTTTACCTGCAAGGCCTATTTTCACCAACCTGGGAAACTCTGACTGGTTGGAGCTACACCTCCACAGCCATCCCAGTAGCTATGAAAGGGGCCCCACTGTCCTATCTACCAACTGTCAGGGGTTTGTTGGTGGTGCTGCTTTCTTTGCTTTTCAGCCACCCCAGCAGGTGGAGTGGCATCTCATTGTGGTTTTGATTTGCATTTTCCTGATGATTAACGATGACATGTTCATCTACTTATGGGTCATCTGTGTATCTTCTTTGAAGACATATTTATTCTAATCCTTTACCAACTTTTTTTATTTGTTGAGTTATAAGAGGTGTTTATATTCTCAATATTAGACCTTTTTCAGAAATTACTGGCAAATATTTTCTCCCATTCTGTAGGTTGTGTTCTTGCTTTCTTGATAGCACACTTTAATGCTCGAATGTTTTTTAGTTTTGATGAAGTTCAACTTATTTACTTTTCTCTTTTACTGCTTATGCTTTTGGTATCGTATTTAAGATAATATTGCCAAATCAAAGGTCATGAAAAATTTCGCCTTTTTGTCTTTGCTGTAATTCACACATACTCATAATATCCCATTTAGTTCACTTATTGAAAGTCTATTGTATACAATGTTCTAATACAAATATTATGTCGCATTTTGCTCGTTTCAATGGAATTGTCTAGTTGTGATTTCCCCGGTACAAGGCACCCTCGGGTGACAACACCATGCAATTAATATCTGCTGCTTTCCTGAATAGTTTCAAAACTACAATCATTTTAGTCTTATCAAAGAATGGTACAATGAGCTATCAGTGAAACAGAAAGAAAATTATAGTCCTCACCATGTTACCAAGACTAAACACTACAGCATGAGATTTAGATACAGCAAAATTTAACAATTAGCATCAATGTTAATCTTAGATGTCTCAGTGGAAATCATTTAGGTTTGCTAATACAATTATGAAATTCTGGTTTCTATATCAGTACCATTGGCAAGAAGCATGTTCAGTTTCCATTTTCATAGCCTTTATGTGATTTTGCCCTTTTTGTAATTTTCTATATTGAAAACCAAAGTCATAGCAAGATGAGAATCCTAATGGATTAAATTTCAATGCTAGACACTGCAAAACTCCACATGACACAAGGCACAGGAAACACAATGCAATGTCTACCTGGAAGGAATTTAGAGAGGGGAAACAAGCAAGCTGAAAACGACCTAACAAAAAACCGTTCATTCTGAAATTCTTAACAGGATGTTTTCTTAAAGAAAAACTCAGGAATATTTAAAAAGGCAAATATTAATGTACTTGATAGTGATCCTGTAACTGCCTCAAAGCAAATTTTTAAAAACTCCAATAAATAGATATGATTATGGTACAGCTAAAAGACAAAACCCTTAGCATGCATGTAATATGGTGGCTTCTATTTTAAAAATAATTAATGTCACACAGAGCAGCACAATTTCTGCACTGCCCTAAAAGGCATACACCAGTGTTCTATAATACGATTCTGTCTCCTTGCTTATCTCAAGGGTGACTGCAATTACTCAATATTACTACCCCACGAATATAAGGTCAAAGTAGATGTAAAGATTTTGCTTACCTAATTCCTTCCTTGGCTGGCTCCCAAAATTCAACAACTCCAATAGGAGAGACAAAGAGAGTTAGACAAAAATGGAATACCTATAAATTCTTCTCACGATGAAAGCAAATGAAGTAGTTGGAATATAGCTCCACCCTACCAAAAGACAGAATGAGAGAGAAAATTTAGAATCTGACTGTGCTTCCTACATATCCAAGAGGATGGATCATCTTCTTAAGAATTCCCTTTTGCCAAGAAGCAAGAATGGCCTACCCACTAGAACTGTGTTAGCCTTCAGTGATAATAAGACTGTAAAAGAGGCATCTCAGGAAGGTATGGCTAGCACAAGCAAGCAGAATGCAAGATGTTCCCAATTCTTTTATCACCAGCACTTTGCTTAGCTTTCCATTTCCACCTCCAAAATAGGCCCATAATCCTATTCTACCAGAGCAGAGTTTAAATATATTGATGTAACTGACAAGAACAAACACATCGGCATTCATCCTTGTGCTGAATCTAACCCCATACTCAAGGCTTTTTCTCTCTACATCCACTCTCCAGTATCAAATCCAACTACGCTGTCTTTGGCTTCATCTGTTTAAGTTCACACGAGTGGCCACAGATACCCAGTAAAACTAAAAGGTCATTTTGCAACTTCCAACACAGTAGTGCAGGGGCCTCTTGCATCTGTGTGTTCTTCAACAAGAGATCAATCATCAGAGTCTCACCTTCCTCCAGGGAGGTCAGTGATGACGACTGGGTGACTTCAGAGTGGCCTTCTAACATCTAGCACTATTCTGTCCAGGTGCACATCCCCACAGTACCCTTGCCAAGGGCAAGCAAAAGCCAACTTCAGTTTCTTGTTCTTAGGTTCAGATGTCTCAAGGGATTCAAGGCTTTGTAATTAGGGAGGAAAAGAAGGAAGGGCAGTAGCGAGCTTGGTCGTATGTTTACCAAACTCAAGTCAACAGTGCCTGGGCCTGCCTGCGTTCTTGACTACAGTGTTCAGTGGTGAGAGACCACACACTGGCTGCTGTCAGTCAACTACTTATGTTTTTATTCCAGGTAAAGTGGACCTTAAATACCTATTTAAATAAAGAAAAATTTCAGTTTGAGAAGCAGAAAGAGAAGGAGTACTTCCCCAGCTGCTGGTTTACTCCCCAGATGCCTGCCACGGCTGGGGCTAGGCCTACTGGGAGCAGGAACTGAATTAAGGTCTCCCACGTGAGTGCCAAGAATTTACTTACTTAAGCTCTCACTGTTGCCTCCCAGGGTACACATTAGCAGGAAGCTGGAGTCAGGAATTGTACTCAAGTACTCATGTGGGATACAGGCAAGCATTTTTTGTGAATATCTTTTTGTTTGTTCAAGTGGAACAATGGCAACAAAAAAAATTGTATTTTCCTAAACCACAAAGACCACAACTCTAGCAAATACAAGATAGATCTGTAACATTCTAAGGCAATCATTTTTACAGCCTCAAATGACCAACCCATTATACTGCTATATATATACTCCCATCTCATGTGTACTCTTATATGTGATATCATTCCAAATGTTTGCAAATCATGAAGATGAATGTCAAGGTGTCGAGGGTGCAGAAGACATAGACTCTGAACCTTGCCCTCTGGCCCCTGGGAGATTGTGGCAAGGGCCCCGTTTGGGGCTGAATGCATACAGAGCTCTGAGGAACTCAGGCCCTGCCCTACCCGATGCTGTGCCATCCCCTGGCTCCCTGTCCCATGGGCCTGCACTCCTTCCTCAGCACCCACCTCCAGCTGTCCACTCAGACCTCTGCAGACTGCAGCCAAATGTTATCATCAGATCACAGTCAGAAAGCCAAGCTGGCGATGAAACTGCCCAGAACTGGCTGCATTTGAAAGAGTCTTACTCTCAAAAAAGACAGGTGGCTCCATTTAAAATTCCTCACTGCCCATCAGCCTCTGCCCCACGCTTACCCAGCCATCTCCATAACAGATGCTGTGGGAGTTCCTGTCCTCTGCCTGCCCTTGTCCACCAGGGCACAGGGGCCTCACGGTTCCCAGCAGTTGCCGACTGCCTCCTGGCTCTCTAGCAGGACTGCATATAAACACAGTGGACGCCAAAATGGCCAAGACCATCTCACGACCCTAGGCACTGCCTCACATTTCTCGCTCTCGCCACAGCATCCTACCTTTAGTTCAATCATAAGGATCAATTCATTAGGTTTCTGGTACTGAAAAATCCTCAGCTTATACCACAGCCACCCAAGGCTGATCACAATCCCGTTCTGGGAGCTCTGCTACAGGCCAGGGCTCTGAACGGTTCCAGGTGTGACCAGGGTGACTCCAACTTGGAAGAGCTCTCCTAATGGCTGGTTTAAGCTTTAGTAACCATGGAAGTAGGTCAGGGGCCTGAATCATAGTCTGCAGCCCCACGTGCACACTGGCTAGTAAAGGGTTAACTCTGTGAGTTCCAAGATGCAAGCAGTGACATTTGCAGATGGGTCCTCCTGCCACAACTCCCCTGGTTCCCCAACATCTGTCTTGATTTCCAGTACAATGACAGTGCACACCCCTGTGGCTTCCAGTCGTCCAGAAAGCTCAACACTATTCCTCTTAGGCAACAGGAGAAAAACAGAAAGCAATGTAAGATGTTATTGGCACAAGCAGCCTGCAGGTCACCATGTTCTAGCAGACCAAGGCAATGGGGCTGATTAAGATGGCCTTGATCTTTTTGAGCTGCATTGTTTTTTCTTTATTTGGTCAGTAGATGTCCTAATAATGTGGTGTTTTCAGTCTTTAAATCTACCTTTAAGAAAAAATTCCTCTCTTGCTTTTACTTCCATCATGTGCTTATGCACATAATTCCATACACACACACATTTACACACAGACACACACAGATGCCTTTTTTTTTTTTTAATTTATTTGACAGGTAGAGTTATAGACAGCGAGAGAGAGAGACAGAGAGAAAGGTCTTCCTTCCACTGGTTCACTCCCCAAATGGCCACTATGGCCTGAGCTGCGCTGATCCGAAGCCAGGAACCAGGTGCTTCCTCCCGGTCCCCCATGCGGGTGCAGGGGCCCAAGCACTTGGGCCATTCTCCACTGCCCTCCCGGGCCACAGCAGAGAGCTAGACCGGAAGAGGAGCAACCGGGACCAGAACCGGCGCCCATATGGGATGCCAGTGCTTGCAGGAGGAGGATTAACCAAGTGAGCCATGGCGCTGGCCCCACAGATGCCTTTCAGGATCACACACAGGACCGCTGGAGAATGAAGCCAGCACTCCAGTGCTTTTCAGAAAAGTTTGTTAAGACAACCTGACAACGCATCAGAGAATGAATGTCCCAGCAGATCTCTTTCTTCCTTCTCTGTTCTTCTCTTTTAACTATGAGATTTTCTCTCCTCTCTGACTCCAGAAGAGAAAATCTTACATTTTTCAACAAGGACGAAGGCTGTAGCTTTGCGATAAAGCTGCCCAATGACAAACACAGCTCCTGTTATGTCGGAAACCCTCCCACTCCAAGGCCTTTCTGGGCCAGAATGTTCCTCCTCCCAGAGGGACCCAGAAGGAGGATTCTCTTGGAGGGCAGAGGTGGCCAACTGCAGTGGGTTAGAGGCAAGGAACTCCTGGAAGCACTACAGTAAATTTTAAACCCAACCAAAAAATACTGCAAGGAAGCCAAGATTTTCTCCAATTTGGAGCCAACACATAAAGTTGCAAATCAAACGGCATGAATCTTCACAGAAATAATGAAGGTGAGAGTTAAATGGACATTTAAAACCAGTAGCAATTGTCATCTGAGTGGGATCTAAAATTCACATGAAATCACTTGGATCAGGGCCATCAGCACATCCTCAGACCCCTGCAAGACCACATGACTCACTCTCCTCTGTACTAAATGACACAGAGAAAAATCCTGATCCTAGCTATCCTCTTGTTGACAACAAAGGAAAAATTACAATAATATTCCAGTAAAGAACCAACTAAGGGCAGATCCAGCATTAGCGGTTAATTTGCTCTGTGAAACAATGATAAGTCCAGTGATGTCCAGAAACTGAGAGACTACATATCCTTTTCTTATATTCTACCATCTTCTCAGACTTATTTTCAGCCTCAAATGAAATACACAAAACCATAAGAAATGGTAAAACCAAAGAGAAAGATATTCTGCATCAAAGAGAAAACTGCTTGATTAATAGTCAACTTGCTAAGAAACAAACAGCCGTAAGAAAATGTAATGCTGAATTTTTTCCCAATAAATGTTAAAAGAAACCCCAGAAAGGGATGTCTTTACCCTATGGCGATCTCGGTTGGTGTTGGCAAAGATGAGCTATAGTTTAGGCTTTAGTTTAGGTACGAGGCAGCCATACTGCAAGGTCTAGTATTTCATGTAAGAAAAATGATGGATAACCTTAATAGTCTGTGCTGATCATTACACAACATGTAAATGTACAGAAGCATCACACAGGACCCCAAAAGATGTACAATTATCTGTCAGTTAAAAATAAAAAAAGGACCACAGAGTGAACTTAACAACCATTATCCTAGCAACATAGCAAAAGTGCGCTCATACATTTACAGTTGATTTTGGTAAATGGAACTAGCACTAGATCACCAGATGAGCTGTCTAGGAGATAAGCTCTTTCCTTTGAGGAGGTTGAGATTTATGAAAATCAGACAAATGATTTCCCACATGTTCAAACCGATAGCTCCATGCACGCTTGGTCATGGAAAACCATCTGAAAAATCATTGTAGAGTGCTGTATTCTCTGCAAACACTCACTTGGTGGGGATGCCTGTCCTGCAGAGCATCCAGTATTGTTTCATGCTTTTCCACTCCAGCAGAGCTTAATCAGCACAGGGCTTACTTCAACTCTCCACTGCCCAAAGAGTGACTCCACATGGATATTAAGGAAAGTAAATCCATTTAGTGACTGCACCGTGAGGAAGAGGCCCATATTGATCATCCTGACTGGCCCTGTCAGCTAGGCGGATAAAGACTGGCTGGCGCTCAGGGTCAGCTGCACAGGGTCCACAGACAGACAATGGGCAACGTTGACAGCGTCCGAGCAATTGGCCTGGGCAGTGATGGATGCTCTGGGACAGCTGATAGTGTTAGGAAGGACACAGAACTGGCCCAGGAGAAGCCCCAATTCCATCTTCTCTTATTAAGATAAAGTTGGATTGTCCTTGATACACTGCAGAACCCAGGAAGCTTTTATCTGTTATCACTGATACAGGCACAAAACACAACAAAAATCAGTTTATATATTAAGTCAGCAAATGTGCATGGTGTACAAGATGGGGGACTACAAAATGCCACATGTCTGCATTTTAAATTAGAAACAACATGTAAAATTTTCCAGTAAATTCAAATAAAAATATTATTCTATAGGACTAAATTTATAACATTAATGAGATTGTTTAAAGGCAAACAGGAAGAAAGCGGAGCCACGGCTGCTGGCGCATCCCCACTGTACATATCAAAGTGCACCTGCTGAACATGTAAAAGAACCACAGATCACACTTCAGCCTTTCCCCTACAGCACTGGCTGCATGGAGACTGGATACTGGGTACTCCTCACCTCTCTGAACCAGAAGGAATCCTACAAATTTGTAAATAAATAGTTGAAATCAGAAATAATCAGCCAAAATTTCTCCAATGTATCTAGGTAAATGCATATACTCATTCATTCACACACACACCATTTCTTTCCTTCTATTATCCAAAAGAAGTCCCTGCTGATTACTTCTTTACACTACCTGGCATGAGTCACTTTAATTTTCTGAGCCTCAGTTTCCAAATGAAGACTAATTATCATTTCCACATTGAGAATGCTGAGGTCTACGAGGCATAGCATTACACTGAAGACTAAAAATAAACTGAATAAGTAATACCTGGTACGGTTCACATTCAAAAAACGTTCCTTCCCTTTCTTTTGCTCCCCCTACACCCTGGTGCCTAGTCTTTTGGACCAAGAGAGGCCTGGCTCAAGCATGGTGCCCCCTAGGAAGAGGGGTAGAACATGTTCCTTCTAATAGACACCAGCAAGGTTTTCCTACACATGCATAAATGGGGTACCTAAATCTAGCAGAGTGAGTCTGCACTGAAAACTCATTTTACGTCTCCAGCTCATTTGTGTTTGGGAGATCCCCTTGGTTGAATAAGCTTCAAATTCTGCATGGAGATACCTCCCTGATTTTGCCTTTCCTTTTTAGTGGCTGTGTTGGAAACATGAAATTCCATTTATGTTGGACAGACTCCTCCCTGGTCGGGGAGCTCTTCAGAGCAAATGAGAGGGCCCCTGTTCTTTTTTTTTTTTTTTTTTTTTTTTTAACTTTGACAGGTAGAGTTACAGAGAGAGAGAGAGAGACAGAGAGAAGGATCTTCCTTCCATTGGTTCACTCCCCAAATGGCCGCTATGGGTGGCGCTGCGCCGATCTAAAGCCAGGAGCCAGGTGCTTCCTCCTGGTCTCCAACGCAGGTGCAGGAGCCCAAGCACCTGGGCCATCCTCCACAGCTATCCCAGTCCACAGCAGAGAGCTGGACTAGAAGAGGAGCAACCAGGACTAGAACCCAGTGCCCATATTGAATGCCAGTGCCGCAGAGGATTAACAAAGTGAGCCACGGCGCTGGCCCCAGGGCCTCTGTTCTAAGAAGTCTAAGCCAACGTTCAAGTGTAAGGCCACAAGGGCTCACGTTTCTCAACCACAACAGTGCCTCTACCACCCTTCACGTGACCACATCGCTGCTGCACAATTGAGTCTCACAGCATCAGGCCCTTAAGCATCTGTATTGAAGCTTCCAACATACACTTGAGAACATGAGGCTGCAAATACCTACAGAGGCTGCATCAGTGACACCAACCAACAAGCTGTGTTTTTATCTCTGTTGACCAAGAGAGTTGTTTCCCTTTTGAAAAGCACTGTTTTTCTGGCTCTAAGTACCTGTATTGACTTTGCTTTCTCCTCATCCTAATAGTGTGGGCCAACAAGCCAATTATGCCCTAAATGCTGTGTTTCCCAGTGAACTTGGGAAAGGACACTGCCATACAGCAGCATCCTGCATCCTTTACAGGGTTTGCAACCTTGAAAATGCTCTAATATGAATCCTCGAGACTGATAGCAGTGAACACACACACACACACACACACACACACACACACACACACTTTGGAGACACCACTGATCGCTCTAGTCTCGAGGTGCTACACGAAGCAGGCTTTGGGCATCCGAAAATTCACTTCCATAGAACAAAGCCAACAGGCATATATACTGTCAAAGTAAAGGTTAATATCACAAAGATAGGGCCGGCGCTGTGGAGTAGTAGATTAAGCCTCTGCCTGCGGCACCAGCATCCTATATGGGAGTCCTAGCTGCTCCACTTTTGATCCAGCTCTCTGCTAACGCTTCTGGGAAAGCAGTGGAAGATGGCCCAAATCCTTGGGCCCCTGCACCTAAGCTCCTGGCTCCTGGCTTCAGATTGGCCCAGTTCCAGTCCTTGCAGCTGTTTGGGGAATGAACCAGCAGAGGGAAGAACTCTGTCTCTCCTCAAATAAACAAATAAATCTTGAAAAAAAAAATCACAAAGACCACACAGACCTTTTCCAGTGGTAGATGATTCTGGTAAGCCTGCTTTCACCATGTATTGACCATGTTAAAATGGAGGGTGCACCAGACACAGGGACATCTCAGTTGTGGAAAATTACACCGTATCGATCTCTCAATGCTGCTATTTCATATGTAGATGGACTCAGAGTGCCTACAAAAAGTCAATATGAGACTGCCCTCCAACCACTGGTCCATCAGTTTCCTCGAGGTTTCAGAAAATGTCACCACAAACGTGGTTTTTAAAGCAAAAGGAGTTGATTCTATCCAAGTTGGAGAAGCCACAAGTCTGAAATGAAACACCCGAGGACCCACACTTCCCTGGAAGTTTCCAGGGAACAATCTGTCCTTTCCCCTTCCATTTTCTGGGGACCTCGTCTTCACGTGACAGTATCACGGGCCCCACTCACTAGGTTTAGGGCCCATCCTGCTCTAATGTGATTGCATCTCCATCCTTACTTACATCTGCAAAGGTCGTTGCCAAATATGGTCCCATTTTGAGGATTGGGGTAGACATGAATGGTTGGGGGTGGGGGTGGGAGGGGAATGAGGACACTGTTCAAGGCATGACAGTCATGAACAAAACATCAAGTAGAACTCTCATGGCAAGAATTATCCTGGGACTGACACTGTGGTATAGTGAGTTAAGACACCACTTGTGACACTGGCATCCCATGTGGAAGCACCAGTTGAAGTTCCTGCTGCTCTACTAATCCAACTACCTGTTAATGCACCTGGAAAGGCAGCAGAGTACTTTGGCCCAAGTACTTTGGCCCTTGCTACCCACACAGTAGACCAGATGGCGTTCTGGGTTCCTGGCATCGGTTTGTTCTAGCCCTGACTGTTGTGGCTCTTTGGGGAGTGAACCAGTGGATCAAAGATTCTCTCTTTGCACACTTCTCCCTGGCCCCCCTCATCCCATCATCCTGTCTTTCAAATAAATAAATACATCCTTTTTTTTTTTTTTTAAGTAGCATATGGTGCCAGTGTGGCACAGCAGGTTAAGTGATTGCTTGCAACACCAGGACTCAATATGCACACCAGTTCAAGTCTCAGCTGTTCCACTTCTAATCCAGTTCCCGGCAAATGCACCTGGGAAAGAAGAAGGTGGCCTAAATGCTGGGGGCCCTGCCACCCAGGTGGGAGGATCAGATGGAATTCCAGGCTCCTGGCTTGGCCTGGCCCAGTCCCAGCCGCTACAGTCATTTGGGATATGAACCAGCAGATCAAAGACCTCTTCCTCTCCTCTTTATCTGTCTGTCTCTTTCTCTCTCTCTCTGATGCTGCCTTTCTAGTGGATAAATGAATCTTTTTTAAAAATGCAGACTACAATATGCACAGCCACCACTCCAACTGGAGACAGGAACCTGGGGTATGTCATCTACAGAGTAAACCGCAGGTGAGCTGAGAGAAGCCTCAGTATCCAAGAGCCCACACCGCCGGCTCCTCCAATACCTCACCTTTCTCTACAGGAGCAGAGCTATCTCATCAGAGCCCAACCTGAGAAAGTCAAGAAGATTTCTTAGGAAAAACACGCACAACTGCCCCCCCCCCCCATCCCTCCAATCCAAGAGTGATTTGTAGCCAACGAACACTGCTTTTTGTAAACCTAGATTTATTGCTACGCTCAGTTAAGGACCAAACATTTCAGCATCCAAGCAACATAAATGAATCCAGACTCAGAATAGAAAACAGGGCACAGTACAAGCCGCATTTAGAAATGATCGTTTGCTTTTCCAAGTTACACCACAAAGATTAAAAGCTCAACTACTCCATTGTGTAAACTGGCTTATGGATCTGAGTTAATTTGTAGCATTAATAGTAACTCAAGAAGGAAAGCTGTTTTAACACATTTTCTAAACGAATTTTCTTCTGTGCCCATAAAGCTACAAAAGGTTTCCAACATCTTCAGTACAATATTTCATTCCAAAAACTAACTCATCAGGAGAAACAAAACAGAAAAGCTTCAGAAAACACTTATACATCCACAAACCCTCTAGGCCCAAGAAATCAACCCCTCATGATAACAGAAGGCATCTGCAAGAAGGAAGCCCCAGCACAGGTCTGACTCACGGGGCTGGCTCTCCTCTGCTGCTCCTCCCCAGGATGGAGGGTGAGGCGGGCCTCACTAAGGGCATTAGTCCTGAAAACAGCACCTGGGGTTGCAGTGCATATGGGCCTCCATGAGCACTTCTCCAAAACCCACACCAACAACTCAGACACAAAATGTACCCACTGGAACGAACCACCGTCAATGTAAATAAAATGTGGTTACGTCTTTAAAAAGAAAAGAAAAATATAAGGGTGCTTCAACAAATTTGTGGAAAATAGAACTAAAAGCTAAATTTGGGGCAGGCAACCTGGCACACAGGAGGTAAGCTCCCAGTTGAGATGCCCATATCTCTTATCAGAGCGTCTGGGTTCAAGTCTCACCTCCACTTCCAATCCAGCTTCCTGCTAATGCACACCTAGGAGGCAGCAAGTGATGGTTCAAGTAACTAGCTACCTATCATTCATGTTGGAGAATGGAATGGAGTTTCTGGTTCCTGGCTTCAGCCTGAGCCACCCCCAGCCCCAGCCCTAGCTGTTGTAGGCATTTGGGGAGTGAAGTATGAGATGGAAAATTTCTCTCTTGTTATCTCTCTCCACCTTTAAAACAAACTTTAAAAAAAAAAGTAAGCCTGCTTTGATGCAAAGAAAAAAATAATGAAATCCATGCAAAGAGCTTCCAAAAAGTTCACAAAAAATGCAATTATCCAAACACACACACACATACACACACACACAGAGCTTTCAAATTTTTCTGCACCAAAAAACCTTATCTTCCAATTCCTTTTTTTCCCCCCGAAATTTGAGTCTTTGCTCAATCCGAATGAGGAAGCCTACAATTAGGTCAACACACAGTAGTAGGTGCATGCGTCCGCTAGGCAGCCTTTGTGTCAGGAGCAGTAGGGAGGAGTGGGGAGTGGGAAGAGAAGAACTGAGTAAGAATATCATTTCAAATCTTGCCCAAGCAGATAGTCAGTGAAGGTGGACTTGGGAATGTCAGAATCCCTGAACAAAATGTGCAAGAAAGAAGAAGAAAAAGTGTTCAAAGTGAATCCCAAGTCAAATGTGACACTACAAAAATATTTCCCTTCAATAAAATGTGGTATAATCTTTTTTTAGATTTTTATTTATTTATTTGACAGGTAGAATTACATACAGTGAGAGAGAGAGAGACAGAGAGAAAGGTCTTCCTTCAGTTGGTTCACTCCCCAAATGGCCGCAACAGATGGAGCTGTGCCAATCCAAAGCCAGGAGTCAGGTGCTTCTTTGTGGTCTCCTATGCGGGTGCAGGGGAACAAGCACCTGGGCCATCCTCCAGTGCTTTCCCAGGCCACAGCAGAGAGCTGGACTGGAAGAGGTGCAACCGGGACTAGAACCGATGCCCATATGGGATGCCAGCACCGCAGGCGGAGGATTAGCCTAGTGTGCCATGGCGCCGGCCCCCAATGGGGTATAATCTTAAAAAATAAATACTTCAAAAAATTTATAGAACATGAAATTAAAAGATAAGTTTATGGCCAGCGCCACAGCTCACTAGGCTAATCCTCTGCCTGCGGCACCGGCACCCCGGGTTCTAGTCCTGGTCAGGGCGCCGGATTCTGTTCTGGCTGCTCCTCTTCCAGTCTAGCTCTCTGCTCTGGCCCGGGAGTGCAGCAGAGGATGGCCCAGGTCCTTGGGCCCAGCACCTGCATGGGATACCAGGAGGAAGCACCTGGCTCTTGGCTTCGGATCGCCACAGTGCACTGGCCGCAATGCACCGGCCATAGTGGCCACTTAGGGGGTGAACCAACAGAAAAAGGAAGACCTTTCTCTTTGTCTCTCTCTCTCTCTCTCTCTCTCTCTCACTGTCTAACTCTGCCTGTCAAAAAAAAAAATTAAAAGAAAAAGATAAGTTTATTTTGATGTGAAAGATCTGAAATCCAAGCATACAAACGTCTTCAAAAAATTTCCTGAAAAACACATATTATGAAAAAACTAAGGGCCCTGAAGACCCACCTGGCTTTTGGTGAAGAAGCTGAAGGTGCACCTGGAGAATCACCTGAAGAAGGAGGCACTGCGGTAGCTCCTCCCCTTCAAAACCCCTCGCTCTTTTCAGGAAGGACTTTATTCTGCACGACTACAAACTTTCCAGTCTCATATTTTAAATGCTATGGAGCGGGGCACTGGATTCTGTCCCAGTTGCTCCTCTTCCAGTCCAGCTCTCTGCTGTGGTCGGGAGGGCAGTGGAGGATGGCCCAGGTCCTTGGGCCCTGAACCCACAGGGGAGACCAAGAGGAAGTGCCTGGCTCCTGGCTTCGGATCGGCGCAGCGCACCGGCCGTAGCGGCCATTTGGGGGGTGAACCAATGGAAGGAAGACCGTTGTCTCTCTTTCACTAACTCTGCCTGTCAAAAAAAAAGCTACAGAGCATGTTTCTCCTAAATACATACAAAATTTATTCAACTATTTATTTGAGAAGCAGAGAGAGAGAGAGAAAGAAACAAAGAAAGAAACAAAGAAAATGAGCACTTCTATCACTGGTTCGTGCCCTTAAAAAGACTTGAACTGAACAGAAACCTAAATGAGGCGCCTAGAACTCAACCCAGGTCTCCCACATGGGTGCCAGGGACTCACTCATGGGAACCATCATTACTGCCTCCCACGGTCTGCATTAACAAGAAGCTGGAGTCAAAAACCGGAGTTAGGTACAAACCCAAGCACTCAGATGTGGAATGCAGGCGTCTCACCTCCTTTATGTCCAGAGCACCAAAATCTTTCTCCAGCATGCATTTCATCTGGAAGCTCAGAAAAACCACAAAGAACAGAAATCCCCAATGCACAGCCATTAGCCTAACAGCCACTTCTAACAAGCAGGAAGTGACCGCACACCACCTGGTCCAGCCAGACAGAAGCTCAAGGGCAGCACTGGTGCTGTGGCCTGTGCGATGGCCTTGCTGATGCAGCTCTGACACTCAATGCCAGGCGGCTCGCTGAGACAAGACAAAGAGGAGCGAGTGGCCCGTGCGTGCCCCTGCTGCTGTTATAGCCCAGCTCCTTCTTTCTGCCCGTCTGTTAATACCTATTTCTATACACACAGCTGCTGATAGGCGAGAGCCTTGGCATCTCTGATTTGAAAGGTACAACATCAGCATCACTAAGCCAGACTCAGAAGCCAAGGCCAGAAAGTGGTCACCAAGAGGAGTCCAAGAGATGGTTCCAAGGCAGCCTGTGCCAAGGTCACTGGAGTCATTTTCAAGGAGACCCTTTGAACACACCCACCACACACACAGGGGGCATACAGAACGTGGCCCAGCTAACCTCTGCCTTCTGCTTAGACACATTGCTGCTGCTGCTGCACGATTTTCTCCAAAGGGCAGAAAGCTGACAGGCTAAAAATAAAGCAGCTGATCTCACTGCTGATAATGCCTGGGCACTGGGATTTTTAGGGACAGCCCAAACAGTTGCAGCACTGTGAAGCTGGTACGTTCAACTCCAAGCCTCAAAAAGGATGTTTTACAAACATGGTCCTAGTTCCTTTCCTGAGCAGTTAGAAAATCCTTCATGAAGACCCACACACAGGCAACACCTGTTACACTGTCAAAGCAGATCCATGGACAAGGATGATGCAGGCCCCAGGCAGGAACAAGTCATCACTGCACTGTAACTGAAACAGTAATTATGTAAGGAACTAAGGAGACAACTCAGATGTAAAAGTTAAGGATACAGATGTTAAGAATCAAAAAGATAGGAAGCAGGGTTGGGTATTCAGCCTAGCAGTGAGGTTGCCACTTGAGACACCTACATCCCATATTGGAGTGACCAACTTTGAGTCTGCCTCCTCCACTTCTGATTCAGTTTCCTGTTAATGCGCTTTGGAGGCAGCAGGTGATGGTCAAGTCCTTAGGTCCCTGGCAGCCATCTGGAGACCGGCATTGGTCTCCAGGCTTCAGTCTGGTTCAGCCCTATGTGTTGACGGCATTTGAGAACTGAGCCAATACTTGAAAGCTTACTTGCTTGCATGTGCTCACTCTCTTATAAAAATGAAAACAAATAAATAAAAATTGTTAAGAAACCCAAAAAGACAGGGACTGGTCATTTGGCCTAGAAGTTAAGGTGGCCACATCCTTTATCAGAGTACCTAGGTTCACTTCCTGGCTCTAATTCCTGACTCAGCCACAGACTTTAAGAGGCAGCAGCAATGGCTCAAGTGATTGTATCTCTGCCACCTGCATGAGAGGTCTGGATTATAGTCTGCAGAACTCCTAGCTGCAGCCATGGCCCAGAACCAGCCACTGTGGACATTGAGGGAATGAACCAATCCCTCTCTTTCTCCCTGCCTCTCAAAAGAAAAAAAGAAAAAAAAAAAAAAAACAATCAAAAAGACATATGTTCGAGAGAGACAACAAAGGCTCTTAACTCCACATGAGACTCCCAGTGAAATTACCCACAGATTCGGAAGACAGGGAAAACTTGCAAAACCACAAGGAGCCTGGATTAAGCCCATCTAAAAATATTTATTTCAGAAGAAAATATATTGAATGTAGTTAATAAAATGTTGAAAAAAAAATGGAAACTTGCTTGCCAGACAGTAAAAGCAATTTACAAACCTGAAATAATTACATCCTCACACTGGCACATAACAGATAAATCAAACAGACACAATGCCTCTTTCACCCACAATGTTCACACTCATGTTTGTGTTCATACAACTCAGTTTCCTGCATCCTACTGAGAAAGGCCCAAGTGAGAACAGTGCAACAAAGGAAATCACAAAGAGATTTCATGATACAAAAAGTAAAGACACTGTGAAATAAAGTCCGAAGAGAAGCCATGAACTTGGAAAATATTTTTGCAGGCTGCAACAAAAGGCTAGTCTATCACAGACAGACCACTGAGAACTGAAAATCTCAAGAAAACAAACTCCCTAGTGCAAAGTGGTTGAGGAATGGTAATAAATTTTTCTTTCAAGAAGAAATGCAAATGGCAGAGAAATAAATCAGAAAAAAATGCTGATTCTACATAACACCTTTAAAATACAAACCCAAACAAGATCTTCTCTATGATTTATCAGGGTCTGAGCACTCGTGATGTTGCCAAGATACAGAACTGCACACTCCCCACCAGAGCAGGCGTCAACTTTTTGGTCATCAACAGGCAATATTCATTAAAGGTCATCAGTATGGTCACACTCTTTTCAGAGATAATTTCATTTCTAGCTGTTTACTGAAGCAAGTAATTAGAGAGAAGCACAGATATTTAAGTTCCAGGACATTCATCATTGCTCTGTGCACGAGCAGGATACAAAACGGTATGAACGGCCTGCCTACACATACACACACAGGGAAGATGGAAAGAAAATCCATCTCAATGTTAACAGTGATTTTTATTATCTTGACATTCTGGCTTTACAGTGATTTACTGCTTCCTGTGCTTCAATTCCCTACAAGGCACCTATACAGTAGATGCCTCATCACCAACCTCTTCTTGAACCTGCGAAACCAAAAGCCACTCTTCAGTGGGTGGGCTGCATCCAACATTAAACAGCAAGCCTGCCTCAGTCAGTCCCTAAACCTTCATGCCAGTTGTATTTATTGCATAATTATATAGTTAAGTGTGGCATGGACCAAAGAAACATGAACGCAAAGAGGAAAAGCTGCTGTTGGTATGGAAACTCAGTAGAATGCTTTTTGTGAGTCACTAACAAAGAAAATTTCTGCCAAAGTAGGTGAGGGCCAGACATCTGTCAATAGACTGGGAAGTGTTTTTCATTTATTTATTCATTTTTATTTGAAAGACAGATAGAGGTTGACAGCGAGCACACTGGCTCCCATCCACTAGGTTCATCCCCCAAATGCTCCCCCCAAGGCCAGGGCCAGAACCAGCATCCAGGATCACTCTGCAGGTCTCCCGATTGAGTGGCAGCCACCCAATTACTGAGTCATCACTAGTGTCTCCCAGGGTCTGCATCAGCAGAGAGTCAGAGTTAGGAGATGGAGCAGGGAAACAAATCTAAGTATCTGATATGGACATCTCAACTGTTATGCCAAACATAGATTCTGGATCCTAAACGTAAAAGGGAAGGGGTCTATACTCATTATTTCTCAGATATTTTAAAAGGGCACTCACTGTAAAGAATTCCAAAACAGACACTGTGGGCCACATAGCATATGAGGGTGATTCAGGGTGGAAAGTTGTTGTGCAAGTCCAGCTACCACCACATTCACGAGTGGGCATCTGGTGCAGCAGTTAAGATAGATGCTCGCATCCCATACGGAGTACCTGGACCCAAGGCCTAGCTCCATCCCCAATTCCAGTTTCCTGTTACCGCTATGACAGGCAGCAGATGATGCCTCAAGTAATTCGGTTTCTGCCACCCACCTGGGAGACCTGGATTAAGTTTGGAGCTCCTGGCTTTGGCCTAGCCCCAGTCCCAGCTGTTAAGGGTGTTTGAGGGGTAAACCAGCAGATGGGAGGTCTCTCCTCTTGCCTTTCAAATACAAACAAGTAAATTTTTAAAAAACCACATTCAGTAAAGTCTGTTACACACATACACACACATACATGCACACACACACAGAATCTGCAAAATCTTCATGGAAGATGGAACTGAAAGTTTATTTTGTTGCAAAAAATTTTTGAAACCCGTGCAGTTTTTTTCATGATACACATTTACCATGAACTGTTTGCATACGCCTTATATGTATGCACATGTGTATGTTTTAGCTTAAAAATTGTTTGATTCCCAGTTTTAACTGACTTTTTAAAATATAATAACAATTCAATAATAATTAAAAATCTCGTTATGTCAAATGAGGAAACTCCCGTTGCATTCCTTTTACACTGGAGTAGGGAACATTCTCTTGAGCAGAAACATGGTGGGGTACAGCTAAGGAACGGAAGCAAAGAGTGAGCAAAGCAGAACTGCCAAAAAAAGGGAAAAGGCTACTTAGAGGTCCAAGCAGCCAAGTTCAAAGTCTGCAAAAACGTTTAGAATATTTAGTTACTGTACTGGCTAATTATAAGGTCAATACAGTAACAACAAATCAGAGGACTGGATCAAAAGAAAAGTCATTAATTCAATTTCTCTTGGACATAGTGTTCCAAATAAAAACTCCTAAATAAAGCACTGCAAGTTCCAAAGGAACACAAAATAGCTGATAAATGATTCAGCGAGTGTTCACTGAAGTGAGTTGATGAGTTTTGTGCTTGGAGCAGCACAGCACGCCTATTGGTATTTGGGTACAGTAAACCTGGTCTTTAGAGAGCACCACTGGTGAGCATAATGGACAAATATAATAAACTGCACTAAAGTCCACAAACATGGTTTACGTACGTCTCTACCTGCAAAACAACCAGGTCAGTCAAGATCATGAGCACACTCCTTACCCCCACCCCAACCCCAAGTCTTCCTGTGCCTGCCTGTAAGGTGGGTCCCTCAATTCTTACTTCCCACTGACCTGTTTCCTGTCACTATATAATAGTTTGCGTTTTCCAGGGATCTGGCATCCTGCACTCAGCATGATTATTTCAAGACTGACACTATTACTGCATATCCCAAGAGTGTACTTCTTTTCATTTCTTAGTTAGATTCCCTTGAATCAAACATAATTTATTGGCCAGCGTCGCGACTCACTAGGCTAATCCTCTGCCTTGCGGCACCAGCACACCGGGTTCTAGTCCTGGTCGGGGTGCCGGATTCTGTCCTGGTTGCCCCTCTTCCAGGCCAGCTCTCTGCTGTGGCCAGGGAGTGCAGTGGAGGATGGCCCAAGTGCTTGGGCCCTGCACCTGCATGGGAGACCAGGAGAAGCACCTGGCTCCTGCCATTGGATCAGCGCGGTGCGCCGGTCGCCATTGGAGGGTGAACCAACGGCAAAGGAAGACCTTTCTCTCTGTCTCTCTCTCTCACTGTCCACTCTGCCTGTCAAAAAATAAATACATAAATAAATAAATAAAACATAATTTATTGATCTCTTTAAATGCAAAGGGACATCTGGGTAGTTGTCAATTTTGGGGCTATTCCAATAAAGCTCATAGTAACAAGTGCATGTGTCCAATGGCCTGCCTTGGACATTTGCATGCGAAACTTTGCAAGGGCATAACTTACATTGTGTTTCGGTAAATGCTAAGGTGTGGAATGGCCAAGAAACAGGAAAGGGATACATTTAATTTTTGAAACTGTCAAGTGTTTTTTTTTTTTTTTAAGGATTTATTTATTTGCTTGAAAGTCAGAGTTACAGAGAGAGAAGGAGAGGCAAGAGAGAGGTCTTCCATCTGCTGGTTCACTCCCCAGTTGGCCACAACGGCTGGAATTGTGCCGATCCAAAGCCAGGAGCCTGGAGCTTCTTCTGGGTCTCTCACATGGGTACAGGGGCCCAAGGAGTTGGGCCATCTTCTACTGCTTTCCCAGGCCATAGCACAGAGCTGGATTGGAAGTGGAGCAGCTGGGCTGGCACTGCAGGTGGCGACTTTATCCACTACACCACAGTGTCAGCCTCCAAACTGTTTTCTAAAGGGGTTGGACCACTATCCATTCCCACCATCTGTGTATGTGTGTGTATGTGTGAGGGAGATAGAGACAGAGAGAGAGTGTGTGTTACACTGTTCCAAATGAGGTACATGATGTTTTGTAGGACACAGGATCCCTTGTCTATACAACATATACTACATATATGCCTACTTTATAGGAATTGGAGCTTAAAGTGAGCATTCCAAAAAATTTTAAAGGCTCATTTTCAATTTAAGAACAGCCATCTGAGGGTCCTTGGAGAAGTTCATGGAAAAAAGCGGAATTAAGTGATAATTTCATTTTGGTGAAAATAATATATGCTTAGAATTATATCCATGAACTATATTGAAACTTTTAAAAACCTAGAAACTAAGAAAAAAATTTTTAAACTAAAAATTGGGGCTGTCACTGTGGCCTAGCGGGTTAAGCTTCTGTTTTCAGTACCGGCACCCTTTATGGGTGCCAGTTTGAGTCCTGGCTGCTCCACTTCTGACCCAGCTCCCTGCTCATGAGCCTGGGAAAGCAGCAGAGGATGACCCAAGGGCTTGGGCCCCTGTGTCTGTGTGGGAGACTCAGATGAAGCTTCTGGCTCCTGGCTTCAGCCTAACCCACCCCTGGAGGTTGTGGCTATTTGGGGAGTGAACCAGCCGATGGAAAATCTCTCTCTCTCTCTAATTCTGCCTTTCAAAATAAATAAATAAATCTTTTTTGAAAAAACTAAACTTTTCTTGAAACCTATGTTTTTTCATAATACACATTTCCATGAAATTTCTTAAGACCCTCATGTCTAGATTTCAAAATAAACTCATCTTTTAATTCCATATTACAAGACTTCTTGAAGGACCCACATCTGCATGGAGTGCTGACCACTGTGTGCCTGATCTATGTGGCCCATCTCATAAACACCTTATAATAACCCTGTAAGAGTAGGTATAAAAATTAAACCATCAAATCCACTTTAAAGGACAGGAAAAATGAAGACAAATTACCAACAGCCACTGAGATAATGAATAGCTAGACGCCCCAAGATGTGAGCCCAGAGACCTAAGTCCTGTACTTCAGCTCTTCCTGCTGCCTGCATCCCTTGCTACCATCCGCGCTGTCCCAAACACTGGGCATTTATCTCACCAACTTAAGAGCCATCACTAACATTGCCTTCCAGTTCCAACCCAACGATTACTGATTTCAAACCTCTAAGAAAGAAAACAGGAGTATGGCCTAGAAGGCCATCTGCAGTGGAACAATCAGAGCAAATGCCGAACTCCTTAAGGCACTGACATTTGTGCATAATACAAAATCCTCAGAGCTGAATGGACGTCGATTCATTCGGCACATCGGATGGCACCTATGAAGTGTGGAAGAAGTCTTTCCCAAGAAGTGCGAAGAACAGAGTGCTTTTCAGGTAGAAAGAATCTGAAAAAAACTCAGGCGCTGACAGACCCATTACCAACTGGATCTCTTCCTGCTGAGGTTTTACAAAGTCCAATTCAGCTACTAACAGGCCGTTCCAGAAAGACCCCAGGCTGAGCAGTCAACAGGCTTCTTTCTAAGACCTCTTGGCGTTTGTGCCACAGTCTTAAAAGAGTAAAAATAGAGAGCGATTGTGCAGACATTTCTCTGTCTAATGAGAGCCCAAAAGGCACCAAGGGCAGTGCTTGCACTAAAGAGGAAAGCAAGGAGCATGCTTACTAACAGCCACAGACCGTGACATCGACCATGCTACACAGACTACTGATTCATAATTTAAAAAAAAAAAAAGGTTGGAAACAATAATGATTATCTCCCCAGAGCTCTGACAAAAGGGGAGGAAATTGCTCTATTAGGAGATCATGTACAGGTGAAAAGATACTAGAAGGAGGACTGTTCACTGACAAATTTACATTTACTATTTACTGGGTACAGAGCATTGCATCATGCTGGGGGAGAGGGTGGCTACTGACAACAAACAAGAGGCAGGAACCAAAAAAACCTCCTCTAATATGGAGTTCATCACTAAGTTGGGGAAAAGGCCTACAGGAGAAAAAAATCATGACACCTGCCGTCCCACAGAGCCAGCTATTCAGCACTGACATCCTTGCTATTAGAGACTAAGCATAGTCACTTGCCCAGTACTTCCAAAATGCTGTTTCGTTGAATCCTCATAAACGTATCTCCATTTCACACATGGCTGAACTGATGAGCCAAGTTCTGTGACTTACTCCTGACCCCAGAGCCAGCAGGGGCTGGGGCTGGGAACCCCACGTGGTTCTGCAGGGCTCCACCACTGACGGTCCCCATGAGCAGCCTCCACCAGCTCTCCCCAGCCTCCAGCAGCTGCTGGGAAAGCTTCCCCTGGGCAGTCAGGGCCTGGAAGTCTTCCTTCATTCAGGAAGGATGTGGGCTTCCAGGGAAACTGAAGGGAAGGGTAGTAGAGGAGAATGGGAATTGAGACAGAGGCAGAGCAATGAGTCTGTGACATGTGGTCAAATAAATTCCACAAATGCCCCCCTCCCCAATCCCTTATTACACTTGCCAGCCCCTGGAGACACAGGAATGAATAAATCAAGACCTGCTCTCTGTCCTCTGAGGGCCCCCTGGGTATGCAGGCAGGCAGAGACCTCCAATAAGAGTAGCTCCCAGCCAGCAGCCTGCCATCCTACTGAAGCTCTGCCATAGCTCACAGCCCCCACCACTCAGGCCTGAGCCTAGAAAAAAACCAATGAATGCTTCCGTTTCCCAGACAGCATGGTGCCGCCCTAAGCCACCGACATCAACTCACTCTCCGGTCCTTGAGCCTCACCAGCTTTGACACGCTACCTTTTTTCTCCTTAAGTATGACGATACTTACATTGTTTTAAATTCCAAGAATAAAAGGGGGCTTTATAAATATGGTAATATCACGTTATCGTGAGTTGGCCTAATAGAAATAGAATCCTAAAATATGACCTCACTCTTTCCCCTTCTTCTCCCTTACAGCCCTGAGGCGCAGGCAAGGTTTGTGGAAGGTGGTGCCAGCAGGCCAAAACAGAAAAAAGAAGAAACTCCATAGTGCACAACTGGAATCTGAAGTACCAGTGTGAATTAGTAAGTTTCACGATAGATGAAAAAATAGACACACAAAAGTGTGTGCACGCTTAGTAGCAGTACAAGTACACATATACGTACTAGTATACGATGCACAGACAACTCTCATTATTTGCAGATTTCTATTTGCAAATTCACTCATTTGCTAATGTTTAAATCAATACCCCTGGCACTTTTGCAGCTTTTCATGGACATACACACAGAAGTGAAAAACTGGAGTTGCCCAATTTACACATTCCCAGCTGAGGTCATTTGGCAACATTCTGCTCTTCGGTTTGGGCTCTCATATTGTGAACAAGTACCCTTTTCAGAGTCTACCAAGTGCCACATTTTTTGCATTTTTCTGCCTTTTGTTGATTCCACTGTTTAAAAGGGCTCCAAGCATAGTGCTGAAGGGCTGTTTAAGAGTTTCTGATCACAGAAGGCTGTCTTGTGTCTTACGGCAGAAAATGTATGTATTAGATAAGCTTCATTCGAGCATGAATTATGGTAATATTGGCCTTCAGTTCAATGTTAATGAATCAATCATGTGTATTAAGTCAGGTGTCTTTAAATAGAAACACATAAAACAAGATTAGGTGCTGATGAGCAAGATGACAAAGTCCTGGTGATCAGAAGCTCACAGAATGTAATCCTGTGCTGTCGCTGAGAAGCAATGGCTCAGTACTAATTCTGTGTTTTAAAAGACTTTACAGAATCTAACTACTGTTAATAAAAAATCAACTGAATCCTGGAGCTCTGTCCACTGAGGCAGTCTGGGGTAAGTTTCACCCAATGGCCAAAAGCATGCTCAATGCTCAGATCTTGGCTTCATATTACTTTTTTTTTTTAAATAAATGGAAGTACAAGATGACGTTGGCACATCTTATTATGCCAGGAAGTATAGAACTGCTCCAAGAATGATGGAGACATGTAATAGCACACAGGAACCAGTTTGAAAAGGCTCAAATCATCCATATCAAAAACAATGTGGTCATCATCATAATAAGAGACTATTTTGTTGAATAAAATTTGAACACATGAGCCCATGTCAACAAGTAAGTGTGATGAGGAATGTGATAACAATATACTCTATGAATATTTCTCCACAAAATACTTCTACATTAGAGAAGGAAAAAGAATAATCCTTACAGAGGTAGAAAGAGGCCAACATCACCCTCATCAAGTGACAAGGTGAACCTTATCAGTACTGGAACAATCCAGATTGCACAACACACAAAAGGATGCAGAAAGAGCACAGCGTCATTTCTGTGCCGTTCTTGTCAGAGATACATAACCCGCATTTATTAATGAGGGAAGACAGAGACAAACTTGAGGAGGGGATGCTTCAAAAAAATTAAACCCTCATCTTCAAAAGGGCCCAAGTTGGGGCCGGCACTGTGGCGCAGTGGGTTAAAGCCCAGGTCTGAAGCGCCGGCATCCCATATGGGCGCTGGTTCTAGTCCCCGCTGCTCCTCTTCCAATACAGCTCTCTGCTATGGCCTGGGAAGGCAGTAGAAGATGGCCCAAGTCCTGGGCTCCTGTACCCAAGTGGGAGACCCAAAGGAAGCTCCTGGCTCCTGGCTTCAGATCAGCACAGCTCCGGCTGTTGAGGCCATCTGGGGAGTGAACCAGCAGATGAAGACCTCTCTCTCTCTCTCTCTCTCTCTCTGTCTCTGTCTCTACCTCTCTCTGTAACTGTCTTAAAAAAAAAAAGGGGTCCAAGCACAAACGTCAAGGAAAGACTCAAGAAGAGTTCCAAATCAAAGGCATCCAAAGACACAAGTAAATGCAATGCATGATTCTGAGCTTGATCTCTTCCCTCTAAAGGACATGGCTGGGATAACTGGTCAAGCTTAATGATGTACGATGACTATAGAGTTGTAATTTTGATGACTGAACTATGATTGCACTCAAGAATGTCTTTCTGTAGGAAATACCTACTAAAATAAACTTGTATTAGGTCACAAACTTAGCAATCAAATTGTTCAGGGAACCAGTCTTTACATGGTATTTTAAGATTCTCTGTAAGTATGTGATTGTTTCAAAAACTTTTTAAAGTATCCACCCCCCCAAAAAAAAAATTATATAACCTGGAGTAGTAAACATGACAAAGGAGGAAGCACAGGAGAAGCTGTCAACTCAGTTTGCCTCATGTACCCCTAAAGTAAGAAGCCCTCTCAATAGACCTACAAATCTCCAGGCTACTGCCCTATCTGGGTCCTCCCCCATCACCTGCAATTCCTGCAAGATTTCTCTACACAGGCAGACTGCCAATCACTCATCTTATTCCTAGCACTCACCTGGGACCTGTTCTGGCCAAGGTTACCATTGCTCCCCTGCTGACAAAGCAGGTATTCACCTTCTAGTCCACACTTGTCTGCAAAGCACTAGACAAGAGTAGCTGCACTTGTGGGTTCCCCTCATCCCTCCAACTCCTCCTTCCCAGGCCCCCTTCAGGTTCTTTTTTGCTTAAATGTCATTTTCCTCCTGTTCTCTCCCAGTCCCCTTACTACTCCACACTCCAACCTAGTCAATCTCATCCACTCTCAAGACTCGCATCGCCAGATCTGCAGACAGAGGCCAGACCCATGATCTCAACCTACTCCACATGTCCCCAAGACCTTTCATTAGCATATGAAACTTGTGGGGAGCAATCCGGACCAGACTGAGTTACTCGAATTAGGACTTATTCTATGCATCTGCTCTCCCACAATATGGCGCTGGGAGAGAAGTAAACAGCTTCCGCACAGCTGCCTCCAGTTCAACCAATTAACTGTAGGACTTGCTCCTGATTGGAGAGCAGCGTACTCAGCCGAGTTGGGATTGGCGGAGGAGGACTATAAAGGAGGAGAGAGACGGCATGCACCAGGAACATCTATGAGGAACATCTAAGGGGAACACCTGTGCAGCCCCCCAGAGAGCCGGCCGGCGGTGTGCCACTCCCCTGCGGAAGTGGGGAATGTGGCCAGGGGGAACTGCCCTTCCACGGAGGTGGAAGGGATAGTAGCCAACCCGGGAAGAACCAGCAGCAAACCCGGGGAGGGCCGAGCAGACGAAAGAACAGCGCAGGGTCCTGTGTCGTTCCTCCACGAAGAGGGGGAGCGACATAATGGTGCCGTGACTCGGATTAGGAAACCTAGCTCGGATAGGAAACCTGACTTGGATAGGAAACCTAGGACGGATAGCAAACTTAGGAGGGAAGAAACGGGAAGAGCTGGGAAAATGTCGGAGAGAGAGACTAGCAAACAGCCTAGGGAAATTTCGGAGAGAGACTAGCAAACAGCCTAGGGAAAAGCCGGACGAAAAAGGTGCCGGAAGAAGCTATCAAAAGCCTAGGCATAGACTCGGATACGGACTACGGGGGGAAGCTGGGAGAAATCTCTAAGGTCGAAAGCGAAAGTGAAAGCTAGAACAAACAGACTCGGATGCGGACTGTGGGGAGAGGCCAGGAGAAATGAGGGAGGAGTATTGTTGGAGGAAAGCTTGGGGAAACATACCGGGTAGAGAAAAATGTTAGGGAAATTGAAGCCGCGGGGGGCAGGCCGAGGCGGAAACGAAAGCCACTTTGGGATTCTCAAGTTAGCCCGGGAATAGGGGGCGAAAAGTTAAAACCAGAAGCTGAGACGCAAGCCAGATTGGGATCCGTCTGATTAGCCCGGGGAGCAAAGGACGGGAAGCCAAATCGTGGGGCGGAGACGTACGCTGGGTTGAATTCGCCAGGCTAGCCCGGGGAACTTGGATTGAATGCTAGTGGTGGAGACGCAAGCTACGCTGTGTTACTCGCGGAAGCCGCCGCGTGCAGAGAGAGCACGGGGCGTGAATAGATAGGGAACGCTGGCGTAGGCCGTGGTTCAGACGCGAAAGGGTTAAGCGTGGAGACCACGGAGCGCGCGAAGCCGAGCCGCGCAAAGCCAGGAAGCTGCGCAGATGAGAGAGGCGCGCGGGCTGAAGCGGCGCAGAGCCGGGAACCCGCCGGCGGGGCGAGGTGCCGGGAAGCTGCGGGGATAAGAGAAACAGAAGTTTGGAAGTGAAGTAAAAGAAAAATAGGAATGCTGGAAGATAGAAGTAAAATGGGAGAAATAGGAATGCCCGGAGATAGAGAAATAGAGAAAAATAAGGCCTCCCCTCAACATGCCAATTAGAAGGCTTGGATTCGGTCTGCCCGATTAGTGAGGCGATGAGCACCTGGGCGGCTAGCCGCAGGTCACCGAAGACAGGCACGAATTAACATCAGTAAAGCTTCCCCACAATGCAACAATTAGGAGGCTTGGATTCGGTCTGCCTGATTTAAGGCGGTAAGCGCCAGCAAAGCTCGACCAGAGTATGAGCTGCAGGTCACCGAAGATAGGCACGAACCAACACTAATAAGTCTCCCCCACAATAAGGCAATGAGAAGGCTTGGATTCGGTTTGCCTGATAGGTTTTGTAAGCCCCTGCGGGCACAGCAGAGCATGCGCTGCAGGGCACCGAACACAGGCATGCATCAGCGCCTAAAAACCTCCTCACAATGGCGAAGAGAGGACCCGGATTCGGTTTTCCTGATTGATAGGACTTGTAAGAGCCTGTGGCAACTCTAGCAAGTAGAGTAGAGTGTGTGCCGCGGGACACCGAAGACAGGCGCGTATCAACGCTAAAAAATAAAAAGAAAGGGGGATCTGTGGGGAGCAATCCGGACTAGACTAAGTTACTCGAATTAGGACTTATTCTATGCATCTGCTCTCCCACAATATGGCGCTGGGAGAGAAGTAAACAGCTTCCGCACAGCTGCCTCCAGTTCAACCAATTAACTGTAGGACTTGCTCCTGATTGGAGAGCAGCGTACTCAGCCGAGTTGGGATTGGCGGAGGAGGACTATAAAGGAGGAGAGAGACGGCATGCACCAGGAACATCTATGAGGAACATCTAAGGGGAACACCTGTGCAGCCCCCCCAGAGAGCCGGCCGGCGGTGTGCCACTCCCCTGCGGAAGTGGGGAATGTGGCCAGGGGGAACTGCCCTTCCACGGAGGTGGAAGGGATAGTAGCCAACCCGGGAAGAACCAGCAGCAAACCCGGGGAGGGCCGAGCAGACGAAAGAACAGCGCAGGGTCCTGTGTCGTTCCTCCACGAAGAGGGGGAGCGACAAAACTCATCTCATTCCCAAGTCCATTCCTCACTTCTCTCCAGGCCTCTTCCTCCTCCACTCAATCCCCTCATGGGTTCCTAATGTCAAGGATGCGACCATCCACTCAGTGGCCCAAGCCAGCAATGGGAGCACCAGTTTTGACACCACCCCCTCGCACACCCTCACACACAATCACCTAAGTCCTGACAACTTTAATTCCTAAATAAGGTGGGGTATCATCATCTCATCATCACCTGTCCACATCCATGCAGCAGGTTCCCGCCCAGCAACCCGCCCCCTTGCATTCACACTGCACTTCAACACACTGTCCACATCTCAGCCAGTGTTCTTCCCAAATTCCATGTGGTCACAACTCACACAGCTTACATCATTTTGTGGATGCTACCTGCTCTTTGGAACATTTCTAAATCCCATATTAGATATTACAAGAGCTACTTATTAAGCTCAACTCTGTCTTAAACCCTCTGCCTCAGCTATACTAAAATATATTCTATTTCTACCTTACTGACAATAATGCTTCCCACATTCAGTAGAAATCCTGGTACTTTGTAGATGTTCAATAAATGTTGGACAAGCGAATAAGTCAAGTGGATGAAGGAGGGAAAGGCAGATCGACCTCTTATTTCACACAGACTGAAGCCTTCTGATATCTCGCAGTATTAAGCAGACAACTCAGAAACTTGGCAAAGGCTTAACAAAGATGCCAGAGAGCATTTACACAAAATAATTAGCAGCTCAAGTTCAAGGTCTTTGAGGTTAGCCATAAGAGAGGAAGAAGGGAAGCACACTTGCTCACAGCAGAGCAGAAAGTGGTTATGTCACAGCATGACTCAGTGTCACTAGACTTCATGTTTTGGGCACACTGCCCTTGGGGTGCTGATAGTAAATTCCCAAAGAGGGAAGGATGATCACTCAGGGACACATACACCTGCTAGAGCAGGAAGAGGGAGAGTCAGAGCTGCTTCACAAAAGGGTCTAATGAACCTAAAGAAATGAATACCAAATAGGGACTGTCCCCAGCAGTTTACTTGGCACACGAGAGGATGCAAAGATGATTTTGAAGCTGGGGTTTCCGATTCATTTGATTTCTCTAAAAGTCTACAAAGATACAGCCATCGTGGGGGCTTTGCAAGACAAGGAACCAACATCCTCCCATCAACTGTTAACCACTTTGCCTTAGGAGTTGCTGGTAAGTCAAAGGGGGGGACAGAGTCAAGAAGGAAAAATGCAAAGGCAACAGAAGTAGGGTCTTTTTAGCTTAAAACCACCACTGAGATGGAATCAGAGACCTAACTGAGAAGATAAGGGGCACAAGGCCGCAAGTGGGTGGCCAGCAGCCTTTTAAGCCTCGGAAGGAGCTCTGGATGCCTGGATGACAGAAAGCTACCATGACTTTTCTGACCTCATGACTGCTCTGAGGCTTTAAGCATTAAGAGGGATTTTTCCCTGGAGGAAAGAGACATTCTCACAGGAATCCAAGGGCACTTGAAAGGCAGGAGGAAGTCCCACAAGCACAAACAGAAAGCCACATCCAAGACAGCCAGGACCATGGACAAGAAAGTTGCTGCTGTAAAGGGACACACGAGCAGCCTAACCAGACAGTGAGCACAACTAGGGAAGGAAAAGGGCAAAAAGCTCTGCAGGCGCTGACAGTGAAGACGCAAGTCAGCCAGTGATGACAGTGTCACCATCCCGACAGCGGCAGCCTGCCACACAGTCCCTGCTGCATGTTACACTGTGCTCAGCATTATCTTACTACATACATGATGGGGGGGAGGTGCCACCTCCATCTGAGACACAAGGAGTAGGAACAGGAAGGTCAACACGTGCCAAATTACACAAATGTACCAAGTTGTGGAGTGAGGACTTGAATCCATGTCTGTTCAATTTCAAAATCAATGACTTTCTTGTTAAAAGACCATTTCCATTTCCATACTCATGAATGACTGTCTTGTCCAAAAGAAAAAAATGCAGAGGCAGGCATTTGGTTACGTCACTGGTTTAGGCACCTGTAATCCATATTGGAGTGCCTGGGTTTGAGCCCCAGCTCTGCTCCCAATTCCAGCTTTCTGTTAATGTACATCCTGGGATGTCATCAGTTGCACTGTCAACCCATACGACTAGTGACTGGTGACACTGATATAACACTACTTATTATTATCACTCAACAGGTCTATCAAAACATATCACACGCATTTAAGGAAGGGAAACTCTGGAGCTCTACCCACAATGGCTTGATGCTGGGAGTGTGCCCATCTCGAAGACATTCTGTGAATCTGGAGACTGTGGCAAACACTGTGGACTGGCTCACTGGTAGCAGCGAGAGGAAAGAGAGCTACACATTATCTACTGCCCTGACTACTTTGCTGCTATAAACCTAACATGACTTACAGGCTCCACGGATCACATGAGCTCCTGGGTGACTTTGATTGCAACCAAATCACAAGGAAGAAAGAAGAGTGCAAGAGCATCCACCAGAAGGGAGACCTACTCATAGAATACATGCAGTACTGAGCTAGCCACTCAAGAACTAGGTTCCTATTCCACAGCTTCCCACGGTAGTGGCTGCAGCACCTTTCTCGATTCTCAAAAGAAGTGGCTCTTGTGGGAACTGGGAGCATCCTGCAAGCTCAGATACATCCTCTAAACCTTCCAGAGATTCTGGAAGCACCAGCCCCCAGGATTAAATCTACTCCAGCTTTAATTCCCTGGAGACCAGTCTGTGTCTAATACAGGAAATGTGAACGACAATAAGAAGCACGTTTTTTTTTTACTAGTTTATTAAATTTATGAAATATTAGATATAAGATACTCAACCACAGAGGACAAAAAAATAAACTCAATTTATTTTAATTATATTTTGGTATAATACCATTTGGGCTAAGATAATTCAAATAAACTACAGTAATGCCCAATTTTATAAACTTAAACCTATACTGTAATTCACCTCATTCATAAACATGAGTAACTTGACCTACTTTCTAATATATTCAGCTTCTTCTTGTCTGCATTAATCTGCAGTGACATTTTAAAAGTTGCTCTAATAATTTCCATTATATGAAAATGTACTTTTTTCATTTACATCATCTTTGATTTTCCTCCTACAAACAAAGTACTATTTTCTCTATCGTGAGCCTGCAAGTGTAGGAAGACATAAAACCATACAAGACAACTGCTATAAAAAGCTGAGCTCTTAAATTCTTTAATTTATTCATTTTCACCTTATTTGAAAGACAGAGAGAGTGAGAGAAAGACAGATCCCATCCACTGGTTTACTTCCCAAATGCCCACAACAGCCAGTGCTGGGGCTAGGACAAAGCCAGGAGTCCAGAACTCAACTCAGGTCTCTCAGGTGCATGACAGGGACTCATTGAGCCATCATCCCAAGCCTCCCAGTGTAAATGTTAGCAGGAAGCCAGATTCAAAACAGAGGAGCCAGTACTCAAACCAGGTACTCCCATAAGAAATAAAGAGTGTCCCAACCTGCAACTTCACCACTGGGCCAAATACATGCCCCAAGGTTTATCTTCAAATGGGGTTCAGTACTGGGTTTCTTGATAGGGGAAGAAAATGGAGTGGGGAAGGAGGCACAAAATGAGACAATTTTGCCGTAAGCCCATACAATGTGGGCTGATGAGTTTGGCTCCCTCTGTGTATAATCTGTGGAAACTTGGAGAACATAGTTTTAAGAAATGCATGTAAATTCTGCCCTTGCTTTGGCAGCACATGTACTAAAATGGAGATGTTACAGGGAAGATCAGCAGGGCCACTGTGCAAAGATGACATGCAAATTTGCAAAGTGTTCTGTATTTTCGAAAAAAAAAAAAAAACAACCTGTGAATTCAGTATAAAATAATATAATAGCTTGATGTCTCCCAGCAGTTCTCCAATGACAGCTAATAAGGAACAAAACAAGAGAAGAAACCCACAGTCTCCTTCCAACTACACCATCAACAGCCTTCTGGACTGGGGCTCCTTCCTCTGAAGACACAATCAACAATCTTGAGCAAGCCCCTCCCATCCTCAAGAATTTTCTACAGTTCCCAAATGCCTACAGCAGGGGTTGGCCAGCTATGACCCTCAAGCTGAGAATGGTTTTTACATTTTAAAAAATTTTATAAAGAAAAAACCCTGAAGAATTCTATTTATGATGCCTGAACATTATACAAAACTCAAATCTCAGTGCCCATAAATCAGGTTTTATTGGAACACAGCCACAATCATTTATGAAGTGTGCATGGCTGTTTTTTGTGCTTCAACAGCAGAACTGAGACGCTGCATAGATTGTAGCCTAAAATATTTACACAAGCTGGTCCTTTAGTAGAAAGGTTTGCCAACTCCTGGTCTATGGCAGAAAATCCATAGCGCTTGGCCCGGCACAATAGGTCATCAAAATGTAGATCTACCTAACCTTCCTAAAAAGCCATAACTGGTTGTATCTGAAGACCTAATTCTCCTCCACCAAATGTTCTTGTTTTCTCCCAAACATTACTCTCTTTCTTGCTCCAAGGTTCTCTTCAGTCCCAAAGGCCTATGGACATCTTCCTTGCATCCTCACAGGAGGAGTCACATCCTAAAGCTGTTTGACTTTTATCAGGTCCTAGAAGAAAAGTGATAGTACAAGCTCCTTTCCACAGAACTCTATGTCATAGCAAGAGGTAGAAACCAGCCCAACACCCACCAGCAGGGTCTGTGTTGCAAAGTTGAAAGCAAATCAACACAAAGGAGGGCAATGCAGCTACGTGAAACACTGAGGACTATCTCTACACACCGCTGTGTAGTCAGAACCAGGACAGACGAAGTGGAGAAACCAAAGCCAAGCGGGCACTTACAGCATGCTGTTGCTTGAGAAGGAGGGAAGCTACAAAGACCAAAGCATGCATATATTTGCTTCTTCATTTAAAAAACAAAAACAAAAACAAAACTACAAGGATCAAAATGCCAGTAACTTCTCCAGTTGCTATCTACAGAGTAAAAGTAAACACTTTCTGCTATGGACTAAATGCCTGGTACCTCCTGAAATGCAGACAGGCTGAACAATACCCCCCCACCCCCCGGTGTGGTGTGACCTCTGTGGGGGCAGGGCCTTTGAAAGGTGATTAGGCACCACCACTCATATGGCATCAGTGCCCCAAAGATATCCCTTGCCTTTTTCCATAGGAAAGACACCATGAGAAGGCACCACCTATCATGCAGGAAGCAGGCCTCAAACAGTACCAAATCTGCTGGGACCTTAATCTTGGACTTGCAAGCTTCCAGAACTGTGAGCAATGCATTTTTGTTGCTTATAAGCTGCTCAGTCTATAGCATTTTTGTTCTAGCAGCCCAAAGGGACTAAGATGCTTCTGCATGAGCTTTATTTTATAGATAAGACTTTTTGATTGGTGATGCTAAAAATCCCTTAAATCTGAATTTCACTTGCAAGTATCTTTAGGAATGAATACTCTATTTTATCTTTATGCACATGCATGTACACATTCATGCCCCTGGCAAAACACACACACACCATAGTTCTAGTTCTGCCCAATGAAAAGATCAAGAAAAATGGTAAATTCACACCTGGTTTGATATTACATCTTCAAAATACCAAAGGAACCAGGGCTCCTTGAAGTAGCAGCAAATCCAAGCATGGAATAAGACAACCCTGTGACATATTACAAACCAGAAACTATAGAAAGGTAAATACAGCGATGTAGATTGCAAGGGGGAAGATAGTTAAAAAAAAAAAAAAAAGTGCTCAGGGAAGAGTTAGGGAGAAAACTGCAGAGGAAACTCCACACAAATTAGAAACTGGAGCTACATGGAGGGTGTGGGTTGCATACAACACAGGACCCCAGCAGCTGAGAGCCTCAGCAGCAGCTTTGGAGAGTGAAGTGAGACCAGACCATAGCAGACCAAGCCACTGGCAATAAAGCTGTGGAAAGAGCCTGGCATGAGTCCAGCCTGGAGCTCAGTAGGGGACAGTGTACCTGCCAACCCAGAGGGAAAAGGTGGGCGGCCACACTTCTCTCTCCCCGACCACCTGGTACCAGCATCCTGTAACTAGCTGAGAGAAGGTAGGCACCATTTTGGACATATGTAACAGCTGCAGCAGCTTGTGTCCATGCGCCCAGCAACCACCTGAGAGGAGACGCCTGAGTCTGGCTGGGAGAATTGACAGGGGGTTGGGCACACCTCTATGGGAGCCTTGTGCACTGGGATGGACTGTGAAAACACTGTGGCTGCATAGGAGGGTGCAGGGTGTGGCTTGGTCTCTGATCAGTCACTGCGGGCAGCTCCACATGCTCAGGGCTCCCTGACTGGCTGGTGAGAGTCATTACTGCTCACACCGAGGACTGCACAGATCCTATGTGCAGTTCTTGTGGCAATGCAGGTGAATATTGTACGCTTTGGGGCTAGTGCCCAGGCGTTGGTCTCTTTGGAGGAGAGGTGAGTGCAAGATTATGCCAACAGAGAAGAACAAAACTCCCGTCTTTAAGTCTAGTGTCGCTAATACTAGCTGATAGAATCAAAAAGGGAGAGAACGATCCATCATGGGAAGCGGGATACACAGTAGACTCATAGAATGGCAGATGTCCTAAATAGCACTCTGGCCTCAGAATCAGCCCTTAAGGCATTAGAATATGGCTGAAGAGCCCATGAGAGTATTTTAGGCATGGAAAGCCAAGACACCTGAGGAAAAAAAAAAAAAGAAGAAGACCTAAATGGAAGATCTCTGTGAGTGAGATCCCAGTGGAAAGAACGAGGCCATCAAAGAAGGAGGTACCTTTCTCTGAAGGGAGGAGAGAACTTCCACTTTGACTATGACCCTGTCGGGATAAGATTGAAGTTGGCGAACTCAAAAGGCTTCCATAGCCTTGGCAACTCATGACTAGAGCCTAGGGAGATTACTGACGCCATAAACAAGAGTGTCAAACTGTTAAGTCAACAACAGGAATCACTATGTACTTACTTCTCATGTGGGATCTGTCCTTAGTGTGTTGTCCAATGTGAAGTAATGCTATAACTAGTACTCAAACAGTATTTTACACTTTGTGTTTCTGTGTGGGTGCAAACTGATGAAATCTTTACTTAATATATACTGAATTGATCTTCTGTATATAAAGATAATTGAAAATGAATCTTGATGTGAATGGAATGGGAGAGGGAGTGGGAGATGGGAGGGGTGTGAGTGGGAGGGAAATTATGGGGGGGAGCCATTGTAATCCATTAACTGTACTTTGAAAATTTATATTTACAAAATAAAAAATTAAAAAAAAATATTTACCATATCCAACCTTGGTGTCACCTTGGACACCCCCTCACCCTGGAGCACTGAACAGAGCTCCCTGGCTACATCCAGCACACACCTCTGGGTATTCAATGAAAGAACAGAGACTCCACTAATTCACAGAGGCACAGTCTAAAGATAAAACCCATCATAGGGGGGAAAAAAGTATTTCCACAAATGACTCATAATAAATGCAGCAATTCAAGAAACAAGAATAAGGAAGACAACATGATGCCTTCAGTGAAACACTTCAATACTAGAATGTGAAGATGAAGAGATTGAAGAAATGCCTGAAATGGAATTCAAAAAATTAATTGTAGATTACTTAGAAGTATCCCTGACTATTGTAGTCATCTGGGGAGAGAACCAGTGGATTAAAGATATCTCCCTCTCCTCCTTCTTCTCCTCCTCCATCTATAACTATTCTTTTCAAATAAATACACAAATCTTCAAAAAATAATACTTGAAATAAAGTTTAATGAAAAAAGCTCCTCTTTGCAGAGAATTCTCATATATGAGAAAGGAAGAAATGGTAGAATTGGAGTATCCCTATCTTACAATCAGTAATGAATTGAATGATATGGGCAATGATGATCAATGATTAATCATTAAGTAATCATTAAGTATTTCTTAGTGAAAATACATAGTTTGCCTACAATGTAGTCTACACACACACACACACACACACACACACAATTACTTCACAGATTCAAAGCTGACCAAACCTTGAGACACAGAAAATATGAAGAACAAAGAAATGAGTTACATGGCACAATGGGGAAGCAGTCACCAATACACAGACTGTGGGAGACGTGACAGCAGGGTTTCTCAGCTCGGCTCTACTGACATTTTGGGCCGGGTAACTTCTTGTTCTGTGTATCTAAGTGAGGTGTGGGGGTGCTGCACCTTGTAGGATGTTATCAGTGCCCAGGGCCTCTACTCACTACATGGCAGGAGCAACCGAGTTGTGACAACCCAATCTGTCTCCATGCTGCCAGTGCCCCTAGGTGGGGAAAGAGAATCATCCTTGTTTGGCAATCTCTGCTCAGATAACAAACTACCCCATTTCAACAAACAAATCACAGGGGGAGGGAGAGAGATGGAAGGAAAACCTAATTAGATTAAAAGGAGACAGAGAGATATCAACTAATTGCATTGAATAAACCTTATCTAGATCTTGATTCAAAGACAATTTAAAAATAATTAGACAACAGATAATTTGAACATGACCTTGATATTTCATGATATTAAGGAGGGGAAGCATTTGGTATAGTGGTTAAGAAGCGACTGTTTGGATGCCTGCAACCCATACTGGAGCACCTGAGCTAAGTCTCAGCTCTGCTCCTGATTCCAGTTTCCTTCTAATATGCACCGGGGGAAGCAGCCGTGATGGCTCAAGCAGCTGGATCCCAGACACTCCTGTGAGACACTGGGACTGATTATTTGGCTCCTGGCTTTGGCCTGGCCCAGCTCCAGCTGGCACAGGCATTTGCAGAATAAAAACAAATGGGAGCTTTCTCTCTTTGTCTTTCACATAAATAAATAAATTTAAAATTACTGGGTATTTATATCAAGCATATCATTTAAATGACAATACAGTCTTCTTGCCCTACGATATGATCATTGTCATGAATCCCTCACTCTGTGGTAGTAGTATGTTTTCAAAAAATAGCATATATGCATATAATGTTTACATTTGAAATGAATGTAGTAAAATGTTTAAAAAATTGTAGAAGAAAAAAGCGTGGACATATATATTAAAATATCAGCAGAAGAAATAGTAACAAACATGTTTGCAAATATTATGGGTGGGGAGAGCAAAGTGTATACATGAAACAAGAATGATGGGAAAAAAGCAAGAATGGTGAAGAATCAGTCAGCATGGAACCTGGGAAGGAGCCTGTGGTGTGGTTCGCTACATGTTTCTCTTCACTTTTGAACATCTTTGAAAGTTTCCATAATAAAAAAGAGTATACCTAAATAAATCTGACACCTTTCCATTCAGTAAGTGTGTGAGCCCCACAGCAACCTTGGGAGGAAACACAGAATTTACAGGCCTCTGGGCTGGCACAGTTGCTAACTCCTCTTGGGGTCCTACCTTGACATCAAGAGTGAGTACATTGTTTACAACATGGTCCTTAAATACCGGATGCCAACTACTTAGCAGCAATCTATCCCAAAGCCAGAAGAAACACCTGCTGGCCTTGGACTGATGAGGAGAGAGAATACTGGCTTGTACTATGTACCCTTCCTCAGGGATGTTCATGGACAATGACATCTGTGAGCATTTTTGCCTTTGAATTTGGAAGTTCAGCCCCAGGCGAGGCTGGATTGCATCACAGTGAATTCTTACTCATGCTGGAAGAAGCACAGGTCTTTGCCCGACCTCCATGAGCTGTCCCACAGCCCTAAGAAGCCCACATCAAGAACATCAATATAGATAAGAGAAAAATAAACTTCTACCTAGTCCAAATGACTGTGGTTTGCAGTCTCTTTTTTGTCTGTAAGCAGCAAAAACTCACATCAACGAACCAAGAAATTCTACTTGGTCTTGAAATCTACCAGATCCTCCTAGGAAGATCCTTTCCTCTTCCTCTGAACTCTCTGTGCATCGGTCACTTGCCACAGACTCCTGTGCACTGCAATGTTTTGGAAAACCCAAGTCAATCTATCAGCCATGCCCTGCCAATTTGTATTTCCTTCTCTGTTTAGGATATTGAATCTGCTTCCTCTAAATCCAAACTTCCAAGAAGAGTGGCCAAAAGAGAGAACAAGGGACTCACTTTCAGGTTTATACAGTATGTCCCTTGTGTCTGCCTCACACTTTCCAAAGGCACCAAGAATCCCAGACAATCCAGGTGTCTGTGGTCACAAGTCCTCCTGTGGAGAGACTGAGTTGTCCATTATCCCATAGAGGTCAATGAGTTGAATAATATGAGATCAGGGGACACATAGGACCAGGGAATAACAAGGACTTTTTGAAACTTCTTTTATTTCCTTCTCTTGATGAAGGGTTGAGAGTCTGTGCTAGATTATAGCTATCCAAATAGGGGCCAATGCTGGGGTGTAGTGGTAAAGCCACCATTTATGATGTGGCTATCCCATTTCAATAGTACTGGTTTGAGCCCTTGTTGCTCCATTTTGGATCTAACTCCCTGCTAACATACCTGGGAGAGCAGTAGTGTATGGTCCATGTGCATGGGCTCCTGTCACCCACAGAGGAGACCTGGATGGAGTCTCTTGGTTTCAGCCTGATCCAGCCCTGTTTGTACCATTTGGGGAATGAGCCAGCGGATGGAAGATCCGGCTCTCCCTGTTTCTCCTTCTCTGTCACTCTATCTTTATAAAGAAAAAAAAAGTTGTTCAAACAGATTTGTCTCCTTACAACAATTTCTTCCAAGTTTTATTGGACATATACAACTATGAAGACAAATATATGATTGTATAATATAGGCTAAAATGTCTCATATAGGCAACAGTTCTATTTGCTCAACATCCTATCCTATCACCAATATCAAGCAATTAAAATTAAAATAAAAAAAATTCTAGTTGGAATTAGACTGTTGCAAGATGAGAGTAAAACAACCGTGGCCTGTTGACCACTACTCAGTTAAATGGTAGACCATCACCACAGGTCATCACAGCAACAAGGTAAATACCGACTGCTTTCTATTCCTCAAGACTGGGCTTCACTAAGGCTGAAGATCTCATTCATAAATAAATGGGGTCTGCTCTAAAGACTTTTCCAACATCTATTTGGGGGCATAAATATAACAGCAAGTTTGGAAAATAAGCACTGTCTGCACTGGGGCAGAACATGCCTTGTCAGCACCTTGACCTAAAAGAAAGGTAAGAAGGAAGAAGTCCATCTATAGCCACCTACTCCTTAATGTGCTACTCAGCTTGAAAGCAGAAGAACAACTTCTTGGAGCATGTTTGGGAGACTCCAGGTTGCATCATCAAGGCTTTGCCTGGGATATGCTTAGTGGGGAGGGCTGGGATCCTGGAGTGCAGAGGGGACAACACTAACACAGGAAGGGACCAGCATCCCAAGGTGCCTGCCATCCATCTGGTTTCCATCAAAGCAGGAAATCTACCAAACACAGTTATACAGAAGCTATGTTCAGACACTGAATTCAGGAGAAAATGGAAGCATTAAAAACAAAACTCGATTATCTTTCCAACCTTTTTTCCAAAGTACCCACAAAAACACACCATGTGTTAAAATAATCAAATGTACTCTGTGTTCTTTCTCTCTCTCACGTGGACATATAGATATACATTTGAGACTAAAAGAAGACATTCAATATGATAACAATCACTCATAAATTACATTTTCCTACTTAAAGCAGTGTTCAGCATGAAGCTCCATTTCCCACTTCAAATTCACCCAGGGAGCATTAAATAGAGAAAATATTTCTATGTCCCAGCATGGCAGAATTCTTTATAATGACCTCCTGGCCACACTCATCACAATGATGAGACCTAAATTAGGCAGAGTTGATTCTTCCCTATAGCAACAATGCTATTCTGGGTTGAACACAGAAGAGATTTACAGAATGTAAGATAAGAGAGTTTTTCCCAAGCTAAGAAACCATGGTGGACCACCATGCCTCAGCTTGCCCAAGGCATTAAACAGTATTTCTCAGAGTTGGTCCTGGAAAGTACCCACCAAGAGTGCAACTGCTTGGTGTGAAATGTCATCATCACATGGTTCTACAGGGCTGGTGGGAGGCCATCAAGACACACCAGTTCCCAAGGACCACAGTGTCTACCCCATCAAGTCATCAATAAATGGTGACAAACTGTACAGATCAAGCTACTATCTCTTCAAAGACTCCAGAGCCCAAGCTGTTTTTCCATCTGTAGTCTTGTCTTTATTACCCTCTACCACTAACTTGGAGATAGGCCACATGCCAAAAGATTGACCTGTCCTGACCAAGGATGAGGGCTGTGGGAGTGAGGTTTCCAAAAATTGGGTTCCTAGGAGGAGCAATGGGAGGACTAAGAGCTTGGAATAAACCCAAGGCTAGACTCAAGATAGCTGGTGCATGGGGAAAGGGAGAATCCATCTAAACGCAGAGTCATGCCACTTACTGAGACGGCACATTTTGAGAAATGTGTTGTTCCATCAAGTGTGGACATCATAGAGTACTTAACAAACTGAGATAGTACAATGCAATCAAGTAAACATGAAAAGTATGAGGCCAATGCCACTGACATACCTGGCACATGGTTTTAGAGTGAAACTTTTTTTTTTTTGTAAATAGAAGAAAGCTCTAAAATAACAACAAAAAAGTATGGTATAGCAAATACAAAATCCAGTGACAAAGTCATTTATTATCCCTATCAAGCAATGTGTACTGAACAGCATTTTGTGTGCTACACTTTCATAAGACTGACAGCCAACTAGGTCTTCTTACACACGCATCACCACAAACATGATGCTGTGATGATATCTGTTCTATTCTGTTGACAAAGGTGTTGCACTGTTAGGACACCTGTGACACTAGCAGAAGCAGCATTTTTTCAGCTTTATTACAATCTTGTAAAATCACTGCTACCTATGTGGCTATCACGGACTGAAATGTCATTACACAGCCCAGGACCAAACTCCACTGAGGTGCAAAACTGTGAAGACATCAGACTCAAGGGAGATGAATGAGAATCCTACTACCCAACAAGGTACCAATGTGAGCAGCATGTGCTTCAGAATAATGGAGTAGAGGTCCGTGCTGCAGCATAGTAGGTTAAGCCTCCATCTGCAATGCCAGCATCCCATATGGGCGCCAGTTCAAGACTCGGCTGCTCCTCTTCTGATCCAGCTCTCTGCTATGGCCTGGTAAAGCAGTGGAAGAAGGCCCAAGCCCTTGGGCCCCTGCACCCACGTGGGAGACCCAGAAGAAGCTCCTGGCTCCTGGTTTCGGAACGGCGTAGCTCCAGCCGTTATGGCCAATTGGGGAGTGAACCATCATATGGAAGACTCTCTCTCTCTCTCTCCCCTTCTCTCTCTGTGTAACTCTGCCTCTCCTTCTCTCTCTGTGTAACTCTGCCTTTCAAATAAAATAAATAAATCTTAAAAAAAAAAAAAAGAATAATGGAGTAAACACTGCTCATTGGCTTTGAGCACTCAGAATGTATAGATGAATTACCTCATAGAAGACTTTCCTGGGATTCAAGAACAGATTATGCATTACTACCAACTTTTAAGAATATGAAATTCAGAGCCGGCGCCGTGGCTCAATAGGCTAATCCTCCACCTTGCGGCGCCGGCACACCGGGTTCTAGTCCCGGTTGGGGCGCCGGATTCTGTCCCGGTTGCCCCTCTTCCAGGCCAGCTCTCTGCTATGGCCAGGGAGTGCAGTGGAGGATGGCCCAGGTGCTTGGGCCCTGCACCCCATGGGAGACCAGGAAAAGCACCTGGCTCCTGGCTCCTGCCAGGATCAGCGCGGTGCGCCGGCTGCAGCGGCGGCCATTGGAGGGTGAACCAGCGGCAAAGGAAGACCTTTCTCTCTCTGTCTCTCTCACTGTCCACTCTGCCTGTCAAAAAAAAAAAAAAAAAAAAAAAAAAAGAATATGAAATTCAAGGTACAGCTGCCCAAAATTGAGAAGTTAGAATGGGGGAATGTTGCTATTAGATCAGAAATGTTGTGTCTAAGTAGAACATGCAACAGAGGTTGCTGATGTCATCTGAGGGTACAGAGCAAGGAATGGAAGGCCTAGACACACGAACCAGCCACAGGGAGGAAAGTGCATGGAGATCTTAACAATGAGAGCATCAGTATTCACATCAGCACACCAAGGAAGTGATCAAGTGGCAAACAGTGTTGCAAGCATAATATTCATACATGCAGAAATCCCCACCCAAAAAGAAAAAACATCCTACAAAAAAATGTTGCTTTTCACAAACTTTTCTGTAATATTTCCTATTTTTAAGCATGTGCACACAATACCTTGAATTAAAATTTAATTTTTTAATTCACAAATAACTACTGCATATATTGATCATATACCATAAGCTGTTTTGAGATATAGCTGCTATTTTTGTGGAATGGCTAATAAAGCTAAATAACATGCATGTTGAGTAAAAATAATTTGAAATCTACCTTTGTGAATTTTCAATAATGCAATACATCATTTTTTTAAGATTTATTTATTTATTTATTTGACAGGTAGAGTTACAGACCGTGAGAGAGACAGACAGAGAGAAAGGTCTTTCTTCCGTTGGTTCACCGCTCAAATGGCCGCAACAGCCGGAGCTACATCGATCCAAAACCAGGAGCCAAGTGCTTCCTCCTGGTCTCCCACGCGGGTGCGGGCGCCCAAGCACTTGGGCCATCCTCCACTGCCCTCCCGGGCCACAATAGAGAGCTGGACTGGAAGAGGAGCAACTGGGACTAGAACCGGTGCCTATATGGGATGCCAGCGCCACAGGGGGAGGATTAATCTAGTGCACCATGGCACTGGCCCCTGTAATATGTCCTTATTAACTGTACTCCACGTGCTACACAAAAGATCTTTTGAATTCACTCCTTCAACTAGCAGTTCTCCAAGTTCTGGAAGCCATTGCTCTACACCTCTACTTCCGTGGGTTCAACTTTCTTAGACTCTACATACAAGTGAAAACATGCAGTCTTTCTCTTTCTTTGCCCAGATTATTTCATTTAACATTTGAATAACATTCCCCAGACTTACCCATTGTTGGTCCCAATGGCAAGAGTTCCTTCCTAAAGGCTCAATAGTATTCCACTGCATGTACATGTCCCTTTTTTTCTTTATTCGCTCATCTGTTGATACATACTAAGCTGATTATTTCTTTTGTCTACAATGAATAAGGCTGCAATGACATATGAGTGTAGATATCGCGTTGATGTAATAACTTCCTTTACTTTAGACAGTGGGGATGTTGGGATAATTATATTTTTTGAAGAAACACCATACTGCTTTCTATAATGGCTGTACATTCCCACCAACAGTTTCCAAGGGTTCCTTTTCTCTACATCTCCTCCAATATTGATCATCTTCTTCTTTATGATAGTAGCCAGTTTAACAGGTATGAGATGATATCACAGTATGGTTTTAATTTGCATTTCTCTGATGACTAGTGATTTTGACTTCTTTTTCATATACTTGTTGGCCATTTGTATAACATCTTCTGAGAAATAACCATTTATATACTTTTTAATCCAATTGTTTGATTTCTTATGATTGAGTTTCCTGTGCATTTTACATATTAACCCCTTAACAGACATGGTTTACAAATATTTTCTCCTATTCCATAGATTGTCTTTTCACTAACTGTTTTCTTGCCTATGTAGACGATTTTTAGTTTAATATAGTCCCATTTGTCTATTTTTGCATATTTCTTGGAGTTCCTGTCTAAAAATCTGCTGTCCAGATCAGTGTCATGGAGAGTTCCCCGATGTCTCTTTTTTCTAACAGTCTAACGATTTCTGGGTCTTATATTTAAGTCTTTAATCCATTTTGGGTTGTTTTATAACATGGTGTGAGACAGGATCTGATTTCATTCTTTTTTCCTGCATGTGGAAGTACAGTTGTCCCAGAACCATTTAATGAAGAAACAGGTCTTTCCCCATTGGATGTTCTCTGCCTTGTTAAAATCAAATGACTAAGAATACAGATTTACATCTAAGCTCTCTATTCCACTCCATTGGTCGAGATGTCTGTTTCTATGCCAACATCATGCTGTTCAAACATGGACAACTCTGTATATATTTTTGAAGGCACACAGCCTGTGATGCTTCCAGCTTCCTCTTTTTTTGCTCAAGTTTGTCTTTTGTGATTCCAAATAGATATTTCTACTCTCACTCATTTGCATGTAAAACTCTGACAAATTTAAATAAAAGGCCCTGCATATAACCATTGTTTAAAACATACTGGTAGGATTTTTTCTCACCTTTTACCAGGCTTTACAGCAGTATGCTAACAACACTACAGCTGGCCTTGCAGTATGTTTATTTTACTCTCAGTAAAGTCATGTTTAAATTCCCAAAAGGTACTAGTTATTTTATGGATTTGCAAAGTTGTCCAATTCTGATTTCTCATAAAGAGAACAGGATGTCTTTGATAACCCATTTAGGACTTCAAAATATGGTATTTCACAGCCTACAAAGAATGACTTTTAAAGGCTCACATTCTACAGTAGAATATTAAAATGCTGGCAAGTATTCCAGAGGTGTTGAGCTCATGATACCCAGTCAATTCTTAGGCAGAAAAGCCTCAAATCTGGAGTTCTCCTCGGCCTTTTAACTTTGAAAGAAATTAACTGATGAACATAATTAGCTAAAAACACAAGGAAACAGCATCCTGTTACAGCACAGATTAGTTAGTTCAGTTAAGAAAAATCATCTGGATGTTATCATTGTTGTTCTGAAGCATTTCTTAAGCAGAGACAACAGAGTAAGGACCACAGGTCAGAAGACTCTGGTCAAGAACACAGGGCTGATAGGGACTCTCAGTCTCTCAGAGAGCTTGCAGGTAGTGGGGCTGGGGTAACAGGTGGCATCTACAGTCAACAAGAAGAGTGATCCAGTGCAACCAGCTCATGAAGATGGGCAGGAAGACAGAAGTCATAGGGGCTGGCGCCGTGGCTCACTTGGTTAATCCTCCACCTTGTGGCGCCGGCATCCCATATGGGCACCGGGTTCTAGTCCTGGTTGCTTCTCTTCCAGTGCAGCTCTCTGCTGTGGCCCGGGAAGGCAGTGGAGGATGGCCCAAGTGCTTGAAGCACCTGGCTCCTGGCTTTGGATCGGCACAGCGCCAGCCATATCGGTCATTTGGGGGGTGAACCAACAGAAGGAAGACCTTTCTCTCTGTCTCTCTCTCTCACTGTCTATAACTCTACCTGTCAAAAAAAAAAAAAAGTGCATAAAGGACTGCATTTTTCATAAAGAAAAGGAAAAAAGGAACAATGTATCTTTACTGACGTCACAGTCCTCACATGACTGGCACAGATGACTGGCACATGACAGATAGCTACATAGATCCTGCTTTGAATCTCACACCCTCCCTAAATAGCAATGGGTACTAAAAATTCCCAGAGAGCCAAAAACAATGTTTTTCATTTGAATTATGTCTAAAAATATTTTTCTTATAAGCCTGCCAGGGATCCAGAATATCACATTTATTCTCAAATCCAGATTATATCACAAGACATTATGTAAAATGCTAAACAAATCATTTCTCCTTCCTTGACACTATCAATCTCTTGCTCACATACACACACACAGAAGAGCTTTATAGCACCACATATTTTTTCCCTGTGAAGCGCGGTGATCTCAAACTCTTTTTTTTTTTTTTTTTTTTTTTTTTTTTTTTTTTTTGACAGGCAGAGTGGACAGTGAGAGAGAGAGACAGAGAGAAAGGTCTTCCTTTGCCGTTGGTTCACCCTCCAATGGCCGCCGCTGCAGCCGGCGCACCGCGCTGATCCTGGCAGGAGCCAGGAGCCAGGTGCTTTTCCTGGTCTCCCATGGGGTGCAGGGCCCAAGCACCTGGGCCATCCTCCACTGCACTCCCTGGCCATAGCAGAGAGCTGGCCTGGAAGAGGGGCAACCGGGACAGAATCCAGCGCCCCAACCGGGACTAGAACCCGGTGTGCCGGCGCCGCAAGGTGGAGGATTAGCCTATTGAGCCACGGCGCCGGCTCTCAAACTCTTAACTACTCATCACTTCAAGATCTCATCCAGAATGTCCAGGTCCTCTGGAAGGCTCTAGAACATGACTGATTGGTTACACTCTTCATTTATTAAGTTTTATTCAAACTTGGACTGAGCCAAGTCTCTTAAAACAATTCTCTTCCCTCTGGTTTATGTCAAGCTACAAGCTCTTGCCAGCACTTATTCATGACATTTTATACTTTCAGAAATGTCAGGATTTCAGGCCATCTTTCAGATTCCCATACATGTAAGACAAATGTTTCTGCTGTTTCTTGGAGTCACTTTTTCCTAAAAAGGGCAGGGCATAAATATTCCCAGGGTAAAGGCAACTTAACTGAAGCACACCAAGTAGGCAGGAAACCAACCGTTGGGTTGGCAGAACAGAAAACAACCAGGTAAATGTGTCAAGTTTCATTCAAGTTTCTCAGAAACCAGGGATGTTCAAACAAACCTAAGCCTGAAATCACTAAAGGAGGATTTCCAAAGGATGAAACCGCCACGTTCCCATCAAGACCACAGCCAACTCTCAGGGATTTTCGGAAGTAATCAGGATTGGGCAGGCTTCTTGGATTGGGTGGACCTGCTGCTTCCTCCTCACATTTCACTGCCCTGATAATTCAGTCCATTACTCCATCCCCACGCCAAGGAGAAGTCAAGAGAAAGCATGGGTTTTCATTCTCTGCAGATCATGGCATCAGAATCCACCTGGCTGACTACCTGCAGACCTGACACTTTGAGGAAGGCACAGATCCAATGTGCTTCCTGTTTGCTGGGCCTCAGGTCCTGTGGCCAGAGTTGGTCCACCAGACCGGTCCTCAAGGACCAACACTCAACCCAGGAGGCTGCACATGATCCATGAACAGGATGGTGCTTCCCTATCCCACGTGCATCTGACCCTACCACCCTTTGTTCTAGAGATCTTGTTTGTGCCCTTGACCTCCACCCAAGCCAAGAGCTCCTCACACTTAGGCTTTGCATCAGGCCTCTCTGGAGTCTGGCCATCACCTCACCTCACGCCCAGCTATCAGCACGCTCCTAACACAGGCAGATACTTATCCGTCAAATACTACCTAAGGGGCTGCCCCACCATGGTGGGAGTGCAACATTATATATGCTTTCATCAGACTACTTAAAACACTAACTCTTCATTTTCTTTTTTTTTAATAGATCTTTTTATGACAGGCAGAGTTAGAGATAGAGACAGAGAGAAAGGTCTTCCTTCTGTTGGTTCACTCCCCAAAATGGCTGCTACGGCAGGCCGGCGCACTGTGCCGATCTGAAGCCAGGAGCCAGGTGCTTCCTCCTGGTCTCCCATGCGGGTGCAGGGCCCAAGCACTTGGGCCATCCTCCACTGCCTTCCCGGGCCACAGCAGAGAGCTGGCCTGGAAGAGGAGCAACTGGAAGAGGGGACAGAACTGGTGCCCCAGCCGGGACTAGAACCCGGAGTGCCGGCGCTGCAAGCGGAGGATTAGCCTAGTGAGCCACAGCACCAGCCAACTCTTCATTTTCATCCTGACTGAAGAGTGACTTACAGCTAAATGTAATGCTCATATAAATGGGCCATTTTTTCATTTTTTTAAGATTTTCTTATTTCTTTTTTTCAAAGGCAGAGTTACAGAAAGAGAGGGACAGACAGGCAGACAGAGATCTTCTATCTGTTGGTGCCTTGCCCAAATGGCCCCAACAGCCATGACTGAGCCAGGCCAAAGCCTTGGCAGGGGCCCATGCACTTGGGCCGTCTTCTGCTGCTTTTTCTAGGCCATTAGCAGGCGGCTGAAAAGGAAGTGCAGCAGATGGGACTCAAATCAGCACTCTTACTGTATTTTGGCATTGGAGGCGGCTTAACCCACCGTGTCACAACACCAGCCCTGGGCCATTTTTCCTTAGGATTCCTACCATTGCTTCTATACAACCTCTGACCTATTTTAGTTCAACCATGCTAGCTCTTGCTGCATTTCTGGAAAGAGATGGCATATGGGTAAAGAAAACCTCTTAGTGCAAAAGAATGACACAATTTGAGAGGCAAAAGAAACCTTAGCAGCTATGGCGAGTACTTCCCAAGTGCAATTGCTCAGAATGGTGACAGTTAATCTGTGGCCAAGCATCACTGGTCACAGTGGGGAAAGAAAGAGTGCTTTCATAATGACAAACACGGACCACTAAAGATGAATTCATGACACTTCTACCACGTTAGTATAACACATTTCCTTTTTCATGACATGATGTTGCTAGATGGTAGTTATCTTGTGAAAATGATTTATTATGAAACATCCCCAAAAGTGACAACAGTATATAATTACACCGTGAACCTCTGCATTCATCTAGCTTTAACAATCATCAATTTTGTCTGTAAACATTCAGAAATTTTAAAAATATTGGTCCCAAAATAATTTCCCTCTTCCATAAAACCTGGAAATGAGTTAACAGCCAGGCTAGGCCAAGCTACAAATTTCCAAAAGACAAGGAGGCTAACACATTAAATAACCTATCTCCAATTGTGCAGCTGGACAGGAACAGCCATGAAACTACTGAGAGTAGTAACAGAATCCAAAGTTCTAACCTTGTCAGACTCTAACCCAGTTATACCCAAGACCCAGAGATGATTCTCCATGTTTCTGCCCACACTACCTGAGATGAGGCAATCCCAGCCAGGACAACCCGAGGGGAAAACCAAGCATCTATAGCTACAGTTTCCTTGATCTCAGGCTATAGCAACTGTCTCCCAACCCTAGAGAGCACCAGGACCCACTCAACAGTTTCAGTTCAAAGACTACTGTGCGTTTCTACTTGAATTCTCCCAGCATTTCTCCTTCCACCTTCACTTTCCACAACAACAAAAACAACAACAAGATGCATAAAGCAAACAGGTGTGAATGAATAAGAATTCATGCGCTAAGCTCCAGTAAGGTCAAAAGCCAGCTATTCAACTCTGCTTCTAGGCCCCTACCATTACCCCAGAAGCATCAAGGTAGAAAAACCAAACAGCCACGGAAACAATACAACAGTCACTCTGCACACCCGCCTTCTAAGAACAAGGTAAAGATTAAACAGGACAGCAGAACAGACAACATTTCAACACTTTATATAACTGTCTCCAGGCAGGGGGCTGGCAACTGATATGAATAAGGTACTCTTTCAAAAGACTCACCTAAATGCTCAGTTTATGTAGAGGACCGGTTTCCCCGAAGATATTCTTGAAGCAAGCGAGAAGGCCACAGCAGGAATACCTAAAACAGTGAGAGGACACTGGAATCAAGTAAAGCTACAGACGACTGCTTCATTGTTGACCTTTTTTAACAATTCAATCTATATATTTTGGTCATTTCCCCCACAATAAGCACAAAAGGAAGTAACTCAGGAAACAATGAATTTCCTCCTCAAGACATGGGCTGGGAATTTTCCTTACCAACAGGGAATTGACATCCCAAGACGTTTATTTAGAAGACCAAAATTATGTTACTGTTGGCCAAGAGGCAAAACACATTTTTTCCCTTCCTTGTAGAAGGAATGCTTTAATGGCTTTGGATTTCAACAAAAAATAAATATATACATCTCCCTTCCTGCACCTACCCCCACCATGTCTAAACCAAAAATCCTAGGCACTGCACTGATTGTTTTTCAAGTTAGCACACCTCAGGTGTGCTCCTCTTTCACATTTCCCTATACTGCCCTGTATTACTTCAGTCCTCAGAGGCATTGAGAACTGACCATTCGACACCTTACTCCACAGATGGACAGTAAGCCATGGTAGAAGTCAATAAAACAGCACAGCCATAGCTCACCAACAGGAGTCACAGTCAGAAAACACATATGGAACAATGAAACAATCAACATCTGGATACAGAACCCAGAATTCCTTAGAAACAGACCCACGTACATGCATTGAACTCTAGGAAGCCTTGAGAAGATACTTGATAGATGCTGTTGGTTAGCTAGTTAGGAAGAGGAAAAATCTAGGTCTCTCTCTCTCAACACAAATTCAACTTGGAATCCTGTGAGTACCAGAAGAATATATCCGAGTAGTTTAATAATAGAGGAAGAGGAGAAGTCCTTACAAGCATCACACCAAAATCTTAAACTATCAAAGACTGAGGCATTTGGCTATCTACATTTTTTGAAAACTCTAAAATAAATAAATGGTAAAATTAAAATACACATAAAAAAGAATACTGGGGGGTGAGGACTTGGCTTAGAAGTTAATACTCGGCCAGCGCCGTGGCTCACTAGGCTAATCCTCCACCTTGCTGCGCCGGCACACCGGGTTCTAGTCCCGGTTGGGGCACTGGATTCTGTCCCGGTTGCCCCTCTTCCAGGCCAGCTCTCTGCTGTGGCCAGGGAGTGCAGTGGAGGCTGGCCCAAGTGCTTGGGCCCTGCACCCCATCGGAGACCAGGATAAGTACCTGGCTCCTGCTTTCGGATCAGCATGGTGCGCCGGCCGCAGCGGCCTTTGGAGGGTGAACCAATGGCAAAGACCTTTCTCTCTGTCTCTCTCTCTCACTGTCCACTCTGCCTGTAAAAAAAAAAAAAAAAAGAAGAAGAAGAAGAAGAAGGAAGAAGAAGAAGGAAGAAGGAAGAAGGAAGAAGGAAGAAGGAAGAAGGAAGAAGGAAGAAGAAGAAGAAGAAGAAGTTGTTAATACTCAAGTTAGGACATCAGCATCCACACCATCAGGCAGGTGATGGATCAAGTACTTGGGTTCCTGCCACCCACATGGGAGGTCTGGATTGCACTCCAGCTCCAGGCTCTGCGCTTGACCCAGACCCAGCTACTGTATTTGGCATTTGGGTACTGAACCCAGTGGATGGGAGCATTCTCTCTTCCTTTCCTCTTATTTTTCCCCAATGAGATTAGTAACAATGCCAAAGACTGACAACAGCCAATGTTACGATCACTTTTTTGATGAGAATATAAACTGGGAAAATCAGTCTGTAGTCATTCGGACAACCGCATCAGCGTAGGCACCTGCAGACCACTTGATTCAAGAATCCCCTTCCAACAACTCACACACAGTAGGTAAGCAAGGAGTAAGTTATTTACTCTTCTTCTGCTTTCCCAGGCATGTTAACAGGAAGCTGGATTCGAAGTAGAGCACCCCAAACTCGTACAGGTACTTACATGACTTTACCCACTGTGCCACAGCGCCAGACCCTGCATCATTTGTAATAACAGCAGAAAAGAAGGCAAATGACTCTAAAGGCCTGCAAATAGGAGACATATTAAGTATACTACACACACTGAAGAAGATGGACGTCTAGACTTACCATTAGGAAAAGACAGCTACAATAACTTTGGATAATGAAACAAGTAAATAATCACGCGTAGAATGAGTCCATGTGTGTGTTCGTGAGTGTCCAGAGAGACATTAGAAGAATGTTTATTAAAATTCTTAGTAGATCCTGGTTATCAGAATTTTAGATTTCATTTTCCTGTAGTGTTTCAACTTACAGAATGTATGTCTTTTTTTCCTAAAGAAACACAGTGTAACTTTTTAAATCTTGTGTTTAAGTTTTCAATAAAATCCTACATAAATTCCTACCCTCCTTCTCTGTCTACTTCCTCTCTTGTTTTATGAGCACATATGCTACATGTGTGCTGGCACGAATGGCTCCAGGGAGCTCCCTTCCTCACCCCTAGCTCATTCCTGAGGGCCGCCTCATCCCTGCCCTCAGCTACCTAGGACGACACTGCAGCCTCCTTGCAGTGCCTCCTTTCTGAGGTGCACTGTATGACTCAAGGCAGCTCAGGCAAGTCTGTTACCTGTGTCCAAAGAAATCCCAGCTAACATGTGTCTATTTTCCATCTTCTCAACCAGCCCATTCCATCTGAAAACAGAGTAGCAAACCTTGTGGTCATATGAAGATTTACTGCACACAACTAATGTTTCTCACTGACCTACAGCTAAAGTAACTGAAGCAAAAAGCTCAGAGCTAGTACTGTGGGGAGCAACCGGACTAGACTGAGTTACTGGAATTAAGACTTATTCTGTGCATCTGCTCTCCCACAATATGGCGCTGGGAGAGAAGTAAACAGCTTCCGCACAGCTGCCTCCAGTTCAACCAATTAACTGTAGGACTTGCTCCTGATTGGAGGAGAGCAGCGTACTCGGCGTGTGGGCAGCCGAGTTGGGATTGGCGGAGGAGGACTGTGGAGGAGAGAGACGGCATGCACCAGGAACATCTATGGGGAACATCTAGCTGAAGGAACACCTGTGCAGCCCCCGAGAAGAGCCGGCCGGCGGTGTGCCGCTCCCCTGCGGAGGTGGGGAGTGTGGCTAGGGGGAACTGCCCTTCCACGGAGGTGGAGGGGATAGTAGCCAACCCGGGGGGAACCAGCGGCAAACCCGGGGAGGGCCGAGCAGACGAAAGAACAGCGCAGGGTCTTGTGTCGTTCCCCCACGAAGACGGGGAGCGACAAGTACAAAATTGGCAAAGACACTATTTAAAGAGACAGAAATAATTATTCCTAACAAGGGGATTGACAAAGAGACTACCTGAAAGATAATAAAAACAGAGGAGACTTAATTGTCCGCATGGGCCATTCCAATGGGTAAAATATTCACCACTATATGTTTAACCACTTCATCACTTATTTTATTGGGCTACATCATCTACAAAAAGATTGTTTTCTATTGCAATTATAAAATACAGAGACATATCCTATTATGCTCACTTTATCTCCAGCCAAATTGATTCTTCTCATCTCCTTATTTTTAAAGGTTGCGGAGATTCATGTAATACATGTATCCTCCTAATATCATAATTATAAGCTTGGCTTAAAAGTCATAATTCTTCACAGATTCACAAATCCTTTCATAGGTGGGCTGGACATAAATTACAAACCTAATTAACCCCCTTCATCTGCTAGTGGCTTCCCCTGCCCCTAAGAAGGGCAGACAAAGGACAAGAACCACCGTCTAATTTCAGAGATGAGCTATCAAGAGGCTTGACAGGGACTAAGTGTATCTATGACTACAGGCTACAATCCAGAGACCCCCACGGACCACCCAACGCCAGCTGCTGGCCTCTCTATTCAGATCCCTCCTTCATGCCAATCAAGTTCACGATAAAGTTGAGATGCATTAAGATTTTTGAGACAAAGTGTTGCATACAGGGAAGGCGACAGTTCAGTGGTTAAGAGAAAAGTGTCTGATTTCATTCAACCACTTACTTAACTGTCCCTTGGCCTCAGCGTGCCTTAAACTCTCTGCACATCAGTTCCTCCTCTGTAGTAATCCCAACAAAAGGGGGTGTTGTAAGGATTAAAGGAGGTACTGGAGCTAATACAATCAGCCATGCTCTGCGGTCACTCAGCTCAGTGGGAGCAAGGATGGGAACAGCTCACAGCAGAACCTCACTGACAGTCCTGATCCTATCAAGTCTACAGAGCAACATGCCTCCTTGCAGTCATACCTAACTACTGAAAATGCTATAGTAAACATGGGTAAGGTCTTTTTAAGCAAACAGGAATGGATTCAGAGGTACTAGCAGTTTGTTACTGAAAGCAAGCTTGCCTTAAAGTAACCTTCTCTGGATCATCCTATGAGAAATCATTTGGCAACGTGCATGCTGCACCTTTTCTGGAGTATCCAAGAGGCTCAGGAAGGTGCAGCCCAAAGTCAGCAGAACATACTGCTGAAAATCCCCCTCACCACCTGCAAGACTTAACTCGTTCTGCATCCCAGAGCACATCCAATTTGCTTGGGTACAAAGCTGCTCAACACCAGGGCACAGAGGGGAACTTTTAGCTATTTTTGGCTATTGTGAGAATGAAATGACAGACTATAGGTGAAGGTCTCTCTTCATAATGCCTAGAAACCAGTAAGTGTTCAATAAAAGATATATCCAATATTATGATTTTTTTTTTTTTTTTGACAGGCAGAGTGGACAGTGAGAGAGAGAGACAGAGAGAAAGGTCTTCCTTTGCCGTTGGTTCACCCTCCAATGGCTGCCACGGCCGGCGCACTGCAGCCAGCGCACCGAACTGATCCGATGGCAGGAGCCAGGTACTTATCCTGGTCTCCCATGGGGTGCAGGGCCCAAGCACTTGGGCCATCCTCCACTGCACTCCCTGGCCATAGCAGAGAGCTGGCCTGGAAGAGGGGCAACCGGGACAGAACCCAGTGTGCCCCGACCGGGACTAGAACCCGGTGTGCCGGCGCCGCAAGGCGGAGGATTAGCCTAGTGAGCCACAGCGCTGGCCCCAATATTATGATCTTAATGGCACTCAAGAAACAAGCCGTCTATTAACAAATCTGATGGTAGGGCCAGCACTGTGGCATAGTGGGTAAAGCCGCTGCCTGCAGTGCCAGAATCTCATTTAGGTGCCAAATTGAGTTCCAGCTGCTTCCCTTCCAATCCAGCTCTCTGCTGGTAGTCTGGGAAAGCAGTAGAAGATGGTCCAAGTCCTTGGACCCCTGCACCCACATGAGAGACCCAGAAGAAGCTCCTGGCTCCTAGCTCTAGATCAGCCCAGGTCTAGCCGTTGCAGTAATTTGGAGAATAAATCAGCGGATGAAAGACCTCTCTCTCCTCTCTCTTTTTCTCTTTCTCTGCCACTCTGTAACTCTGCCTTGCAAATAAACAAAACTTAAAAAACAAAGATTGCAAAATGCATTCTCAGTTTATAAAAAAAAAAAAAAAGAAATCTGATTGTGGCTGTACAAAACACTTTTCTACTGTGAGAATTTTATGAATTCTTGCTTTCCATATTTCACTTGGCATAATTCCCACAGGAAGGTGGGTCCAAGTTGAAGGGAATCTGAAGAAGCCGCAGGATGCATAGGACAGAACCTCAATATGTGCCACAAACCCTAAGAAGTCTGGAACACATTTCATTCAAAGCAGGGGACAGAACAACATCACACTCATGTTTTACACTAGCACCCACCTGCGCAGCATCAAAATCAGAACACTGGGCACTATCCCAAGCATTGCTGTTGCCCAGAGTTAACAGAAGTGCCAGCCCAAGTGGAGAAAATCCCCTACATCTAGCTACAGGCGCACAGAATATACCCTGGGCCTGAAGTTACCACTAACATTTGACACTCAAAATCTTAAAACATGAAAAGCAAAGAAATTAATCAAAGAGTTCTGTAATAGCAATGGAAAGAGGCAAAGAGAGAGAGAGAGAGACCGTCTGAAAGCAAAATTCCCCCAATGTCCCCCAACTCTGACCACTTGCCCAGGACTTGTCCCATCTGCTTTTGCTGAAATCGTGAGAGCATTTTCCTTTGTAGTCCAACAGAGTCCAGCTCTACTTGGTCACAACATCTACTAGGCCAGAAGGTGCAAGGGGAATGCCCAAATCTCTGCTCACAGATTCTGCTCGATGACTTATCTGCTACAGGCTTGGTGGTGGACCAAGGTCAAAGGGAACAATCAAGAACCAGCAGACAGCATCAGCAGTGATATCCCTCAAAGATGACAAGCGATATTCTTCCCTGTCTTTTGCAGAGAAAAGAGACCCTATAGGAAAGCTCCAGAAATCCCTTTCTACTCCTCTAAAACCTGCATCCTGAGAGCAAAGAGGTATTATGTGCAAAACAGATTCTCAGTGGAAATACAAAAGATGTCAGTTTCAGCAAACTAAAGGAATTTCTCTAATGCAGAGCATTTCAGATGCTTTAAAAGTGCTAATGTCGACTCTGAGAAGGGCTCCAACCTTATCTGCACACAGACTTCTTTCTCTCTCTGTTCCAAATGCCCCCACAACACTTTGGAAAATAATGTTTCAATTTGTTCTTTCCTGTAGATGACTGCTGAAGGGGCACTAGACCACTATACTCACAATTCAGTAACTAAGAGAATGATCATTTAATGGTGCAGATAATCTTAATGCAAAACAGCGTGGAGCATGTGCTCTCTAAGAGGACAACTGAGTGCTATCCTGCTCTACAGGGCTCAGTCCATGTAACGCTTTTCATAACAAAAATCAGACATGCCGTGAATTCCTTGCTCTTCTGTAATTCTCTTAAAATTTTATGAACACTTACAATAAAAATAAATTCCATCTATCTATCTGCCTAATGTAAACTCCATCAGAACAAAGGACTCTGCCTGAAACAGTGCCACATCCCCAGTACTTCAATGGACCAAGTACAAGGATGTTCCATACATTTTGGCCTTATGAACACACGAGTAAGAATGAAGAAATAAACCATTCTTAAATCTATCACTGGGCACAATATTGTGGCATAGTGGGTGAAGCTGCCTTCTGCAATGCCAGGATTCCAGTTCCAGTCCCAGATACTCCACTTTTGATCCAGTTCCCTGTAAATCCACGTGAGAAAGCAGAAGATGGCCCCAAGTACTTGGATCCCTGACATCACTGTGGGAGACCAGGATGGAGTTTTAGGCTCCCGGCTTCAGCTTGACTCAGTAGTCCCAGCTGTTGCAGCCATTTAGGGAGTGAATCAGAGGATGGAAGATCTCTTTCTCTGTTTTTCCCTCCCTCTAACTCTGCCCTCTGCCTTTCAAATACATTAAAAAAAAAAAAAAAAACTTAAAAAAAATGCATCTTTTAACCTGTTATTTCCTGAACTGGCCGAAACATTCATCCCATAGTTGTATGTTTTAAATTAACTTAGAAATGCTTGCTCTAAATTTTTTTATTTTTCTCTTTTCTTAAGAACTTTTCTTTCTCCCATTTTAATCCCAGCATAGTCTTCCACTCTTTGCAAGGCCCAGGACAAAAAGGAAGAAAGTGGAAAAAGTATTTTTCCTTATGACTTTTGGGCAAGAACAAACGTTCTGCCTCTAGACCAACCACCTTATTAAGTGTATCACTGCAGACCATTGTTTCCAATAAAAGCCTAATTAACTAACATTCAAACAATGAGGAATTTTCAATTAATCAGATTTATACAGAGGATCTCCTCTGAGAGAAGAGAGAAAAAACACATTCATCTTTTTAGAAGAGGCTACTCCACAAAAGTCAGCACCACTGATGTGCTGGGGGAAAAAAAACCAGCAACTCAGCATGGAGTATAGATATCAAGAAATATCTGACACTATTAATTTACAGTTAATATTCTGAACATCATGTTTAAACTGGGATGTTCCAGCACCTCCAAATGAACAAATACAAACTTCAATGTTTTTGTTCAACTCAATTAACTATGATAAAATCTGGCAATGCATTTTAGAAAAACATGAATTTTTTTTTAAGGCAGAAGGAGAGCAAAAAGCAGGAAAATAGTTCCTAATGTTTCCTAAGTCATTCAGAAAATGATAATAATTTGACCCTCTGTACCCTCAATCCTCACAGGAAGCAGGGTGTGGCCAGGGTGTTCCTAACAGGCGATCCCAGCTTCTGGCTGGGCTCTAGGCTTCTCTACTACCACAGTGCTGCCCAGTTCGTGGCTTGCCAGCCTCCCTGCACCACCAGGGTAAACCAGCCAGGACACTCATTTGAGTTGGGTCCTCGATCCCACAAAATCCAGGCTAACCTGTCAGGCTGCAGGCCTTGCTGTCCTATCTCCTCCCCTCCAGCATAACCTGCCCTGGATGTCTGTGCTCTGGCACCACTGCCCCAGCGTTCCCCATGTCCTGCACCCTCTGAACTGCTTCCCCTAAAAGGCCTTTGACGTCCACTCCTCCAAGCCTAGAACAGCCTTCCCAAGCCTGCACTCATCCCACTGCTCAACGAGGCACACCTGCTACAGGACAACTTCATTGACTGGATCCTTCATTTCTGTACACTGAAATCATCTAATCAGGTACCTACATTCCTTACTAGCTCATGGGCTCCTGGAGGGCAACAACTGTGGCTTCTCCCATATTTCTATCTTCAGTTCAAAGCCCAGTTCCTAACACAATAAGCGCGCAGGAACAGTCTGAAGAAGTTACAAACGTTATCTGTAGGAGTAGTATCTGTAAGGAAGCAGGACAGGTATAGGGGTCCTCAAGATATTAGGATATAGCTCTGAGTTGAGATGGAGTCAGGCATGTGTGTGTGCACACACACGTGTGTGTGCTCATGCAGATACATAGGCACTAGGCTTCAAGGTCCCAGCTAAGGCTCTCCTTTGCCTCCCAGTCTCCAGGACTGGGCAGTGACTCACACCCTTCTTCCACAAACCTGAGGTTTGGCTTGCTTTCTGTTAAGGAAATATACTCTTCCATATTTATGCCTTCTTTCTAATCTCCAGAGCAAACATGGCTTTCTGAGGTATAACAACTGGAGACTGGAAAAGAAAGACTTCTCCCTGAAACTCTTCCCATCCTTAAACCCTAGGGCATGCCTGTTATTCACTCATGTACTTCTCTGGGAGAACACAAGTCATAGACAGAGCACTGATGGTAGAAGCTGGCACACATGGATCCTGGAGTGCTGCTTAGCATCCACTGAGTGAGAACGTTGTGCAGAGGGTGGTTTGCAGTGAGAAGTTGCACTGCAGAAAGCAAGAAGGCACAGTGTACAGTGGCATCACCAAGGACTGGGGAAAACAAGGTAGCAAGTCACCAAAAGACACTAAGGAAATTGAACGCATTTACCAAGCGAAAGCAGTCAGTCTAAAAAGGTTACTTCAAGCAGGATTCCAGATAGGTGATAGCCCAGAAAAGGCTCAATGATGAGATGGTAAAGAGATCCACGGCCGACCGGGGCTAGGGGGAAAAGGTAATTAAGCAGATAACAAAGCACAGTTAGGGCCGTGAAACTGTTCTACAATGGTGGACACGTGTCCTCAGACACATGGAATGGTGGGCACACATCCTTATATATTTGTCCAAACTCACAGAATGTACAACACCAAGAATAACCCTCCTGTGAACTATAGACTTTAGATGACAAGGACGGGCGGCGCCGCGGCTCCATAGGCTAATCCTCCACCTAGCGGCGCCGGCACACCGGGTTCTAGTCCCAGTCAGGGCGCCGGATTCTGTCCCGGTTGCCCCTCTTCCAGGCCAGCTCTCTGCTGTGGCCAGGGAGTGCAGTGGAGGATGGCCCAAGTGCTTGGGCCCTGCACCCCATGGGAGACCAGGAGAAGCACCTGGCTCCTGCCTTCGGATCAGCGTGGTGCGCCGGCCACAGCACGCCAGCCGTGGAGGCCATTGGAGGGTGAACCAACGGCAAAAGGAAGACCTTTCTCTCTGTCTCTCTCTCTCACTGTCCACTCTGCCTGTCAAAAAAAAAAAAAAAAAAAAAAAAAAAAAAAAAGATGACAAGGACATGCCAACAAAGATTGAGGCACTAACAAATGTGGCACTCTGGGGCATGATGCTGATCAGGCTGTGTGTGTGGTGGTTGAAGTACATGCGTGGGATACTGATCGTGGAAGGAGGGACGGTGGAAGCACATGTATGGGATGCTGATCATGGGGGAGGCTGCGTTGTGTGAGATTGAAGTACATGTATGGGATCTCTGCATTTTCCACTCAAATTTGTTGTGAACCCAAAACTGCTCCACAAAACCAAGTCTACTAAAATACACAATTTTAAAAAAGCATACAGAGAAAGAATATGTCGTGTTGCAGATGACCCCAGAGTACCCTTATATGGAGTCCCTTACCATTGCAGGTCAACTATGGAGAAAGGTCAAGAGTGACAAGTTGGCTCAGCTCTGGAAGCAGCAATGCGGGGGCCCCAACTGGAGATCATCTGCATCTATCCAAGCACACAGGTGAAACAGGCGCTGCACAGGCACGCCTCCATGTTGTTAGAGCTGACCCTGGGAAGGTGCACCCTCCACTAGTCCCACTCTCACTACCATACCGCCCTGACATTGAACAAGAGGACCACTCCTCCACACTAGTACCCCAGGAATAGCTTCTTTTAGTGAAACAAACCAGTGGATGGATATTAAGACAACCTGACTTCCTGAAGTGACAAAACATCTGGTTTCCCCGAGCACCTGTGGGGCTACAGCTAGAAGATGTAGAGGCACATACCTAGGATCACCCACAACCACGGAATCCCCAACCCTCAGAGCCTGCCTGCCTGGCTGCTGGGAGCCGATGCACTGCAACATCAAGCCAAAGGAACAAAGAGTCAAAGTGCACTGTGAAATTTCTCTAGCCCCTTAGCCACCTTAGATACAGATCATGAACTAGAAGATGGGGTCATCCCAGACAATGGTTTGGCTAAACAAGGCCAAATCAGATGCTCAGGTATACATAATGTGGAAATCATGGACTCTTCCCTTTGATAAATAAGAATCTGTCACCTCTTGGCTCTGATTAGCAACTATTGTAACCCTCAAAGCGCATCTTTCAAAAGCAATTTTGCTGCCCTACAATCTCCTAGCACAAGAAACCCGGTCTTCATAAATTGCCTGCCTATTTTCCAGAAAGCAAAAAATCCCTCCTCTCTTTCCTCACACAGACAGCAATTCTCTGCATATTGATTAAGGTCCATGTCATTCAAAACCCAAATGCCCACCTCCAGTAAACTGTACTAGTGTACGGCCTCCTCCACTCAGTATACCCATTACCCTTGTGTCACTTCCCTCCTGTCCCTGAGTTGTCACTAAGTCTCTTCCCTTACTTTTGGCACTCTGATTTTTCATAGGTCTTATAGGTTTCTCTAATTTGTTAATTCATGATATTATGTTGTGTTCTTTCTAACACCTGTTCCACACAGGGTTATAAGACTACAGCAAACAAGGGACACTGCTGGGTCACCCAGGCCAGGGCATCACATTCCCTCTCACACATGCTGAGAGTGTAAGCATAGCTTGGGTGGCTGGCTCCTCTCTGACAGGCAGCTGAGAGGTCTCCTTGCACACACAGGCTGATGCAAAGACCACACGAGCACAACACACCTGCAACCAACACTGACTTCCTCTGCTCCCTGCCTGTAATCTCTTGGTTCTCTAACTAGAACAAAATCTCTGCCAAAGGGGAAGGCACTTGACCCAATGGTTAACGTACCACGTGGGATACCCACAATCCTGCCTGGGACTGTGTGCCAGCTCTGTTTCCAATTCCAGCTTCCTGCTAATGCACACCTTGAGAGGCGGCAGTGATAGCTCAAGTACTTGGGTCTGGATTGAATTTCAGGCATCTGGCCCAGCACTGACTATTACGGGTATTTGGGAAATGAATCACCTGGTGGAAGATCCCTCCCTTTTTTATTAAAAATAAACAAACTATGACAGCAGGATCAGGACTCACTCCTCTCCTGCCTCTCTCTAAGGCACTTTCAATGTGTAGAATATTCAGTAGGGGTAGTCCTCTGTATCTGCTGCTTCTGCATCCATGAATTCAACCAACTGCAGATGAAAAATCGTGTCAATATTTAAAGTGTGAACTATTTTGTTATTATCTGTGAGGAACAGAACAACTACTTATACAGCATTTGCATTGTTTTAGGCATCTGCGGTATTCTAGGATTATTGAAAACATTTGGGAGGATGTATATAAATTATATGCAAATACCACACCCTTTCATACAAGGGGCTTGGGTGTTTAGGGATCTGGAATCCAAGGGGATTCTTGGACCCAGTGCCATGTAAGACTGTTTTTTTGTGTTTTTAAGTTTTTTAAAAATGTATTTGGTAGACAGTTCCTATCTGCTGATTCACTTACCAAATGCCTACAACAGCTGGAGCTGGAGCCAGAGCCACGAAAACTAATCCTGCAATGGAATGAGTTGTGCCATCACTGCTAATTCCTGGAGTCTGAATTCAGGGGAAGCTGACGTCAGAAGCCAGAGGAAATACAACTTCTGCTTTAAAAAAGTCTAATTCAGAGTAGCAAAAGTAGGGGAAGAGACTTAGGGTGACAACTCAGGAAGAGTAACCCAAATACTCCCATGCGGCATGCACGCATCTTAACCAGCTTTGTAACCAGTAGGCCAAAGGCCCACCTGCATGGATGGTTTTCTACCAGTGTTTTCCAATTCACAGCAGTGACTTGTGGGTAATGAGATTTCAGAATTTATTTTCTTTCCAACCTCATGGGCCAAACAGATATGACTTCTGCTTTACAAAAGTCAAATGTATACAAAACAAAGATGTTATAATGAACCCCTAGGTGCCCATCCCTCAGCTTCAAGAGTTACCAATTCACAGCCAATCTTACTGCATCCACACTGGCTTCTATTTCCTCCTGAACCCTCTCTGGAGACTATTTTGAAGCAATTATCAGATATGATATGGTTCAGACATAAATTTTTTAAAATACTCAGTTTTATTTATTTGAAAGGCAGACTTACAGAGAGAGGGAGAGACAGAGAGATCTTCCACCTTTGGTTCACTCCGCAGATGGCCACAACGGCTGGGACTGTGCTATGCCAAAGCCAGGAACTTCATCTTGGTCTCCCATGTGGGTGCAGAGGCCCAAGTACTTGGGCCATCCTTTGCGCATCAGCAATTCCCAGGTACATTGGCAGGGAGCTGGATTGGAAGTAGAGCTGCCAGGACTCAAACTGGTACCCATACGGGACACCAGAATTGCAGGCAGTGGCTTAACCCACTACGCCACAGTGCCAAACTCAAAATACAAATATTTTAAAAATTATTACTCTTAATCATAAAAAGCACAATAAAGCTGCCTTCACTGAGTCAGGGGCGAAAAAAAAACACAGATTCTATGTTTACCAAATAAAGTTACAGTGATTTCATTTTCTGTCCCTGCTGCACATAGCAAGCATAGGTGACTTTGTCACGACCCCTGATGGTCCAGGGGCTGGCTGGGTGACCTTGGGCAGGACACCTCCCATCCAAGCTGTCACTCAGGGCAGAGGACAGCCAAACACAGGACCCTTGTGCCCCAGCCGGCCTTCCAGGGCTCTTGGCCTCACGACACAACCAGGCCTTTCTGTTTCCCCTTTTTGTCCTGAATATTTCTATGTCTGTGGTTGCCAGCCCCAGTTTCCCTACCCTGAATAACTTAGTCCCTGCTTGCTCTTTGTCAAAAATAGAATGAATATAATATACTCAAATAGTTAAGTCTTCCCAGGACCACGTTTCCTTCCTGGCACCCTGTTACTTGGGGAGTAAGGAAGAATCATCCCATTATCATTCTTCTCTCTCCTCTCCAATCTCTTGAAATGAAAAGCAAAAAATATAAAGTCACGTCCTGCTTGAGTCTCTCCTGGTAGCACAAATGAAAGCAATTCTTGGGCTCCCTCCCTGGCCTTCGAATGAGAAAACCCAATGCCCTCACAAGGCTCACCTACTAAAAAGGCACCCGCACAGCTGGCCAGAGGCCTCTGGGGAAGGGACACCTCCTTGGAGGGTTCATGCTAACAGTGATGTCATTTTAAAGTCATGTTGGGCCCAATCATAGTTCAAATATAAACTACTCAAAGAATTAGGTAAATTATCTGCCTCCTGGTGGACTGCGATTCTCTAGCAGCCACTGGCCACATGCAGCTACTGGGCACCAGAAATGGGGCCATTTCAAAATCAGATGTGTGAGAAGCACCAAGTACGTGGCTGAATTCAAAGTCTTAGTGCAAAAACAAATAAATAAATAAAATATCCCCTTAATGCTTTTTAATGCTTTTCAGGTTCATTATATTTTGAGATGGTTAAAGTATTAAAATTTTACTCATTTAATGAAGCTACAGAGATTTAAAAATTATACATGCATTTGATGATGTACTTTGAGAATGCTGCTCCTCTAGATTCTAATTCTTTTCACAGCATCATAAGCATGCTTCATGTCAGTTACCATAAATAGTCTTAGCTGAATGACTCTAAAACAAAAATTAATTCACTTGGATTTCTTTGTTGAATTCTTTTGTATACTTTCCACAATTTCTGCCAATTATCATTAAGATTTAAATATTAAGTGCCCCAGTAAGACATCCACAGCCACTTAAGCATAAAAATATTGCATCATGACAATAGACCCTTCCAGACCGAGAGTCAAAATATTTAACTGTTGTGCTACTCCAAAAGCAATTCTGATCCTAATTTTTTAACCTAACAATCAAAATATCACAAAATTATGTCTCACTGATTTGACATAGGATACCAGAATTTCATTCCACACAGCTGAGCAAACATTCAAAGCCACAGTCCCACAAGACACAATAGGGCTGGGCACTCCCCAGTAAGCCCCAGGGGCCCCTCACCTGCCTTGCAGTGGTCTGCTGTGGCTGAGATGACAAACATCTGATCATTGAGCCATGTCTGTCCTTTCAAAGGTAAGTCACACACAGGTTACTGCCTGGCCTCTGAAGGTCGAGGGACTCAAGGGTGCTTCCTAGCAGCAGTCTCCTAACGGCCAGCAGGGACCGGAGAGTGGACTCAACTTGGTTTAAAAATAAATAAATAAAGTGACTTCATGGAAATGGATGAGAATAACTTCCGTTACTTAGCCCAGGGCTACCCAAAGCATGGCCTATACCAGCCTGTGACTGATCTGCAAGGGTGCAACTACCGCAATCAAGGATAAACATTTTGGAAACTTTTCTGGCAATGTTATCCAGTAACGTACATAGGTTACATCCCATTTTTAAAAATGTGCCAAACTTTAACATGTTTTCTCCACCCATCTCATTTTCATTGGATCTTACCGAAGCATATCAACATCTATGAAAACACCAGTTCTTCCTTCAAGGTGATCCCAGAAGCACTGGTCCAGACCAACTCAACATAAGACCCAATTTTCGGGTGACCTCCTTCTGTGGCATCAAGACAAATGGCCAAAGGAAGACGTCTCTACCTCTCCAGGAGGAAAACCTCACTGAGAGTGAGTCGAAGAATGATACCCATGGCATTCAGCTAGCATTAGGATCTGTCACCTATCTTTACATCTACAACTAAAATACCACAGATCATAAACTACACTGAGATCTAATACAGTGTTGATGGGTCCTGATTCTAGAAATACAAAATTATATACAAACTGGAGCTCAAATCTGAAAGTATTATAACTCATCTAAGCAAACTGTAAAGTAATGGTAATACACACACAGAAAAAAATTTTTTAAAAAGCCTTCCAAATTGAGGTTAAACGCTAATAATTATTAGCAAAATAAGGAGACTATCATTAAGCACCAACTATGTACAAAGTGTTCTTAGAGACACAAAAGTGGAGAGTCCCTCCAGAATCCATGATCAAGAAGGGAAGATGGACGGCACCCAGATGAGGAGGGAGTTAAACAGCCGACAGCTTCCAGTGTCTGCCACTAGCAGTCCCTCCAGTTCCACTGAGTCTCAAAGCTCCTGAACCCTGCGCTGAGAAGGGGCTCCGAGGGGACTCCCCCTCCCTGTCTTTGACCTGAGGTGAAAGCAATGTGGGAGCACTTGGGTACCTGAGCTCCCATCCCGCCTCCAACATGCACCAGCGTTCTCTGTGCCCAGCAGTTTGCCTTCAGTGTCTTCATCTGTAAAATGGAATGATACGGAACATGCCCCAGGGTTTCAGGGAGAGCTCCTTCTGTTGTTCAGAGATTTGGGGATCAGGGCAAACTGCAGACTGAAGGGAAGGAGCAAAAGGAAAAGGAGAGACCATAGCTTAGGGAACAAAGAGCTTCCTGGAGGAAGGAGCCCCTGGAGAGAGAAAAAGGGGCAGTTTCTCCTACCCCAAGTGCTCTTCTCTCAGGCTGGAAGAGCTGCAGGGAGAGGGGCAGGCAGCCAGGCAGGCAGGTGGCAGGTGGCTATCCCAGCAAACACTGAGGTATAGGAAGAGGGTGAGAGCATGCACCAGGGGCCCTTAAAAAGACGCATGTGGGATGAGGACCGAGAAGCATGGGCTGTCGTGTGAGCTGATGCCCGACTCTGCATCACGCAGTGCACCGGGATGACCTGCACTGCCTGTGTCCACCAGGGTCCTGGGCAAGAACACTGTGGAGCTGGGGTCACTCCAAGGCGACTTAGGAAGGAGTGAAAGCATGGGTGCCAGGTGGAGAGCGAGGAAGAAGAGCAGTTCTCACAGGCACACTCCAGCAAGGTCGAGGAGCACGTGCAACCAGGATGGAAAGAAAAAGTCAGCAGGGGCCCAAATGGTAGGAAAAGCACACCTGGCTGAGGGTGTGGAGGTGACAACTGGTCAGTGACCGGTAAGGAGGCTTTGGAGAGCCAAAGGGGAGGAGCCACCAGGTCAGGACAGGGGACAGTATGGCAGGAGGAGGCGATGGACAAGCACAGAAGGCAGGAGAAAGGTGCACACAGACCCTGCCAGGGCATGGGACTTGGGAGGTGGAGGGGCAGAGCCCCTAAGAGTCACCTGCTCAGCAGATGTGAGAAGAGCAGTCCAGCTCACTCTTGCTGCCGCTGGCACACGCAGCAAAGTTGGCCTGACATTTCTACGCACTTCCAGGACCCTGGCTGGGAACACAAATGCTGGCATCAAAAAGGCTGACCAGGAGTAGGTTTTTTAAAAAGTTTCAACTAAGGGAAAAAGGGAAAAGAAAAAGGCCAATAGTTACCAAGGATAGGTGTGCAGGGAGGAGCCGTCAGGCAAGCCAAGGGACCTGCTAGCTGAGCATGTACCTTGAGACACTGCTGTGCCAGTGTCGAGCCACAGAACCTCGAAAAAAGGACACAAGGCAGAGAATCATAGGCAAAGCAAATGTCTCTGAGGTTCCTGCCAGTGCCTGCACTGGGCCCAGCAACCCCACATAAGCATACCTGGAGCAAAGCAGAATAAAGATGACTTCTGGTATCTGTCCTGCTCCCGGGCAGTTTAAGTAATAGAAGGGATCATACAGACTACAAGAGACATAAGGTATGGATCAACTAAATACAATGGATTTTTTAAGATTTATTTATTTTGAAAGTCACAGCAACAGAAAGACAGAGACTGATCGATCTTCCATCTGCTGGTTCACTCCTGAAATGGCTGCCACTGGGCCAAGGCTGGGCCAGGTCAAAGCCAGGAGCCAGGAGCGTCATGCAAGTCTCCCACATGAGTGGCAGAGGCTGAAGAACGTGGGCCATTTTCTGCTGCTTTCCCAGGCCATTAGCAGGGAGCTGGACCTGAAGTGGAGCAGCCGGGACATGAATCAGTGGCCATATGGGAAGCCAGCAGTGCAGGTGGCAGACTTACCTGCTACATCACAATACCCAGCACTCCAGCAATGGATACTTAATACGAATGAATGCTTAGGTGCAACAGTAGCTCACTTATTGTTAGGGTTTTCAGTAATTCTGCTAAAAGCCCCAATCTTCCTGAGTTGCATGTGAAATGTACACAGAAGAGATAACATGACATTGAGGATTTACTTCCAAATAACCACGTGAAATAAAACAGGTCCAGGACAAACAGTCACAGAAGCTGGGGAGAGCCACATAGGAGCTCAGGACACCGTTCCATCTACTTTGGCAGGGGTTTGCGATTTCAAAAAACCAAACATCAGCCAAAATCAAAGGGCAGGCAACACATGGAGGTAGTTTGTTTGTAACCTGTGTTGGGATGACAAGACTACAACTGACTCTCAACCCTCAAAGCATGCTTTTGAAAGTGCTAAAGAAAAAGCTGCAGGCTTTAAAGGCAGACGGACACTTCCACAGAGAGCGAGTCTTTAAAGTTTTCAAAAGAGAGAAGACTGGTGGGCTGGACACCAGTGCAGTCACGCTTGAGAAGCCCCAGGAACTGCATCTGCCCACACAGCGTGTCACCCCGACATCACAGGTCAGCGCCTTCCCCTCCGGTGCCACCTACAGAGTCTGACGGACTCACTGCTGTCACGCTCTGCTGCCCGGCTGAGGAACGGAGCAGCCGCACAGCGCCAGGTGTCAGGCCTGTCTCCCCAGCACCCTCCGTGTGTCTGGCACTCCTACTGCGGAACCACCAGAGGAATGGCAATGGCCTGAAAGGGAAGCAGCTCTAAAACCTGCTCTGAAAGTCAACACCAGCAGTAGGTATTTGGTCTGTCAAGAAAGACTCCACTTAGGACACCTGTGCCCCACATAACAGGGCCTGGGTTCCACGCCCAGCTCCAGCTCCTGACTCCAGCTTCCTGCTAACGCAGACCCTGGAAGGCAACAGTGATGGCTCAGGTACTTGGGACCCTGCCACCCATGCCAGGCCGTAGAAGGATTTCACGGTTCCCAACTTCCGTCCGGCCCAGTCCTGACCACTGCAAGCATGTGGGTGATAAACCAGAGGTGATGGAAAAACCTCTCTCTGCTTCTTGATTATAAGAAGAAAAGTAGTAGTGCAAAGGTTCAGACACACAATACCACGCCTATCTAACCCATACAGGTGCACAGACTCTCCTTCCATCTCTAAACCGGGTCCTCCACCATCACATGTACCACGTTAGGGAGGACTGGCTAAAGTCAGTGCTTGTCATCCAGGACGGTCTTGTTCCCAGGGAACATTAGGTGTTATTCACAAATAAATGGTGAGGAATGCTACTGGCACCCCATAGCCCAGGCCAAAGACCTTGCTAAATGTCCTCCAATACACAAGACAGCCCCAAACAACAAAGATGTAGTTAGCCTAAAATATCAGGAGCTGTAAGGAGGAATCCCTGGATTAAGCAGCTACATTAAAAACTTGTTCAGAGGAGGAGGGAGAGAAAAAGAGACAGAAAGAAAGGGAGTAAAGAGAGATACAGCTGCAAAGGATGGCCACGGCCTTTTAGAGATCATTTATTTTTCTACTAGTACTTTTTAAGCAGACATGGCATTTGATGCCAAACCCTCTGCTGCAGCTCCTACTCTGTCCCCTAGCACAAGAGGGTCCTAACACTTGAGAAACTACCAGTGCCAAGATCAATATTTGCTTTTGTACAACGGTCATGTTTACCCAAGATTATCCTGCTCTTGGTGAACTGGAAACCGAATGGCAATTGACACACTTGGACCAGAACCCCAGGACACCCTGGTACCCTCTCCTCTGGGAGGTGAGGAAGGAACAGGGCCCAAGGACAGTCACTGAAAACCACATATGCTTTTGGATGGAGCCACTTTAAAACTTCTTTGTAGCACAGTCCTCAACAAGGCAATCCTGCAACATTTCTATGGCCCGGGAGTCTAGACAAGGGCAAGAAGGGACAGTGGCACTAAGAAAACCACAGACAGCGAAGAGAGTGAAAACAATGATTACCAAAGAATCCTACAGAGCTTTGAGACCGGAAGGAGACACAAAGGAAAAACTCGCACATCATTATTAGTCCACCAAGGGCAGTTTGAAAGCCAGGAGTGATTCATTTTAGCTTAATTATTATCCTTAAACTACAACATAAAAGTGATACCCTCTCACATGACCAGTAGTTTCTCATTAGAATACTGTTTACATTCACCTGTGTGGAGTGTTTATAAAATTACCAGTAACTGAAACACATTCTAAACGATCACAAAATTCCTCTCACGTGCTTCTGTTATGCACAGCCATTCCCCTTGGCCAGAAAATGCAATCATAGCTGTAACGGCTACCACCAACTCCACCTGCTTAGGTGAGAGGCAAAGATTTCAGTCTAAGGACTGCACAGACATCACATGTGAGCCTCCAATACCACCTTTGCATGGAAGTCTGGGTACCACAGTGTGCCTGGGAAGAGGGTCCTCTTGCCCTGGCAGTCCAGGACTCCAAATGCTATAGCCAACGCCTGCCTCCCTGTGGGAACCTGCATAGTCTCCCAGCTTCTCCTATAAAGAAAGCGAGATGGTCAGGCCAGAGATTACTTGTTCCATATGTCCATGACTTCACTGTACAGATAGGGGGCAACATCAGAGGGGACCCTCTGGCCATCCTATGAGAATACACCCAACTTCTGACCTGTAGGAATTGAATGGTGGTCCCCTAAAGGTATATCACATTTTAAATTCCTCAATCCAGTGAATGTGACCTTATTTGGAAAGATCTCTGCAGGTGTAATTAAGGATATTAAGATCATAATGGTTGGGGCCGGCACTGTGGACTAGAGGGTAAAGCCCCACCTGCAGTGCCAGCATCCCATGTGGGCACCAGTTCAAGACCCAGCTGCTCCACTTCGATCCAGCTCTCTGCTATGGCCTGGGAAAGCAGTAGAAGATAGCCCAAGTCCTTGAGCCCCTGCACCCACGTGGGAGACCCGGAAAAAGCTCCTGGCATCTGACTTCAGATCAGCACAGCTCCAGCCATTGCCACCAGTTGGGGAGTGAACCAGCGGATGGAAGATCTCTCTCTCTCTCTCTGTCTCTCTCTCTCCCTCCCTCTCTCCCTCCCTCCCTCTCATTCTTGCTCTTGCTCTCGCTCTGCCTTTGCCTCTGTTACTCAGCCTTTCAAATAAAAAATCTTTAACAACAACAACAAAAAGATCATAGTGGTTGACACAAGTAGACCCAATATTTAATGATAAATGGCTTTTTGTAAGAAAAGACAGAGAGAAAAGATTACATAAGGATTCTCCAAAAAGTTCATAGATAATGTATATTATGAAGAAACAACACATAGAGACACATGGACTACATCATTTTTACACCAAAATAAACATCTTTTAATTCACTTTTCATGAACTTTCTGAAGTGCCCACATATCAAGACAGAGGCAGAAGTTGGAGTGAAGTAGCTATGAGGCAAGGGGCTCTCAAGAGCCATGAGAAGGTGAAGGAGGCAAGGAAGGGTCCCCACAGGGGCCTCTGGAGGCAGTGGGGCACTCCTGGAATGCTAATTTTGGACTTGCGGCCTCCAGAAACATGAGATAGTAAATTGCTGCCGAAATAAGCCACCCAGTGTATGGTCACTTGTTAAGGCAACCCTGGGAAAGGTGATCCAACACCAGGCAACCCTGCCTGAAGATCTCCGTGTGGCCAGATCACGGTGCAGCCAGGGACCCTCCTGGTGCTCCTCCCCACAGCCATGGAAGAGTTCAGGAGGTTGAGGCTGAGGGAAACAATAAGCCCTAAAAATGCAGACCAAAGGTATTTCCTAAGGGCCAATGTCTGAGGCATGACCAAGAGAGAAAGCATTTCCAGCTGTCTGCAGCACCGCACCATCCAGAGACGCAAACCCTTCCCAAAGGGAACAACTTTCATGTTTGCATCCTCAGATAAGTGACTGTCATCACCTATCTCCATCATTAACACTTACTGGGCATGCACCATGGGCCACCTACTGTGCTATCAACCACATGCAGGGGTAACTACCCATTCTGAGCTTTAAAAAAAAAAAAAAAACATATTTATTGGAGACCAGCACTGTGATGTAGCAGGTAAAGCTGCCACCTGAAGTGCCAGTATCCAATATGAGTGATGGTTCGAGACCTGACTGCTCCACTGCTGATCCAGCTCTCTCCTATGACCTGGGAAAACAGTAGAAGATGGCCAAGTTCTTGGGCCCCTGCACCTGTGTGGGAGACCCAGAAGAAGCTCCTGAATCCCTGCTTCAGATCGGTAGAGCTCTGGCTATTGCGGGCATTTGGGGAGTGAACCAGAAGATGGAAGACCTCTCTCTCACTTTCTCTCTGCCTCTCTGTCACTCTGCCTTTCAAATAAATAAATAAATCTTTTTTAAAAATTATTTATTTATTTGAAAGGCAGAGTGACAGAGACAGGTTGCCCATCTGCTAGTTCACTCCCTAAATGGCTGGGGTTAGGTCAGGTTGAAGCCAGGAGCCTACAGTTCCATCCATGTCTCCTATGTAGCTGGGCAGGGGCCCAAGCACTTGGGGAAACCTCCCCTGCTTTCTCAGGCCCATCAGCAGGGAGCTGAGTTGGAAGCAGAGCAGCCTAGACTGGAACAGCACTGATACAGCATGGCAGCATCACAACCTGTGGCTTAACTGGCTGTGCCCCAACCCTGGTCCCTTGTGTGCGTTTTGATTTCATCATTCTCTATCCTTTAAAACATTGCTTCTTCTTATCTATACTCCTACAAATAATTGCTCAATGATACACAAGGGAGAGAGACTGCCAGTGCTTGCTTTGGCTGCATATATACTAAAATTACAACAACACAGAGACTGGCACAGAGCCTTCTCAAAGCTGACATAATTCATGACCCATTCCAGATTTTTAGGGGGAAAAAGCCACTACTGGCCTGCCTGAGGAAAATGAGGCATAGAGAGCTTGCCCAGTTCATGCCAGGTCACTCAGTGGCCCAGGGCCACCTATGACCCAGGAGCCCATGTCTTCAGCTCCTGCAGAATTCTCCTCGGTCTGGCCCCCAGGCCAGGAGCCTTGCCCTTCCCCAACAGTATGCTCCAGCACTGCCACTAGGGAAATGGCCATGTTCCTACCCAAGTCACACCTCCTGCCCAGCCACCCTTCCCTTCACTCCCATGGTTTATGGACTTCAATGAAACATTAATTAGTTGTATAAAATGCTAATGTCTGGATCATGGGTCCAGAGAACTCCATTCAACAGGGGGCCGTAACATTTAAACAAATAATTACGGCATAAGAAATCCAGGGGGAGCTGGCACTGTGGCATAGTGGGTAAATGCTTGTGGTACCGGCATCCCTTATGAGTGCCAGTTTAAGGCCCGACTGTTCTTCTTCCGATCCAGCTTTCTGCTTTGGCCTGGGAAGGCAGTGGAGGATGGTCTAAATCCTTGGGCCCCTGCACCCTCATGGGAGACCCAGAAGAAGCTCCTGGCTCCTGGCTTCAGATTGTCGCAGCTCCAGCCATTGCCACCACTTGGGAGTGAATCAGTGGATGGAAGTCCTCTTTCTCTCTCTCTCTGCCACTGCCTCTCTGTAACTCTGCCTTTCAAAGAAATAAATTTTAAAAATAATAATAAATAAATGAATCCAGGGGACAAGGCCAGGGGAATTCTGATTCCAAACTCCTCATCTTCAGCTGAAAACCCACTCTTTTTGCTTGCCCTCCAGAGTCAATGATGGGCCATAAACCTGCACTTCTTCCATTCAAGCAAGGTCCTGTCATTTTCCCCAGAACTGCCACCACTTTAGGGGAGGTCTTACTGCTAACTTCTTTCCTTCCCTCTGACCCCTTCCTGCTCCAATCCCCCCTCCACCCTGTCTCCACCATCTCCAGGAATGACACATCAAGGTCTAGAGAAACTTTTGGGCTAGTACAGCCTTGCACGGAAGCAATCTGAGGCTATTTTTCAAATTGCTGACAATGTTCAGTCCCTGTGGCTCAGCAGGCTAAGTCATTACTTGCAATGCCAGCATCAGACATCAGAGTGCCGATTCGCTACTCTGCTTCTGGTCCAGCTCCCTGCTAATGAACATGAGGAAGCAGCAGAGAATCGTCCAAGTACGTGGGTCCCTGCCACCCATGTGGGAGACCCTGGCTGTTGGGAGCACTTGGGGGGAGTGAATCAGCAGCTGGAATGTCTCCCTCTCTCTCACTCAGCCTTTCAAGTAGATGAAAATAAATAAACATTACAAAAAATAATTAAAAAATCATACCTAATGTAACACACCATTTGTCACATTATAGCTTATTTAACTCCTTACCATGCTAACCCCACACCAGACCAGCAAGGAATATGTCTGCCTGAGAATTAACATAGTCCTTGTCTGCTTTTCTTTTAGGAGACAATCTTGCCGATGTAATGAAGATCTACACTGGTGGGTGATTTCCCCCACTTCCTCCCAATGACCCTAGCAGGCATCATCAACCCCAACCTGCAGAGGAAGAAACTGAAGCTTCAGAGGTTACAGAACATACGTGACCAGGAAGCAGCAGGGCTGTCCAATTCCAAAACCTAGAATTTGATAATACCATGCCAGGGCCAAAAGCCAGGTTCTTTATCTGTCCAACACAGTGTACTAAAAACTTCTTGAGGGCAGTCAAGGCATTTCACTGCTTGTTGAAAGCTGCCCAACACTGATGCACACAGACCCTCAAACACTCAGGGATTGAAACATGGGAGGATGACACACTGCAGACTGCGCTAATTCACAATGTGAGATGACTCTAGACTCACACAGATGGAAGCTTAAAGGGTCTGCCTAGCAAAACAAGTGCAATAAAAATAGTTTCAAGTTTATTCACATTAACACTTGGCTCTGTAAGGAATTTAGACAGTGCCCCTAAAGCAATCCAGAAGTACTTAATCATGAAGTGGTATGTTAATTGTTGCTCTTAAACATCCATTAATACAGATCCCCTGAAAACAGGGCAATCCTGCCTTAAATTTGTGTCACAGATTGTATTTCAAAACCCTATTTTCAGCCTATCATCTGTCAGCCAAGCAAAATTTATTATGTTTATGTTTTAAATAAGATTTTTAAATTTTCCCTCTAGTTCTTTAGGTTAGATGACTTTCCATTATCCCAAATGAATGCAACTTTACCAAAACCAAAAAAGGTATTTAAGAATTTTCTTGATCGCTGGCAATCAAGAGAGGCTTGAGGGAAGAGTTTGGTCCTCTGAGTGATGGCCAGGGTGTCACCCAGCTAGCAGACCCGGGGGAGGTCACACTGGGTTAGCTGCTGCCGACTCCCTTGCAAGCAGACATGCACACAAATTAGCAGTTTCTACACACACTTCTCTCCTCCTTGGGGCTAATTCCAAGGCAACAATGGGATATTTATATGCATTTCTGAGTGCATGTGTACCAGTGGGGGAACGCAGTCTCTTATATAGCACAAGAAAATGACTACATTCAGGAAAAGCCACACAAAAGGCAAACCTACGGTGCATAAGGTACACAACCCAGGAACAAGGCTAACCTTCAGTACAGCTCATAAAACTCCATCTCCCCTTTCTCATTCATCTCCATTTTTAAAAATTTACTTCATTTTGTTTAAAAGGCAGAGAGACAGAGAAAAATCTTCTGTTTGCTGGCTCACTCTCCAAATACCCCCCAAACAGGGCTGGGCCAGGCCAAAACTGGGAACCCCAAACTTACTCCTGGTTTTCCACATGGATAGTAGGGGCCCAAGCACTTGAGTCATTGCCTCCCAGAACAGGCTTTATTAGGAAGCTGGAATTGGAAGCAGAGCTAGGACTCAACCCCAGGCAATTCAATATTGAACACTGACACCCCCGTGGCATCTGAACCACACTGTGCCAAACACCTACCCAACCTCTAAAATCTTTCCAGTTTTTAGATTGAAACAAGCACTGCACCAGCAATGTGGGAAAAAGCCAGCTCACACTCCTCCAGAGATGATTCTTAGTGCCTTCCTGCTACCTGGGAATCCCTCTTGGCCCTACAAGAACACTCCAAATCACCCACCAGTGCGGATCTTCATCACATCTGCAAGTGTGTCTGCTAAGGGAAAAGCAGACAAGGACTATGAGGGCTGAGTCCATTCACCACACTCTCATGCAAGCCTCATGGCTGACTCCCGAGTACCTGGTTCCTTGTCTTACAACAGCACTCATACTGCACAGAACCTAACCTTCAACAGTACAGTCAAGTGCGGAGTAACGTCTCAGTCCACAACAGACCACATATGTGACGAACGTCCCCCAAGGGTGCACTGCCTAGGGTTGCACAGCCGTCTCAGACTGAGTAAATTCTCCCCATGAAGATCACTCAGTGGTGAAACTGCCCAACAACACGTTTCTCAGAAAGCATCCTCATGGCTAAGCAACACACAACTGTATTAGGATGTGTCCAGTATTTTAAAAGTCAAAAACATTGCAACTAAGATTATAAAAACTTATTCTAAAAAAAGAAAATGTGCATCCCTCCCCATTTTTAAAAACACTTATTTATTTGAAAGGCAGAGTTACAGAGAGAGAGAGAGGGAGAGATGAGAGAGCAAAATCTTCCATCCACTGGTTTACTCCCCAGGTGGCTGCAATGGCCAGAGCTGAGCCAGGCTGAAACCAGGAGTATCATTTGGCTCTCTCTTCTGGGTGGCAGGGACCCAAGCACTTGAGGCACCTTCTGTTGCTTTTCTCAGGTCATTAGCAGGAAGCAGGATCAGGAGTGGAGAGGCCAGCACACAAACCAGCACCCATAAGGGATGCCAGCATCTCAGGTGGTGGCTTTACCAGCTATGCCACAATGTCATCCCCTGAGTAACCTACAGATCAGCAAGCAGTTACTACATTCATGGCTCTGAGTTAGACGCTGGGGAGTACACAGAGGAACATGGGGCCAGCATTTGGTACAGTAGTTCAGATGCTACTTGGAATGCCTGATTCCGAATTGGAGTGCCTGGGTTCAAGTCCTGGCTCTACCCCCAACTTCACCTTCCTGCTAATGTGCACTCTGGGAGGCAGTGGATGACGACTCCAGTAGTTGGGTCTGTGCCACCCACCTGGGAGACCTGGACTGAGTTCCAGACTCCTGTTTTCAGTACAGTGCAGCCTCGGCTTCTTTAGGCATTGGGAGAGTGAACCAGCAGACAGGAACTGACTTTTCCCTCTCTCTCTGAATGCATTTTTTTTCTTTAAAAAAATTTTTTTGTGTTCATTTGTTTAAAAGTGTAAAGCAAAGCTTATGCCTGAGAATCCCACCCTCTCCAATCTCATGGGAGAAAAGGTGCATGAAGAAATGACTACAACATAATGTGCTATGCAATGGGGGATATTGGGGCTGGAGGCCCTGGTGCAGGAAGCTTAAGTAATCACACAAGGCTATGTGACTGCTGCAAGGTAAACTTGCCTCCAGAACCAGGACAGGTCACCACGCTTAACACGGCAGAGGGACAAAGGCAAGCCAGACACAAGGCCCAACATCTGCCAAGAGCAGCATGAAAAAAAAAAAAAAAAAAAACAACAACAACAAAAACGGGGTTTTAAAGAATGGGAGAAGTTCAGGAAGGCGGGAAGGAGCAGAACCAAGATGGAAGAGACAGAAACTCAGAGAAGTAGAGGCAGGTAGGAAGCCAGCTCCCACCTGTGTGATTTGATATAGCCTTCCCACTCTGCTCACGCTGCTGGCAACAGGACAAATCCCCAGGGAAAATAAGTGTCACACTCCACACAGACACCAGGTGTCAGGCAACTGTCCCTGTGACTCCTGGCCACACAGTCACTGGACTTCTGGCATTTTTAAGCTCGACAGGGAAAAGATAAGCCAGAGAGACACGTGGGTAAAAACAGACTAAAGTGGCACAAGGAAAAACATTTTTAAGATCCTAAACAGGGCTATGAGTTATATCAGATATGGGATATAAATTGGTCTTTGTAAAAAAAAAAAAAAATGAGGATGTGTACTTTCTGTAGAAGAGACAGTAACCCCAATTACACAGGTGTGTCTAATACGCACTGGACCTCAGAAATTGGAGGACACGCAATCATTGGCCTCAAGGAACTTGGACATTAAAGAGAACAAAGCAGCAAAGGCTTCATCTAACACTGGTGATAAGGGCCAAGCAAGGGAACACACAACACAGGGGGATGGACAGATCGGACAAGCAGCAGGGGGAGTTCTCTGGGGAGCAGATGTTTAACTCTGAAGACTGGGAGGAAAGGAGAGAAAACGGGGAGTCAGGGGAAGGACACTTAAAGGAGGAGTAGCAGAGAAAGAGTTCCAGAGCAGGTGGGAACCCCCCATGCCATGAAAATTTGGTGCAGAGAGAGCCTGGGTGTGAACCTGCAGGCGGCAGACAGCAGGAGGCCACTGGGCACAGCCGCAGAGGATGGAGCCTTTCCCCCCCCACACACACACTTTCCTCTCCTCCATGTCAAGCCTCTGGCTCCTTAGGGTTGGAAATGCCCCCAAGTTACCGCAATGCCAGGCTCCTGCACTTACTGGCTGTACTCATGCAGCAGAAGGGTACAGAATTCTGCCACAGGAGTTCCTCCAAGGACCCTTGAACATAGGGAAACTCACCTGTAGCAGGGTCCCAAGCAGAGACACTGGGGAAGGCATCGTAATTATTCCACATCAGGCCCAGGCTCCTTCAGGGAAAGCATCAAGGGGAGGGCTGGAGGAGAGGCGGACACGCCTGCGGAGGAGGGGCCAGGGTGGGGTGTGTTACATTCCTTTAAAAAAAAGGGGGGGCCCCTGCTTTAATTTGTGTAATCAGACCAGTGATTGGACTGCAGAACTCTGCTTCCCATTTACTACAATATCACACTCCTGCCCAGGAAACCCCACCCAAGCTTTTGTTTGGAATTCCTTTCCCTGATTAGGTGCAAGTCCTATTATTCCTGCCGCTCAGAAATAACAGGCAAATCTGATGGAGCTGCCATGGACAGCCCCACCAGAAACCTGACTTCCCAAAAACCGAGGTGAAGGCTTTTTCTTTCATTTTTAGATGTTGATTTTTTTTTTCCTCTCCTATCTTGCTGAGGGAAGAGTGGGCACAGGGAGCTTCTGCACAAATGGAAAGGCACAGTGCCCTTCCTCTCTGGAAAGAACCAAGCAAGCCAGGGCACTCCCCAGGCTGTGCGCAGAGCTGCCTGGCTCCGGGATAAAGGAATAAAGGCAGCCTGAGTTTTTAGACCATTTTCTGTCACTACAACAAAATGCCTGCGACGGGTTCACGTACAAAGAAGAGGAGAGGTGTGGAGGCTCTGGCATCTGCTCTGTTTCTGGCCAGGGCCTCCTGGCTCCACCATGGCAAGGTGAAGGGAACTGTGTACCAGCCTGACTCTGTCCTCCCCTTAGAAAGCCACAAATACTCTCAAGGGTCCCCATTCCCATGAACTCATCTAAGCCTAACAATCTCCCAAAGCCCCTGTCTCCAAACACCATTAGCTAATGACTTTGGGGATTAAGCTTCCAACAGACGAGCTTTTGGGGGATACATTCAAGCCAATAAAGTCCCATCACCCAATCTTTCCAAAGGCTGTTCTTGGCAGAGCTGCCGTCACTCTCTGCCTCCTGTCAGGAAGCAACACCGAGCTGCCATGCCACCGCACTGACTCCACTGTGCCATTTAGCAGGGTCCAACCCGGGGAGATGCGGTCATGGTCCATACAGCTGGAAGACCCACTCTGGAATGGCTGCTAATTCTAACAAGCATAGAATGGGAATTTAGGACAATTTCATCTCCCAACACTTAAAATCAATGGTTTACGGAGCACATATTTGAGCAACGTAGGAAATATGTTTTGTAGTCTGATCAGCCTAAAGGGGCTCCCTTGGGTGGCCTGGGACCTGCCCTGCCTTTTCACTCTCGCCAAAACTATATAGTTGAGCCTTACATAGTACTAAGTCCATTCTCAAGGGACCTAACAGTGGGGTAGCTCACATGGACCAATTCTGGGCACGGGGATCCCCATCACTCTCCCCGCCCACCCACCCCCCACAGGAACTGAGCCAGTTCTTGTTAGGAAACTGGCACAGTTGTAGCCAGGTGGCCGAATGGCCCAGCTACCTGAGCCAGGCTCCACCCCCATCCTAATGGGATTAGATGCTCCGGCTTCCCTGCCCGCCCTCAGGCAAAGTTTTAAAAGGGCCTGTTCCAGAACACGTGCTCTCTCTTGGCCCCTTCTCTCCTGCTCTCTCTTGGTTCCTCTCTCTAGCCTCCTCCTCTGGTCTCTTGGCTCTGCTCTCCTTTCTCCTCTTCTCTGCTCTATCTTCTCTCCTTGCTAGCTCCTCTCCCCTCTCTTATACTCTCTTTCTCCCTTTTTTCCTTCGCCGCCCCTTCACTCCGGTCTGTAGGTTGTTCCCCAATAAACCTTTTCCCTTACTCCGGTGTCCGGTGTGCTTTGCGACGGCTAACATTAAGATATAACAGGTCTATTTAGTGAACATTTAGCTAGGTGGTTGGAAAAATAGGAAGTCATAGACTGCAGCAGCCACAGAGGGCTACAGTAAACTGGTGAAAGTCATCATGACCTTGCAAGTTCATAGGCCAAATGAGAAAAGAAAGCATACCCCAAAATAGGAGCCATAGATATAGGAGGTCTGGAGACCCCTGACAGCTTCAGTCCAATTCCCATGATCCCAGAATCCTGCATTCCCGAAGAGATACAGAAACTTGTTCTGCTGACCCAACAGGCACACAAATTGGTTTCTACAGCCACCAAAGACCTTTCCAAAAGCAAGTATTGAGTGTAAGTAGCGCACTGTGGCAAACCCAATCCCAGAGCTGGCGTGGAAAACAACATCCTTACAGGATGGCTGCAGAACATGGCAGCAGGCGTACAACAAAGTGCTGGTGGTTGAATGCATATAGTCTGGACACTGAACAGACAGCACAGCTCCCTGTGGGCTGAATTTGCCAGAAAGAACTCCTAAGAAGATAAAGGCTCCAATCTGGCCATGAAAAGTAGGAAGGGCGTCACACCCTGAAGATGACATTGATAATTCCATTGTGAACCAAAGCTTCCTTACCACAAGTCCTCTGGGTTCACTGCACATCCGCTGGCCTCCGTTACTTATGGCGTAGCCCACGCAGAACTGGGAGAGGTTCCACTGGCAAGCTTTGCAGCCTGGAGTGCGGATGAGCCCAGTCAACCGCAGCAATCCCCCAGGAGGCTATTTAGAGGAGATAGGAGGGAAGTCCAGCTGCCACAGGGCTCCATGCTCTCAACTTCTTGGTGACATCATTAGCTGAAGGCAGAGGGAAGAGGGGAGGCTCACTCCCAGGGATTCCAACAGAATCAGGAGCAGGAGGAGAGTAGGATATGCCACCACGAAATCTGAAGGATTGCTGAATTAAAGGCAGCTAAGCAGCAGCACATGAAGGAAGACTCTGCTGGCCGGCCAGCAGCTACATTCCTAAAAGCAGGTATGATCTGACCATATATGTACATTCTGGTGGTTGTCCGATTCCCAGACCTTAAGCATTTCCCCAAGGCAGGCCTTAGACCCTCAGGTCTTATGATCCTTCTCCTGCCACAGGAATCTGCCCCATACCCTCAAGTAAGAACACACAGCCTCCCGCTCCATCCCAGAGCATAGCAACCACTGCCTACGCAACTGTCTCCATAAAAAACCAAAAAGACAGGCTTCAGAGAGCTTCTGGATAGAGAAGACATGGAGGTTCCTGGAAGGTGGCATACCCGGAGCAAGCACGGAAGCCCTGCCCTTCTCTCCCACACCCCACCCTCTGCATCTAAATTCTTTGTACTAGCCTTTATCATAAACCAACAAACATGTCAGCCTGAGTCCTGTGAGCCACTGGGGCAAATTAGTCATCCTCAGGGAAGGGGTCATGGGAACCCCGAGTTATAGCTGGTGAATCAGAAGCACTGTGTAGAACCACCTGGAGCCGCCCAATGGTGTCTAAGGTGTGTGACCGGAGACAGCTTTGGGGACTGAGCCTGCAATCTCCAAGCAGACAGGGTCAGAGCTGAGCTGGATGATAAACCCGCCCTCCCTCCCTTGCTATCCACTGCAGACCTTGCTGGCACGGGGCGGAGAAAGCCCCAGACATCTGGTGCCAGAAGTGATCAGGGCTGTGACCATATAGTAGGAGAAACTGAGTTTCAGTAGACTTTTCTTCTATAGCCTCACAGCAGAAGACAGACTTGCCAAGACTAAAGGTATGTGGTCTCCTCTTATACCAGGAAGAACAAAGGTCAACCATAGGACAGCTGCAAATTCTTATCAGCCTGGAGAAGGTAGCAGGGGAACCTATAGTAACAGGCTGCATTCATGGCCTTTATCTGCCAGTTAGTGGCCTTCCCCAAATTGCCACTCCTAGAGATTCAAAGTCCTTCTCTTTGGCTTGTTACTTCTCTAAAACTTTACTCTTTTGCTGAAGCTGCTATACAAGCTGGAACTCAAAGCCACCTTTCTGAGAAATAATCATTCCCTCAGCATCTTCCACATAGACGTGAAATGTGTATGTTAATCAACTTCTGTTTTCCTCTTCTTCCTCTGCCTTTATAATACAGGGATCCATTCCCAAAATTATGAAGGTTGAAGAAAGATCTTTCCTCCTATAAGAACTCCATTTTGAACTTATGGGATGGGTGTTTGGGGTAAGGGTGGGAGTGGAGATGGAAAACAATAAGTAAAATACAACCAGGTGCTTAAGTAGTTTGCCATTTGTCAGCAGCAATGTGACAGGCTTACAAAGGCCCCCATCACACACCTGCACGCTCTGAAACCTATGCAGTCTACACTAGATGGATAAGGAAATCATTTCTGAATCCTGCATGCAAGGAAATTTTCCTTGAGAAATGCAATTGAGTTAGAATACAAAGTGCCCAAGTTATGCAGGCAAGATCAATATTACTGTACAAACACGATTTATATTAGTAAAACAAATTATAGTGATGGATTTCTAATTTCCTTAGCCTTAAAGTCTTTTCTTCAAATGTAATTCTACTCACAAACCCAGCCAGCCACAGAGGCTGAGAACAGCAGAGCGGCTCTGGTGGCAAAGGGGGATGAGCCATGGAGCCTTCACCGTGTAGACCCCAGAAGCCTCTGCAGATGCATGGGGCTTCAGGAGTCACAACTGCAAAACCCCTCATGCAAAGACATTAGGGCTTCTAACTTTCTGGCACCCACAATAATCTGAAATTCCCATGATGAGAGTGCTGCCAGGTGGTGAAATCTGCTAACAGAAAAGAATGATGGTTTACAAGGTTTGAGGTCGGTTTCTGAGGCTGTGGCCTTAACTCCATCAGCCCACTGTTTCACAGCCCTCTAAGCACATTAAAATGCCAGCATCCCGAGTGTCACCTTCTACATCTTGCATACGATCCTATTCCTCTTTGATAACTGTTTTTTTTTCCCCCTTTAAGATTTATTTACTTAAAAGGCAGTGCAGAAAACAGAGACAAAGAGACTGATCTTCCATCCATTGGTTTACTACTCGAATGGCCAAAAAAGCCAGGGCTGGGCCAGGCCAAAGCCAGGAGCCAGGAGCTCCATCCAGGTCTCCCACACAGTGCAGGAGCCCAGGTACTTGGGCCATCATCGGCTGTCTTACCAGGCACATTAGCAGGAAGCTGGATTGGAAGCAGAGTAGCCAGGACCCAAAAGCCAGCAATCTTTTGTGGGATTTCAGCCTCTGATACATGGTTCTTTATAAAACTAAATTCACTATTCCCACGCCACCCCCAAAGTCTCTTTGGATCTGACAATGAGGACTTTCTTAGTTTCAACTGTACCAATTTATTCTCGGGTAATGATGAGATGCAGGAAGCTGCAGCCAGTATAACATAGCAGAATATTGCACATTTTTTAAAATTAAGTAGGAACATACCCTCAAATAAATACAAAAACTGTAGTATATTAAATATATAAACTAGTGACACAGTTGCTTATTATTATTAGCAAGTAACATTAACATGGACCCTACGTAACTGTATACACTATATATTTTTTAAAAGATTTATTTATTTTATTTGAAAGGCAGAGTTACAGAAAGGCAGAGAGAAAGAAAAAGAGAGAGAAAGAGAGAGAGAGACACACACACATAGAAGTCTTCCATCCACTGGTTCACTCCCCAGACAGCCACAATAACCAGAGCTGTGCTGATCCAAAGCCAGCAGCCAGGAGCTTCTTCTGGGTCTCCCACGTGGGTACAAGGGCCCAACAACTTTGGCCATCTTCCACTGTTTTCCCAGGTCATAGGTCATAGCAGAGAGCTGGATTGGAAGTGAAGCAGCCGGGATTTGAACCGGTGCCCATATGGGATGCCAGCACTGCAGGTGGCAGCTTTACCCACTATGCCACAGCGCCAGCTCCTGTATGTGCTATATTTTTATACAACTCATAGTACAGTAAGTTTTTATTAACACTGCCACAAACATGTGAACAACAGGTTGTAGTATGATGGCACAGGGTGACAGCAATTTTTTAGCTCTATTATAGTCTTAGGGAACCATCATCTTACATGTGGTTTGTCACTGATTGAAGCATTGTTATGTAGTGCATGACTGTACAAAGATATTTAGGATACAGTAAAGGCAGCAATTTGCACTCGTGACAAAAACCAGTATAATATACATAACACATTATATTGGGAAAAGTAACTATCCACATAAATAAAAATCAAGTTATAGTTCTACCACTATCATACACAAAAGCAAATTCTGGGTGGGTAAGATGTATAATTACTAAAGATTTATAAAATTACCTGAAAAAGTATCAAGACTGTTTATAATTGTGAAACAGAAAACATAAGGAAAAATTCACATACAGGGAAACACAACAGTTAAAACTATTTCATAAACAAAGGCCAAAGAGAAACAACAAAGATTATTTACAAACAATATCTTCTTTTTTTTGGAGACAGATCATGATTAAACCAATCCTGTGCCTCTCATTCTAAAACATTGTATGTTTACATCTTTCATAACAAGCAAGAATTCTAATATTAATGATAAAAAACTTTTTGAAGAAGAGTTAAAAGGCTATTTCAAACAAGTCTCTTCATAAATATTGAAGAATTAAAAATCTGTCGGGGGGCATTTGGTACAGTGGTTAAAATACTGATTGGGATGCCTGCATCCATGTCAGAGTGTCTGGATTCAAGTCCCAGCTTTGCTCCAGTCACAGCTTCCTGCTGACGCACACCTGGGAGACCTTAGGGGCTGCAGAGTTGTGTTTTCCAGAAAGGCAGTATCAAGTAGTTGGTTCCCTGCCACCACATGGGAGAGGCAGGTTGAGTTTAGGGATCTTGACTTTGGCATAGCCCAGCTCCAGTTGTTGTGGGCATTTGGGGAATGAACCAGTGGACAGGAAATCTCTGCCTGCCTGCTCTGCTTTGTCTCTCCCTTTCTTTGTGTGTCTCTGTCTCCCTGCCTTTCAAATAAATAAGACATTTAAAAATAAATACAATAAAAATTTGCTGAATTAAAAATTTTTGCTTGCTATTTTCCAAGAACAAAAATAAGAGAAGAACATGGTTAATTATCTGAAATATTTTCTCTTCAACATTCTTCTTAGAGCCTCTCCCAGGGATGTCCTGGAAGAGAAACTATGCACTTCAAAGGGTGTGCCTCCAGGATTTTGATGATTATCTGAATGTGTAGCAGTCAACAAACAAAAGACCATCCCAGGAATAAACCAAGAATCTCATGGGGAGGAGCTCTCACAATCTCTAACCATAGTGAAGTGCTTTTTCTTTATACATTAGAATTTATAGACTTCAAAACTTCTATGAATTTTTCCATAGCAAATTAAGTTTTTTTTTTTTTTTTTTTGACAGGCAGAGTGGATAGTGAGAGAGAGAGACAGAGAGAAAGGTCTTCCTTTGCCATTGGTTCACCCTCCAATGGCCGCCACGGCTGGTGCGCTGCGGTCGGCGCACTGCGCTGATCCGAAGGCAGGAGCCAGGTGCTTCTCCTGGTCTCCCATGGGGTGCAGGGCCCAAGCACCTGGGCCATCCTCCACTGCACTCCAGAGCCACAGCAGAGAGCTGGCCTGGAAGAGGGGCAACCGGGAAAGAATCCGGCGCCCTGACCGGGACTAGAACCCGGTGTGCCGGCGCCGCTAGGTGGAGGATTAGCCTATTGAGCCGCAGCGCCGGCACAAATTAAGTATTAAAAAAATTTTTTTTTAATCCACCTCTCTGCCAAACCCTTAAGGCTTCTTAACACCTGCAAAAAGAACTAGGGGAACCTTGCTCAAGTCCTGCATGTGGCATGGAAGCAATACTCCCTTACAGCAACACACAGCTCTAGATCCCTGTCATCTAGGCCTGCCTCTCAGTTAAAAGGAAGAGCCACAGAACTCTGGGCCACTTGTCAATCATCCCTGCAGCTAGGCTTTTCCACTCTTCCCTGGCCTTGGTAAAAATCACCCAAGTGTACGTCAAAAAGTTAAAAAAAAAAAAGTTCACTGAAAATGGAATTAAAACCAAGTTTATTTTGGTGCAAACACTTTCAGGATGCACTCATGTGGGGTCCTTCAAATGACTGCTAGAAAGAATGTATTTTAAAACTAGGCATAGATTTCAAAAAATTTTTGGCACCAAAATATAACTTGACTTTTAATTCCATTTTTCCAGGAACTTTCTCAAGTATCTTCATGCTTCTTATTTTACTTCTTTCTAAATAGTCAGCAGGTAACCCCAAACCTTTACAACTTCTCTATCCCACCATCCTCAAACAATAGCCCCACTTAGTTCAAGGACCAGTGTTGAGTTTCCCAACAGTCAAAAGTACTAAGATTTTTGTCTCTTTCCCAGTGGCACTTTCAATGTCTGTCTCCAGTCATTGTAAAACCATAGCTTTGATGACTTAAGTGAGGCTTAAAACTCATCCAAAACTGCTTCTGGTATCACCAGCTGATTTAAGAAGGTCTCACTTCCTCACTCTAGACCAAGGGATTATCATGCTCAGGAATTTAAGTCGCACTCCAACTAGTCCCTGTGAGGATCAACTGTCCCCTGAGGTCCTCCTTTCCCCTGCCTTGGGGAGGCGGCAGGAGTTAAAGGACCACTTGGACACGAAAGCATTCCTCACATGCTCCTCGTTCCATCAGCATCTGCTGTGCTAATTTAGATGGAGCATCCTGGCTGATCCCTGGACATGTTTACCCAACTGTATCCACTCATTAACTATTTTTCTATCTTAAAATTGGATTCCTGAAATCCTCTGTCAAATCTGGTCAAAGAAAACAAATCTGGCCAATTATATTACATTCTGTAGTTTTAGCTATTGGCAAAAAAAAAAAAAATTTTTAAAAGATACTTATCACAAGCTAATCGCACAGCACAAAAACTAGATAGCTATTAAATGATTGACACAATTCTCTTTGAAGTATTTCATAAATCACAAGGAAGCATTTTTTCCATTTCAATTATATGTAACATAATGCTAAGGGCACACAGTGAGCAAATATGTGATCCCATTAAATTAGAATTATAGAGGCCAACATTGTGGCATAGGAGATTAAACCAACATTTGTGACAGAGCCTACAGGGAAGAGCTTCCAGTCCAGCTCCTTGCTAAAAGAAGCATAAGATGCTTCAAGTATTTGCCAGCCACCTGAGCAACCTATATAGAGTTCCAGGCTCTTGGCCTCAGCCTGGATCAGCCCGGCTGTTGCAGCCATTTGGGGAATGAACCAGTATATGGAAAGATCTCTCCCTTTCTCCATCTTACCTTCTCTCTGTCACTCTTTCAAATAAATAAAATAAATCTTTAAAAAAGTAAAGTATAGGCATAATGCATCTATTTTTATGTGCATTTTATAAAAAAGCTTAAAATGACAAGTACTGAATTCTTAATATTCTTCAAGTGGGAAAAGGTGAGAAGGAATAAGACAAGTTGTATTTTAAACATATCCATATAATTTAAAATATGTATGAATTATCATTATTTTATTATTATTATAAAAAGCTGAAAATCATGCTGGCAAAGACACAGTGATGCCATCCGTACTCATCAGTACAGCATTTTTAACAGTTATACAAGAGCTTTAAAAATGTTTACATACTTTGAGTAAGCAATTACCTATTTTACTTTTCACAATGTGGCTATGCTATCTTTTGTAATAAAAATCACTCAAGTCTCATCACATTATATCTTTAAAATGTAAGTTTTTTAAATACATATAGGCTAAAAAAATAACACTACAGTCAGGTCTCATTATTCGCAATAACTGTGCTCTATAAAGTCTCTGCCAACTCTCAATGAGCAAATGCTGAACCTACTGCTCCTACTGGAAATCTATGGTTAGGATGCTACAAGCTTCTAGTCAAACATTCTCCTCAACTGATCCACACATAACTTTGTTTTATGTGTGACTCTGCTTCAAAACATTTTACTTTATATTGTCAATTTGATGGAATTGAACTCACAGCCAGCAGCATTCTAAGTCATGCTCACATAAGCTTATCTAACCTAAGGTACTTCATCTCTAAGGCACATCACAGTCTCTTGTGCTGAGGAACCCTTAGGAGTCACTTATTTTAGATTTTTACTTTTATATTTTACTTATCTGTTTATCTGAAAGAAAGAGGAGGAGAAAGGCAGAGAGGGAGAGGGAAGGAAACAGAGAAACAGAGATCTTCCATCCACTGGTTCACTTCCCAAATGCTCAAAACAGCGAGGGTCCGGCCAGGCCAAAGTCAGAACCAGGAAACTCAATCCTTCCTACACGGGTGCAGAGACCCAAGCACATGAGCCAGCACCTGCTGCCTCCTAGGGTGCACATCAGCACAATGCTGGAAGCAGAAGCGAGAGCCAGAACTAGAACTAAGGCACTCTGATATGGGATGTGGTCACTCCTATAGTGTCATAACCACTGTGCCAAACACCCACTCACGTGGGGGTTGCATTTTCCATAGCAAAATCAACAAAAAGCACAAAAATGTCAAAACTATGGCATTAAAAGGACATTCGTGGCATGAGAATTGAAAAAGAAAACAGTTTTCTTGTTGGATCTCAGCTGACGTACACATGTTGGTCAACTCAAAATTTTTGCTTGGTACATATGCGAATGATTGCTAGTGTATTCATTTGTGGGTTACAAATCCATTTTACCAAGTAGGCAAATTTTCAAACATGGAATCCTCAAATGCTGAGATTCAAGAGTATTTATTTAATAAAACAAAATTCATAAAAGATAGGTAAAGAGGAAAATAAAAACACAGCCCATAAAAAGCATTTTGTCTCTCTTAACTCAGTGGTTCTCAGCTGGGACTTAGTTTGTTCCCTAGGAGACAACTGGTGCTATCTGCAGAAATCTGTTGATTTTTTAAAAAGGTTTATTTTATTTATTTGAAAGAGTTACAGAGAGAGGTAGAGACAGAGAAAGAGGTCTTCCATCTGCTGGTTCACTCCCCAGATGGCCACAACGGCCGGAGCTGCACCAATCCAAAGCCAGGAGCCAGGAGCTTCTTCTGGGTCTCCCACACAGGTGCAGGGGCCCAAGGACTTGGGTCATCTGCTGCTGCTTTCCCAGGCCATAGCAGAGAGTTGGATCGGAGCAGCTGGGACTTAAACCAGTGCCCGTCTGGGATGCCGGCACTTCAGGCCAAGGCATTTAACACACTGCGCCACAGCACTGGCCCCCAGAAAGCTGCTGATTTTCAAACTGCAACTAATAAGGTAGAGTCCATGGTGGTGCAAAGCACCCACCAATGCAAAAGAACGCCCCCCCAATAACCAAGAACAACTGGGCCCAAAATGCCCGTAGTATCTACACTGAGAAACTCTATGCAAACTGAGCTACTGTGTTAGTATATTTTTAAATGCATCTTCCCATACTTTCCATCAACCCACACGGTAATACCTAAAACAAGAATGAAACATGGTGGTCCTACATTTTCAAATTTATCTCATGAGCCGCTGTTAAATGCCATTGAGGAAACAAAGCAATTAAAAGCTTTATGCAGGGAGCCAGTGCTGTAGCAAAATGAGTAAAGTCACCACCTGCGATGCTGGCATCCCATATGGGCACTGGTTTGTATCCCAGCTGTACCACTTCCAATCCACCTCCCTGATAGTGGCTTGGGAAAGGCAGCCAAAGATGGCCCAAGTGCTTGGGCCCCTGCAACACACCTGGATGAAGCTCCCAGTTCCTGGCTTCAGCTTAGCTCAGCCCTGGCCGTTGCATTCACTTGTGGAAGAACCAGCAGATGGAGGATCTCTTTCTCTCCATCTTTTTCTGTAACTCTTTCAAATACATAAACAAAACTTAAAAAATTGTAATGAGAACTGTGACTTTCCTAGTCATTTCTACTGTGCTTATAATGATGATTAGGTCATTCTAATAATACTGTAAAACATAGAGCCAGCCTGAAATCTATTTCTTGTTTTAATACCAGTTAAGTAAAAGTACCACTGCACAGTAACATGTGTAGTTCATAGCAAACAGCCTATGAGATGGAAAACTTAGCTCATTTCAAGAAGTTTCCAGAAAGATTCAAGTACATTTTGAGAAGTTTCTTTTGTTTACCCTACCTGATCCATAAAATTAAAAAGTCTTGCTAAGTCTTAACAATTCTATAAAAAGAGGCTTTCCAAATATTAAGTGGCCTCCAAAATATTCTTAATTGTGTAAATGCTGTATACCCTCTTCAATGTCCCCCATGTGGATTCAGTATTATCCATTTATTCAGTCTTTCATTGATCATGCTTTTAAATAATGAATCAAGCAATTAGTTCAGTGGCCTCCAACATTCCTCAAGTGTATCCCAAAATCACTGAGCTAACATCACAAGCATAAATAATTCCCAGTGAGGAGGCCAACAAGCAGATGAAAAAACTGCACTTGAAGTCTGGAACCTTAACTCTTGGCTGCATGCATTTCAAACCAGGTCATTATTTCCAGAGGATTTTATTTTTTTATTTTATTTTTTTTTTGCTGGAAACATGTTTTAGTTCAACTATGCAAAAATGAGCCCAAGACATTACTTCCTTTTGTGACTATGATCTGTTAGATATTATGTGCTCTGATGTCTTCGACTTCCTACATAGTTCCAGGGACCCTGCAGACTTAGACCTCGTCTTGGTTTTTCCCTGATCTCTCAGCCCACTCTTTCCAGACTCCCACTCTTCCCCTGCCCCAGCCTCTTCCCTCAATTCTTCCAGGTCTGCACTCCCACTCTGCACCCAGGCTGGTACTTCTGGGGCCATCATCAACACAATCAGCTGGGGACATGGATAGTCAAATGTGATTCCCAGACCACATTCCCAACATATGCATCAGAATCCAAAGTGGAAGCCTGGGGAATCTACATTACCATCCCATCTCAAGGTCTTTTAGGAACTACAGGCCCTCCAGCTTCCTAGAGATCACATCTTTGTATCCTTGATCCATTTATCACATTTCCCACTGTCCACTTCCATCTTGCAAGCCCATTTTTTACATTTCCTGAATAAGGAAACCCCTCTAGCTCAGATAAATGCCTCTTCTCTAAACATCCAAAGCATGTTGTATATAACATGCACCACTTAACATCAGAATCTGGATTTGTAAGATTTCCCAACCAGACTGGGAACTCAGGGGGAAGGACCTTGTGCCATCCCTGAATTCATCCCACAAGCCAGCACAGCTTGCGGCACACAGAAGAAACTCACTGGATGGATGGCCAGCCTGCCTCTAAATGGAACTGTTAGACTTTAGCAGTTCGGTACAATTCGTGGTTAATGCCAACATGAACAGATGGAATAAAGTAAGAGAGGAAATTTAAAGAAGTGGGATATGGCTGTCAGGAAGCCCCACGGGAAGGAGGGGAGGCACTAGATGCAAGCAGATGTGATGATCAGGTAGGGCCACCCATGTTTGGCACTCTGATGGAGCTCAGCAAAGGTTAGCTAACTGAGCATGTGTAGTTTTCATAAGCAGCTAAAACAGGTAACAAAAAGGAAAAGGCAAAGTGGTTACAAAGAACTTCCGTAGCCATAGGCAGACTTGTTAAGGCCAGAGGCAAACCACTTTTCATTCTTTTCATCAAAGACAAAGACAAATATGGTAATAACCCCCAAGTCCATTAAGTCTAAATCACTTGAGATCATGAATGGGCATTCTTTAATTGCTAACCCAACTTCTATTCTACCATTCCTACATTTTCCTTTGGGGAATGATTATAGAGCAGTTACAGGATTTGGTGATGTTGGCCCCAAATGCCAGAGGTTGACCTTTGCTGGAATAAACCAAATGGCAGAATTTCATTCCCATTACGATTAGTTATAGGACAAGCAGAAACTCAATGCTAAGCAAGTGACATTCCTCTGGCCATCATGATGGTTATGACCAGTCGGGTGGGAACCAAGCTCAGGTCTTTTGTTTGATGGTTATGGATGTGAAGATGAAAGCATGGGGCGTCAGGTACTGCCAGCAGCCTTCTTGTGAATACAGGAAACCGAGAGAAAGGATGGCAGACCTAGAGAAACAGGTCTGTGTCTTTTCAGTTTCTGCGCCAACGCACTGTCTTTACTGCCTAAGCCAATTTAGGTTTTCTAGTAGGCAAAGCATCATGGTATGTGCCCAGTCCTACTTTTTAACCCCATCTTTCCCCATCCTCTCCAGGCAGAGTGACACAAACTCCCTGCTCCAAGAGTGCACTGTGCCCCACTGTAGCTCTTCCAACCCTACCTTCACATCTGCTTGCATCGTTCTCCCGCCTTCCTTATTACTCAAATGCTGTCTGGTCTTCTACACTCAGGCTGGACCTTAACCCCTCTGAGAGCAGACATCCAGGATCCTATTTTCTTGCCTCATCTGAGTTCCAACCTAGAGCACAAGATTAATACTAATTGTCCTCCATATTGTACCTTCCACTTTTAATGATCCTATCACAAGCACAGCCCCAAACTGGAACGCAAGCTCCATATGTCTGAGACCCCCTCGCACATGTTCCCTCAAACAATGTCTCGTGATTAGCAGAAAACCAATAAATCCTCTGTAGGCAAATTACAAATATGACTCAGACCCCCCGATCACTGGCAGTCATTCCCTCTTAATTCACATAGCAATGGAGAGGATAGAAAGTAATTCCAGACACAACATATTTCAACATCACACAGTTGGCCATGGTCCTGTCACATTTCACAACTAGACTGGCAGGAACAGCTGGATGAGAAGCAGAAATTTATCAGGCTACTTTCCCGTCTGCACATTGCTGAAGTCCTTCCAAGGAAGATGCATACTTATCCAGCATGTTCTATAAAGTAAAGACTCATACCTTTCAAACATCTGCATAAAATCACCCTGTAGGCAACACCAGAAAGGGAAGACACAAAAAATACAGCCAAGGCATCCACAGAACAAAAAACCGCCACCCCTAAAGCCTTTTGTATCCCCTTTCACACTTGTGGTCCTTGGTCTCCATAGAGGGTTAGAGGGTCCACCTAAGAGATTTAAATGAGATATGAAATAAACAGGTTGGGAGCTGTCTCCACCATAGACAAGACCTGAAGATCACAAGTAAATTGAAGAGTCAGGTATGGACTTAGCACCATCTCCACTACAGATAGGAAAAGCATGGGAGAAAGTCAAGTGTGTGTGTGTGTGTGTGTATGTGTGTGTGTATGTGTCTGTGTTCACACACAAGCAGCAAAGATAACAACATTCCCATCAGAATGATAATATCAGGCCAGTGGGGAGGTAGTGGGAGGGGTCTCATCGGCACTGCGTGGGCTCAGCCAGGGATTCACGGCCTCTGGGCTCCGTCCGTGGAATAAAGCACTTGGCAAAGCAAAAAAAAAAAAAAAAAAAATCAGGCCAAATTCCCACCATTTTGTGCATTTATTCCAACCTGCACAAGAATCTTGAATTCCCATTCTGGGTCTGTATAACAGTATAGAAGTGTGGTTTTTTGGCCAGTTAGAGAAATAAAGGGCTGCCTGACAAAACCTAAAATACTACTATGAATAACCAATAAAGCAATACCTTACAACTATGTCTAAACCTATAATGATTGAGTGCTTATTAGCAGTTAATCTTCCCTTCTAAGGAACAGTAGTTTCTTTGGAAAGTGGCCAGGTTCAGTCTTTCAATACTGTTTCTTTATGCTCTTTCTTCCCTCAGGAATAGTAGTGTCTTTCTGAGTCCTAAACAGGATCTATAGAGTTCCACAGATGGTTTAAAAAGCCCCTGCAGACAAACTACAATACAGACTGAGCATCCCTAATTTGAAAACCTGAAATCCCAAGTGCTCCACGATTTCCAGGTTTTTGAGTACCGACATCATGCCGCCAATAGAAAATTCCACATCTGACCTCACTCTGTGGGTACGAAGGATGCAGATATACTAAAAACGCTGTATGAAATAACTTTCAGGCTATGTACAAATGATGTACAAAGATGTACAAATATATGAAACATCAATGGATTTTGTGTTTAGTCTTGGGTCCCTCCTACAAGCCATTGTTTTGTGCTCACATATGCAAATATTCCAAAAATAAAAAAAAAATTGAAATCTGCAATGTTTCTGGTCCCAAGCACTTTGAATAAGGGATATTCAACCTGTATTAGTGTTCACAGTCTGTCAACCACAATACTGCACGCTTTCTCATGGCCTCTGTTTATCACGAGGAGCTGAACTGTCTCATTGCTCTATTCTATGAAGATGAGCTTTATCATCAGTCGTGTGCCTGCTAATGATGGTTCTCAAAAGCATCCCTGCTCTAAGGGACCCTTGCCTTGGCCACGGAGACAGTGGTCAGCCTGCTCTTGCAATTCAACCTACAGTGGCCACGGAGTCAACACTGCCTCCTGAGCTGCTCAGACTCTTACAGACTCTGTCTGCTAAAAGGGTCCCCTAGCCTGTCCTGGACAGAAAAAAGAAATCTTGGACAGTCTGGTCCCAGGAAGAGTGTGTTAAGAACACCATTTCCCTTTCTGCTTCTCCTTTCAAAAACATCTTAGTAGTTCACAACCATGGGACAAGAAATGAAATACCAACATTAATACAGATAAAGGCAAAGGGTTGATTCCAAACAGCAGCTGTTCAATCAGAGGAAAACCAAGCCAACCAAGAACCACAGGATCTCCATCCAGTTTTCAGTGCATTCCAGGTCTCCAAAACACAGCGATTTCCCATGCCCGGCTCACCTGTCTGGCTGCTGTACAAAGGGAATTCCAGGAGGAATCTAGGTGGAACAAAGCTGAGTGGTTTGCAGCAACTCCTTTTGTTACCAACAAGCCAGCAAACAGCCCCCTTCACAGACTGTCAGGACTGGCGTCAATGCCTCCCTCCATCCCCATTCTGTCGGCCAGGCAGATCAACCACATCACATCAAAGCAGGAGATGCACTCTTCCTCTATGAAGCAGAAACAGCTATTCCCACTTCATCGAGTTTCTGGTCTTCTAGAAAGTTCCAGCTCCATTATGTCCTGCATGCCTGGCTCTCTTGCTACAGAGAACCAGCAGAGCACAGACAGCAAACAAAGTCAAAACACCTGTTCTGCATAGATATAGCCAGGTGCTCCCCTAGCTCTCTCCCCAAGGCACACTAAAAGAACAGACAGATCAGTCTAGGATACAAATAGCCCCAACTTGGAATTGATTCCTGCCTACCCATAGAACCAATATTTACTGAGTGACCAGTTTGAACAATGCCATACCACTAGCTCCCAGCCAGGTGAGGCCTTGCAAAAGGGTACAAAGATGATGAGGTTTCCCAGTGCACACAAAGCAATAGGGATTTCAGGCCTCTGTCCAAGAATATGGAACAATTGTCCATTGATTCCATTGAGTATAAAAAGACTATGCAAATCTGCAGGATATGTGCAGCTCTGCCATGCCTGTAAGCCTGCCAGCAAACTCAGAAAGAACAAATGGACACACAGAGTAGGGTAAGAGACATTATGCAAGTGCAAGGTTAAGAAGATGTGGTCTCACTGGTAATGTTTCCTATCCTGTTAGCCTGCATTTCCCCACTCTCTTTTGCTCTCTCTTTACTTTTCCATAGAATCATTATTGCAACCAGAAATGCATGGATACAAGAGGAAAGAAATGTACTGCTCTTCACTCTGCAATTTCATTTATACACCAGCCAACATGAGACAATCCACAACAGTGAGCCATCCTGAGAATATCTCCAAATTCCTCCAGGTTATGTCAATACAATGATTTCATTGCCACTATTGATAAGAAGCAAGGAAAACTCAAACAGAACAAACCCATCCTGACACCGTTTCTTACTTCCATGGAAATTTCAGACTGTGGTTTTAGTCTTTCAACTCAATTTTGCCAAAGGCAGATAGATGATCACAGGGTGGAGAGAGAGAAGAGAACACATAGTATGGCTTGGTGGCCATGAAGTTCAGAATGGGTTTTCCAAGAAATATTGGGAACATTGGGAAATACTTCCAAGTACATCTGAACACAGAATGTTCCCAAGACCTAGGAATTAGCATCTGTCCTTTTCAGGAAAACGTGGGTTTTCCTTGTACACATTGTGCAGGATTTTGTCCAAGTGCCTGTGGTGACAATCCTAAGAATCCATGATTAACCCAACACTTCCCTCCCCTCCAATTATGATGGCTTAGAATCTTCTTGAAAACACCTGTGGAGGATGGCTGAGGATGCAGATGCCCTGTAGGAGGCAGAGATCAGTTCTAGGGAGCCCAGAGGCAAGGGCCCCAATTAACCTGAGAAGTGAGGGGGAAACAGGAAGAGAAACTGAGTTGCACTGGGTCCATCTTGGATCACCTGTTACAGGAAAGAACCTTCCACAGTTATTTTAAAAGGTCTGGGGAAAAAAGAAACATGATTTTTAAGAAGTTTGAAATTTGAATGATTTAATATCAAGAGCAGGTGGCAATGGAACTGCTAAGATATAAATGATTCTCATTCAGGTAAACCTCTCAGGGCCCTCGGAGACAGCAGGATCGTGAAGGAAACTACTCTCTGTCTCCCTATTAACTCTGGGAAGGTTCAAGCTAGAAGGACATCAAGTCTGTAAGGGCTAAAAGGAGCCTCAGGGACCACAATGCCCTTCATGCCAGCTCTAAACTTGAGATGTGGACATTTCCAAGGTCCTGTCCTAGGTTCTCCTCTCACTGCATACGGATGCTTTGGTGGTCCCCCAGTGACACACTGAATACAGCTTAAAGTTGTGTTTGTGTGTGATTATGTCACTCAGGCAGTCACTGTTTGCCAAGACCCTATTAAGCTCCATCGCACTACTGTCTCACTATTTAATTAACTCCCATCTCTTCCACCGGCCAGTAAGTCTTGTAAGGTCACAAGTTATGTCCACGGTGCATGTAATGGTACCTCCAGCCCCTAACAGACTCTGGCATGGACAGCACTCATTAAATACACGCTGAATTCATACAGTCCAATCTCCTTAGAGCTGAGAATTTTGAGTTTCTGAACGCTTAGATGATGAGGGCAAAGTCACACCACTCAATAGCGATGTGCCAAGGAGTAAGGCCCAGGGCTTCCTGAAGAACAACACTGACCATGAAGGGTATTAACCTCAGCTTCAGGGAAAGCAACTGTAAGGCAGATACTTGGTTTAGAAGCTTCTGGAACTGAGCAGAGAGCATGGCAGTCACACTCCAGTCCTGTGCCTGCAACATCTCCTGTGATAGCCTCCCTGGGTACTCACTGCCTCCTAGCACACAGCTTCTGCTCATGCTCCTGAAGGAGTTGACATCTCTCTTCCACTTTCAGACACTTGCCCTGACTCAAGCCAAGCAGTGATATCTCTGCCTCTGGCCATCATGTCTGGTTTAAGGCAATCACAGGGCTTGAACCTGTACAATCTGAGTGAATTTCAAGCCTTTGGCTTTTGGTTCAGAGTTGCTGCTCTTCCATGGTGAACACTGCGCTTATCAAACCTAAAAGTTCTGGGGCAGTTTGTGTGAAGAAAGTTTAAGGATAAGACTCACATATAGAGCAGGGCAGTCCTACAGCCATAACCAGATCCCCAACACCAGCACGAATCTCTAGTTCAATTGCACCTGATGCACATCCCCTGGCTGGTCGTCACAGTCACAAGAACCACTATATTCTCCTTCTTATTTAAATCAGTCTGGGGTGGGATTCCCTTCACTTGCAAGGAAAAGAATCCTAGTATGTACAAGTGTGTGACCTTAGGAAAGTAAAAATAGAGGTAACATTTACTTCAAAAGGGCATCACACAGACCAGTAAGAGACAAGGAAGGTCCTAGCACACTGTCTGGCATTAATAAGTCTTAAGTAAATTAAATCTTAGCTTCCTATAAGGGCTTCACTGCAGGGTTTCTTTAAATCATCTTTTCATCTAGGATATTAAAAAAACCATTTAAAAATCATGACAATACAGTAAAGCAGCGAAGGCAGCCAGAAGGAAGAGCACTGAAATGTTGAGACACTAATGATGGAGGCTCAGTCCCAAACAGAAATAGACATCCTGAAAGCTGTTAGAGGTCTCTATAATTTCACAGGCTATCCTATCATACCTATGCCTAACTATACACAAATACACTGCAGTGACAGTCTAACTGCTGTAAAACATTTCCAGAGGATGTCTACTCTGTATGAGGGATATTACCTTTTGTGTCGTGTTTGGCTCCATCTCTTTCCATCTCAACGTCCTGCCCTGCCACACCCTACCTCGTGGTACCTGGGCAAGGCATAATCATGTGGGGCTGATCCTGGGCAGAGATGTTGTCAGGCAGTGGGAGTCACAGAGGAGACACGTGCTTATCCTTAGGGCACAACACAGGGTCAAAACCAGAAAGACTGGATTGGCCAAAATCTACAATGCAAATTTCTGGCCAAATACATGAGGAAGTAAATGTCAAGAAATAACCAAGTGGGAAGACAAAATAAAATTTGGTCAAGACAGCAGCCAACAACAGCAACAGTCACTACTGACAAGAACAGTTCTGTACAAGATCATTACTTGCGTCATTTCTGTAATTCTCAACAAAACCCCAGGAAGCTATTATTCTTATTTTTAAAATCATTATGGAAAATTCTAAACATATGAAAAAGTAAAGAGAACAATGAAATCTCACTTCCTTTTACTTAGTACAAAAATCATCTGTTCAGGGTACTTCTGGACTCCTCCATATACCATACCCATCTCTCACCACCAGCACCCCAGAATCACCAGCCAAGAAGGGATGGGACCAGCCTTGTCATCCCGACTTCCCAGGCTTGGGACCTGGTTCCTGAAGTAAGTGAACCTCCTTTCATCAGAATGGAAGCATCGTCCATCCATCTTTCAGATCTGTGTCAACTCACTGGTGGAACAGCAGAGTTGAGTGGCCACATCTAAAAGATGAGAGCAGAATCTCCAAATCCCAACCTCCATATAAATTATTAGGGATGTGCGAGTGTACTTTGGCACTGGTACTTCTTGAACTCCTTGGCAATTTGTTTGTCCAACTAGGCCATCCATGCTGACTCTCTGAATCCATTGCCCAAACTCCTGCAGGATCAGATCCAAACTCCTGCCCGGGAAGAAAGGCCCCTATATTCCAGCCCTTGCTTCTGCCTCAAGTTCGTCAGCATGACACAGCGATGTGTTCATCTGGACCCAACGAGTTTGTGGTTAGGTATTTGCACGTGCCTGCAGCACATATAGTCAAAACCCCAGTGGCTAAATTGCAATATATTTTGATTCCTTTTCAGCACCCAGTGCCTAACAAAGGACTAGGCACATGGTAGTCTTCAGTTAAAGTTTACTGAACGAGGCCGGCACCGCGGCTCACTAGGCTAATCCTCCACCTGCGGCGCCGGCACCCCAGGTTCTAGTCCCGGTCAGGGCACCGGATTCTGTCCCGGTCACTCCTCTTCCAGTCCAGCTCTCTGCTGTGGCCCAAGTCCTTAGGCCCTGCACCTGCATGGGAGACCAGAAGCACCTGGCTCCTGGCTTCAGATCAGCGCAGTGTGCCGGCCGCAGCAGCCATTGGGGGGGTGAACCAACAGAAAAGGAAGACCTTTCTCTCTGTCTCTCACTGTCCACTCTGTCAAAAAATAAAAAATTTAAAAATTTTAAAAAAAGGTTATTGAATGAAAGAGCAAATGACATGGCCAGATGGCTAACAAGGAGCACACCTTCAGCTTTTAAAGTCACCCCCCGGTGAGTTATCCATGCCAGGTAGATGCCCAGATGTCCAAACACACCCCACCCTCAAAGTCATGAGGCCATTGGTTAACCACCCACCATGCACCAGAACAATTTCCTTCAACTCCACGGGTGCCTACTAATTGCAGTGCTCAGGTCTTTGACAGACAAGCGTGTGTTACCTCTGCCCACGCCTTTCACAGTGAGGCTGACTTTAATCTCATCCTGTGTCAGTCCCAAGTCTGCCTCTGACTGCAGACTCCTCATCTCTTGAGAGTCCCTTGCCACTGAAAGTACACTATCAATCCAGTCATGCATGCCGTCCTCTCTCACATTCACTTTGCAAGGGATGCGTTGAAAACACCACCAGCAGCACCGTGAGGACTGAGCAAAGCCTATGAGGTTAGGGTACCTGTTCCACCCACCACCTAATCTAATGTATCATTTAACAGGTTAATCTTCTCCTACCCCCAGCAGCTCGCACCCAAATGCAAAATGGCTTCCAAGCAAGCAGATCTCATTCTACCAGCACTGCCTTGGAATCGTAGCACATAAACTCCCTAAATGGTCTACTTATAATCTGACTATGCATGGCGAGAAGGTGGGCAATGAAAGTCAACAACTCTTCCCTGCAGGAAAGCCATGGTTTTCACTTTGAAGTTAGCCCTCAAATTGAGATCCCACAGATATTCCCTCTTTGCAAATCATGGCAATCGAATCACCCACATGCCCCACCAAAGCAAGCTACAGGATACTGTACTTTAAGATCTACTGTCATTTTATGTGCCTCTGAAGAATAAAGATGTTTTATTATGGTAATCTACACATTTAAAGTCCTCAACCTCCCTCCAGAGTAAATCAAATGAGATATATTTTCCCCTGGATTTTTTTTTTTTTTTTTTTTTTTTTTTTTTTTTTTTGACAGGCAGAGTGGACAGTGAGAGAGAGACAGAGAGAAAGGTCTTCCTTTTGCCGTTGGTTCACCCTCCAATGGCCGCCGCTGCAGCCGGCGCACCGCGCTGATCCTGGCAGGAGCCAGGAGCCAGGTGCTTTTCCTGGTCTCCCATGGGGTGCAGGGCCCAAGCACCTGGGCCATCCTCCACTGCACTCCCTGGCCATAGCAGAGAGCTGGCCTGGAAGAGGGGCGACCGGGACAGAATCCGGCGCCCCAACCGGGACTAGAACCCGGTGTGCCGGCGCCGCAAGGTGGAGGATTAGCCTATTGAGCCACGGCGCCGGCAACCCTGGATTTTTTTTTTAAAAGCATTCCATTTGTTCTTAAAAGTTGTAACAATTTTTCACGCTGGCAGTCTTAGGTTTATGAATTCACAAATGAACTTAGTCTATCAAGTAAGGATATATTTCCACATATATACAGAAGTGAGCAGAGAGGATTTTATATTCTAATTGGCAGGTAGAACTAACCTCTTTTTCCTTCTAAGAAGTGCACATTGAACCCTGTGGATGCAGCAGTGAAACTAAAGTCCCAAATCTGAAATCAAGGAGGACATTCTACAGCGGCCCTCAAGCCCAGACCCCAGAGATGTGATGTTCGTCTCTGAGCACGTATACTTCTTTTTTTTCTTTTTTATTTGACAGGTAGAGTTACAGACAGAGAGAGAGAAAGGTCTTCCTTCTGTTGGTTCACTCCCCAGATGGCTGCTATGGCCGGCGCGCTGCGCCAATCTGAAGCCAGGAGCCAGGTGCTTCTTCCTGGTCTCCCGTGTGGGTGCAGGGCCCAAGCACTTGGGGCATCCTCCACTGCCCTCCCGGGCCACAGCAGAGAGCTGTACTGGAAGAGGAGCAACCGGGACTAGAACCTGGCGCCCATATGGGATGCCGGCGCCACAGGCAGAGGATTAACCAAGTGAGCCACGGCGCTGGCCCCAGCACGTGTACTTCTGAGTCCCTGAAATGAACTTTTCACTGCCAAGTTTGGAAATGATTTATCTCTGACTCAGCTGAGTTCCCATCTACCACTGACTCAGAGGCCTTGGGCAAGTGTTGGTCCATCTTTCTGTGCTGACAACCACACTCCACAACAGTCTTGTAGTATCAGGGCTAGTGGAGGAGAAGGGCTCACTGGTGTTGAATACTCCATGGCCGTTACTACATCAGTAGTAGTATGAGGTTGATCAAGACAAAGAAAAGGCTGGCACTGTTTACTCAGCCTAGGAGGAGAGCAGTGACCCAGAAAACAGGGCCTCCTCAACACCATAACGAGAGAGTGCCCTGTCACCACGTATGAACTGGGCTCTTCAGACCAAGACGTGTCTAGAGTAGAGGAGCCAGGCAAGTGGGTTTGAATATGACAGAACTATGCTGCCCCTCTCACCTACCCCCTAAAACCAATCTTTTCAGTTTCTCATCCACCATCTAGGCTCTTGGATGAACCTAACCCTTGGGCAAGCAATCTAAGACTGCAGGCTGAACATGAGAACCAACTCACTGACTGAGCAAGTAAATTCACTTCCCTTGATGCTCAGTTTTCTCATCCATAAAATGGGTACGTTCTAAACCTCAAAGGAGACCATTCTCTTCATAATGTTTTACATGAATTTTATATGAAACATGGCAGTAGCCCACCTTCCAGGAACCGAGCACCTCTGGGTGAGCTAGTTTTACCTGTGGACTAAACACTGCCCAAGACCATGAATCATCAGCCTGCAGGTGCTCCTTGAATACTACCTTTTTAAAACAGTGACAGCATCTGGTCTCAGGAACAGCAAAGTCAGGGAAGCACCGGCTTCACCAAGGCCAAGCACAGAGGAAGCCCAGCTTCTCCCTCACTCCCACAATAAATCACAGCACCTACTGGGGACATCACAGAGACAGCCCCAGAACACCACCCACAGAACTGCTGCTGAGACAACCCATAGGAGAGCTACGGAGACCAGCGGGATTCCAGCACAGGTGAACAAAACCCAAGTAACGATTCCTGTTATTTAACCGTTCTCAGCAATGACCATACACTAAGAATCTGTTCTTTTCAGCCCTGGGTCTATCTGAGTCCTAATCCCTGTGCTCACAGCAAGGTCCCTCAACAACAAGGCCCCTCCCCAAGAATGTGCTGGAAATTCAGACTCTCAGGCCCTAAGGACCTGGGGCTTTCTAGAATGAGGAGCACCTGGCATACATGCATGAGATGACCTGAAGGCTCCCAGATGGCTGCAATTTGGGGGCAGGTCCCACAGCCAATAGCTACAAAGACCAAGGCACAACAACTTAGTACCACACCCCAGCTTCTGGAACAGGGGGCTGAAGGCTGAGTTGCTCACCAGTGGCCAGTGATTTCATGAGCTAATCACACCTATGGAACAAAGCTTCCATCAAAATCCAGAAGGACTTGGGTTCAGAGAGCATCCAGACAGCCACAACTCAATTCACGGAGTCTCTGGGAGGGTGACACACAAAGGACCAGGAAGCTCTGCAGCCTTCTCCCGTATCTCGCCCTCCACCTCTCTTCAATACACAGGGGTTTCCCTGAGATCCCTGAGTAGAGGTTACCAAAAAATCCATTACAACTGAGTTTCTCCATACCAAATTATGAAATGTGGTGATCAGAAATGGAATGCTCCAAACCTTCTCTCTCTGCCCAGGCCAGCACGGCTAGCTTATATTGGCCAGCAGAGAGTACTGACACGTGAAGTATTTCTGAGAGGTCTAAGAACAGGAGAACCATACGCATGTGTTAGGAGACAGAACTGCTTTCCTCTGGCACTTTAAAACAAAATCTATTCAGCCTCCTGATTTTTTCAGAATGTGCTGTTCTCATACACTGGTGCTGATCCAGTTACTGGTTGCCCCTTCCTTCTTCCTCATCTCACCAACCAGCATCTAGCCGAGCTCAGTTGACATTCATTCAGTTAGGTGCTTTATGCAGATTATGCCATTCAGTTGTACTGTCTGTCATACTGGGACCATGCCTGAGCAAGCTAAGTGGAATGCACAGTCACACAAGGCAGCACAGCTTGAAACGGCAGAGCCAGGTCTTACATCTAGGTTGACCTGACTCCTCCTAATCCCTCACTACTCAAAGCCAAGGCCCACACTAACAGGAATCCTACTTGGGAACTGTTGGAAGTGCAACCTCTCAGGTCCCAACCCAGACCTGCAGAATCAGGATCTCTGTGTGTGTTTTTTTTAATAGATTCCTAGGTTTTTAAAAAATTATCTATTGTATTTATTTGAAAGGCACACACACAAAGAGAGTGCGACAAACAGAAAGAATGAGCATGCACACACTAGCACAAGCACTCCTGTCCTCACTCCCCAAATGCCTGCAACAGCTGGGACTGGGTTGGACCAGGACATAGCCAGGAACTAAGATCTCAATCTAGTTCTCCCACAGGAGAAGCAGGGTTCCAAGTTCTTCAGCCACCACCTGTTGCCTCCCAAAGCCTTTATCAGTAGGAAGCTGGAATTTGGAGTGAAGCCAGGACTTGAACCCAGGCGCTCCAACATAGGACACAGAAGTCCCAAGAGGCATCTTAACCATTGTGCCAAATGCCCACTGCCAGGAACTGTGTTTTAACCTCTAGTAGCTGGCACACCATCTTAGGGATGTGTCCACTTCTCACTGATTAAGATATCATCAGACACCTGTGGGTCACAACACCAGCAAGCAGCTGAGCCTTGAAACCCCCAAAACTCATAACAAGTAAGGGTGCTCGCTGCATGGGGCCTTTCTAAACAGCCTACCAACCACAGAAAGACCAACCTCTCTCCCTTGGCAAAGGCCAGGGAAACAGACAGGCCTGGTGCTAACACCTGTATAACATCATAAAGACTTCTACAGACAACTGTGACTCAAATCCCTAGCATTTTTTTTCTCCTTTTCTTTTTCTTAACAGCCACAGACAGTAAACCTCTAACTAATGAGGTAAGAAAGAGAAATGTTATTATTCTCAGAACAAAATGCAGATAATCACGTTACTGTCTGCCAGTCTGTCTCTCTCTATAGATAATCAATCTATCTTCAGCAATCTGTATCTACATCTGTAACAGTCCTTACAGCCTAACCATCTGAATTAAAACTAAGCATGAGCTCACTCTAAATGGGTCAATGTCAGCCACCCAGCGATTCCTCCCCAACCTGCTTTCCCTGAGAGTTCTCAATCAACATTCTCAAAGTGTGGATCTTGGGTCACTGGCTTGAGAATCACTTTTAGTAACTGTTAAAATGCACATTTCTGGGCCCTAAAATCCACATTTTAAAAAAAATCTCTTTTTTTAAGATCTATTTATTTGAAAAGGCAGAATTATAGAGAAATTGGTCTTTACCCACTGGTTCACTCTCCAAATGGCTTCCAACTGCTAGAGTTGGGCCAGGTTAAAGCCAAGAGCCTATAATTCCATTCAGGTCTCCCACGTAGGTGCAGGGACCCAAGCACTTGGACCATCTTCTGCTGCTTTCCCAGGTGCATTAGCAGGGAGCTGGATCAGAAGTGGAGCAGCCAGGACTCAAGCCAGCCCTCATTTGGGACGCCAGCGACACAGGTTGGAACTTAACCCCCTGAGCTACAATGGCGGCCCCAGAATCCACATGTTGAACAATGCTGCCTCAGGTTTCCCAAACACATAAAAGCTGAAAGCCACTGCCATGTGATGTAGATGCACAGCTGCAGGACAGCCATCAGACTAACCCCTTAACCTTCACAACCATGAGGCATCGCAATGCCCGTTCACGTGAGCCAGAGCCAATTAAGTAAGTGGCACGTTCTGCCCGAGGTCAGACAGCAGGTAAGCAACCATGGTTAAACCACCACATGAAGCACTTTGAACTTGACCGTGGCTGCAAATTCACAAAACCAACACACAGAAACGCACAGTCCTGTTGTCAAATCACTAATCTCCATGTGAAGCAACAGCATTGCTTTTACTCAAAAAAAAAAAAAAAAAAAAAAAAGAACATTTGTTCTCTCCTGTAGGAGTGTTTCAGGGACTGCTGCAGGCCCTACTTCCTAGGACGTGACCATGACTGCCAGTGGGAACAGAGTGCAGCTGTTGTGAGATTGTGCATAACAGTTGGCTGGGGGCTGGGTACAAACACCCAATACATTCCCCATGTCCTGATGAGAGTTCACTTAGCTTCCAGTAAGTTCAAATTACTCCCAGTAGCTTCAACTCTTTTTCCCATGCCAGAATTCTGGGTCACTCATTTCTTGGGGGACCCCACACTATAGCACTGATTACCAAACAGACTAACTCCAGCAGACTCACTTTTTGCTATGTGTGAACACAGACTACTTTGCTCCATCCTTCTTGGAGATTCAGCCACGAAAAACAAATCCATTATAGCATAAGGGGGCTTCCAAACATTTGATAAAAGATCAAATTAAAAACAGTGCACATTTTCCATGAAGTTTTGAAGTCCCTACTTTCAGGTGAACAAGAAAAGCCATGTTTTCAAGTTGACTGGGGAAGATCCAAGAGAAACATAAACAGTAAACACCATATAAGAAAAGATAGATAATTTCAACTGAATCTAAATTTAATTACAAGTTGACAAGTTATAGTTGAATATATTCACGGGGTACAAAGTGATGCAGAGATTTCTAAAGCAATGTGAAATAATTAAACATATCCATCACCTCCAATACTTAGCATTTTTTGTGACGAGAACATTTGAAATGTATTCTCAGGGATTTGGAAATGTGTAATATATTCTTTTTATGATATCCAACTCACTGTGCAAACTCTCTCAGAGTTTAAAAAAAATAAAGGAAAGAAAAGAAAAAAGAAAGAGGAACTCATGCCTTTCATCTAACTGTGGCTTGGGACCACATCCTCACTGAATTGTTATCTCCCCACTTCCCCCATCCCTCAGCCTCTGGGAACCACCACAGTACTCCCTGCTTCTTTCAGTTTGATTGTTTTAGACCCCACTAAGTGACAGCTGTAGTCTCTGTCTCTCTGTGCTTGGCATCCTTCACTTGGCATAATGTTTTCCAATTCCATCCTTTTTGCAGCAAATGACAAATGTCTTTCTTTTTTTACAATTGGATGGTATTCTACTCTGGTTACACACACACACACTCTTTATCCATTCACTTATGGACGGGCAGTGAGAGTCTATAGCTTCATTATTCTTAATAGTTCTGCAATGAAGATAGAAGTGCAGGTATTTCTTCAACATACTGATATCAAATCTTTTGCATAATCTGGAGAAGTGGGATTGCTAGATTTAAATCCTAGTTTTTAAAAATCTGCATGGTCGGCCAGCGCCATGGCTCAACAGGCTAATCCTCCGCCTTGCGGCGCCGGCACACCAGGTTCTAGTCCCAGTCGGGGCGCCTGATTCTGTCCCGCTTGCCCCTCTTCCAGGCCAGCTCTCTGCTGTGGCCAGGGAGTGCAGTGGAGGATGGCCCAAGTACTTGGGCCCTGCACCCCATGGGAGACCAGGAGAAGCACCTGGCTCCTGCCATCGGATCAGCATGGTGTGCCGGCCCCGGCGGCCATTGGAGGGTGAACCAATGGCAAAGGAAGACCTTTCTCTCTGTCTCTCTCTCTCACTATCCACTCTGCCTGTCAAAAAAAAAAAAAAATCTGCATTTTTAAATTATTAAATTATTATTTAAATTATTATTAAATTATTAAATGATAAGCTAGGGGGCGGGCACCGTGGTGCAGGTTAATCCTCCACCTGCGGTGCCAGCATCCCATATGGGTGCCAGTTCTTGTTCCAGTTGCTCCTCTTCCAATCCAGCTCTCTGCTGTGGCCTGGGAAAGCAGTGGAGGATGGCCCAAGTCCTTAGGCCCCTGTGCCTGCATGGGAGACCAGGAAGAAGCTCCTAGCTCCTGGCTCTGGATCAGCACAGCTCCAACTGTTGCAGCCATTTGGGGAGTGAACCAACGTAAGAAAGACCTTTCTCTCTGTTTCTCCCTCTCACTGTCTGTAACTCTACCTCTCAAATAAATAAATAAATAAATAAATCTTCAAAAAAAAAAAAAAAGATAAGCTAGGAAAAACTACTCACATCTGAAAAGACAGGACTAACTTTCTTAGGGCTCTAACAAATATATAAGACCAAGAACCTAACAAAAAAGGCAAACAGAAAATAAGAGAATTTTTGACTAAGTAGGCAGAAAGGTACTCTATCCCAACAACAAGAGAAATCCAAAGTCAAACTATTGTAAGATACTATTTTTCATCTGTCAGAAAGATAGACTAAAAATGACAGTGCAGATGAAAGAGTGGGATATGGAACCAGAACATCTTTCCTCTAAAAAGAGCTTTCTGGTAATACTTACCCATCTTTGTCATTTTTACTGCTGTGGCCCAACCAGCCTACCTTTAGGAATTCATCTTATAGGTAAGTTCACATATGTGCAAAATGTTATTTGTTCATGAATATTCATTAGGACTAGCAAAATATAAGAGACAAAAAAACATCAATCAACAGAAGACAGGGCAAGTGACAGTCAATCCATCCACATGAATGGAATACAAAGCAACCATTAAATAAAAAATAAAAAACTCCAACCAGAAGTTCCGTATTTATTTATGTGCAAAGATCTCCGAACTATATAGCAAAATGCTGATAAATAAACACAGTAAACTATTACTCATGCTTAAAAATACACACATAAAATGTAAGGGAAGGTTCCCTATGAGGAAAGCAACTAGTGCCCGAGAGAGACAAGTCGGAGAATTCACTACTCTCTACACATACCTGCCCTCTGGGGATACGTCGCCTGTTCAAAATAAACAGGTTTACTTCACTGAAGTGAGAGAACAGCCATGCGGAACACTGGAGGCAGGGGCTGGCACGGGGAGAAGAGACCATGGGAATATCCAGTTGTGGGGAGCTCTCTTCTCCCTTGCATCTGTCTTCAGGACTATATATATTTTTTTAATGAATTTACTTATTTGCAAGGCAGAGTGCCAGAGACAGAGAATTCTCCTGAGGCCAATGAGGGAAGCACCCTGAGACCACCGTGACCAGTAAGGTCACTCCGAGCTGGGGGCCTGGGCTAGGTGCTGGTCCTGGCTTCACTGGGCCTCAGAAGGGACTCCAAGGAGCTTCAGCAGCAAAGGCCCAGGGCACACGTGCACCCACTACTGAGTCACAGGACCACGAGGACTATTCTTACACGTGTGTGGCTTTCTCTAGATAGAGAACACCAACATTTGCAATGTTATTACTGATTTTCTTTTCTTATTTGTTGGGGGTAGAGGGGTAGTTTATTCAGTACATAGCTTATATAAGAAAAAATAAATAAACATGCACTCTACATGATCAAGCCCATCGTGGCCACCATCCCCCCACCACTAACTCCCAGCCAAAGCCTTTACCGTAGACCTCTTCCAGCTCCTCCTGCAGCAATGCCCACTGGCAGCAGCGGGCTGGGTCCCACTCTGCACAGCTAGCACTTCCAATCACTGAGGACTCTCTGACTTCCTTAGGATACATGGGAAACATGATGGCTAAGAAACACATGGGAGGCATGCTGGTCGAGGCCTGAGCTAGGGCAGGGGGGCATAGTATGGAGCTAGGGAGTGAGAACAGTGCCCACTGCCTCACCTGTGCTGCTAGCCACAGCACAGGAAGACATATCACTTCCCAGGGACTTAGTCTTCTAGTTCCTTCAACCACCCAAGTGTCCTTCCAGGCAAAACAGCCACACAATCCTAAGCAAACACGTATTTTCTCCAAGGTATTTGGCACACTGTCATTCAAGGTGTAGGATAACAGAACAGAGTGGAAGCAGCCAAATCTGGTGACAAAAAGATGTTTGCAGTACATTTTCACCAAGGAAAAGACCAAACTCAACCCTAAACATTATCCAAGATAAGGAAGAGTACTAACCTAACTATGGTTCTGCCAAGGGCCTCGGGAACTAGGCCTTCCAGGAGGCTGCGTGGGGAGGCCCCTGGGGGACTGGTGAACGACTCATTTCAGAAGCAAACCCTGGGGGATACAGTCAGTAAATTCCAGAACCACATTACGTAAATCTGTACGTGCAAGTTAATCCCCTGCCAGATTTAGATCATCCGGAAGAGACCGATATGCATTTCAGCGAGGTGTGAACGCTTTTCCCATCCCCCTCATTTTGTACAGGATGATGCCTTGCCTGAGAGCACGCAGACAACTTGAGCACATCAGTTTGAATAAGCAGATGAAACAAAGCAAAGACATCACAAAGGTAGGGCTCTGGATAGGAGATAAAGACCTGTTGCTGGACAGGACAGGGCAGGACGCACAGGACCTATGCAAGTGTAAAACACTCTCTCAGCTACGCTTCCACACGTGTAAAGTTGAGCTAGCAACCATATTCTCAGGAGGACACTGTGAGATAAATGCATGTACAGAAATAACTGTACTGGTGACTTCTACGACATTACCTTGGCCCATTCCAGGGTAACACTCAGGATAAATCATTTTAATTCTGGGCACCTTTGTTCCTTCAAGTGCAAAATAAGAGCAGGAAAACCCTTTCCATATTCATAGTCCTTTGACTTGAGGCTCACCTCCATTCATTTGCTTTGGGTGAGTCATCACAGACAGCAGACAGCAACATGAGCTTCCCAGTTCCCACCACAATTTCTCAAAGATCCGTAAGAAGGAAGGAACAAAAGCAAATACATAATGCAATCCTAAAGCTTTGAGTCTGAATTAATGAAGCTGTAGGTGACAACAATCTCAGTAGGTGACATTTACTGGCATTTCTTATATGCCAGGCCCAGAGTTGTTTAAAATATCTGATACTGGGGCTGGCGTTATGGCACAGCAAGTTAAGCTGCTGCTTGTGATGCTGACGTCCCATATCAAAGTTCAGGTTCAAGTCGCAGCTGCTCTGCTTTCAATCTAGCTCTTTCTAGTGCATGTGAGATGCAACAGATGATGGCCCAAGCACTTGGGTTCCTGCCACCCCTGGGAGAGACAAGGATGGAGATCCTGGCTCCTGGCTTCAACCTGGCCCAGCCTTGGGTCTTGCAGCCATTTGGGGAGTGAACCAGCAGATGGAGGTGCTCATTTGCACGTGCGCGCGCGCTCGCGTTCTCTCTCTCTCTCATCACGCTTTCAAATTAACAAATCATGCACACACACACAAACATACACACACATGTTTTCATCCACTCCTTCTGAGCCTGTATCAAGACAAAGGTTTGAAAACCTGTCCAAGGCTTGGAGAGGAGAAACGCTTGCTCTCATCCCAAGAGACACAGCTCTGTCTCCTGAGCTCAAGTCTTCTCTCCATGTTGCACTGCCGTAGTACCACTCCTGAGCCAGCACTGCTCCCTGCACACACATGCACACATGCCAGAATCGGACATTAAGAGAAAAACCCGGAGTAAAACATCCTGCATTTACAAAGTCCCTATTCACCGCAGTGTGAAAGCCAATGATTTTAATTTATTTAGCAACAAGACACTTTTATTTCCCGGCACTGAAAAGGCTATGTTATCAGGACACAGAAAAGCTGGAACAGCCCCGAATTCCCATCAACAAAGACTCCCAGGTGGTTTGCAGAGCTCTTCCTCCTCAGGAAGCAAAAGGGTCAGGATTTATGCTTACAAAATGGGAAGCACAGAGTGGCTCCCACAGCAAACAACCCTGACCCGGGCCCCTTAAAGGAAAACAGAAGCAACATCTAAATCCCAGGAGCCCTGGGGTGGTCCACAGCGCATTTCTGCCCACAAATGGCTCTCCCGGCAGACCAGTCCTCAAGGCTGTGAACTCCTCCCAGCTGGGGTGGGTTTGCCCAATATGGGAAAGGAATTAAAGAATAACTCATATGCATATAGCACTGTTCCAGTTATTTGCCTCTGGTCTTTAATTTTTCATATACTTGGTGTTGACAGGTATTTCTCTAAGTGTCCCACATGACACTAATTGAGATGTGCACCTGACCACTCTGCACAAATGCCCCCATGTAGGCTGACACATGTGTTGTTACCAGGTTACAGGAGCTGTGTTCTTTGCATGCACACTGGATCAAGCTTGGCATCCCATATCTGTATTATTTTAAGTGTTTTTTTTTTTTGCTTGTTTTTGGTGTTGTATTTTTATTTATTTATTTATTTGACAGGCAGAGTGGACAGTGAGAGAGAGAGACAGAGAGAAAGGTCTTCCTTTGCCATTGGTTCACCCTCCAATGGCCGCCGCGGCCGGCGCACCGCGCTGATCCAATGGCAGGAGCCAGGAGCCAGGTGCTTTTCCTGGTCTCCCATGGGGTGCAGGGCCCAAGCACTTGGGTCATCCTCCACTGCACTCCCTGGCCACAGCAGAGAGCTGGCCCGGAAGAGGGACAACCGGGACAGAATCCGGCGCCCCGACCAGGACTAGAACCTGGTGTGCTGGCGCCACAAGGCGGAGGATTAGCCTAGTGAGCCGCGGCGCCGGCTGCTTGTTTTCTGCATCAATGCCTAGGAGAGTTAGGCTAAGTTTTCCCACTAAGCCAATGTTTTTGTCAACTCAGCATGTGTTGCGTGTGTTGTGTGTACAAACATGTACAAAAGTTGTATTATTAAGGGTATTTTGTGGACTTAAAACATAGGTTTAGGCAGAGCATTCATTTCATAAGCAGCTTGCAAGTGGAACAGACTGGAGTGTGATTTCCAATTGTACGATATTCCTTATTGATTTTTGAGAGGCAGACATACAGGAAAAGAGCTCCTATCTACTGGTCCATTCCCCAAATACCTGCAGAGGCTAAGCTGGGCCAGGGCACAAGCAGTAAATTCAATCAATCCAGGTCTCCTACCTGGATGGTAGGACCCAGCTACATAAGCTGTCACCTGCTGCTTTTCAAGGTCTTCATTGGCAGGAAACTGGAATCAAGTATGGAATCCAGGTACCTGAATATGAGACTTCAGCACCGTAGCCATTAGGCCAATTGCCTGATCCCTACACCATTTGTAAGGCTCAGTTCTCTCATGCATGGCAAGGAGCTGTTCTTCAAACCTCACAGGGTTCTTGTTAGGTTTAACATGAAAGCACTTGTACAATACTCAGCACAGTGCCCAGCTCTGCTAATACAATAGCCACAACTTGCCTCAGGTCATACAGCTATTCACTAGTACAGTACCAGAGCCCTGGGACCCCCTTCTATCAACCAGGCAAGAGTGGGATGGGGGAGGTAGCAGAAAAAGCGTTCACTCCAGGACTCTGCAGTCCGGGAAGCACAGGGTGACAGCACGTCCATACCTCCCTGGCACTGGGAAGTCCCTTGTCAGCTCATCACTTGATCGCCCCCAGCTTAATTGCCTGGTTGAGCCTGTTCTCTCTGGAATTTGTTTCTCTTTGTTGCTGGCTTGGGGGCTCTGGTGAAACAGCTACAAAACAATGCCCTTTATAAACTCGTGGTTCCAAGAAACATTTGGTGTATTTAAAGTAAGCTCATGTCCTTATCTAAATTCTAGGTAATTTCCAAGAACTTATCCCAGCCCTGGGATCCATGGCATTACGAGGGGTTAAAATGTGTGTGGAAGGAGGCTCAGGGCAGACCCTTTCTTTGGAAGCAGGCAATTCCTCCACAGCATCCTCCCACATCCAGGGTGGGGAATGAATCTTTGTCAAAGTCAACATTAATTGCACATCAGAGAAAAAAAAAGATGCAATTTTCTTCTCTGGCTTTTGAACTCTGAAATTGACACTTGAGAGTCACTCTGTCCTCAAAATGTCAGCTGCAGAAAAAAAAAAAAAAAACAAACCAAAAATGCAGAATAAACTAGCAAGAAAACCTGCCAAACAGAAGAACATTCTTAGAAAGCCTTAGGGGTTAGCAAGTCTGCTTTAACAAAAAAATAAAAATAAACAGAGAAATAGCCATGCCTTTTTAAAGCAACTCCCGCACCAAGGCTTTCACCTCCAAATTCATCGGAAACACATAACTGCAGAAACATTTAGGGTACCAAGGGGGCACAGGTCCAGCTGGTGGGTCCCAACACAGACCCAGCCACACACCAGCTGCATCAGGGTCCTGGCAGACTGGCCCTGTCTCAATTCATGACAATTTCACCAATGGGGCCACCTCAGCCTAAAACCTTCTGTACACACCAATCCCTTGAAGAGGTGGAGAAATCGACCAACTGTACAGTTTGTTAAGGCCAGAGAAAAATAATTTTTTACAGGATCTATTGACACTGATTCTCTTTCGCTGTTTGGTATCTTTCATCCAAACTAAAAGGGAAATGCCAGCCATGGCCACATCCTGCTTCTGTGGATCCTTGAGAGTCCTACCACCATTTGTCAAAGAGAAGGAGGCAGCACTATGAGTAATCTGCTGCTAAGTGCCCACCCTCTACCAAGTTCAGGGCTCCCAAATCCCATGTGGGCCATTCTTTGGCTTCCTCAAAACCACAGCACTGGGGCAGGTGTTTGGAACAGTGGTTAAGTCACCGATGAGACACCTGTGTCCTGTATCAGAATGAATAAATTCAAGGCTTGCTCCATCCCCAATTCCAGCTTCCTGCTAATGTGCATCCTGGAAGGCGGCAGGTGATATCTTAAGCTCCTGGGTCCCTGCCAACCCATGTGGGAGCACGGATGGAGTTCCCAGCTCCTGGTTTCAGCCTGATCCAGTTTCGGCCATTGCAGGCATTTGAAGGAGAGAATAACATTTAATTATAAAAACAAACAGATAAACAAAAACTACCACAGGTATGTGAGAAATTGGGAGGGAAAGGGGGTAGGATATAATCTACAATACACACACACACACACACAACTATCTTTACTTCTTATGATCACCATCACTTTTCCCTTCAAGTTGCAAGTTTGCAGTCTAAGTATCTTTGTCCCAGAATTCAAAGGAGCAGACATACTTCACTGCCAATCTATGTAAGGATCAAAGGAATGACACAGTAAGGGGAAAAAGAAGGGAGAAAGGTAAAGGGAAGGTTTAAAGCTGAAGAGTCTCCTCTCCCTTCCACTGGAGGTAGCCACGCAAGCAAGGTGGGAAGCTTCCTGCACTTATCATTGAACCGTTCACTCTGGCAAGGGCAAGATTATGTAAGGAATTAAATACACACTCCTCTCAAAAATCTAACAAGAACATAAAAAGTAACAAGTCTGCCCAAAGCAACCCAGTAACAGCAGACTGAAATCTATCAAAGAAATCATTGTTGAAATGATTCTCCTCTCCCTCTCTAAAGCAGCCATGTTGGGGCTGGCACTGTGGCACAGCAGGTTAACGCCCTGGCTGAAGCACAGGCATCCCATATGGGGCAGGTTCTAGACCCAGCTGCTCCACTTCCGATCCAGCTTTCTGCTCTGGCCTGGGAAAGCAGTGGAGAATGGCCCAAGTTCTTGGGCCCCTGCACCCGTGTTGGGGACCTGGAAGAAGCTCCTGGCTCCTGGCTTCGGATTGGCACAACTCTGGCCGTTGTGGCCAATTGGGAAGTGAATCATCAGATGGAGGACCTCTCTCTCTCTCTCTCTCTCTCTGCCTCTCCTCTCTCTGTGTAACTCTGACTTTCAAATAAATAAATCAATCTTTAAAAAAAATAAAGCAGTTAAGTAGACAATTAAAAAAACAAAAGCAAACACAAAAAGCACCTATACACTGTTAAATGACTAAAATGAAAATTCCTTAGTCGGTAATTAGATGCTCCTTTTCCCACTTCATAACACACAGAGCCATCTTTCCATCTTAGTCTTTATGCTGTAGCTAGGACTTCTGTTGCAAAGAAAGAAAGTCTGATTTACTGTTGCATTGACAAGGAAAGGACAGAAATCATCAAACACCATTCACACTATTCACAAACACTATTCACAACACTATATTCTCACACATTAAAGATGGAAGCTATAGGACTATTTTTTGAGCGCTTCAAGGAACTGTGCGTGCCTGGGTACAGACACACACTCACACACACATCAACAGTACACAGCCCTCATACTTCCCACAAACATCCTGGGGGATTTTCCAGTTTTCCCAAGAAGTGGGGAGAACCACGCACATCATTTCCCTTCAGAAGGGACATTGAATGGAAATACCTTCCTGAGACACAGAACTCTGCAACAGTGCAGATTTCACCCCACAGCGATGGCATATGCTCTTCAGTGCTAGGCTCAACTTTTTTTTTTTTTTTTTTTTTTTTTTAAGACACTAAGAAGACTCTTCGAAAGCTTCAGGAGTACTTTTCCAGAGATACCATTTCAGCTGCACAAGCATGCAACACACGTCTTTCTAGAGCCTGCCTGTGCTTCAGGGAGAATCATGTGGCCGGTTTTATAGCCGTCAACCACCACGAGAAATGAGCTGCTGCAAATCATACTCCTTCCTGTGCAGCACTGATGAGGCCCACTTTCTTTATCCATCATTTCTGTTTTCTGGCCTGATCCTCAGAGCTGGCACCCCCCTGTGTCGGCTCACGGGGGAGGGGGAAAGCTGGCGTCATCACCACTCTCCGTTTTGCAAAGAGACAGAACTTCCAAGGGCAAGCGTACTACCTATGCTATCATCATCTCCCGCTAATGACCAACACGGAAAAGGCACGGGAAGCGCATTCCCTCAGTGTCTCATTTATGAGCCACAAGGGATGCAGCTTACAATAGGGTGTGAGCAGTAACAGAAACACACACACACACACACACACACAATCTGGGCCAAGACATGTTGGCTTGGTTTCTGTTAATATTTATGAGTTATTTACCAATGCCAGTGAGGAATACTTAATCACCCCCCTCTAAGGTACCGAGCAGGCCAACTCTGACTAATGGGGTAATGTCTGTATTTTATATAAAACACAGAGTCAAGAGAAAAGAATTCATCTCCCAAGTCCTAGCTCTGGGCTCAGTAGCCTGCAGACAATTCATCCAGCTCTGCCACATTAAACCCCAAGGCCTTAGCCATCTAAGCCATCTACTCCTTCAGATTGTTCATCTGTAAAATGGGAATAATAGTGTTAACTATCTACCCCTTAAAAATTTGTTGTGAAGCTTACATTAACATCTATAATTATACTTAGAACTATGTGTGATGCCCCTACGTGTTTAAGAAATCTTAAATATTGCTTATTCTTTATTCTTGTGACATTACATCCCACACTAAAAGAGGCAATGCTAACATTGACTCTCTACAATGCACTGCACTTCTGCAGCCATTTGGGATAAGACAGACACAAGTTTCACTTTCCAGTAGAAGACGAAGTTGGGTCTGGAACAAAGAGGGAGGCGTTCAGGCAAAGAGGAGAGACAGGAACCAGAGCAAGTTTACTCACTAGGGCTTGTTTTTCAGAGGCTGCTCTGGGAAGGCTGATCTTGCAACTCTGTCCTCAGAGGGGGCCAGACCACCAGTCAACCAAAGAAGGCACAACAAACCAGGATGAGCCAGAGATTTAAATTTTCATTTTATTTGTTTTACGTATTTGAAAGGCAGAGATACAGAGAGGTGTTCCAAAACACCAGTTCACGCTCCCTAAAGCTTACAACAGCTAGGGCTGGGCCAGGGTCTCCCATGTGGGTTGCAGGGTCCCAAGTACTTCAGCCATCACTACTACCACCTGGGATGCGCATGATCAGTCGTAAGTGATGTAGATGGGATTCAAACCCAGGCACCCCAGTACAGGATATAGGCATCCAAAGCAGCAAGTAAACTGTTGTGCCAAACGCCTGTCCCTGAGTCTGCTGCACTGTACAACATATGAAGAGGTATATTGCCTGACCAGCAAAGGCTCTCCTGCTCCCCCTTTTCTACATCCTGGACAAACCCCAGACCTCACTATGAAAGCCCTGGAAAACTGCTGCTAGGCAAGGCAGGCTTCTTTAGGGAGCCATGCCTCCCCCCTTTCTTTTCTTTAAAGATTAATTTATTTATTTGAAAGAGTTACACAGGAAGAGAGGGAGGAGGAGGGGGAGGGGGAGGGAGAAGGGGGAGGGGGGAGGGAGAGGGGGAGGGAGAGGGAGGTCTTCCATCCGCTGGTTCACTCCCCAAATGGCTTCAATGGCCGGAGCCAAGAGCTTCCTCTGGGTCTCCCACATGAGTGCAGGGGCCCAAGGACTTGGGCCATCTTCCACTGCTTTCCCAGGCCAAAGCAGAGAGCTGGATCGGAAGTGGAGCAGCCAGGCTCAAATCGGCACCCATATGGGATGCCGGCACTGCAGGCAGCGGCTGTACCCGCTATGCCACAGTGCCAGCCCCACCTTCCCGCCAGCCCCACCTTCCCACTTTCACAACAGAGCTTTCCTCTTCACTCAGTGACACTCCAAGAAGTCAGACCCCTTGCATCCACTAACACGGACTCGAGAGGCCTGCAATCATCTGAGCCCCAGCCAACCTGTTTCCAGAAGCTAAGCTCTTCCTTCCTCCCCACGCCCTGTGGTACTCTGTCTTATTATTATTATCTTTTTATTTTTATTTTTGACAGGCAGAGTGGACAGTGAGAGAGAGAGACAGAGAGAAAGGTCTTCCTTTGCCGTTGGTTCACCCTCCAATGGCTGCCGCGGCCGGCGCACAGCGCTGATCCGAAGGCAGGAGCCAGGTACTTCTCCTGGTCTCCCATGGGGTGCAGGGCCCAAGCACTTGGGCCATCCTCCACTGACTCCCTGGCCACAGCAGAGAGCTGGCCTGGAAGAGGGGCAACCGGGACTAGAACCCGGTGTGCCGGCGCCGCAAGGCGGAGGATTAGCCTATTGAGCCACGGCGCCGGCCGGTACTCTCTGTCTTACACACAAATAACTAATCAAGAATTCAGGCAGCCAGCATTCAGTGAGTGTTTACGGCACGCTAGGCCTGGTGTAAGTACCATATATGTACTCACTCCACACAGCAATAGCATGGGTGTGTAACATCATCACTCCCATTTTTCAAAACTGAAGCTTCAATAGTTGAGGTTACTTGATGTACCTCAAAAACCTCAGAGAAAACAGAATTGAGCATTTATTGTGCTGCAAAAGAGTTTGGAAACCCTTGGTTACCCGTGAAGTGATGTATATCACACATTTCCAAACTTTTTTACACCCCAATAAACTTATTGTTAATTCCACAACCCACCAGCTTTCTAAAGTCCCCTTGTTTGTCAAGGGATTTGAAAAAGTAGAGCTAGTAAGGGGCTGTGCAATCTCTTAACTGTTGCATTTGCAAAAGAGAGAAAGAGAAGCAGACAGACCTGCTCAACACTTCCAATCTTCATCCCATCAAATCAGTAAGAGTCTGTTTTTCTGAGTAGATAGTATGGTAAGCCAACAAGCTTCAGTTCTCTTAAAACCTTACTAGATGTTTTTCTTTCCTTCTTTTTAAAGATTTATTTATTTATTTGAAAGTCTGAGTTACACAGAGAGAGAAAGAGAGGCAGAGAGAGAGAGAAAGAGAGTGAGAGAGGTCTTCCATCCGCTGGTTCACTCCCCAGATGGCCACAATGGCCAGAGCTGTGCTAATCCGAAGCCAGGAGCCAGGAGCTTCTTCTGGGTCTCCCACACAGGTGCAGGGGCCCAAGGACTTAGGCCATCTTCTACTGCTGTCCCAGGCCATAGCAGAGAACTGGATTGGAAGTAGAGCAGCCAGGACTTGAACCGGTGCTCATATGGAATGCTGGCACTGCAGGCAGCAGCTTTACCTGCTATGCCACAGTGCCGGCCCCAGCAGGTGTTTTAAAACCAGAATATAGAATCTTCAAACAATATCCAGGACAAAATGATTTATTACTTAAAAAAAAGGCAGAAAATAAAGGGGGGAACTAATTGTCCAGATCCTTTACCTCCTACTTGCTGTTTCTCCCCTGCCAACCCAAAGGTTGTGAAGGTACACAATCACAACTCACAGCAAACTTATAAACAAAAACAGAGCGAGGGCACTTGGCACCACGTGGGCCACTTGAACCCCACATCTGAGAGTGTGGGTCAAGTCCTGACTCTGCTTCCAATCCCAGCTTCCTGCTAATGAGCACTCTGGGAAGCAGCCGGTGATGGCTCCAATTGTGGGCCCCTGCTCTCATGTAGGAGGCCCAGATGGAGTTCTAGACTCCTGGCTTCAGCCTTGCCTAGCTGTGGCTGTTTTGAGCTTTGGGAATGAACCAGTAGGTAGATGATTTCCCTGCCATGCATGCTCTGTTTCTTTCAAATAAAGTGAAAATACATTTTAAAACATGATTTTAAAGCAGACACAAGTTTTCTTGGTATGTCTCACATTTCTGTGAAGATTTAGTGAAGTCATTTTTCAGACAAAAACATGAAATCTACAATTATATTCCAAATAGAAGGAAGAATTCAACCTTTACTATTATTTTCCATTAGCCAAAGTTCAGGGAATGAAGAAGGAACAGGAACAAGGGAGAGAGGACAGCCTCATATGCAGGGAAAGTGGAAAGATCCAGATTAAAAACAAGGCCAGCACTGTGATGTGATGGGTTAGGAATACTGGTTCAAGGCCAGCAGTGTGACATGTTGGGTTAGGAATACTGGTTCAAGTCCTGGCTGCTCAACTTCCCATCCAGCTCCCCGCTCATGCATCAGGTAAGGCAGAGGAAGATGGTCCAAGTACTTGTGTCCCTGCCACCCACGTGGGAGATATGGATGCAGCCCTGCCCAATATACTCATTTCAGAAGTAAAAGCCTGTGCATGGGTTTCTTTCTCTTTTTGTCTCTGTCTTTCCCTCTGTCCCTCTGCCTTTCCATACATAGAATAAATTAAAAAAAAAAATAAGGAGGCACAAGCACAGAATGAGAAGAGTAAGGAGTTCAAGTGCACTCTGCATTAGTTACGACGTCCAGCCTTCACTGCAATCTTGCTAGCTCATTCACCCATCCTCACTGATCGCTCACAAAAGGTCAGCAGTGACGAGGGGCCCACCTGGCGATCAAGCAGGAGGCAGGTCAGCAGCATCTTCTCATTTACAGCAGCCCAGGTAGAGCAATGCCATCAGGGATGGTCCAAACCAAAACCACGTTTCCCTGCACTCCGTACAACTTGCACCTCTGCAGGAAAACTCAGAATCGATTTCATCAAAGCACGATTCTAACTCTTTATTCATGCATTGCCTTACCTCACCTCCTAGCTAAAATTTTACACAAACAGCCAAAAAGCAAACAAAAGCCACAAACATCTCTGCTACCAAAACGATGCAAGGATGTAAGAAGGACTGATGCCACCAGGCAAGTGAGCACTGATAGGAGGGATCCCCTGCCCACCAGACCTTCCAGTCCAACTAAGCCAGCCAGACAGACACTGCTTGGGCTGAATGCAAAGGCCACTATGCCCTCACCACAGGGAGCAAACAATCAGGAGGGGCATCTCAAGGCTGCATCAGCTGTCTAGAAGCAAGCACGCACCCAAAGTTGAAATCAGACAACTCAGGATAATTACAGGTCACTGCCAGCAGTAGACAGCGAGCGTGCTCCCTTGGCTGCCACGTCAATTTTGTCTTATTTGTAGTCAAAACAAATCTCAGTGAAATTTGGAATTCTTCAAGCAGAACAGCAAAACTCCTAACTGGATGTCAGTGTAATGTGATTAGGACCAAAATAAACCCACAACCCACATCAAAACATTGAGAACATGAGCCAAAGCAGGAAGACGGAGGGATGCTTTGTGTCGTTTGCAATGCAGAGAGAGGACAGAAAGGCACATGATACTCCAGACCTCATGCAAAAGCTCTCATTGCCAAAGTCAAAATAAATTGTGAGTGTATATATGAAGCCTTCTTTCAATACAGCCATATGTTGGTCAATACATAATAATTTCAGGTGAGCTATAACACAAAGGCAGGAAAAGACACAGGTGCTACTCAGACAAGTCACTCAGCCTCTCTAAACCCACACCTCTGGTGGTAAGAAGAGATGGGCTGGAATAATCCACCAGGTGGAGTTGCATGGTTAAATGTCTTCCATTTGGTGATGCATCACCACACCTGATTGGTTCCGGGGATCCAGGCCATGGCATGCCAATGCCGCCCTTCCTGCTCAGGACCCTGTTGGGTAAGGAGTAGACCAGCAGCCACGCTGAGGGGCTCTGAGGAGGGACACGCAGCAAGCTCCGCTGGTCCGTGGCAAGCCCCGAAGACACCCGGGAAAGGCAGAGGGCACCCACACCAGGAATGTCAAGTATGTTCTGCTGGATTTATTTATACTTTATGACCTGTCCACTGCCCCAAGAATTCATGGCAGTCTGACATAAAAACACATGCGATGGGGGGGAAGGGGAGTGAGCGGAGCCAACCAAGCATGCCAAGTATACAAGGCATTTAAAATGAAGACAAAAGAAAAAAGAAATTCTATGTGTGTTTTCTCTATAATACAGATCACTTAGTCATTGGTAACACAGATAATTTCTTGAAAATAAATACCCGAGGATAACGTCAGGTATACCAACGACGCTTCAGCTCTTCCAGCATGACCTCAGGGTAAACACTAACACAAAATATGCGAAACATGAAAAATGGAAACTTCAGGAAATACATGAGGGTACTGCAAAAATTGGGTGGGAGAACTCAGTTAAAAGGTGTTTATTTTGGAGCAAAAAAATTGGAAATCCAAGCATGGTTATTTCATAGTACACACTTCCATGAACTTTTTGAAGACCCCGTGGTATGCACTGATCTCAAAAATTTTGGTACCAAAATAAATGTTTTAATCCCATTTTTCCATGAATTTCCTGAAGTACTTGCTTATCTTGAAGAAAAGGGGAAAAGGGAACTTTAAATTGGTCTACTCACACGTGCCAGAAAATAAGACCACCCGCAGTTGGCCCTTTCGGGATACCCCAAGGCTGGGAAGCACACAGATTTCCAGGGACAGTAAAACTGGGTAGTAGCTCACAGCATTTGCACACAGTGGGTCACCCCACAGACCTGAAAATCAGCAATCCAGGGATATCATCACTGACACGGGTCCCTCTCGGTGACAATGCTGAGCTAACAGTCAGCAAAAGCCACCATGATAAATATACTTTTGGGGAGGACTGAGATGACACTGGGTGGGGGGAGAGATTTCAACAGAAGCTTACAAAATCAGAGAACCAGAAAGAACATGTTGGCATCAGAGCAGGCCTTGGATCTCGAGCTCGGCAGCTCACTTACAGGTCAGGGCAGAGGCAGGAAGGGGGATCAAAGCCACAGGGGTTCGCCAAGCCCAGGTCTGTGCCCCTGCACCACGCCTGTTCTGCCTCCCAACATGTCCCAGCTTCCATGCCTGCTCCCCTGGCAGTACAGAGGCATGCAAGGGAAACGGCACTGGGATGTGCATTCTGTCCCGGGCAGGTTTCTGCTTCCCCACTGGGTTAACTGCACACCCCAACAGGATAAAGATAGAAGCTGACTTAGGGCTTCTCATTAGCAATGCCAATTATTCAAAGACTGCAACTGCGGAACACTCACTTGAGGACTACTGAGAGATTAAATGCAACTTGCAGTTCTCCAAGTCTTTAACACTTCAATTATAATCACAACCTGACAGAAAATTAATTTTGTTTTGAAATAATACAGCCAACTAACTGATAGAATTCCTGTTCTCTCCCCTCTGTCAAAAGTTAATGCCCATGTACTGCAGAATCTCTCCTCAGTTCTGAAAGGTCATATTCTGTTTACATGCTAATGACTACCCTCAATTAATTACCGCTCTTCAGTAAACAAACTCATGTGTCCAACACGAATTTTCCAAGATCTTTCAGACCAAAAAAAAAAAAAAAAAAGCCACCTTACACCCTAGTTCCAAAACATACCATGCATACTTTTAAGGAAGATTTGGGTCCCCCACCCAGAGACTTGACTTCGCTAACACAAGTTTATTTGACTTTTATACGCAAGGAAGTTTCATGATGCTATCAATATAATAAAATCAAGTAAAATGTCAATTGTAGTCTATTGAAAAGCTTTTTCTCAGGTAGTAAGAGACAGCGCCTCTAGGAAATGAATGTGGCAGGGACTGGAAGAAGGTGGAGGTGTGTGCGTAGCAAGCCAAGGGGCTTTTAAGAGATGGGTGAACAAAGGGGCCAGGCCCCAAGGTGCAGAGGGTATACTTCACACAACAAAGCACAGGCGAGGTCTGCCTTGTCACAGCAGAAGTGGCATCAGGATTTCCTCCCACTCCCTAACAAGGTATTCTCTCTCCCTCTCTCTCCCTCCATCTGGTGTGCTTTGATGAGTGCAGAGGGAAGAGGTTAACCTGGAAGAGACCTGGAACATTCCCTCCGCTCATAGAGACAGTCATCAGTGAAACAGAGCCAGAGTCCAAGCTCCGAAAGAAAGGGCCAGAGGTTTTTATACAATTTAATCTGTAGCTGCAGAAAGCCAGGCAGGCTCTGGGAGGGTCTGTGATTCCATCAACACCCATTAAACACCAGCTTCATGTAGAGCTTCCCGCCTTGGCCTTACTTGGACTGAAGAACGGAAGACAACTGGCACTGACTGAGTACTCCCCGTGTGCCATACACTCTACTCTGCCAGGCCCCTTAGTGTCTGTCACCTCCCACTGTTTCATTCTCAGTCCCTCCATAGTGAAAGAATGATGGCCCATTTTACAGATGGGATAACTGGCGGTTAACTGACTTGCCCAAGGGGACACAGTTGAGGGAAGCAGCAGGACGCAAACCCAGGTCTGAGTAGCTACAGGAAACACTCCCTCCACTGCCCCCAGCCCTTGTTCACATCCTCACCACAGATGAAGGAAATTCTGCATTCACAGCAGCACGGGACGCTGACAGATAAAGCATAGGACAGGGACGCTGTGGAGAGAGGATGTGCCATAGGCTCCAGGCAGTGGGAAGATCCATCAAAGGGGAACCCCTGGAGCTGGCTCTGGGAAAGGAGGTAGACACACAAGGCTGGAGACAGGCAGCTGAGCCTGCCAGGCAAAGGAAAAGCAGAGCAAAGGCACAGAATGCAGGGTAGGGCGGGGGCCAGGGATGCATGACGCAGGGCTGCCTGGTGAGGACAGGGCAGGACTAACTGGATTTATGTCGGTAATGAAGAGTTTCAGGGGGCCTGGGAGAAGCAAGAAGTAAGGGCTGGAAGTCAGACAGATTGTTCAGTTTTGCAGGCCAGGTGAAGGGAAATAAATATTTTTCTGAACTGTAACAGGAACACATCCTTCAGAAGAAAGAAATGTGCATTCTGAAAGACAAATCATGGGCCCAAGCAATTAGCAGGACTATATTTTCTTTCTTTTTTTTTTTTTAAGGAAAAACTATGTATATATTTTCATGAATACCATGAAATATCATCAGGGGCAAGACAGAATGATACATTCAGGAAAGAAAAGCTTGCCTTACAATCTGTGTTTTTGTGGGACGTTAGGTGCCTTCTTCAAGTTACCACACTACTTAAGGTCAGTACGTTATCCAGAATGGAGTCAAGATGAAACACAGAAGACAAAGGAGAGAAAAAAGATTCTACCAGGAGAGAGTCAAAAATGTGTTCCCCAAGAGAAAAGACAATAAATACAGGCAGGGAGCCCAAGAAATGATGTCCTTACAGAGAAATGCAGTGGTTGCCCCATTGAAAGGCAACTTCCCAATGCTATGACAGATCCAAAGCACACAGAACAATGTTGCAAGTTATGAGTGTGTAACTGGCAAATGCATTAAAAAGTCTCCCAACCATTATTAGCCTCAGTATTTTCAACTTCCAGTTCTGACCCAGAGCAGTAGCCGGGAGACCATGAACTGTATTCCTGAGGGCACTGACCAGGGCTCGGCACTGGAACCCAGAGCACTATGGGTCACAGTTCCCAATAAAATGATACAAACTGAACCAGGGTTACAGCACGTTCATGACAGTTGCTTCTCAGAAAAAAATCCAAAAGCGATCATCTGAAGACAAGTTATAGAGCTATTTTTTTAACCAAGACATAAAATCTGAGAAAAAGGGGTTGTTAATTACACTCTGGTTCAGAAGAATGGTTTAAAGACGAATTGTCTCATTTTTAATTAAGAGATATTAACCTCTACAAACTCTGTACTGATTAAGGAAATTGGGGCTAACCCTTAACACTGAGAAGTTAACTCCCTGAAGCATGGCTACATGCTCCTACAAATGTCTGTCAGAGGCAAAAAGGATTCTACTCCCTAGACTGAGTGAAGAGGTGCGGGTGCCCACCAGGGGTCCACTACAGGTGTGGACCTGCAGGATACATGTGGGATCTCTTCCAGGCCAATCAATCCTCCTCTAACATTTGGGAAGAAAAAATATTTTTACTTTCAAACAACTACAACAACAAAATTATCATGGGATGAAAAGTGAAATCTAAGTATTTTTTAAGGGGAAAAATCAAACAGCACGCAAGTCAAAGAAATTTGCAGTAGACCCCAGTGGATAATTTGGAGGTAAGGCCAACTCTTCTGGGAGTGAGTGTTGGAGTCTTCATGCAAACATGCAGCATAATCTTTATATTCTCATCAGCCCTTCTTCTTTAAATTAGAAACACCCCTAAACATGAAAAACAGATGCCCGTATTTTTCACTTTGTTCATTTGTCATGGACACCAAGTACTGTTAGTAGCTGTCTGGTTGTGCTTCCATCCTCCTAGTCTGACCTCATCACAAGAGCCAGAAGCAGTACAGCCACAGGAGAGGTCAAGGCTGGAGGTCACTCGGCGAGATAGTGACTGTGAGAAACAAAGAATGATTTTGCTCATGTTATAGGGAGTTCTTGTCCAAATGCCTTAGAATTCTATGTTCTTGGGAATGAGGAGCCGAGGATAATCTGCACATTAACAACTACGGCTCATCCCAAAGGTACATCCCCTTCCAGGTCTTAGAAAGAGCAGGTGATGTGCCCTTATAACCAAGTATGCAGATTCTCTGGAGGTGCTCTTCTTTACATCTATAAAAACATATCCAATTAATTTTCAGTCACTCCCAAGGACCTAGAGGCACACAATGGTCAGAGGCAGGCCAGTGCTTGGTGATCAGGCACTTGCCACCCATCACCTCACCTTAGCATCCCCCTGGGGTGCCACATTTATCATCACACTCAATTTAGTGCAGCCAAAGAAACACGGGCTCCATGCAAGTGCCCAAAAGACACCACCTGGAACTAACAAATTAAATGGCACGCTGAGTCCCAGGCCCAGCTCAGGTACTGTGCTTTACTGTGTGTCTGTTAAGATCCATACGTGGCCGGTGCCGCGGCTCAATAGGCTAATCCTCCGCCTTGTGGCACCAGCACACCTGGTTCTAGTCCTGGTCGGGGCGCCGGATTCTGTCCCGCTTGCCCCTCTTCCAGGCCAGCTCTCTGCTGTGGCCAGGGAGTGCAGTGGAGGATGGCCCAGGTCCTTGGGCCCTGTACCCCATGGGAGACCAGGAGAAGCACCTGGCTCCTGGCTTTGGATCAGCACAGTGTGCCAGCCGCAGCACGCTGGCTGCGGCAGCCATTGGAGGGTGAACCAACAGCAAAGGAAGACCTTTCTCTCTGTCTCTCTCTCTCACTGTCCACTCAGCCTGTCAAAAAATTTAAAAAAAAAATAAAATAAAATAATAAAGATCTATACGTTATAAAATCTGTTTCTGTACCATCTCATTATCTAATTAGCTCAACTACTGCATATGCATGAGCACCACGATGTCCCCATTCTACAGCTTAAGAAATGCCATTCCAGAGGGATCAAATGATTGCCCAAAGCCACAAAGTTAAGAAACAGCACCCAAGGGCCTGCGTTGTGACACAGCGGGTAAAGCCACCACCTAGAATGCCAGCATCCCATGTGGGTACAAGTTTGACTCCCAGCTGCTCCACTTGCAATCCAGCTCCCTGCTAATGTGACTCGGAAAGCAGCAGAAGATGGCACACGTACTTGGGTCCTTATACCCACATAAGAGACCAGAAAGAAGCTCCTGGCTATGGTCTGGCGTAGCCCTGGCCATCATGGCCTGCTGGAGAGTCAACCAGCAGATGGAAGACATTTCCTCTCTCTCTTTGTAACTCTACCATTCAAACAAATAAATAAATCTTAAAAGAGAAGGAGAGGAGAGGAGGGGAGGGTAGGGAGGGGAAGAAACAGCACCCAATTCTACCTGACTCCAAGGGCTAATGCCCCATCCTCTGGCACATTGTATCAAGGACCAACACTTCTGATCCCTTCTCTTAGGCTCCTGAGACAAACAGCGTGTTCTGGTGGGCCCCCAATGTTGACCCTGAGGGGTCAGGGGAGCACATGTCCTAAGCAGGGACACTGGAAATGGGCCACGGTGAGCACTGGAACCACATCTTACCAGCCCTCATTCCAAGATATGTTCAACTAAAGTTGCTGGAGATGCCATCAAAAAGAAGGAGAAAATGCAGACCCATGGGAGGAGTGCAGCCTACAAGCTCTCCCACGTCCAGAAAACAGTTTTTTCCCATTTCTTACAGAAATACTACTTTTCAGTACAAAACTAATTTGAAACGAATATCCTGATCCAAACCTCAAGTTAAATATTTCCTCTTTCTGATTGGGAAACAACAGGGTGTGGAGACTCAATCCAAAGCCAGTGGGCTGTCTCCGTCTCAAGGGAGCCAGGACAACAAGAGGCAGAGTAGAGGGAGGGCATGCTGGGCAAGGAGACGGGCAATGGCCCAGGCAAGCCAAGCAGCCGCCTCTGGCTCTGGCGGTCCTGGCTACAAATGAGAAGCATAGATGGCCAATACCTGACAGGCTTCCCAAGCCTCTCTCCTCCCATGATCAGTGAGACTACAGGGCAGGGTCCTGACCACCCAGCAAGACCAGTCTCCACAGAAAGCACATTCCAAGAACAGGAGTAGAGACTAACATGCATCGCCCACCCATGCTAGTTGTGTAATCCCAAGGCTACATAATTCTTTGCAATCAAGATTCTATTAGAAGAAGACATCTTGAGAGTTCACTAAGTTAAAACATATGCAAGATGACAACTGGGTATGTTTTCATTGTTAACACAAGAGAGACATTTATCAAGTAAGAGAGACAGAGGTCAATCAAGGGAATAACCACAACAAACACTGTTACCCATGACTGGATAAACAAACAGGCTCTACTATCAAACAAAGGCATCAATATACAAAGGCCATTTTCTCAAAAAAGTGAAATTTTTACAGAAATCCAGACAATGTATTTTTATGAAGCAGCTATTCCAAAGCTATCATGCTAGAATGAGTGGTAAATGTAGATTTTAGAAAGCACAATAGTACAGTCACAGACCCATAAGGCAGATCACCTTGCTTCAAATCCTGGCTCCATCACTGAACATCTATGGAATCCTTGGCAGGTTACTTACGCTTTCAATGACTTATTTTCTTCACATGTATTATGGAGATAAGAAAAGGACATAGCTCATAGGGTTGCTACAAGACTACATAAGTAAAACACGGAGACTACAGACTGACTTAGAGTAAATATACTGTTAACCTTTTTATACAGTAAATAGTGTTAACTTTTACCATCACATATATATACAAGGCCAGCTAAAAAAAAATACTAATTACAAGTAATACATCATTATTCTATTCCCAGAAGGAAGGGACAATGACTATATACATGCCTTCACAAGTCTAAGAGTAGTATCACAGGGGAAAAAACTCAACAGGAAGATATGAGCCTGGAATAATTTTATACTCATTAAAAATGTGTGCTTCAAATTTACGCTCCTATTTTTAAGGAGAATTTAAGATAGCAATCTCAGTTATAAAGATTTTACTTCATTTACTCAAATTCAAGTCACCTTTGGTCTATAGTAATATTTCCCTCAGTTTCTTTTCAACATGACAGCAAATCCACTCCTTTTTGTCTCAAAATGCACATTTTTCTGTAAAAGAGATCTTTAATTCAATAATCATCGAGAGGTCTTAAATAGTCACTCATTTAGAAGGGAACACCATATACTTCAGTTTCCCATCATGATTAAGTTGTACGTTCATTCATCTCTGTGAAATAGACTAAGACCAACTCAGGGAGCTGCTACAGAGAATTTATGTAGGATCCCCTTGGAGCATTCACCCTTCAATGATATACAAAGAAGAGCCAAAAATCTAGAGCCAGAAAAAACTGCAAATTTTACTAGTGCTAAAAAGTAAATATTCAATAAGCAAAATACCATAAAAACGTTTCATTAAAAAAATTATGAATCTGGTTTTTAGGTATGGCAGTGGATTGGGCTCATTATTTTACAGTAACACACCACACATCTCGCTTAGAAGATGAAAGGGCAAAACTGCGCAAAGAACAGCTTGTTGAAGACATCTGCGCTTCGCCTGCCCCGCACCGCCTGCCTCCTTGGGAAGACAACTCAATTGCTTACTAAGCACACCACATTTTATTATGCTTCAATTACTCGGTTCCTCTGATCAACCGTGTTAGCATTTAATTACCATGCAATTTATTCATGGCACTAACACAAACTCATGGGCTTTTCTGCTTTCGCCATGGAAATCATTCCACCATTGACCCAAAGCCCACTCTGCACTTTACCCCTCCTGCCTGGACCCTGCCTTCCAGGCACTTGCTGGGTTATGGGTATGTGGGTTCTATAGAAGACTCTTTCTTCTCCAGCCTCAGCCAGTGATGGCCAAAGAAGGATTGGCCTTCAGAGCAAGGGCCTCCCAATATAAACACATCTACTGGATGGGGATTTGGTTAGCAGGAGATCAACCCAAACATCCAACAGGGCTTTCTTCAGGATCAAGAGTCCCCAAACCTCAGTATTCCACAGCAGAAGAAACCCCTACTCTTCCCCAAATGAGCCTACTAATAACTTTGTCTTTCACGTCCTCACTTGAAACAACCACCTCAGACAACCCATCCATTCATTCATAACAGTGATTTTTGAACTGTTTTATAAAAAAATATAAAGAATGAAAGCTTTTAATGAAACATAATCCTTGAACTAAATTTATCTTAATACCATCCTTTTTTTGTTCTCCTTTTAACTGTGTACCAATTCCTAGATCAGTTCTTGGATTAAACAGTGTTAAACTCCTCTAACAACTTCAAGGAGTTCATCCCAGTTCATTATGTGTTTTGAAGCTAGAAAGAAGTTGAGACATTTAAACATTTGTCAGCAGTAAATACAGAAAGAAAACCTTGTAGTTCATTTCACTCATGCTAAAATGACACACACATAAGCTAACTAGTGAAAAGTAGGAGGGGAGGGACACACAGGGGAAGCATTCTGCTCTCTCGGGATCACTTCTAGAAGATGAACATCCTTTGTGAATGCCACACTGCTCACAGACAACTCCAAAAGGATTTTTCAGCTCTACAGCAGGAGTGAAATCAGCTGCTTTAACGTGGGGCCCTACAGTGTAACTATCAAGTTGCATGGTTATTTATAACTACATGGCAATGCCAACTTCTGCCCTATCAGACTGTGCTGGCCCCCAGGGTAAGGTCACGAGACAATGTCGCCTATTTCAAACACACTGGCAATTTAAAACTCCCAATTCTCAGGAGAGCTTTTCTATTAGGAGTGTTCCAGAAACAAACTAAAAGGTGTCCCGGCAGGAGGGCTCTCATTCTCACTAAGTTGAGTAGGCTTCCTGGGAATTCAAAATGTTGGTCTGAAGAATCAGAATCCAGGCAAGTGTTTGTAGTACCACCCATGTGATTATCTCATGCAGCTATGCCTTTGTCAAATAAATATTTGCTCAACATTTCCTACGTGGAAGGCATCGTGGGAGATCCTCCTCACTCTCCTTCCCTACCCCAACTACCACAACCAGAAAGACATCACACAGTCCCGTTTTTGGAAGGGGATACAAACAGCTACTACGAGATATGCTGCAGTAACTGCCACACTTTGGGGACGTGCAACTCACAGGTGACTTCAAAAGATAGAGAGATCCTTTTCTTTTAGAGACGCCAAGGTTGGCTGCACTTGAGCTGGGTTGCCAGGATGTGGGTCCCAGTAGGACTGGATCTTTAGGGGTCTTGTTCAACACTGTTTATCCCACATCAGGACAGTGCCTGCCAGAAAGGAAATGCTCACTAGGTATGTGTTCCATAAAAAGAACAAAGGAAGGAATGACTTCAGCATTATGTAATTAACTTCAAGACATGGAGGATCAATGATGTCTGGCAAATGCCAGGTCCAACTGCAGGCTGCCCAAAGAGGCTGAGTAACACAGCCCTAAACTGTGTATTGCAGAGTTCAGATTAAATTTAAGGAGAACTTCTTTCACCCTTCCTCAAATATCAGCTGTGAAATCTGTAATCTGCTCCCTACAGATATCACAAATGGATCCTCAACAGAGCATGTGGAAGAAGTCTTGAAACAGATTTGAAGTTTCACCTATCATCTAATTAACGTTTGGGACTAAAATGTGACCAAGTCAACACTGCAGTTCTGAGAAGATCAGTAAGTGCTCCAGCCTGGGCCACCAGAGAAGCAAGAGTGTGTGAGTACTTGCCCAACGCTGTGGTCCCCAACCCCAGACCCTACTTTAGGGACAGTGGATTCCAGTAGGCAGAAACACAGGACAGGAACGTTCACAGACCACTGCTAAACAGGATTCCTTGCAAGCACAATTTGGATTGTTTGAACACTAAGATATCTCAGTGTATTATGAAAGATTTAAAATTCATGCCATTAGTTTTAAGACAACTCTTGGTGAGCTTAGTACAGAAGCTCAAGTAAGATGGACTTTCAAAGGAAGGAAGAAAGAGAGACACAAGGTGGGAGAAATCAAAAACTACCAGCTGAGACAACCACCACCAAATATGTTTGTGTGTTTTAAGGTATTTCCCAATCAAAAAAAGTGGGCAGTGGGGCAGTGTTTAGAATGGTCTAGAGCTAAAAGGACAAATAAAGAAAACACCAACTATGTCCTCTGGTTTCCCTCTCAGCCTTTGGCTCCCTGGCTTCCCCTTACCATGATGGAATAGCCTGAAGGAAACTTCAGAGTTTGCACTGGGATCTTGAGGTCATTTCAACCTAAGGTTCACCTTTTTTTCCACATGGAATCCCAACTATTCTAGCATTGTTGTTAAGAAGCTAACAATTCCCCCAATTAATCACCTTGGCCCTAGGATGAAAATCTGTTGACCACACACATGTGAACCTCCCTTCTGTTCTATGGATCTAAACACTGGATATCCTTGTGCCCATACCACACTGTCTTGATTTCTGTAGCTTTAAAGCAAACCTTGAAATCAGACAGGGGAAAGTCTCCAACTATGTTCCTTCCAAGACTGTTTTGGCTACTCAGAATCCTTTGCATGGCCATGTAAATTTTATCACCAACTTCTTAAAATGAATGATAACAAACATCCCTTTGGGAATTTTGCATAAGATGGCAGTCACTCCAGGGCACAATATGTGAAGAGAACATCTTAACAACATTAAGTCTTCCAACCCATAAACACAGTCTCTCTTCCCATGTAGTCAAGGTATGCATCAGAATTAAAAACATTAACAGCAAAATCTGAGCTGCCACCTTGTGTATCAAGAAAGGAAGAAGAGCTGGAGGACAGCCAACCTCTGTATAATAACTTAGAATTTGACACAGCTGGCTCATGAGCCCTGCATGCAATAAATCTGATCAGCTGAAAAATATTCAAAAATGAACAGACTGGGGCTCACACTGTGGTGTAGCAGGTAAAGCTACATATGGGTGCTGGTTTGAGTCCCAGCTGCTCCACCTCTAATCCAGCTCTCTGCTAATGCTTCTGGGAAAGCAGCAGAAGATGGCCCAAGCACTTGGACCTATGTACCCATGTGGAAGACCTGGGAGAAGCTCCTGGATCCTGGCTTCAGACTGGCCCATCTCCAGCCGCTGTGGCCATTTGGAACATATGGGAACATACTGCTCTGTCTCTCTCTATATATGACCTTGCCTATTAAATAAAATTAAAATAATAATTTTTTAAATGAACAGATCAACCAACAGGCAGATGTTTAAGCTAAACCAGTCTCCCCAATTCAGATCCCAGGGTCCTTGATATTGCACAGCTCACTAGAAACCAAAAATCAAAGGGAGGTTGACAGCAGAGCGGAGACTAATAGGGGAAGGCATGAACCCAGGAATAAGATGATCATCTGCTCCTGGGAGCTAAGTGGGGCTTCCAGGTTCTCAAAGAAGCTCACATGATGGAGAAAGAAAAGGAACCAAAACAGCAAAATGAATGAAAAAAATCCAAGCAGGAGAAAAAAAAAAACACCCCCTAGAAAGGCCCCAGCTGGAGAAGAGCCAACAAAGGGAATGGGACAGGCAACCCATGTGGGCTCACAGACCACAGCCAAGGGTCCACCAAGGGTACATGTAGGGCCACCAAGAGGCCTGGAAAATTCCAAGAAGGGAAAAACGAAGAAGCGAGGCAGGATTTTGATTCCCTTTCACACCACAAGAACAAAGTCACTTACTTAGGAATTTTTAAATGCATAAAGGACATCTGGGTGAAGTAGAGAAGTCAGTGCTAAAAGTTGGAGGAAGACATGTATTCAAACTCAGGGTGGAAGACTACAAACCATACAGCAACATGTGGATCTGTCCTACTGATCCCCAGTATCTGTAGACGATTAGTTCTGAGCATATTGCTTAGGATTGCTCAGGACCCCAGAACTGAGGTCCTATGAGGGTGAGTTTGTCAGTTTCACACTGAGTGAGTGACCTTTACTTTCTTCTTTGTATTTCTCTCCATCTTATAGATCATCTATTCTGCACACACATTAGTTTTATAATTAAAAAAAAAAAACACCACCATATATACAGTAATGGCTATAAAGACAGTTTATTGACTATCACAACAGAGCTCAAAATCTGGCCACATGAATCCAGGCATGTGGTCACGACACACAAAGCCTTGGAAGAGTGAACAGCCAATACTGAAAACACGGCCAACGGAGCCATAAAGTCAAACCTCCCCGGCTTCACAAAACTGTTTTCCTCCTATCCAGCTCTGGGTTCAACGGCTGCTAAAATCAAAGAATTGATCTCAAAGTTGTTACCCAATGTTCAAGATCAAGGAAGGGCAGCAAAGGTGATGGGGAAACAGAGAAGCCCCAGGCCTTTCCATTTCACACTGAACTGCATTTCTGCCATAGGGCAGTTCCCATGGCCTGCCTGCGTGTCCCTGTGTTCCCAAAATCCATCTCCAAACCTGGGTCCAGGGCACCAGATGACACCCATCTCTCCCCTTCCTGAGAGGGGCCAGGAGTCAAGCGACAGATGACACAACATTAGTCTATGGATCAATACAGCTGTGGTAACTGCTGCAGTCAACAGAGCAGTACAGTTGACTCCTGTCTGGCGTTCTCAGCTTAAGGACTCCACACTTAACACTAGGTCTGGGGCTCTAGCCGTGACCCTGATGCCCAGAGCCCAGGATGACCTGCCCAAGGTTGGGCAGCCAGCACAGTTGCTATCCCAGCTCACTCCTTACCCAGCGTTTTCCCCATCATGTCACAGACATCCTTACCCCTCAGAAACTCCTAAACCTAAGAAATAACTTCACACCCTCTCACGAGGAACTCTGCAGTTGTATTTTGGCAAACCTGTCTCCAAGACATTTGAGAAAAGCTGTCAAATGCAGTAAATTCAAGCTACCAAGCCTCTCTCTAGAAAAAAACATTGCATATCTTGTTTTAAAAAGAAAATGCAAACGAAGCAGCAGCCTTGTCAAGGGGAGTAAGCTCCCCACCTTTATAAAGCTTCCCCCAGCTAAGTAAAGTTGTGGCAACATCCTCTAATCCATGCACCCAAGGAGCATATGCCTGAAGGCAGAGCCACCATGACTGGGTCTCCCACTGGGTCCATCATGGGCTGAACACAAAAATCATAAAGCGATGCCCTGGCCTCCATGTCGGACGCACTGACATCAATGTACCCAAATGCCAGCTTAACTGGTTTGCAGCCACGCTCTTAGTATTTGACCCTCCACAGAGATGACACCCATTCATTAGTCCCCCACGTGGGAAACCATCATCTCAAAAGTCAGTCAAAGGCCGGCGCCGCGGCTCACTAGGCTAATCCTCCGCCTTGTGGCGCCAGCACACCGGGTTCTAGTCCCGGTCAGGGCACCAGATTCTGTCCCGGTTGCCCCTCTTCCAGTCCAGCTCTCTGCTGTGGCCAGGGAGTGCAGTGGAGGATGGCCCAAGTACTTGGGCCCTGCCTCTCATGGGAGACCAGGAAAAGCACCTGGCTCCTGCCATCGGATCAGTGCGGTACGCCGGCCGTGGCAGCCGTTGGAGGGTGAACCAACGGCAAAGAGGAAGACCTTTCTCTCTGTCTCTCTCTCTTATTGTCCACTCTGCCTGTCCACAAAAAAAAAAAAAAAAAAAAAAAAAATCAGTCAATAAGGCTTATGAGATCCTTCAAAATAGATATTTAACAATTAGAGAAAAACCACAAAGATATCTGTGAGCCTATACTACTCAGAGCATGGAAGCATTCACCACGAAAAGCCTCCTCCTGTAACTATGACCAATTAAAGAAATTAACTTCCAAAGATGCAGTCACACCAGTGAGGATGGGTCCTTCTAACTGTGCCTCTTCCTTCCCAAGGAATACCTGGGGATGCAGTGTCACGCACCACAGCGGGTGGCCCCTACCGTTCAGGGGTTGATGGAATTATGGACAACTGTAACCATGAACCAAAGTTTTCCCAACGCAAACTTCCTTTCTGGAGAGCCAACAGGACAACCAAGAGTATCCAGCAGCCTCATGGTAGGGTGGCTCCTGTAGTGCAGGCTCATCGGGAATGGAGATGACGGCAGTTCTCATTGGCCACTCACGGGCCTTCACCCCAGCCTTAGTCTTGGCCTTGGCTGGAGACTCTTTGAGAAATTCAGACAAAGACATATGTGATTTGCTCTGGAGAAAGGAGAACAAAAGGGATTTGTAGAGTACTGAGTATGCAGAGGGGAGGCCCAACCCACTTCTTTGGGCCAAGTGAAGCAAGGAGTGGAGACCCAAGTTCCTCCTTTTCTGAAACAATGAACAGAGGGAGGTTTACCTGTCCCAGGCTCTTTCAACCTTCTGAAAAAGATCATTTGTCTTCTACCCACTGGATGGTCCCTAACTTGCCCTCCAGCACAGTGCCCTTTTAAGCAGACTATTTCTAAACTCCCAAACTTGCACAAGATGCATTTTTCAATGGCACAGTTTGTGAGCAAGAGAAGTGCTTTGGCAAGACTGCAGGCCCCCTCAGGTTACCAAATTCTGAACAAACACATCATGCTGACATGTGGGCTGTGGTGGGGCCTGCACACTCACAGGAGAAGGCCAAGAGCAGCCTCTGAGAACTGTCTTTAAACAATGCTATCTTTCTTCTGCATCTTTAACTGCTCAAGAAGACTATGCATATTAAATACTAGGGAAAAGTTGCTCAATTGAGGCAAAAATTCCTTTCCCAACAGCGCTCCCTCAAAGAAGGAATTTCACATTGATCCCAATTCCAAGTGGGCACTGATACAGCCTTGACTTGCCTCAGTGACATTCAGATCTTTCTCATTTTTTAAAACTTTTTATTTATTTATATGAAAGGCAGATAGACAGAGATCTTCCAATGGCTGGTTCACTCCTCAGTTACCCATAAGAACCAGGGTTGGGCCAGACCAAAGCCAGGAGCCAGGAATTCCATCCAGGTCTCCCAACTGGGTGGCAGGAACCCATCAACATTTAAGTCATTACCTGCTGCCTCCCAGGGTGCACATTAGCAGGAAGCTAGGACCAGGAGTGGAGCCAGACTCAACCCCAGTCACTCTGAATTGGGTGTCCCAAGCAGACACATAAGTGCTGTACCAAAGGGTCGGCCCTTCCTCAGCCATTTCAGTGGGTGTTTAGTTTAATAACACTTTCTCCCCTTGTCTGGATTTATATTTGCCTCCTATGGCCCTGGCTCTGTTTCATCACCAAGGACCAAGCCCAATCAGACTCAGCTCTTGCCCACCTGGAACCTAGCTGACATTTTGTCATCCATAGCAACCATGGCCACCTGCTGTGGGCAATGGTGCCTCCCTATTAGCCTAGTGAGCCACAGCGCCGGCCTAAGGAACAGTTTTTAAAGGTCATCAAATGGGCTGGCGCAGTGGCGCACTAGGTTAATCCTCTGCCTGAGGTGCCGGCATCCCATATGGGTGCTGGTTCTAGTGCCGGCTGCTCCTCTTCCAATCCAGCTCTCTGCTACAGCCTGGGAAAGCAGTAGAAGATAGCCCAAGTGCTTGGGCCCCTGCACCTGTATTGGAGACCCGGAGAGGGCTACGGGCTCTTGGCTTCGGATCGGCACAGCTCTGGCCGTTGCAGCCACTTGGGGAGTGAACCAATGGAAGGAAGACCTTTCTCTGTCTCTCTCTCTCTCTCTCTCTCTCTCTCTCTCTCACACTGTCTGTAACCCTGCCTGTCAAATAAATAAAATAAAATCTTTTTTTAAAAAAAGCCATCAACCAAAGCTCTGCAACCATGGGACAGGACAGCAGGGAACTGTGAGTCCAGCTAAGGAAAGGGCCAGCAGGCAAACAAAAATCACCCAGAGGTGTTCGGTTAGCAATCTGACAACCTAATTACTTACAGGTCCACCCACAAAGCCAGTGTTGTGCAGCAGCAGGTTACGCCACTGCTTTCAGATAGTGGTGTCCCTTATCAGGGTGCTGGTTTCATTCCTGGCTGCTCTACTTCCAATCCATCTCCCTGATCATGTGCCTGGGAAAACTGAAGTTTATCCACATGCTCAGCCCCCTGCCACCCACATGTGAGACCCAAATGGAGCTCCAAGTCCTTGGCTTCGGCCTGGTCCAGCCCTGGCCATTGCAGCCACATGGGGGAATGAACCAGCAGATGGAAGAACTCTGCCTCTCCCTCTCTGTCACTCTCCCTTCCAAATAAATAAATGAATTCTAAATACAGAAGTACATATATTGTACCTAATTTTGTTTCACCTTCATAAATTTAAACCTCTAGATTCAAGTAGTATAATTTCAATTAGAAAATGAAATGGCTCTCATCCTCTACCCAGAGGAATGGGGGGAACCCAAATGTATTACTATTATCTCCACTCCAGGCACACCAGGAACTCTCTATCATCACCCACCATGCACTCATTCCTCCTCTCCATGAACACGTTTGCAATCCCTACTGTGCATTCCGTATGCCCTGAACATAGGGGATGCAGCTATGAATAAAAATGAGCCCCATTCCCACGGGTGTCAGAAATGTCAACAAAAAATTCCAGCATAACAGGCCAAGTGCAGTGACTGTCATGAAAGAAAGAGAAAATCACAATGCAGAGGAGGAAGAAATCAGCTCTATATGAGCAGGAGGGGTGCAGCAGGGGGTAGTTATCACCAGAATCTGGGTCCCAGCACAGCAACCAGAGTCAAGGATAGTACAATTAGACTGCAAAAAAATCCTCCTAGGTTCCTACAGGACACAGCTCACAGGACAAATGCATGGTATTTAAATGAACTGCACTGTCGGATTCTATGTGCACTGGACAATAGAAGGTCAGACAACTCAGAAGTCAAACCTTGGTCACAGTCCATTAAAAAAAGTCAATTTGCATTGTAGTTGTTTTAAACATTCATCCTGGGCAAATGCTCACCCCCTTGTAGGAGGAAGGGCATCATTAGTAACCACGACACATAAATGTACAGGGAGAACACTACCTTTCCAGGAACCACCACGCAAGCATCACGGCACACACTGTGCTGGAGCAGCTTCTGCCTCCCCGTGCAAACCAACAACCCGTGGACCTCGTGAACATAGTGGGCTCTGTCACAGGACGCTATGTGCCCGAGAAGCTCAAGGGCGATACAAATCCTGCCAGGTGACTGATGAAGGTGAAGAGGGCAGATGCTCTCGGTCCTGACTAGTCATGCACTTGATCACCCACAGAGCTCTGTTTTAAGATTTTATTTATTTGAAAAGCAGAATTTTAGAGAAAGCGGGAGAGACAGAGAACAAGAAAGATCTTATATCTGCTGGTTCACTCCCAAAATGGCCACAACAGCCAAGGCTGGGCCATGCTGAAGCCAAGAGCTCTATCCAGGTCTTCCACTGGAGTGGCAGGGACCATCTTTAGCTGGGCTCTTTAAGAATATGCATTACCTGAAACCTACTCACACAGGATCCCTAGGAGATCAGGTCCCTTCAATTCCTTTCCAAGCTCTACAGGTGCCAAGTGCTTGGGCCCCTGTACCCACATGGGAGACCCATGATGAGGCTCCTATCTCCAGCCAGGCTCAGTCCTGGCCACTGTGGCCATTTGGGGAATGAACCAATGAATGGAAGATCTCTATCTCTCCCTCTAACTCTGTGGCCTTTCAGAAGAATAAATAAACCTTAAAAAAGATAAGCAGACAAAAAAAAAAACCTGGCAGCCTGAGACACCCCCAGGGATACTGAGTCAGGAGAAGGATGCCAGACTGGTCAACTCCACCATGACATCGCCCAGACTCAGCCTGGGTGAGCTGACACTGGGAATAGAATCCACCTCAACCCTTTCCAGCCACTGTGACTGCTTTCCCAGAGCCAGTGCCGAGATCATTTTCACAGTCTGTTTAGCTTCTTAAACACACAAAGAGGAAAAAAGGAATTTGGGGGCGGGGGCAGGACACCTAGAAATTACAGATAAGGGGTCACTATGATGAGAGACTGGCAAGAAGCCAAGGGGCCAAGGTGCAATTACCCGGGCAGCACCTCCAGGCTCCATCCTGAAAGGGCTGTCCAGCCACACCCACCTTGCTGCAGAGGACAATTTTGTTAATAAAAGGGACTGGAGGAATGTGGTCCTTCAGGGCTTTGACACACAAAACTGCTTCTGGACAAAGGAGGAGTAATACCACCTGCCCCAGAATCGTACATGTCTTCCTGCACCCGCTTTCCATTTACCAAGGCACTCCTGACACCTCCCCAACACCCCAGGGCTTCCAGCCCATTCTGAGGCTCGCTCTCGCTCGCTTTAGGCGTGCTTAGCTGGCGAGGGCAGGGTAACTTCAACAGAGAGGCCCCACTTGACCTCTCAGCTTGGAAAGCCCTTCCCAGGAGAGGCTTTCCCGAGATTGGTTTCAGGAGGGTCGCAGTCAGGGTCAATATGCAGGGCCACTCCCCTCTTGTGCCCGCTCTGGGGACAAAGACCCCATGCTTCCTCAACCGTATGTGACTGCTCAAACATAAAGCAGGGCAGCTGACAATCCCTCCCGCACACCACTCATATCGTGCTCATCCCTCTCTCCTTGGGTCCAGGGAGGGTAATCCTATCAAGCAATGAATGAGAGATAAATGACTGCAAGTAACAGGATGAACAGCATCTTGTTCTCCAGGAGCAAAGTTTTCTGGCTGTGAGACTGAAGAGGTCTCGCACATCTACTTGCAAGTGTAGTGAAAGGCAGGAAGGCTCAGGAGTCCTCAGCTGCCCACCAGCAGGTACAGAGCCTGCATTCACACAGGGTCTTCCCACCACAGCTCAGCAAGCTCCCACCCTTTACCCTGTTCAGCGGAGGAAGCACACAGTGCTACAGGGATAGTGTGACGGCAGGGTGACTGCAGAGACCCCACGGGCTACCAGACCGCCTCCCAGCCATGCTGGCAGGGCTGCACAGGCTGCAAGAGGCCACCAGTACCTCTCCTCTGTATGGATTGAATCTGCTTAGAATCCGCTCGCCACTATCCAGTACCGAATCAAAGTCTGCTGGGAGGGAGGCCGCTGGTCAAGGCAATGTCTTTTCAGATGAACGTCTTTGCTCTTCTTACTTAAAAAAAAAAACAAATCATCTTTATCCTTGATTGCTACAACTAAAAAGAGACAAGTCCTGGAATACACAAGAAGCAGGGACTGACTGTAATTTTTTTTTCCACCTAAAATGAGTGAGGGGAGAATAAGAAGTTACTGATAATTTTATTACATCTGCAGAAACACGACTCTTACAAGGGAGAAGCATCCAGCAAATCCCCAGTGGGGCCTGAACCTTTGCCATGTAATGATTTTTCCTTCTTAAGGGAATAAGGGTTAACAAAGTATAGCCATTTTTCTAAATAAGGTCATACAGCCTTTCACAGTCAGACATCTGCTCCATGGAGGATTAGCCGCATGCACACAGGCCCTGCTCCAATGCACAGCTCCCTAATCTACTTCTGGGGGGCTCCTGCTTTTGTTTAAAACTCCAGAGATCCAGCCAGCAGCTGAGGTCCAATATATAAGCAGAGGGTATAATTAAATTTCAACCCTGGGTCCACGCCCCCAAGCCTGGGGAAAGTCACTGCTGAGTGGCAGACTGTGGCTGTGCCCAACAAAATCCTCAACTGGAGAACACCCACTCAGGGTGACACTAAAAACATTGAAGAGGGGCCCAGTGCTGTGGTGTAGCAGGTTAGGCTGATCCCATTATCAGAGTGCTGGTTCAAGACCCGGCTACTCCACTTCTGATCCAGCTTCCTTCTAATGCAACTGGGAAGATAGCAGAAGATGCCCAAGTGCTCCTGCTGCCCATGTGGGAGATCACCATGGAGTTCCTGGCTCCCAGCTTTGGCCTGGCCCTGTGCTGGCTGTTGCAGCCTTTCAGGGAGTGAACCAGAGGACAGAAGATCTCTCTTTCACTCATTACGCCTTTTTAAAGATTTATTCTACTTATTTGACAGGGAGAAGAGGAGAAGGTGAGGGAGAAAGAGAGAGACAGAAACAGAGATTGATTTTCCATCCATTGGCTAATTCTCCAAATGGCTGCAATGGTTGGGGGTTGTCCAGTCTAAAGTCAGGAACCTGGAACTCCATCCTGGTCTCCCACCTGGTAGCAGGGGCTTAAGTACTTGTGCCATTATCTGCTGTCCTTCCAGAAACATAGCAGCAGGGAGCTGGATAGGAAGTGGAGCAGCTGGGACACAAGCCTGACTCATATGGGATGTCAGAATTGCAGGCAGCAACCCAACCAGCTGTATCAGAATTCCAGTCCTTTATGCCTTTCAAATAAATACATCTTTAAAATAAAAAGTAAAAACATTGAAGATAAAAGTTCACATGAAAACTACTAACTCATTACCTGCTTGGTCTCCTAGGAGATCAGGTCCCTAGGAGTATTTGTGTGCTTGAGAATCCCAGCACCACTGAGGCCAGGGTGGGCTGCCCCCCTCTGTTAGCCTAGTGGTTCAAATGCCTATGTCCAATAGAAGAGTGTGTGGGTTCAATTCCCAGCTTTGGCTGCTAACACCAGCTTCCTGCCGAAGACCACCCTGGGAGAGAGCAGCGACAGTGTAAGTAATTGGGTCTCTGCCACCCTTATAGGAGACCTGGATTGACTTCCTGGCTTCTATCCCTGCTGTGTTCCTACTATTGCAAACATTTGAGGAGCAAATCAGTGGACAGGAGCTTGCTCTGTCTCTCAAATAAATGAAAATGGGATCTTGTTTTAAAAAACAAAATTAAATGAAAACACATCTGGATCCCAGTATCCTCCCAACTTTCAACAAGGAGTATCGTCTAATTGTATTAGCTTTTTTTACCTTTTTAAAGATTTATGTATTTATTTATTTATTTAAAAGGTAGTCACAGAGAGGTAGAGGCAGATGGAGAGAGAGACAGAGTCAGAGAGAGACAGAGAGAGAGAGAGAGAGAGAGAGAGGTAGGTAGGTCTGTCTTCCATCCGCTGGTTCACTCCTCAAATGGCTGCAACAGCCAGAGGTGGGCCGATCTGAAGCTAGGAGCCAAGAGCTTCCTCCGGGTCTCCCACATGAATGCAGGGGCCCAAGGGCTTGAGCCATTTTCTACTACTTTCCCAGGCCATAGCAGAGAGCTAGATCAGAAGCGGAACAGCTGGGACTCAAACCGGCGCCCATATGGGATGTCGGCACAGCAGGCAGCGGCTTTACCCGCTGTGCCACAGTGCCAGCTCCTAATTGTATTGGCTTTCATCCATCCTATGTGGAACTACATTCTTATGTGGTAGAAAACAAAAAAGGGGGCTGTGCCACGCAGATCCTTGGGGTCTTTGATAAGATAAGCTTAGGACAGAATCATGCCTGGTAGTAACCTGCTCAAACTCATCATCTATGCCATGGAACAGCAGCAGAGGGAGGGCAGGAATCGATGCGGTGATTACTACAAACCCGGTGCTTTATCTGCATTATATGTTGCCTAATGCCCATCTTGGAACAATCCTATCAGGGATGGCCTTGTGGCCAGCATTTTACACTTGAGAAAACCAAAGCTCAGAAGCTTTGTAATTGCCTTGTGCACACATACCCACGATATGGTGGAGGCAGGATTAGAACTCAGGTCTAACATGAAACAAGCATCTCAGAGCACAGCTCTGCTGTTTCTGATACAATTCAAGATTCTCAGATGAAAACACACTCGCTGTTTGCCCTGTTGCCAGCGCAGCAGCTGGCTGACAGCTGTTCAGGGACCAGACTTCCCAGCGCATGATTTATGTCATTATCTGGCTCTCCAGCTATGAACTGCAAACATCCTACTCAGCACCCCAAAGAAGGCAGGCGAGAGCACGAACCAAATGCATTCATTTTCCCACATTTTCAATCCCTCCAGTCCCGCAGCCTCGAACAGAGAGGCCACATACCGCTGTCCTGGGTTCTCAAGACCTGCACAACCTGACCCCGTGCTCTGACGCTCTTTCCCAAAGCCAGTCTTCATGTGGGATCTCAGGGATTCTTCTGTTGTGCAATTCTGTGGGCTCTGTTATGGTGAAAATCTGTGATTCCAAGAATTCCACCGCAAGAGAAAGTAATTATTTGAAATAAATGAATGCAAAATAGAAACTCAGTTGCACGTTTTCATTTATGAATTTCACAACTTCTGGACATTCTGAATCTAAAGGGGAAAATGTTCTGGAGAAAGAATCACAAAGGAAATTTATGCACGGCAGCATTTGTAATTCTAAAAACAGAGGCTGTCCCCACATGGTGAGCTATTAGCATGGCTTTTATTTTACTCACTTTCCTAATTTATCCATAATTTTAATTATTACTTGGAAAATAGATCATTGTAAAGTGTATCTAAATAACTTAGCTTGTTCATAAGTGCACTGGCAGACACACACATACACAATTTTTGTGGAGAAAACAATGTCCCTACAGGCAGTCCAACCCACTGCCTCAGTTCCAGAGGCCATTTGGCTGCCTAGTTACCCTTTGTGAGTTCAGACTTCACCTGCCATGCATGATGAGTGCCATTTATTAATTTTACTACTGAACTTTTTAAAAAATGATTTATTTATGTTTTTTGAAAGACAGAGCAACAAAGACAGAAGGAGAGACAGACACACACACACACACACACACACACACAGGTCGTCCATCTGCAGATCTACTCCCCAAATGGCAAGTCTGAGCCAGGCTGAGCCAGGCTGAAGCTGAAGTTCTAGGAGCCAGGAACTCCATCCTGCTCTCCCACCTGGGTAGCAGAAACCCACGAATGTGAGCCATCATCTGCTGTATCCCAGGTGCATCAGCAGGAAGCTGGATTAGAAACAGAACATCCAGGACTTGAACTGGCAGTCTGATGTGGGATGCCGGTGTTGCAAGCCATGACTTAACCAAATGCACCACAGCACTGGCCCCGCAGTCCTTACACAATCGAACTTTGGTGTTTTGTTTTTTTGTTGTTGTTGTTTTTTTGTTTTTTTGTTTGTTTGTTTTTTGGACAGGCAGAGTGGACAGTGAGAGAGAGAGACAGAGAGAAAGGTCTTCCTTTGCCGTTGGTTCACCCTCCAATGGCCGCCGCAGCTGGCACACCATGCTGATCCAAAGGCAGGAGCCAGGTGCTTCTCCTGGTCTTCCATGAGAGGCAGGGCCCAAGTACTTGGGCCATCCTCCACTGCACTCCCGGGCCATAGCAGAGAGCTGGCCTGGAAGAGGGGCAACCAGGACAGAATCCGGCACCCCGACCGGGACTAGAACCCAGTGTGCCAGCAACGCAAGGTGGAGGATTAGCCTACTGAGCCGCAGCGCCGGCACAATTGAACTTTAAATGATGTAATTCAATAAATAAATTCATGTTAAAAAAAAAAGTCTTCATCTGCATGAAAGGACCTTTTGAACAGAAAAAGACCACAGGAAACACCCTCCACCGAGGGCTGGAGAACCTTCCTTCTAGGAGGAAGCAGGTAGTGAGGTGTGGCTCCCACCATCACAAAGCTGCCAGACAGCATGCCGTGAGAGCTCAAGGGGTAATGAGCCCCAAGCCATGTGACTACTGGCTGGAAGTCAGACACTCTCAACACCCAGCGAGCCATCACCAAACCATGGTTCCCTGTATTCTCAGAGTCTGGGTTTGTCTATTGGGCATTCACTTATCATGGGGTCAATTAGATGAACTATTTTCTGTATTCTTTTTGTAAATTTTTATTTGCCTACATTCTATTTGAAAAGCAGAGAAAAAGACAGATTTTCCACCTGCTAGTTCACTTGCCAAATACCTTCAACAGCCAAGGTTGGGCCAGGCCAAATCCAGGAGCCCCAAACTCAAGCTGGGTCTCCCATGTGGGTGGCAAGGACCCACGTACTTGAATCATCACGTCCTGCTTCCCAGGGTGTCCATTAGCAGGAAGCTGGAATTCGGAGTGGAGCTGGGACTGGAACCCAGGCACTCTGACACGACATGCAGGTGTCCTAGTCTTACCTGCTACATTCAACACCCACCCTTGTTTCTGCATTCCTGCCACTCTGGCTTTTAGGAGCCATACACAGAGACAAGCTCCCCCCCACCCCGCCCCCAGGACTGGCCAATTCTGAGAGATGAAGTCTATAGCCTCCCCACACATGCCTTGTCTCCTTTTCTCAATATCACACCAAGCTAGCATCCCCCTTCCCTCCATTATCACAGGGACAAGTACCATGCAACAGACCACCCCTACGGGGCAAAGCCTCTCTCCAAGAGTATGGGTTTTTAGACAGAAGAGGGGCATGGGAACACAGGCAGAGAGTATGGAACTACTGGAAACATATACTCCTCAGCTTGGTTTTTTTTTTTTTTTTTTTTTTTTTGGAGGTTTCAGATCAGCCAAAAGCTGCTTATCTTGCAATATAGCACTCAGAGGGGCCCAGACCACCACACACAAGAAAATCTGTAGAAGACTAGTCTGAATCACATATTCAACACTGTCGCTCCCCCTCTTCGTGGAGGAACGACACAGGACCCTGCGCTGTTCTTTTGTCTGCTCGGCCCTTCCCGGGTTTGCTGCTGGTTCTTCCCGGGTTGGCTGCCGTCCCTTCCACCTCCGTGGAAGGGCGGTTCCCCCTGGCCACTTTCCCCACTTCCGCAGGGGAGCGGCACACCGCCGGCCGGCTCTCTCGGGAGCTGCACAGGTGTTCCCTCAGATGTTCCTGGTGCATGTTGTCTCTCTCCTCCTTTATAGTCCTCTTCCACCAATCCCAACTCTGCTACCCACACGCCGAGTACGCTGCTCTCCTCCAATCAGGAGCAGCTCCTGCAGCTTGTCAAGTTGGCGAGAGGCAGCTGGGTAGAAGCTGTTTGCTCCTCTCCCAGCGCCATATTGTGGGAGAGCAGATGCATAGAATAAGTCTTAATTCCAGTAACTCAGTCCAGTCCGGGTTGCTCCCCACAAACACCATGTGTGAAGGTGCATGTGCTGGCAGCAGGCCCAGTCTGAGTCACATGAACACCATGTGTGACTGTGCATGTGCTGGAATAGTCGCAGTCTGAGTCACATGAACGCCATGAGTGAAGGTGCATGTACTGGAGCACGCCGAGTCCGATCGGCGAGGCAGCTTCTTTTGGGGAACTTTACCTTCACACTTAACCTCTAAAGTAAATAAATGTTTTCCTCTGAGTAACTCCCCAAGCAAAGGACCCCTTGTCTCCACCAACAAGCCCACTAGGATTTCAGACCAGCTGACCCTTGTCTGTTTGCACTACTTTGCCCTTCCCATAGAAACTCCAATAATGGCTCTGGCCTTGGTCTTTTCCCATTTCCTACGTTTTGCCTCCCGACCAGCCTTCCCGACAAAGGAGACCTAAGTAATCAAAATCTTCTCTCAATGACTTTGGCTTACCTGTGCCATCAGTGACATTTCTATAAACTAAGAGGTAGAGACAGAAGAGCCACCAAGCCTGAGCAATTGGAAAAGACTTCCACATAGCAAAACCAACCATCATAATGAAGTCCACACACTGGGAGTCAGTGGAGAAGGGGGCCATCTCCCTGAGCCTAGAATCTACCCACTTGGTTCCAGGGTATATCACGGCCTGAAACTATGGTGTTACTTCAACAGCACAGGTATCAGGACCCCTGAGCAGACTGAGGGAAAGACGCCACTCAAAGAGAGGCCCAGAACCTCCACCTTGACCGGCCGAGCACACAATCCCACGTCACAAGGAAAGAAAAGGTAAAACAAAAATATTTATTTACAGCTCCTCAACTGGGAAAGCACTTGCATAGAAGATGTTTCAGATGCTTGCAAGAAAAACTAAAAATCATCAATGTCTCAGAAAGCTCACTCATTCTGAATGCTACTTCAGGAAGATAACAAATAAATGAGGCACCATCACATTTTCATGTTGATTGCAGCTCTTCTCATTTCCGGGACATCTTCAGCCTAAGTCCATCGACCTTGGCTTCCCTTCCCACTTCCTCCCCACCAAGAACCACCCCCTAGACCTCATTTATCTAGCATTTCTGCATCAGGACAGAAAACTCAGTGGGGAAAAAAAAATGGCAATAGATCACTGGCCAAAGCCCCTTCCATGGGCCAAAATTCTGAAGATAGAAAAGCAAGTGACACATAGCTGCACCTTGAAACACCCCAAGAAGCTTCTGCTGATGGCAAGGCACAAGATAAGGAACTACATTATTAATATCTTTGCAGGGAAGACAGACTGTCCCCAATCCCAGTTTTCTCAAGGCTGCCTACAACTCCTATTCCAATCCCAGCACAACCTCTGGGAATGGATACCCAGGCAGATTTATTTTCCCAGCCAGCTGTCTCTGGGATGTTCTGGAAGCCTCCTGTCATTGCCAATTCCTCTGAGGACAAGGACAAACACATCCCAAGTCACGCAGAGATAACCCCCACAGAGAAGTTCAAGCATTAACAACTGTACAAAATAAAAAAAAAAAAAAAACTTAGGAAACAAATCCCAAATCCATAAATCAATGTGATCTTTAAAAGAAACATCAGGGGAAATGCAGTCTATCATGTTAGCTATCACTTCAAAAAGCGAAGCTGCAAAATAATACTTATGCCTGTGGATTATGACTCAATGCTGCTGATTCTGACTACAACAACACCAAAATCACAGCCAACTATGTACAGTCTACTATTGACTGTGGGTGTTGCATAACAAATTACCCCAAAACACTGTGGCTTAAAATAAACATTATCTCAGATGCCAGGTCATTAACTGGAGAGGGTTTAGCGTGGTGGTTGTCACAAGTACTTGCACTCAGAATGCAAGTAGGGGCTGCATTCATCGTCAGATTTCCACCAGTGCTAGAAGACCCATTCCCAACTTATGCATTCACAGTGTTGACAGACATGGCTCCTTGCTATGTGGGACCCTGCAGGGGCTACCTCACTGTCCTCACCCCACGGCATCTGGCTGATGAGGGGACTTCAAGAAGTTCATAGGGGAAAAAAATGGAATTAAAATCTAAGCTTAGATTGGTGCAAAAAAAAATTCCAAAAGCCATACATATTGTTTCTCCATAATAGGCACTTCCCATGAATTCCCACCGTATGCATGGGTCTCACAAATTTTTTGCACCAATACAAACTTATCTTTTGCTGTCAAAATCCTCTCCCCGCAACCACAAACTTGCTGAAGTACTCTCCTATCTCAGCGAACAGCACAATGAAAAAGCCACAGTACTTTCTATGACTTGAACTCTGCAGTCACCACTATCACTTCCTCTTTACTCGTTCTATACATTAGCTCCTCACTTCTAAGTCCAGCCCACACTTATAGGAAAGAGAACTGGGCTTTGTCCTTTGAAGGGAAGAGAACCAAATATCTGTAAGCACGGAAACCAGTACAGTAGAGTAATTGGTATTTGGAGAAGGAGAGTCAGGACCCACGAGCTACAGGTTTCTCCAGTAACTACCATCTCTGTGCAAACCAGCAGGAGATATCTCTTGGGACAGAATTGCTTCACAATGTGATTTAAAGAAAAATACATTTAAAGATGTATTCGTTTGAAAAGCAAAACAACAGAGAAAAAGAAGAGACAGGGAAAGACAGAAAGACAGATAGACACAGATCTTCCATCTGCTAGTTCATTCCCCAAATGTCCACAATAAGCTAGGCATAGCCAGGCTGAAGCCAGGAACCTGGAACTCTATCCAGGTCCTCCATACAGATGGCAGTAACCCAAGTACTTGGGCCATCATACACTGTGTCCCAGGCACATGAGCAGGGAGCTGAATTGGAAGCACAGAGTAGTCATGACTCAAACCAGCCACTTTGATATGGGATGTAGATGTTCCAAGCAACAGCTCAGTCTGCTACACCAAGCGCTCACCTCCCACAGTGTTATTTTTAAAGGTGCTCAGAGAACAATTGCTAAATTATTTGGGACCCATAAACTTACGTGTGTTTGAAAAGTTCCATCTGTGTTTGATATATATCTATTTGGTTTACTTTGGTATGTGAGACTGAAAATAGCAAAGGACCATTTCAGCAAAAATAAAGAAAAGAAAGAAGGGGGTCTTGCTGTCCATTCTTAACATCTTTCATGGAGCCACGGAGTTTGTATTTGTACTTGTAAGGACTCACAGCATTTGTGTCTCACTAGACAGAGAACATTGATGTTCCTCCTGTCTTCCTTTCAGGATTAAACCATCAGTTCAATAGAAAGCCATCACAGCGCTAGGCTTGTTAAATATCTTGAGTTCAATTAGGAGCTTTGGGTTTACTATTGTAATCTGAAAATCATCACCCCAGCAACAGTACTACAGTATAAAGACCTCCATTTATGTCTCATCGGACAGAATTTGAAAAGCAGTCTCATCCAAGTTTGTTGACATTGGCAAGGCTGAGTAATAATAGCTCAATAATTACTCACATTGCCCCCACAACCTCTAATTCTGGCCAATCTGCAGTCATTCCCACAGTCTCACCCCAGAGGACCTAGCCGGGGGTCTGCGAGGATGAGCTTTTGCCACCAAATCATGAGCCTTTAACCACTGCCCTGCTCTTACCCATCACATTCCCATCCTCACCCAGTCCTCTCAGGCTGAGCTCAGACCCACTGCTTGGCCAGGCCTTCCCAGAAACTCTCTAGCTGAGAAGATGTCCCCACTGCTGCCAGCAGCGAGACTCCCTCAGCAACCCTCTGTGCCAACCTCAGTAATTCATCACATCTCACCTGAGCCACCTCCGGATTCTGGCTCCTGCTCCCAGGGGTCCTTATGCTGACACTAGTGCTGTGTCATCACTTTACATGTCCCTCTAGCTTTCTAAAAGTGTACAAGGCAGGACACTCAACATACACCATTACTCATAATGTGCATGCATCATCTGTGAGTCACTGACCCTATTTTATAAAATACTATTTTCTTTGCTGATCCAGAAGGGGATTACATATGGTCACTGCGCTTGCATCTGTAATGACACGAGGGAACAGAATACACCAGGGTCAGCAAGGTCAAATGCCCAACGTAAAACAGTTCATAAACGGGAGATGTTTGAGAAGCACCAGCCCAGGATAAGAGTAACTGTAACCAAACTGACAACTCGCAGGGCTCCCAGAAGCCCAGCCTTCCCACACAGCAGCCCCTGAGCCTCCAGAGTCCCTTCTTCAGGAATCTCTTAGTCGGGCAAAGAGCAACCATGATATGCCTGACCGGCCCAATACACACACAACATGCAAGCCAATCAAACCAAACAGGCCAACAAGCCGATGCCAGGGAGGAGAGATCCCCAATGGAGAGAGTGCAGAGGCAGAAGGCTGTAGTCTGTCGACATTTACTAAACCATCAAAAGGTACAAGGAAGAGGCGGGAATTTAGCACAGCAGGTAAGATACTGCGTGGGACACCCGCACCTCATACTAGAGTGTGTGGGTTCAAGTTTGGCTCCGCTCTAAGTCCAGTTTTCTATTAATGCACACCTGAGATGCAGCAGGTGATGGCTCAAGTAGCTGGGTCCCTGCCACTCATGCAGGAGAATGGGACTGAATGCCAGATTCCTGGTTTAGGCCTGGCTAACTGTTGTGAGGATTTAGAGATTGAACCAGTGGATGGAAGATCTCTGTCCATCTCTGTCTTTTAGCTTTTCAAATGAAAAGAAAATAGAATTAAAAAAAAAAAAAAGTGGTAGGAAGAGATTTCACCACATTCTAATTTACATTTTCTACTCCTGGAAATTCCAATACATCAAGCACAGTCGTGATGCAGTCAAAGGAACCCACTCTACACACTGCCTTGGTGTTTCTCTCTAGCACAGACCTCTCCATTGTCCCAGGGTAAGAGATCATGATTGCTCCAGGCTCAGGCAACGTATGCCTCACAAGGACATCAGCTTCTGTGGACATTGGCCTTCCTACCTGTACTCAACAGCTCACTCTGCGGAGACCAGGAGTGCTCACTTCAGGAAAACCCAAAGTAAGGAAAGCACTTGGCAAGCCAGACATTCTATGAGAAGGAAAATGTTCTCTTGAAATTCCTGATTTTAGGGGCCAGCATTGTTGGACAGATGGTTAAGCTGCCACCTTTGACATTGGCATCCCATATGAGACCTGTTTGCGTCCTGGTTGCTCTGCTTCCAATCCAGCTTCCTACTAATATGCCTGCGAAGGCAGGAGATAGTTCATGTGCTTGGGCCCCTGCCACCCACGTGAGAGACCCAGATGGAGTTCCAGGCTCCTGGCTTCAGCCTGGCCCAGCTGATGCAGCCATTTGGGGAGTGAACTAGCAGATGGAAGATATTTCTCTCTTTTCCTGTGTTCTGTCTGTAGTGTCTGTCTCTGTCTCTCCCTGCACCTCAGCCTTCAAATAATTAAATAAATCTGAAAAAAAAAAAAAAGCCTGCTTTTAAATTCTCAGCTCCTCTAGAACAGACAGATGAAATTATGCAAATGCAACATCACATTAATCAAGAGGTCAAAGCTAACCTCACCAATAATGGAACAAAGTGACACCATATGCTTCCTTGCATACAAGTAGGATGCCCAGCATCATTTATCTAGCATTCCAATCAATAACACACATAAATGGGAGACATCTAACCATGAAAAAAGACACAAACCCAAAAAGACACAAGTAAGTGGCCTGTATTCTTTAAAAACATCAATGCCAGGAGTGACAAAGAAAAGCAAAGGACCTGCTCGTGCTGAAGAGACTCTAGAGAGAGAACAACCAGGCACAGTGTGTATAATCCTGCATTGTCCCAGGGCAGGCCAAGAACTGTTATCAAGGACATGGTCGTGTTAAGTGACAAACTTGGACATGAATTTCATGATTGATGGAAGTACCACATGTTCCATTTTGACTAATTGAACACTGATTCTTAAAAGGAACAACCTTGCTGGGACAGACATGCCCTGATCAAGAAGTGTGATATGTCCTAACTTTTACATGTTCAAAACCAGACCCTTTGTAACCCAGAACTGACAAAGCAAGCAAGGCCAAGCATTTAGAATTGACGAATTTAAAGGTCGGAGTTTGTGAACTCAAGAGGCTTCCATAGCCTTGGCAGCTCATGACAAGAGACTCAGGTGATTACTGATGTCATAAATAAGAGTGTCAATTGTTAAATCAACAATAGGAGTCACTGTACACTTACTCCCCATGTAGGACCTCTGTCCTTAATGTGTTGTACTAATGTGAATTAATGGTAAAACTAGTATTCAAACAATACTTTATACTTTGTGTGTCTGTGCGGGTGCAAACTATTGAAATCTTTACTCAGTATATACTAAGTTGATCTTCTGTATATAAAGATAATCAGCCAGCGCCACGGGCTCACTAGGCTAATCCTCTGCCTGCAATGCCGGCATCCTGGGTTCTAGTCCTGGTTGGGGCGCCAGTTCTGTCTTGGCTGCTGCTCTTCCAGTCCAGCTCTCTGCTGTGGCCCAGGAAGGCAGTGGAGGATGGCCCAGGTGCTTGGGCCCTGCACCCGCATGGGAGACCAGGAGGAAGTACCTGGCTCCTGGCTTTGGATTGGCGCAGCGCGCCGGCCATAGTGGCCATTTGGGGGGTGAACCAATGGAAGGAAGACCTTTCTCTCTGTCTCTCTAACTCTGCCTGTCAAAAAAAAAGATAATTAAAAATGAATCTTTTTTTTTTTTTTTTTGACAGGCAGAGTGGACAGTGAGAGAGAGAGAGAGAGAGAGAGAGAGAGAGAGAAAGGTCTTCCTTTTTCCGTTGGTTCACCCTCCAATGGCCGCTGCGGCCAGCGCGCTGCGGCCGGCGCATCGCGCTGATCTGGAGCCAGGAGCCAGATGCTTCTCCTGGTCTCCCATGGGATGCAGGGCCCAAGCACTTGGGCCATCCTCCACTGCACTCCCGGGCCACAGCAGAGAGCTGGCCTGGAAGAGGGGCAACTGGGACAGAATCCAGCGCCCCGACCGGGACTAGAACCTGGTGTGCCGGCGCCGCAAGGCGGAGGATTAGCCTAGTGAGCCGCGGCGCCGGCCAAAAATGAATCTTAATGAAGAATGGGATGGGACAGGGAGTAGGAGATGGGATGGTTTGCAGATGGGAGGGAGGTTATGGGGGGGGGGGGGAACTGCTATAATCCAAAAGATGTACTTTTGAAATTTATATTTATTAAATAAAAGTTTTTAAAAAAATAAACAAGAATTGATGAGTTTAAGCAATGCCATACTGAAGTGCTTTTTATTCTTCCAGCCTTTCTGTGAGCTTTGAAATAATTTTCAAAATGAAGTCTTTTAAAACACCTCAGATTCAGTTTGCAGAGTGTTTCCACAATCTGTTGAAGAAGCCACAGTCCACATATTAAAACTCATCTGAAACTACTTACCAGCAGCCCCAGACTCTGGTGACTGTGCCCCACTTCCACCTCCAAGGCACCTGAACAGCTGAGGGTTCAGAATCACCTTGCAGGAACCAGAGGCAAGACACACAGACTGAGCAGCTGAGTGCAACAGTGGAGAAAGGTATGAGGTCACCATGGCAAGTGCAGGCCAAGGGGCTTCTCTGACTTAACCAAGCAGAGAGCTGTGGCACCCTTCAGACTCCCCCAGGAGCTGCTGCTGTGAGCACACATAAGGGGTCTGCTCGGGTCAGGTGTTCCAAAGACATCAACCTCAAGCAGGAGCTGCTCATTGGGAAGCTGTATTTACTTGGGACAGGAAAGGACAGAGAGGAAGACACTATTCCCTAAGGAAATAGCAAAGGGGGGGCGGAACTGTGGCATAGCAGGTAAAGCCGATGCCCGCAGTGCCAGCATCCTATTTGGGCACTGGTTTGAGACTCGGCTGCTCCATTTCCCATCCAGCTCTCTGCCATGGCCTAGGAAAGCAGTAGATGGCCTGAGTGCTTGGGCCCCTGCACCTGTGTGGGAGGTCCGGCAGAAGCTCCTAGTTCCTGGCTTTGGATCAGCCCAGCCCTACTCTTGGATGGAAGATTCTCTCTCTGCCTCTGCCTCTCTGTAATTCTGCCTTTCAAATAAGTAAATAAGCCTTTAAAAAAAAAAAAAAAAGAAAGAAAGAAAGAAATAGGAAAGGTTAGGGGGCATATCTTGGGTTGAGAAACAGAGTAAGAAGGCCCTTCCTTCCCTGCCTGCTTGCAACACATGCTCATCCACATGTCCCAAAACCCAACTCCGACTGGTTTCTTGCAGCTTTCATATTCTACTAGGGCCTGGTCGTCTCTGAAGTCAATGTTAAGATCAACTTTCCTAGAAATGTCCTTGGGAAAACGAGCTCTGGTGAGTACACCCTTTCAGATTTTCTGACCCTGTTCTTCCCTCTGGCACAAGTCCCACCCTCTTGGTTACACTTCCTCTAGAGTCCAGAGTCCCCACCCACAACATCTGAACTCCATGCCTGGGTCTCTGTCCCATTCACATCGAGCACCTTGACAACAACCCCCATCAACACAATGGGATCAAGGTCAACAAGAACCAGTCCACAGCACAGCAGAGCTCTCAGAACATGGCTCCTCACCCACCCTGGGCTGCTGCCCTTGTCCCACAGGAAATGATGGCCCCTTTTGTTTTCCTCATGCCCACAGCAGCCTCTGCTCCAGGGACCAACTGGCTGCAGCGACAGGTTTATGACAAAGACCACTCACCAGACATCACAGAGTGCAGCCAATGGCAGTAACTGGGGGACTGAGAATCTGAGCCATTAGGAGGCCTGGAACACTGGACCTGCTCCTACCAATCACCTCCTGCCTATCTGGTGATCGATCCCACCCGCCTGACCCTGTGGTAGGCAGAGTAATAGTCCTCAGAACTCTCCTCACCTCCAGAACCTCTACACGATGCCTCACACAGCAAAACAGACTTAGCAGGTGTCTTCCAGGTAAGGATCTTAAGATGGGGAGGGTGTCCTGGATCATCCAGGGGGGCCCAAGGTGGTCACAAAGGTCTTTAAACACAGAGACCCTCTCCCAGTTGTGGTCAACAGGAGACCTGAAGATGAAAGTCCAGAGGGAAACACGCTGTAGCTGGGTTTGAAGGTGGAGGAAGGGGGTCCCCAGGCGAGGGAGGAATTGGGAAATGCAGCAAGATGGATGTCCCCTCAAACCTCCAGTGGGAGCGGAGCCCTCCCCACACCTTGCAGCCCCATGACACTCATGTCAGTCTTTTCACCTACAGAATCACAAGCTAACAGATGCGCGCTGCTGTAAGTCACTAAATTGATGGGTTGCTGGTTACAGCAGCCACAGGAAGCTCACACAGACCCTCTTCACCATGGGAAATAGGTGGGTTATCATCCTTTGTATGAGATTGGCACCTACAGTCTAGACTGCACCTCCTTACCTCCCAGAAGCCCCGGGAATATCCATGGAAAACCCACCACATGATCTCTGCTGCCAATTAAATCACAAAGCAATCCTCCATGTTAACCGAACTCATCTGGTACCTCAATTTGAATGCTATTTTTCCATCAGAGCTCTCTTTTTTTTTCTTTTAAGTCATAAAAATACAACTTGCCCAAGCTACTAAGTAACTGGCAGACCCCTAGGGCCCCGAGCACTAGCATCCAAGTCCCCAAGTCACCTTCACTTCATCAGTAAACTCTCCCCAGCAACCACGCCCACTCCGACAGGCTTTCTTTCACTCTTGCTCTGATCCTGGGATGAAATCAGCATCGCCGGCTTCCAGATTTCTGAGTCATCTGCACCACTGCAGGCCCAAGCAGCAGCAGCAGCAGCAGCAGCACTGTGAACTCCAGGCAGCAAAGCCCAAATCCAGCCCTGGGAATGCAGCTGCTACACAGGGTCACCTCCTCCCCACTTCCACAACCATCATTTTCCCTAACATCTTCCTGCAGCCACGACCACGTTGTCTACTGGGATCTGTGCAGCTGGCCCAAGGACACACTGCCAAGTGGAATCCATGGGTAGATGACTCGCTCCAGCCACACAGTGGGAGCTACTTAAGTGATTGCCTCTGCTCCCAGAAGGGAGGTGCAGGGTATTTTTATCAGTGATAGCTACCGTCCTGACTACTATGCAGTCCTGCTAAGACGACTGTTGTGTCGATAGCTTGTTTTGCTGTAGAGCCTGTATGGAGCTCCTCCTCCTTCATTTACCAACAGCTGGAGAGGAAGAGCAAGAGCACTTCTGGGAGAAGGAGGGCAAGGCAGCCCCAGAGGCACAAGGGCAGCCATTGCATGTAATGACCTTGATCTTGTGTTTCTTCTGCTGAAAACTGAGACCCACGAGGTACACTACCAGAACATCACTTTTTAAGGAAAAGGCACATTGAAACCAACAATTTGTATCAGCATTCGTTCTGGTCCAAAAGAGGTCTACACACAGATAGGGCACATAACAACTCAGAAGGAAGAAGCCTTTGTGGGGTGGACAGCTCAGCTGTACTCACCCCACAGGGAATTTTATCAGCCTTTTATCATCCTGTTACCCTCCACTTCTGACACAGATGCCTGCTGAATGACAAAGGACCCTGCCCTGGGAAAATGTGTTCCCAACCAATAGCAATTCTGGGTGCCTGTGAGACAGACAGCATGGCCACAGCAAGTGCCAAGGGAACAACAAGAGACAGGGGAAGCTGGGGCAAGGGGGCCAGGCCCAGGCTGCCATGGGCCCCAACAAGCAGCAGCCTGCACGCACGGCAGCCTGGGCCAGTCCACACCTCACCTCTCATGCAGACCTGAGCATCAACCTCTGGGCACAAGAACAGAGAAAGAAAGGCTGCAGGGAGGGGTGGGGAAGCCCAGGGAGACCACAGGACCAGAAAGGGCCCCTGACAACCTCCAGGTCTGCTGGTTAGAGACTTGGGAGCCCTGAGGACTGCCCAGAACTGGCACAGCCACTGTTTGGTTTCTTGTTTTTTCCAGAAGGCTTTTTCTAATATTCATTTAACTTTCAAAACTTCAAAAACTCTTAAAATGAAACATTCTAGGCTGGTGAGAGCTCTCATGATTGTTCAAACTATAAACTGTTTCATCTTTTGAAAGGGAAAAAAAGAGAGAGAGGGAGGGAGAGAGATCGAGAGATCGAGAGATCTTTGATCTACTGCTTCATTCCCCAAAAACCTATAACAGCTAGGGCTTGCCAGGCCTAGAACTCTATCTGGGTCCCCTACATGGCTAGTAGGATCCCATGAACTTGGGCTATCATCTGCTGCCTCCCAGTATGCACATTAGCAGGAAGCTGGATGAGACTCAGAGTAACCAGTGCTTAAACTGGCACTCCAATGTGGGATAGAGGTGTCCCAAAAGGCAGCTTAACCCACTGTGCACAACGCCTGTTCCCGAAAGGGAAAATCCTCTGGCCTTGAAATTCCATAGAACTGCCCACAATGGGCTACAGAAAGTATTACATAAATGCTTGTTGCATTGCTCATGAATGGTGGGTGGCAGAGTGGGGAAAAACGCCCACAAACAGGGGAATAAATGGCTACATAACTTATCCTTTATTTTAAAAATATGCAGTCTTTAAATGTGGGATAGATTTATACCGGAGCTGGCATTTGATGCAGTGGGTAAGACATAGCTTGAGACCCCCACATCCTGAATCAGAGTACCTGGGTTCAAGTCCCGGTTCCACATCTGACTCCAATTTTTTGTTAATATACCCTGGGACTCTGACACTCACATGGGAGTCTGGGACGGAGTTCCAAGCTCCAGGCTTTGGTCTGACCCAGCCCCATATATTGTGGGCATTCAGGGGTAAACCAACAGATGGACAATCATTCTGCCTGCTTGCCAGTCTTACAAATAAATGAAAAGCAAAATAAAAGCAACTTTCTTGCAAAGGGTCCCGAAAGCTTTACACGTAGGTACCACCTTAAAAGTATTTTTCCTTTTAGCAGAAAAGCAAATGTGGGTAACATTTTGTTCATTGTTCTTAACCCAGGCACATCTCTCTCTGCAAGGCACTCCTTTCATCAGGAAATGCGTTTTTAGTTTTGTTTTTTAAAGAAGAAACATCTCTCAAATGGGGTAGACAACTGTGACTGGACATCATAACAGACCCATCATTTCAGACAAGGAAACAGAATAAAATGGACCTGAACATCCCAGGCTACAGAATGGGAGTGCAGATGGGTTCTCAGCCAGAGACCAGGAGCAAAATCCTCCTCTGTGCCTCCCAGGCTGACCGCTCTGTGAGTGATGCTGGCTGTGAGACTGGGAGCTTCTGAATGAGGGAAACTCACTGAGCATCGTGCTGTCAAGGCTGCAATTCAAGAAGTACCAGGATGCTATTTAGCATTGCATCTGCAGGGGCAAAGAGCTTTGTGTCTGTCTCTGGGAAGCTGAATATTTATTATATTTTTTTTTCTTAAAAAGGAAGGAAGGAAGGAAGGAAGGAAGGAAGGAAGGAAGGAAGGAAGGAAGGAAGGAACAAACTAGTGCATCCTAGCATAATGGGGGGGGGGGGGCAGCCTCAGTCTGCAACTCTGAAGCAGGTCCCAGAACCCTAACTTGGGACCCAAAGGTTGGAAAAACTGACAGGGATCATCAGGGTGATGATTAACATGATGGGGAAGCTGCCTTCCAGTTGTAAAAATATTTTCCCTTCCTTTTCTTATTTTTTAAAAATTTCAACAGGTTGTAAGTTCCTTTTTTAACTCTGTTAATAAGACATTTTAAAGAAACAAACCAATCGACTCTGGGTTATACAAAAATGTACATTTGTTTACTCATCTAACATCTTCTATCCATTCTTTGCCATCACCTCAGATAATTAGAGACCCCAGAAAGGTGTTCACTTCTGAAGTCCATGAAAGACAAAGAAACACACACCACCTATTTTCTTTTAATTTTTTTGAAAGGCAGAGAGAGTGAGAGACAGAGACAAATCTTTCATCCTCTGGTTCACTCCCCAGATGGCTTCAACAGTCAAGGCTAGACCAGCCCTAAGCTAAGTGCCAATAACTTCATCCAGGTCTCCCACAAGCATGGGGGCCTTCATTTGTTGCCTTCCCAGGTACATTAGCAGGAAGCTGGAGGGGAAGAGGAGCAGGTGGGACTGAAATCGGCACCGTGATCTGAGATGCTGGCATTGCAAGCAGTGTCTTCACCCACTGTGCCATATGCCAGTCCCCACCATCGGGTTTTCATTTGTAGGCTTGTAATTACAGGAGACCAACTTGACCATCATTACTACTCAGGTTTGCAGGGCCTGTTCATTCACGGCCCTTCAGAGAGGCTGCCTTTCGGTAAGCAAATGGGAGAAAGAAATTATTGTGATGCATTCATTTCATAAATGCTCCAGGGTCGGACTGTGGATCCCAAGATGGAAGCAGTGTCATCCCAGCCCTCAGGGGCCTCACTGTCTAGAAACAGAGAACTTGGCTTCAGACAACAAAAGAAAAGCTCAGACACAAGACACAAGTGGAAGGGACACTTGAGCAGTCCTCGAAGGATAACCGCCCAGGGTAAGTACTCAGAAGTCTAAGAGCTTTTGTATAAAACAAGCCTATGGTGTAATCTTCTCCCTGTTCACTGTGGAGTGGACAGACTCACAAACTGGGGCTGCTGCTAACAGGTGTCCATATGAGCAACTGAGCCCGGAGAAGTGCACACGGGCATAAAGTCATCACACCAGAGCCGGGATTTGCCGCTCAGGAGCACTGAAGCTGAATGGAAAAGTCAGCCTAACCTTCTAAGTCTGAAGGAGCAAGAAGCAGCTGCTTTTAGGATTGAATTCTAGGCCATCACTAGAGGTATCCCAACATACCAGAAGGCAGGTACAGGCATGGACTTAGTAGCAGAGAGGGCATTAAGCCTGTTTCCCATCTGTCATGGCAAAACTGTCAGGGCAGGAGGGCACACTTGGCTACAGCAGCCCGCCTAAGAGGGTAAGAGGAAGAAAACAAATAACCTGTGCTGTAAATAATCAGCTACCCAGTCTTGCCACCAGCAGTAAAATCCAATTTCTAGACAGGATCCAAGAAGTAAAGGCCAAAAAAATCCCCCACTGTGGGACTGGGGGCCAGTTCCTTCACCCCTGGGCCTCAGCCTGTCCCCATACAACAGTGGCGGCACCTGCCTCCTGGGCTGCCGGGAGGGTTCAGCCACAGTGCACCACGCATAGCCTAGGACTCTGCAAGTGCTCTGTCAACAGCCGTTAGAATTGTTGATCACTCAAGTGGAGAATCAATTTAGCTGCTGGGGAAAGTGGATCTTTGAAAGATCTGGGCTGTGGCCTGACCACGCTGAGCCTGCAGCAATACTCTGCCACTCACAGCATAGCCTGGGGCCAAGCCACTGCCTGACTCAAGACTGAGCGCCTCACAGCAGTGCCCTGAGCCCCTCCTGCTGTTCCCCTCAGACCCTCGCTCCATCGTGGTCTCTCTTCTCAACACCCAACAGCAAGTACCAAGGGAGCCTGCCCGATACAGCTGTTCTTAATAACAAAACACTGGCCAGCGCCGCGGCTCACTAGGCTAATCCTCCGCCTGCGGCGCCGGCACACCGGGTTCTAGTCCCAGTCAGGGCGCTGGATTCTGTCCCAGTTGCTCCTCTTCCAGTCCAGCTCTCTGCAGTGGCCCAGGAGTATAGTGGAGGTGGCCCAGGTGCTTGGGCCCTACACCCACATGGGAGACCAGGAGGAAGCACCTGGCTCCTGGCTTCAGATTGGCGCAGTGCGCCGGCCGCAGCATGCCAGCCGTAGCAGCCACTTAGGGGGTGAACCAACAGAAGGAAGACCTTTCTCTCTGTCTCTCTCTCTCACTGTCTAAAAAAATAAATAAATACCAAAACACCATGAGCAGGGGAGGCATTTGGCACAGCGTTTAAGACATTGATGGGGAGCCAGCACTGTGGCACAGCATATCAAGCCACCGCCTGTGACGACACTGTTGGATTTGTAGATCAGACCACTCAGCCTCATGGGGTTGAAAGGCCAGCTGAAATCCCACTGAGTCTCTGGTTGTTTCACAAAGCCCCTACCCCCTAACCCCCCCCAAGGCAGCTTAGAGAGTCACAACCAAAGACAAGGCTTATAGGCATCACCATGAACCAAGGGTTCTCTAAACCTGCAGTAGGAGCATCACCAGGGCTTGTTAGCTGTGTAGAACACAAGGTCCCCAGACAGCTACTGGGTCAGGAACCTGTGTTCTTATTAACAAGATATCTGGGCCACATGGCCTTGGTGTTTAGAACAAAGCAAACTACCCAGGGAGAGTTGTGATCCTGGAGGGGGGACAGTTGCCAGTTTGGCAACCCTAAGGCAGGTCTCATTTTTTCTTCAGGGACTGGAAGTCCAATGACAGCACAATCTATAGGCACTGGCACACAGCAAATGTTTAATAAATACCTGTGGAATGGATGAATGACCCTTCTACTAACCCAAGAGAGATGAGAGCAAGGATCCAAGAGACACACAGAGAGATGAATGGATGTCTGGGAATGGGGGAGACATTTAAAGTCATCAGGTAAGGCCTGGGGATAAGGGGTGGATCAGGACCACACGTGACAGGAGGTAGGTGCCAGGGAAGAGGATGTGGGCTGCAGAAAATGGAACATGCTTGTGTCCCCATGATGAAAGCATCTATCCCACAGCCCCGTGCAGAAAGGCCAGTACAGCTGGAGTAGCATCCAAGAGGAGCATGGACAAGGCCACGAACAGGGCAGCCAAGACTCACGGGTTTGGCCCTCGTAGTGGATCACAGAAGCTATAAGGAGACAGAGTGAGAAAGCCCCACCCATGTCCATTATGACCACTGTGGGACACGGAAAGGCCAAGTCTGGAGCCATCTCTAAGGCTCCCGGGGCCAGCTGTGAGATGGGCAAGTTATGGAAGGAAGCAGTCCATCAGCCAGAACTGGCTGGACCCCATACCCACTGACCACAACCTCCCCAGCGCTGAGATTCCACAACCGAGAACCGCTTGCCAAGTAGAATCACAGAGATCACTCACGGTTTTCAGCAAGTTGATCCGGGCACTTGTGGGCAGCCGAGCGTGCGAGAGGCCGGGAGCCCAGTCCAGATGTCACCCTGCAGCAGTGCACTGGCAGAGAAGACAAAAATGACACACGTCAGTGCAGGCGGTCGTGTTAGCAGGTAAGCAACATTCTCCTGGCAGTGAACGGCACGGACGGGGTGATAATTTTAGATAGGCCCCAAAAAGAAAACGACACTGTGCACCAACATGGCCAGCAACCCCTCTGTCCCCCATACTGGGAAAGGCTCCGTCCTGTCCCGTGGCTCCAGAGCAGCCTCTCTAAGACCCCAACTGCAGTGTCCAGCGATGGGGCCACAAGGGGACCCTGGAAATCTTCAGGTCCAAGCTTCTGTTCTTTCAGACGAGGAAAGGCCAAATGCAGAAAGCAGCAAGTATGGCAACACTGAGAGTGGAATGGCAGAGTCACATCTACAAAGTTCCAACTCTATCCGTAAACTAGCTTTCTAGTAAAACTCAGCTTCTAAGCAAATGTTATTCTTATTGGGTCTGGCTCTTAATGGAAGAGGAGACAGGAGGGGCTGCCGTTCTAAATCTCAGCACTTCCCCCAACTCTCTCTCTCTCTAATCCCAACAGACTTGTACCACTCACACTCCTGGTTTTCTTCAAAAAGTTTGTGCTGGAGCAAAAGAAGGAAATCTAAAAACTTTGGAGGGAATACTGAAGATCTTAAAAAAAAAAAAAAAACCTGAGTTTCTGAGAAGCCAAGAACAATTCAGGGGCCAGCACTGCAGTGTAGCAGTTGGGGCCACTGCCTGCAGTGTCGGCATCCCATGTGGGCGCTGGGACTCGAACCGGCTGCCCCACTTCCGATCCAGCTCTCTGCTACGGCCTGAGAAAGCAGTGGAGGATGGTCCACGTCCTTGGGCCTCTGTACCAGCATGGGAGACCCAGAAGTAGCTCCTGACTCCTGGCTTCAGATCATCAGAGCTCTGGCCGTTGCAGCCAGTTGGGGAGTGAACCAGTGGATGGAAGACCTCTCTCTCTCTGCCTCTCCTTCTCTCTGTGTAACTCTCTCAGATAAATAAATAAATCTTTAAAAAATGGAAAGAAAAAAATGCAATATTAGACAGAAAGCACCTTTTCCATAGATGAGGCGTGCAGTGCTGAGCGACCAGAACCCCAGCTGACTACAGCAATGAGTACATCTCAAAGGTTCAAGGGCTAAGTCTCATGTCAGAGTTTCACTTTGGTGAGTATGAAATGCATGATCAAAATACAATTTTCTAGGAAATGAGGCATCTGGTTATGTTTCCTTTTTTAATTAATCTTTACCTGTTTATTTTAACATAAGCATCTAAGTAGTTGCCTACTCCACCTCCTGGGTTCTAGTCCTAGCTACCCCCCAACAAATCAATCAACGCAGCCTCTGTCAGATCTCACCTGACCTTGCAGGTCCTTCCTGAATTCCCTCATCTGTTCAAGGAGGAGTGTGCAGGGGGATAGAACTCAGGGGTCCTTCACCTCACAAAACTCTCAAACACCCTCACCCTTTTGGAACCCCACTGAAAATACTTCGCAGTAGGTGAGCCCATGCAAAGTATAATGGTGTGCCTACCCTGAGGAAGTGAATGCCAGTCATTACACAGTTAAGTGACCATTATCTTGCAGGCAGTAACTACTGAGTCGATGTAGCAATGGCTGATTCTGCTTCTCAGCCTGCCCCCACCCTCACTAAATGGGTATTTGGATCTGTGTTCCCAAAGGTCCGGCATTATTTATAAGGCAAAAGTTAGGGTTTCTTTTACACAAAGCAGGATTTAGGCAGTGAGGTCATTTGTTTTGAAACTACAGCAACCATTCCAGTTGCTTTCCCCCTCTATTTTAGCAGTCTAGTTTCTCTGGGTCAAGGAAGGAAGACGAAGCCTTCAGAGAAAACACAAGGCTAGAGGCCACCAGCAGCACGGTCAAGGATGCTACACGGACAAGTGTAGATCTCACTTACTGCTCACGGCCCTTTCAACAGTCAGGCGCTCTCATGAGTAGGAAACCCATCAAGACTCACACAGACAAATCAAACTCATTTCAAGAAATCATCAACATCCCCAGGGTCTTTTAAAAACAAACTCCTCTACCATAACGTCCACATTACCCCTCACTCTTGTCAAGCGGGAAAGGGGACAAAGGGGGTCACAGACCCTTTCACCCTAAATGAGTACAGAGCAACAGTTGTGCACTCAGGGTCGAGGGGGTCACCAGCTCCCTGAAATTCCCCCTTTAGTGGAGATTAAAGACTCATGCTACGTTAACACATTATAAGGAGCCCTCTTTTCTATTGTTTAAATAGAAAGGCAGAGAAAGGTGGACACACACACACAGCGATCACTCATCTGCTGCTCTGCTCCCCTAAATGCCCACAAGAGCCAAGGCTAACTCAGGCTGAAACCAGGAGTCAGAAACTCAATCTGGGTCTTTTACAAGAGTGGCAAGGACTCAAGTCCTTGAACCATCACCTCCCGCTTCCAGGGTGTGCATTAGCAGGAATGCAAGAACCAAGAATGGAAGCAGGACTCAAACCCAGGCACTCTGACAGGTGAGGGGTGTGCCTCAATGGCTATGCCAAACACCTACCTACTTTAATTCTCCATGATTTCCCAGGACCCCTTTGTAAAAGGAGCTGTGAATGACAGCCCCACCTCCAAAGGGTCACCCATGAGCAGGGCCCAGCGAGGACATTAGCCTCTTGCAGCACACATGATAGCCTAACACGCCTTCCTGCTCCAAGGCACACAGCTGCTCAAGTCTCTGCTTCAGGATCCCTCGCTCCACGGTCTCCAAAGGGGCCTCCCCTAACACAGCCACATTTGGGCTTAGTACTCAATTTTTCATGATAAACAAAAGCACATGTTGCTCTGGAATGCACACATCGGGTAGGGACATTAAGAAAAGCAAAGTCAGTTAAAACACAAAGCTCAGATTCTTGTCACCTCTGAGGGGCTGGGGAGGACATGTAAGGTCTCTGTAATCTGGCTGTAGGCTCCCCGGGTGTTCATAGACCCTGATACCTACACATTTCATCTGTGAGCCGCTAAGCATATCACAATAAAGCCTTCTTCTGAAAAAGGCAGATTAGTGTCAGTGTCAGGGACCTGAAGGAGGTACTCCCAGGCTCAGTGTAAGACACACTGGTACTTGTCAGTTGGAACCCTGGCCGCAGCACACCCTCTATAAATACATCCTCGTTTTTACAGGCCCACGCCCTGGACACTCCTGTGCCCTGGGCTAATGCCAGCCCGACCTTTCCGAGGCTGCCTGTCTGGCTGGGGAAAACCAGTGTTTGGTTTCTGCTCACCCAGTGGTCTTTCTTCTGACTCACTCTGCAGGGCTATTTCGTGTGGCACATTCCAATAGCAGGAACAACCTCACTGAGTCATTCTGAACAGCTGTAAAGGGAGCTAGGATTCAGACACTTCCACAGAGGTGGGAAGAACCTTGGGCCACCTTCTTGCTGAATGCAAAGGCCTGACTTCCTTCAAGGGGCTCTCACCATCAGCCTCCTCTTGAGAGTGCAGCTCAGTCAACAAATGGTGAAGTCACCCTGTGACTCCACCAGTGTGTCTCAATTCCTAACCCTCCCCATACTAACCAATATCATCTTGATCAAATAAGGAAAGCATGCTCCTTTCCTAATAATTTGTGCAAAGTCATTAAAAAAGAAAAAAACCTCTTGTAATCTTACTAGGAGACAAAACCATCATTTTGATTTTTTAGTCACAGTCCTGTTCTCCTATAACAAACTACCTAAGACTGGGTAATTCACCAAGCATAGGTTTCTTTCTTCCGGTTGTGGAGGCTGTGAAGTACAAGGTTGGGAGATGGGTATCTGGTGAGGGTGTGCTTGCTGCACTGTCCTTTGACGGAAGGTGCAAGGGCAAAGAGAAGCAGAGAGCAAGAGAACAAGACAGAGTCTGACTTGCATTTGTAACAGAGCCCCTTCTGGCACTAACCAACCTACTCTCCCAACAATGACATTAATCCACACAGGGGCTGTGTCCTCATGACTTAAACACTGCTTCTTAGGCCCCATGTCTCAACACGGAAGCCTGGCGTATTAAGGTTGCAACATGTGAACTTTGGGGGATACATTCAAACCACAGAAGTTACAACAGCCCAGGACTGACCGCAGAGCACCCAACAACATGGTAAGCCAGTTTTGCATGGCCTATACCTGTACCCAGTGCAGGAATCAAGGGTAGAAGCATACCCTACTGAAGGGAATATTTCAGTCCCTTAATTCCTACTTGGAGTTGTCTCTCTACAAGTCTGCAGTTTAAAGAAGCAAAAGCCAAATTCAGAACAGAGAGCCCACTCTTTAGGATGTCACCTTTATCAAAAGGAAAACATCCCACCAGATTCTGCTATGACCCCAAGAGGCGCATGGCTCACACACAACCTCATGTTCGATCACAGATACCCACTGCACGTCCTGCTTTCTCCCTCAGGGACTCACAATAGCTTGTCAGGGAAAGCCCAGGTTCGAGCTCGGGAAGAGTAAATGCCTGCCAATTCCAGAAAGACAACGAGTTTTTGAGTTTCAGCTAACACGAGACCACCACCATCTCATGCCCCTTCACCAGGGAGCCTGCCCACAGTGGGGTCCTTCTCAAACTTGAGAGCTCACTCACACACACGGTCCCCATTTCCACCCTAGGGGACCCATGCAGGAGGATGGCCAGGCCAAAGCAGATTCCAGAGGCAGTTCTTTGATGTTTAACCCAAATCCAGCCCTGAGCTCCCCAGCCAAAGAGGGGGCTGGCACTCACAGTGAGGAGTGAGACACTGGCAAGTCCCCAGGCATTAGTCACTACATCCAACAAGGAGTTCCTCTCCATTAACGGCCTGGGCCAGGACTGAAAGTGGACCTTCCGATAATACTACCAAGCATCTCCAGGGCACTAGACTATACTAAGCCTACGTTTCTACTGACTCATTCTAGCAGGCCCCTCATGTGCTTCATGGAACAGGGGAGGAAAAACACACACTCCAAGCCTCCTGACAGCTCTGCCACCAATACAGTCAACCAGTAGCCATAACAGTGTCCTGGACAATGGGGTGATGGAAAGGGCATACGGCCCTACAGGGGAGTGGAATGCAGGGGTATGTTGCCCATTCCCTTTATTACAAGCCTATGTGTCAGGCAATGCGCTAAGTACTGGGAGACCAAGAATGAGGTATCTTTGAAGGCCAACAAGTTCTACAGACACCTTCCCACACACCATAGTACCTGGAATCCTGGTATCCTTGCAGAGAGGATGTACCAAGATAAAAACACTCCTAGAGCCTCTCTATAATTTTTTAAAATCACAAAAAGCAACCAAAGATGTTATTAATTTATTCTAGAGGCAACACTAGACCCATATGGATGAAGGGTCCCCAGAATAATTTGCACAACCAAGTAAAAGATCCTCTCTTATGTTTCAAATAGGTGTGGAGGTAGGGGTGGGTGGAAAAGCCCACATCTTTCCCATGTTCACAGGCCATACTGTTGGAAAGCAGCCTCAGGTCCCACATGAAGATGCTCCTGCATGCCCCCACATCTCCTGCAGATGATGGCCACCTCCGGCACCTGCTATACAGCTCTCCTCCAACTCCTCTTGCAGAGGGGCTGCCACTGCATCCCTCACCCTGTGCTAGAAGCTTCTATCCTCTGCCTCTCCCAACCAGAAGTTCCTGAAGGGTCAAACAAGAATTCCCCTCCCCGGCACAGTGGGTAAAGCTGCCGCCTGCGATACCGGGATCCCATATGGGTGCCGGTTCGAGTCCTGGCTGCTCCACTTCGAATCCAGCTCCCTGCTAATGGCCTGGGAAAAGCAGTGGAAGATGGCCCAAGTACTTGGGCCCCTGTATCAGCATGGGAGACCTGGATGAAGGTCCTAGCTTCAGCTGGCAAAGCCCTAGCTGTTGCAGCCATTTGGGGAGTGAACCAGCAGATATAAGATCTCTCTGCTTGTCTTTCCCTCTCTCTAACTCTAACTTTCATATCTTTCAAATAAATAAATATTTTGTAAAAAAAACTGTCCCACCTCCCCTTCGAGTACCTTCAAGGGTGCCTGGCACCCAGGAGATTGGTGATAAGGACAGAAAGGTTGCAAAGAGGGGGAAGGCGGTTTTTTAATAGAGGACTTGGCAGGGAACTGGGATGAGTCATCACTGCTGGGGAGGGAGTGGAAAGGGTGTGAGCGGACCTTCTCCCCAGAGTCCAGCAGGATTCAGTGACTCCACAGAGTTAAACACTCTGCACTGTAATAAAGACACAGGAAAAAAGTCAACAGTCCCCAGCACCCCCATCAGTTGGTTGGACAGCAGTGGAAAGATAAGGAACAGACAGACGGGCAGGCGCTGCTTTCTTGCCCTGCCTGCAGGCCTGCCTCTTCCGCCTCCTCTCTCCTTCCCTCCGGTGCCTGACAATCTCCACAGCACTCAGGATGAAGTTCAAGTTTCCTCCCTTGGGAGATGACAGCCCTCATGCTTAGAAGCTCATCCCATTCCCCTGACTCAGCTCTTGTTCCTATCTTTCCCACAATCACATACGCACCCCACCAATCAGCACCAACCACAGGGCCTCTGGGGTCTGGGACTCTCCTCACCAACCACCACCTGCTTCTTCCTCACTCCCTTGGGGCAGGCCATTCCTCCCAGGAAAGGCCTCTCCAACCCCATGCCCCAGATGGAAATTGATTTCCCCCCAAAACCCAGATTCCATCCCCCAGCCTCCCAATCTGACCTACTGTGAACAATCTCACACTGTGTGCCTTTTACCTGCACCACATGGAGTTCCCAGCAGGCAAGGATACCTTTACCTTTGTACCCTATACAGCATCCAAGGTAAACTTAAGCAAACAAGATTCAAATGCCTATGAACTTCGTGGTCATAGTGTTCAAAGTGTTTGTGGGTGGCTTTCAGAGAGCCAGCTACGGAACCTCACCAAATACACAAGCAGTGTGAACAAGGGGTTAGGTTGTGTTTGCACACGGCACTTACACAACGGACTCAACTGCGTGGGTTCATTCCATCAGGTTCCATTTCCCGGAGGTGGAACAACTAGACTTTCTCTGCCAGCTCCAGGGTTCCTCTGGGACCAACCCCAGAAATCTGGATTTCAGAACACAGGGGGAATACTTTTCTTTATGAAGAATAGCCTCTGGGTAAGCAACTCTGTGAAAGCAACTGCATTTTCCAATCTACTCAAAAGCTATAGATTTCTTTGAGACAGGACCAACACACACGCTGTTTCTTCTGACTCATTGGGCTTACTGCCTGGTCGAAAATTTAGATAGTGCTTAGGTCAGAAAATGCATTTACCAGTCTCTCAGATGGGAAGTCTGCTTCCATGCTCCAAATAAAATAAGGAAGCAATATCTGACCCCAGTCAAGAAGCCTCTGGAATCTTTTTTCCACAACGCACAAATGTTTCTCATTTGGGCCAAGCTCTGTTTCAATTACACGCCAAGGACAGACAAAGAAAAAAAAAAACCCACTACCACCTACTCCTGCTTGCATGAAAGCCCTGTAAATTATCTTCATTACGTCATACAATGGAGTCGTCTCACACAGCATAATTGTCGACAAATGGCTACAGCCGCTGTTTTCTGGACAGTTCTGTACTCAGAGGTGCTCTTTTGCTTCTCTGCCAGATCCTGGCTTTAGTCCTCTCAAGACAATGGCGCAAGGATGAGTTTCCTGTCTGAAGCCTCCAAACATTCATTTCTAAACAGTCATCATGAATGTCAACATCAAAAGACAATTTCTTGGTAACATTCAAAAATTTCAAACCAAAACCAACTTCATGGTATGACTAAACATCCCAACTTTCCCCAGCTAAGTCAGTCCCAGCTGTGATGGATATCAGGAGCTGTAACCCTCACCTTTACCCCATATATGAAACCCTATCATCACTCTGTTAGAGGTATTTCAAAGCAAGTTCAAGGGCAGACACTATGGCATAGAAAGTTAAGTCTCCATCTACAATGCCAGCATACCAAATGGGTGCCAGTTTGACTCCTGACTGCTCCACTTGCAGTCCAGCTCCCTGCTCACGTACCTGGGAAAGCAGCAGAAGATGGCCCAAGTGCTTGGGCCCCTGCACCCATGTGGGAGACCTGGATGAAACTCCTGGCTCCTGGTTTCAGCCTGACCCAGTCTCAGCCATTATAGCCATTTGGGGAGTAAACCAGAGGATGAAGATCCTTCTGTCTCTCCTCTCTCTCTCTCTCTCTCTCTCTCTGTGTATGTATCTCTGCCTCTCAAATAAACAAACAAATCTTAAAAAAAAAATAAGTTCAATCATCACAATACCCCATTGGCATGCTTCCTAGATCAAATCAGCTCCTAGGTAACCATGCGGAAGCCTTCAGCATCCAACAACAAAACTAGGCCCATTCTGTTCTCTGTTTGGGTCAAGGGCTCACACTCCAGAAAGGAAGCCAACAGCTTTCCAATTTACAACAAAAGATGGGATGGAAAACTCAGGGGCATGGATTCCTGAAGTCTAGACAAGCTCTATTGTCCATTCTTCCTCGGGCCTCTCTGATGATGGGTGGGCAAACTTATCCAACACTGCACACCAAAGATTCAGTGTCTTTTCTGTTCCAATCAGAAATTCCAGACACAAAAGGTACCTGGAGATCCCCCAGCCCAGGGATTATCAAATCTTCCAGCCAGAATTCTACAGAAGGCCAAAGGGAATAATGGGCCACACATGTTTGCAGCAGGGATGAGGTTGCCTTCATTTATGAAGTTACATGTCCTAGCTTAAAAGTGCCATGCAGGCCAGCGCCGTGGCTCAATAGGCTAATCCTCCGCCTTGCAGCACCGGCACACCAGGTTCTAGTTCCGGTCGGGGCACTGGATTCTGTTCCGGTTGCCCCTCTTCCAAGCCAGCTCTCTGCTGTGGCCAGGGAGTGCAGTGGAGGATGGCCCATGTGCTTGGGCCCTGCACCCACATGGGAGACCAGGAGAAGCACCTGGCTCCTGCCTTCGGATCAGCGCAGTGCGCTAGCCGTAGCGCACCAGCCGCAACACGCTGGCCGCAGCGGCCATTGGAGGGTGAACCAATGGCAAAAGGAAGACCTTTCTCTCTGTCTCTCTCTCTCACTGTCCACTCTGCCTGTCAAAAAAAAAAAAAAAAAAGTGTCATGCAAACTTTACATGAATATGGGCACGTACACTTTCACATGAAAGTAACTCTTCCTCTTCCCAGTTCCCTGAGTAAAATGAAGACTCCAGTAAGACACCTTAGGTTTATCTTGTGGTCTTGCAAATGCAGGCTCACTGCTCAGCATTACACCTCTATCTGGCAAGCAGCAATTATGTCTCTGTTCTTCCTCCTCCAGACAAGGAGCCTACTACCCAAATATGTTCAGTGACCACAGCAAGAGAGTTGGAGACAGGCACTGGTCCAGAACTCAAGCCTCTGCCTTCTGGTCTGAAGCTCTTGGCTCATTGGCATCCAGTATAATTCACAACCACTCACCTCAAGGCCATGGTCATTTTTAAAGTCTGCCCACACATCTGCTCTTCCCGAGTCAGGTTTAAGTTGGTCAGCAGCCCCCTCCCCCAGATTTGACCCAAGGTTCACAAAACAGGGACCTGATTCCTCACTGACTTGGACCATTGTGACTTCTCTCCCATCCACCATGGATACCGTCCCCATTCACTCCCATGTGCAAAACCCAGAAGTCCAAGCTGCCTGGTAGAGATGAGTTAACTGAGCCAGTATCATGAGCCAGTATCATGAGTTTTCATCTGAAGATAAAAACTACAAGAGCCAACATCAAGTCTACTCCAGTGACAGCAATATCAGCATAATGTTCAGAACTGTGCTGACCACTCCCTTAAAACGGCCTCTCAGCTCCTGGTAATCACTCTAAGAACAGTAATAAGCACTAAAGATCTTAGCTGCATATTGCACATTCCAAAGCGAGAGAGGCAAGGAGGCCATGCCAACGAAAAGAAGCTGGGTTTAGGACTCCAAGAGGTACCATCTACATCTAAAGCAGGAGTTTTCAACAGGAGCCATGTTGACCCCAAAGGAATACTTGGCATTACCTGGAGACATTTTTGCATCACAACTGAAGCAGGGTGCAGGGTAGAGGATAGGGAAGTTGCTGAACATCCTACAGGTGCAGGTACTGTGTGGCATAAGAGGTGAAGCCACAACTTGGGACACCTGCAGCCCCTATGGGGTAGAGGTTTGAGTCCTGGTTCTTCTGTTTCCAATCCAGATTCCAGCTAACACACCTGGAAGGCTCAAGATGATGGCTCAAGTGCCTGGGTACCTGCCACCTATGGGGGGGACCCAGATGGAGTTCCAGCCCCCTGGGTTTGACCTGCACCCAGCACTTGCTGTTGTGGGTATTTGAGGATAGAAGCTCTTTCTCTCTGTCTCTCCCCTCCTCTCTCTCTTTCTCTCTTTCTCTCTATGTCTCTCTGTCTCTCACTGTCTCTCCCTCTCTCTGGCTTTCAAGTAGAAGAAATTAAATACTTAAACATCCTACAGTGTACATGACAGCTCCCACAATAAAGAATTATCCAGCCCAAAATGTTGATGGTGCCCAGGGTATGAAACCCTTATACCTAACATGCAGGAAGCAGGAACAGGCCTCAGGCAAAATCATGTGTCTTGATTCTCCCCCCAACAGCCTGTTTGGTTTGGAGGAGCCCTTGGACCTTCTTGACCATGGCTTCACTGTTATTAAACACAGAGGCTGGCCTGCATGGGGGTGGGGGTGCAATCCCTTGACTAGGTCCAGCTCTTCATTCTCAAAGCTGTCCAGAACAGTGCTTCTCCAAGGCCTACAGCCAGCATCTCCCACTTTAACTGTCCTGCTGCGGACAGGGAGGATGGGAATCCCAGCAGCTTTCTCAAAGCCCCATCACTCTTCTGTCATAAAGAGGAACAAAGCAGGGCCAGTGCTGTGGCATAGTGGATTAAGCCTCTGCCTGCGGCCCCCACATCACATATGGATGCCAGTTCAAGTCCTGGCTGCTCCTCTTATGATCCAGCTCACTGCTAATGGCCTGGGAAGGCAGCAGAAGATGGCTCAAGTGCTTAGGGACCCTGTACCCATGTGGTGGAAGACCCAGAAGAAGCTCTTGGCTTCAGATCGGCCCAGTTCTGGCCATCGTGGCCATTTGGGGAGTGAACCAGCAGATAGAAGACCTCTCTGTCTCTCCCTTTTTCTGTCTATAACTCTGCCTCTCAAAATGAATAAATAAATCTTTCTTTAAAATAAAGAAGTAAAAACAAACAGACAATAAAAGGAGCAAAGCTCAAAGTAGCTTGTTTCTCCACAACACCAGCCCCTGAAACAGCCCCCAAGAACCTCAGATCTCCTTCTGACACTCAAACCCTAGGATTCTATGCATTAAATGAAGCAAGCCGACATCAAGCCTTCTCAGGGGACAACAGTCAATCCCAGCACAACATGGCTGACAGAGAAGCTTCATTCCCAATGCTATGTTCTGCTTTCCAAAAACGCACAAGCAGGGAAGAAGAAGAAAAACAACAAGAAGAACAGCTTTACAATGAAAGTAAAAGAAAATAGCATGGCTGTAACCACATTCAACATACATATGTGGATTTTGCATTTCTATAATGCTTAGCAAGCCTGAAATTAGCCCACTACCCCAGCCCATCAGACAGACAGACTCAGGATTGAGCCACCGTTTTGGTTTTGCCATTTCCCAAAACTTTCCTGGCTCTAGCTATATGAGGGAACTTCAAAAACTATGTGGAACCTGGAATTAAATGGTATTTTTTGGGACCAAAATGCACCTTTTTCAAACATATACATAATTTTTTCACAACAGGCATTTTCTGTGAGTCTCCTGAAGACCCTTGAATGCACAAATCTCAAATTCATTTTGTACTGGAAGCAATCTTAGTTCTGTTTTTCCACCAACTTAAGTACCCTCCTATACACAATTCTGTGGAGGAGAGCAGCTTAAAAGAGAGTGATTTCCCCTCCCCACGCCCCATAACACCATGGTGTCCAGAACCAGGGAAGACGTGAGTTGTGTTACCAGAATCACCCACTTCAGGGGACAGCAGAGCGGCCCATGATCTCAACAGCTTCCACAAGTTCACCCTCGCACTCCCTCTTGGGAGATTCTGGGAGAGTGAACACTTCCCAGCCACGCTGCACAGGAATTCCATCTCCATCATTTACATGGCCAAGGTTCTCCTGCTGACTACCCCGGAGGAAGCTGCGAGGCTAAGGAGAGAATGAGACAAGGCTCCCAGAAGAAACAAGAAAGAAAATCCAAGAAGCTGTCCAGAGCTCAAAATCAATAGCACACAGAGTTGAGCACACTGCATTTGCTCAACACACACAAAACTCCACTCACCCCGTTTCCCGGCACATCCATCCCCCATAGCGCAGAGCAGAGAGGAGATCCACAGGCTATGGAGGGAGGAGGAGGGGAACCAGGGAAAACTCTTAGAGCAGTTACACAGGCCCCCACTCACACGCTGTCCCTTGGCAACAGAGAGTTAACATCCTGGGGCTCAACAAGCACAAATCTGAAATCATAATAAAGATGCAGAGGGATTTAGTGGGGAGCCCTCCCCTCAGCCACCAGAAGGAATGGCAAAAATGCAGAGTGAGTGCTGCAAGCCAGAACCATTGCATTTTCCTAACTGTGCAGAGCATTTGCATTTAAAATGAGCATTTCATCAGCCCTTCCAAGAAGACTGCTAACATTAACAAGAATAAAAGCAATTCTCCATAACACCGAATGTCTAATTATTCCAGCAAAAGTCTCTGGGTCGGGGTCTGCTAGCAGATCAAAGAGCGCTCCCAGCTAAGTGCACCTTCCGAGACAGGTGACCAGGCAGCTCTCACAACACCAGCAAATCACATGAACACCACAAAGACAAAAGTTACCTTTGTCCCCTCTTGCTCACGAAGCTCCCCTGGCATCAAACTGCACTATCTATAAAGGGACTTCAGAAAGTTTGTGGAGAAATGGAATTAAAAGATCGGGCAGTTTTGGGTGCCAGAATACAAAAAAGTGTTAGATCCATGTGAGTGTTTTTTCATAACACGCATTATTGTGTGAACTTTCTAAAAAGCCCTGGTAGGCACAGACTGTAGCATTTCTTTGCACACAGCTGACCCTTCCATCCCCACGTTCCACAGACTTTCTGAGGTTTCCTTGTTGGTCATTTCCCATGCATAAGCTGTATTAGGAAATCAAGATTGGTGTGAGAACTAAAGAGGAAATGAGTGAGCAGAGAAAATCTGGAAGGCATGTGTTTATTCCACCATGAGGAGCTGGAGTCTGACTGAGGCAGTGGCTGATGGCGGCAAACTACCCAAGGCTACCCCACCAGGAAGGAGACAGTTGGTCCTCCGGGACCTGTACATTCACAAGACTTCTCAGCAAAAACCAGAACAGTGATTTGAATTTTGAAGGAGGAGGGAGGGAGGCAGAGATGCAGAGAGGAAGCCCAGAGCGCATCTCACCAGTCCTCAGCCACCAGGCGTGCAAGAGGGAAAGTCGGTGGGTGGCTGTGGCCTTGCTCCCCAAGAGGGATACTGTCAAGTTTATTACGTACAGAGAAGCCTTTTATCTCCTTTACCCACCAATAATACTGCAGAGTGGAAAGCAACACTTAGAAAAACATCAGCAGAAGTTTAAGAAAGGGCTGCAGAGACCCAGGGCTGGGGGACAGGCAAGAGGGTCCTTGGGTCGGAAGGACAATCAGTGCACCCAGTAAGGCAGGAGCCTCGACCTGCCCAGAAGAGAGGGAAATCGTGGCAGCCTGCAGGGGTCTTCGCGCCTCCTTCCCCATCCATCACCTTGTGCGGGTAGCCACTCTGCAGTCAAGCTAAATTTTTACCAGAGCGAGACAATTTCCCAAGAAGGGCATTTTAATGCAAAAGGAGACACAAGGCAATGCCAGAGGAAGAGAAGTAATGGAGGACACTGTCCACCCTGCATGCAGTCTCTATGTGGCTTCCATTCCCAGCACAGGCCATGTAAGGCTGCATTAAATCTAAAGTCCTGCCAGAGAAGCCTGGACTGGACAGCAAGAGCCACACCCAGAGCTGCAAGAGTACTGCCCCACCCTTCTCCCAAAAACAAGGCGTCCCCTCTGGCTGAACACGCCTCCCTGAAATCCTGACACATGATGCTGCTCTGACAGCCAGGCCTGGCAAACTCCCAGTTTGGGAATCCAGGACCTAGACACCTGGGGAAGATGAGTCACTGGTTAAAAACCAGGAACCCAATGAGTAGAGCTGGTTTCCAAAACAGACAGCCCTAATAACATGCCCAGCTGCCCTCCCCTAGTGGACAGCCCCTGGGCCTTTCAGCAGACCCCAGGCAGCGGGGGAGAACAGAGAACAGAGAGCTATGCACATTGCCTGTCTTCTCCTGGGGCTTCAAACAGTTCACTGTAGGGCTCTTTCTCCCATCATTTAGTTTATCAAACCAACCAACCAAGCAACCTAACCAGACACAGACCTCCTTCCTGACTCCTATAGAGTAAGTTAAGCATCCCGGGTCCTAACTTCATTAGCTTGGACAGGGTCCAGCCAATACTTGGATTACTCTGTGCTGAGCAGGCCACCCTTGAGCCAGCAGCTCTCTAACAGAGTTCTGCGCATGCTCCCCCACCTCACCCACCCCCACTACCCCACATACCACCTGCATGGAGTATTACTGGCTTTTATCCAGGTCTTTGCTTCAAGGTCAGCTCTTCAGAGACCCACCCAAAACAGCTGCCCCCCACCATGTATCTCTCTGGCCTCTCCCTTGCCTTGGCCCGGAAGGTCTTGCTCCTGCTGCCTCCACAGGGCCTGGAGCAGAGCGTGACCCACAGCAGATTTTCGGTTATAACAATAAAACCCTCTCATGCACACTTTCACTCTCCATGGTTTGTTATCCCTGGTTAACCATGGTCCAAAAATATTAATAGTATCTGTCCAAATTCAGGAGTCAGAGACTATGTGTGCATAATTTTTATTATAGTATATTGTTATATTATTTACTATAAATCTCATACTGAGAATTTAATTTACAAATTAAACTCTATCATTTATGGAAAAAAAAAAAAGCATATGCAGTAGCACTACCTCTGATTTCAGAATGAAACCCCTGCCGATAAAGAAGCATTTGTGTATTTAATCAATGGGCGCCTGTGCTAGGACAGATAGATATACCTGAAATACTACAGCAAGGCATCAACCCACTCCCATCAAAAGGCATACATGAGATTATTCTTATCAGCTTTATCCATCAGAGTCACAATCTAGAAACCACCCAAATGCTCAGACAAAAGGACAGAAAGTAAGAACACCATCAATCAGTGCCACACTACAATGACAGCTCTGCAACTCCCAGGACAACAACGCACATGCATCTTACACACGTCATGCTCAACAACAGCAGCCACTAACGAGAGGACATGCTTGGCGAATCCACTTACACCAGGTTCAAAACCAGGCATGACGAAGTCAGGGCTGTGACTCTGGGGAGAGCGTGCAGTCCCTGGCTGTAGTCTTTAAGGGCCCTCTGAGGGTCTAGCCAAGTTCTTTTTCTTCACCTGGATGTAGGTTACCAAGGGAAGCTCATTTTTTTGTGTGAAAATCTATCAAGTTGTACCATGGCAATTTCTGTACTTCTGCATATTCTGTTTCAACAAAGTTTCATTACAAAGAAAACATATCCACAGTCACCATGAGATTCCTTCCTCCTTACAAAGGGTAGCTACAGTCTGACAGGATTGGCATCTGACATGGAGTGTCCTCTCGCTGAGTAGGAGGCAGCACCTGCTCCTTCATGCAGGACCATTCAGGTAGCTGTCCAGGTAAGTTTCAACGCAAAAATGACTGAATCTGAAACCCACAGGATACCTGTCTGGCTGCTACAATCCTTCTTCCCCCATCAGCCCCAGAAAGGCAAACCTGGATCCTAATAAATCCTAGTGGCCTTAAACAGAAACAGGTGGTAGGAATGCTGTTCCTGCTGGATGCTGTTGCAACACCTGCACAGGCATCTGAGCCCAACTCTGCACGTGGCCCAGTGACCCAACACCCTGGGTCACACCAGATGGAAAAAACAACCCTCAACAGTCACCTGATACTTCTTTTCAATAATTTCCTCTTTCCAAATTGTTTCATGAAAATTGATGCTCAATGAGAAACCCTTCTTTCAGGCAGGAAAGTAAAAACAATCAACAATAATGGCCTCAGTGCCAGCTCTGTGACATATAGGGTAAAGCCTCCACCTGCAGTGCCAACATCCCATGTGGGCGCCAGTTCGAGTCCCGGCTGCTCCACTTCCAATCCCGCTCTCTTCTACGGCCTGGGAAAGCAGTGGAAGATGGCCCATGTTCTTGGGCCCCTGCATCCACGTGGGAAGACCAGGAGGAAGCTCCTGGCTTCAGATCGGTGCAGCTCTGGCCATCGCAGCCAATTGAGTGAACCAGCAGATGAAAGACCTCTCTCTCTGCCTCTCCTTTTCTCTCTGTATAACTCTGACTTTCAAATAAATAAATAAATCTTTAAAAAAAAAAAGTTAATGGCCTATCAGCTCAGTCCAAAGCTTAAGACCTGAGACAGTTCAATAGCCCCAGGCCAACCACGACCTAAAGGACATTCCCAGAACAGAATCACAAGAGGCCCGACTGGTCCCCAGGACAACTATAAAGAGGCAATCAAGGCAACAACAGGTTCGCATGTTCTTTGGCATCAACAGGCCCAAATAACTGCCTTAATGTCAACCTGAAAACTCAACTTCAGCCTTGACTTACCCAGCATACCTATGCATGTACATTCATAGGCTCATACACACATCCCTACCGCAAACTCTAGTTAATCTTCCTCTTTTTTTTTTTGACAGGCAGAGTGGACAGTGAGAGAGAGAGAGACAGAGAGAAAGGTCTTCCTTCCTCTATTTTAAATTAAATAGGAGTCAAGGCTTGAGGAATAGTATGAAGGTAGAGTAACTGACTTTTCATCAACCACACTCATGGCCTTCAAGTAGCTTCATACAGAACCCTTCTCCCTCCTCAACACTGGAGAAGTCTTCCAGGGATGGAATAGGAATAGGAATAGCCATGACCGACCAACCAATCTCTGTGATGACCATCAACATGCCCAGCTTGGAACAAGAAATTACAAGCACACAAGGAAGCAAGTCGCCAAGTTACAGAAATTCCAGACTTGCTTTTTCTAAGGCCCACTTCAAGGGATCAGCGAGGGGGAGAGGGGTCATTCCCCACTTCAGCACGGGAAGAAGATGGAACTAGGTCCCAGCACAAGACCAAGCTTTGTCAGGATTCACCATGGCCATGCGACCATGCGAACCCTGGCTCCAACCACTGAGATGCCAGTGCAACCACAGAGGAGCTGCTCTGGGAGCTGTCGGCCAGTAAAGGCTCCATTGTGAACTCCTATGAGAATTTCCAAATCCCAAGAAAGGGAAGCCAAGGCCCACACCTGCTGGTGAGTGACAACTGACCAACAGGCCACCATCATTTAAGAAACCCTGCTGCAGCTGAACTGTGTATCCCCCTAGAATCCACATGGAAGCTCTGAGCCCAGTGTGATGGCACTGAGACATGAGCTCTCTGCCAGGCAATCAGGTTAAGAGAAGGTCCTCATGGCAGGATTGGTGCTCGGAACTCCTGCTCACACCTACCCCCTTCTGCCTTCCTCTGCTGCATGAGGACACAGGAGGAGGCCACTGTCCATAAGCCAGGAAGAGAGCCCTCACCAGAAGCCAACCACGCCAGCACTGGCAAACTCAGGCGTCCAGTCTCCAGAACTGGGAGCAAGGTCATTTCTGTCGTTCCAGCCTTGCAGTCCACACTATGTTGCTGCCACAGCCCCTCCTACCTCAGGTTCCCACCCTCCAGCTTGGTGCTCTGAGGCCAGGGTGTCAAGGAGCCCTCATAGTCTCATTCCTGCTAGAGGGCAGTAGGAGGGGGCAGAGCTGGGCAGTAGGATACTTGTGATGGTAAGCCGCAGGGAACCTAGTCAGCCACCAAACCTTTGTGTCTGTCGCCTCTGGAAGCCACTGCCTATATGATAAGCCCGTGTTCCCATCCCTGACATGGGGGATCTAAAATTAGCTCAAGAGAGTCTACTCAGCTCTTTGTCTCCAACAGGGCCCTGGTACGTGTCACTACCCCCATTGGCAGTAACTCATCTTGGGAGTGCTATAAATACCGCCTCAGCCTACCCGATGTGAAGTATGAATACCAGGAATGGTTTCAGGGTTTCCAGGCACTGGCTATGTGACAGGGGTGTCAAATTCAAAGTCTCCTGCACAACATGCTGATCTAGATCACACATGCATCCCTCGGGCCCAGCCACGCTTTGAAACCATGGGCAGGACCTCGTACAGCAGAGTACACTGCCCTCCATGTGCAGCTGTCCCCTGGTCCAACATCCACAAGCCGTGTCCCGTCTTCCACCCAATGGCTGGCAAGAATGACTCCAAGGTCTCATTAACTCTGACTTACAAATAAATAAACCTTTAAAAAGGGGTGGAGGGGGGGCAGGGAGCGCCAGGGTTGTACTGTAACAGAGAAAGCTACCGCCTACAACACCAGCATCCCATATAGGTGCCGGTTTGTGTCTCAGCTGCCCCACTTCTGATTGAGTTCCCTGCTTATGGCCCGGGAAAGCAGTAGAAGATGGTCCAAGTGCTTGGGCCCCTGCACCCATGTGGGAGACCTGGAAGAAATGGCTGACTTTGAATCAGCCCAGCTCTGGCAGTTGCAGCCCTCTGTGGAGTGGGCCAACAGGTAGAAGATCGCTCTTTCAAATAAATAAATAAATCTTTAAAAAATGACGCTAAGGGACACAAGTTTGAGACCACAGAAGAAGATAAAAGAGGTTTATGTCTTCTTAGTTGCATCTGACTCTGAGCTTCCGAGGACTGAAGCCCTAAAACAAAAGGCTGAGAAGCAGCAGGTGCTCCTTGGAGGACCCAAGGTTGTCAGCTGTCCCCACTGTGACGTGCAGTCAATAGGTTCTGAAGAGATGTTTATGGCACCAACTTCTAGGGATCACAACCACACAACCCTGACTGCTAGGGACTAAGTCAGCTGCGCTTGCCTAGATCAAGGAGCCAGGCAGCCTTCCAACACCTGCGGAGAGGTTAGGCCCAGCACAGTGAACAGGTGGAGGGGAGGAGAGGGGAGAAGGGCTTGAGAACAGAACCCTGGAAGATGGAGACAAGAGGGACCTCAGAGGAGCACCGGGGAGACGGCCAGAGGTACAAGGCAGCAGGTGCTAAGAGGATGATAAACTTGAACCTTGAAGGGCAGCCATGGAGGCAGCTCCTGGGAGCGGCTGTGAGCTAGCTGCAGAGGGGCGGCTGAGGCCTTTCCGAGCAGTGCTCCATGGTGCAGCGGTCACTGCCCAAGTGGAGCGGCAGCAACCAGAAGCACAGGTTACTCTAACAGTTTGCCAACAGACACCTCACAGCAGACACCAGGCCAGTGGCGAGAAAGGACAATCGCACCACTGCCCACAGACGCTGCAGGCCCAGACTTTCTGCAACCTCTGCGCTCCGACTTTCTCCCCACTGTGCCTTCCCACCCTTGTGCCCACTAACTGTGTCTCCCATCCACTCTCGACATCTTCCGGACCGACCTGCAGGCTCAGCTGAAGCTGCACCTTCGTGAACCCCTCCCTGCTGGACACCCCTTTCCTGATCTGCACAGAGCTCTGTTTGTGTCTTCCCATCTAATCACAAACTCCGGCCACAGCAAGGTCTGTATTTCCTTCAGTAGGTGCCATAATCCTTTGCCCAGGGCACATTCACAAAAAGAGCAGTAAATTGAATAACATGTTTTGTTGGTTTTTTTTTTTTAAGATTTATTTATTTGAAAGGCAGAGTTACAGAGAGAGACAGAGACAGAGAAAGGTCTTCCATCTGCTGATTCACTCCCAAAATGGTTGCAACAGCCAGAGCTGGGCTGATCCAAAGCCAGGAGCTTCTTCCAGGTCTCCCACACCGGTGCAAGGGCCCAAGCACTTGGGCGATCTTCTACTGCTTTCTCAGGCCATAGCAGAGAGCTGGATCGCAAGTGGAGCAGCCAGGACTCGAACCAGTGCCCATACGGGATGCCAACACTGCAGGCAGTGGCTTTACCCACTATGCCATAATGCCGGCCATAACATGGTTTTCTTTGAAGACAGTTACTTTACTTTTTCCCTCTCCTTTGCTCAAATTCCTTCTCCTCAGTAACAGAGCTAACTGCCCTCACCGCCACCCCAATGTCAAGTTCTTGCCCAGCGTATTTGATTCTGTCAGCCCCCAGGGGGAACAGAAGGGAAGCTGGATCTGCACAGAGCAACTTGGGGGCAGAGAAGTGGCAATGCCAGTGTCAGTCTTGTCTTTCTCTGCACCACCTCCTCCCAGGGTCAGAGGCAGGCAGAGCCTTGGGCAGAATGTTCTGGAAGCCATCTCGAAGACATTTATCCCAAGGAGCTCTGTGCTTCCTAAGCTACCCCAGTCACACCTCCTCTGAAGGGCTGAGGAAGGAAACAAGCCTTCCAGGGTCACAAACTGAGTAGCCAGACCCCTGGCCAGAGCACCAGCAGCCCTGCCAGAAACAGGCCCCAAAGTAGCCTTCTTCCCAGCTCTGTGCACAAGACGCCTGCACAGTGAACCTGACCTCCCTGGTATGGGGGACAAATAGCTGAAGCTCACTCTGGGAGTCCCAAGGGCCCCGGGGCCTCCCTTCCTGCCTTTTCCACGCTGCTCTGTAAACTGACACCAGTGGAAAGGGAACATCCGGAGGATAGAGTTGAGTCACTAAGTATTGCACAGCTCCCTCAGAGGAAGAGAACGGCCAAAACGAGCCACAAATTGCTAGGACTTCAAAACCCCAGAATAAAGTGTGTCTGCCTCTGCGCTGAAGGGAGCACCACGTGCACCCGTCTCCTTCTGAGCGACGGAGGCTCCAGACGCAGGGAGCCTACCCACACTCTCCCTCAGGCTGCAGCGAGGGGCATCCGGGGGTGGGGCTGGCCCTGGGCAAACAGCACCAGATACGGAGTTCTCCACCTCCCCACTGGCAGCCACAGGAGGGCTCACACCGTCTGCATATCCTAAGAACTATCATTTTCTGTCCTCCAAAACACTGAGCAAAAAGTACACGAGCCGCGGGAACCGAGATCCAAGGCGGGGGGGGGTGGGGGAGGGTACATGCCAAAGAGTCACAGCAATGGCAGAGCCCAGAGCAATCCAAGGCCAGTCTGACTCACTGGGCACAGGCACTGGGCATCCGCTCCATCTTTGCTGGATTCTCACACGGGAGGCTGACTCAAAGCACCACTGAAAAAATAAATCCGAGGACAGTGGACGGTTGAACAGGAAGGGATAAGAGGGAAACTCAGAGTCAAGTTTCAATTATTCTCACTACATCTAAATCGCCTCCCCACAGCTGGCTCAGTCAGTCACCAACATAAGCCACAGCCGGGAGCAGACCCACGACAGCTCTGGGAACTGCTCCCAGCCTGCCTCGCTGGGTCCCCACTGGCAGCCAGATACCTCAGCATCCACACGGGAATAAAGGACCTTTCCCAAGACTCACATTTTCAACACCTGCCACATACACAGCCTCACCATCAGGTACTAACCAATAACACTTGTAAGAGCCAAGCTCTTAACATTCTACCAAAAATTAAGCTTACAATGCCAAATCACCCCCTTCTCTGTGCCATCCAATTTACTCATTTTTGGCGATCTTTTATTTTTACTTTTAAATTTTTATTGATTTTCAATTGTATTTGAAAGGTAGAAAGACAGCTCTTCCATCTGTTGGTTCACTCCCCAAATGCCCAAAATAGCCAGTTTGGGGCTAGGCAGCTCAATCCAGGTCTCCCACAGAGACAGAGACCCAGCTACTTCAGCCATCAGCTTCCACCCAGGTTGCGTATTTATAAGAAGCTGGAATCAGAGGCAAAGTCAGGACTCAAGGCAGGCACTCTGTCAAGGGATGAGGGCATCCCAGGCACTTTTTAGTAACTGCCAAAATCCTCTGGCCAAGCCCAGGGCCTGCCTTTTACTGACAAACTACCTCATTTTTGTGCTTACCATGGGATCACCCAGATTGAGCAAGTAAAGCCTCAAGACACCCAGCTAAATTTGGATTTCAAATAAACCTTAGATAGTCAGTCAGTCAGAGCACATCCGATACAGCATTTGGGACACGCACAGTAAAACATCAGTCACTGTTTATAAGACTGCAGTTCAACCGTATTTTACAGGGCAATCCTAGGTCACGATCATTCCAGAGAGAACACCAGAGCTTCGACACAGATAGAAGGAAATCTGGAAAGCTCCCAGCTATTGGCTGGTTCATTCCACAGGGAGGAATAACTAACACAGCCCACTGGCCCCGCCTTCCTGGGCAACAACCAGGATGTGCAGAAGGGAGGAAGAAGCCACAGGAAACCAGAGTCCATTCATCTCTACTTGACTCAGTGGGCTAACTGAGAAATGTCAACTTAAAAACACAAGCCCGACACCAAAGGACAAAGAATGCATAACAGTGCTTCAAAACGTATGGGGGTAAATGGAACTAAAAGCTAAGTTTATTCTGGTGCAAAAAAATGTGGAAATTCATTTATTGTCTTTCATAATATGCATTTTCCATGAACCATCTACAGAACCCTCATGTGCACAGATTTCAAGTTATTTTGCACCAAAACCAGTACCTTTTAATGCAGTTTTGGGAGTGCTGCATACAATGCCACTTACACGAGGTAGCTAGAGTTGTGAGAATCAGAGATAGAAAGGAGAATGTGCTTGCCAGGGTCTGGCGCACAGAGGGAATATGGAGTCAGTGTTGAACAGTGCAGCTTCAGGGTGGGACGAAGCACTCTGTAGACAGACCATAGCAACGGCTGTATTACAATGCCAGCAATGGCAGTCTTCTTAATGCTACTGAACACTCAAATGATCCAATGGTTAATTTTACATTATGCATATTTTACTGTAATTTGTTTTTAAACAAGCTAATTCCTTCTCATTTCCAGCTTGTCTAGGGAGGAGGTTGGCAATTCGGTGAACTTTCTGTACGGCCAGCTGGTTCCCACCCATTGGGCCCCAGCGTGTCCTATGGAAGCAGCCTCACAGCCCTCAGTGTGTTTTAGGAGCTGAGCATCATCCTAGGCAGAGCTGCAGCAAGCCCTGGCATTCCAGGAACAGAACGCACGAGAATCAATAAAGCTCATCGGCACAGGCCCCAGGGAGGTGTGTGGGCTGGTGAAACCCAGGCATCTGAAGAAGGTTCCCCGGCCTTGGCAGCAGACCACTCCTTTATCCCAAGAACATCACACACACACACACATGCTGGGTGCCCCAGAGTAGGTGCTACAACAAACGTGACCTTTGATCTAAACTATGATCTAAAACACAGGGTCACCTGTGTTGAAAGGTGTTAAGACTTAAAACCAGACCTGGGACTGCAGATGTGGCTCTGACGTTCATCAGCAGAACTACACCTCCTGACAGAGCCAAGGGCTAGGAAGCACTCTTGCCTTCTTGAAGCCCAGGAATCTCTGTGAAGGTCCCGAGGTCAGCTGGAAACAGCAAAGAGCCCCCTCCCCACAGCCCTGGGTAGCTGCAGGAAAGGTAAGCAGGGCCATGTATACAACTCCTCTTAGGAACGCAGTCTCCTCAGTGGCCCTTTCTTGCCTGCCCCACACTGACCCACCACACTGATAAATGCTCCCAACATCAGGCCCTAGACTCAGGGGTAGTCAGCAACTTCAGGGACCAGCTCTCGGACACCTTGGACCTCAAAATCACATAGGTGAATCCTAGTCCCCTTCCTGAGTTCTGCCCTGGGTACACAGAGGAACTCAGCAACCTTCAGGTTCAGCAAGAATCTCAGGCAATTGTAAATGCAGGGATCCTTAGACCATACATTCAAACCATAAAATAAGAGGCTGGCATTGTGGCACAGTGGGTTAAGCTGCTGCAGGTGACGTCAGCATCCCATATCAGCACCAGTTCAAGTCCCGGCTTCTCCATTTCTGATCCAGCTCCCTGCAAATGTGCATGGGAAGGCACCAGGAGATGGCTCAAGTGCTTGGGCCCCTGCCACCTATATGGTAGAGTCAGATCGAATTCCAGGCTCCTGGCTTCTGCCTGACCCAGCCCTAGCTCATTCAGGCAATTAGGGAGTTAAACAGCAGATGGAAGATCTCTGTCTCTCAACAATCCAACATGGGAAGTGAGATACACAGCAGATCCATAGAATGGCAGATGTCCTAAACAGCACTCTGGCCTCAGAATCAGCCCTTAAGGCATGCGGATCCAGCTGAAATGCCCATGAGAGTATTTCAGGCATGGAAAGCCAAGACACTCTGGGGGAAAAAAAAAAAAAACTAAATGAAAGATCTCCGCGAGTGAGATCCCAGTGGAAAGAACGGGTCATCAAAGAAGGAGGTACCTTTCTCTGAAGGGAGGAGAGAACTTCCACTTTGACCATGGCCTTGTCTAAATATGATCAGAGTCGGTGAACTCAGGGGGCTTCCATAGCCTTGGCAACTCATGACAAGAGCCTAGGGTGATTACTGATGCCATAAACAAGAGTGCCAATTTGTTAAGTCAACAACAGGAGTTACTGTGCACTTACTCCTCATGTAGGATCTTTGTCCTTAATGTGCTGTACATTGAGATTTAATGCTACAACTAGTACTCAAACAGTATTTTTCACTTTATGTTTCTGTGTGGGAGCAAACTGTTGAAATCTTTACTTAATGTATGCTAAACTGATCTTCTGTATATAAAGAGAATCGAAAATGAATCATGATGTGAATGGAAGGGGAGAGGGAGTGGGAAAGGGGAGGGTTGCGGGTGGGAGGGATGTTATGGGGGGGGAAGCCATTGTAATCCATAAGCTGTACTTTGGAAATTTATATTCATTAAATAAAAGTTAAAAAAAAAAAAGATCTCTGTCTCTCCTTCTAACTCTCCCTTTAAAATAAATATATACATCTTCTTTTTTAAAAGAACGTAAAATAAGGGTATCGGGGTGGGCATTTAGCCTCGCTGTTAAGATGCCAGGTAAGGTGCCCTCGTCTCTTATTGGACTCCTGGCTCCTTCCTAATGCAGTCCCTGGTAGATAGTAAATGATGGCCCAAGTAACTAAGTGCCTGCCACCCCAATGGGAGACCCAGGGTGTATGCCCCACTCCTGCCTTTGAACCCAGTCACTGGGGGCACTTTAGGAGTTAAATAAATATTTTAAAGTAATAAGCCATGGTGAGCATGATCTGAGGTTTTTTAAAAAATTTGAAGACTATTTAATGTCGTGGGGGAAGGCTCACAGATGTTAGGTGAAAGTTTCTATCCTGTAAGGGAAAATCTATGCAGAGCATGTGTTCATATGTAAACTCCACCTGTGCCCAAGTTAACTTAAGAATAAGTCTTAGAGGCTCGTGTGGTGGCACAGTAGCTTAAGTCACCACATGCAACACCAGCTTGGCAGAGTGCCAGTTTGAATCCGGCTGCTCACTTCCAATCTAGCTCCCTGCTAATGCGTCTCAGAAAGTAGTAGAAGACAGCCCAAGTACTTGGGTCCCTGCCACCCATGTGAAGACCAGGATGGAGATCCCAGCTCTTGACTGCAGCCTGGCCAGCCCTGGCTGTTGTGGCCATTCGGGGAATGAACCAGCAGATAGAAGATCTGTGTCTTTTCCCAACCTGTTGCTCTGCCTTTCAAATAAATAATAAAACCTTAAATAAATCTTCTATGAGCATGGTGATTGTACTAAGCCATCAGTTTATGGATCCGTCTCCTGGCTCAGCCTCCCTGGCCATGTTCTAGAGACCTTCAGTCTCCTGCCTCCACCCCAGGATGACATTGAGGAGGTGGGGTAGAGAAGAACCTCTCAGGCAAGGGTTCTGTTCTAAATCTTAGCCCAAGAGTGAGAACTCCAGGACCCCAAAGACCCTGTGAGAAACCGGCCTGTGAGGCAGAGATGCTGCAGGACACCGTGGAAAACAACCCAAGAAAGGGAAGCTGGAGTTTGGGTACACAGGTGCCTGGAGGAAGCCAAGCCTTGCAGGTTTGTGAACACGAGTGACAGCAGCACTCAACTCAGCCATGCAGCACTGCTCCAGCAGGAATCCAAGCCCTTTCCCAACCAGGACAGGGAGGCAAGAGGGTGGCTAGCAAAAACAAAGATGGCAAACACGGAACCTCACACCTTTGTGCAACATGGCTGCTTCCCCGCCTTCTCTATATGTAGTGTTCACCAAGGTTCTGTTTGTTTTTGATGTGCTTTTGTTTGGCTAGTTTCCTGATTTTGTTTATTGACATGCAGTAGTTGTATATATTTGTGGGCCACAATGTGATGTTTTGATCCATGCATTCATTGGGAATGTGGCACTTGAGGGACAGTGGCTCTGGACAATGGCACAGTCCTGATATAGAAGGTGTTACACAGAGATTTCTAGTTTCCTGCTTTCTGCCAACCTCGCTTCTTTCTGGGCTATCAGGAATCTACTCCAGCACCAAGGCTCTTGGCAGCAGAGAGAGAAAGGGGAAGAAAGCACTCCAGCATTAGGACCAGACTCTGATAATAGTCACCTCCCAAATCAAAAAATGCAAGCCAGGCATCCTGTGTTCCCAGGCCCATTCAGGGCAAGTCGACTGTACCAGGCAGCCCTCCACCTGTCACCCACCACTGCCCGTAGGCCCCTCCTCACAGGGCTCACTGTTCCTCCAAGGCTACTACTGCTAAGTTAAGCCCCTGCCTTTTAGGTCTTGAAAATTAATGCTTTCTGACAGTATTTTTCCCACTGCCAAAGATTTAATACCAAGCTTTCACTATTTCATATTAGAATCAGTTATCATTTTCACTCTACATCAAAAGCTAATTTCCCCTAAAACTGCAGAGCTGAGACAACACTGAGGAGTAAGAAGTCAGCTGCCTGGCAAAATTCTGGAAATAATTCCCTCTCTCTGAAGAGAGGCCCCCAAGACAAAGAAAAGCAAAGACACTGGAAGAGAAGTCTCCATCTTCGTCATCTGGCAACAGGATCAGTGACTTCTTTTAATTTTTATTTTATTACTTAAAAGGCAGACAGAGCAGACATGAGCCAACAAAACAGAGATCTTCCATCAACCAGTTCATTCCCCCAAATATCTACAACCACCAGGACTAGACCAGACTGAAGCCAGGAGTCTGTAACACCATCTGGATCTCCTATGTAGGTGGCAGGAACCCAAGTAGCTGAGCCATCACTGCTGCCTTCCAGTGTGCATATTATCAGGAAGCTGGAATAAGGAGTAGGGCCAGGACTCAAACCCAGGCACTCCAATATGTGGTGGGGGCATCCCAAGAACATTTTTTTTAAGATTTATTTTATTTATTTGAAAGACAGAGTTATAGAGAGAAGTAGAACCAGAGAGAGAGGTCTTCCATCCACTGGTTCACTCCCCAGATGGCTGCAATAGCCAGAGCTGCGCCAATCCGAAGCCAGGAGCCAGGAGCTTTCTCTGGGTCTCCCACACAGGTGCAGAGGCCCAAGCACTTGGGCCATCTTCTACTGCTATCCCAGGCCACAGCAGAGAGCTGGATTGGAAGAGGAGCAGCCAGGACTAGAACTGGCACCCATATGGGATGCCGGCGCTTCAGACCAGGACTTTAACCCAATGTGCCACAGCGCCGGCCCCCCAAGAACCATTTTAACCATTCCACCAAGTGCCTGCCCCACATGAGTTGCGCTTCAACATTGTAAACTAGGTCAGTCAGTCCTTAGGATTCTGGGCTTCAAAAGTACCTTCTAATATCAGATTTGGGATAACAAACTCAAGACACCATCTGAATTAGTATTACTAATACCTGGAGTTTATTTCTAATATTTTCTATCAAATAGCTATGCCCTCCTAACAAAAAGCAAACTCAGCATTTCTGTGATTAAAAATAAGCTGTACCATAGGACTGCAACGTAAACATCTTTGTCCCCCATGGACTTCACGTTTTGTAGCCCTTCATCAGAAGTCATCAAGCCGTCATCTCCCCATGAGGAATAAAGCCACGTAGGTTTTACAAAAGAAATGGGAAGAGCAAGCACAACAGGATGAACCGAGCACAGAGGCGAGGGGCACAGCCTGTCCACAACTCTTGCCTCCTGGGATCACTCTAACATGACCACACATTCCTAGAACAACATTTGCAAATGAGTGACTCAATTCGTTACCTGCTACCAAACGCTATACGGCCTTGGGAGGTACTCATTTGAAAGACGCTGTATGGAATTAGGTTCCTGACAACTGAGAACTCTATTACTGTTCGATGCTGTGGCCTAGAGTCTCCAGCACAGCAGTCTCCCAAGCCTTCCCCAGGGCATCCCTGGATCCAAAGGCGTCAGTGAAATCTAGGTCAGGCAGGTCCGTGAGGCTCATGGGGCAGCGAGAGTCAGGCTGGTTCCGCTCGAAGTTCACCTCCTAAGTCCATGACCTTAGGGCTTGTTGGACATACAGATTCCTGGGCCCCATTCTGAAGGCCACTAATTCCAAGGCAGCCAGCCCTGGAGCCAACTTACCGCTGCTCCATCCTGGCCCACTCAGAGCAGTAGCCAAATTCTATTTTTGTGCCATGAGCCACTCAGAGAAGCAGGTCACAGCGTGTAAGACTAGACATGAGCTTGCTGCGACTGCAGCAAAAAGAGAAAAGTGGGTGGGCATTAGGCACAGTGTTTCAGTCATCCCAGGCATCCACACCCTGGACCAGAGCGCCTGGACTGAAGTCCCAGCTCTGCTCTCCATCCCAGCTTCCTGCTCATATGCACATGGGAAGCAACAAATGATGGCTCAAGTCCCTGGGTCCCTGCTGTCCATGTGGGAGATCCAAACCAAGTTCCTGGCTCCTGGATTCAGCCTAGCATAGACCCAACTGCTGGGAGTAAAAAAAGCAGAAAGACAAGCTCTCTTCCTGCCATTCAAATAAAAGTTTTTTTAAAAAAAAATACAAGAAGTTTATAACTATAAAGCTGTATAGTTCTGCATATATTTCTACAGACCTACTTCTAAGGGTATGGTTTAAAAACTTGCCATGGGACCTCAAAACCCATTAAGCTGGGTGGTAAAAATGCCATCTTAAGTGTTAAAGTGACCATATTAAGTGTTACTTAAGTGTAAAGGGATCATATAAACAAGATCAAATGTCTGGTAATAATAATAGAATTAAAAAGGAGAGACTGTTCCAACATGGGAAGCAATCCACACAGTAGACTCATAGAATGACAATTGCTTTAAACAGCATTCTGACCTCAGAATCGGACCTTAAGGCATTCTGGTCTGGCTGAAAAGCCCATGAGAGCATTTCAGGCATAGAAAGCCAAGACCCTGTGGCAAAAAAAATCCTACATGAAGGATCTCTGTGAGAAAGACCTCAGTGGAAAGAAGTGGCCATCAAAGAGGAGGTACTTTTCTCTGAAGGGAGGAGAGAACTTCCACTTTGCTTATGGCCTCGTTAAATACTGATGGAGATTGTGGATTCAAAAGGCTTCCATAGCCTTGGCAGCTCTTGTCAAGAGCCTCGGGAGATCAATGATGTCATACATAAGAGTGTTAATTGTTAAATTAACAACAGGAGTCACTGTGCACTTACTTGCCATGCAGCACTTCTGTCCTCAATAGGTTATATTATGAGAGTTAACTGTAAAACTTGTTCTCAAACAGTTGTGTGTGTGTGTATGTTTGTGTGTGTGTGTGCAAATCACTGAAATCTTTACTTAGTATAGAGTTAGTCTTCTGTGTACAAAGTTAATTGAAAATGAATCTTAATGGAGAATGGGACTAGGAATGAGAGAGGGAGGAGCAGGTAGGTTGGGAGTAGGAGTGGGTGGACAGGTGTGGTGGGAAGAATCACTATAGTCCTAAAGTTGTACTTATGAAATTTGTACTCATTAAATAAAAGATTTCTTTGGGAAAAATAAAAATTAAAAAAATAAAATACAAAGACACATGACCAAGGGGGCAGGGAGTTCAGTGCTTCCTGTATTCTCAGCAGAGTTGGAACTTGAGACATTACTTCTGTCCAAGGAGCTCTTCTAAGAAGGAAGACTAAGGGTGAGAGGCTTCAAAGACAGTGACCGCGGTCCCCTTGCCTCATTCCATCTGTGCCCTTGTGTTGGCATCTCAGCCACAACCTGTTTCCAGATCTCCCTTCCCATCCTCAGCAACCATGTACATCCATGCCAGCATTCAGGGTTCAGCTGGAATCCCAGCACCTCCCATGGCCATCTAATCCAAGTTGAAACCACCTCCTCCTACCTTTCATCCCAACACACTTATCATTAATGGCAACTTTCCAAGTGGCATCCATTCACCTGGGGAATAGTCCCTGGTTAAATCACTGGTGATCAAGTCAAACTTTGGCCTCTGTCCTTCCCTCTGTCTTTCAGTCTAGTAGAACTGAACTCTCAAACCACAGAACTGATGCTGTCACAAGACAGTGTCAGAATAGAGCTAAATTAGCAAATACCCAGCTGGCATCTGCTGGAGAATATTCTGGAGAATTGCTTACTACGTTAGGCAAAACCCAACACACATTTGACTGGGAATTATGGAATAACCAAGAGAACAATAAAAAAAAAAAAAAAAAAAGATGTTTTCCAACTTCAGCTTGCCTCAGTTTTCTATTTACCTGTTTTCTGGGTGCTATCTTTGAGAATATAAAATTCACACAAGGCCCTGGAGGGATCCTGAAGCTGTAACATCATAGCTTCATGGGATCCACCCCTGTCTGGACTGGACCCACCACCTGACACCTCACTAGCCCAGTGGAGCACAAAGCAGCAAACACTGATCCCAGAGCATGAACATGACATAGGCAAGAAGTAAGGAAAGCACTTGGTAAGTAGGCCATCTATTATCCACCAAAGTGACCATATCCAGGACCTGGCTTTGCTTCCATGGGCTACTTTCCAATGATACAAATAGCCTTGCTTTATAGACTGTTTCCTCCAGAACAGAATTTGCTGTCACAGTCATTCACCTGTGCTTTTGACATCTGCTGAGCACCACATGGGAAAGATACAAAAATGGCTGAAATGGCCTCAAGGAAGTTAACTTTGGAAGGGTTAAGACAAGGACACCTGGCTCACATGCAGCTAGCATGACAGCTCCATTTTAGAAATGAGGTATCAATCCCCAGTAGAAGCACAATGGTCAATAACTCCTGCTATGACGACCCAGGAAGCCATAGCCAAGGGCAAGACAGGGATGGGAATAGAAGAGAATAGAGACAGAAAGAGGTTGCCATGGAAATCAGTGCTCACCAGAGCAGAGGAGGGCAGCCAGTACTGTCCTCTCAGTCCCTAGGCACAAAGCTACCTGGCGATTCTTAAGATTGGGGTCTACTCTAGAAGAAGTGCTCTCTGTCATTGACTATTTACTGATCTGTATGCAGGACCGTGCACTGGCCATGCTCACCATGCACCTCAACCAAATCAAACACACACTATACATTTAGGCAAGGAGAGGGGAAGTTATGCAAGAATTATGGACAATTTCAATCTCAAATTGAAATACAAAGAGTTTCTAAAGGCAAGGTACGGGGCAAAGCATTGTGGTACAAAGGGTTAAGCCACAGCTTTGAATCCATATCAGAGTACCTGGGATCGAGTTCTGCCTCTGCTTTCAATCCACTTATCTGCTAACGCACCTGTAAGGCAGCAGATGATAACAAAAGTATTTGAGTTTCTGAAACCCAGGAGCGATACCCCCCATGAGTTCTAGCTTCCTGCCTTTGGCCTGGACCAGCCTTGTCTGTTAACAGGTATTCAGAGAGTGAACCAGAAGAAAGAAGTGCTCACATGCTCTTTCTCTTTCCCCTGTCCTCTGTTATTCTTTCAAATAAAGAAATAAATAAATCTTAAAAAAAAGGCAAAGTATACTATGAATCTTTCAATTCAGCATTACATACTAAAATCTAAGTTACTGTCTTGTCTGTTTTCTGTAGCTACAACAGAGTATCATAAACTGGGTAAATTATTTAAAAATATACATTTATTTGATTCACAATTCAAGAGCACGGTGCCGGCATCTTGGCGAGGTCCTTCAAGTTGTTTCATAACTTGGCAGAAGGGCGAGCAAAAAACTTCAAGACAGAGATAAAGAGGGGCTCAAACGCATCTTCTAACAAGCCCACTCCTTCTGTCACAACATTAATCTCTTCATAAGGTCGGAGCCCTCAGGGCTTCCCTCACCTCCTAGTATGACCCACCTCCCAACACAGCTTCCTGGAGGATTAAGTTTTCAAACCATGAACTTTGGGGGAACCTATTCAAATCATGGCAGCTAGAACTACATCTGAGAAGTGGAAAGAATAGGAAGGCCCATGAGGGTGGCAAGACAGGCAAGCACAGCACAGGGTCTGGAAATATTTTGGGCTCTTTAAGAACATCTTTCGAGGCCGGCGCTGTGGTGTAGCTGGTAAAGCCAGCACTGGTTCGAGTCCCGGCTGCTCCACTTCCAATCCAGTTCTCTGCTATGGCCTGGGAAAGCAGTGGAGGATGGCCCAAGTCCTTGGCCCCTGCACCCATGTGGGAAGACCTGGAGGAAGCTCCTGGCTTCTGGCTTCAGACTGGCACAGCTCTAACCATTGCAGTCATCTGGGAAGCAAACCAGCATATGGGAAGACCTCTCTCCCTCTCTGCCTCTCCTTCTCTCTCTGTGTAACTCTGACTTTCAAATAAGTAAATAACATCTTAAAAAAAAAATCTGTCAGGGCTGGCACTGTGGCATAGTGGGTAAATCCCCCGCCTGCAGTGCCTGCATCCCATATGGGCGCTGGTTTGAGTCCAGGCTACTCCACTTCTGATCCAGCTCTCTGCTGTGGCCTGGGAAAGCAGTAGAAGAAGGTCCAGGTCCTTGGGCCCCTGCACCCACATGGGAGACCTGGAGGAAGCTCCTGGCTCTTGGCTTCGGATCAGCGCAGCTCTGGCCATTGTGGCCAATTGGTGAGTGAACCAGAGGATGGAAGACCTCTCTCTCTCTCTCTGCCTCTCCTTCTCAATCTGTGTAACTCTGACTTTCAAATAAATAAATAAATCTTTAAAAAAAAATCTGCCAAGTGAGTAAATATGATTGTTGGCAGAACCAGTGAATGAGGACCGAGTTATTCTGCCCATGTCTAAAATCCACTCGGTGCCCCTGCAGACCTGCTTGGCACAGTGTCGAGAGTTCCTGTCCCAGCACAGGCAGTTCCTAGCCCTGGAATAACTTTGACCCTGGTTAACCCAGAGATGGCTGATACAGAGACAACAAACACCTTGCTGCCACTCGCAATGTTTGTGGCTATCCAAAAATCAACTTTTGAAATTACAAGTTCAATGGAATCAAGGCCAAAAAAAAAAAAAAAAAAAAAAATCTCAGTGTAATGGGACGATGCATGCCCAAAGGGGAAAAGTCCAACCCTTGCCAGAGGCTTTTACTATCAGAGCGACACTGACTCTGGCCATTCACCAGAAAAACATTCTCACTTCGGGGCTTCCAGAGGCCAGTGACATGCTGACCCAAGCCATGAAAACAGAGTCAGACAGGTCAAATGTTGTGCATCTCAGGATCATCCTGGGTCCAGATGACAGGCAGGTTTTATTACACATCGCAACCCCAATCCATTAGCAGTGGTTGCTTCTCCTAGAACAGGTGGGAAAGTGTCACAATCATCTCGTAATGTCTGCCATGGAAGCAAGGCACAAGGTAAGGGGCTATGCATTTCTTAAAAGTGCTCCTAATCAGGGCCAGCACTGTGGTGCAGCAGGCTAAGCCGCGGTCTGCAGTGCCAGCATCCCCTGTGGGCGCTGGTTTGAGTCCTGGCTGCTCCACTTCTGATTCAGCTCTCTGCTAATGCACCTGTGAAAGCAGTGGAGGATGGCCCACATCTTTGGGCCCTGCACCCACACGGGAGACCCGGATGGAGCTCCTGGCTTTGGCCTGCCCCAGTCCTGGTCATTGTAGGCATTTGGTGAGTGAACCAGCAGGTGGAAAATTGGAAGATCTCTCCATCTCTCCTTCCCTAACTCTGCCATTCAAACAAATAAATTACTTTTAAAAAGTGCTCCTAATCTATTCATGTTGTATAATTACATTATGTATGCCTATACAAGTACCTATATTTAAACCATACATATATATATATACACACACACACACACCATAATTATATTCTTAAAGAAAAGCTGTATTACGAACTACGACATCTAAATCACAGCCATATTGTTAAAACATAAGTACAAAAGAAAAAGAAAGTTTAGAGTAGGAGGCCTGACTTCAATCTGAGTTCAGCATGTGTTCACAGAGCTGTTGCTAGGAAGACCCAACTGTGTGAGGCTGGCCAGCCCGAGGACCCTTCTAGCCCTGGTCCTCAGGGTCACCCGAGTACCTGCCCCGACTCAGGAGGATCACACACAGGGGAAGCTGGCAGGGCAAGGAGGACTGCCCCTGCCGAGTCAATCCCTCGTCAACACACTGCCCGGGGAACCCGGGTCATCTCTATAGCCTTATGGTCATCTTTAGGCTCAGACGTGAAGATGGCAAATGGCAGCCCCAACTCCCAACTCTCTCTCTTTTTTTTTTTTTTTTTGACAGGCAGAGTGCACAGTGAGAGAGAAACAGAGAGAAAGGTCTTCCTTTTCCTTTGGTTCACCCCCCGATGGCCGCTGTGGCCCGCGCACTGCAGCCAGCGCACCGCGCTGATCCCAAGCCACTGTGCTGATCTGAAGCCAGGAGCCAGGTGCTTCTCCTGGTCTTCCATGGGGTGCAGGGCCCAAGCACTTGGGCCATCCTCCACTGCACTCTCGGGCCACAGCAGAGAGCTGGCCTGGAAGAGGGGCAACTGGGACAGAATCCGGTGCCCCAACTGGGACTAAAACCCCAGGCCGGCGCCGCGGCTGAATAGGCTAATCCTCCGCCTGCGGCGCCGGCCCTCAACTTCCTCTCTTGCACCCACTACCCTGTTGGCAATACAGGGCTTGTCAGTTACATACCAAACTGTCTGGGGCAAACAATAAATGCTCCGAATGCCCAAAAGCGGGCAGACCACCAACTCTTTCGTGTCTAACAAAACGACCCGTGTTTAGACCAACCCTGTAGCGCATCAAGCTGCACTCCCACTGACAGAGGGGAATGAGGCCGAATGGAATTTGGATAGGAAAAAGGGCCTTTCCCACAGACTTGGGTTTCCAGACAAGGTTGTTTTCAGCTTGCAAGGACACGCATATTTCCACAGGGAAAAGCGTCATCATCTCCACTTAAATATCTTGCCAAATGTGCACAAAGCAGGAAGATGGTCTGTTTGCTCCCCAGCGCCCCTGTCTTCCGTGAAATAACCACTACTAGATTAGGTCATGTCGTGCATGCTTTCTAGCACAGCGAACCACGGCTCACCGCCAGACGGCCTGGAAGCAAGCTTGACTCCCTGACCGAGCCAGGCTCGTAATGGTCCTCTGAACGCTGTCTGGTCCTGAGCTCATCCCACTACATCCTCTCTAATGGTTGCCTTCTCCGATGAGCTGTCGGGACCAGGGCGCGTCAGCTTCCACCAAGGCGGGGGTGGCAAACGGGATGGACTACAGATGTCTGATGCTCCTCCTACACCCAAAAGCCTGCAGATCAATGCACTGCACTGCCAGTTAGAGCATAAATGATTCATACCTGTGTTAATCAATACATTCTTACAGACACTGCTATTAACGCTCATCGTTTCAAGTGGAAGCTATAGCTGGTGGACACACTCACACACACATACCATGGGACTTATTCAAAGTAAACTTTTACAGAGGAAAAAAAATGAATCTGACCCAAAACAGATATAAGTATCCTTAATCCAGGGCAAGCATTAGAAACACGTCAGGAAAGAGATGGCTCCACATGTCCCCAAAACACCAGCACTGTGACCATGACACTTGCCCAAATCTACGCATACCAGGAGATGACTGGGGCAGGGCGGAAGACAGCATCTTTCTTTAATTACCATTCCACGTCACAAAAGGCCAACAGGAAGCAATGTGGCAGTAACGTCCACAGTGCTGCAGCAGACATCACCAGCCTATCACTCAGGTGGACGTGGCCTCAGCATCTCCCTCACCGCATCCTCTCGGCAGCCACTGCCCATCACCAGGGTGTGAAGCTGAAGCTGAAGATGAAGCACATCCGTGTCCCTGCACAACTGCTCACATTCTTGTTGGTGAATGAACTCATCAGCAAGTATCCCTACATAGGCAGCCTGTGTACCAGCACGAGAGATGCTCTTCAAGAAGCCCTTGCTGGTACTACTCCTAAAGCAGCCTATGATCAATACGAGATGAAACAGAGCTGTGCACAGAACAAAGGCCTGAGTGATAAAAGTCCACTGAACAAATGCATTGGGGATTTCAGTGAAATGTTATCAGACAATGTCTGTAAAAGACAAAGCATGGAATCAAAGAATCATGGAGCAAACAAGCAGACTCATAATACAGCCTCAGAGATGCACCTCCAACAACCTGACTCCTCCAAGTCCTGTGCATTCCACTCCTGGGCTTGCTCCAGCCACACTAGCCTTTATTAGTTTTTCAAACACAACAAGCTCCTGCCCACCCTCAGGCAGCTTCCTCCTGAGGGACACCCTGCCACCCACTCCCACAAGCCTGGCCAACTCCCTCTCAGGTGACAGGCTGAGACTCAGCGCCTCCAGGAAGTCACCCCTGTACCAGGGCTGGGGAACATCAGGCCCACAGGCCTCAAACCATGTGGTCTGGCCCTGCCAAGGCAGCCTAAGGTGAGACCTGAAGTGCAACAGATCTGCAGCAGGCTAACTGTTAAGCTGATCATTTTGTATGGCCTGTAAATGATGCTTTATCCAAATGGCCCTTGGCAGAAAAAAGGTCCCCCACCTCTACACCTTCCAGCCACCCTAGCCTGGACCAGGGCACAGTCCCTGGCTAAGCTTTCCAGGACATCTGAATGGAGGACAGAGGGACCCTGGTCCCCATAATCCCAATGCACAGTTCAACGCCTGGAACCTAGAGGAAAGACTCAAGCGACTAACAGAAGCCTGAATAAATAACACAGATGACTTAATTATAATGCAAGTAGACTTGTGATGCAAAGAAAGCTGGAATTCAGAAGAAAGTGTGTCTGTAAACTAAGTGTGAAATAATTAGGGCCTGAGAAACATCTGGACATAATGGATAAGGCTGACAAAAATAACATCACAAAATCTAGAATTCATAAAAGCAAAGATTAAATCTCACCACATAAAAAATTTAAAATCTGCAGTGAAAAAGGCATTGTAGCAGGTTAAGCTATCACCTACAATGCTGGCATCCTACATGGGCGCTGGTTCTAGTCCCAGCTGCTCTACTTCTGATCCAGCTCCCTGCTAATGCCCCTAGGAAAGCAATGGAAGATGCCCCATGGCTTAGGCTCCTGCACCCACTTGGGAGACCTTAAGAAGCTCCGACTTTGGCCTGGCTCAGCCTTGGCCATTGTGGTCATTTGGAGAATGAACCAAGAAATGAAAGATCTCTCTCTGTGTGTCTCTGTCCCTCCCTCTCTCTGTGTAATTCTGCCTTTCAAATAAATAAGTATTAAAAAGATGAAGGGGAGGGGAGGGGAGGGGAGGGGAGGGGAGGGGAGGGGAGGGGGAGTAAGGGGAGAGGGGAGGGGAGGGGGAAGGAAATATCCCTTATACCAGAACAGGTCCCTTGCATACAAAGTTCATTTTGATGGGAAGATACTGGATGACACCCTTTACTCAAAGCAGAAAATACCACCTACTCTAGGAGTAGACCCAAAGCAAGTACCAACATATCACAGTCCATGAAATTCTAACACCAAGACTAAAGGTCATGCCCAAGGATCTACACTGGTGACTGTCATCTGGTACATGGATGGGTCCTCTGGTCTCAGCAGGCCCTGTTACATTTTTAAAACTTTCAGGAATTTGTTTTTCCAGAGCACAGGGACAGATGCATACAGAAAGCCATCCCAGCCAAGGAGTCTCAACAAAGATGCAGGAAGATATGATCAAGCAAAACACCTCTGACTTCTGTGCTGGGCCATCCCCCGGGTCCAGTGGTCAGCAATAGCTACAGGTGATGGCCTGTGAACAAATGACCCAAGCCAGGGCCTCAGCAGACTGTACTTTTCTTCCTAGAAAACACCACTGTCCCTTTTTGAAGTTGAAGCTCGGGTGGAGACACCCGCCTTGTCACCCAGGAGTACACACCTCCCAGTCTGCCCCTGAGGCTCCGTGCCTCTGCCCACACAAGCATCTGCAGAGAAGCCAAGCGATGAAGCCTGTGGTCTGTTTTTGAGAAACTGTGTCAAACACATCTGCCCGAGTTCTTCCAAATGCCTGCCTGGCAGGGCTTTCCCCTTGGCTCGTAGGGAAAATAGAGCACGGAGTCTTCTCTTGCCCCTGCCCGTCATGGGAAAGATTTTCTGGAGTCAGCAAGTTTCATAAGAAGCACAAAGTCTATAAATATGAATTCTAGGGCATAAACCAAAGGACTTTAAATTAGGCATGGCCAAGAACCGTTTTCAAATCCAAGCATGTAAGTGAGCTGAACAACGCCTGCTCAATTGCCAAGAACACAGTCAAGGCTCAGTAAAATACCGCCTACAGTTTCTTGACCTCTAAGAATCTAAACCTCAAAACGTTTAAAAGTGAAATTAAATTTTAAGAAGCATGTGACACACTCTGACATGCTTCTGCTTGCTTTCAAAGAGCTTCGACACACATTATCTCAAGACAGCACTCTGAGTACTTCTAGCCCAAGCCAAGTGTGGCTGAATCCTGGGGCCTGACACAACTGCTCATCAACGTAGAGATGCCAATGAATGAATGCATGAGTGTAAAATCCAAGTTTCCTGGAAACACACAAGAAAGGCAGAGATCAATACTTCCTTCCCATTTTTATACGGGATGCTTGGATTACAATATTCACTCACAGTCGATCCTAGCTCCCCTGTCACACCAAGTCATTGCTACCATTGGAAGGTGTCCTTCTAAAGTTCCTGTGTTAGAAACCGGGTCCCCAGTGGAACAATGTTTAAGTGTTCAGGTCGGGGCCGGCACTGTGGCACAGTGGGTTAAATACCCAGGCAGCAGTGCTAGCATCCTATATGGATGCCAGTTCGAGTCCTGGCTGTTCCACTTCCAATCCAGCTCTCTGCTATGGCCGGGGAAAGCAGAAGAGGATGGCTCAAGTCTTTGGACCCCTGCACCCATGTGGGAGACCAGGAAGAAGCGCCTGGTTTCTGGCTTTGGATCGGCTTAGCTCCAATAGTTGTGGCCATTTGGGGAGTGAGCCTGTGGATTGAAGACCTCTCTCTCTGTCTCTATCTCTCTCTGTAACTATCTTTCAAAAATAAAATAAATCTTAAAAAAAATTTAAAAAGTGTTTGGGTCAAAAGTTTTCTGCCTTCATGAATGGATTTATGCTGATATTAAAAAAAAAAAAAGCTGGCAGGACTGGGTTCACTCCTTTTCCTTTCTGTCACCTGAGGACCCATCAGAAAGGTTCTTACCAGATGTGCTCACCTTGATCTCAGACTTCCCACACTCTGGAAAACTAAGAGTATTTTTGTTATTATTATTGACTTCAGGCAGATAGAGACAGAAAGCTCCCATCCACTAGCTCACTCTCCAAATGCCCACAACTGCCAGGACTGGGGCAAGGGGAAGCCAGGAGCTGGGAATTCAATCCAGGTCACCCACATGGATGGCAGGGACTCAACTACTTGAGCCATCACCCGACACCTCCTAGGGTCTGTATCAGCAGAAAGCTGTAATCAGGAGCCAGAGCCACTAATTAACCCAGATGCTCTGATGAGGAGTGTAGGTGTCCTACTCCGGGGTCGTCACCATCAGGCCAAACATGCACCCCAAGTTTTTATTCTTGAGAAACTGCCCAGATACTCCTTCACAGCAGCACACGATGGACCAAGACAGACATTTTCTCTTCAAGTGGAGGATGACAGTGTTGATTCTAATTATTTTCCAGAGACTTCCTCTATTGAAAAATCTAATAAAGACACTTGCAGAAAAGCAAAGCAGAAAGATTTAACACAACACACATACAGTGACCCGGCAGCTGTGACACCAAGATGAGGCCTGCTATATTCCAAATCACTAGACAATCTGTTACTTGCATACTGGATCTAAAAGAGCAACAAGTCTGCGTACCCCATGCCCCCTGGCCCAAGACCTGGACCAGTTCACCCATTTAGCATACCTCTTCCTGACATTCTGTTCAAAGGAGATGAAAACCAGAAAATATTAACACCAGTTGAGCAAGAGCACAGAACTAAATACACCTAAGTTTCTGGTCTTGCATTTTTATAAACTTTTCATTTATTTTTATTTATCTGAGAAACAGCTGATGGAATTTTCCCTTTCTTCCCTCAAAACTTTATTCCAAATGGGGAAAGCTAAAGAAAGCCACACAAACCCATATTTTCTGAGCACTGAAGATTCCTTCAGTATCTAAACAAACTACCAAACTCAAAGAAGCTACTTGTCAATGTCTGGGTTCAAATCCCCAGGACCTATGGTCCTTCCTGGCACAAACCTTAAAAACCCCACAAGCAACACAAGCCCATTCACAGTTATGCAACTTCACAGACGTTATTCCTGTGTCCTGGGGCCACGACATGCAGTCGACTGCCTAATTATTTAATTAGCTAGTTTCATGTTTAATATGTCAACAGTGTACAAAGTACATCCACAAATATGTAGAGAATGTTGGGCCCAAAGTAGGTGTTTATCTCCAAGGTTGTGCTGTTCTGATCCCATCTGTTCTGAGGTTGGGGACGCATTGTAGGGCAAAGTTTAAAATACCATTTGTGATACCGGCATCCCACATTGGAGTATCAGTTTGAATCCTGACTGTTCTGCTTCCAATCCAGCTCCCTGTTAATGCACCTGGGAAGGCAGTGGAAGATGGTCCAAGTACTTGAGCCCTGACACTCATGTGGGAGACCAGGATGGAGTTCCCGGCTCCTAGCTTCAGCCTGGCCCAGCCCCAGCTGTTGAGGCCATGTTAGGAGTGAATCAGGCAATAGAAGGTCTCTCTCTGTCTTTCAAATAAATAAAACTTAAAAGAAAACTAACGTTATTGGCCAGCGCCACAGCTCACTAGGCTAATCCTCCACCTTGCGGTGCCGGCACACCGGGTTCTAGTCCCGGTCGGGGCGCCAGATTCTGTCCCGGTTGCCCCTCTTCCAGGCCAGCTCTCTGCTGTGGCCAGGGAGTGCAGTGGAGGATGGCCCGAGTACTTGGGCCCTGCACCCCATGGGAGACCAGGATAAGTACCTGGCTCCTGGCATCGGATCAGCGCGGTGCGCCGGCCTCAGCGCACTGGCCGTGGCGGCCATTGGAGGGTGAACCAACGGCTAAGGAAGACCTTTCTCTCTGTCTCTCTCACTGTCCACTCTGCCTGTCAAGAAAGAAAGGAAGGAAGGAAGGAAGGAAGGAAGGAAGGAAGGAAGGAAGGAAGGAAGAAAGGAAGAAAGGAAGAAAGGAAGAAAGGAAGAAAGGAAGAAAGGAAGAAAGGAAGAAAGGAAGAAAGGAAGAAAGGAAGAAAGGAAGAAAGGAAGAAAGGAAGAAAGGAAGAAAGGAAGAAAGGAAGAAAGGAAGAAAGGAAGAAAGGAAGAAAGGAAGAAAGAAAGAAAGAAAGAAAGAAAGAAAGAAAGAAAGAAAACTAACGTTACTGAGCAAGGTCTTTTTCCATTTTGCTCATTTTAACAGATTCACACACTGCATTGTGATGTTTCAGTCAACAGTGGATCACATACACAACAGCAGTCCCCTCGATGGTATCGCCCAGGACCAGCATTGTGGCACAGCAGGGTAAGCCACCACCTACAACACCAGCATCCCAGATCAGAGTGCCAGTTCAAGTCCCAGTTGGTTCACTTCCAATCCAGCTCCTTGCTAATGTGCCTGGGAAAGCAGAGGATGAGGACCCAAGTCCTTGGGTCCCTACCACCCACATGGAAGACCCAGATGCAGTTCCTGGCTCTGGCCTGGCCCAGCCCTGGCCATTGTGGCCATTTGGAGAATGAGTCAACAGATGTAAGATTGATATTTCTTTTTCTCTCTCTCTCCCACCCTCTCTGTCACTCTGCCTTTCAAATAAACAAATCTTTTTAAAAAATGGTATCACCCAGTATCTAAGCAAGGCAAGCTCAGATAGGAAATTTTAGAGTTATTGTGAGTTATTTTTTTCTGTGTTTTAAGGTAAACCATGAATGACCCAATAAAATAGATATGTTATTTCCAAACTCACAAACTTGCTTTCTACTTAAGAGACAAAATAGTTGTTTGACTTTTGCAACAATGGTTTGTTGGCTAAGTCAAACCATAATGGGGGACGGTATGGGGGGGGGGGGGAAGCCATTGTAACCCATGAGTCATACTTTGGAAATTTATATTCATTAAATAAAAGATAAAAAAAATAAAAAAAAAAACCATAATGGAACTTTCTCCCCTTGCAAGTTCAGGACCACAGCAAAGCTCATGATGGAAGTCCAATAAAAGTGTTCTGAGTATGTAAACTCAGCCACCAAGACCTATTTCCCCTTTTAGAAACCGGTCACACCTATATATTCCAACAAAGCAAAATGAGTACTAGAGTAATTGTTGAGAACATCAATAAATGAGAATTCTCACAAAACCAAAAGATCTTCCCTATCAGTTGGGTCCGGATCTCAGGAAACTTCCACATTTGTATCAAATATAAAAACTTACTAACCAGTGATTTTGGGGTAAGTCACTCATAGACAGAAATGATGACACTCCTCAGGAAAACAGGAGAATTAGCCTGAATCACCCTTGACAAAGCAAGTGAACATGGAGCCAACGCTCCAGCATTTAGTTGCTACTGCTTTCACAGGTTCTGGCTTTAAAGATATTGGTGTGCCTCATATTTTAGGAATTCACAATTGAAATACAACTGATGTCCTCTGTCCCTAAGCCAGGAGACAGCCAGAACACCATCTAGCTTCCAGCCACAAACTAACCCAAACTGTTTGCATGTCTCAAAAATGCTTTCAAATGACTTTTTTACCTCTAGCTTCTGAAAGAAAAAAAAAATAACTGATAATTAAACAGTGAAGTTTGCTGCTTAACTATAAACCTTAACTTACCAAAACTTAAAAAATAAATAAACCATGTACAGGGGAAGTGGATATAGGTATAGAATGGGGGGAATTTGTGATGAAGCCACACATAGCACAAACCACAACACAGAGCTGTCCAGACACCATCCTAATACACAGGCTACTTGCTAACTCCAAAATCTGAGGTTTTTTTTTTTTTTTAAGATTTATTTACTTATTGGAAAGACAGACAGACAGAGATAGAGATATTCCAGTACCTGGTCCACTCCCCAAACAGCCACATTGGCCAGGTTTGGGCCGGGCAGAAGTCAGGAGCCTGGAACACCATATGGGTCTTCCATGTGGGTGCAGGGCCCAAAACCTGGGCCATCTTTGCTGCTTTTCCAGGGAGTTTAGCAGGGAGCTGGATTGGAAACAGAGCAGCTAGGACTTGAAATGGTGCTCCTATGGGATACCAGTGTTGCAAGCAGCAGTTTAACCCACTATGCCACAACGTGGGCCCCAAGAATTGAGATCTTTGAAGTAGCTATAGGAAAAGGGTCACGTGGATCCAGAACACCCACACAGCCCTCCCCTCCTTCGCAGCTTCCAGGCACCTTAGCCATCTCCTTCCTAAACAGTGCCCTCATCAGACCACTGCATTCCCAGAGTTGTTGCTTAGAACTGGCCCCAGTGCCCTTGGAGCAAGCAGAGTGGGCAGCCTGGTGACCTGTCAAGACCAACACACTGCTCCAGCACCAGCCTTCAGACACAAGTCAGGCCAGCTTTAGTAGTGCCCCCTGGGAAGCTTTCAGAGGGGCCTGAGGTCCTATCCACAGAGGCTCTGACCCTACCTGTCTGGGTCACATTCAGAAATCTTCATTTTCGGGGCCAGCACTATGGCATAGAAGGTTGAGTGTCCGCCTGCATTGCCAACATCTCATATGTGCTGGTTCAGGTCCCAGCTGCTCCACTTCTGATCCAGCTCTGTGCTAATGTGCCCGGAAAAGCAGCAGAAGACAGTCCAAGTACTTGGGCCCCTATACCCAAGTGGAAGACTCAGAAGCTCCTGGCTTTCACCTGGTCCAGCCCCAGCCACTGGGGCCATTTAGGGAATGAACAAGTCTGTCTGTCTGTCTGTCTCTCTCTCTGCTTCTATCTCTGCCTTCCTAATAATCTTTTTTAAAAAATCTTCATTTTCAAAGCTCTCTCAGGGGATTCTTGAAGTTCAGTTAGGATAAGGAATCAACACATACTAAATTCTACTAAATTCAAGGCTTTTTGTTTGTTTTTTAAACACAGAGTAACAGAGAGAAAGAAAAAGAGATCTTCCATCCACTGGTTCATTCCCCAAATGGCCACAATGGCCAGGGCTGGCCTAGGCTGATGTCAGGCAGATGCAACTCCATCCAAGTCTCCTACACGGGTGGCAATAGACCAAGTACTTGGGCCAATTCCACTACCTTCCCAGGCACCTTACCAGGGAGCTAAGCAGCCAGGATGGGAAGCAGAGCAGCCAGTACTCAAAGCAGAACTTCCAATATGGGATGCCAGCATCACAGGCAAAGGTTTAACCCTCTGTGCCACAACACTGGCTCTAAATTCATATTTCTAAGAATTCGAAGGACACATCACAACCTGGTATACAGGAAACAACAGTGGCTCTCAGACAGCCCATACTTTCAAACTAACACCTGATATATGATACCTAGTACATTCACCAGCATGCTACCACCTCTCCCAGATGGACTGCCAGGTTCCACATGCTAGCTCTTTGGAGAAATAAGCATGAATTGCTCTATAAAAAGAGCCTTTGCTCTTTTCATATTCAGGTATGGGAAAGCACCTGAAGAGATTCTCCTGTGACCACAGAAAGTCACACTTAGTCACTCCAGACACACAAGACAAGAAATAAGGCTGGCCTGAAAACTAACAGCCAATCAAGGCAGGTCAATCTCATAGGCTCTCTTCCCTGAAAAAATGTGCAATCCTGCTTCTGCTGGGATTCAAGGCTATAGACACAAACACTGCATCTACTCTGAACACAAGCCACAGAAAATAGAAGAGGAAACACTGGCATCTATAAAACAAGAAAACAGAATTTCTGGGGCCCAGCACCGTGGCTCACTTGGTTAATCCTCCGCCTGCAGCACCGGCATCCCATATGGGCACCGGGTTCTAGTCCCAGCTGCTCCTCTTCCAGTCCAGCTCTCTGCTGTGGCCCGGGAAAGCAGTGGAGGATGGCCCAAGTGCTTGGGCCCCTGCACCTGCACAGGAGACCAGGAAGAAGCACCTGGCTCCTGGCTTCAGATCGGTGCAGCTCCAGCCGTAGCAGCCATTTAGGGGGTGAACCAACGGAAGGAAGACCTTTCTCTCTGTCTCTCTCTCTCACTGTCTATAACTCTACCTGTCAAATAAATAAAAATTAAAAGAAAACAGAGTTTCTGGTTATGCTCCTTGACTGTTTGCATTAATCCCACTCAAGCTGCCAATCAGCTGTCGCTGGAGTAACAACCACCACAGCCAGATGTGACTTCCCCTCCTTCCATTCTAATTTTTCAAATTCCCCATGAAAAATGCAAATGTACCCAGGAGAGGTTAACATTTACAAACTATTAAACCAGACTGGCCTTCCAACAGATAAATCAATCTCCCAGCCTTGCTTGGAAACAGAGCATGACAACGAGTCTAAGGCAAATGAAAACCACCAGAGAGGCAATGATGAACGTTCAACAACAGGAGACTCAGGATCCTGACCTCTTCCCCACCACTTACGGACCCTGTGGGTCCTCCCTTTGGAGAAGCTTTCTTCATTTGAAAGGCAGAGTTACAGAGAAGGTGAGAGACAGAGAAACAGATCTTTTATCCACAGGTTCACTCCCCAAACAGCTACAACAGCCAGGGCTGGGTCTTGCCAAAGCTAGGGGTAAGGAACTTCATCTGGGTCTCCCACATGGGTGGCAGCAGTCTTGCGCACTTGGACCATCTCTAGCTGCTTTTCCCAGGTGCGTTATCAGAGAGCTGAATCAGAAGCAGAGCAGCCAGAACTTAAACCGGTGGTCATGTAGGATACTGGTGTCACAGGTGATGGCTTCACCCGCTGCACCACAATGCCAGCTGAAGAAGCAAAGCTCTTATTGCAGAGGGAACATAAAGTACGAACATGTCCTGTATGTCCTGTATCAATCATTCAAAGATTTCCATGTATCTGGCACCGTCTGACCCTGGAAACAACCGTCACAGAGTTTCTAAGCAAGAAACTGGACAATAAAAGATTGAGCAGCCCTTATCTGAAATGCCTGGGACCAGAAATACCACCAATTTTGGATTTTGGAATATTTCCATCTATATAACGTGGAGATAAAACCCAAGTTGAAACATGAAATTTGTTCATGTTTCATATACACCTTATACATGGCCTGAAGGTAATTTTCTCCAAGGCTTTTGATGCACCTGTGTTCTGAGAGTGATTTGTCCCAAGAAGTCAGGTGTGGAATTTTCCACATGTGGTGTCATGTTGGCACTGAAAGTGTTCTGGATTTGGGAGCAGTCCAGATTTTGGACTAGGGCCCCTAACCTGTACCACAGTGTTTGACAGGCTACAGTGAGGGAGAACAAGGAAACAGAGCCCTGGGCTTGCTGAGGGCACAGGAAGTACACGGCAGAGCTCTGCATCCCGACGGCATCGTCTGCAGGACGAAGGATGAGAGTGCCCTGGAAGGGACGGGTGGACCAGATTTGCTGGTCCCCGAGACTCCTCTGTGATGGCAGCCTGGGGACAGGGCTAGTAGTGGGAGGGTTTAGGAGACACTCAAGGTGGTCCCCTAGGCTTCATACAGCCAGGCAATCAGCCACACTGAAGAAAAGAGGAAAAGAGGAGCAACAAAGAATGGATGTGAAGTGGGTGGCAACACTTTTGACCACCGCAGGGAGGCTATTCTGTGAGAAGTTAGCCAAAAAAAAAAAAAAAAAAAAAAAAAAACACAACAACAACAACAAAAAAAACGCAAGCTCAACTGCAACCCCTGACTCTGACTCTAGGCTGAAGCAGACACAGAGAGCACACCTGGGCACAAAGAGCCGCACCTGCTGATGCCAAGCCTCCGCCAAGCTATTGCCCGTCTCCTGGAAATCTGAGAGTGCAGCTCTGACGGTCCCTTTGCAGACCAGACATCTGGTGTCAACCAAACGTGAGCTGCTCGACCCTGGTGCCCAGAACACAGAACGGACTTGGTTGCCATCAGTTCGAGCTATAGTTCTCACTGGAGAAGGAATGCTACTAGCATCTAGTGTCGGCCAGGGATGCAGCTAAACATCCTACCATGCACAGGACAGTCCCCAGGACACGCCGTTATCCAATCCCAAATGTCAATTGTGCCACGGGTGAGAAACCTTAGGTTAAGAGAATAAATTTGCAAATACCAACGGCAGTTGGCTCAGGGTAGATGGCAGAGCAGACACTTCTGGGGCCCGGCAGGGTCTCACTCACCTCTGACCTGGCAAAGGGGAACGTGGACAAGTTCTGTCCATCTCCCACCCTGGCTGTCCCCCTCCACTGCTCATTTGCCACCTTCCAATCCCATTGTTGAGACGGAAGGGGCTCACAGCTCTCAGGATGTGGAGGCTAAACCTGTAAAGGGACTACAGCAAGGCCTGGGATGATGAAAGCAAGGGAACCCCCAGGAGACAGAACTTTAGGGTTTCCCAGCCACGAACCTGGGCAGGGCCCACCAGTCACTCCCCAGTGTTCCAGGAGACATGTACTAGCCCAGCCATGGCCGTCACACCCATCATTCGTCCTGCCTGTTGACACCCACAGTGGGTGCTGTGCACAGACCTCACAATGAACATCACAAAACCCTCCCCCTCTCCACCACTGACTCCCAAAGCACCCAAATCAAAAACCCCAGGGTGTCCCCTGGACACTGCCAATCACTCACCAGGTCCTATTGGCTCTGCCTCCCCATGCCTCCTTCTCTAGCCTCATGCCTCCTCCAGTCTCCAGCATTTCTTACCCACAAGACGGCAGCACGGGCAGAGAACGGCTTCCCCGGCCTCTGTGGTGAGCTGTAAATGGGGAGGGAAGTCCAGGTGTCTCATTATTTAAAGACAGAGTGGGCAGCCAGGGATGGGGCAAGTGAGCAAGCTCTTAAAAAGCACAGAAAGTGATTCTGGGGCAGAAGCTTCCAAACCACACTTGGCCTAGCAGTTTTGGAATCTCAGCCACAGGGAGGGCAGGCACCGGGGTCGGCTGTGTCCCAGCACTGGCCACAGAGCAGGGCCTCCCAAAAAAATGTTTGCTGAGGGAATGAAAAAAGTACCATGAAGCTGCAGACCAATCAGAAACCACAGTGCATAGACCTAATTAAAGCCACAGCTCACCACCAGTGACCAGCAAATTCCCATGTGGGTAGGCCCAGTCCCCAGCATGATGCCAGGAAATCACGAGCTGCTGTAGGCAGAGGGACGGTGGATCTGAAAGCCTTGACCCCCTTCCAGCCTCCGCTTCCATCTCAATCCCTGCCAGTGCAGGCCCACGGCAAGCATCTCTCCCCGCCCTTCTCAGTCAGGACCAAGGCACTGAGGCACACACCTGGCACAGGAAGGCAGCAACAACCTTGATCCTTTGCACCTCTCCAGGTGACTGGTACACAGAAGGGAAACGGAAGGCCATTTCAGGGTGTGCAATGTGTCTGGTTTAACCCTTAAACACAGGCACCTGGGGATGGTGTTGTGGCCCAGCACATTCAAGTTGCCTCCTGAGCATCTGTTCGATTCCTGACCCAGTTCCCTGCTAATATGCCTGGTAAAGCAACAGAATCTGGTCCAAATGTTTGGGAGACCTAGAAGCAGCTCTGGGCTCCTGGCTTTGGCCTGAACCAGCTCTGGCCATTGAGGCCATGTGGGGAGTAAACTGGCAGATGGACGATCTCTCCCTCTAGCCCTATGCCTTCCAAATAAATATGAATACATCTTTTTTCAAAGGAGGGAGAGTGATGAGGCTCAGCATTCAATAAATACACGGGCAACCTAGGTGAAGGACGGAAGGCACACCTGAGTGACAAAGGGAGCCACTTCCAGGACATCACATCCTAGGTTGCTCCAGGGCTGACCCAGGCAGGGTCTTAGGACAAATGGGTCCACAGAGGTCAGACCAGGCAAAACCTTATCCGAGTCTGGGACTCACTAGCAAAAGGCAATCCCCAGAACCACCTCTCCCCACAGCAGAGGCAGTTACCAGGCCACATGGGCTCAGAGAGAAGCTGAAGGCCACAAACCCAAGGGCAGTGGTTTCAAGGCCTCCCAGAAGTTGCAGCACAAGCCTGGGCTGAAGCTGTCCATGATTGATTATATGGGGGCCACAAGGAGGTTCTCCTACAAACAGCAAGGGCAAGTTCACTGCACAACCTCTGCTGCACGTGGCAACGCCCAGGGTGCTGCAGGAGGAAGGCAAGCCAGAGTCCACCCCTGCTGCTCCACACCTCCACGCTGGCAGAGTTGTAATGCAACCCAAGGAGGACACAAACATGTGCACATCGTCCCCTTTATACAAAGATCACCATCATCAACACCTGGGTACAGAAGGAAGTGCCCAATGAGGCCGGAAGAGGCAATCCCCAGGCCACAGGACCTCCATGTACAAACAGCCCTGTCTCCCTGGTCTCTTGGCAAGTGCCTCTCCAGTGAACGACCAACCTGCTCCTATAACAAGCCACACGGCCTCAGGAATGCTGGGAAGGCTGCCTCTGAGTAGGTCCCGCTAGGAACAATGACTCTCACAGTGGCAAGGAGAAGGGAGGCTAAGGGAGCCCCGTGAGTGAAGGGACCTGGCCGGGCATCTCTAGGAGGAGCTCAGAGCACCCCTGCAGTCGGTCTGCCCAGGACACACATCCCTGAGTGCACATTAGAATCACAAACACAGTCCACCTGGGCTGCAGCACAGGCTCTCAATCACACGGGTGTGAGGTGGGGCTGGGCACCGGTATGGCTGCAAGGCCCACAGGGGAGACTACCGTGAGACCCATTGGCTAGCTGTGTGGGAAGAGGTGTACAGGTCGACCCTGATGTGCTGGTCCTAGAACCAGCCTTCCTCCCATTTGGTATCACTAGCAGAATCCTGTCTCAGACCCACTTGCAGTCTCGCTCAAGGAAGCCAGGACTAGCCTTGTCTGAGGCCTGCACTATTCAGCTTCTTGTCTGCCTCTGCCTTCTAGAACCATCTGCTTCCCTTAGGAGCAGCCTCATCCATGGTCCTCAGAGGGGAAGTGTAGCGTGCAGCAAATCATGACATCAGTGGGCTCCCAAAAAATCTCCTCGCTACCATCTTAAGGCTTAAAGAAAACAGTGAACACTTCTACGCCAGGCTCCATGCTAAGTGCTATGTATGCATTATCTCATTTAACCCCGCCACAGTCTACTGAGGGAGTGACCATTATAATCCTCATTTAGCAGATAAAGAAACTGAGGCACGGTTAAGAACTTACCAATGTCCCACAGCAAGTCCAAGTCAGAATCAAGATTCAAATGCAGGTATCAGGGCTCTAAGTCTGTGCTCCAAACCATTCTGCTATAGTCGCAACCTTAAGTTCAGCCTTCACAGGCGGGAAAAGTTACCAGATGAAGGCACGCAGGCAATCAAAGCCCTGAATTTGATGTGTTAAAAATCAGTTATGGGGCTGGCACTGTGGTGCCAGGATCCCATAAGGTGCCGGTTCAAGTCCCAGCTGCACCTCTTCTGATCCAGCCATCCTCCACTGAACTCCCGGGCCACAGCAGAGAGCTGGCCTGGAAGAGGGGCAACTGGGACAGAATCCGGCACCCCGACCGGGACTAGAACCTGGGATGCCAGCGCTACAAGGGGAGGATTAGCCTATTGAGCCGTGGCACCGGCCGATAGGGTGGTTTAAAGATGAGTTCCTTGGCTACCCCATCAGCATTCCCAGGAGAGGGGTCCAGGCTGACTTGCAAGCTTCCATTGGTGTTTCTGATCAGCCAGGGAAGAACCCATATTCACAGGATGGAACCAAGAAGGTGGGAAAATCCAAATACACACACTGGAGGAGCGGAAGATGGGCTGAGTAGAAGATGGCACCAGGGGTGGAAGTGGGACATGGGGGCTTTCCCATGCCAGGGACTTCTGCACTGCTGCTGGGCCCCCAGGGAACAGCAGGAGCAGCAGCACGGAGATAAGAGTGAGAGTGCAACAGCAACTCCTAAAAGGAGGCATTCCTGGTACTTGCAATGGAAGACCTCTGGGGCTGCCCCTGCATTTGTGGCCTTAGACTGAAGAGCTGTCCGGAAAAGGCCCCAATACTCAGAGCACTGGGGCTGACAAGCACTGCAGTGCAGTCACCGCTGTGATATTAAAGTGACAGCAACCATCTGCTTTCATTCTTCTGGACAAGAAATAACAGAAATCATTCTTCATTCATGTGCACATTTAGGGAATAGGAAAATTTAAAAATTCATGTTCAGAATAGGTGTTTGGCACACTGGCTTAAGTTGCAGGTTGAGATACCTGCATCCTGTATCAGAGTGCCTGGTTCAAGTCCCAGTTACTCTGCTTCTGATCCAGCTTCCTGCTAATGCACATCCGGGGAGGCAGCAATTGATGACTCAAGTCTCTGCCACCCTCCTGGAACCCCCAGATTGAAGTTCCTGGCTCCTGGCCTTGGCCTGGCCCAGCCCTGGCTGCTGTAGATATTTGGGGGAATGAACCAATGGATAGAAGATTGAGATCTCTCTCTCTCTCTGGAACTCTTTTTTTTTTTTTTTTTTTAAATAAACTAAATCAAAGCCAATGTTGTTGCATAGCAGGTAGAGTTGCTGCCTGCAATGCCAATATTCCATATGGGCTCTGGTTCACATCCTGCCTGCTCCACTACTGATTCAGTTCCCTGGTAATGGCCTGGGAAAAGCAGCAGAAGATGGCCCAATGCTTGGGCTCCTGTTACCCATGTGAGAGACCTGGAAGCTCCTGGCTTTGCAGCCATCTGGACAGTGAACCAGTGAATGGAACATTCTCTGTGTGTGTGTGTGCGTATGTGTGTGTATGCATGTGTACGTGTGTGTCTCTCTACAACTCTTTCAAATAAACAATTAAAAAAAAAAAAGTAGTCCTTTTGAAAATAAATGAGACCACTCCTTGAGCATCTCAGAAAGTGTTTTCTTAAGGACCTGCGAACATACACTCAATGACTGAAAACTCAAGACTGGCTCATCATTATCCTCCAAAATGACAGGAAATGCTATGACAATATTTATTCAATTCAACCAAACCACATTACATTTTGAATTAAGCATTTAAAAATGAGAACTACAATTCTAGAAGCTGACAGGATACTCCTCTAGACAACACCAGTCCAGTACAAATCCTGGGGAATGAACACACAGAGACACACAGACACACTCACACACACACACACACACACACACACACACGCCAACACTTGGAATTCTCCCAGAGCTTCCGGTTTTATAAAGCTGATTGCTTTTAGTGCTCTTCACCTGAGAAACTTGAACAAAGCAAAGCTGCATCCACCGGGAGCCCTGGCTGAGGCCCGTCCTTCCGGAAGTACAACTGAGAGCAGGCAGGAAGTACAGAATCCAGGCCCTCCCCAGAACAGCACAAGGTGCTCCCTCCAGCCTGCCTCAGGGTGGCTCAGAGATCAAGAGACCGCTCAGTGGCTTGGCATTTGTCAGCGGCCAGCTGTGCTCAAGACTTAGGTAGTCCACAGAGGAAGACTGGAGAGAGCATCACTTACTCCAGGAATCGGGGCTCCAGCAGCTTCCACGTGGTCTTCAAGTCTGTGACAATACCCCAGGGTCAGAAGCAGTACTTGCCATTAGAAACACAACACACACATTTTTATGATTTAAAATTTTCTCACAGGGCCACCATTGTAGCACAGTAGGTTAAGCCACCACCTGGAACGCCTGCATCCCATATGGATGCCAGTTTGAGTCCTGGCTGCTCTACTTCCAATCCAGCTTCCTCCTAATTGCCTGGGAAAAGCAACAGAAGATGGCCCAACTGTTTGGAACCCATGTGGGAGACCTGGATGGTGTTCCTGGCTTCAACCTTGCCCAGCTTCAGCCATCATGGCCATTTGGGGAGTAAACCAGTTTGGAAGATCGATCTCTCTCTCCCCACCCCCTCTCTCCCCACCACAGTCTCTCCCTCTCTCTCTGTCACTCTCCTTTTCAAATAAATAAATACATTTTCTCATAACCACACAGAAAAGTTAAAAAGGGTGAACCTCTAGAATTATTTTTTATTTAACTCAATATATCTAGTATATCATCAAGCCAACGAGCAATCAATATAAAAAATGATGAATGTGATATCTTACATTCCTTTCTGTTTGCCATGGCCTTGAAATATGGCATGTATTTTACATTCACAGCACACATCTCCATTTGGATGTGAGATCTATATTTCGATTTCGTAACATTTACAGCTGGAAAAGCCAATCCACATACCCAGTTATTCCAAACAGACTTAAAAGTTTCCCAATCACTGGTTTAAAATTCAAATGAAAAATGAGAAATGTAGTTTCTCAGTCCCACCAGCTACATTCCAAGTGTTCAACTGGAAATTCTGGGCAGTGACAATTGCTATCACACAACAGAGGACTACAGTTTCTTTCTTTCCAAAGTACCCCTCACCAAACAATCTCTTTTTAAGATTTACTTACATATTTGAAAAGCAGAGAGACACAGAGACTCAGAGGCAGAGTTACAGAGAGAGGGAGGGAGAGACAGAGAGGTCTTCCATCTGCTGGTTCACTCCCCAAAGGCCAGGTCTAAGCTAGACTAAATTTAGGAGCCCAGAACTCCACCAGGGTCTCCCACCTGGGTAGCAAAAACCCCAGTTCTTGAGTCGTCCTCTGCTGCTTTGCCAGGCACATTAGTAGGAAGCTGGATCGAAAGCAGAAGAACTGGGACTGAAACCTGCACTCAGTATAGCACACAGGTATCCCAAGCAGTGGCTTAACCACTGCACCACAACGCCCATCCCTGCTTTGCTTTCTCAATCATCAGAAGTTACGAGGGCAACTCCGAGGAGTTTGATCCTAGGGCAGTAGATCACTGCTAGTCGTACCTGCTTAAGGATCGGAGGAGTCTGGCAGAATCAAGCAGGACAACAGAGGGCGCCCCAAGGAGAAGGGAGTGAAGGCAGATCTCAGAGCCCCTGCTGTGGACCCACACTGCACTGAGCACAGAATATTCACCGTCCCTTAGGCGCCTGCCATCGCAAAGGTGACACATCTTTAGGTGTCTTCAACAGTAAGGAACCTGGGCTTAGCCACATAGGGGAACCTGTCCATAGCTATTTCCCACACCAGGATCCAAGCAAACGGGGGGAAAGCCATGTCGTGTCCTCTCTCTAAGACATAGCAGGCAGATCCAAGGCAGGCCAGGACGCAAAGCCAAGTACTCCAATTACCACACCTGGACTGCAAACGCAGGTGGACTGGGGCAGGTGAACCAAAGGTACCAGAGAGGAGATGGCTGGAGAAGCCTCATGTTTACATTTGTATCCCACTGAACACCAATCCACCCAGGGGCTGCCACTTTAAGGCCCACTAGGACATCAACCCTGTTGTGGCAAAGAATCAAGCACAATTCGTCCTCCATATCCATGGATTCAACCAAGTTCTAACTGAAAATATTGAAAATTGTATGTGCACTGAACAGATAAAGGCATTGTTCTTGTCATTATTCCCTAAACAATAGAGCACAATTACTTACACAGCATTTACATAATATTAAGAATGATTGGGGGGCCGGCGCTGTGGTCTAGTGGGTAAAGCTGCCTCCTCCAGTGCCTGCATCCCATTTGGGCGCTGGTTCAGGTCCTAGCTGTTCCACTTCCGATCCAGCTCTCTGCTGTGGCCTGGGAAAGCAGTGGAAGATGAAGATGGCTCAAGTCCTTGGGCCCCTGTATCCACATAGGAGACCCAGAGGTAGCTCCTGGCTCCTGCTTTGGATCGGCACAGCTCCAGCCACTGAAGCCAATTAGGGAGTGAACCAGTGGATGGAAGACTTCTCCCTCTCTCCCTCTCCCTCCCTCCCTCCGTCTGTCTGTCTGTCTCTGTCGCTCTCTCTCTCTCTCTCTCTCTCTCTCCATAACTGGGATATCTGAATAAATAAATAAATCTTAAAAAAAAAAAAAGAATGATAGGGGCCAGCACTGTGGCATAGCAGGTAAAGCCACTACCTGCAGTGCCAGCATCCCGTATGTGTGCCGGTTCGAGTCCCAGCTGGTCCACTTGCGATCCAGCTCTCTGCTATGGCCTGGGAAAGCAGTAGAAGATGGTCCAAGTCCTTGGGCCCCTGCACCAGCATGGGAGACCCGGAGCAGGCTCCTGGCTCCTGGCTTCCGATCAGCACAGCTCCGGCCATTGCAGCCATCTGGGGAATGAAACAACGGATGGAAGACCTCTCTCTCTCTCTCTCTCTCTCTCTCTCTCTCTCTCTCTCTCTGCCTCTCCTTCTCTCTGTGTAACTGTGACTTTCAAGTAAAACAAATAAATCTTTAAAAAAAAAAAAAAAGTAGATGTCTGATGCCCAGACAGGCGGAGCTTACCACAGAACCCACCAGAATTCTGTGTCCCCTGTTCTCTTGAGGAGCTGTTGGCCACACACTGGGAATGAGCTCATTCCTAATGAGTAGAAGCTCACAGACTGTGGCTCAGGCTCTGGAGTTCACAGGACTGAGACATGGGGGCAGCTAGGAAGTGAGCTCCCCAGCCCAGCACAGGCGCCCTTGCTATCCTCACTTCTAGTTTTGTCACCATTGAGCTCTCAGAGATGGCAGCCTCCCTGCCAGCCGTGGTCTCCCTGGAGCTTCCACAAGCCCAGGGCAAGTCCACAATTCCGGAGTATTCAATCCACCCTCACCAGGGCAAGGGGACACAGCCGCTCCTGTTATGGCTTCTCTCACAGAGGCCTGAGAGCCAGCTCTTCACGACAGAACACGAAGGAAGCCAATGCTTCCAGTGTCCAGGGGGTAACTGGCCCGACTCATCCCCCAACTCCCTCGTCCTAGTCATGGAGATGTAAATCAGCAAGTTCATCTTGGAAACATGAATGCAGTAGGCTGCATCCACTTAGCTCTGTGAAAGAGCACAATGTCTTTCCCTCTTCGCAATCCCTTTAGTGGGTTGCCTGTGATGTGCATCTTATTACGGTATAACGCTTGTTCCGTAACACCATTATGCTCTTTCCCGTCTACCTCCACAGGCAGGTTTTCTGAGCTGAGAAGAGAGTATGCACTTCATTCCGATTCCCCAACACCCTCACCCCAACCCCTACCCACACGTGGCCGCCAGGAAGTCATTTTAAGCCAACTGCATCTTCCACTCAAAGGAGATGCATTTAAATTTCATGATGTCATTCACTCTAGGGGTGGGGAGGGGCACCCCCCCAAACACCAACCCAGGATCCTAAAAGACAAGATGGAACCTGGACCTCTGACTCAGCTGAAAGACAGTCTCTTAGCCTCACACATTGTAGGGACCGTAACCTCCAGCCAGAGAAAAAGTCCCTGCGGGTCACAGGGCCCTGAGCTCACCGCCCGGTCCCTTCGTGGGCACTGCTTCCTGTGCCAGGAAGGCCTGGCAGCCAGCCCCTTTCCTCTGGCCAGCCCCTGTGGGATCAGGGATCGTGTCCTATTCCACTCAGGGAAAAGAGCTGAATGAATGGATACTTGTCACTGTCAGTCAGTCCTATCCCGACCTGCCATTTGGTTCACTTGGAAACACTTGCTGCATCAGGAAATGTGTCTCGGACAGAGCGCTCTGTGTCAGCTGCGACAATGAACAAGGCCTTTCAGGAGCAGAACCAGCACAGACACAGGTGAGAATCTGGGGCTCAGCCGGTGCTTGCCCTTGCAAGGGTGCCCCACCCCGCAAAGGACAAGTCCTCTGCAGGCATGGGCTGCGCAACCCCCCAGCCTGGCTCCCCTAGATCTGTCCAGCTACGTCGGCTCCCGACAGGAAGGGGGCTGTCAGAGGCACCCTCATGAGGACATGTTGACCCCCTTTTGAGTCACAACCTGCAGGCAGCTTTTGGCAAGGCCAAGTCTCAGGTGGGTTCCAGGGTGGTCTGCATCCAGACCTCAGGGCTCTTGCTCATGAGTACTGAGCACTGATGGGTAAGGCTAGCTTTGTCTACCCCATCTCCCTAGCAGCGCACGTGCGCACACACACACAAATACAACATAAAATGCTCTGGGAAATGACCCATGGGAAGAAAAGAGCTTTTGCTACTAAGAACTACACCACAGCCATTCTCACACCCTGCTGTGCCCCAGACCCCCCACAGAGCTCTTCTGCCCTTTGGCTTCCTGCCCCTATTTGGTCCTCCCCTGGCCTCCTCCCACGCTCTCTCCTCACTGGCAGCTCTCTCTGGCCATCTCATAGTGAGTATTTCTCCCCCGCCCCCCCATGGTGGGCAGCCACACTCCAGTGAGTGTGTATTCACTCTCTCACTTTAAAATAAATCCTGCTCTCACTTGCGCAGTGCAGAAAAAGAAAAAAGAACAACTACAGGAGTGACCTGTGAAAATACAGGTTCTTGGGGGCCAGTGCTGTGGTATAGCAGGTAAAGCCACCACCTGCAGTACCAGCATCCCATGTGGGCACCAGTTCAAGCCCCAGCTGCTCCACTTCTGATCCAGCTCCCTGTTGATGACCTGGGAAAGCAGAGGAGGATGGCCCAAGTGCTTGAGCCCCTGTACCCATGTAACAGACCTGTCTGAAGCTCCTGGCTTTGGCCGGCCCAGCTCCAACTGTTGCAGCCATTTGGGGAGTGAACCAGTGGATGGAAGTTCTCTCTTTCTCTCCCTACCTTCGCCCGGTAATTCTGCCTTTCAAATAAACAAATCTTTAGAGGGGAAAAAAAGAAAAAGAAAATGCAGGCTCCTGTGCCCCAGGCAGAGTAGGTGGGACTGAAGACTGCACAGTGCCAGGGAGTTCTGCATGCTGCTGCTACCGGCCCCCAGACCACACTCCACACTCGCAGGGCTGAGCACGGCACCTCAGGCAGCAGGTGTTCCACAGACCCGGCTTCTCACCAGACTGAATGGGCTGCAAGACAAGCTGGACGGCTCTCAAACCCCAATCACCTGGAACACTGAAAACATAGCATTGTTTTCTTGCCTTCTCTCTTATTGTTTTTCCTTAGTCTTTTTTTTTTTAGTACTTAGTAAAGCTTCATTTGCTTGTTTAACTTGCTGACTCTATGCTTAGGCCTTCAACACTCTCAAACAGCTTTTCTGCTCATAAGGACAGGGCACTTGATCCTGTCGAGAACAGGTTCAGTACACACGGAGCCAGCAAGGGCCCTGCTGATGCGTTGTTGTGCCCTGGACAACCTCACAAGGACTTTAGGTCTCACAGCATAAGCCCCTCCCCATCTTCCCGGGAAAAGCCAGAGGCAGATCCCCATAAAGGGAAGCAATCCTATCACAAGGGGGTCAGGACAGGCTAGCTCCATGGGAGGCTGCACGGTCGAAGCTGAGCCATTCGCAGCACCCTTACACCAGTCAAAGAACCATCAGGAGAGCTCTTGGGTCCTGCACCTCCTCAGGTCTGACTACCGGGAAGGGCATAGGGACACAGAGAAGAAAAAGGTCTCCAGGGCTGCTATGGTGTCCAGGTCAAATCAAACTTCTGGCACCACTGTTTTGTTTTGCTCTTTTTTTTTTTCTTTGAAGATTTGTTTGTTTATTTCAAAGGTAGAATTACAGAGAGAGACAGAGAGATCTTCCATCTGTCGGTTTACTCCCCAAATGGCCACAATAGCCAGAGCTGGGCCAACCCAAAGCCATGAGCTTCTTCTGGGTCTCCCACATAGGTGCAGGGGTCTAAGCACTTGGGCCATCTTCTGCTGCCTTCCCAGGCACATCAGCAGGTAGATGGATCAGAAGTGGAGCAGTCGGAACTCACACTGGCACCCATGTGAGATGCCAGAGTCCCAGGTGGTGGTTTTACTCGCTACACACAGCAACATCCCCACCACTGGTTACTTCTGCTCTACAGTTGTCCCTTGGTATTCGAGGGCCACTGGTTCCAAGACCTCTCCTGGACACCAAAATCTGCAGATGCTCAAGGCGGTCCTTCTGTAAAATGGCATAGCACTGGGGACAGGTGTTTGGCTGTCCAGTTAAGGCACCACCTGGGGTGCTTCCATCCCATCTCAGAGCAGAATGTGCACCCTGGAGGCAGCAGCGACAGCTCAAGTAATTGGACTCCTGTCACCAGTGACCTGCATCGAGTTCTTAACTCCCAGCTTCAGCCTGGTCCAGTCCCTGCCACTGCAGGCATGTGGAGAGTGAACCAGAGGATAGGCGATGTCTATCTCTCAAATAAATAAATAAAATTGTAAAACGGAAAAAACAAAAATGGCATAGTACATAGTATTTACACATAAACTACATTCATCTTTGGTATATTTTAAATTGCTTCTAGATTACTCATAATACCTACTACAATCTGCATGCTCTGTGAATAGCTGTTATACTCTATCATTTAGGGTTTAATGACAAGGAGAATGACATATTCAATACAAACACAATCTTTCTCAATATTTTCAACCCATGGGGATTGAATCTGTGGATACGAAGGGCTGACTATAATCTAAAAAGGATTTAATTTCTCAACAAATTATATATTTTGTGCTAACATTTCATTGAGTTCACCCGATATGACGCATGAGGAAGAAGTCGTGACAAGCTGGCAGAAAGCCGGTGCCACAGGAAGGACACCCAAACTCATAGCCCGTGACCTCTGCCTCGAGCCCACTGCCCCAGGGCTCTCCCCCAGCTTGACCGCTGCAGCTGGATGTTCTGGTCATTTACCAACATACCCTGGGGCTGGCAAAGCAGCAAAGGGCTTGGTTCCTGTCCTCAAAATTCAACCTAACAGACAAAAACAAAAAGAGCACACACATTAGACCACTCTCAACCAAGACAATGCCCAATCTACAGCCAAACTGTGCGGCCAAAACATTACAGGTTTCAGATTTTCCACACAGGCAATCTGGCATTTCATCACCGTGTGGCCACATCCTCCCCCTGCATCTGGACCAAAGGCCTTCGAGATCTCATACTCACGCTAAGGAGAATCAGCACCAACTTTCAGCCTTGCTACAGTTTACTTTGAAAAATTAATATGCACCTGTCCCTGTGGACCTTGGCAATGGCATTCATAAATGCAGGCTCCAACTCTGAACCACTCTCAGCACAGAGGCTTCTCCATTCTCTGTTCCGTAGGTCCCTCTGTCTGGTGTCTCACACCAAGAGAAACACATCCCCAAAACTAACAATGTTTGCCTGCTTGTGATTTTTTTTCCTCTTTTATTCCTTGCACACATAAAGCAGAACAACAAATGAAACTCCAATACGTTAGTTTTAAAGGGGGAGAGGGAGGGGTCGGCACTGTGGCATAACAAGTAAGGCCACTGCCTGCAGTGCTGGCATCCCATATGGGCACTGGTTCGAGTCCCGGCTGCTTCACTTCCGATCCAGCTCTCTGCTACGGCCTGGGAAAGCAGAGGAAGATGCCCAAGTCCTTGGGCCCCTGCACCCACGTGGGAGACCCAGAAGAGACTCCTGGCTCCTGGCTTTGGAACGGCACAGCTCCGGCTGTTGCGGCCAATTGGGGAGTGAACCAGTGGATCAAAGACCTCTCTCTCTGCCTCTCCTCTCTGTGTAACTGTGACTTTCAAATAAATAAATCAATCTTTAAAAAAAGCAGGGGAGGGAGGGAAGGAAAGGGGACAGGCACTTGGCCTAGTAGTCAAGACACTGCTGGGGACGCCCAAATTCCCTCTCAAGTGTCTGGACTTGAGAACCAGCTCCGGCTCCTGAATCCAGCTTCCGGCTAATGCACACCCTGGGAGGCAGCAGTTGATGGCTCAAGTACTTGGGTCACTGCCACCCATGTGGGAGACCTGGTTTGAGTTCCCCACTCTTGGCTTCAATCCCAGCCCACCCCCAGCTATTCCAGGCATTTGAAGATTTGAAGAGTGAACCAGTAGATGTGAAGTCTGTCTGTTTCTCTCTCCTTCTCTCCTTCTGTGCGTCTCAAGTAAATAAAATTAGATAAAAAAAAAAAAAAGCAGAAGGGTAGGGCTAGCACATCTGGATCCCATCACTGTAACTTTACTTTCTTAGCATCTCCCATCTCAGACAGAAGGTAGCAGAGCCTGAGGGGCAGTGCACAGGATTAAGGTCCTTTGGCTCCTGATCAGACCTTACTCTTAACCTAACAGGTGACCTTGGGTGGAGCCCCAGCCTAGCAAGGCTCAAGGCTCGGATTTCTAGGCCAAAGCCCCAGTGCTAACCCGCAATACGATTCAAGTGTTGATGAATTTATAATGACCTTCCCTCTCTGCTTGATTCTATCTGCAAAGATGTTACTTCTCCTGGAAGAGACACAGGCATTGTTCATTTCCCTCCAGGGCACGCTGCTCCCTTTCCCTTCATCCCTGTCCTCCACTCCCCCATGCCTGGTGGTCTCTCCACTTCCCCAGCTCAGCTTCTCCGAGCAGGGGCTGTGATGAGAAAGAGCCCCCAGGAGACTTTCCCAATTGGCACTGAGCTCTCTCCAAGGAACGTCTAGCACAGCAGGCCTTTAGTTCCTCAAATAAGTTCTTAATTGTCTTTTCGGAAATGTGCACGAACGCTGATTTCAAACCATTTGGCAAGTGCCTCGCAGGGTAATTTCTCTGACATTGTGCTTAGAGAAGGAGGATTTAGGAGTCTGGAGGAGCATTAGAAAGATTGTATTCCGTCTGATCCTGTCCTCAGATGAAAATAAAACAACTTTCTCAGTGACCCACCGCTGGCGCAATGCAAACTCCCCAGGGTCCCCACGAGCTCAAATTTGCTGACTTGTACGTTTGGATCTGAGTCTCCTCCCTAGGACAGTGAGGAGGGGTTAGGGGTTAATAGATTCAAGAATTAGGACACACGTGTGTGGTCCCAGCCATGCTGGACAACAAGCTCTCCTATCCCCAGCGTCATCCTTCCAGGAGGCACACTGGGGAGGGGGGCGGGGGGAGATGTCATTGGAGTTAGCAATGAAAAATGCAGAGCACTGTTTGCAGCCAGACTCCTGAGTTGAAGTCCCCACTTACCACCTCTCAGCTACTCAGCAGAGGCTGTCATTCCTCTTGACCCCTTCACCCTCCACCCTCAACCTGATTTAAAATGTTAATAAGTTGAGGCCAGCGTTGTGACTCAGTGGAGTAAGCCACTGCTTACAATACCAGCATCCCGTATCAGAGCACCAGTTCAAGTCCCGGTTGTTCCACCCCTAATCCAGCTCCCTGCTAATGCATCCAGGAAGACAGCAGATGATGGCGGAAGTACTTAAGCCCCTGCCATCCACATGGGAGACCCAGAAGGAGTTCCAGGCTCCTGTTATGGCCATTTGGGGAGTAAATCAGCAAATCAGCAGATGGAAGATCGACCTCTCTCTCTCTCTCTCTCTGCCTTTCAAATAAATAAAAAAATTTTTATAATGTTGGCAGGTGTCCCTGTGTTCCAGGCAAGCCCTTTCCCCCAATTCCTAACAAGCGCTGGCAAAATTGCAGAGTCCACATGTGGAGGTCCAGGCGGAACCTGATATTGTACATTCCCAGCAAGTTCCGAGGTGACTCTCAGGTCGCTGGGCCATGAACCATCTGGAGATAGCAAGAACAAAGAGGCTTTATCACCTGACTCCATGCTTCCCAAATGCCAAGGGTAAGAATCACATGGGGGAAGTCGTATATGTCAGGGCAGGCCTGGCCAACTGTAAATTTAAAAGCACTCCTGGAAGTCTCCTAACCAGAGGAGTTTGAGAAACTCTGAACTAGCTCATTGGCATCTTTCATTTAAAGTTCCCACACAGGGGCAGGTGTTTGGTGCAGTGGTTACATCACCACTTGGGACACCCACATCCCACACTGGAGAGTCTGGTTCAAATCTTGCCTATTCTCTACCCATACCAGCTTTCTGCCAATGCACACCCTGAGAGGCAGCAAGGGATGGATCAAGTATTTGGACCCCTGCCATTCACATGGGAGACCCCACTGAGTTCCAGGTTCCTGGCTTCAGCCTGGCCCAGCCCTAGAGATGCGAGCATTTGGGGAATGAGCCAGCAGAGGGAAGATCTCTCTCTGCCCATCTCCTCTCTCCCTTTCTCTCTCTCTAACAAAATAAAAATAAATTAAAAAAATTTTTTTTGAAAAAACAAAACTCCAATACAACCTTTGGACACCCTTGCCTCCTTTCCATCACTCACACCAGGGAACTGAATGATCTAACAAACTAGCTCCTGTTTCTGGGGGTCCCGGAGCACACATGTAGAGATGAAGGAGCTCCCACACTTCTCCAAGGCCTGGCACACTTGGGAAATGATCAGATTTGTTGGGTCTCAGTCACTGCAGCCCCAAAGGAGGGAGGAAGGAGTGAAGGGCACTGCCCACCATCTCGGCACACCAGTAAGCAAACTCAGCTCCCTGAGTAGTAAGAAACCTGCTCCAGCCTCACTCTCATTAGTCAGTGAGCAAAAGCAGCCGCACAGCTTACAGGATATTTCCCCCACTGTTCTGAAGATGACCCAAAACACAGAAGATAAAGACACACCAAATTCCCATCCTGAGGTTGTCTGTAAGGGGCTCCTTCTACAGTGTACTCGCCACACCCCACCCTCCCCTGTGGGCTCCTCGGAGGCTTCCACCATGGCATCGGAGAGGACTATGGGAGCCCAGAGGAGAGGACAGCACCAAGTTATTAGCAAATGTCAAACCATTTGTCCCCAGATTCTCTGGGCTCCACATGGCACGGTCAAGGTCCTCTGAAGCATATGTGTGTCCCAGCTGTGCAGCCACATATGCTCCTGTTCAGGAACCACCAGCAGCTGAACAGAAAATACAGACTGCATACATGGCCTCAGGGGCTTCAAGTCTCATTCCTCAGTATTTACCACCTGAGACAACGCTTCAACCATGTATCACCTGACTCCCTGCTTCCCAAATGCCCCGGGTAAGAATCACATGGGGGAATTCATACATGTCAGGGCAAGCCTGGCCAGCTGTAAATTTAAAAGCACTCCTGGGCGTCTCCTAACCACCTTCAGTCTGCACAGAATGTCTGCTCAGTGCCTGATAACCCAGGAAGCATATATCCAGTCCAGTGGTTACCCAGGCGAAAGAGGCCCCGACACAAGCACATGTGCCTCCTCCCACAGAACTCAAAATGCCTGTTTCAGAAAAAAAATCCTATGCAGCAGGCATTGTGGTACAGCAAGTTAAGCCACCACCTGCAATGCCAGCATCCCATACGGGAGCACTGGTTTGAGTCTCAGCTGCTCCACTTCTGATCCAGCTCCCTGCTAACGTACCTAGGAAAGCGGCAGAAGATGGCCCAAGTGCTTGGGCCCCTGCCATCCATGTGGGCGACCTGGATGGAGTTCCTGGCTCCTGACTTCGGCCTGGCCCAACACTAGCTGCTGAGGCTATTTGGGGAGTGAACCAGTAGATGGAAGATTTCTCTCTCTCTTCCTCCTTGTCTTTCAACTAAATGAAATAAATCAGAAGAGAAGGCTGGCACTGTGGCATTAAGCAGATTAAGCCATGGCTGCAGTGTCAGCATCCCTTAAGGGTACCAGTTAGAGTCCAAGCTGCTCTACTTCTGATCCAGCTCCCTGATAATGCACCTGGGAAAGCAGCAGAGGATGGCCCAAGTTCCTGGGCCCCTGCACCCATGTTGGAAACCTAGGAGAAGCTCCTGGCTCTTGGCTTTGGCCTGGCACAGCCAAGGCCTTTGCAGCCACTTGGGTAGTGAACCAGCAGATGGAAGCTCTCTGTCTCTCCTTCTTTCTCTCTGTAACTCAACCTTCCAAATAAATAAATAAATCTTTAAAAATAAATAAATAAATCAGAAGGAAGGGAGGGAGGGCAGAAGAAAGCCATGATGAGCCGAAGTTTGACAGTACAAGGGCTGATACAACAAGATCATCCGAAATGAGATCAGCTAAAGGTTCACATTTGCCCATTTATGCTGAGAAGCTGAGAACAGTCTGGAATCAGACGATTATGATTAACAGACATGAAATCCAGAATCATTGCAAAAAGTACATCTACTTCCAAACGTGAGTTGAATTCAGCAGGTAACATTTTCCTGAACTGCAGGGTCCAGGGAACGCAGCCCGAGTGGGGGCCTCTGTGCTCCACCTCTGCGTTTCTCTCATGGGAGAAGTGGGGACACCTGCTGCAGAGGCACCAGAGGGTGAAACATCACTGATCCAAATGAGCCTGTAGCTGACAGGACTGCCACCAATGCCCCTTCACCTACAAGAGACTTATGCTGGACACCAATGGGTTGTGCTGTTCAGCAGACAGTCTACAGAACTGTCAAGTGTTGCTTCCAGGACAAGCCTAGAGACCACTGCTAAAAAGGTTAGTTTGTCATCTGCTGAAGTTCTACCTTTAGATCTCTCCTACCCCAAAGAGAAACATGGTGGCCATCCTACAAAGAAGTCTATAGCATCATAGGGCAGTGACCCTGAACAAAATGAGGACTCAAGGAAAAAAAATCAGTAAAATAAAGTCTAAGGCAAAGTATGAAATCGTGACCGTTCAAGCAACCAAGGGCTGGAGAGGCCGAGGGGTTTCCCTATCTGGCAGCTGCATACGAGAGAAGACACAGCAGAATCACCAAGACACGGATCTCAACGGCATCCACAGAATCATCTATTTAAAGATTCATTTATTTATTTACTCAAGAGATAGAGTTGCAGAGAGGAAGAGAGAGAGAGAGAGAATGAGAATCTTCCATCCACTGGTTCACTCCCCAGACGGTTGCAATGGCGGGGGCTGGTCCAGGCCAAAGTCAGGAACCTGAACTCCATCAGGGTCTTCCACGTGGTGCAGAGGCCCAAACACATGGGCCATCTTCTGCTGCTTTCCCAGGATGTTAGTGGGGAGTTAGATTGGAAGTGGAGCAGCCAGGACTTGAACTCATGCCCATATGGAATTCTCGTGTCTCAGGCAGTGACTTAACCCACTGCAACACATCACCGGCACTCAAAATAGTTTTGAAAATAGTGGATGGGGCTGGTGCTGTGGCACAGCGGGTTAACGCCCTGGCCTGAAGTGCCGGCATCCCATATGGGCGCCAGTTCTAGTCTTGGCTGCTGCTCTTCCAACCCAGCTCTCTGCTTTGGCCTGGGAAGGCAGTGGAGGAAGGCCCAAGTCCTTGGGCCCCTGCACCCACATGGGAGACCCGGAAGAAACTCCTGGCTCCTGGCTTTGGATCGGCACAGCTCCAGTCATCGCAGCCATCTGGGGAGTGAACCAGCAGATGGAAGACCTCTCTGTCTCTGTAACTCTGTCTTTCAAATAAATAAAATAAATCTTTAAAAAAGAAAAGAAAATAGTGGAAACTCCAGATTCCAGTGCTGACAGCTCTGGAGCAGCAGCGGCACTCCCAGCACACACAGCAGTCCTCCCCTTGGGCAGAGCTCTCACTTCCAGCGGTGCCAGCCCCTCCTTCCAAAGCAGCAGCTCCAGGCAGGGGGGCCACCGCTTCAGGCAGGTGAAGACCCCACACACTCCCAAGTTCCTGCACCTGCCACTGAAGAAAGGGAAGCAAAGGGAGGGCCCCAAGGCCAGAAGATTATTTTGAAAGAACAAGAGCAAAGGGAGCAGCATCAGGAGAAAGCACTGTGAGGCCCACTGCTATCAGTGATGAGTTGCAGGGTGCAGAGTGTGCAGAGGAGCAGCTCTGGGGCAGGATGACCCCTCTGGTCCAGGGGGAGCTGAGGAAGCAGCCTCCTCCATGCAAGGTCAAGGGCAAGTCAGAAAAACCTCAGAGCACAGAGTTGCAGAGAGATCCCGAGGCCTGCCAGCCTGCTCCCCACCACACCGGCCTCCCCAACACGCAGCAGTTACTGCAGCTAGATGCTTGCGTTACCATCCTACTCAAGGAGCTGGTCTGCTTCCAGGACCCTACGTACCAGGACCCAGTCAAGGCCACAACCAAATGCCAGTTTGAATAGAGTAAGGGTGGGAAAGGCTCTCGACCATCTGAGGCTAAAGAAGCTGAAGTGCATCATTGTCTTTCCCAAGCACAAGAAAACAGTCAACAGGCAGGCTGGACAACACCTTGCACACCACTGTCAGTTACACCTGTGAGCTGAGCATCCCCTTTGCTCTCATCCAATATGCTGGGGGACACAGTGTGAACAAAGCCATTATTGTTGGCAAGGAGGGCATCTCCAGCTACCCCAGGGCCCAAGTCCAGTTCCACGAGATGGTTGGGCTGGTGATAGCAACCAGGCAGGCACACGAGACTACACTGGAGAATGGGCAGCAGGAGCTGGTAGGGGAGCTGGGGCCCCACAGAAAAAGGTCCCTGGACATGAAGGACCACACTACAGAGAAATCTGGAGCAAAAACCTGTACACATAGTCAGTATGCCCAGGAGCTGGAAGAATCAGTAGAGGCTGCAACTTCTCGGATGATGAACTTGAATTTACGGGAGGAGATCTTTCCAGTGCATCTGTGTGTTCTGGGTAAGGAGGTACTACTGGGACTTTCTCTTCTTCCCAGTTCTTCCCTGGCCTAATGTATCCTGTGAGACAGCTGAATGTGGAGACAAGCTGGCACGAGAGGGCATGTGAAACAGTGGTTGAGCCCTCAAAGCCATGAATCCCATGGAAATGGTTTCTTGGATACACTTGTGAAAATCTTTTCTAAAAGCCTGAGGATGGGACCAGTCTTGTGGTGCAGCAAGTTAGGCTGCCACCTGTATCACTGGTATCCAGTATGGGAGTGCTGGTTCAAGTTCTAGCTACTCCACTTTCCATCAGGCTCCCTGTTAATGTACCCAAGAAAGCAGTAGAAAATGCCCCTGGTACTTGGACCCCTGCCACCCAGGTGGGAGACACAGATGGAGTTCCTGCCTCCTGGCTTCAGACTGGCCCAGCCACAGCCAATGTGGCCATTTGGGGAGTAAATCAGCAGATAGAGGATCTGTCTCCCCCTTTCTGCCTGCCACTCTGCCTGTCAAATAAATAAAAATATTCTAAAAAAAAAAAAAAGCAAGCTTTGGAAATACAACAGTGGCCTTCTACGCACCCTGTGGATCTGGAAAATACTAGAAAACATGGTACAGCAATCTGGCTGCTAAGGAAAGGGCTTCTCTGTTGCACCAAAGCTCAGCCAAGTGAGCTGATTTTCAGCAAGCAGGGCTGTACCCCCTGCCTGTGCGCGCGCAGGGCCCACAGCGAGGCGACTGTGGGAAGCACCCACCACTCCCATGACAAGCACTGCCTTGCCCAGAGTCTAGGCAGGAGGGCCATGGAGAGGGTCTTTTCTTAGGGGACAGAGCTCTTGGGCACAGAGTCCTGGAAAATCTACCAAAAGGTGCCTCAGAAGGAAAACTGTTTAACCCTTTGACCTGAGTTACGCCTTTTCATCTTTCTTTCCAAGAAAACAATGCATACTGAAGTTCTAGATTTTAGTTGGACAACCTCCAATCTTCCATTTTTAGGTGAACATATCCTGAGAGTGTCTTCCCTTTTAGAGGCTGCGGCACAGAGTTTACTTTTGTATTTCCCTTTTAAGTAAGAAGGATTATTTATTTTGAATAAAGAATGATTATTTTTTAAAAAAGAGAGAGAGAGAAAAGAAAAGAAAAAAGAAAGAAATGGTGCTCACCCTTGCTAAGGAATGACAGCCAATTACCTTGTGCCTGGGAACATGCACAGGTGTATCACCCACTGAATACCTACAACCACCCCTGGACATGGAGAAGAGGGACTCCTTTTACTAATGAGGACACGAGGGCTTTCAAGGTTAGGAGACTTGCCCAAGGTCACTCTAGAACTGGTGGCCACTGTGCAAAAGGATCCCAAGTCTGCATGCACATGACCCTGTGCAACACTGTGCCTCTTCTGCTTTGTTCTACCAGCTCTGTCCACCTATGCCCTTCCAGGCTGTGCACTCCAAGGGGACAGGGTTCTTTGTTTCTGGCTGTTCCCACTGTGCATTTAGAAGACACTTGGAAAAGACCAGCCAAACAGCCAAACAAAGGAACGAGTATAAAGCCAGGTGTCCCCCGTGAGAACAGGTGGCCTCCAAACCTATTCACAAGCATACACGTGCACTCCAGTTAAAGACTCCAAACTGACCAAACAGGACTTGACCAGACCTAAGTTGGAAAACTCACAGTGGAAGGGCACAAGGCTGGGCAATGGAAGACCTGAGCCGTTCTTCTCCCACCCCTGCCACCTCACCATCACAGTGGACAAGCCACAGAGCCCCTCTGCATCTCAGCTTCCCCATCAATACGATGGCTTAATTCATCACTCAGACCTTTGTGAACCACCAACAGGTACCAGACAGGATGCTAAGAAAAAAGCCAATTACGAGAAATGGACAAGAGTTCCACATCCTCCCTCAGGACCAACCCCACATCATCCACAGGACTCAACTATTTTCAAACAAGTGGGGGACACAGAGGACCCTGGAGTGACCACTGGGTCTACACATCCAATCTTTGCTTTACAAACTAACTCACAGAAAATGCAGCTCAAGTGACAAGTTCCCAATAGGCTGATTGAAGTGTCATTCATTACATACAGTAAAATTAATTTCTTTTAGGTATACAGCTCTATAAATCCTGACAAACACATATAGATCCTGCTGCTTTGCTGAAGCATCCATTAGCTCTAACTTTTCAAGAGTACACAATCTACAACAACCGGGGCAGACAGGATCCAATGACACAAAATTTTTTTAAAAGAGTAGCTCTATTGGAGAACCTAACATCCAAATTACTGTCATCTTTTTTTTTCTTTTTTCTTTTTCTTTTTCTTTTTTTTTTTTTTTTTTTTTTTGACAGGCAGAGTGGACAGTGAGAGAGAGAGAGACAGAGAGAAAGGTCTTCCTTTTCCGTTGGTTCACCCCCACAATGGCTGCCGCGGCCGGCGCGCTGCAGCAGGCACACCACGCTGATCCGAAGCCAGGAGCCAGGTGCTTCTCCTGGTCTCCCATGCGGGCGCAGGGCCCAAGGACTTGGGCCATCCTCCACTGCACTTCCGGGCCACAGCAGAGAGCTGGACTGGAAGAGGAGCAACTGGGACAGAATCCGGCGCCCTGACTGGGAATAGAACCTGGGGTGCTGGCGCCACAGGTGGAGGATTAGCCTAGTGAGCCGCAGCACCAGCCTGTTGGTTTGTTTTTCATCCTTTAGCTAATACAGCAGAGAGATAATTTATTGCACACATGTTATACTCGGCCACAACTGAGAACAGAACTAGTCCAGAATGTCACAGGCCCAGGTCAAAGGGCTATCAGGGACTGTTCTGGTGTCAGCAAAGTGGGTCTCACAGGTGGTTTCAGCACTCCATTGGCGATGGAAGTCCCAGATCTTTTGAGACGGGCAGTCCACAACGTGTCCTTCTTTCTGCTGCCCCTTTGGCCATCATGGAACACAAGCCAGCAGTGTGCTTGCACCTCTGTCTCACCTTTCTTCTTCCACATTTCAGCCTGTGCATTCATTTCTTGCTCCACTTGGTACATGTGGCACGAAGGAGTCCAAGAAGATCGCGCTAAAGCCAAGAGATGTCGTGCTTTTTTAAAAAAGTCCTAGTGAGCATTCAAAAAGAAAGCACATATGTTCTCCAAGGGACTAAGGACAAGCAAAATGGGCGGATGACTGTCCCCAGTGGTATTTCCTAAGAGAAAAAAAACCAACATCAACCTTTCTACTTCTGAGGCCAGGTGCGCTACACACATCATACATAAGATGTTCTGACTTTGTAAGGTGGAGGAACTGAGATCTTTTTGATGCATATTAAATACACGTATAAAATCCATTCTCTGACCAAGATGAGGGAAAAAAAATCAGTCTTCAACTATTCCGTTCTCACGCAATGAAATCCAGCGGTCTGCTGAATCCATCTTTTCGGTTCACGTCCTGCCTGGGCATCCTAAGGCCCATTTCGGGCACAGGCATTTACAGAACGACCTTCCTTCTTCCCTTCTGTGGAATCAAAGGATGAAAGCCCCACCAACCTCATCGGTTCTCTCTCTCCTCTGGGCTGCCCTCCAAGTCTTGCTCAGTCATCTGGCGTCCTTTGTTTCCTTCTTTTCCTCATCCCTTCTTTCTTTCGGTGGAGAAGGGGAAGGCGATGTGGACCTTGGAGATCGGGAGCCTCTTCTGTGCAGGGACCGTGAGCGGCTCCCTCTCCCATCTCTCTCCCACCACCAGCACCTTTCCCGGCACCTGCATTCTCTCTCCCACCTACTTCCCCTCCGTGGGGAGCGGCGGCGGCTGCTACCCCTTGGAGTCCCACTCCTCCTCACACCCAATTAATTAATCTTGGCTGCCCTTTCTAAAAGTGAAGGTCTCCACTCTGCCAGCAGGAAGAACACAGAACCGAAACTCCCGTCTCCAGAGTGGGGAGAATCAATTTGCAGAAACATCTGCAAGACAGGGAGCACTGCGGTGGTCAAGCCACTGACTCTCTTACTGACAGGAAACCAGTACCTCCTGCCACCCCTCCCCCGCCCACAGGAAAGCAATCACAGATTTCTATGTCATAGGCACACAGAGCCCAGAACACAAACACATTTCTCCCAAAGGTTATCCCTAACCACCTGTGTCACTTAAAACCACAAGGCCTCCTTGAATTAACTCCAAAAATCTCTAGTATGTTTCATATACTGCCAATGCTCCAAAGGAATTTACCTGGACCAGGAACCCACCTTTTGTTTTAAGACTTAGGTTAAAATGAAGGGCATGGGGCTGGCACGGTGGTGCAGCGGGTTAATGCCCTGGCCTGAAGCGCAGGCATCCCATATGGGCACCGGTTCTAGTCCTGGCTGCTCTTCTTCCAATCCAGCTCTCTGCTATGGCCTGGGATAGCAGTAGAAGATGGCCCAAGTCCTTCGGCCCCTGCACCCATGTGGGAGACCAGTTAGAAGCTCCTGGCTCCTGGCTTCGGATTGGCACAGCTCTGGCCCTTGCGGCTATCTGGGGAGTGAACCAGCGAAAGGAAAACCTCTCTCTCTCTCTCTGTAACTCTGTCTTTCAAACAAGTAAAATAAATCTTTTTAAAAAATGAAGGGCATGAACTTATTAAAATGGGAGAGGGGTGATTATTCAGATAGAAATCTAGCAATCTAATAAACTTAGATCTCTGATCCAGACCGGACAACCGCATTACCAGGCAGGAAATGGGAACAAATGCCATTACAATGTAACAAGTTTTTAACTCCTCCCTCCCACCCCACCCCCACCATGTGACTGACTTCTGGAAGAAAGCAGATCCTACCCTCAAGCCCAAGTTCAATGGCAATCAAATTTCAAAATGCCTGAGAATCTCATGATTAGGAAAACTACACATGCTTGGGCCGCACACTGACCTACCACATTAGAATCTCTGGCCATTGGTCAGCCACAAGACTTGGCCTTAATCCCAGATAAATCCAATGGAGCTGACCCAGACCTCATACATCCCTAGCTAAGAGATCATATATTTTGTCATATGAAGGTACTTCAAAAACGTCATGGAAAATGGAATGAAAAGGCAAGTTTTTTCAGTGCCAAAAATTCTGAATCCATGCATAGTTATTTCATAACATGCATTTTCCATATCTGTTTTCAAAACCTTCGCCTATACAGTTTCAAAGATTGCTGGCATCAAAATAAACTAATCTTTTAATGCCATTTTCCTCACCAACTTTTTGAAGTACTCCCCTATAATCACTAGAATAAAGTTAAGGTGGCGAATAACTTGGACACTGGGTTACAATCTCCAGGCTGATGGTCAACTCTCAGAAATACTCATTATTCAGAGACTACGCTGGAAAGTCAACAGAAGGGTGCAGTGACAACAGTCCTCTTATACAGGGTTTCCTGCTCTTAAGGTGGTCCTAAGACCAACAGCTCAGAATTTTCAGGTCCCATCTCAGACCAGCCAAAAGAAAATCTCTAGTGGAAGGAAACAAGAGTCCCTGTGTTAAAACTTTTTCCAGGCGACTGTTCCGCCCTGTGCATGCTGCAGCACTTATGAGTTCATATAAATGTATTCTGGAACAGTATATATCTAATAATCACAACTATTTTCTTGTGGCTTTACTTTTGCTTTGATAAGGCACAGTGTTTACTTGTGACCGCACCTACTAAATTTACCTCCCACTCTAAGGTAAGGTGCATCTACATAGCACAGAACCTCATGCCAGATTTACTTGTCCATTGGCTGAGGGACCATCTGCATGGTCTTCAGTAGGCCAAAGATCTCAGACCATGCCCATGAGTACAGGGCCACAGAGTATTAACCAAGAGGCCCATCCATCCCCTGGGGCGCTGAAGTTGACAATGCCCCCCCCCCCCCAGCACCTTTCCCTGAGCCCCTTGAGGGCCTGCAATGCAAGTCAAAAAAAATCAAAGAAAACTTGTTGGTGCAGGTAGTTTTTCCCTCTAAAATATTATGCTCTTGGTAGGGTATATTAGCTCTCACATTGAAAAAAATAATAATAATCTATTTACTCCACAAGGCAAAGTGACAAAAAGAGGGAGAACTAGAGATCTTCCAACCACTGAGTCACTCTCCAAATGGCCCCAACAACCAGGTCTGGACCAGGCTGAAGCTTGCACCATCCTCTGCTGCTTTTCCAGGCTCACTAGCAGGGAGCTGGATCTGAAGCAGAGAAGCTAGGACTCAAACTGGAGCTCCAATATGGGATGCTGGTGATAAAGCAGCAGCTGACTCAGCTGTGCCCCAGTGCCGGCCTCCAGTTCTCACATTTTTAAGTGCATCAAAATCTCCAGGGGAAACAAACAAAACAAACGAACAAAAATCAGATTCCTTAGGTGTACCCTCAGCTTCTGATTTGGAAGAACCCCACAGAGCCCCTCAAACCTGGGGCAGGCATTTGACCTGCCAGGTAAGCCACAGGTTGGGATGTCCACATCCCATACTAGGCTCCATACAAGGCTTAAGTCCGACTCCACTCCAGTTCCAGAGGAGTCTGGAGTCAGCAGCCATGGCTCAAGTGGTAGACTCCCTGTCACTCCGGTGGGAAACCCAGAATGAGTTCCCAGTTCCTGGCTTCAGCAGGGAGCCAAGGCACTGCACAAATTAAAAACTGAACCAACCCTTGGAGAATTTATCTACCTCTCTCAAGTAAATAAAAGTCTTTAAAAAAAAAGCCTCTGAAATCTATATTTTTAATGAGCTGCCCAAGGAGATTCTCACATCAAGGTTTGAACATATGATAGAGCTGAGCTTGGGTCAGATTTCCCTGGGATCCAGTGCAGCAATCTTGTTACACCTCTGCCTCCTCCAAGTGGTGATAATAAAGCCCGCCCTACAGGGTTATGCTGTCAATTACCGTGAAAGGCTCGGTAAAAGGTAAGGTGTGAAGTATAAGGGAAAAGAACTGGCAGGTGCAGAATTCCCCAATGAAGGACGGGGTCCCTTAGCCTAAAAAGGCAAAGTCAGTAACAAGTACTGCACATCACATTCCGGTTCTGAAACAGAAGTCACTCTGAGCATCTGTGTTATGGGTTGAATCTTGTCTTTCCAGCACAGTGTCAGAGTCCAATCCCTAGGAACTCAGAACATGACCTTACTTGGGGAGAGTCCTTACAAATACAATCAAATTGAAATGAAGTTCTTAGAGTGGTCCCAACTCTGATAGGATTGGTGTCTTTATAAAAAGGAGAAATTCCAACACAGAAAGAGACACACAGGGCTGGTACCATGGCATAGAAGGTGAAGCCTCTATCTGCAGTGCCAGCATCCCATCGGGCACCAGTTGGAGTCTCAGCTGCTCCACTTCTGATTCACTCCCTGCTAATGTGCCTGGCAAACAAGAGAAGACAGCTCAAGTGTTTGGGCCCCTACACCCACGTTGGGACCCCTACACCCACGCTGGGGACCCAGAATAAGCTCCCTGCTTCAGCCTGGTCATTACGGCCATTTGGGGAGTGAAATAGTGGATAGAAGACCTCTCTCTCTCTCTCTCTCTCTCTCTCTCTCTGAAACTCTGCCTTTCAAATAAATAAAACTCTTTTAAAGAGAGAGAGAGAGACCAACCACAGGACAGAGAGGAGCCAAGGTGAAGAGACGAGGGAAACTGGCCATCTAGAAGCTTGGCAGACAGGCCTGGTGCAGCTTCCCCTTCACATCCACACGAGGAACCAACCCTTGGGCCTAGACTTCCAGCTTCCAGAACTAAAACAATACATTTCTATTAAGCCACCTACTTTATGGTACTTTATTACAGCTGCCCTCACAAACTAATACAACCCATCAGGTTTGCATTCTCCTGCCCCACAGATGAGGGGCACCTGTCCATACAATGCTTCTCGGATTCCCCAAGGGCAACTCAAGCACCCAGCACAAGTTGCCAACCATCTACCGCCCTTTGCAAATGTTAGAGGTAGCCCTGCAAAGCCAGCCCATGCCTCCTTTCTTCCCTAGTCAGCACAGCAGGCAGGGGCAGTGTGCCTGACAGCAGCTGATACGGGCTCCATCCCAGGGCCACCCCAGGCATTCACCAAGTCACCCTAATCAAGAGGACTCATAAAAGCCCTCAATGATGTGATTTTCTCAGACTGAATGTAGTTTTCCTTCTTGTATAAGTAGGATCAAAGAACTTTCTTCTGGGAAAATGGCAGAAAAGTAAATACCCCACCCCTCAAAATCAAAGCCCTTTCTCCATGCACTAAAATGGAACCCTATGGGATCTTAGTAACCAGGGTAGGCAGGGAAGGCCAGAAGCAAGCTGTGACTGGGCTGAAGTGGGCTCTCAAGTGTGCAAGGGTGGCAGGCACCTTCCTTGCAGGGCACTGGTCCCTCATCCCCAGGCTACCCCAGCCCCCTACATACCCTTCTTGGGCAACCTCCCCCAGGAGTCCTCCAAGGATGCTGGCCCCAGCTCAGGGATTCAGCTCAGTAACTCACTGGAGGTATAGGAACCAGCATTTTATTTATTTATTTATTTTGATTTTTGACAGGCAGAGTGGACAGTGAGAGAGAGACAGAGAGAAAGGTCTTCCTTTGCCGTTGGTTCACCCTCCAATGTCCGCCACGGCCAGCGCGCTGCGGCCGGCGCGCTGCGGCCGGCGCACTGCACTGATCCGATGGCAGGAGCCAGGTGCTTATCCTGGTCTCCCATGGGGTGCAGGGCCCAAGCACCTGGGCCATCCTCCACTGTACTCCCTGGCCACAGCAGAGAGCTGGCCTGGAAGAGGGGCAACCGGGACAGAATCCGGAGCCCCGACCGACTGGGACTAGAACCCAGTGTGCCGGCACCGCAAGGCAGAGGATTAGCCTAGTGAGCCGCGGCGCCGGCCAGGAACCAGCATTTTTAACAAGCTCACACACACTCAGGACTGAGAACCACAGCCCTGAAACAAAGACAGGGCCCAGCTGGGCATTCCAAAACAAGAAGAAACTGCCTGCCACTGGTCAGAAACCTGGAGGCTCCAGTGCCAGCTCTGTCAAGTACCATGCCCTTCTGGGTCTTAGCTTTCTTCCTATCAAATGTGGAGGCCGACCTAGACCCACCCAGGTTCCTCCTTTCTTTTAAAAAAAAATACTGAAAATAAAACCAAATACCCCTAAACCCAGTCCAACATGTCCCAGGAAGACACCTGGCACAACTTGGGAAGCCCAAATCCCATATCAGAGTGCCAGGCTCAGCTTCCCTCCAACACAGCTTCCTGCTGATGCACACCCTGGGAGGCAGCAGATGATGGCTCCAGCGTTTGAGTCCCTACCACCCATGCAGGACACCTTAAGGGAATTCTGGGCTTTTGGCTTCTTCAGCCTGGCCCAGCCCCAGCTGTTACAGGCCTTTGGGGAACAAACCAGCAGATGGAAAATCTCCGTCTCTGTGACTCAAATAAATACAAAGACACCTCCCCTGTCTTCTCGGGTACACTGAGCCCAACGGCCTGGCGGCTGCACTTCATGCTTCCCCAGGCTGACATGTGACCCACGGGTGGGCTTCCTTCCCCCACCACCAATGCCGGGGAGGCCCAGGAGTGACAGCACCGTGTCCAGTAAAGAGCCCTTCAAGGAGAAAAGTAAGCCTCTTAAAGTACCCTCGATGTAATCTCTCAAACCCAGGACTAAGCCACACAGCCCAGGAAGATTTGCCATGCATGACCTCAGGCCATGGCTGAGAAAGAGCTGTATGAGGCAGGAGGCTTTGCAAACAGCAAGAGGGGTGAGAGCTCGGCCTGAAGCATGCTGGGAGGAACCACAGACCACCCCCAGCCACCTGCAGGAACTCACTCCTCCCCGAGTTCCCACGCTGTGGAGAGGGGATGGCCTGCCTGCAGCCAGTGGACTCGGGGGATGAGCGAGTCACCAGAACGTTCCCTTCGATGATAAACACTGCCAATCAGGCCACGCAGTCTTCAAGGCCAGCAACAAAAGTTTCCAAGTGGACTGCCAAGTACCCCACTTCACGAGGGAAAAAATCAAAGAAAGAAAAAACGGGAGAGGCAGCCTTTTCTCTGCAGTGAGAAGGCCTCTGCAGGTGCCTTCCATTGCTCAATGAGTTGCTTCCCAAAGATGTGCTCCAACTCATCCCAGAACCCCCACTGTCAGCAAGTGACCTACAGACACTGCGCCGGTGCAGTGTCTCTACTCCACGTGCACTCTTCCTTAGTTCAACTCTGCAAGATTCGCTTTTCCTCATCCAAGGCTAACCTCTGTAACCACCAAGTTTTCCTCATCAATCGATCGATCATTTATTCATTGGATTTTGTTGTTGCTGAGTTCCTGCTATGCGCCAGGTATTGTTTTAGGCCTTGGGGACCCAGTGGCAGAGATGATTTCTCTCCTGGAGTTGGTATTCTAAGTGCCATGAGACAGACAAGAAATCATCGTGGGGCCAGCACAGTGGCACAGGGTGTTAAGCTTCCGTCTGAAGCACTGGCATCCCATATGGGCAACCGTTTGAGTCTTGGCTGCTCTACGTCCGATTCAGCTCCCTACTAATGCACCTTGGAAAGCAGTGGGAACTGGCCCAAGTGCTTGGTATCCTCTATCCATGTGGGAGACCCAGATAAAGCTCCTGGCTCCAACCTGGCCCAGCTCTGGCCACTGTGGCCATTAGGGAAGTGAACCAGCAAATGGAAGATCTCTGTCTCTCCTCCCTATGTAGCTCTGACTTTTAAATAAATGGATAAATCTTATTGGAAGGAAGGAAAGGAGGGAGGGAGGAATAAGTCATGTGTGTAACGTCAAGGGAGATGAACGCTAGGACACTAACAAGAAGCTCTGAGGAGGGGTAAGGGGATGCGAGCTTGACCTGCAGGGGGTGGTCCAGGAGCAGACTCCTAACTGAGCGGAAGTGTGAGAGCACCTCCAACTTTCAGAAGCCAGGAGGACAAGATTGCCCAAGGCAGCTGGAGTCAGAGTGGCCAGAGGGTAGCAGGAGAACCAAGGGGGCGCCGTGGCAGGGAATCCGGGTGATAAAAGCATCCCAAAGCGAGCAATCAGCAGGCTACATGCTGTGAGGAGGCTGCAGAAGATGACAAGTTAAGAGTTGGCCCCAGGACTTGGCCACTTGGACATCACGGATCTTAAGATCTGTGCTTGGAATGAAGGGGTGAAGCCAACGGCCAGAGCACAGTGGGTCCAAGCAAGAAGGAGAGGAGAAAAAACAGTATCAGGGAGTACGACCGTTGTTTTGAAGGGACAACTGAGGAATGAGGTAACAACTGATTGATACACAGTTTCCTTACAAAAAGAAACACTACAGGATTTTTTTTTTTTTTTAGATTTATTTATTTGAAAGGCAGAGAGATATTCCATCCATTGGTTCATGCCCCAAAATGGCCCCAATAGCCAGGGCTGTGCCAGGCCAAAGCAAGGAGCCCAGAACCCCTTCTGGGTCTCCCACGTGGGTGCAGGGGCCCAAACACTCAGGCCATCTTCTACTGCTTTCCCTGGTGCATTAGAAGGGAGCTGGATTGGAAGTAGAGCAGCTGGGACTCAAATTGGCACCCATACGGGATGCTGGTATCACAGGCGACAGCTTTACCCGCTACGCCACAGCACTGGCGCCTACAGGGTGCTTCTAATGGGGCTGACCCGGTAGAGGAGACACTGACTGTGCAGAAGGGAAGCAGACATCTGCACGAGTGAAAGCCAAGTCATGACAGGATCCAATGCCCCGGTGGTTACAGGTGCTAGTACATTAGTAGATTGGGTATGAGACGATAACAAAGCTAGTTTCTAATTGTCTTTTCGCCGTGAAACATGCCAGGTCATCAGCTGAGAGTGATGAGAGGCCAGAAGCATCTGGATGTGGCAGCGTCAAAAGTCCCCTGGAGGTTTGTGGTCGTAAATCAAAAGCAGGATGATGCAGACGGCTGTGGGTTTTCTCCAGACAGGCTCATTGGCCCAGACTGGGGCAGGGTGTGCAGAGGTTGGTTTAATCAAAGAAGGAGTTTTCACAGGAAAGTAAGAAGGGAGAAAGGACCAGGGAGGTGAGAGTGTATCCAAGAACCTGAGTTGAGTAGAGAAAACGAGGACAAGGGAAGGGTGATGGATGTTGATAAAGGACAGGTCACCAGGCCAGAGAGCCTTGAAGCAGGAAGGCCAGGTGGAACTGGACACTAGAGGGAATAAGATGGAAGAGGAAACTTGAGGGTCGGGCTTGTCAAGATTTGGATGGAAGGTCAGGCAGCGGTGTAGTGGTTAAAATGCCACCAGGGGTGCTCACAGACCGTACTGGAGTGCCTGGTTTTGAATCCCAGCTCCAGTTCCAATGCCAGCTTCCTGCTAATGCACACCCTATGAGGCAGTAGGTGACAGCTCAAACTCTTGGGTCCCTGTACGGGATCCCTGGGTTGAGTTCTAGTCTCCCGGCTTCAGTTTAATGTATCCCTGGGCTCCTTCAGGCATTAGTGGAATGAACCAGGGGATGGAAGATCTATCTCTATTTTTCTCTGACTCTCTATTTTTCAAATAAAAATTTCTTAAAGATTTAGGAGGAGGTGCATTTACTGGTAATGAGGTCTACAAACATAGTTTTCAAATGATGGGACCTAAGTTTAGTGGGCAGGTCATGACCAGCATTTTTTTTTATGAAATAATAAACAGTATGAGAATACATTATACCTAGGATAGATGCTGCTGTGTGAATTTCTGCTTCAGTTGTGTGTGTGCCCAGGTCCCATCCCAAAATAGCTATGGTCCCAGTGTGCAGTCAGATCACAGAAGCCTACAGCAGACACCCACACTGCAAGGTGCCACTCAAGTGTCCCCTCCTTTGTGGAAATTCCCCTTCCAGTTCCCTTGTCTCCTGCACCCCACTGTCACCACCAATTTTGCTTTGCTTAACACTTACAAGTGAAATCACTAGAGAGGAATAAAAGGCTGTAAGACCGTGTGGCTAAGAACAGAGCAAGTGTTCATCTGTTAAAGAATTTTAGTATTAGGGGGTCAGGGAGGAGGGAAGTCCTTTGGGGAACCCTCTTCTCTCAAGGACATCCGGGCAAGTGAGGATCCCGGAGGACCGCCAAGCACTCAAGCGTCCCTGATAAGCATCGTTCGAAACATAACCCCTTCGGTGGCACTGCGGTAAGTCTATGTTGAAATGAATGGCTATTGCACTTAAACTTCCTCCAGAAAATGCACCCACGTTCAGATTACAGCACGATTATGTCACATTTATCATTTGGTCTCCATTTTATTCTTAACAGCCCTCACTGGTAGCCAATTTTTTATTAAAAGAAATAATGACACCAAATCTTGAATATGGATATATCAAGGGGAAAAAGTAAACAGGAATGAGAGTCATGACAGCCTTCTCTTTCCCATGAAAATCCATTAGAGAACATTTAAAACAATATGAAGGAACCCTTTCACTGCTGAGTACAGACATGTATCCATCTACTGAACAGCACCACAGGCACCCCTGTTGTGGTGCAGCAGGTTAAGGAACCACACCACTTGTGATGCCAAATCAGAGCACTTGGTTTGTGTCCTGCCTACTCCTCTTCTTTTTCAAGATTTATTTATTTATTTGAAATGCAGAGAGAGAGAGAGAGTCTTCTATGCACTGGTTCACTCCCCAAATGGCCACAACGCCCACAGATGGGTCAGGCTGCAGCCAGGAGCTTCTTCGGGGTCCCCCATGTGGGTGCAGAGACCCAAGGACTTGGGCCATCTTCCACTGTTTCCCCCGCTGCATTAGCAGGGAGCTGGATCACAAGCCAGGACTCAAATCAGCACCCATATGGAATGCTGGCACTGCAGGCAGAGGTTCAACCTTCTACACCACAGCACTGGCCCCTGGCTACTCCACTGCTAATCCAGCTCCTGCTAATGCACCTGGGAAAGCAGCAGAAGATGGTCCAAATGTTTGAGCCCCTGCCTCCGATGTGACAGCAAGACAGAGTTCCTGGATCCTGGTTTTGACCTGGCCCAGCGCTGGCCATTGCAGCCATTTGGGGAGTGAACCAGTAGATGAAAGATCTCTTTCTCTCTGTGTCTCTCCCCCTGTGTCACTCTGCCTACAAATAAATAAAACAAATTTTAAAGAGAAACAAAAAAAAAAAAACCATAGATAATTATTTTTTAAAGATTTATTTATTTATTTGAAAGGCAGAGTTACAGAGAGGTAGAGGCAGAAAGAGAGGTCTTCCATTCACTGGTTCACGCCCCAGATGGCTCCAACGGCAGGAGCTATACAGATCCGAAGCCAGGAGCCAGGGGCTTCCTCTGGGTCAGCCATGTGGGTGCAGCATCCCAAGGTCTCTGGCCATCTTCTACTGTTTTCCCAGGCCATAGCAGAGAGCTGGATAGGAAATGGAGCAGCTGGGACTCGAACCAGCACCTATATCGGATGCCGGCACAGCAGTTGGTGGCTTTACACACTACGTCACAGCACCAGCCCCTAGATAATTATTTTTGCCATCTTACTGAAACTGATAAAATTGAGTTAAATATGCCCTAATTAAGGTTCTTAACTTTCATCCATAGGAGGACGAAGAATGACTGGGAAGAGCACAAGATCTGCTAAACATGAGGCTGGCACTGTGGTGAAGCCAGTAAGGCCACCACCTGTGGCATCGGCATTCCATGTGGATGCCGATTTGAGTCCCAGCTGCTCCACTTCTGATCCAGCTCCCTGCTAATGCTCCCGGGAAAGCAACGGAAGACGGCCCAAGTCCTTGAGTCCCTGCACTCATGTGGGGGACCCTGAAGAAGTTCCTGACTCCTGGCTTCAGCCTGACCCACCCTTGTCGTTGCGGCCATTTGGGGAGTGAACCAGTGGATGGAAGTCCTGTCTCTCTCTCTCTCTCTGATTCTGCCTTTTAAATAAATAAATACATCTTAAAAAAAAAAAAAAAAGTTCTGCATAACAGAGGTAGCTCAAGTGTCCACAGTATGGCCCCGGATCACCTAGAAGCTCATCAAAAATGCAAATTATCAAACCTGGCCCCACCCAAGGCCTACCAACAGAAGCTGAAACGGGGCCCAACACCTGGCTGTGAACAATTCCTCCAGGTGATCCTGACACACTTGAGTTTGGCAGCCACTGACCCAGTCTCAAAAACGCTTTTCAAATTGTGCAGCCTGGGGCTTCCAGGATTGAGATTCTATCTCTCACCAGGATTCACAGGGTCCTCTGTCGCAACTTTTAAAATGCTCATGGAGGTGCCACTGCTGTGCAACATTTGATTTCAGCTGTAACTGCCAAGAACTCACCAATCCTATCAAGATTTCAAAACTCACGGTAAGAGGCGGGGTTGAAAACGGTCCAGGGCATGCAGAGAGATGCGGGTTCAATGCCAGCACAGCACCCGACAGCACCTCTGGAAACACTAAGGTTAAGGAGATCCTGCTATTATCTAGGAAGACCCTTGTTTGGCTGAAAGTTCTCCTCTTCAAGTGCCACCCCTGGTCCGCCTGGGAATGAGTGGGAGAAAGTCAAGACCATGCCGAGTGCTCAACTGGGGCTTTCCCGAGTGTTTCTGTTCACTCCTCTTCTGGGGGCAGAGGTAAACAGCTTTTCCTGAAGCTACAGTTATACAGCTAAATGTTGGGAAATCTCATGATTTTAGAAGGCAATTAACTCAAATTTCCAGAGATAAGAGACTTCTGTAGGCGGCAGCAGAGGAAGTAAGTGGTATTTCCAAGCCTTTGTTTCCAAAATAATGCTGGTGAGTTTCCTATTTATTAACCAAATAATTTCAAAAGTTATAATCATATAGAAAAGCTTGCATGTTTGAACAAGACAGCCAAATGAGATACAGGTACAGAAAGTTAACTTCCTCCCCACCCCGACTGCCAATTTGAAGCAATATAAAGTTTTCCATGTCCTTCTACATCTTTCTCAGGTCACACACATACTTCGGCTTCTTACTTAAAACTAGAAATAGGATCACACTACATACAATATTTTACAGCTAACCTTTTATTTTTCACACCACTTTTACTCAGCATGTCATGACATCCCTCACAAAATAATCTCCAGTACACAGGGACCCTAATTTTATCCATCCTACTAATGGACATTCATGTTACTGCTAGTTCCTTCCTGTAATAAACCTGCAACAGGCAGCCTCACACACACAGCCTTACAGGCCAAGGTTTGCATTTCTGTAGGACAGCGCTCCCCATGCAGACTGCTGGGACAGAAGGCACGCATGCTCTCCCTAAAGGCGGCAGCACTTCACACTGTCCCCAACACAGTCTGAATGGTACCAACCATTTCCAAAGACGGGCCACTGGGCACATCAGTACGACCTCCTTGTTTTTAGATCTGTATCTCTGCGGCCACTAAGGAGGCTGGGAACCTGTGCATGTTTAGCCATCACTGGCATCTCTCCTTTGGGGAACTGCCTGTCCACATCCCTTCCGCATCCTTCTACTGTCCTGCACTTCGCGTTCCACTTAATCACACACACATCCCTCGTCGGCAATCTATTAGACACACAAAGTACAAAAGATGATCACTGGGTAGGAACACAACATGTGGGGTGTGGGCAGGAGATGTCCCCTTGGCATAAAGCACACAGCAGCCTAGAGAATTCTGTTGAAGTTATAGCTAGGAGAGTCAAAGGGAAATACAAATGTTCTTACTTGTTCAACATTTTCAGAACAGTACCAGGTTGGCTGAAATGAAATTGTTGGTTAAGAGAAAAACAAAACCATGGTCTTGGCACTGACTCTAAAAATCCACTGTGAAAACAGTCAGCCAATAAACCCAGTCCTAATTCACAGCTCTGGGTAACACATAAACAAAGCTCTCATGACCAAGGCATTTTGCACCCAGGCTTGTCCACCAACTGTCATTCAAATGGCACCTGCCACAAAGCCAAAGGTTTTTTTGACTATGGTCAAAGCCAAGAGGGGCCTACCTTGGGCATATTTTTTGTTTGTTTGTTTTTCTTTTTTGTCTCCACCCCTCTCTAACACTTTTCTGCCTTTAAAAATCTGGCTTACTGGGGAGTGGGTGTGGGCCCTTCAGGGGAATTTGACAGAGCTCAGATTCCTGAACTTGTTTAACTTTAGGCAAAACATCTGGTTATACCCACCATTTATCCCTATTATTTGTAACAGTTCTCTTTGGCTTATGTTTTAACTAGTCTCCTTATTAAATATAAAAGTAATGGGATTAAAAAGTTCTGGGGAAAGTACTATAATTAAAAAGGCACCAGTTGGGTATGTTAAGCAGTAATACAGGCAGGGCTGACTATGTTTTCCTTCTTGTCTTTAAAGTTTTTTGTATCCAATAAAAATAACTTTGAATCATTTAACTCTTTTTAGGACTTCCTGTATTAGCCAGACACCACCCAAAATCTCCAAGAAAACATGATGACTCAAACCTTCTGGAGCTATAATGTCACAACTGTCCCAAGAGCTTGGGTTCACCACAAACACACACATACACCACAACACACACACCAGGCAGCCTGGTAAACCAACAGGCAAAGTTCCAAAATGCACAGGCAGTTTCTAACTTCTTGAAGTTACAAAACTGTAATAGAGGGAAAAAAGCAGCAACTTTGATCAAGCCACGAAGTTGAAGTTATGATAATAAGAGTTGGGCAAGAGGCAACAAAGCATAATTTATTACGCTTTGTCCAGAGAGGCATAAAAAACAGATAGATATCAAGGTCATAAATAAATAAACTCTTGTAAATGAAGACCAAAGGGTTTTGCCATAAAGCTCCTCTTTTGTAAGTGTTTTCTTAAGTTATAGAATGTTCAACATACTCACAAAAATTTAACTGGCACCTATGTAGGTACAAAGCAATATGCTAAAGTGAATAAGCACATCATTGCATGTGCAGGTTTTGAGGGGTTGTTCATCCCCTGTAACAATCCTTAACTGACCTTGGGATCAGTGGAGGAGTGCAGAGTAATCAGTATCATTAAGAGATTTTGAAAAAAAAGAAACTAGACTAGCAATAACACATACCCCCTCTTCCTATACTTTCACTGCAGGTAAAGATACACTAAAGAAGTATCTGAAAAATCCTAAAGTAGACTCAGTATGAATTCAAAACACGCAGAGGAAGGGAGATTATACCCGTCCAGGATATCCCAGTAACAGGGCCAAGTTAAGAGAAAAGTTCGCTTTCCCTTTAAGACAGCATCAACTTCAAAAAAAATGTAAGACCTCTTTTAGGATCTTCTAGATAACCTGCACGACTACATAGGTGGAGGGAAACCAGTGGCTTCCTAGAGTCTGTCATGTCTCTGTGGTTCCAGGATCCATCTGTACCAAACCCATACCGGCTGGCTGCCACTGCTGTGGTTCTCTCCCAAGGCAGCGACGCCAATTTTGGCTCTGAGTGCTTCCCACTATGATGGAGCTGGACGGAGCAGTTGGAGTCTCCCTCCAGTCCAGCGCGGGTCACACCCGACTCCCCGCCTCGGCGCGTTTGCAAGCAGGGGCGGTAAAGGCTCCCAGGTGGACACAGCGACCCCCGCCGCCGCCGCCGCGGGAGGCGCTTCCAGCTCAGGCTACTTCTCCGCCCCGTCTGCCGCCCTCCTTTGAGGGGCCTGGGGTCCCCTTCCGGCCTTTCCAGTGCCGAAGGCCCCGTGCTGTGACAGGACTTCACGAAGACGCCCAGGAGAAAGGCAGGCAGGTCCCTGCGCTCGGCAAACATGCGCTCCCCGGCCCCTTCACAAAGCAACACTGTCCGTGTCCCCACCGTCCCAGCCCCGAGGCGGGGCAGCCAGGGGGCCACCTGGCGAGTGCCGCGCCCCAGCGCGCCCAGGGACCAACGGAAGCAAAGTTAAGTGGTGTTTAGCGCACTCGAGGGCGTGTAATTCAGAGCATTTGGGGGCCGTCGTCCCGCCGCCCCGCGTTCAGTCGCGCCTGTGGGCGACCACGTCAACCCTTCCCTCCCCTCTCACATGTTAGTAACCTGAGGTGACTTCTCACCACCGAGACGCAGGAATTCGGCCCCAACTCCCTCTCCCCAAGCCATCCCGGCTCCTCGCCGGCAGCAGGAATGCAACTTTCCCCACGTGTCACCTGCAGCCCCAACTTCTGGGAACGCCCCCCTCTCGTCGCCGGCTACGGCGGGCAGCCCGGCGGGAGCCAAGCACGCAGCCGCGGGCAACCGCCGCCGCCACCACCACAGCCGAGGCCGCTGGAGGTTCTGGCTGGTCGGCACCGGCCAGGGCCTCACCCGGATCCGCGCACCGGGGCGCCTCTTCTCCGGCAGGCAGTGGGCTCCCGCGCCCCGCCGAACAGTCAGGAGAGCCCCGGCGCCGTGTGGACGCGCTGCCCCCGGCATGGAGACGCCGCTAGGCGCAGGGCTCGGGCGCAGCGCCGGGACGCCCGCTGCGGCCGGGCAGAGGGGCGTGTTCCCAGCCCCGGGCGTGCTCCTGCTCCGGCCTCAGGACCCGGCTGGGCGGCCAGCCGCCCGCGCTGTCCCTGACCCTCCGCCGCCCGCCGCCCCCCAGCCCCGCAGGGCCCGCCTGGCGCCGCGCCGCAGCCCGCGCGCCCTTGCGGGGACGGCCGCCGTGCGCGCTCCGCGCCTGCCGGCCGCGCAAACTTTCCCAGCGACGATCGCTCCTGCCTCCCCGGTGGGGCGCCGCGCGGTCCCCGGGGCCCACAAACTGCACGCCCCCTCTCTCCTCAGCCAAGACCCACCGAAAACATGGCGCCCTCGAACGTCGCTCCTCGGTCCCCTCAGGGATCCCGAAATGCCAGGCTCCCAGGTCCCCGCGGCTCCCGGTGGGCGCGAAGCCTCGGCTCGCGGGGACGGTGCGAGGCCAGCCGCGCAGGATCCAGGTCCCGCCCTCGCCCTCGGCCCGGCACTGCCCGGGCGCCCAGCGGTCAGCAGTTGGCTGCCGCCGAGGTGCCAAGCGAAGGGAGTCGTGCAAGCCGCGGGTTCGAGAGTCCCGCACCGAGCGGCAGCTCCGCGCCGGCAGGCGGTCTCTGCCCCGAGCCCCGGCGGGAGACTTGTTTGCAAAGTGGCGCTGGAGTCTGGGCGGCCAGTGCTGGAATGAAGCCGCTCCGCCCGCGACCACCCCTCCCGGCGCGGGGGCCGGGCCGGGGTCGCGGGGACACTCCATGCAGGCGGGGCCGCTTTCAGAGCCCGGTTACCGGAAACCCCGCGGGAGCCCCCGGCCCGGACCCGGCTGCCTACGGCCAGGGCGCCGGCGGCGAGGCTGTTTGCAAGCCGCTGCGCCCGGGTCGTGCGCCGTGAAACATACATGTGCAGTAGACAGGTGCATTCATTTCATTTTATTTTTATTTTCCTGCAAAAAGCCCTCCTAGGACATGAAATCTGGGTGCTTGGAGGGTTTTTTTCTGCATTGGCATCACTCACGAGATGCAAAGGGGAGGCAAAAAAAACCCACCCACATTTTCCTTCTGGAGAGGGGAGGGAAAAGACACGAGAAATTCATGCAACGTGCATGCAGCTGGAGGAAGGGGAGAGCCCGAGTGAGCCGTGCGCCTTACCGGGGGATGCATTTACTGTCTCACTGCAGAGCGCCTGCCCCGAGTGCAGCCGGCGTCCCCCAGCGCGCCCGGCGACCGCTCCGCTCCCGCAGCCGCCTCAGCCACTGCCGCCGCCGCTGGCTCCCGGCGCGGAACAAGAGCCGAGGGCGAGCGCGAGCGCACGGCCCGCGAGCGCCGGGAGGGCAGGAAGCGCGTCATCACTCGGGGACGGCGCGGCCCCGCGCGGCTCCCGGCCGGCCTCGGCGGCGCACGGCACCCGGGCCCGGCCAGCAGGCGGGCTGGGGTCGACCCAGGGTCCGGGGCCCGCGTTGCGGAGCTGGGAGGGTTCCCGAGGGAAGACGACCTGGCGGGAGCGGGACGGGGGAGGTGACTGTTGCGCCCTGGGACTCGGGCTTTGCCGTGTAAAGGTGATGGGATGGTGGACTCGGCGTCTCTTGGGATGGGATCCCCGGGGTCCGCACGGTGCCAGGTCCTGGAGGTTCTACGAGGTGTGGGTGGGACGCGAGCAACGTGGCGGGCGGTCAGCGACGCGAGTGGAGGCATCCCCAGCCTGCCTGCCTGCCACTTCGCGAGGCGGGACGACGAAACCTTGCTAGCCCGAGGTCACGGAGGGATTTGGAGAACGACCATAAGGCTGAGCAGGAGGAGGGACGAGCTCTGTTAAATTCCCAAGAACATAAAAATTGACTGCATACTGTGCCCTTGAATAAAGTCGGCTGTATGCCCCCTGCGTTTACACAGTCATGGGGAAATACTGTAGGATGACATGGAACAATGTGAAGGTCATTAAGGAGGCAAGGAGGCGAATCAAACTCTATGCAACATAGGATCCCATTTTTTTATAAAGATTTATTTATTTATTTGAAAATCAGAGTTACACCGAGAGAGGAGAGGCAGAGAGAGAAAGAGGTCTTCCATCCGATGGTTCGCTCCCCAGATGGCTGCAATGGCCGGAGCTGCGCCGATCAGAAGCCAGGAGCTTCTTCCAGGTCTCCCACGTGGGTGCAGGGGCCCAAGGGCTTGGGCCATCCTCCACTGCTATCCCAGGCCATAGAGAGCTGGATCGGAAGAGGAGCAGCTGGGACTAGAACCGGCGCCCATATGGGATGCCGACGCTTAAGGCCAGGGCGTTAACCCACTGCGCTACAGCGCCGGCCCCAGGATCCCATTTTTTTTTAAAACCACGGTGTATGGAGAGACAGAAGCACCAAGAAACAGCTGGATCTCTTGTGATTGGTGGAGTTGTTTTTTTTTTTTTTTCCACTTAGTTCTTACTGATTTTTCTGGAAGGAAACACTTTTCTAATTTCAAAAAAGAACACTTTGGCGAAAAGAGTTGGCTGTTTTTTCCATCCCAATGCAAAATGACCAGGATAGAGCTGTCGTCTCAAGAAACAGGTGGTACATCTCTTCAGTTAGTCAGATGAGTGTACTGCATTTTACAGTGCTTCTCAGAGCATATGACTGCTGTCACCATAAACCACAGGGCGAATTGATTCTGTAAACTGCAGCTATCTTGAAAAACTCCACTGGAAGTTAGACAAGACTGAATATTCTGTAAGAACAATCGCACATCTTTATTCAGACTGATGAACCTGATTGTATTATGACCCCTTCGAGATCTTTATAACCTGAGAGTACAACTGGGTTGTTGATTCTCTAAACTTTGTAAGTCAAAAAGCACAGTCAGATAAGCAGTTTGGGCGGTCTGAGAAAGGCTTGGAGCTGCAGAACACACTTTGTAATTGCACAGGTAAAATGTTCCTGTTCACATCTGGTTAAACACTCACCAATCTAACACAATAACTAGTGGTGACAGCAGGTCACCTCAGGGGGTGCTTAAAAAAATAGATGTTTATTGATTTCTGCAAAAGCCTGGTAGTAAGCTCATTTAATTAATGCCACCCAGGTTATCCCTTGGTTTCCTGAAAACCACATGTTTGTAACCCAAACACTGGGTTTCCTTACAAAGCTCTTCAAGAGGGAGGGGAAACATCCATTGCCACTGAATTCACTTTCCCTTCCATTTCTATTACTCACAGGGCCCTGTGGCTTCCCAGGAAGCTTCTCAGAATCTGCTTGTTTTTTTCTGCATTCTGTGTTTCAAGTTTTTCCACTGCTTAATCTATCTTCCTGAGGATGTCTTCATGCTTTCCCTATGCCCACCAGTGAGAAACCGTTCAATATTAGAAGGTAGGCTTTGTGAGAACAAGGACATCGTCTGCATTCTCTGTGCCTAAAAGAGCCTGACACCCAGTGGATGCTTGATAAATACTTGTTTCATGGAAACAGCGTATTTGCCTAGTTTGTGAAATATTTGAAAAATTATCCCTTCGGGGCTGGCGCTGTGGCGGGTTAAAGCCCTGGCCTGAAGTGCTGGCAACCCATATGAGCGCCTGTTCTAGTCCTGGCTGCTCCACTTCCGATCCAGCTCTCTGTTATGGCCTGGGAAAGCAATGGAAGATGTCCCAAGTCCTTGGGCCCCTGCACCCACGTGGGAGAACCGGAAGAAGCTCCTGGCTCCTGGCTTTGGATCAGTGCAGCTCTGGCCATTGCGGCCGTCTTGGGAGTGAACCAGCAGATGGAAGACCTCTTTATCTCTACCTCTCTCTGTAACTCTGTCTTTCAAATAATAAATCTTTAAAAAAAAGAAAATTATCTCTTCTATTAGACTGTCAAACTACCCCTGGGATGCTATTGTCTGGTAGAGTTGGAGCCTTGGTTTAGTTCAATTAACTGTTCTTTTCAGAGTAACTAAACTCTGAGGAACTCAAAGAGGTGAGGTGCAAGTGTCTGACTTGTGTGCCACGACTCCAGGTAGCACTCTTTTGTGGCTCTCTGATGAATTAAACCCCTTTCCCCAGCAGAAGAATATCAGTCCTAGAGTTCTCGCAGTTGTCTTGGCTTGGGCCACTTCATGTTACTGCGCTGCAACTTCTCAAACCACTCATTCCTTCAAAGCCACTCACTGGTTCTTTAGAAAACACAGAGGACCATTTTATTGCCTAACCATGTATTTTTCAATAACTTCTCTCATAGAAGACAAATTGATTTATCAGTATCCTATAGTAACATCTGAATTTGAAACTGCCCACACTGGAGCTGAAAAGATTGTTATTTCTAAATTTAGAGAAGCTACTAGTAGCCCCTCACTATAGTGATCCCTGTTTGTGGTACTTCAACAAACAACCTAACTTCTTTGAAGATTACATTTGGGGCTTGTGTCTCCATCCACCAAAGGAAAACATGTTGCTTGTTTATCTTAACAGCATCTAGGACCCTAGAGAAAGCTCACTTCTTCTTTTTATTTTTTTTAAAGATTTATTTATTTATTTGAAAGTTAGAGTTACACAGAGAGAGGAGAGGCAGAGAGAGAGAGAGGTCTTCCATTCGTTGGTTCACTCCGCAATTGGCCGCAACAGCTGGAGCTGCGCCCATCTGAAGCTAGGAGCCAGGAGCCTCCTCCAGGTTTCCCACGTGGGTGCAGGGGCCCAAGGACTTGGGCCATCTTCCACTGCCTTCCCAGGCCATAGCAGAGAGCTGGAACGGAAGAGGAGCAGCGAGGACTAGAATCAGCGCCCATATGGGATGCTGGCACTTCGGGCCAGGGCTTTAACACACTGCGCCACAGCGCCGGCCCCGAAAGCTCACTTCTTCTATGCAATTTCCCAAGCCTTTATGGTGTCCCACGACCTGCCAAGCAGATCGTGAGTAACAAGGAAATGTATATCTTTTGTTTGAATAAAGAGTGGACGTTTGGAGAAGAATATCAAAAAGACAGCTCCCAAGACACTTGTAATAAATACGTATGGAACAAAACTGTTTTTTCTGCAAGTTAGATCTATCATTACCAAAGTAAACATTGTTTGGTGGCCCAAAGTGGAATGTTAAAATTACTCTCGCAAGGCAACATTGTGAGCCTTCGCCCCCAAACATCCTGCCTGCACGTGTGCGGATCTGGGGTCACCTTTCCTCAGCTTTCATACCTGAGCAAGTCCAACTATGTCCAAACTGAAGAGCAAGAAGAAGTGCCACCAGAATGTAAATCAGTGCAGCCACTGTGGAAAACAGCATGGAGATTTCTTACAAGAAACTAGAAATAGACTCTTGCCATGTGTCCCAGCAATCCCATTACTGGGTACATACCCAAAAGGCAACGTATCAAAGAGATACCTGCACCACCATTTTTATAGCAGCACTGTTGACAGTAGCCAAAATATGGAACAATCAAGGTGCCCATCATCAGATGAATGCATAAAGAAAATGTGGTGCATATATGTGTGTGTGTGTGTATACACATATATATATGTATATATACACACACACATATATATACACACAATGGAATATCATTCAGCTATAAAAATAATGAAATTCTATTATTTGCATCAAAATGGTTGCAACAGAAGGACATCATGTTGAATGAAATGATCCATATGCAGAAACAAATACCGCATATTCTCCCTTATACATGGGAACTACTTTTAAAAAAAGGGGAAAAAAAAAAGGAAATGCCTGTATCAGTTTTGCTGCCAATAAAGTGTTTTGTCAAACTTTACTTTGAATCTTTGCTGGGCAAATTGTTAGGTATTACGTACTATGATGGTTTTGATGATCTGTGGCTATCTTGAAGTTTACTGTATATTGGCAAAGTCGACATCTCTTCATTTGATTATTGTTTACGGCCCTTGTCCATGTTCTTGCTGAACTGTGGTCTTTCTTGTATTTTGTGTGTTGGATTCTTTATTTAGTGGAGCACCAAGCCCTTGACTATAATGTAAAATGAAAATATATTATCTCAAAAAAATTTAAAAACAATAATACCAAATATTTGGCTTTGTCTCTGTATTTTAATGCCTATTGAAACATCTTGCTGCAATACGCCAGCAGCTGCTGGTTTTCCCCTTTGAAAATGTTTGCATCCTCTCTGGGAGCAAGGTGAGGCGGGAACCACATTTTCTAAAAATTGCTGATTACTCAGACCCAGAGATGGAAACCAGATACTCGGGCTTCTGTTCTCCTTTGACATCTGTCTCCATCTCTTTTCTAAGTTCCAGGAGAGAATGCTACCTAATAATTATAGGAGGGAATATTATCTGAGTTGCAGTATGGCATACAGTTCATGAGTTCTTTTTATTGTATTTGAAAGGCAGATATTTGACATTTTTCAAGAATTAACATATTTTAACCTTTTTTTGCTGTTCTAAGCCTTATCTTATTCCTAATTATTTAGGATGGAGTGATGAGAACTTTCCATTCTTTCCCTGTAGTTCCATATTTCAAATAAAGTAAATATTTTTTTAAAAACAAGGAAATGTATTTTTAAAGAGAGCATTGTTCAGATTCAGAAGACAATTGTTATATTTGTACCTGTTACAGGATATATTTGAGATTCATTTTTTCCTATAGTATAGAAAATACATATAGAAGCTTCTTTAAATGTCTCTGAAACACTGTACTGGAAGAATACCAGTAATTATTTAGCCAGACTGGATTTAAGTCTAAATCAAATGGTTTGTATACAGTGAGTAGTGAGAGGCAATATTTTCTTTCTTGGTGCTGCTCCCTGATTTGAGAAGACATGTTTGCGGTTATCATACTGTGGTTTGAAAGCTTTGAGTTGTTTTTAGTGCAGATCATCAAAACTCTTATTAAATGTGAGACATATAAGTCTCTGGACATTTGGGATTTAAACAAGTTTTCCTAAAAAGTTCTATAATACCAAGATATAGTAAGGAGATGTATACCGACAAAAACAACTTCTTTGGGGTGTGAATCCAGACAGTTGCCCCTACAGACTAAAATATGCTGAATAAAACTGGTCTCTTGGGCTTCAGAGATTTTTTGATTGATTTATAGGTGCCAGAAAAATATCAAAACATTGTGACAGTGATCAGAACAACTTTAATTTTAAAATAACACATGTATCGTTATATAAATACAAATAGCATTCTGAGTAGACCTAGATGGAATTAATTTGTTCTCAGTAAAGTATAATTTGATTATGTCTGAATCACTGATTGTTTTTCATTATGTCATTTAAAGTGATCAACTGAAATACAGGATATGTAAGCAGAAATTACTTAAGATATTTTTAAGGTAACTCCAAGAAGGTAAATGGTGACTTCATGTTTGCATCAAAGACAAAATATGATCAGCACAATAGTTTTCTGCCTTTTTTTTTTTTTTTTTTTTTTTACTTAAGCCAACTTAACCAGTGGGTGCCAGGACACATTGTGAGCAAAACACTTTCCCTCCCAGCCCTGGCTGTCCCAGACAGAAGCCAGCTGAGCAAGATAGAACTGCTGTCTTCCTGGGGGGCCCACATTCCCTTTCTAGAATTAGAGAAGCCACAGCAGATATTCAAATTGATTCTGATGATAAGGGGTCTTTCATCTTATCACTTCTCTCTGAGTCACAAGTTTTGAGGGTTTAGAAAACATCAAGAGAGACACATTTCCCTCCTGAGACCTGTCCTAGGCACAGAGGGATGGTGAGGCCCAGAGCAGTGCCAGCAGCAGGTGTTAGAACTGTGAGATCGTGAGATTGGCTACGTTGTAGGAGCTGTTCTGGCTCCTGTGTTGTTTGTTTCTCCATTTTGAACGAACCTTTGCTTCCTGCCAGATCCATCCCCTCCAGCTCTATTAGTCTGGGAAGTTTTGATTTTCTTCAGGCAGACTTTTGGCATTTTCACATTTGTCTATATTTATTTTCACAAGCCCAGAATTTCCAGCGTTATACAGAACCACCTTTGTGAAGACTGTAAATTGGCACACTACAGAGCAGTGTAAAAGACAAGTTGCAAGGCAGCCAAGGAGGGGAGAAAGAAGGAAATATTCCTCCAGATTATTTTTTAAAGATTTATTTATTTATTTATTTGAAAGGTAGAGTTACAGGGATATAGAGGCAGAGAGAGAGAGAGAGAGAGAGAGAGTCTTCCATCCGCTGTTTACTCCCCAATTGGCTGCAACAGCTGGATCTGGGCCTATCCAGAGCTAGGAGACAAGAGCTTCTTCTGGGTCTCCCACATGGGTGCAGGGGCCTAAGGACCTGGGCCATCTTCCACTGCTTTCCCAGGCCATAGCAGAGAGCTGGATCGGAAGTGGAACAGCCAGGACTTGAACTTGCATCCATATGGGATGCTGGTACTGCAGGCGGCAGCTTTTCCTGCTATGCCACAGCACTGGCTCCCCTCCAGATTATTTTTAATACACTAGTTCTTCACAGGAGATTTTTCCAAAATGCAATCTGAATTAAGATTGAAACAAAACCAAAACCTCCAGCACCAAATCAAATACCCTAATTTGTTTTTATTCCAAGGTAAAATAGAAAAAATGAGATAACATTGTGTCTTCCCTAACAACAGAAAGATTATTTACAGAAATGTTATTTTGGTCGCCTATGAAATTTAAGGTTTTTAGTCTTTTTTAAGTTATTCATATGTAGTTCAGAAAGACAAGGCTGTTTACAATAATCAATGAGATAAAAGTGGGATTTTAATTTAATTTTTTTTCTTTTCTTTTCTTTTTTTTTTTTTTTTTTTTTTTTTGACAGGCAGAGTGGACAGTGAACGAGAGAGAGACAGAGAGAAAGGTCTTCCTTTGCCATTGGTTCACCCTCCAATGGCCGCCGCGGCCAGCGCACTGCGGCCGGCATACCGCGCTGATCCGATGGCAGGAGCCAGGTGCTTCTCCTGGTCTCCCATGGGGTGCAGGGCCCAAGGACTTGGGCCATCCTCCACTGCACTCCCTGGCCACAGCAGAGAGCTGGCCTGGAAGAGGGGCAACCGGGACTAGAACCCGGTGTGCCGGCGCCACAAGGCGGAGGATTAGCCTAGTGAGCCGTGGCGCCGGCCTTAATTTCATTTTAATAGCCTTGTCACTCCACTCCACAGCCCTCTAACTCCTCCTTAATGGGTCCCTATCGCTCCAGCACTGAAATAAAAGCACCCAGTGTTCTAAACTTTGCATCTCACTGGCTTCACTCATACTACTGACTATTGTCCATCCCATTGGGTTACAGATAAATAGATTTATTGACGATCTGAAGGATGAGAAAAATAAAGGGCTTGGTCGTACTAAGCTTCCCTCTTTTTGTGTCTAAAGTCAGAAGTAAATTGTTAGTGAATGGGCGGTAAGCTATCATTTTGGTGCTGACAAGCATCTGGCTCATCTCTTTGTCCCATAGGACCCAGCACCCAGGGTAGCAGCCATGGACTTTGCATTCATTAAGTGTCTCTACCATGGTTTAGATAAATTCTGTCTTTCAGAAGCTGACTGTGGGTCAGAAATGCTCGCTTCACAAACAGTAGGTGACTAGCACACTGGGAACGGAAAGACGAACTCCTAAGAGAGCAAGTTTGTAAAACTGTTTTCTCCTCCGGGATGTCTCTGTGTCCTGTGTAAAGTTACTTGAATAGTGTGGCTGGGCCAGCGCCACGGCTCACTAGGCTAATCCTCCGCCTTGCGGCTCCGGCACACCGGGTTCTAGTCCCGGTCGGGGTGCCGGATTCTGTCCCGGTTGCCCCTCTTCCAGGCCAGCTCTCTGCTGTGGCCTGGGAGTGCAGTAGAGGATGGCCCAAGTACTTGGGCCCTACATCCCATGGGAAACCAGGTGCGCCGGCCGCAGCGGCCATTGGAGGGTGAACCAACGGCAAAGGAAGACCTTTCTCTCTGTCTCTCTCTCACACTGTCCACTCTGCCTGTAAAAAATAAATTAATTAAATAAATAAATAAAAATTTTTAAAAAATAGTGTGGCTTCCTTCTCTGCCCCCAATCCTGGAGCTCCTCTCTCCTCAGTCAGGGACACCAGATTCTCTATATCCTTCTAGGAGAGTCTAGGCACCACCCAAGCACAGATGTATGTTCTCTCGTTTTCCCACAAATGATAGCACACTGTTCTGCTCTTTGATTTTGTGTGTGTGTGTTATTTCTTTATAGGTAACTTTAAAATTTTTTTCATGTGTTATAAGGAAAACTTTCAAACATATAACATAACTAAAGAGAATTAACACAGTGAACCTTGTGTAACCCACCATCCAACATCAACAGTTTCAAGATACTGCCATTTTTTTTAAAAGAGGTACAGAGAGTCAGAGGCAGAGAGAGAGAGAGAGAGAGAGAGAGGTCTTCCATCTGCTGGTCCACTCCCCAGTTGGCTGCAACAGCCAGAGCTGGGCCGATCCAAAGCCAGGAGCCGGGAGATTCTTCCAGGTCTCCCACGTAGGTGAAGGGAACCAAACACTTTGGGCTATCCTCTACTGCTTTTCCAGGTCATAGCAGAGAGCTAAATCGGAAATGGAGCAGCCAGAACTCAAAGCAGCACCCGTATGGGATGACATCACTACAAATGGTGCCTTTTACCCACTACGCCACAGCACCAGCCCCCATACTGCCATTTTGCCTATTTTGTGTGTGTGTATTTTAGAGCAGATCTCAGACACGGTATTATTTCACCCCTACTCACTAAATATAATCCATTCTCTAAATCATATGGACATTTTCTCATACATGCACTATCTTGTTATCATACATAATAAAATGAGTAACAATTCCCTGGTGTCATCTATATTACAATCACATCCTATCTATATTCAGATTTTCCTATTTATTCTTAAAATGCCAAACAGATTTGTTCCCTGTGCTTAAGTCGCTTTTAATCTAGACATCTAGAATAGCCTCCCCCCCTTTTAATAGCACTGACTTGAAGAACACTATTCAATTGTCTTGTGGCATTTTCTGGACCTATGTATTGTACCTTGTGATGTTGTTTAACTTGGTCCTATGTCCTCCTGTATAAACAGCGTTGATTGTAGCAGCTTACTTAGGTTCAGGTTTGACCTTCAGGCAAATGTACTTTATAGCTGGTGCTATGTGTATATACCAGGGACACACAGTGTCAGGGTGTCTACCTTTTAGTGAAGCTGTGATCAACCAGTAGGTCATGAGGAGGTAGTTGCATCTGCCATTGTAAAGTTCTTTTCAGCCTGTTATCTAATGTTTGCACCTGTCGATTAGTGTTACCTGAATTGATGTTTGATTAGGGAAACCCAGATGGAGTTCCTGGCTACTGACTCAGCCTGGCCCAGCCCTGGCCATTGTAGCCATTTGGGAAGCAAGCCAGCAGACAGAAGATATCTTTCTCTGTCTCCCTCTCTCTTTCTCTCACTCTGCCTTTCAAATAAATACATCTTTTAAAAAAATTGTTGAAATGGAATATTTACAGTGTCCATTGAAATATATCATCCCAAGAATTAACACTAAGAAGACTCAAAATCCCTCTAAATTCCTTGCAAATGAAGATTCATTTATGTATTTGAAAGGCCGAATTACAGAGAGAGAGGGAAAGACAGATCTCCAATCTGATGGTTCACTCTCCAGATGGCCACAGTGCCCAGCACTGGGCCAGACTGAAGCCAGGAGCCAGAAGCTTCATCCAGATCTCCCACGTGGGTGACATGGGCCCAAGGACTTGGATCATCTTCCACTGCCTTCTCAGGTGCATTAGCAGGGAGCTGGATCGGAAATGGAGCAGCTGGGACTCAAACAGGCACCCATAAGAGGCAGCCATATGAGACCCCTGTTTTGCTTTTAAAAATCTAGAAAATAGAGGTCTGTTTGGGAGCAACTGATACTGTCGCTTCATTGATTGCCATATGTCACTATGTCATATTCTAAGGATTATCTGCAGGGGAATTCTCCCCATTTGTATAACAGAGCCCATCCACATCTGCAAGAAGAAATACTCTTGCCCACCCTGAAACAAGATCATTAGTCATTTTATAGAAAGTTATCGAAGATGGAAAGACCACTCTGGGGAGGAGATCTTCAGGGAAATGAACATCCGCAGGTTGCAGGCAAAGCCAAGTGCAGACCCCTGTGCCACCAGCAGGATGGAGAAGGGAGGGCTTCTCTCTGGAACAAGGTGTGTCTCTGACGGAGCAGGGGCTTTCAAACCGAGGCTCGCCAGGCGGCTCGTTCAGATGCCTCAGCCCTGCTCTACAAGATCCAGACTTACTACGTCTCTTCTCTGACAGCACCAGGTGACAATGACACAGCTGGGCTGCAGACCATATTTGGGAAAACCCTGGCATAACCAGTGCTGGGCGTTCTGAGTCTCCTACACAGGCCCATTGCACATCATCTAATACAGCCGATCCATTCTCACATCATTTGTCTCTGATGTGTTACCTGAAGAACTACATAACAGCATCCATTACACTGCCCTGGGAAGGTGATCGCAGGATTCTGTACTCACGTGTCATCAGCGTGTCCTCTTGGACAGTGAGTGTCTCTGCATCGCGCAGCAGAGTTGGTCCATGCCAAGCCCCACGTTCTGCCATTCTTTTTGTGTCTGGCCAAAGTCTAGGCTCAGATCCATCATGGAGAAACAGGTACAGCCACACATGCAGGTGAGAACATATGTGATACAGGAGTTCTGAGGACTCCCAAGAAGGGGCTGAGAAAATGCAGGGCACAGAGCAGTGGCCAATAAAGGATTGATGGAGCAAGCCTTGCTGGACTATGAGGAGTACTGAGAGATTCAGCAGCTGCGGGGATGGCCCAGTGAGAAAGGAGGGTCTGAGACTTCAGAGAGTGGAAGAGAAGTGAGGAGCAACCACCAGGGGACCTTTCTGGGAACATCTAATTGCACAGGGGTAGTGTGATAGCAACCTCACTCACTGCTGAGTTAGTGAGACAATCTCACCCCAGTCCACACCCATTTCTGCTCAAAACAGCTTACTGCTACGTTGTTCTTTGGGCTGGAAAAGGCACGACTTATGAAGGAAAATCCCAAATGTCAAAGGTGTGTCCATGAGCGTGCCCCAGAAACACTGAAGGCACTTGGGACAGCAGTTTCTACTAGGATGGGCAAGGGTAACGCAAACTGAACTGGGGAGGGGGGCTGGAGAGAAAAACTCACTAGGATGGGACATTCTTTGTTCCAGGGAACATTCTTTGTTCAGGTTCCAGGGAAGTGAGATAAGATCAGAAGGAGCCCTAGAATGTCTCAATAGCAGAGTTGGGAGGGTCCCACGTCAGGAGAGGTAAGGAGCAGAGCCCAGAGGTGAGGTATTGGAGAAAACATGCAGGAACCCGGGGTCAGAGAGAAGGCCAGCTCTGGTTCTACCTGAGTGGTCTGCAATAGGGCATAATGTGGGATGGATGTGATCCATTTGTGATACTCTCCGTGTGTATGCCTCAGAAAACAATCAGATAGATTAAATATTTTAATTAATTAAAATTTTTCAATATTAAAATATTGCTAGCACACATTCAATAAGATGTAATTTGTAGCCCTCAGAAAGCTCCAAATAAATTCTGGGTGAATAAGCAAATGGTGGGTGAAGTTCAAGTCAAAACAAATGGCCTGAATTCTTTGTACCATACGCATCTCTAGCATCAGCCCACAACCAATATTCCCACTACTGCGATTCTAATCACTGAGCTTAACCTAATTCATATTCACACATCTGTTTTGCCCACTGAATCAAGCTAGGATCCTAGTGGCTTGGCTCCTGAGGGGCCACATTTTACTAACCTTCATGTCCTCTTTTTACAACACAGCTTTGCACAAAGTAGGCGCTGAGCAAACACCTGCCACCTGCATGATGTAGGCATGGACAGGGAGCAATTTGTCAAAGTATTAGATCTTTACTATTGACTCAATTTAATGTCATCTACTCTGCCTTCTCATGCCCTCACAATGTATTTGAAGAAGTAGCTTATGTTATGGGGGGGGGGTAAACTGGAAGGTTTTAGAAGAAAAGGAGACCCCTCCCTGCCACCCCCACAAGCCATACTGCCATGTCAATGACAGTTGTGGTTTTCCAGGTAAGCTGCAGAGAGGTTGGTACCCGCAGTGTGGCCTGCTCTGGACTCTACTGGTTTCTTCCTCACATGTCCTTTGGTGTTTTCCAAGAACAGACCCTGAAGCCATTTCTGATTTCCACAAAATGAGCGTGGCTGGAGCTGCCCACTTCTTCAGAAGAGCTGGTGGCCTCCTACCCTGCCACAAACACACAGGCACGTGGTGGAACACGAAATCATGGACAACGAGGGGGATCCTCCTGGTGCTTTCTTGATGCTCTCTGTGTTGGGGTGAAGATCAAAGATACTGATTTGAATTGAATTCTTCTGCAACTGAGGACCTATCGGGGAGGTGGCATCTGGTTCCCACTTTACCTTTTCCAGATTGCTCAGATTGGTCCTACCAAAAGTGACCGTCTCCCCTGGGGACAGTTTACTGAAGAACATGAAAGTTAGAAGCAGAATCAGGAAACCTAGGTTCTCCATCTTGGACACATGCCCTCACTGCGAACATCAGAATGCTTTGTGTCAGTGGAGGAGCTTGTGCTAAATAATTAAATTCAAAGCACTTAGCTTTCTATCATTTCTGTACGCATCTATAAACTGGATAATCAGTGCCACTCCTGTGACTCTCAGAATTACTGCCGCAGACTGCAGGCCGTGCACCTCCTGGTCTCTCCAGTGGAGTATGAGCGAGCATTCCATGGCAATTCTCCGCCTATACACGTAGCGGAAGCTGGGCAGCATTCCCTGAGCTATCTCCCCTGCCCCCCCTGGCTGGGAGTGTTGTGGCTCTCATCTGGGTCCCTCCCCACCTCCTTCCAGTAGGAGGGATGTCGGGGGCGGGGCAGCATTGCAGCCAGCACCCATAGATACATGGCTGGTGATTAGCGGGGGCTGAGCGATAAGAAAAGCCAATGGGGTCAACTTGGAAGAGCTTTCTCAGCATGGCAGCTGCTATGGGATCCGCTGGGGTCTTTCTACAGCTGCACCTGGGTCCAGTATCTTCCTCCATTATCTGCTGTCCTGACTCCCCTGCAGGTGTGGTTCCTGAGAGCATCCCCCAGTCAACCCAGCCTCTCAGGTGATGGTAATTACATTCCTTCCACCTTCCTCTCTCTTCCCAGCCTTGTGCAATGCACACAGTGGCTGCTGCAGACAAGAGAAGCCCACACTGGGAGAAGCCCTGCTCTTTTTTCTTTTCTCAAGATTTATTTATTTATTCAAAAGGCAGAGATAAGGAGAGGGGGAGAGAGAGAGAGAGAAAAGATAGAGATATCTTCCGCCTGCTGGTTCATTCCCCAAATGGCTGCAATGGCTGGGGCTTGGCCAGGTTGAATCCAGGAGCCAGGAGCTTCATCCAGGTCTTTCATGTGGGTGCAGGGGCCCAAGCACTTGGGCCATCCTCCCCTGCTTACCCAGGTGCATTAGCAAGGAGCTAGATCAGAAGTGGAACAGCTAGGACTCAAACAAGTACCCATATGGGGTGGCGATGCTGCAGGCAGAGATCCAAGCTTCTACATCACAGCTGCAGCCCCCAAGCCCTGATCTTTTAAAACAATTTGGAGGAGGGCCCAAATTGTTGCGGCCATTAGGGGAGTAAGCCAGCAGATGGAAGACCGACCTCTCTGTCTCTCCCTGTATCTGTACCTCTGCCTCTCCAGGAAATAAATAAATCTTTAAAAAATACACACACACACAATTTGGGGGGCTAGTGTTATGGTGCAGTGAGTTAAGCCGCCACCTGTGGCACTGGCATCCCATATAGGTGTCAGTTTGAGACTCACCTGCTCTACTTCCAATCCAGTTCCCTACTAATGTGCCTGGGAAAGCAGCAAAGATGGCACAGGTACTTGGACCCCCGTGTACACATGTGGAAGACCTGGATGGAGTTCCTGGCTCCTGACTTTGACCTGATCCAGCCCCATCCATTAGAGCCATTTGAGGAGTAGACCTGTGAACAAAAGATTTTTCAAAATATTTATTTGTTTATTTGAGAGGCAGGGTTACAGAGAAAAGGAGAGATAGAGAGAGGGGTCTTCCATCTGCTGGTTCACTCCCCAAATGGCTGCAATGGCTGAAGCTGGGCAAGGCCAAAACCAGGAGCTAGGAGCTCCTTCCAGGTCTCCCACCTAGGTGCAGGAGCCCAAGAATGTGGGCCTTCTTTTGCTGCTTTTCCAGGCCATTAGCAGGGAGCTGGATTGGAAGTGGAACAGACAAGACTTGGGATGCCGGTGCTGCAGGCAGAGGCTTAAGCTAGTATGCCACAGCACTGGCCTCTGAACAAAAGATTTCTCTCTGTCTCTCTCTCATTCTGTCACTCTACCTTTAAAATAAACAAAAATTTTTAAAATATTTAAAAAATCTATTTTATTTATGGGAGAGAAAGAAATGGACAGATAGAGTTACAGAGCCTTGTTCACCCCCCCCCCCCAAATCCCACAACAGCCAAGGCTTGGCCAGGGAGTACCCAACTGAGTACCCAACTCAATCCAGGTCTTTCTCACGAATGGCAGGGACCCAAGTACTTGAAGCCATCAGAGCTGCCTCCCAGGTATTCATGAGCAAGAAGCTAGAATTGAGAGCAGAGCCAGGACTCAAACTCAGGCACTCTGATTTGGATTGTGAGTGCCCCAAGAAGAGTCTTCAGCACTGGGTCAAACACCCAGCGCGAAGCCCTACCATTTGGGTCCATAAAGGCTAATAAAATTTCTGCACCAGGAAAGCGAAGAACAAAGAAAGAGACCGCCATGGCAAGGCCTGGGCTGCTTTCTCTGTGTGGATCTGACTCCCAGCAGCAGCCAGAGGGGGCGGTGGAAGGGATGCGGGACTGGATCCTACATAACTTGACCATGACAAACAGAATATTTCAAAGGTTGGCCCCGATCATCTTATTCTTCTCGAGCCAGACAAAACCTTTGGTTTCCAAGCCAGTTCCTTTGTCCACTGAAAGCGAGGATGAGCACTGCCCATGGTGACAGTCTGGGAGCTGTCAGCACAGAAGGAGTCAAGGCTGCAGCACAGCCCGCGGTTCCCTTCCGTAACAAAGGGAAGAGGCAACCCTGGCTCCCTCTTGGTCTTCCACATTCGCTTTGCTGTTGCTCCTAGGAGAGCGTCCTGTCGTTTTAACTGGACTCATGCAGAATCAACACACAGATGCAGCTTTAGACGCAGCCAAGCGGCTGCATTATGTCATCTTGTGTTAACATAAACCTTTCACATGCATTCTCACCTTCACCATGCCATATCACCTCCTGCATCTGCTGTACACTGTCCCTCAACAGCAAGGAGCTTTTCGGGGGTGGATGTTGTGGCACAGTGGATTAAACCACCACTTGAGATGCCAGCATCGCATGTCGGAGTGCCTGGTTTTAGTCCTAGCTACTCAGCACTTCCAATCCATCTTCCTGCAGTAGATGGTGGCTCAGTGCTGGGGCCCCTGTTACCCACGAGCAAAACCCAGATGGAGTTCCTGGCTCCTAGCTTTCACCTGGCCCAGACCTGGTTGTTGTAGGCATTAGGGAATAACCAGTGAATGGAAGATCTCTCTTTTTCTATCTTTTCTCCTCCCCTGTCACTCTGCCTTTCAAATACATAAATCTTGAAAAAAAAAGGGGGGGGATATTTTTTGCCTATTCTGTGGGTTTTCTGTCTTTTTACTTGATTTTTTTTTTTCAGTTTAAAGCTCAGATTTTCATATGATTTCTAGGAGCACAGTCCTTTGGAAATATACAACAATGAACTACAGACTCGGGGTGTATTTAAATAATTCAGATGTTGTATAATGCTGTGTGGTTCCAAGAGGGAAGAAGAGCGTCGACACCGGAAGATTTCCTGCTGGACTTCTGCCAAAGCCTTGCCGGCCATCCCGGGGAGGCCTGTCAGCAGGGACGGTGCTGCTTGTGAATCTCATCAGCGGCTCACATCTGCTCAGAATAGTGTGCAAATCTTTGCAGAAAGCACACAGTTTCTCATAAATGCAAGGCTTTCTCTTGGTGGCGCTTGTTGGGGTACATGGGGCAAACATGACAGCTGGGTTTACACTGCGTGTCCTGCCCGTGCTTTGCATCAGGGTGTGCTGCCCACACCTTGGAAATCATCTAGTCCTGTCCCATGAGGCCCCAAAGGGGTAAGGAGCTCCAGGGAAGTCCACGGGAGTCAGTGCCAGAGACAGGGCTCAGAGGATGCCCCCGTCCGGTCACCCTTTCTTCCTGTCTCCCTCTCTCCCTCCTCCCTCTCCCCCTCCCTCCCTCTCCTCCCTTCCCACTTCCTCCTCTCTTCTTCCCTTCTTCTCTCCTTTCCTTCCTTCCTCCCTCTCTTCCTTCTTCTTTTCTCTTTCCTTCCCTCCCTCCCTTCTTTTCTGTTTCTCTGTTTTTATTTTTTTAAAGATATTTACTCTATTTATTTGAAAAGCAGAGTGACAGAGAGAGAGGGAGAGACAGAGAAACACATCCCAAAGTGTTTCTCTGATCTTCCAACAGCAGATCTTCAATCCACTGGTTCACAGCCCAGGTGGCTGCAACAGCCAGGATTGGGCCAGGCTGAGGCCAGAAGCCAGGAACTCCAGCTGGGGCTCCCACATGGTGGCAAGGACCCAAGCACTCAGGCACCTTCTGCTGCCTTCCCAGATGCATTAGGAGGGAGCTGGGTCAGAAGCAGAGCAGCTGGGACTGGAACCAGCGCTCCAGTATGGGATGTTCCTGTTGCAAGCAGCAGCTTAACCCACTGGGCCACAATGCCAGCCCCTCTGCTTCTCTCTCTCTTTTTTTTTTTTTCTTTTTTTTTTTTCTTGGACAGGCAGAGTGGACAGTGAGAAAGAGACAGAGAGAAAGGTCCTCCTTTACCGATGGTTTACCTTCCAATGGCTGCCACGGCCAGCGCACCGCGCTGATCCGAAGGCAGGAGCCAGGTGCTTCTCCTGGTCTCCCATGCGGGTGCAGGGCCCAAGCACTTGGGCCATCCTCCACTGCCTTCCCGGGCCACAGCAGAGAGCTGGCCTGGAAGAGGGGCAACTGGGACAGAATCCGGCTCCCTGACCGACCGGGACTAGAACCCGGTGTGCTGGCACCGCAGGTGGAGGATTAGCCTACTGAGCCACGGTGCTGGCCCTCTGTTTCTCTTTTCACACTCAGCAGCACACGTTAGCAGCGTTCCTGAGCTGGGCACTGCTCACATTTCAGCAGCCAGGACTCCTTCCTTCCTCCCCTACAGACCACCAGTCTTGATGTGGCTGGTGTGTGTGTGGGTTTCATTGCTTATATACCTCCAAGACACTGTGCTATTAGGATCTGCCCACACTCATGGGTAGGCACATCCCCCGTGGCCTCCGGTGGCCTTCAGTGGCCATGGTTCTCCATGCTGCATCCCACAGTGCCGCTGTGACAGCCAGTCTTGGCTCACTGGCTCTCTTTCGAGCAAAAACCACAGGCTCTCCCTTTATTACTCTTTACAAAGCAGAATAAGTCCAGGGAGCAGAAACGTAGTAGTGGCTTCAGTGACCTTCCACCTCTAGAATAAATTACAGGCATGGTTTGATGTAATACAGACGTAAAATGTTTGAAAGTTGTTTTCATTCCATCAGAATGGACAGTGTGCTTTTCAAATGTCTGGCCAGCACTAACTTTAGTTCCCAAGAGAAAAAAATATCTTCAGTGTTAAACAAAAGAAAAGGAAAATGAAGCAAGAAGCAAGAAAGAAAAGGGGGTGAGGGAATCGGCAGGAGGATGGGGAGGAACCATTTTACTGAAGGATACTTTGGCAACATGTATCCAGCGCCTTTGATCTAATAAGTCTACCTCTAGGAATTTATCATAAGGCAATAATAAGGAGTAGGTGCAAAGATTCATCAAAGAATGTTCAGTGCAGCAGTATTAATAATTGTGAAAAGACTGGCGTCAACCACAGTGCATCAGAATAAAGGATAAGTTGAACGATGATATATTCTAGTAATTAGTTCATTCAGCACGTATGGTTTCTCAGGGCCTGCTGCAGAGCAGGCATGGTGCGGAAGGCTGCAGATGCAGAGAGGATCAGAACAGAGCAGGCCCATCCTAGGGGACAGTGAGCCATTAGACCCGCTGCCCTGGGAACACTGATGATGGAATAAGAGATAAAGCAGGTTACAAGAAAACACAGGACCATTAGAGTACAGTGCTGCATTTATAAATTCATACTCACTGGAAGTTATTAAACAAGAGCATCTATGTGAGATGTAGTTTTCAGAAATGTTGAACAGTATGGTGACTACAGATAATAACAGTGTACATTTCAGAATCATTGAGAGTAAATTTCAAATGAGCTCTCCACCAAAAATAAGTATGTGTAGTGATGGACAGCTTAATTAGCTTGATTTAATCATTCCACATTGTATTATGTGTCATAACGCCACTTTGTACCCATAAATGTATATAATTATAATGTATCACTTTATAGCAATGTTTGAAATAAAGTTTCTAAAGGAAAAATTTTCTTAAGCTTGTGTACAAAATATTTTCCTATGCCAGGATGAGATAACAGATACAATTTAAAAAAAATAATTACTCAAGGCAGTACCTTATGTGCAGAGAAGCAAAGATACTCAGAGCCCGTGTCTTTGGGGCAGGCTGGTGCTGACTCCATCGTTACCAAACCAGTAATCCTTGGTCCCCCACGCTTGGTCCCCCACGGAGCTGAGAGGTCTGAGTTTCAGCTCAGACACCCTGCAATCATAGAAAAGCTTCTGTCTGCCCATGGCTCCATTTCCCACCTATAGAACAAAGGTGCTGGACCTGGGGTCCCTTGGGATCCCCTTCAGCCCTGGAGTGAGTACTTCCTCTCTTCGCCACTGCGTTTCACACTCTGTCATTTTCCTGGTTTTGCCTGTGTTATGACATCTTTGTGCTTTTTAACTCTCTGAGTGACTGAATTGGGTCACTGCTCCACAAATCCAATCGTCAGTCTGTCAAGGTGGGCAGGGCTGGAAATACCTGACTGTCCAAGCTGATGACAGTGAAGCTGTGTGTGCCTCTGTGTCCTCAGGGCTTTCTTCTCCAAAGGAGATGCACTCCTCCTATCTGCACCCAGAGCAGCAGAGGTAGTCATGGTTACAGATCACATCTTCTTCCTATTAAACATTTAGATGCTCTTCGAAAACTGGATTTCACAGTTTCTCCTTTGGAGGCAGATGTTGTAGGGCAGGTGGAGCTGCCACTCGGGATGCCCACATCCCATATCAGAGGGCCTCACAGCAGAGTACCTCTGCTTTCAATCCAGCTTCCTGCAAATGCACTTGGAGGCAGCAAATGATGGCTCAAGCCTTGGGTTCCTTCTACCCATGTGGGAGACCCAGGTGGAGTTCCTGGCTCCGGGATTTGGCCTGGCACAACTCCAACTATTTTGTGCATGGGGTGGGGGTGGGGTGTGAACCAGAGAATGGAAGATCTCTGTCTCTCCCTCTCTGCCTTTCTCTTTGTCACTCTGCCTTCCAAATAAATAAATAAACATTACAAGCATGAAATTTTTTGAAAGGTAATACAAGGGGAAATGAAATTAAAAGTGTATTTTAGCACACACAAATTTTGATATCTATGCAAAGTTTTTGTTGTTGTTTTTGTTTTTTCTCATCCTGGCTCTGCTGTTAATTCCAGCTGCTGCTGATGCGCACCCTGGGAGGCAGCAGGTGATGGTTCAAGTACATGGAGATTGTTCATCTCTATGTGGGAGATGCAGATAGAGTTCCTGGCTCCTGGCTTCAATAGGGCCCAGAGCCCTGTTGTAGCCCTATTGTAACCATCTGGGGAGTGAATCAGTGAATGAAAGATGTGTATGAATGTGTATGTGTGTGTGTGTGTGTGTGTATTGCTCTGCATTTCAGATAAATAAATAGATCTTATAAAAAATTCCAGCTTCATTCTATTTTTGGAGATGAATAGTACACTAAAGAGTTAAGAGAAATTGGTGTGCCTGGTAAACCCTGGCCAGTGTTGTATTCCACTTACTTCTTTGCAGTCTAAACTTTATGACATTGTGTGGCTTCAATCATTTTAACCAATACAATATTTAATTACAACATCTTAAGCAAATTCTCAAAGGGTATTGTGCAGACCTTTGACAATAGAAATATTCATTATACTCATCAAAAATACAGATTCCAGGGGCTGGCGCCGTGGCATAGCAGTTAAAGCAGCTGCCTGCCATGCTGCCATCCCATATGGGTATCAGTTCAAGTCCTGGCTGCTCCAGTTCCAATCTAGCTCCCTGTTAATGCATCTGGGAAAGCAGCGAAGATGACCCAAGTGCTTGGGCCCCTGCCACCCATGTGGGAGACCTGGATGGAGTTCTGGGCTCCAGGTTTCAGCCTGGACCAGCCTTGGCTGTTGTGGCCATTTGGGGAGTGAACCAGTGTATGGAAGATTTTCTCTCCTCTCTCTCTTCCTGCCTTACTCCCTCCCTCCTTCTGTCTCTGTAACTCTGCCTTTCAAATACATAAAAAAATACAGATTCCTATGCTCAACCTCAGATCCACTAAACCAGAATGTCTGGGCCTAGGCCTATGGGAATCTGAATTTTGGGCCAACTGCCCTCACCAACTGATTTCTACATGCACTGAAATTTGATAAATCTTCTCAAGCATTTTTTTAAATATTTATTTATTTATTTATTTATTGGAAAAGCAGAGTTACAAAGAGAGAGGGAGTGGGAAAGAATGAGAGTGCTTCCATCTGCTGGTTTACTCCCTAAATGGCCACAATAGTCGTGGCAGGAACTGGGCCAGGCCCAGACCAGGAGCCTGGAACTTCATCCAGGTCTCACACAGGTGGCAGGGCCTAAGCACTCACAGCTGTTTTCTGTTGCTTTCCCAGGTGCCTTAGCAGGGAGCTGGATCAGAAGTGGAGCAGCAGGGACTTGAACTGGAGCTCATATGCGATACTGGCATCACTGGTGGCAGCTTAACCTGCTGCACCACAATGCCAGCCCCAACTTCTCAAGTACTTTTCTTCTCTTATTCTCATTTTGCATGTGTCCAATGCGTCATAATTTCCAGGATTGGTCCTTGAAACAGTCTCCACAATAGAGTTTTCCTCCTGGATGTCCTGAATGTCTCCATCCTTGATGTCCTGAATGTGTGTGTTTGTATGCTTATCTAGGCTTTTACAGGAAGATTGCATGGCATGGTGCTTAGCTGTTATTTGTACTTAATAAAGAAAAAGACAGGGATGAACATTTGGCTTAGGAGTTCCTGGTTCAAATCCTGACTCCTCCACTTCTGATCCAGCTTTCTGCTAATGCATACCCTGAAAGGCAGTAGGTGATGGTTCAAGTACCTGGTTCTCAGCCACCCTCATGGGAGACCCAGATTGAGATCCAGGCTTTTGGCTTTGGCCTGTCCCAGCTCTGGCTGTTCGGGGCACTTAGGGAATGAAACATAGTGGGCGGTGTCTCTGTCTGGTTCTCCACCTTTCAAATAAAATGAAAATATATCAGTAAACCTAAGAGACATTAGGTTCCTTGTTCATCAAAGTCAACCTTATTCTAGTGTAGACTCTGGAAGTAGAATGTCCTTCTCTCTTTTTTATGTCAATAGAAAGAAAAGCCATGGCTTTCACTTAAACTCAACAGTGTCTGCAATGCTCTTTGGAGCACACCTCACCCTAAATCCAAGTGAGATGTGCCCCTAACCAACACCAGCCTGGATTCTATTCCCGGAAAGAAAGCAGAGGAGAGAGAAACCAGCAAAGCCACCCAAAATTGAAGGACAGACTGACATTGTTTAAAAAAAAATGAATGTCCAATCTACTGGTCTCCATTCTCTCACCCCATCTTCTCCACTGCAGAGGACCTGGGAGAAAGTTCAGCCACTGGAATCCAGTGAATCATGTCCTGACCAAACCTATCTGAGGATTAGCCACACCCTCACGTTGCTTTCTGAATTCATTATCTATCATAACATGTTACCTTAAATCTCGTGGATTAAACAATAACATTTTTCTCGTTTCAGTTTTCTGTGGGTCAGGAAGCCATGAGCAGCTTTGCTGGGCGGTGTGGATCCAGGTCTCTGGTGAGGTTGTTGTCAGCCAGAGCCAGGGCTCAGCTGAGGCTGAAGGAGCTGCGTGCAAGGTGGTTCATTCCCTAGCCTGGAGAGTTAGTGCTGGCTGTTGGCAGGCGGCGTCAGTGTCCTCCCGTGTGGGCCTCTCCGTGGGACTGCTTGAGCATCTTCACAGGCTGGCTGCTGCTCTCTCCCAGGCAGAGTGATACAACAGCAAGAGCAATGCCACGGCAGCATGAGAGCCTGCCCTTTTAGGTCACGCCCTGCCATTCATGCTAGGCCATTCCTGTTCAGTACAGGAAGGGTGAGAATGCCGGCAAGCAAGGACACAGGGAAAGGCTCACCTGTTGTTTGAGGTTAGTGCTGGTGTGGTGTTGTGGGGAAACAGCGCCCCCACTGTTCTCATCCCGGGGTTCTTGTCTCCGCGTGAGATGAGAATTCCGAATAGAGACGCAAAGAGCAAGAATAGTAGTTTTTGCTTACAGAGAAAGAAGAGTACCTGTTTAGGGGTGAATATGGAGAGAATTCTCTTGACAGACAATGCACCCCTCCCCAGCTTAGTAGCCTCCTTTATCAGGTAGGGGGTGTTGTTGTCCTAACTGAATATACCCATGGGGTGTCGTCTGGGTGGGGTTCAGTGTGCCTGATGTTCTTTGGGAAGGTTTTCCTGGCATCACCAGGTGGAGCTCAGTGTGCACCTGTTCATTACAGTGTCCATGGTGGAGGAGGCACAGGCGCACCATGGGAAAGGGAGTGTGCTGAATTGGCATGCAAAGGAGTGGTGTTAGGGCACACAGCTATGAGAAAAACGTGGAGCAGGCTAGAATCCTCTCAGGTCCTTTGATTCTAACTGACTCCCTGCCTAGCCCACATCCCTGGGGCCAGGCAACCAGCGAGGAGAGGCCTTTCAGAGAGACGTGAAGGGAGAATAAGGGAAAACAAGTTGCTTTGGAGGTTTCCCCAGATTCTTGCTCTCCATTTCTTGGTCTGCAGTTTTGAGGTGTTTTGCTTTGTAACCCTTTATCAGCAGCCACAGTAGAAAGCTGTTGAGATACAAGAGAGAAAGAGAGAGAGAAAGAAAAAGTTATTTTTTATTATTTTAATTTGAGAGAAGAAGAGAGAGACAACTCTCTCATCTTCTGATTCACTCCTCAAATGCCTACCATGCCCAGGACTGGGCCAAGGCTGAACTGAGAGCCGGGAACTCAATCCAGATCTCCCTTGAGGGTGTAGCAGAGACTCAGTTCCTTGAGCCATCACCACTACCGCCCAGGGTGTTTATTAGCAGGAAGCTGGAGTCAGGGCTGGGTCAGGGGCTGGAACCCCGGCACTCTCAACAGCTGTCTTACCTACAAAATGCCTGCCTGCCTTCTCCCCTTGTGGCAAAAGGCTCACAGCAAAGAGAAAAGTCGCAATTTTGAGATCTCCAGATAAACATGGGTTATCTGTAATTTTTCCTCAACCCTGAGCCTCTACACTATGAACAAATTGCTTGCTTTTGATAAAAAAAAAAAAAAAAAAAAAAAAAAAAAAAAAAAGACATGGGAAGAATGAAAGCCTGCAACCCATCTCTGGGGCCTGAGGTCTGACATGACTTTGCCATGACTCTACACAGGACTCCCAGAGCCTCCCCATGCCCAGAGGACCACTTGGCTGACTACTTAGGCCTTTCTTTTTGTGTATTAAGAGTAACTATCCAGGGCCCTGTGGTGTAGCGGCTAAAGCCACCACCTGCAGTGCTGGCATCCTATATGGGCACTGGTTCAAGTTCCTGCTGCTCTGCTTCCGATCCAGCTCTCTGCTGTGGCCTGGGAAAGCAGAACATGGCCCAAGTCCTTGGACCCCTGCATCCATGTGGGAGACCCGGAGGAAGCTCCTGGCTCTTGGCTTCAGATCGGTATCACAAATACAGCTTAATATGCTATACCATAGCACCCAACCCAGTGTAAGCCATTTGGGGGATTTAATAAGTTATTTTGGGGGTGGGCATTTGACACAGTGATTAAGATGCTGTCACTGGAGATAGCTGCAACAGAGGGCCTTGTCCTCTCTACTAAGCAAGCTTGTGAAGTTTAGAGAAGAGAATACACCGGGCAGGCCAGGCAGTCACCTCAGCAAAGAACCAAGAGTCCAGTCCACAATGAGGCTGCCGTTGTTCTGGGCTGGGTCCACCACTCCTCCTCCCCAGTGCTCTTCTGGGATACTGCTGGGCAGAGGGCTTTCTGAGTTTCTGGACCTCACACAGAGCTGGGAAGATTCCCCTGAGTCATCCCCAGTGGAGGGTTGGAACCACCCATGAGCTTACTGGGCCTGGGCAAGACTTGTAATGCATAAACACTGGGCTGCTTCCAAAGTGTGCTTCTTGGGTCCTTCCCTCATGCAACCACAGGAACTGCCTGTTTGTTTTCCTTCGTCTGGCCTCATGCACACAGGCTAGTGTCTACCTTCCTGCCTAAAACCTTGGGAAGCCTGCATCCCATATGGGAGCGCCAGGATTTCAGTCCCAACTCTACTCCAATGCCAGCTTCCTGCTAACGGGCTCCCAGGGAGGCAGGAGGTGATGATGGCTCAAACAGCCGAGTCCTTACACATGTAGGAGACCGGGATTGAATTCCAGCTCCAGCTCCAGCCTGCTCGAGCTCCTGTATTGTGGGCATTTGGGGAGTGAACCAGAGGATGGGTGGAAGACTCTCTCTCTGCCTTTCAAATAAACGAAAAATATTTTTTAAAAAAGGCTACCAATGATTTTTAAGAAAACAGTGAATTAGGAGCTTTTCTAGAGTTCTCCATTATTTTCCACAAACGGAAGGGAGATCATTCTCCAAAAGGGGGATAGAAGGAGAAGACATTTAACCTGTGATTGGTCTCCTTCCTTTACTAGAAATATGTGGAAGAAAACATAATAGACTTTTTTCCTGTAAAAATGCATGGAAACTTATGGAATTATAAAAAGATCATATTGCTCTTTGTCTTGAAGGTGAAATTTGGTGTGGAGACAGGAAGACGTTTTTGGTTTTTCTTACTACGTGCTCAATGACAAGTTAATGTTCCTTTGTGTTTCCCTACATCTTCTAAAATCAACCCTAAATTCAAATTAGAAAAGAAGTTTGCAATTCTATATTTTCTCCTCAAACAGGTGGTTTTTGATGACAGAATTTTCATATTCCTGCCTTACACCACAAATTATATTAATTAAAATATTAATTAAAATTTCTTCTTCCCCAAATATGGATGAAGTGGGCTTGTATTTGAACAAATCAGCATCTTTTCTTGAGCCTGTAAGCTCCCGTCTTACAGGCCCGGAGACTGAAGATGCTTTCTTCCTCTAAGAGGGAAAGATGCTAATGGAACTAACGGGACCTGACTGAAGCTTGCTAGTTTGGTTACTCATTTTGTACAGAATCCTAATATCGCTGACAGTGGTGAGTCTCATAAGATTGTCCTCTTGGGTTTCTTAAATTAGGGTTGAGAAAGACGTACTAGCCAAGCCTCTGAAGACTTACTCCTTGGTTGCTAGGTTTGACAAATTTGTCTCTGGGGACACATGCCCAGCTGGACTTATGGTGTATAGAAATTCTGTTGCCTGATCCTTCTTTGGGCTCGTACGTAGCAATATGCCTGAATTTCTGTGTAGGTGTCCAGCTTTAGATTTTTCCAAGTGTCTCCAAAAATGTAAAAAAGAGCCCCAAGTCAATCTTTGAATGGTTTATAAACGCAGTTTTTTTTGTCGAGTCTGGCATTGATGGAGCATGCCACCACCCTGTGTGTGTGTTGGGGGGGAGGGGGGAGGACTGGGGGCAGGGACTAGGACAGGCAGGGGCCGTTCCATCTTACGAAGAGCTGGAATCTTACAATGCCTGCCATGTAATCAGGCTAAGGACAAATAATCCCTATGAATACATTTAAAGTGAATTGACCTACATTTCACATTAGATAAAACGCACTTAAGTCATTAAATGAATTTCTCCCTCTGGTTCATTAGTTCTCAGCACGCTCTGATCCTTTCCCCATTTGTCATGGAGCTCATGAAAGCTGAATACGGGAAAAAGAAGTTAAATCATTGCGTCTGTCCCCGCGCCGGGTCAGGATATGTTCCCCATAGAGAAATTATTACAAAGTGGGAGACTGACTGGTTCTGCAGTTGGTCTGGGCCGAAAGACTGGGAAGCTGTGTTTGATGTCCCGTCTTGTGGCTTTCTGCCAGCGTTGCGTGCATTAGCAAGGATGTCCCAGGCTCATATTACTGGGGAGCCATCTCATGCTAAGCACTGAAAGCCTGCCTGATGCAGGCCCCGCACAATGCGTGCAGGCGCAGTTCCGGGCAGCAGAGTCGACTGAAGAGGGTGGCTTTTTAAAAAATTCTGACTCGAGTCTCAGACCTTCACCTTTTCATGCTCAGGGATGAAGGGGGTTGCAGGTCCGCCTCAGAGAGTATTTGCCACCCTAAGGGGACCTGTTTGCAAATGATGTCACCCTTCTCGGTGTGGAACACATGGTATTTCATGGAGCTGCTGATCTGACTCGGGAGAGTTTGAGAGCCACACCAACGCGGTAACATGATGTCTTCCAATCATGCTTGAAATCAAGTACCTGGTAGTGCGCTGTTTTTTTTTTTTTTTTTTTTTTTTAACAGGCAGAGTGGACAGTGAGAGAGAGAGACAGAGAGAAAGGTCTTCCTTTGCCGTTGGTTCACCCTCCAATGGCCACTGCAGCCGGCGCACCGTGCTGATCCGATGGCAGGAGCCAGGTACGTATCCTGGTCTCCCATGGGGTGCAGGGCCCTAGCACTTGGGCCATCCTCCACTGCACTCCCTGGCCACAGCAGAGAGCTGGCCTGGAAGGGGGGCAACCAGGACTGGTAGCGCTCTGTTGCATCAACAGGAGCTCTGCAAGGAAGAAAGGAGAAGAATGCACGGGACTCGTGGTGCATCACCAGTGGACACGGTCAAGCTCATGAGGTCTTAGGTGGCATTACTGGAGATATAGACAATGAAAAGAAGGAGGTACACTGGTGTTGGTCCAGCATTTTGGTCAGTACCTTAAGATGCATGCAGGCAAATGGGAACATGTTCAGAAGCCAGAGAAAGAATGACTCTCCTCAAATAATATAGAGCTGGCAGAGCCCTGGGCTGGAGGCTAGACACACAGGGGATGACACCTTCTCTCCACTGAAGGCAGGCGGTCAGCAAGTGCTAACAGACTGAAGATTCGTGGATGGCTGAAAAGAAGACTCTAGACGGTCACATATTTGCAAAGTCGTTATGTAGAGAAGGGAAGAGTTCTGTTTTCTATGTTAGGAAGGCTAGAGTCAAATCTGACTCTATAGGCGAGGCTCAAATCACCCAGAGTGAGAGGTTTCCAAAGGAAACTGTGAGGGCTGCTTCATAGGCTGCAACGGGGTTAATGGAGGTGGTGATTGGGCAGTCGCTGACCCATCCCACCCACTATTTCCTCGCCTATAGATCAGGACATCCAGGATGCTACTGTGTCCTCTCTTATGGATATACTGGTGAGCATAGAGAGTGTTGTAAATCTTGTAGTTAGGGGTGGACATTACAATGCAGTGGGCTAAGCTCCAGTGTGGGACACCTGCATCCCACACTGGAGAGCTGGTTCGAGTCCCAGCTACTCTGCTTCCAATTCAGCTGCATGCTAATGCATTCTGAGAGGCACCGGATGAGGAACTGAATGCAAAAGTGCTCGGGCTCCTACTGCCCAGATAGGAGACCCAGATGGAGTTCCAGGCTTCTGATTTCCATCTTGCCCAATCTTGGCTATTGCAGGCATTTGGGGAGTAAACCTCTTGTCTCTGCCTCTGTTGGCCTCCCTAGAACAAAAGATGTTTGAATCAGATGATTGATCCATGTCTCCCCAGCTTAGAGTTCTCTAGGATTATTGTAATTGTGCAGTAAAACCAAGTGATCCTTTGCAATCAAAAGTTTTTACAAATAGTTATGAACAGTCATCAAGGTGACCAAATAGCTACACACATCCTGTCTCCTCCACTGAGCTCCCTCTAGCACTTGGGTCATTCACAGCGCACGGGGATGCTAGTGTTGCATCAGGAATGGGGAAGAGCTGTCTGTGCTCCACCTCATTGAGCCAAAATATGAACACATCTGCAGCCCGAACAGCACTCGCAACCTCCTCTCTGTTTTTACAGCTAAGGAGATGGAGGCGGAGGAAGGTTGTTGGTGATAGAACAGGGACTTGAACCCAGGCATGACATCCAACCAGGGCTCTTTTGCTTACGCCACCACTATCCTTATAGGAGGACCAATACTGTGGTGTAGCAGGCAAAAACCACTAGTGTGCAAGGCTGGCATCCTATATGGGCACTGGTTCAAGTTCCAGCTGTTCTACTTCCAATCCAGCTCCCTGCTAATGGCCTGGGAAAGGTTGGGCCCCTGCACCCATGTGGGCGACCCGGATGATGCTCCTGGCTCCTGGCTTGGGTCTGACCCAGCCCCTGGCCATTGCGGCCACTTGGGGAGTGAACCAGTGGATAGTGGATCAAAGATTCTCTCTCTCTCTCTCTCTCCCTCTCTTTATATAACTCTTTCAAATAAATTAATTTTAAAAAAGAACTGATCATTAAAACAAAGTACTATTGAGAGGTGTGTGGATGTTTGGTGCAGCAGCTCAGACCCTCCTGCCTAGGAGGCCCCTATCATAAAAGAGTGCTTGGGTTTGAGTCAGGCTCCACTTCCAATTCCAGCTTTCTGCTGAGGCAGCAGCACCCTGGGAGGCAGCATGTGATGGCTCAAGTACTTGAGTACTCCCACCTCCCATGAGGGAGACCCAGGATAGGGTCCAGGCTCCTGGATTCTGTTGTGGGTACTTGAGAGAGTGAGCCAGTGCTTTCTTTTCCTTTGAAATAAAATTAAAATAAATAAAGGCTTTAAAAAAGAACTAGAAGAGTACTTTCTTAAAAAAATAAATAAATGTTATTGGCATTACACCTGTTGTGCATCTGAGGCCTCCTTCCCTTCCACAAGAGCAGGGTCCGCCCTACATGTTTGCTTTATGGTGCCCACAATGCCTTGCCCAGAGGGCTCTGGCCTCACTGGTGCAGGCCCCATCCCACATTTGTTTGGCAGGGCTAGGGGGCCACTATCAGGTGGATCAGGGCTCTGTGGACAGCCCAAGAGTAACTAGTTTTAGTTATTACTTATTCAAGATTTATTTATTTTTATTTGAAAGGCAGAGTGATAGAGAAAGAAGAGGGAGAGAGATAGAGATCTTCCACCCCCTGGGTCACTCTCCCAAATGCCCACAACCATTAGAGCCAAGCCAGGCTGAAGTCAGGGGGTGGGGATTCCATCTGGGTCTCCCCATGGGTAGCAGGAACCCAGGTACTTGGGTCAGTAGGCATTGCCACCCAGGCGCATTAGCAGGAAGCTGCATCATTGGAAGTGTGGAGTGGTATGGGGCTTGAATCAGGCACAGCAATATGGGATGTGGGGAGCCCATGCTGTGTACCCCATAACCAGTTTTACAAAGCTCCTGCTTGCCTGGTTCCTAGGTCTCTAGAGACCTCACATGCTGGGGCCCTGCTGACTACCCGGGCAGCTCTGTTCCCCAGGCAGGAAGCTGAAACCGAGAGCTCTTTGTCCGTCTTATCCCAGCATCAGCAGGTCCTGAATTGTTCACTGAGACTCCCTGAAGGAAGTTCATTATCAACTGGACTTGTTCTGTGTAGGTTCTGATGGCAGCAAGGATGAATGGGTCATTTAGGTGCCCCTGTGTATAACTCGGCGAGGCCTGCCGCCAAGCTTGCTGGGCCAGTGGGCCCCAGCCATCTGCCACCCTGCTGACCTGCTGAGGCCAGCTCCCAAGAGACATTTCCAATGGTCACTCTTTCAAAAGGGCTGTGCTTGGGTGCCACTGGGAATATTTTTCAAAACACAGGCATGCTCAAGCCAACAGGTTGGGGCAGGCATGAGTGACCTCCTTCGTGGCTAAAGGAAGGAATGATTAACCGTGGGGCTATGAAGTTGCAGCCATGAGACAGGAAGGCAGATTTCCCAAGGCCCAGCCCAGTGAGCTCCTTGTTCTGCCAGTCTCAGACTAACCCTGCAGAACTGGCCGTGTTTACATCAGAGACCCTCTGCCCTGTTGCTGACCTCTTGTTCAAGTCCCAGTGGCTCCACTTCCAATCCAGCTCTCTGCTGTGGCCTGGGAAAGCAAAAGAAGATGGCCGAAGTCTTTAGGGCTCTACACCCATGTGGGAGACCCGGAAGAAGCTCCTGGCTCCTGGCTTCAGATCGGTGCAGCTCTGGGCATTGTGGCCATTTGGGGAGTGAACCGGTGGATGGAAGACCTTTCTCTCTCTGCCTCTGCCTCTGCCTCTCTGTAACTCTGCCTTTCAAATAAATAAAAAAAGTCTTAAAAAAAAAGAAAAAGCACCTTGTCAGGTGTGTGATTGCTACTCAAAGTCTGTTCTGGACACTCCACAGTGGGGGTATGTGGGAGGGGTGGGTAGAAGAGGTTCTCAGGCCCAGGACATTGCTTAAGCTTAGAACCCATGAGCAATGACAACAAGAAAAGTGAGAAAATAGGGGGCCAGCGCTGTGGCTCACTTGGTTAATCCTCTGCCTGCGACACCAGCATCCCATATGGGTGCTGAGTTCTAGTCCCGGTTGCTCTTCTTCCAGTCCAGCTCCCTGCTGTGGCCCAGGAGGGCAGTGGAGGATGGTCCAAGTACTTGGGCCCTGCACCTGAATGGGAGACCAGGAGGAAACACCTGGCTCCTGGCTTCGGATTGGCGTAGCTCCGGTCATAGCGGCCATTTTGGAGGTGAACCAATGGAAGGAAGACCTTTCTCTCTGTCTCTCCCTCTCACTGTCTAACTCTGTCAAATAAAATAAAAATTAAATAAATAAAATAAAAAAGGAGAAAAAGACAAGACAGGGGCCCTGAAATTTGTGTCGATTATTAATTTACTTTAAAAAAAAAAGATTGTTTATTTATTTATTTATTTGACAGGCTGAGCTACAGCATGAGAGAGAGAGAGACAGGTCTTCCTTCCATTGGTTCACTCTCCAAGTGGCCGCAACGGCCAGAGCTGCACTGATCCGAAGCCAGGAGCCAGGTACTTCCTCTCGGTCTCCCATGCGGCCATTTGGGGTGTGAACCAACGGAAGGAAGACCTCTCTCTCTCTCTTACTGTTTATAACTCTACCTGTCAAAAAAAAAAAAAAAAAAAAAAGAAGAAGAAGAAAGAAAAGTGAGAAAACAGAGTGCCGGAGAGCTGTGCCCCATCCACGCTCAATGTCTGCTGAGAACAAAGTCAGGTTTATGACACGGAAAGTTGCCTCCCACTAAGGAGCCCGAGACCCTGCAGGTTGCTGCATCCTTCTAGAACTATCCCACCAGGTCTCCGGCATGGTGTCGACCCAGGTGGTGACCTCGGCTCTGGCATGCTGCAGAGTAGCCCTTCCTCTGCTGCCCCGGTCCCAACCCCTGCTTGTTCTGGAAGCGTGAGGACACTTGCCATAATGCACCCCCAGGCTCCAGGGCTTGCCCCAGGCTGCTGGCTTTTCAGTGAGAAACTGAAGTTCTTCGGTTTATATGAGTAGTTTTCTAAAAGTTCTTGGAAAATGCATATTAAGAAAACATGGATTTCCAATTTTTTTGCTTCAGAATAAATGTATCTTCTATTATTTAAACATATTTTCATTTTTATTTGAAAGCCAAAGAGACAGGGATAGACAAACAGAGAGAGAACTTCCATATGCTGCTTCACTTCCTAGATGTGTTGAGCAGTTGGGGCTTGACCAGACCAAAGCCAGGAAGTCAAAACTCAACTCAGGCCACAGTGTGTGGCAGGGACCCAGCTACCTGAGACACTGCCACTACCTTCCAGGGTGCTTATCAGGGAAGCTGGAGTGGGCAACTAGCTGGCTTTCTGATATGGGATATGGACAGCCCCAGCAGCAACTTACCTGTTGGACCAAAGGCCTGCCCCAATTTACCTTTCAATTCCACTTGCCATACACTCCTTGGATTCATATTTACTCAATCAAAACACGGAGCCCCAGTCGCCTGTCTCTTCCACACCCATCCATCACCCTTCCACACCTTTCTGGATCGTCTCACAGACTCTCCTTCTTTCTCTGCTGGGAGTGAAGTGGACCCCTGGAAACAGGTTCATCCTCTTTCCAGTCTGCTCTGGGCTTTCACCCAGCAGCACTCACCCCAGGCCCACCCCACACCCCTTTCTCACCAGGAGACCCTCCCGGAATATGCCATCAGGAACCTCCTGCCATCTCTGGGGCTGCAACTGGTAACCTTAGCTGGGGGCCCATCACCCACAGCTCAGGCTGTGGGCTTAGCTCACCCTGCATTTTCTCATGTACTTCTCCTAACGAACGAATGATGTCAGTACTGTGTGAGTACTGACAATTTTGTAAGTGAGGAAATGGATGCACAGGCGGATGAAGCAATTTGCCCAAGATCACCCAGTTGGAAAGCAGAGGAACTGGGGTGTTCTTGCTAATCCACAACATGCGTCAGGGAGTAGCTTTGTGCTTTTATCTTTGCAAGCTCTAGAATTAATTTGTTGAAGCGGAATAATGGGGTCAAACAGAAAGCACATTAAAAATTTTTTAATAAATCTTCGCAGATTGCCCACAGAAATGGTTGTATAAATGACACCCTCATCAACAATGGATGAGAGCACCTGTTAACTTGTATCCTTGCCAATACTGGATATTTCCAGTCTTACACATTTGCCAGTCTGATGAGTAGATGATCTTGTTTTAAATTCCATTCTTTAGTTAATGGTGAGATTAGCTGTATTTTCATATTTATTGGCTTGTAACGGTTTCTGCACAGATCTAAATGTACAAAAGAGAGATGATGTTCTATAAAATCTGCCTTTCCATTATTCCCTGATGGTTGGTGGCTGGATCTCCCAGCAGCCACTCAACAAAGAAATCCAGGAATGGGTTTCTGCTCCTCTTTGGCCCTTTCGCTCTGCACTGGATCAGCTCCCTGCTGTTCCCGTGGCCTCCTGGATAGGACACTCAGCCATCGCCCTTCTCAAAACAGTCTTTGCTGCTGCGGTAACACGAGGGCCCCTTTGAAAGTTAGAAGAAAAGTGGAATTAAAACATAAGCTTATTTTGGTGCAAAATGTTTTTGAAATCCAAACATGCTTTTCATAATATACATTTTCAGGAACTTTTTGAAGAATCTCTATATGCATGAAATTTTTAAAAAAATTTTACATCAAAATAAATGTACCTTTTAAAAGTCTATTTATTGCCAGCGCCGCGACTCACTAGGCTAATCCTCTGCCTTGAGGCGCCAGCACACCGGGTTCTAGTCCCGGTTGGGGCGCCGGATTCTGTCCCGGTTGCCCCTCTTCCAGGCCAGCTCTCTGCTGTGGCCCAGGAGTGCAGTGGAGGATGGCCCAAGTGCTTGGGCCCTGCACCCCATGGGAGACCAGAAGCACCTGGCTCCTGCCATCGGATCAGCGCGGTGCGCCGGCCGCGGCAGCCATTGGAGGGTGAACCAACGGCAAAGGAAGACCTTTCTCTCTGTCTCTCACTGTCCACTCTGCCTGTCCAAAAAAAAAAAAAAAAAGTCTATTCATTTATTTGAAAGACAAAGAAAGAGAGACATCTTTACTCCCCAAATACCTGCACCTCCTGGGGCTGAGAAAGGCCAAAGCCAGGAGTCAGGAACTCCAACCAGGTCTCTCATATGGGTGACAGAAGCCCAAGTACTTGAGCCAAGTAATTGAGTGTTGGGGTCTTAAGACTGAAGCTGGCCCCTGACCAGCAGGGGACAGTACAGGCACTCCCTGACAAGGCGAATGGAAGAGGTAAGGTCGACAGGTCAAGCACACCACAGCAAGCACCCGTGAGTTCTGTCGAAGCAGGAACTACTTTATTGAGGAAGTGTACAGGCTTATAAAGCTTACGAAAGACATGCACAGTAGGGGAGCCAATCAGCGAAAAGGTCATGCAGGCGTGGGTGGGCCACGCACAGGGGCATCTTAAGCAAAGTATAGGGATCACACACTGTCCACGTGTCCGGAACTAGAGCAGACCTATCCCTGCCAGTGGTCTGATCTTAGGTAGCTTAACTTCAGCAGCCGCAGACACGCCCCTGGAACATCAGCCAGGCGCCATATTGTAATGAAAATTTTAGGCAATGCCCATCACTTGAGCTGCCTCCCAGGAAGCTGCATAGGAAGCAGAGGCAGAACTCAAGCCCAGGCACTCTGATGCAGGATGCAGCTTAGCCTGCCATGCCTCAAGGCCTGCCCCAAACTTACCTTTTAATTCCACGTTCCACATTTGAAGTTCCCTTGTGCTACCCAGGCCCTGTCCCATTGCATCTTGATGACCCCCATTGTCTGCTGCCTGTGCCACCTCCACACCACAAGAGGACTCCCTCACTGCCCACCAGCCCTTCTCTGCTGCCCGGTGGCTGCCTCTCCATGTCTCCTTGTTCCCACACCTGGCTCTTATGGCTTCTAACATCACTTGCACCCGCTGTGTGTGACAGCTTCTCTGCAGGTCTGCTTCAAACTGCAGGGCCCAGGACCCCCTGCAAGGTCAGGGAGACCCTGGAAAAGCCACTTGCCTGAGACCTGGGCTGTGAGCCCGATTGGCTAGCTTTCCTGCTCCTTCTGTCGCAGCCTTGCCCCGTTCTCCCACTGCCTGTTCCTCCCTTTTCTCCATGCTAGTTCACTCCCCAAGTGGCCACAATGGCCAGTGCTAGGCCAGGCTGAAGCCAGGAGCTTTTCTTGGGTCTCCCCTGTGGGTGCAGGGGCCCAAGCACTTGGGCCATCTTCTTTTGCTTTCCCAGGTCCATTAGCAGGGAGCTCGATTGGAAGCGGAGCAGCCGGGACACAAACTGGCATTCATATGGGATGCTGGTGTCCCAGGCTGCGGCTTAACGCACTGCACCACAATGTCAGCCCCAGTCTGATAGAATTTTAACAAAACTGGGTTCAAAACTGGTTTGGATATTGAAACACAAAGTCAGCATTTATTTTGTGATTCTCTCGGAGAGCGGTCACAGCTTCAGCCTCTGTAGTTGGCTCCCACTCCCTCCACGGGCTGCACCACTGCTGTGATTCCTTAACTTGTGCCTCTCCGACTCTGGCATGCCTCATAGTCACCGGGTATGTCTGTTGAAAGTGTGCTCTCCTGGGGCCCGGCACTGTGGTGTAGTGGGTAAAGCCACCGCCTGCAGTGCTGACATCCCATATGGGTGCCCGTTCGAATCCCAGCTGCTCAACTTCCAATCCAGCTCTCTGCTGTGGCCTGTGATAGCAGCAGAAGATGGCCCAAGTGCTTGGGCTCCTGCACCTGCGTGGGAGACCAGGAAGATACTCCTGGCTCCTGGTTTCAGGTTGGTGTAGCTCCAGCTATTGTGGCCAGTTGGGGAGTGAACCAGCAGATGGAAGACCTCTCTCTCTCTCTCTGGACTCTCTGGCCCTTCAGAGAAAATGCTTGCCAATGTATGTCCTAGGGCATACATGGCTTATTCTATTTTTTTTATTTTTTATTTTTTTTATTTTTTTTTTGACAGGCAGAGTGGACAGTGAGAGAGAGAGAGAGAGAGAGAAAGGTCTTCCTTTGCCGTTGGTTCACCCTCCAATGGCCGCCACGGCCAGCGTGCTGAGGCCGGTGCACGGCGCTGATCTGATGGCAGGAGCCAGGTGCTTCTCCTGGTCTCCCATGGGGTGCAGGGCCCAAGCACTTGGGCCATCCTCCACTGCACTCCCTGGCCACAGCAGAGAGCTGGACTGGAAGAGGGGCAACCGGGACAGAATCCGGCGCCCTGACCGGGACTAGAACCTGGTGTGCCAGCGCCGCAAGGCAGAAGATTAGCTTAGTGAGCCACGGCGCCGGCCACATGGCTTATTCTAAAGAGACCCATTCAACCTGAGCTCCTGGCAGGAAACACGGAGCCGCAGGGGTCCTGTGTCTCTGCAGATCACGTTGGAAGGAGCGGGTCCTGGAATATTGGGACAACACAGCTTTGGACACAGTGGGACAATGGACAGAGGGAGTTACAGACAGGACAGGTGAAGACAAGATCACAGCGTCTTTTCCCCAGCACATGGACTTCATAGCTGGCTCCTAGAATTTCCCAGGCCTCCTTGCACCTCAGGAGGCCATGGGACTCAGTCCTCGGCCATGATGTGCAAGCAGAAGAGCTAAACCAGCATCCAGGACACATCCCTAAAAACACCCAGCATGTACTCTTCATTTCTTCTTCGTTCTATTACTTTGCTGTATGAAACCTAGATGCAATGGCTGGAGTTCTGGCATCTTTTTTGGACTAAGAAGATAAAAACTGTTTCCTAGGGGTGGCAGCAAGTTCCCTGAGGACTTGAGGATCCCTGAATTGTTTTCTTCCAGACTTTTACATGAGGAGAGAAAAAAACAAAAACCCACACAAAACAAGCCAAAAAACCCTTCTCTCTCTCGAAGAAGCCACTGTTACTCCAGAAATTTTACTCTATGCTAAACCGCATCTTAATTGACACAGACTGCACAGCCTCTGTTGGTGATGGCTTCCTCCTGTCTTCCCTTTTCAGTTGTTCCTGATCTTTGCTCTAATAGACTTTCCCTGGATCAAAATGGGGACGGGGTGGGGGGCTGTGATACAGGACGAGGTGGGGGGCTGTGATGGGGCAGGGCTGTGGTGGTAGGGCGGGGACACCTCTTTGGTGACAAAGGACGTGGCATGGGGAGCAGCCTGGCAAATGAGGAAGAGGGCGGTGCTGCCCCCAGCTTAGCCCTGAGCAGGGCACTGGCGGGGAAGTCCTCAACTATTTTCATTTTCTACTCCTTTTTAAAAATTTTTGTTTACTCATTTCTATGTATTTGAGAAGCAGAGAGACAGAGAGAGCTGCTCCGTCCATTGGTTCACTCCCCAAATGCTCATGACAGCCAGGGCTGGGCTGGACCTGGGCCAGGCTGAAGCCAGGAGCCTGGAAGTCAACCGAAGTCTCCCGTGAGAGTGTCAGGGACCCGAGTCCTGGGGCCATCACCTGCTGCAGTCCAGGGTGAGCATTAGCAGGAAGCTGGAATCCAGAGCGGAGCCAGAACTGGAACCCAGGCACTCTGATTATGGAATGTAGGTGTCTCGGGCGGCACCACTTAACCCCTGTGCCAAGCACCCATCCCTATTTTTCCTTTCTTCAGCGAGCTATTTTCATTATCAGCAGTTATCATGTCAGAAACGAAGCCTTATCTTTATAAAATCAAGAATGGGTCACTTTGTTCTCTACAACTTCAGACACCCGACGTCTGTTGTCTATACAGTAAAGGCCAAAGTCCTTTGTCCAGGCCCAGGACCCATCACAGCCTGGCCGGAGCCAGTTTCTTCATTTCACTTCTCTCTCGGGAAACCTCCTGTCCCCACAGGGTACTGCAGAGGTGGCCACTGGAGGGACCCATCTCAGAAGCAGGAGGCTGTGTGGAAGGGGGTGGAACAGGATGGGATGTGGGTGAGGTGTGAGCTACAAAGCTTGATTACCGCTGCTTCCCCCAAGAGCACGTGGCAGAAGATGCTGACCTGAGGGGAGCTCTGGGCATTGACTTGACAGCCTGGGTCAAGCCCGGGGAAGCACAGACAAGAGAACAGGATTGGAGCTCTGGAAAACCTGGGGTCGGCCGGCGCCGCGGCTCAATAGGCTAATCCTCCGCCTGCAACGCTGGCACACCGGGTTCTAGTCCCGGTCAGGGCGCCGGATTCTGTCCCAGTTGCCCCTCTTCCAGGCCAGCTCTCTGCTGTGGCCAGGGAGTGCAGTGGAGGATGGCCCAAGTGCTTGGGCCCTGCACCCCATGGGAGACCAGGAGAAGCACCTGGCTCCTGCCATCAGATCAGCGCGGTGCGCTGGCCGCAGTGGCCATTGGAGGGTGAACCAATGGCAAAAGGAAGACCTTTCTCTCTGTCTCTCTCTCTCACTGTCCACTCTGCCTGTCAATAAAATAAAATAAAAAAAAAAAAAGAAGAAAAGAAAACCTGGGGTCGACCCCTCTCACTTGGCCTGAGGTGCTCTCTGTGCAACCCAGAGGCTGGGATACATTCTGTTCCCTCGGGAACTCAGGGAACAGACAGATTTCGACAGCAAGGTATCCCCTTGCTTTGAAACTCACTTTACAACACCAGAACCAAATGGGTAAACGTAGTGACAGCTCTTTGTACTTCCTTTTTAGGAGGAAAGATACTTTTAGATGACGGATAATAAAATACCTCCTATCTGACAGAAAACATATCAAACATAATGACTAGTCTTAGAGAAATAAATGGATCACTTATGATTAAAATATTGCATCTTTTAGGTTGCTTTATGCTTTATTCTACAAAACCAGAATGATGACAGCATGGTTGATAATCATCAGTGTTTTCACGAGCCCATTTCAGCTGTTACAGAATCAAGTTCAAGTTCCCTAAACAGATGTTCAAGACCCTCAATACTTATTACCCACATTTTGCTGTCCAGCTAAGCCATCTTACAGCCAACCCCCCGAAACTGTTCATTTCTTCCCTTGGCTCTCACTGTGGTCCAAGACAGGAAGATACCTCTCATTCTCCTTTGCTTTCCAAATGTCATCTCTTCTTTAGAGAGATTGCTTTTTCTGTTTTTATTCTTTTTTTAAAAAAAATTATTTCTTTGGTAGGCACACAGATCCGTGACAGAGCAGGAATGGAACTCACAGCCCAGACAAAACTCAGAGAGCTGGAGCTGGAGTTGGAGCTGGAGCCAGAGACAGAGCAGAAATGGAGAGCTCCCACCTACTAGTTCACTCTCCAAATGCCCACAAAGACTGGGACTGGGCCAGCCCAAAGCTTGGATCTCAGAACTCCTCTGGTCTCCCAAGCAGATGGCAGAGACCCATCTACTTGAGCCATCACCTGCTGCTGCCCAGGTTCTACAGCAGCAGGAAGCTGGAATTGGGAGCTGGAGCCTGCACTCAAACCCAGGTACTTCCATGTGGGAGGCAGCTGCCCCAGCTGGCATTTTTAACAACTAAACCTTGCTCTTTGGATCTGTATTCCTTAGAATCTGTTGCACAGACTCCGGCATTGGGGAATGCATTCTGTTTTTGAAGTTCACATGCATAAGCCTCATGCCTTAAGAGAGCTGTAAGCAGCACTGTGGTGCAGCGGGTAAAAGCTGCCGCCTGCAGTGCCAGCATCCCATATAGGCGCCAGTTTGAGTCCTGGCTGCTCCACTTCCAATCCAGCTCCTTGTTAATGCACCTGGGAAAGCAGTGGAAGATGGCCCAAGTGCTTGGACCCTGTACCCACATGGGAGGCCCAGCAGAAGCTCCTGGCTCCTGGCTTCAGATCAGCCCAGCTCCAGCCATTGCTGCTATCTGGGAAGTGGATGAAAGACCTCCCTCTTCCACTCCCGCCCCCCCCCCCCTTCTCTGTAACTCTGTCTCTCAAATAAAATAAATCTTTAAAAAAAGAAAGCCCAGGGAAGTGCCTTTTCTCCCCATTTTTCCTTTAAAAAAATTTTTTTTTAAATTCTTCGTTCAGGATGAGGCCAATAGTGGGCATTCAGTAAGCGTCTCTGGATCACTGCTTGCTCAGAGGTAGACATTTGGCTTAGAAGCTCACTAGGAGTACATCGGAACCAGCAATGATAAACCCCCACGAAATGCAATTTCCTGTTTTGTGCAATGCCGGAGTCAACTACTTCTGCCTTATCTCCTAGGAAATATAGAACAAATCAAAATAGAAAAACGTAAGGAAGCCATCCTGAATGGTTGCTAGAGAAACAAAGCGGCAGGTTTTCCTAATCATGGATCGCCACAGGTGACAGAGTGGAGGTCAGCCTGAACCATGCAGAGCCTTGGGGGAGCCCAGAGTGGACCCTGCACCTGTGCTGGTATGGCCTTTATTCTTCTCTTCTGGTTTTTGTTAACATGTGAGCCCTCTTCCGCAGGTGAGAGACTCACAGGAGGGTGCTTTCCTAGCAGCCATGGCAAAATGCCAAGGACCAGGTGGCAGGTGCACTGTGTGGAGGGGAGCGGTGTGGGCTTCTTTTGGGTCAGCAGGTCCATTCCTGCCCTGTCATGGATCCTTGGTGCAGCAGGTATGTGCAGCAGCAGTGGTGGCAGAATGCACCCTAACACTTCCCAGACTCTGCCCCTGCCAGCTGCTCCTGCTGGGATTCTGCCCGGGAGTGGCCTCTGGTAGGAGGGAAAGCAGGTCATGGTAGCAACAGTAGTTGCTCCTGATTGTGAGGGCCAAATCCCAGCAGGTGGGTGGTGAGCGCTGGCTGGACTCCAGTGTCCTGATGTCTCCCCAGTCCTTTCAACCCATTCTCCCCATGAAATCTCGTGCTGCATGAGCTACAACAATATTTCTAAAAACCCATGGAAGAATGCCACTAAAAGAAGTTTTTATCAGTGCAAAAAATCATAAAATCCATGCATAGTTTTTTCATAATAGACATTTTCCACAAGAAGAACCCTCGTATGCATGTGTAAAGGGCCTAGGTATTTAATCTTTATTTCAGGCTGTTGCCCTCGCAGAGATGAGGATTCAAAGCAGAGGCATAAGGACAGTGCACAAGTGAGAGCAGGATTTATTTAAAAGAGAAAGGGAGAGTGAACATACATCCATGTGTGAACGTAGGCCAGAGGTATCCGTCATGAGTGTGCCAGAGAGTTGCCGGGGTGGGGGGAGGGAGGGAGGGAGGGAGAGGGAGAGAGAGAGAGAGACAGACAGACAGACAGACTCCAGCAAAGGATCCCCAAGAACAGTCAAGAGCAAAGGGAGGGCCCATCCTATGTTATCAGCCTCTTTTTTAAGGAAGGGTTGGTACCAGGACTGAACATACAAACTGGGTGGAGTTTAGCACGTGTGAGGTTTTCTACAAGTTTCACGGCACCGGGACATGGGGTTTAACTTTCACTTGACTATCATGGCGTCCCCTCCTTCCTGGTCCCGGATGACACACAAGTGCATCATGGGAAAGTAGGCATATTCAATTGACAAGTGGGTGGAGTTCCAATGTAGAACCAGCAGAAATTCCAGTTCATGCATGCCTCTCTGATTTCCTACTTGGTTGCCCCAAATCTCATGGACTGAAAAAAAAAAATTACACTAAAATAAGTTCTATCTTTCACTTTTGAAGGGCCCTCATATGAAGAGCTGGGTGCTGATTTCATGACTGGGTCTGAAGAACTGCAAAGGATGGAACAGGAGAGAAGCGATCCCAAATCCAGATGACTACAGGCCCAGAACAAAGGCCCAAGGGTAGAAGCAAGCTGAGCAGACAAGTGAAGGATGTGGTCTGGGAAGAGTATGGGACCCAGACGGCAGTCACCTATAGGAGAATTGAGGCCCAGTGTGAAAAAGTGCATCAGAGGGTCAGAGGGAGGAGGCAGTAGGGAGGTGGGGACCTCCTCAGGGGTGTCAGAGAGGGGCCACCCAGAGGCAAAGCAGCTGCCAGGTTCCCAAAGGCCGAGTGCGCCCTTCCACGGCGTGGCTTAGGGCTCGCCTTGTAGACACAGGCGAAGGTGAGAAGCTGGATTTCACACAGTGGCATTAGGTGCATTTGATAACACACTCTCATTTGAAAATATCTTAGCCTTAAGATGGATTTGAGGAGACTTTTTTGAAAAAAATCAAAATTTTGTCTGGGTTATCAGTTTAGTGTTACCCAAATAGAAGTTGTTTTTAAAAAGTTTTCTCAGTGTTTCCCAGTCACTCGGCTGAGCCTGCTCCTGTCCTAATACAGTCTGTGCAGGCTCTGGGATGTTGGGTGATGGAACAGTGACTTCCGCCACTCTAGTGTGCCTTCCGGAACCTGCTCTGTTCACCTGCCGGCTCTGATGACGCCAGCTGCCCTGCGGGGAGGCCCAGGGGCTGGAAACCAAAGGCAGACCCAGCACCAGCCCTTGGGGAAGTAGCTCCCTCCCACAGCCTCAGGGCTGAGCTCAGAAGCAGACCCCCTCCCAGCTGACTTGTGAGATGACTGCTTCCCTGGGAAGACACCTCAGGGCAGGGCGGGGGCGCCCAGCAACCATACCTACATCCCTAATGTATAGAAACTGCAAGAGAACAAATGTTTCCATGAGCCTCTGAGTTTTGGAGTCATTTGTTACACAGCATGGATAACTAACACAATTATTCTACCTTGCCCCACCCCCTTCCCCCTCTGTCTGGATCCAGAGCATGGGTCCCATTCAGCAGTGGATGGAGAGAGGTGAATGACCCACTGGAAGACTGACCCAGGGAAGGCAGGATCCCTTGAGAGTCTGAGGAGCGTGGGAGACAAATAAACAAGAGGAAACAGTGGCGGGCAAGGGCTGTGAAGATGGCATAGGATCCAAAATCCTTGAGACGGACAGCTAGAACCACACCTGTTTCTGGTGCTGGGGGTTGGGCTGGGGAGAGGAACGTTCCTCAGGACTAAATCTCAGCCATAAACAGGGCACAAGAGAAATATTGGGGGTGGGGGGGCAGGGAGGGGAAGGAAGGGTGGTGCTCTGGCTCAGCAGCTGAGCCATGGTCTGAGGCACCGGCATCCCATATGGCTTGCCTGTTTGAGTCTCAGCTGCTCCACTTCTGAGCCAGCTCCCTGCTAATGTGCCTGAGAGAACAGCAGAAGATGGTACAAGTTCTTGGTACCCTGCACCCACATGGGAGAGCTGGATGAAGCTCCTGGCTCCTGGTTTCTGCCTGGCCCAGCCCTGGTTGTTGTGGCCATTTGGGGAGTGAAGCAGTAGGTGGAAGATATCTCTCTCTCTCTCTTTCTCTCTCTCTCTCCTTCCCTCTCTCTGCAAGTCTGCCTTTCAAATAAATGAATAAATCTTTAAAAAAAAAAAAAAGAACAAAAGTGAAATATTGCATTTCCTCTGCTGTACTCAACCCCACTGAGCTCTGCCTCCAAGTCCACCTTCTGCTGGGCAGCCAGCCCGAGGACTGGGCCGTGTCCCTGGTGCCACGCAGGACGTTCTTGCAGCCAGATGCAGGTGAGGCTCTCCAGGTCTCGGTCAGGAGGCACCTGCTGTCCTCATCTGTGCTAGGCCCCAGGTCTGGTGGCTCTAAGGGGCCTCCCCCTTCCCAGAGAACAGGAGTCTTTGCCCAGCTGTGGGCCCAGGCCTAGGATTCAGCCTTCCCAGGGAACTGAAATGCTTCTGAGGTCTGGCCACTCCCTCGTGCTCTGCCAGGGAGCAAGACCCTGGCCCTGTCTCAGTCTGGAGGAATTTCCTTTCCGTTTGAGGCAATTCCTCATCTTGCTCTGCTCCAGGCATCCCCCACAATCCACCTCTTCTCAACAGGCCTGGCCTTGAAGAATGAAAACCGGGAAAGGGTGCCTGGAGGGCACCTGCCCTTCCTGCCCTGCCTCAACTCCCCCGAGCTAAGCAAGCCAGAACCTTCCACCTTGTCAGATAGGGTCTGGGGGAGGGACACTATTGGAAGAACAATTTAATTTCTCCAGCACTACCCCGGCTAGAATCAGATCCGTAGAGAAGCTCACTTCTGCAGCTTTCCTGTCAATATGCCTTCATCTGAGCATGACCCCAAAGAAACAGACTCCTGTTGAGTGACAGGCTACAAAACAAGTGGCCTGTGCTCTTGAGAAATGTCAGTGGGCACGAAGGGAAAAAGCCAAGGGACTCTTCCAGGGGAAAGGAGACTCAGGAAGCCGCGAGCTCCCAATGCAACGTTGATGTTGAATGGAAGTAGGACCAGGAAAAAAAAATTCCAGGCAAGGCACTGAGAGAAGTGTTAAAACGGGAATATCATCGATGTAATTATGCAATGGCCTTAGATCTGAGTAACACTCGTTTTGCATTATGGTTTTGAGAAATTATTGCTCCAAAGACACATACTGAAGTATTTCCATATAAAAGGGGACAATACCTCCAACTGATTCTCAGATTTCAGCCAGACGGATCTAGCTGTGTATCTACGTAGGTAATCCTTTTATTTTTTAAAATAAGATTTATTCTTATTTATTTGAAAGGCACAGTTAGAGAGGGAGAGTCAGAGAGAAAGATATTCCATCTGCTGGCTCACTCCTCAAATGGCTGCAATGACCAGGGCTGAACCAGACCGAAGCCAGGAGCTTCTTCCTGGTCTCCCCCGTGGGTGCAGTGGTCCAAGCACATCTTCTGCTGCTTTCCCAGGTGCATTTGCAGGGAGTTAGATTGCAAGTGGAGCAGAGGGGACACAAATCAGCATCCATAGAGGATGCGGGTGTCACAGGTGGCGGCTTTACCTGCTATGCCACAACACCAGGCCCAGGGGGTACTATCTTCAGAGCGTGCATACATTCCATGTGTCTATATGTGTGCAAGGCTACTTTATAAAGTTTGTGGAAGAATAGAGTTAACGTACACTTGCTAACATGGGTACTTGGCCCAGTGTTGAAGATTCAGTGGGATGCTCACGCTCCACATGACAGTGCCTGGTCTGGACTCTAGCTCTGGCTCCTGACTCCAGCTTCCTGCTATTGCAGACCCTGGGAGGCAGCAGGGATGGCTTGAGTAAGTGCGCTCCTGCCACCCATGTGAGAAACCTGAATGGAATTCCCAGCAACTGGTTTTGCTCCCAGCTCCCCAGGCACTGTGGACATTTGGGGAGTGACCAACGGATGAGAGCCTGCTCTCTCACTCTCTCTGCCTCCCAAATAATTAAATCTATAAGATGATTTTTTAAAAGTTATTTTGGTGCAAAAAATTTTGAAATCACTGTGTAGCTTTTTCATAATACACATTTTCTATGAACTTCTTGAAAGACTCCAATGTTTATTAATTTCAAAAATTTTTAAACATTTATTAGAAGGGTAGAGGAGAGTCAGAGAAAGAAAGAGATCTTCCGTCTGCTGGTTCAGATGCCGCAAATGGCTGCAACAGCCAGGTGTAGGCCAGGCTGAAGCCAGAAACCTGGAATGCCAACCGGGTGCAGGGACCCAATCACTTGGGCCATCTTCCACTGCCTTTCCAGGTACAAAGCCAGTAAGCTGGATCACAGGCAGAGCAGCTGGGACTCACACCGGCACTTCAATACAGGAAGCTGGGGTCGCAAGCAGGAGCTTAACCAACTCCCATTGCTAATATTTTTGCCCCAAAATAAATCTTTTTTTTTTTTTTTTTTTGACATGCAGAGTGGATAGTGAGAGAGAAAGACAGAGAGAAAGGTCTTCCTTTTGCCATTGGTTCACCCTCCAATGGCCGCCACGGTTGGCGCGCTGCGGCCGGCGCACCGCACTGATCCGATGGCAGGAGCCAGGTGCTTCTCCTGGTCTCCCATGCGGGTGCAGAGCCCAAGTACTTGGGCCATCCTCCACTGCCTTCCTGGGCCACAGCAGAGAGCTGGCCTGGAAGAGGGGAAACCGGGACAGAATCTGGCGCCCTGACCAGGATTAGAACCCCGTGTGCCAGCGCCACTAGGTGGAGGATTAGCCTATTGAGTCATGGCGCTGGCCATAAATTTATCTTTTAATTCTGTTTTCTGGGAACTTTCGAGAAACCGTTGTAAATATTAAGTGAATTAAATCATTAGCAGCGGTGAAGCTGGGCAGCCTGACCGGGGAAGCTGGGCTGTACTCAGAGAGTGCAAGTGGATCCAGGAGCTATCCCTCAGCACCGGCGGGGCGACCAGAGCAGACCAAAACCACGGTGGCAGCTGCTTCAAGTCACCAGGACCGGAGGGGAATGACAGAGCCCACTTTCCTCCCAGAACAAAAGGGAAGGCTTTGGTGGTGGTGGTGGAGGGGAAGGGGGCAGAATGCAGTGTTAAAGGGAATCGTGTGGAAGTGACAAGCATGCAATTCGGTTAAGGAAAAGCTACAAGGATGGGTGTATCAGACGGACTCTGGAGAGCTCTGTGTGGGTTGCAAGCTGAGGTCATGAGCCTGCTGTGTGTCAGGAGTTGGCTCTGCGTGGGGTCCTTGCAGAGGCAGTGTCCCAGGTCCTTGACCACTTGGCAAACAGTGGGCGGGGGGAGCATTTCCAATTGGTGAATGAGAGCTGACGAAGTACCAAGCAAGGCAAATGACAAGGAGGCCTTAGAGTGGCTGTGGGTCAAAGTGGCAGCAGGAGGACTTTCTAAGTGGCTGAGCCAGGAGTCAGTGGAGAGGGGCCAGTATTATGGCACAGCAGGTTAAGCCTCCGCCTGCAACCCCAGCATCCCATATGGGTGCCAGTTCTTACCTGGCTGCTCCACTTCCGATCCAGTTCCCTGCTAATATGCCTGGGAAAGCAGCAGAGGATGGACAAAGTGCTTGGGCCCCTGCACCCATATGGGAGACCTGGAAGAAGCACTGGGCTCCTGGCTTTGACATGGCCCAGCCCCAGCCCCAGCCATTGTGGCCATTTGGGGAGTGAACTAGCAGATGGAAGATTCTTTCTTTGTCTCTCCTCCTCGCTCTGCAACTCTGCCTTTCTACCTTTCAAATAAATATAAAAATATATTTTTTCCATTTTTTTTTGACAGGCAGAGTTAGACAGTGAGAGAGAGAGACAGAGAGAAAGGTCTTCCTTCCATTGGTTCACCCCCCAAATGGCCGCTATAGCCTGCCGCTGTGCCAGTCTGGAGCCAGGAGCCAGGTGCTTCCTCCTGGTCTCCCATGCAGGTGCAGGGCCCAAGCACTTGGGCCATCCTCCACTGCACTCCTGGGCCACAGCAGAGAGTTGGACTGGAAGAAGAGCAACCGGACTAGAAGCCGGGGTGCTGGTGCTGCAGACAGAGGATTAGCCAAGTGAGCCACGGCGCCGGCCAAAAAAATAAATCTTTAAAAAAAGAGGCAGTGGAACTACATCAGGTGTGTACTGAACTCCACAAAGTCAATTGTCTGTGCTGGAGGCTGTAGTGGAAGATGGGGGCAGGGCAGGGTGGGGGAGGGGAAGAGAAGCAGAAAGGAGAACGTGAGCTAGAGCCAGTGAGAAAGGAAAAGAAAGCCAAGTTGTGCGGTGCCTCACCTGTCTTCTTTGTTGTCTCTGTACCTTGGCCACACCTCTGAAGAGGTCCTTTTACTAACCACTGCTATGGTTTGAATGCTCCTATGGTTTGCAAACTTATTCCTCAGTGCAACAGTGTTTGGAGGCGTGGCCTTCAGGTCATGAATGTATTTCTAAAGGGCTTGCAGGCGTGGCTTCACTCTCTGCCATGCTCACATGCTCACAAGACCCAGTATTGGTCTTCTCTTGCCCTTCCGCCTTCAACCACCTGAGCACACAGCGACAAGGCCCACACCGGAGGCTGGCACATTGATCTGGGACTGCCCAGCCTCCAGAACTTGTGTAAGAATGAACTTGTGTTCTCTACACACCCCCCAGTCTCAGAGACTGTTATAGCAGCCCAAGACAGACTAAGAGCATCACCCTTCGTGGCTACTTTTTTCTCTGCCAAGACACTGTCTTTGGTAAAGCTTGTTTAGACCACATGTGATGCTGGTACTCAATGCATTCACAGGCAACTATTAAATTCCCGCAAACAATAAACAAACTGTAGACCTTTGACCACGGACTTTTCTCAATAGAATGAGAAAGACAGAGTCTGGGCTGCACCCTGCTGTCAATCACTTTACGGCCGGAATCTAGCACATCCTGCAGCAGAAGCTGCCCCTGTGCCACTGTGAGGTGGGTGTGGAGGAAGGTGTGAGGATTCCTCTGGGTTTATGGGTTCCCTGCTCAGACCTCAGTTCTAGACGCTTCGAATCTGCTTAATGCCTAGCAGTGGTCCCACGGCCACAGACTCGACAGCCCTTCCACGGCAGTAGCCACAGAGCAGTGAGATCTCAGGTCGACAGAGAGAACAATCTCGAAGCGTTTATTTACCACTCTGCTGATGGTGGTTGCCTTTGCCGGATGGAACCAGAGAGAGGACTTTTTCTTTTTTACTCGGCATATTTTTTTCTTGGTTAATGCTTTTCAAGTTTTAGATATTTTTTTCAAGCCCCATCAGATATATTATTTTTATAGCCACAAAAATATGTAACTGAATTCTCCAGAAACTCCAAATTTTAAAATTTGGATTGCATTACATCTGTATGTGAACTCCACAGAGTTTAGAACAGCTTCTCTCCTCATCTTGCCCGTGGTATCCTTCGTGGGTTCACTGTCACTTTTATACTTTACAACAGCGTTTGGTTACCCTGTGTGTGTGTGTGTGGGGGGGGGGGGGATGAAGTAACTGCGAAACACAAGTCCCTGCACTGTGCCAGCCACTGTTCATTCATAGGTCTCACTTTTCACACTGTGAAGGAGGCGTCTGCAGAAGAGGAAACAGGCCCCGGATGTGCTGGGGGAGGGAACTGGGCTCCGAGCTGGTGTAAAAGCTGGAGTTTTCCTCTGGAACACCATGTTGCCTTGGTCCCCCACGTTCTAAAGGGTACCAACGAGGCAAGCTGTTTGGTAGTCCTGACATATTTTTAGAGCTCTACTTCTCCTCTAGGCAACTAATTACAAACTGAAATATACTGCCAACACACACACGAATGTAAAGCTGTGAATTGTCCCTTGCAACACTGCATTCACTGAAATGTAACCTCAATGTATAGACTCCACCAGGCTACACGAAACAGTCTTAATGCAGGGATTCAGGACTTTACTGAGTATTAAAAGCAACTATCCTTCAGGACTTTTGGGAAGTGTGAGAAACAAGCCTCAGCCACCCACTCAAAGGACCTACTCAGACTCAGTGCAGCAAGAGCCAAACTTAGTTATTAATGATCTTGCAAGACCTGGTACCTTGGGGGCCAGCAGGTACCTGGTGGTTTCCAGCAAACTATTTCCTAGCAGGCAGGTCCCTTCCCCCGATCCTCATTGGCTGAGGACTACATGGTTACAATCTTCCCCGCATTTGCTTCAGCTGCTTCGGCCCCTAGCATCCTGTTTGCCTCAGAACTTTCCAGGTGTATGTAACCTAGCTGTAACGCTAGCTAGTTGTCTACTCACAGCTAAACACCTTACTGTGAAAACGAACCAAATGTTTGTGTCTCACAGGGAGTACCATGTTTATCCGTTTCATATGCTAGTAGTCATTTTTCCTTTAAGGTTACTTTTAATGATTATAAAGATATTTTTTATATCTTTAGAAACAGGAGTTCCAGAAGCAGTAGTGTGAAGCAGACATCTTTCTCTACCTCCTTTTCCCCCCGGCCTCAGTGCCAGCCACAGAGACTCTGATGGTAGCAGGTGAGAGATGCACTCTGCAACCAGGTGGAGCGGGTTTGGATCTGAATTCTGCCATTGCCTGCTGTATGTCCCTGAGTATAAAAGAGGGCTTCAAAAAGTTCAGGGAATGCTTAATAGGAACAAATCTATGTGTGAATTTCAAATACCCACCTCTGAACTTAGCTTTTAACTCCACTTTTTCGAGAACCTTTTAAAGTACTCTTGTGTTGCTTCTTCACAAGTTGGGAAAACAGAAATCCATTGTCTATTTAACAGGGAGAATTAAACATAGGGAGTTGGTTAAAACGACGTTGCAGGACTGCAAAAGCAAAAAGGCAACACCAGTTGAGGGCAGAAAGTAAAACCGTAGGAAGCGGTCAGCCCCCTAGGGTGGGAGAGACAAAGGGAAGGGGCTGGGTTTTCAAATCCTCCGAGGCCCACAGGAAAATGGGGCAGGAGCTCAGGGCTCTGGATGAAGGCCACTGCTGGGACCAAGTGGGGAGGAACAGGAAGCAAATCCAAGAAGTCACATCTCCTTCTGGACCCCCTGCTGTCAGAGCCTGAGCAGGCAAAGCAGGTTGAGGTCTGCACTGTCCCATCCCTGAGCCACACAAAGCCCAGCGTGGAGGGTGGGTGTGCAGCTTGTACACATCTCCAAGCTTCAGCTTCTCCAACCGTGTCTAAGGAATGATGAGAGTACTCACCTGAAGAGGTTCTTACAGGGGCTGAATGAGCTGGGGAATTCGAAGGGCCTGCCCAGCATCTGACAATCAGCATGTTCTGTGACCCACGGAAGCTGTGCCTGTGAAACCGGTGCCAGAGAATAACGCAGAGACCTTGCTTGACATTCTAATTGTTCAGTGAGATGTGAGGAGTCCCTGGTGGATGGACAGAGGAGGAAAGGAAGGGAAGAGAGAGTGGGAGGGAGAGAAGAGAACAGGAAGAGAAAATTTTTTGAAACCTGTGTATAAAAGAAGTCTTCAAAAAGTTTGTGAAAAATGCACATTATGGAAAAAACATCTATTCATGGACTTAACACTTTTGTACCATACTTTCAATTCCATTTTTCATGAGCTATAACCTTGTAGGACCCACCTGGGGATACTGCAGGGGGAATCTTCCCAGCCCTGCACCAGGGGAGACATTAGGTCCAATAGCACTGTGATGAGAAAGCCCTGGGAGGAAGTTCATGAACCCCACACCCAGAAAGCCATATGCCCAGCAACCTTGTAGAAACAGAGGCGGCTGCAGAGAGGTGGCGGTAGAGGAGGGGGTGGGGAACGGGGCCCGGAATGAAAAATGGGGTCTGATCACCTTCACAAGGATGAGTCTCATACCCACACCCACAGAAACTCCAGTCTCAATATAGACCGGGCCCTGTGTCCTTTGCCGGGGTGCCTTCCTGCTCTCCCCAGCGTATTCTCAGCACCCTTGGCTAGCTTCCTTACTGCCTGTGTGTCTCGCATCTGATGTCCTTTCCTTACAGGAAGACAAGGACCTCTGTTCCAGCTGTCTCAGGTAACATGAATACACATGCAGTAGCTGTGGTCCCACAGTTTAAAAAAAAAAAAAAAAAACTGAAGAATCACTGTGCACAGATTCTGCTTATTTTAAATTATTTACTTATTTACCTAAGAGGCGGAGGGGGAGAAACTCGTATCCACTGATCCACTCACTCCCCAAATGCCTGCAATAGCCAGGGTTGGGAAACTCAATCCTGGTCTCCCACAGTGCCGCCACCTCCCCCAACCTTTCTTAATTGAAATGATCTTTGGATTTGTCAATCAAGGTGAAATGTATCTGGAGTTTTCAAGCGTGAGAAATCCTTTACAGGAATGAGATGTTCCAGAAAAGCGGGCATTCTCCCCAGCTAAAGCCCTAAGAGCCGGGGCGGCCCAGGCCCCATCAGAGGCGGAGGTGCCTTCAGCAGATCACGTGGCACCGAGAACCTGGGGGGCACCCATGGGGGAGACTAGCGGGTCTTTTCAGTGTGCAAAAGGAAGATCACAAAGGGAACTGGCTCCCAAGGGAGGGTGTACCTTTAGAGAAGGTTGTAAAAGGCTGGAATGAAGACTTTTCCAGAACAAAGCAAAAAAATCATTTACCTCCCGGAATGTCCAAGGCACGCGTAAGGAAACGGTGCTCAAGTCGTCGCCTGTATCTTCCACTGCCAAGGACCCAAAAGGTGTGTGGGCTCCGGGGAACCGCGAGGCGCTGTGTTTATCCAGTGAGAAAGAGGGAGAAAGCGGCTAAGTTCTTGAAGGAAAGGCTAACCAAATGCAGTGTACGTTAAATGTCTCTTGGCAAGAGCGTGTCTCTTCTGAAAGAAAAGACAGAAACAGCAAATCCAGCTCCCGGTCACACTCCCAGAACCAATCCTGATCTTTTCTCTTCCACAGCGAACATTTCCGCAATTCAGTTCCATCTCCATTACCTTGTGCCGGCCTTTGGTCTCCTGAAATCCAAGCCGAAGTTCTGGAAAAAAAATACTTAGGAGTATTCTCCCGTCTGAAACAGCTACTAATAAGTGTGAAAGTTCAGCCCTCCCCAAAGACCTGGTCAGGCATCAGAAGACCCCCGAGTTCTGTCCACCCAAACTCATCAGTGGCTTCATTTCACAAAGCTCTTTATTTTCCTTTCTAAACTTTTTTTTAAAAATTTTATTCATTTGAAAGGCAGCATTGGGTAGAGGGGCAGGGGATGAGAGAGAGAGAGAGAGGGAGAGAGGGAGAGAGGGAGGGAGGGAGGGAGAGAGACATACAGAGAGAGATTTTCCATTTGCTGGTTCACTTCCCAAAATGGTTGCAACAGCTGGGGCTGGGCCAGGCCGAAGCCAAGAGCTTCCCATGTGGGTGGCAGAGGCCCAAGTACATGGGCCATGTTCCACTGCTTTCCCAGGCACATTAGCAGGGAGTTGGGTTGGAAGTGCAGCAGCAGGACCTAAAACTGCTGTTCATAAGGGGTGCCGGAGTTTCAGGCAGAGGCTTAACCTGCTGCGCCGGCTCCTCTCCCAGACATTAATTCAGTATTTTTAAAATAGATCACACACGCATGAGGCTTAACATGCAAAAGATAGAGACCGATCTATTTATCTCCCTCCCTCCCTATTTACCCACCTACCTGAACAGTGGCAGTGAGTGTATTTCACCAGGGCACGCCACATATAGCAATGCAAATCGTGTATTGCACAATTTCAAAGAACCTCACACCCACGGTCAAAATTTTTCTTGAATTTATTTTTTCAAGATGCACTATTTTACTTATCGTATGAATAATGTATCTCTTGGGGGAAATGTGGAAAGTACTGAAAACCCCAATGCACATAAAGATAATCTGTAATCTCACCCAGCTAGTAATAACATCTGGATGTGGTTTCTTTCAGTTCTTTTAAAAACATATATATTTGCCTAGTAAATAGCACCATTGTGTTAATTAGCTGCATCTCATCTCCCATCTGCCAGCCACTTCAGCTTCCTCCCAAGGCACAGCTGGAGCCTGGGCCTACAGAATGCTTCCTACTAAGCAACGGAAGTGATTTTTAGACTGGAGATGCCTGGGAGAGTCAGGGTGTAAGCCTTCCCATTGTCACATCTGTTACACACTCCTCAACTGAAATCCTTTCATTGTGGTGGAGGTAGGGCTTCAGATATGGTCAGCAACCCTCAGGACTTTTTGGCAGCTTCTAGCAACTTCTGGATAAGGTCTAGCTTCTTAGCCTTCTGGGGTTTTAAAAGGGAATGGTTGGGCCAGTGCTGTGGCTCAGTAGCTTAACCCGCCACTTGAGGCGCCAGCATCCCATATGGGAACCTCTTCTGATGCAGCTGGGAAAGCAGTAGGAGATGGCCCAAGCACTTGCACTTGGGTCCCTGCACCTGCACTGGAGACCTGGAAGAAGCTCCTGGCTTCAATTGGCTCAGCTCCAGCTGTTGTGGCCATTTGGGGAGTGAACCAACGGAGGGAAGACCTTTCTGTCTCTCCCTCTCACTGTCTATAACTCTACCTCTCAAATAAATAAATAAAATCTTTAGAAGAAAAAGAGGGAGTGGTCACCAAATACCCAAGACCTGGGAAAAAGTTTCTATCTGTCCTTGTCAAGGTAGAAGAACTACAAGGACAGTGCAAGGTTTTTCAAAGAATTTTCCAAGTTGTACTTTGGAAATTTTTATTTATTAAATAAAAGTTGAAAAAAATAATAAAAAACAAAGAATTAAGTTTCTTCAAATAAATGGATTGCCTTCAAATATCTTATTTTTTGATGTTAATATGGGCTTTTCTTTTAAAAACAATGGGAATCTAAAGCTGTGTTTTCTTAATAATAGGAAAAAAAAACTTGGCCTCTGTATATCACTGCCCTAAGTTCTTTCATTTTTTTGTGGAATCTGAAAACCTCAACGATTGAACTCGATATGAACCTCCTGCTGGATGAAGACCTCCCCAGGGCTCTGTTATTTATTCATTTGCTTGGCTCATCCAAGGCCGTCAGCGTGTGACTGTCAAACCACCGGACACTGAGCCCATGGGGGTGGGGCAGGGGCTCGATGGGGCACTAGGTCTGAGAAAGGCACTGACTTGTGCTACATGATCGCAATCACTTAACCCACACTGGGTGTTTGATACTCATAGATTTGACTCGCTCATGAGGACCTGCTAAGCGTTTGTTTTCTCATTTGACAGCAGGGGAAAAGGACATCTGTCTGAGCTGCAGCTGGCTGGAAGCACGTGGCTGCTAAGCTGCGGAGTGTAAGTTAGAACCCAGAGTAGCTGGAAGCCGTATACCTGGCGTCTCTGGCTGTCTCACACACCCCATGTCATAGGCCACCAGGAAAGGATCCTTGATCTGGACAATTTGGGAGTTTATCTACTTCTCTCCAACCTGCAAAAAGACAGGATGTTAAAGAGGAAGGGACAGGAAACTACTAAGTTCTTGGTATCAGGTGGCTGGACAACTCTGAGCCCAGTAGACCTGAGTCATAATGGCTCCATTTAAAAAATAAAAATGAGATAAAAATAACAAAGAGCTAATTCAGTTGTATGCAAAAGTGGCCGATGAGTTCTCTCTGTCCCCAGTCTCAGGCTGACTGGCTTACACGCAGGCCGGCCACAGTTGGATTGCACAGAACTCCTCCGGGCTGGGCAATTCATTCATTCACGATTGTACATGCAGAGCACACAGAACGCCGTGTCCAGCTAGATCTGGGCTTCTTGATCTGGAAGGTGCAAACAGATCACCTGTAGGCAGCCTTCGGACAAGTCAAGGCCAAGGGAGGATGTTGGTTAAAAACATTCTGTGGAAAATAGCCGATGTTGCAGGAGAGCAGATAAGCCGCTTGCATGTGTTGATGTCTGTGCACCTTCTGTGCTTCCTTGATATGCCGCCGGTATTATGTATAAATATCACCGAGACACTGGAATAAATGAGCCTTGATCAGCCCTTTGTCTTGGCTCTATTCTCTGTGCCCTTGTCCCTCTTTTCATTCCCACTCCCTCCTTCAGGTTCTGTTCGACTGGTGCGGCAGGCCCACATAGGTGGCGCCCAAACAGGGACCTGAATACCAGGGAACTGCGTGAGGAACCCCAAAAAAGGAAGGCAGCTGCCGCTCGATACTGTGGAGGAGTAGGTGTGTACCCGCTACCCGTAATCCTCGGTAAGCAATAGATGGGGCCGTATGGGACAAGCACAAGGAAAAAGAGAAGTAATTAAGGCCGTTAAAAATTTGCTCCAGACGCAGGGAATAGGGTTAAAGAAACAAACCGTACAGCAATTTGTTAGCGCGGTTGAAAAGATTAGTCCTTGGTTTGCTGAAGAGGGTGTTGTGGATGAAGAATATTGGGATTTATTAGGAAAAGAATTGAATGCCCCTTTGCAGGCTTTTGGTCCCGATGATCTTCAGGTTAGCGTTCGGTTGGCCACATGGAGCCTCCAGGAAACAATCGAGGAGGTGCGCAGTCAGGCGTCGCAGGCAGGAGACCGCTCCCTGTGACACCTGCCACAAAAACTGACAAATTCAGAAAGAAAAGCTTTGGAATATGGACCACGGAAAGGAACCCTCCGGATCCTTCCAGACAGGAGCCATGGCCAGAAACCTCTGCTCTGCCTTCATATCTAGGCCAGTTAAAAGAGGAAGTTGAACAGTTAGAGAAACAGATTTTACTAGAAAAGGTTAAGCAAGATTTAACCAAACAACTCCAAGATCTTCGTGATCAACAGGCACCTTCTTTCCCAGGTAATTCTACTTCCCATCATCCTCCTGTTGGTGTCGAACAAGTTTTCTGAAATGCTGTGGAAGCAGGAGAGGCTGGGGTGGAGATATTTTTGGGAGCTTTACCCGTGGAAGAGTATCAACCAAATGGGCAGAACATGAGGAGACATATTCCCGTATCGTTTAAATGTTGAAAGAACTGAAATTTGCATGTGATTATTTTGGTCCTATAGCCCTATATACAATGATGTTGCTACAGAGCTTAGAAGCCATGGTACTTGCACCAGCTGATTGGAAGTCGATAGCTAGAGCATGTTTGTCCAGGGGAGATTATCTGCTATGGAAATCAGAGTGTTTTGATCAATGCCACAAAACTGCTTGACTTAATGCTCAGGGAGCTAATGCTGGCTGGACTTTTGATATGTTGGCAGGGGAAGGGGCATATGAGGGTATCTTAGCTCAAATAGTGCAGCCCATTGCTGTTTTTCAGCAGACAGCTGTGGCCGCGCGCCGAGCTTGGACCACTCTCCCTTCTAAAGGAGAAAAAATGGGAGAGTCGCTTTCAAAAACCATTCAGGGGCCTGATGAGCCATATGCTGGTTTTGTTAATCACTTGCTGCAAGTGGCAGGGAAAATATTTGGGGATCTGCAAGCAGGAATGGATCTTATAAAACAACTAGCTTATGAAAATGCCAATGTTGGGGCGCCAGTTCTGTCCCGGTTGCTCCTCTTCCTGTCCAGCTCTCTGCTGTGGCCTAGGAGGGCAGTGGAGGATGGCCCAAGTGCTTGGGTCCTGTACCTGCATGGGAGACCAGGAGGAGGCACCTGGCTCCTTGCTTTGGATCGGCGCAGTGAGCCGGCCACAGCGGCCATTTGGGGAGTGAACCAATGGAAGGAAGAACTTTCTCTCTGTCTCTCTCACTAACTCTGCCTGTCAAAAAAAAATCCCTATAGAAGAAAAACAGATTTGGATGGGTACATTAAGCTGTGTGCTGATATTGGACCTTCTTGTACTCAAGGACTAGCAATGGCTGCCGCTCTGCATGGTGTTTCATTACAAGAATCAGCAAGGAGAGCTATGCCCGATAAGCAAGGGTGCTATGAATGTGGGCAGCTGGGACATGTGCGAAAAATTGTCCAAAAGTTAAAAATCAAAATAAGGCTTCTCCTGGGATTTGCCCCCGGTGCAAAAAGGGAAGGCATTGGGCCAATGAATGTCGCTCCAAAACTGATATAGAAGGTAATTCATTAAAAGAACAGAGTTCGGGAAACTGGAAGCGGGGCCAGCCCCAGGCTCCAGCCCAACAGAACTGACAAATTTTTGGGACCATGACGTTTGTTCCTCAGCAAAACACCTTAAATCAGTCAGTACCCTGCAGCGAGCCACTAGGGGGAGTGCAGGACTGGACCTCAGTACCCCCACCTACACAGTCCTAACGCTCAAAATGGGACCTCAGGCCCTCCGGACTGGGATCTGTGGGCCATTGCCCAAGGGATTCTTTGGGCTTCTGCTAGGAAGAAGCAGTACTACTACGGCCGGGTTGCAAGTTTTCCCTGGGGTTATAGATGAAGATTTTATGGGGGAAATAAAAATTATGGCATAAGCTAATGGTACTGTTGTCACACTTTCTCCAGGACAGCGCATTGCTCAGCTGGTCCTTCTTCCTCTTGCCTTATTTGGAGCTACATTGGCAAATTCCCATGGGGAAAGAGGTTTTGGGTCTTCAGATGCTTATTGGGTCCAGCCTATAACAAAGGACAGACCAGAATTTCAATTGAAATTAAATGGAAAATGATTTGTAGGGTTACTAGATACAGGAGCTGATGTTTCTGTCATTTCTGCAAAAAATTGGCCTTAAGGATAGAAAAAAGAATTAACTATGACTCATTTACGGGGTATTGGTCAGAGTCAGGGGTTAGAACAAAGTTCCGAGTTACTGCCCTGGGAGGATGAAGCAGGTAATGTTGGGACTTGTCGCCCCTACATTTTGGCTGGGTTACCTATTAATTTACGGGGATGTGACATTTTAACTCAAATGGGGGCTTTAATGTGAAGCCCAAATGAAATTGTTACCATTAATATGCTTCAACAGGGTCACCTGCTGGGTAAAGGCTTAGGCAAGCAACAACAAGGCTTCACATCTCCAATTACTTTAACTGTTAATCATGACCGGAAGGGCTTAGGTTTCCCTTGATGGCCACTGATCAACCTGTGCCCCATGCAGAAAAAATAAAATGGAAATCAGATGACCCCGTATGGGTGGATCAGTGGCATTTACCGCAGGAAAAGATAGCTGCTGCACAGATATTGGTGGAAGAACAATGGACAGCAGGGCATACAGTTCCTACTAATTCTCCTCGGAAGAGTCCTATTTTTGTTATCAAAAAGAAATCCGGGAGATGGTGGTTGCTTCAGGAACTCAGGGCAGTTAATGCTACTGTGGAACTTATGGGAGCTTTGCAGCCAGGTCTACAACTGCCTACTGCTATTTCTTCTTCTTCTTCTTCTTTTTTTTTTTAACAGGCAGAGTGGACAGTGAGAGAGAGAGACAGAGAGAAAGGTCTTCCTTTGCCATTGGTTCACCCTCCAATGGCCGCCGCGGCTGGCGCACTGTGCTGATCCGATGGCAGGAGCCAGGTGCTTCTCCTGGTCTCTCATGGGGTGCAGGGCCCAAGCACTTGGGCCATCCTCCACTGCACTCCCTGGCCACAGCAGAGAGCTGGCCTGGAAGAGGGGCAACCAGGACAGAATCCGGCGCCCCGACCGGGACTAGAACCTGGTGTGCCGGCGCCGCAAGGCGGAGAATTAGCCTAGTGAGCCGCGGCGCCGGCCTGCCTACTGCTATTTCAAAAGACTCTTACATTGCGATAATAGATATAAACTATTGTTTGTACACAATACTTTTACATCCAGAAGATTGTCCCCGATTTGCTTTCAGTGTTCCATCAGAAAATTTTAGAGAACCTATGAAAAGATATCAATGGAGGGTTTTACCTCAGGGAATGGCCAATAGTCCTACTTTGTGTCAACAATTCGTTGCTACTGCTTTCAAAAAATTTCGTAAGACATATAGTAATTTATATATTATACACTATATGGATGATGTTTTGATAGCTGGGTCCGAGGAATTTTTGGTGACGCAATGTATGACGGAAATGAAAGAGCAGCTATCTGCCTTTGGTCTCATTATAGCCCTGAGAAAACGCAACCTCAATATCCTTATCAGTGGTGAGCGAGTGCAGAGTGTTTGGCCGCAGGGACGGAGCTACGCCTGAGTCAAAGGAACTTGTTCCTTCATGTTCATCTGGCAGTGATTCTGACAGTGAAGCTGACAAAAGGTTAAAGAGGAAAAAGCAAATTACTCCAGAAAAATCTGTGAAGAAGCAAAAGGCTGGTGAGACCTCAAGAGCTCTGTCACTTCCCAAACAGAGCAGCAGCCGCAGCGGAGATGATAACAGGTTTCAGATTGGGAAAATGCGGTACGTCAGTGTCCGGACTTCAGAGGGAGAGTTCTAACTGATACTGAGAGGACTGGATGGCTCCCGAAGGTGAAATGAAACCGGGGAGAAAAGGCATGTCTTTAAATCCAGAGCAGTGGAGCCAGCTGAAGGAACAGATTTCTGACATTGATGATGCAGTAAGAAAACTAAAACCTGAGTGATACGATACCTGTAATGTCTTAGTCATTTTAATCTGTCTTTTACATTGGCTTGTGTTTTCTAAATGCTGTTTTCCAAGCTGTTGTATATTTGGATTGCAGAACAATTTGTAAGATGAATACTTTTTTATGTGCATTATTAAAAATGTTCTGAGTGAAGTTAATTGTCAACTTTATTAAAGGTTGCTTTGTGCCTACCTAGTGTAAAATAAAATCAAGTAATCATAAACAACAACAACAACAAATATCTTTATCAATATCTAGGCTTCCAATTGTACCCACGAAAAATACTTCCACAGAAAGTCACCTTATTATTGGATTCTTTGCAGACTTTAAATTATTTTCAAAAACTTCTAGGGGATATTAATTGGTTTCGTCCCCATCTCCGTCTTACAACAGGAGACCTTAAACCTCTGTTCAATATCCTAAAGAGAGATAGTTCCCCTACCTCCCAACGAGTGCTTACCCCCGCAGCACGGCTGGCCTTATCTCAGAGCTTCGTTTCTTATATTGATTATAATCAGCCTTTAATTCTTATTATTTTGGTTACAGATTATTTACCCACTGCTTTGCTGTGGCAAGAGGCTCCTTTACTTTGGATATATTTGCAAGCTACCCCTAAAAAGAATGTTATACCATATTATAATGCAATAACTGAGATTATAGTTTAAGGGAGATTAGAATGTAGAAATATATTTGGGATAGAGTCAACATGTATATGTCAACCATATACTAACGAACAGCTAATATGGCTCCTGTCTTTCACAGAAGATCGGCCTCTTGCATTAGCTTCTTTTTCAGGACAAGTTCATAATAATTATCCAGCAGATAAAGTGATACAATTTTTATGACAACATCCCTGTGTATTCCCATGAAATACAAGCTTTCAACCCTTAGAGAATGCTGCCCTGATATTTACCGACGGTTCCAACACTGTCAAGCTTCTGTAATTCGTGATGGTCACCATACAGTTATTAACACCCTTTTTTCATCTCCACAGCTGGTTGGATTAGCTGCTGTTGCACTTGCATTGCAGTCTACTTTGGATGTAGCAGTTAACATACACACCGATAGCAAATACGTGTTCCTATCGGTGCCTCAATTGGAAACTTGTTCATTCTTTCCTGAGTCCTCTGCTGCTTCTCCTTTGTTTTCTTGCATTTGCGTTATCATTCGACAACGTACTTGCCCTTTCTTTATAGGTCATACCCGAGCACATTCCAATCTTCCTGGACCTTTGGTAGAGGGCAATTGTCTGGCAGATTCTGCTCTCCGCATCTATTCTATTGAAACAGCAACAAAAGATCACGCTTTACATCATTTAAATGCTCATACATTACGTTTAAAACATAAAATTACTCGAGAACAAGCTCGACAAATTGTAAAATCCTGTTCTATTTGCTCCATCCTATTACCAGTACCTTATTATGGAATTAACCCTCGCGGTTTGTTCCCCAATCAACTATGGCAAATGGATATTACTCACTTTATGGAATTTGGTCAACAGAAGTATATACATGTGCCTATCGATACTTGTTCTGGATTTATTTTTGCTTCCTTACATACAGGTGAAGCTACAAAACATGTTATTGCCCACTGCTTGCAAGCTTTTGCTTCCTTAGGAACCCCAAAACAAATCAAGATGGATAATGGACCTGCTTATACTTCTACTTCTTTTAAAACTTTTTGCTTAGCCTTTTTTATATCTCATGTTACTGGTATTCCTTATAATCCTCAGGGTCAAGGCATTGTTGAGTGCGCACATAATACCTTAAAGCAATATTTGAATAAAATAAAAAAGGGGGAGTTTGGGATTTCTGCCCATTCTCCTAACAAATGGCTCTCACATTCTCTATTCATTTTAAATTTTCTCACATTGGACAAAGATGGTCATTCTGCAGCTGATCGACACTGGCATCTACAAGCAACCGTGGAGAGAGCAATGGTGAAATGGAAGGATCCTATCACCCAATGGAATGGACCTGATCTGGTGTTGGTATGGGGATGAGGACATGTTTCTATTTTTTCCCAAAAGGATGATGCGGTGCGATGGCTGCCAGAACGATTGGTGCGACAAGTGGACACTCTCCCGGCGGCGTCTTTCGACAATACTCCTTGAGACGTTGTTCACGATCGGAATCTTCTCGAGGACGAATGAATCCTGTCATCTATCCACAAACCAGGCCAATGTCACTGTTCCTGTGGGCGCTCCAGTGATTTTAAATTGCTCTTGTGTTTATCTAAATGCGAGTGCCACAGCAGGGTTTATTCAGTGGGTGCGTAATAATCAAACTATATTTCGCCAGAAGAGTATATCTAATTGGCAGTGGCGCAATGTGACCGATCAATCAAAGAGAAATAATACCGACTTTAGTATAACAAAAGTAACCATGTTATCAGATGCAGGGGTATATTCTTGCCAATATTGGAAAAAAGCTTCGACTGATGTCCTTAATGGAACTATCAATGTAACTTTGTTTGTTAATGCTTCCTTTTCTACAGAATCTAGCAATTTTTGGTTACACTTGACCGCAGCAACACGTCTTCTTTTTGATTTAATACAGCTGATTCTCCTTCTTGTCTTCTTACTGCTAATCTTATAGGGATACCTGCTTCTAGTAGAGAGTTTACCAATATAACAAGCCTTAATATAACTTCCCTCAAGGCAGATAATGTTACCCGCTTATTATTTACCGTACCTTGGCAACTTAACCAAACTGGCTGTAGGGAATTTCTACTGTTCGATGGGACACGGGCTCCTAAGGGATGGGTTTTTCTATGTAACCAACATGCCTTCATATCCTTAGCCTCTGATGACTTCCACAATTGCTCCCTGGGCCGTGTGGCCCCGATACTGACATCTGTATTTACAGCGGCGGATAGAGCGTGTCGGTGGCGTGCTTTACCTGAAGACTATAATGACAATGTCATCCTGATAGGAAAAGACATTGCCCTTGCCGTGGCTGTATCAGTTGTAGGTGTTCCTGGACTAGCCTTTGGAAATAGTTGTGGACTGCGAAGGCTTGCATGTTTGGTGACCAAAACAATCAATTTTACTGCTACTGTGTTGTCCAATATAACTGAAGAACTGGACCAAGTTCGCTCAGGAGTACTCTTAAACCGTGCAGCTATCGATTACTTGCTATTGAAAGATCATATAAGCTGTGAAGCTGTACCAGGGGGATGTTGTTTTAACATTGCTAATAATATGCCTTACGTAGATTCCGTTATTGACAAGCTTAAAAGTGAAAGGCAACATAGCTTTATCACTAACCCTTTGTCATTTGGAGCATTTCAGTGGATTCATTGGTTATTGATGTTGGCTGGACCATTGCTGCTTTTCTTACTTTGTTTGGGATGCCTTCCGTGTGTTTTTCAACTTATGCAAAATGCATTGCAGTCTGTATGGACCGAGATTCACCATTTAAAACTCCGTACCAAACCTCCCTTGTAATCAAGATAATTGTTATTTGGTCATACATTTCTTCTGTCCAAGATTTTTGCTTAATGCCGAGCTGGAATGGTCCTCAGAGACGGGTAAGACACTCAGCATCCTGTACCAATCTAAGACAGGGCTCTAGGCCAAGCTGCCAGAGTTACCAATGATGGGAAAGGACAGAGATGACTGAGGGCAACCTGAGACAAAGGCCATTCTCAAAAAAATAAAAAAGGGGGAGATGTAGGCAGCCTTTGGACAAGACAAGGTCAAGGGAGGATGTTGGTCAAAAACATTCTGTGGAAAATAGCCGATGTTGCAGGAGAGCAGATCAGCCGCTTGCATGTGTCGATGTCTGTGCACCTTCTGTGCTTCCTTGATGTGCCGCTGGTATTATGTATAAATATTGCTGAGACGCTGGAATAAATGAGCCTTGATCAGCCCTTTGTCTTGGCTTCATTCTCTGCGCCCTTGTCCCTCTTTTCATTCCCACTCCCTCCTTCAGGTTCTGTTCGACTGGTGCAGCAGGCCCGCATGATCACCCACAGATGTGGTAAAAATGTGGGTCTAGGGTGGGGCCTGAGAGTCTGGGTTTCTAACCTGCTCCCAGCAGGCGGTGCTGCTGCTCCTGCTGCTGGTCCTAGAGCTTAATAATGAGGCAGGTGCTCAGCTGGGCCCACCATAAAGCCTTCTTGCAGGGAAGTCTGTCTTTCAGGCACCTCATCCCGGCACCACTTGGGTAATGAACCGGTAGATGAAAAGATCTGTCACTCTGCCTTTCAAGTAAGTAAAAACATCTTCAGAAAATTACTTCATTTTATTTGAAAGGAAGAGACAGAGTTCTTCCATCTGCTGGTTCACTCCCCAAATGCCTGTAACACTCAAGGATTGGCCTGGCTAAAGCCAAGAGCCTGGAAATCAATTCGGTTCTCCTGCCTGGGTGGCAGAGGCCCAAGCATTTGAGCCATCACTTGTTTACTTGAAGGGTGTCCATTAGCAGGAAGCTGGAGCAGAGGCCAAGTAACCAGGGCTTGAACTGTGCACTCTGATATGGGATGTGGGTGTCCCAAGCAGACTTAACTGTTGTGCAAAACACCCACTCCTGTCAACTTGAATTCTGTATCAAGATGGCTGTTTGTGGAAACTCCACTTTGTTACTATCTCCAATTTAATTGTGAATTTCCATTTAATTAAGAATGCACAATCTATGCTGTAATTGTACTTTTATTTTTTAAATACTACTCTATAATACCTATTTAAATTATTACAGACATCTTTCCATTTCACTGTAACTTTAAATTATTCATTTATTTGAAAGGCAGAGAGAAAGGGATCTTCCACCCGCTGATTCACTCCCCAGATGGCCACAATGACCAGGACTGGGCCAGGCCAAAGCCAAGAGCCAGGAGCTTCTTCCATGTCTCCCATGTCAGTTCAGGGGCCCAAGCACTTGGGCCATCATCCACTGCTTTCCCAGGAACATTAGCAGGGAGATGGATCAGATGTGGAGCAGCCGGGACTCGAACCAGCACCCATATGGGATGCTGGTGTGACAGTCACATATTTTAGATTCCAGTATAATTCTTATATTTGTCCTAGACCTTATTTCTTTGCTTAGGATTACAGATTTATTTCCTGGAAAGAGCTGTTGAGGTCATCCAGTGTCACTTCGCAAAGGAAGAAGTGTGGTCCAGAGAGGGTGACTGACTTGTCCAGTGAGACCCTCCCATCTTGAGACTGTGCCAGAACCCAGAACTTGTCAGCCTGAACTGGGCTTGGGGACTGGCAACCCCATACCAACCGGTGTGGGCAACCCACAGCCCTCGAGCTCTTTGACTGTGTGTCATTCACTATTTCCTATGAGGACTCTTCAACTTTCCACCTATACTTCCCTTGCGTGCCTTATGAGCCCACAGATTGCAGGGGTGGCAGGGAGGCTGCCAACTCTGAGACTAGAAGTGAGGGCGCCTGTGCTGGGCTGGGGAGCTCACTTCCTAGCTGCCCCCATGTCTCAGTCCCGTGAACTCCAGAGCCTGAGCCACAGTCTGTGAGCTTCTACTCGTTAGGAATGAGCTCATTCCCGGTGTGTGGCCAACAGCTCCTCAGGAGAACAGGGGACACAGAATTCTGGTGGGTTCTGTGGTAAGCTCCGCCTGTCTGGGCACCAGGCATCTGCTTTTTTTTTTTTTTTTAAGATTTATTTGTTTTACTTGACAGTCAGAGTTACACAGAGAGAAGGAGAGGCAGAGAGAGAGAGACAGAGAGAGAGAAAGAGACAGAGAGAGAGGGCTTCCACACGCTGCTTCACTCCCCAGATGGCTGCAATAGCCGGAGCTGCGCTGATCTGAAGCCAGGAGCCCCATGTGGGTGCAGGGGCCCAAGGACTTGGACCATCCTCCACTGCTCTCCCAGGCCATAGCAGAGAGCTGGATCAGAAGAGGAGCAGCTGGGACTAGAACTGGTGCCCATATGGGATGCCGGCGCTTCAGGCCAGGGCATTAACCTGCTGTGCCGGCCCAGGCATCTACTTTTAAGAGTAAGTGCTTGAGAAAGAAAATCGCCTTATCACAGCATCTTTCAGAGAATTAGCCCCGCAGGCTCTTTTTCTCTCTGTCAGTTATGTGAACACTACTCAGTTCCTGCCTTTGCAAGATAAACACTAGGTCTCCCCTTCCTCCCTCCCTTCCCCCTCCCCTCTCTCTCCCTCCCTTCCCTCTCCCAGGACCCCTTATAATTTGGAAACACAGGTGTGCTAAGAAGTAAAAGTTGGCCTACAGGGCATGCATAGAACCATCAGTGTAGGGAGTTGTTTAACAAAGTGTACTAAAAAGCGTTTTTCAAGGTGTATTCCATGGAAAAGAGATTTCACAGGATGTGCTGGTAAAACCACCTGAAGGGAAGAAAAGTTTGTGTTCTCTTACTTAACTGGGTAAATATACTAAATCCTCAATGTTGCATGTGGCAAATACACACATATATATAGTGCTAATTAACACATCAACATCTCAGAAATATTTCGATAATGAAATATTTACATGTTGTTTAAAGTCAAAATGTAGTGTGCAGATTAGCAGAATGTTTGAAGTGTTTCATTTTTGGTCAGAGACAAGATTAAGTATTGAAATGAACTGGGTAAGTATTATAAACCTTAGAGAAATTTATCAGAACAATTTAGTGTTGGTCATCCTTATTTAAAAAAATGCGGTACTATTTTTTGTCTTTTAAAACTCCATTTATACGATCATTTGTTTTACTGTACTTTACAAAAACTGGTCTGAGGCAAAGTGGAAGTTGAACAAAACCCTGTGGTCCCTGGGGCCTGCACTGCGGTGCAGCGGGCCAAGCGGCCGCTTGCGAAGCTTGTACCCCGTATTGCAGAGTCCTGGCTCCACTCCCATCCAGCTCCCTGCCAACAGACCGGGAAAGCAGCGGAAAATGGCCCAGGCGCTTGGGTCCCTGCATCCATGTGGGCGACCCGGAAGAAGCTCCCGGCTTCAGCCTGGTGCAACCCTGGCTGTTGTGGGCACAGGGGGAGTAAACCAGCAGATGAAGATTCTACTTTCTCTTGTCTCTGCTGCTCTGCCTTTCAAATAAATAAGTAAATAAATAGGCAGGTAAATAGGTAACTATGTCTTTTACCACAGACAGTCTGAGAAGAGCCAGTTTAAATTATTGCCCCAAACCTACTGGAACAAAGACACCCCATAAAGCCCTGTGAACAGCCTTAGGAACTTCAGATTTACAGACTACCTTTGAGGAAATGGGACACACAAATTTAACCAGACATAATTCAATCTTTCTTTAATAATTTCAGGAAGTAGGTCTGGAGTTGGAGCGCCTCTGGTTCATAATTTAGAGCCACAGTGATCTCTGTGCTCCAGCAGGCCTGTCGGCTCAGTTATTTAACACAAGCACGGGCCGGGTGGACCAGGCGGCAGCGCTGACCCGGGGAAGAGCTGAGGGGGGTGGATATTAACAGTTCTGACGACCAGAGGGAGGAGTGATGTTTGCAAGAGGCATGAACATTTTTTAAAAAGGAAGGAGAGATATGAGACGATGTCTTTAGCGCATATTAAAATTTCATGCCCAGCCAAATCAGGTGCTCATATTTTAAAGAAGTTCAAGGCTGCAATGTAAGTTATAAAAATTTTATTTCACTTTATCATCCCCTCAAATATGAGTTGAAAGTATTTTCTTTAAAAAAAAAAAAAAGTCCTTATATACCCCGAAATCACTTTAGTTTCACGCTAATTTAGTCCTTTCATTATTAATTCAAATTTTCAAAGTTAAATCAGGAGAGGAATAGGAATCAGTTTACTGTAAGGTGTACCCTTTCCAGTGTCTCGATGCCCAGTTGGTGGCCACTTGTGGGCCCTCCGCTCCGGCTGCCTCCCTTCTATTCAGAGCTGTGCGTCTCAGGAAGCCGGGAGCTTCCTTCCCTAGATGCTGTTGTCCCTGGGCTTTCTCCTCCACTCCACCCCCGGAAGCCATGCAGAGAGACTGAGGCAGGGGGAGGGGAGGGGACAGTCCCCCTTCCTGCTTCTGAGCCCCATGGCCTTGCTGCTAAGGGCAGTCCCCAGCTCCAGAGGCGTGCAGACCCTTCCTCACCTGCAGTACCTCCTGCCCTGGACTCTGACTTGGCAGTTCCGGCATTAACCGGAGCCCCCAGTCTCCAACACAGGACACCACAGCAGCAAGAGGCAGAGCATTGAGGGCGTAAATGAGAACCCTCTCTCCCTTGCAGGCATGGTGTTTCCTCAATTCACTAGTAATTAGGTTAACCCTTTTGTTCTTTCAGCCCTTTCAACACTTTTTTCTTTTTAAAGGTTTACTTACTTGAGGGTCGGCACTGTGGTGTAGTGGGTAAAGCCGCTGCCTGCAGCGCCAGCATCCCATGTGGATGCCGGTTCAAGTCCCGGCTGCTCCACTTCCGATCCAGCGTCTCTGCTATGGCCTGGGAAAGAGTAGAAGATGGCCCAAGTCCTTGGGCCCCTGCACCTGCGTGAGAAGACCCAGAAGAAGCTCCTGGCTCCTGGCTTCAGATTGGGGCAGCTCTGGCCATTGCGGCCAATAGGGGAGTGAACCAGCAGATGGAAGACCTCTCTCTCTCTTTCTCTCTCTCTGCCTCTTTTTTCTCTGTGTAACTCTGACTTTCAAATAAATAAATAAATCTTTAAAAAAAATTTATTTACTTGAAAAGCAGAGTCAAGAATGGAGAGAGAGAGAGAGAGAGAGAGAGAGAGAGAAAGAGAGAGAGAGAAAATCTTTCATCTGAAGATTCACTCCCCAAATGGCCGCCACAGCTTGGGCTGGGCCAAGCCGAAGCCAGGAGCCAGGAGTTTCTTCCAGGTCTCCCAAATGGGTGCAGGGCCCCAAGGTCTTGGGCCATCTTCTGCTGCTTTCCCAGGTGCATTAGCAGGGAACTGGATTGGAAGTGGGGATGCTGGTGTCACACCACCAGCCCCTTTCAGCACTTTACTGAGTAGTTACCAGTAGTAAATCCTCTGTCTTTGATATCTAGCGAAGTACTCATCAGGAAGCCATTCAGAAGCATTAAACTAGTATTGACATCTTATTTCAATATGGATATATGTTTACACATATGTATGGAAATATTAATCTGAATCTTCAATAAAGGCTATCCTTGAAAATGTATTTTAAAATCTGACACATCTGGCCGGTGCCGCGGCTCACTTGGCTAATCCTCTGCCTGTGGCGCTGGTACTCCGGGTTCTAGTCCCAGTTGGGGCGCCGGTTCTGTCCCAGTTGCCCCTCTTCCAGTCCAGCTCTCTGCTGTGGCCCGGGAGTGTAGTGGAGGATGGCCCAAGTGCTTGGGGCCTGCACCTGCATGGGAGACCAGGAGGAAGCACCTGGCTCCTGGCTTCAGATTGGCACAGCGGCAGGCCATAGCGGCCATTTGGGGGGTGAACCAATGGAAGGAAGACCTTTTTCTCTGTCTCTCACTCTCATTGTCTAACTCTGCCTCTCAAAAAAAAAAAAAAAAAATCTGACACATCCTCCCTTTCCAAAATTTGTAAGAACATACAATTGATCAAAAAAAACTGATTAAAAAATATATAAAGACAGCTGGATAGTGGCAGGTGAGTGAGAGTGAGAATCTATATTTCATAAAATGTGTTGTAACACATACTGGCTTTTAAAAATGTACTTCTCAATGTATTTTCCTTCATTTGCACTTCTTTTTAAAAATAATTATTTATTTGAAAGACAGAATGACAGAGCGCGAGTGAGAGACAGGAAGAGAGAAATCTTCCATCCGCTGGCTTACTCCCCAAATGGCCATGCTGAAGCCAGAATCCTAGAACTCCACCCAGGTCTCCCACATGAGTGGCAGAGGCCCACGTAGTTGCGCCATCTTCTGCTGCTTTTCCAGGCACATTAGCAGGGAGCTGGATGAGAATCAGAGCAGCTGGGACTGGAACTGGTGCTCTCACAGGGGATGCTGGCATCACAAGCAGCGGTTTAAACCACTGTGCAACGCTGCTCCACATTTGTACTTCTGAGTGGGTTTAGTAAGAATTTCCTAGGATGTGTTCTAAGAGCACTGGTGTTTACTTAAAAAGCGGGGCAGGGTGGGGAGAGTGGGGGTGGATTCTGTAATGCTATGTCCATCCAAGGCTGGGATTCAGAGCACGCTCATTGGTCCTCTTGGAGAGGCACGAGGTGTGTTAGTATATACATGGCTCTGAGAGCTGGCAGGAAAGACACCTGATTAATTCTATTTGAACAACATTTTCAAGACTTTAATGGATCTTGTAATTTTCCCATGTCTCAATAATAAACTGTCATGTTTATTTTTTTTTAATTTATTTATTTGAAAGTCAAAGTTACACAGAGAGGAGAGGCAGAGAGAGAGAGGTCTTCCATCCGATGGTTCACTCCCCAGCTGGCCACAACAGCCGGAGCTGCGCCAGTCCAAAGCCAGGAGCCAGGAGCTTCTTCTGGGTCTCCCACATGGATGCAGGAGCCCAAGAACTTGGGCCATCTTCTACTGCTTTCCCAGTAGAAAGCTAGAGAGCTAGATTGGAAGCGGAGCAGCCGGGTCTCAAACCGGCGCCCATATGCCAGCGCTTCAGGCCAGTGTCAAAAATATTTGAGACTCAGAGGAAGGGAGAGAGAACAAGAGCAAGAGCCAGAGCCAGAGCAAAAGAAACCATTTACTGGTTCATTCCCCAAATACCTGCAATGGACTGGGCTGAAGCCAGGAGCTGGGGACTCAGTACAGGTCTCCCACGTGGGTGACAGCTTGTTGAACCATCACTGCTACCTCCAACGGTCTAGACTATAAGAAGTTAGAGTCAGGAGGCCGGCGCTGCGGCTCACTAGGCTAATCCTCCGCCTAGCGGCGCCGGCACTCCGGGTTCTAGTCCCGGTTGGGGCACCGGATTCTGTCCCGGTTGCCCCTCTTCCAGGCCAGCCCTCCGCTGTGGCCAGGGAGTGCAGTGGAGGATGGCCCAGGTGCTTGGGCCCTGCACCCCATGGGAGACCAGGAAAAGCACCTGGCTCCTGGCTCCTGCCATCGGATCAGCGCAGCGCGCCAGCCACGGCGGCCATTGGAGGGTGAACCAACGGCAAAGGAAGATCTTTCTCTCTGTCTCTCTCTCTCACTGTCCACTCTGCCTGTAAAAAAAAAAAAAAAAAAAAAAAAGTTAGAGTCAGGAATGAGAGCGGGAACTGAATCCAGGCACTCTGATATGGGTTGAGAATGTCTTCACTGCGAGGCTAAGTGCCGGCCCTAAACTTCCATATTTTAGAGCTTATGATGGGCCCAGAAGTTTGCAAAAATGATTTTCTGTAGTCTGCTTAAGACACAGGCACACACACACTTACATCATTATTCCTAAGTAGGTATTTTTGGTTGATCAGATGAAAGGGAATGCAAGGATAAATATTTTAAAATTAAAAGGTAAATATTTCATCACATATTGTACTGATCTCCTTACTCATTCCACCTATTGCTGCCTCAGTATCTTCATTATGATTGTGCAGCAGTAAATGTCTCAACAGTGAGTCCGTGCTTTCCCTTAGCCAAGGCTGGCAGCGCAGTGCGACGGACAGCAGCCACCCCAGAACCTGCTCTTCACCAGACACCCTGGGATGAAATCACAGAAAAATGCCAACCGAAAGGATTCTCGGGTACTTGGCACATCTGTGTTTAAAGGCAGCACTCTTCTTAACGTGAGAAGTGAAAATAGCCAAGGTCCCCAAGGAAACCAAAGGAGGGCGCAGACTGAAGTCTTTGTGCTCTGGGCTGTGGGGCAGTCGTGGGGCAGGGACAGCATCCTGCCTGCCCAGCAGCCTCCTGAGTACCCAGTGGAACCCAGCCGGCTTCCATGCGCTCCCAGGACCCCTTAGTAGTTCTGGCGGGAGGTGTGGGGTCACGCAGAAGCCTGCTTTGGTTCCTCAAACGAGCTGCTAGCAAAAGGATCTTTGCTAACAAACGGGTTCACCTGCAAACAAGCTTCACTCAGCATCACCTGGGATGCAGATGCGGCTTGGAATTCGCTTCTGGGTGATTCTGAATAGGAGCCATGATGTGGATTTGGCTGGAAACGTTCAGTCTGCTTTTTTCCAAAACAGGCTACTGACGGCTGCTGGCCAGCACTCGGGCCTGGCCTGGCAGAGCCTGCTTCATCCTCTCGTCCAGCCTCTCTCCCTTTGACTGGGCCTTTGAGATGCCTGAGAGCTCGCAGCTGCTGCAGGCAGGGCGGAACGGCCTGGCAGGAACAGGTGGCCCCACCTGTGTCTCGGGGGTGCCAGCCACAACAACTGGGAGGACAGTGGGGTCAGAAAACCAAAAACAGGGAGTGGGGAGGGGAGCAAACGGGACAGGGGTGGGCGTTAGAGGCAAAGGGCTGGCCCAAGGACGCCAAGTCGGGATTTTCTGGTGTCACTGAGACCCGGTGCAATAAGGATGCTTGTGCAGAGGTTAAGGCAGTTACTTCCCCTTTAAAAACATGGCCGCTTTGTTTCTTAGGCTCATTGATCCAGAGTTTGAAACCAGGTCACTTTTTCTGACTGCTTAGACCTAAGCAGAGCACTAGCACTCCCCGGGGCCTGCAGAGGAGGTCTTCCCAGACCCTCCTCTCAGGAGATCCAGACTACCCAGGGAGCTCTGGTTGTAGGCATCCAGGCCAGTGAGACCCAGAGTCAAGAGCAAACCAGAAGGTTGGGGCTGCATCACAACCGAAGACAGGCTCTGCCAAGTCCTGGCTGGCCACGCAGAGGCCTGAGCACCTGCCCCTGCCCAGTCACCTCCAATTCTTGCATGGGTCTTGGCTTCCTGCAAGCCCCTGGTGCTCCATGGGATCTGCTGGGTGTGTCCCTCGCCACTCCTTGGTGGAATTTCGACTGCCCGGACCTAGCTCTGGGCTTCAGGAGTCATTTGGCCATGAGCTCATGGAGTCAGAAATGTCTGGAAGTTTCCACTGCTGTGGCCCTTGGCCGATCAGTGATGAGCGCCGGGGTCTGGAACCTGGCTCCCTTGCCTTGCGCCTGGATGGACTCTGAGCATTGCTTACCTGCCGGAGCTCCCAATGCCTCAGATTGGAGCTTCCTTCTGTAGGGCTCCACCTGAGGTCTCCCTGCCCTGCTTCCCCACGTGCCCTGGAGCACACCTTTAACGTCGTGGGTACCTGGATTCTCCTCTCCTCATTCGCTTTTAGGGAACTCAAGCCAAGCCAGGCAGTTTTAAAAGCCCAGCTGTCCCTGGGAGGCATCTCCCTGGAAGAAGAGGGCTTTTAAGACTTTCCAAGAGGCAGCCACTGGGCGTGGAGTTTGAGATGCCCTGAACACAAGTGCACCCCTAGCAGAGTGCCTGCATTCAGGTCCTGGCTCCAGTCTCCTGCTAATGTGCACCCTGGGAGGAGCAGGTGATGGCTCACATGGCGGGGTACCTGCCATCCACACGGAGACCTGGGTTGAGTTTGAGGCTTTCAGGCACTTGGGGAATGAACCAGCGGGTGGAAGATGGCTCTGTTTCTAAATAACTTAATCAATGCATTAGTTTAAAAACTATTTTAGCAAGTCGGCTCTGATTAGTTAGAGCTGTGCCAGCAAAAAGCTGACCTTGGAGATGCTGAACTGATCGCTGGTATGTTTCATCTTGTTGGGGCCAAACCCTACCCCAAGCACAATGCTGTGGATTGGAGGCTGGAAGGAGAGAATGATGGTGGTTTCACCTGCCCAGCAGCTGAACAAAAAGGAGGGGCCCAGCCCGTTCTCTGCAGACCACGAGGCTGGCAGTCAGGGTTCTAGACTATGCGGTTTTTGTTTGCTTGTTTTGGAAAGGCTGGGTGCTATGGGGCAGACACAGGCAGGTGGAGATCTTCCAACTCACTAGTTCACTCCCCAGATATCAACAATGGGGTTGAAGCCAAGACTCCACCAGGGCTCCCTTGTGGGTGGCAGGGACACAACTACTTGGGCCACCACTTGCTGCTTCCGAAGCTGTGTCTTAGCAGAAGCTTGAATCAGAAGTGGAGAAAGAGCAAACCTAGGCCCTCTGGTGTGAGCGGCTGATGTCCCTAGCGGTGCAATGCTCTGTGCACTGCTGCACCAATGCCTGTCTCTAGGTTACCATTCGAAGCTGAAGCTCTGCCTACCTCTGGCAACTTTCTACCATGACCCCCAATGTAGCATAAAACGAGAATGCAAATGAGGAGAAGTTTCAGACTGTTGTTTTATCAACCTCAGCAGCACTTTTCACCATCTTAGAATCACAGCCTGGTTAAGCTGCTGCCTTGGATGCCAGCATCCCTTATGAGCACCGGTTCGAGTCCTCGATGCTCCACTTCCGATGCAGCTCCCTGCTAATGCACCTGGGAAAGCAGCAGAAGATGGCGCAAGTGCTTGGGCCCCTGCACCCACATGGGAGACTCGGATGGAATTCCAGGCTCCTGGCTTCAATTTGGCCAGTCAGCCATGTGGGGAGCAATCTGTGTGTGTGTGTGTGTGTGAGTGTGTGTGTGTGTCTTTCTCTCTCTCTCTCCCCTTCTCCTTCTCTCTGTAACTCTGACTTTCAAATAAATACATGCCTTTAAAAAAAAAACAGTCTATAACAGTGATGAAAAAAATCCTCTTAGTAAAACAAATGTTGTCAGTACATGATTTTTCCTCCCAGGCACACACAGTTTTGTTGTTAACTACGTGCTATTGCTCTGTTATACATACAAAGTGGTATGTGGATCGGCACCATTTACTGAACATAAAGGGAAACCAACTGATTACAGCAGGACAGGAAATGTAAACAGCTGATACTTTCAGGCACAAGTGAGAAGTTGTGGCAGAAGTTGAAAAGTCTGAATAAATGGCATCAATTCAGATTTATGTTAAAACCTGGGACCAAAACGCAAAAGCATGTGGAATTAGTTTAACTTAAATCAGTACTTAGGGCTGAAAATAGAAGGTTTTGTTTTTTTCAGTGGAAAGAAATCTAATCTCCTAAATCAGTTACAAAGTCCTAAGATGTAATTACTCATGGTTGTTTTTTTGTTCAGTGTAAGGTTGAGAAAAGGCAAGTGTTGATAGTTAATTAATGTTTTAAAAAATGAGGTTTTTTGAAAGATTTATTTTATTTATTTGAAAGAGTTACAGAGAGAGGTAGAATGAGAGAGAGAGAGAGAGAGAGAGAGAGAGAGTCTTCCATCCGCTGGTTCACTCCCCAGATGACCGCAATGGCCAGAGCTGAGCTGATCCGAAGCCAGGAGCCAGGAGCTTCTTCATTTCCAGGTCTCCCACGTGGGTGCAGGCCCAAGGACCTGGGCCATCTTCCACTGCTTTCCCAGGCCATAGCAGAGAGCTGGATCAGAAGTGGAGCAGCTGGGACTCCAACAGGCACCCATATGGGATGCCGGTGCTGCAGGCTGGGGCTTTAACCAACTGAGCCACAGCACTGGCCCCTAAAAATGTTTTTTTAAAAAAATGTTGTGAAGTATGTTATGCCACAGATAGTAAAATGCATGTGTATAATATGCAAGAATGAAAACAACGCAGAGCCTGTGTACTGTGCACTCAGCATGGCGTATAGAAAGTTTCTAGTACTTTCCAAAACCCACCCTCTGGATGTCTCTGCCCCATAGCATCCTTTCCTCTCCCTTCAGACAAGGCAGACTGGGCTGGGAGTGTGGAGCTGCAGGTTAGGCTGGTGCCTGTCACTGATCCAGCTTCCTGCTGATGCACCTAGGAGAGCAGTGAAGGATGCCCCAGGTACTTGGGCCACTCTGCCTCAAGTGGGAGACCTGGATGGATGGAGTTCCCGGCTCCTGGCTTCAGCCTGGCCCAGCCCTGGCAGCCATCTGTGGGGTGAACCAGCAGATGGAAGATCTGTCACTCTGCCTTTTAAATAAATAAATCTTTTAAAAAAAATAAAAGGAGAAAAAGAAAAGACAGTTGTCCTGAAATTTGTGTCAATTATTCATTTACTTCTCTCTTTTTTAAAAGATTTATTTATTTATTTATTTGACAGGCAGAGCTACAGCGTGTGAGAGAGAGAGAGAGAACGGTCTTCCTTCCGTTGGTTCACTCCCCAAGTGGCCGCAATGGCCGGAGTTGTGCCTATCTGAAGCCAGGAGCCAGGTGCTTCCTTCCGGTCTCCCATGCGGGTGCAGGGGCCCAAGGACTTGGGCCATCTACTGCTTTCCCAGGCCACCGCAGAGAGCTGGACTGGAAGAGGAACAACTGGGACTAGAACTGGGGCCCATATGGGATGCTGGCGCCGCAGGTAGAGGATTAACCAAGTGAGCCAGTAGGCGCCAGCCCCTGCTTTTCTTTATAGCTTTACCCACATGTACGGAGACCTTGATGGTATATTATTTAGCTTTCCATGTTGTAGACCTTTATACAAGTGGAATCACACTGGGTATATTTTTCTACTAACCTGATTTTCTTTTCCCACCTTCAACACTGCTTTTGAGATACGCAAACTTCAGTTCATTCAATTTTATGGTGTGATATGATTCCATTGTGTGGTTATACCACCATTCTTAATTCATTCTCCTGTTGGTGGAATTCAGGTTGCTTCTGATTTGGCAAAGTTCCAAACTGGGCTTTCACGACCATTCTCTTAGTGCACAATTTGGAGCTCCTCCAGGCTTACCTAGTGTGGAAGTGCTGGGTCCTGGGTTATGTGCCTTCTGCAGAGTCACAGCACCGCGACCGCCACACCTGGTGGGAACATGAGCCAGAGAGCAAGAGAGAGAGGTCAATAGAGAGACGAAGCAAGAGAGCAAGCCAGGGAGGCCGCACCTGCTTTCTAACAATCCCTGCCACAGGAACTCAGCCAGTCCTGCCAGACCGAATCCAGAGCTGAGTGTGTCTAGACGCACAATCCATTTATGAGCATGGAGCCCTTAGGGCCTCAATGCCTCTGAGACCTCACCAGCTCTATATTTCAGGGAATTAACCCTCAGCAGGGGTTTGGGTGGGGGACAAGCCAGATTCAAACCACAGGAGTGATTTAGGAAAATTCAATTTTTTTCTACATTTATGAACTGTCATTCTTTTATAGAGAAGAGCTACCACCCAGGTTTTGCAGTATCTACACAAATGGATCCCTTTTTTATACAGTCCATTACAGCCCATTACTGTCATTATTAATTCTGATGCTCAAATTGCCCTGGGTTGGACCACGGGCGCCTCCTCAAGCTGGCTGCTGTGTGTTCTTTCGTCCAGCCTGCGTCGTCTTTGAACACGTCCTTGGCTTCTGGCACAATTCGATTTTCCAGGCTCGTCTTATGCTTTCTTGGAATCAGCTATTTCTCTAAGGAGCCCTCGCTCCTTTTAGTGAAGAAACTATTTTTAAAAAAATTACAGGCGCCCCAGCTACCAGGGCCCCCTTGTTTCCAGGCCCCTTTGGCGGGCATACTTGCTGTACCTAGTACAGAAAATCATCACATCATACCTCCAATTCAAATCCAGTACCACAGGGTTATCTTTCTTACCTAGTTCCATTTTAAATGCTCCCACAGGGAGAACTTTGGTTCCCCCAAATATCAATATATTTGCTTATTTATCTGTTCTACAATTATACACAAAATAGTTTAAGAATCATTATGCTGGTCACTTTACTAACTACAAACTTACCAATTAAAAATTCGAGATTTTTTTGGTAACTCTTTTGGTCCTTAGGGTGTTACCAGCTTTAACTATATGGTTGTCAAAGGCTGCTTAAATTATTTCTTCTCTGGTGTTACGTGAGCAAGGTTACATTGATTGTGTCTATATTTACTTTTAGGCTTTGATTCAGTCTTCCTTTTTTATTTTCAGTGTGCGATACATTTTCTTGGTTTTGGAATGTAGCCCTCATCTTGTTGTCAATGAGACTCCTGCAAATTTCTCATGGTAACTTCAGAGAAAGTTTCATCTGCTACAACCACCCCAACCAAACAGTTTGTTGGTGAGTCTCGTTTTGGAGGACTGTTGTAGAAAATCTATGACATCAACAAAACAATGAGCAGAGACCGGTGCTGTGGCGCGCTGGATGAAGCTGCTGCCTGTAGCACCGGTAGCCCATATGGGCACTGGTCTGAGTCCTGAATGATCCATTTACAATCCAGCTCCCTGCTTAAGCACCTGGGAAAACAGTAGAAGATGACCCAATTGTTTGGGCCCCTGCACCCATGTGGGAAACCTGGATGAAGCTCCTGGCTCCTGGCTTCAGCCTGGCTTAGCCCCGGCTGTAGTGACCATCTAGGGAGTAAACCAGCAGATGGAAGATCAATTGATCTCTCTCTCTCTCTCTCTCTCTCTCTCTGTAACTCTGTCTTTCAAATAAAATAAAGAAACACCCTTCTACTTCATGGTAAGGTCTTTTGATACAGAGACCATGTCTTTGGGTCCCTAGGGCCTAAGAAATGACCAACACATAAAAGTTGTTCAATAAATCTTTATTGAATCAATGGAAGGATGAAAAAATACATAAGTGGAAAGGAAGAGAATCTCAAGAAGCTAAAATGGCAGACTGGTTAACGTCAACTAGTTAATTAGGATTAAACAAAGTATGATATCAATGTGATGAAAATAAACCTTCATGTAAAAATATCCAGAATGTGGGATCCCTGTCTTAGCAACAATGTAAAGAGAGATTTCACGGACTCAGGATACTGCTGTTCAAAAAGCTGGAAACTCTAGTATATTTTAGACTTCATTAATACAAATATGTTCCATATTTGTAAAATATGCAGATAAATCCCACTGCCCCTTGTTGTGCTCAGATGATACTGATGTCTGTAGCCCATCCCAGGCCAAAACATTTTTTAAAAGAAGATTTATTTGTTTATTTGAAAGGCAGATTACAAGGAGGCAGAGGGAGAGAGAGAGAGAGAGAGAGAGAGAGAGTCTTCCATCCACTGGTTCACTCCCCAGATGGTCACAATGGCTGAAGCTGTGCTGATCCAAAGCCAGGAGCCAAGAGCTTCTTCTGGGTCTCCCATGTGGGTGCAGTGGCTCAGGGACTTGGGCCACCTTCTACTGCTTTCCCAAGCCATAGCAGAGAGCTGGGTCAGAAGTGGAGCAACTGGGACTTGAACTGGCGCCCATATGGGATGCTGGCACTGCAGGTGGCGCCTTTACCTGCTATGCCATAGCACCGGGTCCCTACACATTTTTTTATTTAATAAATATAAATTTACAAAATGCAACTTTTGCATTATTGTGGCTTTTTCCCCCATAACCTCCCTCCCACCCGCAACCATCCCATCTCCCACTCCCTCTCCCATCCCACTCTTCATCAATATTCATTTCAATTATCTTTTTATACAGAAGATCAACTTAGTATATACTAACTAAAGATTTCAACAGACTGCACCCACACAACCACACAAGATGAAGAGTATATAGACTACTATTTGACTGTAGTTTTACTGTTAATTCTCACAGTACAATACATTAAGGACAGAGATCCTATGTAGGGAGCAGGTGCACAGTAACTCCCATTGTTGATTTAACAATTGACACTCTTATTTATGACTTCAGTAATCACCCAAGGCTCTTGCCAGGAGCTGTCAAGGCTATGGAAGCCTCCTGAGTTCACCAACTCTGAACTTATTTAGTCTGGGCCATATCACAGTGGAGGTTCCTTCCTCCCTTCAGAGAAAGGTGCCTCTTTCTTTGATGGCCCGTTCTTTCTGCTGGGATCTTGTTCACCAAGATCTTTCATTCAGGTCGTTTTTGCCACAGTGTCTTGGCTTTCCATGCCTATGAGACTCTCATGGGCCTTTTAGCCTGATCCAAATGCCCCAAGGGTTGATTCTGAGGCTGGAGTGCTGTCTAGGGCATTTGCCATTCTATGAGTCTGTTGCCCTACACATTTTTTTTTGAGAGTGACAGGTTTAGAGGCATGTAACCAGGAAGTTAGAGTCTAAAACTCAGGCCAGCATCGTGGCACAATGGGTTAAGCTGCACTTGTTCAAATCTTGGCTGCTCTGCTTCCAATACACAGCTCCCTTCCAACGTGCCTGAGAAAGCAACAGATGTTCCAAGTGCCTGGGTCCCTGCCACCATGTGGGAGACCTGGATGGAGTTCTAGGTTCTTGGTTTGGCCTGACCCAGCGCTGGTTGTCGTGGCCATTTGGGAATGAACCTGCAGATGGAAGATCTCTCTCTTTCTTTCTTTCTTTCTTTCTTTCTTTCTTTCTTTCTTTCTTTCTTTCTTTCTTTCTTTCTTTCTTTCTCTTTCCACCTTTTAAATAAATAAATCTTAAAGCCAACAAATCAGAGTCTGAAAAGCCTATTTGGGTACTAGATGGTAGAAGTTTCCATTAGAGAAGATCTTAAGGTGAAATAACAAGTCTCATCAGCTATGTTGAAATTCTGTCATGAAAGAAAAAGATTAGTCATTTTGCGGGGCTTCCAATGGCAGAACTAAGCCCCATTTGCATGAAGCATGGAGGCTGAGTTGAGCCCAGCGTGGGGAAACACTTTCCTGCAGGGTTCAGCAGAGAGGGAATGAGCTCCTCCCTGTTGGAGAGCTCCAAACATGCAGAGGTCTGTGGCTGTGTCAGATGCTGGCTGTGCGGCCACGGTTCAGGGACGCTGGGAGGGCATGGCCTGTTCTGGGTTCTACCAAATGCAGAAGGAGCTGTCCAACCTCAAGAGTCCATGCTCCAAAAATAACTTACATGAAGGAGCTCTGTGAGCGAGACCCCAGTGGAAAGAAGGGGCTATCAAAGAAGGATGTACTCTTCTCTGACAGGAGGAGAGAACTTCCACTTTGCATATGGCCCTGTCTAAATACCAATAGAGTTTGTAGACAGACTCAAAAGGCTTCCATAGCCTTGGAAGCTCATGTCAAGAGCCTCGGGTGGTCACTGACATCAAAACTAAGAGTGTGTTGGTCTTCTGTATATAAAGTGAATTAAGAACAAATCTTAATGGCAAATGGAATGGGAGAGGGAGTAAGAGGTGGGATGGGAGGCAGGTGGGAGGGTGGGAATGGAGGGAAGAAACACTGTTTTCCTAAAAGCTGTACATATGGAAGTTGTAGTCATTAAATAAAAACCTTAAAAAGAGTACATGCTCCGAGTTGTTGGCTGAGTGTTGTCATCCAAGAACATTGCTGTTCTCTAATAATTATATTTCCCCAATATTGGAGGATTATCTACACATACACGTATTCATAGGTGCGACTTCCGTGTCCTTCACCATGTGTCTCTAAACAGTAGCGCATTCAGATCACTAAATACCAATCCTTAAAACACTTTATAGTAAAAGGGATCCGTGGTGCGGCGTGTAAGCTGCCTCCTGTGATGCTGGCACCCCATATGAGCTCTAGTTTGAGTCCTGGCTGCTCCACTTCCAAGCCAGCTCTCTGCTAATGCATCTGGGAAAACAGCGAACAATGACCCAAGTGCTTGGGCCCCTGCCACCCATACAGGAGACCTGGATGCAGCTCCAGGCTCCTGATTTCAGCCTGGCTCAGCTCCAGTCTTTGTGGCCATATGGGGAGTGAACCAGTGGATGGAAGATCTCTCCTCTCTCTCTCTCTCTCTCTCTCTCTCTCACTTTCCCTCTCTTTCTGTGTGTGTGTGTGTCTTCTTCTCTTTGTAACTTTGCCTTTCAAATAAATAAATCTATTTTTAAAAATTATTTATTTGATTATGGCATCAGTAATCACCGTAGGCTCTTGTCATGAGTTGCCAAGGCTATGGGAACCTTTTGAGTTCACTGACTCTAGGGTGATTACTGATGCCATAAACAAGAGTGTCAATTTGTGAAGTCAACAACAGGAGTCACTGTGCACTTACTCCTCATGTAGGATCTCTGTCCTTAATGTGCTGTACATTGTGATTTAATGCTATAACTAGTACTCAAACAGTATTTTTCGCTTTGTGTTTCTATGTGGGTGCAAACTGTTGAAATCTTTACTTAATGTATGCTAAACTGATCTTCTGTATATAAAGAGAATTGAAAATGAATCTTGATGTGAATGGAAGGGGAGAGGGAGCGGGAAAGGGGAGGGTTGCGGGTGGGAGGGAAGTTATGGGGGGGGGAAGCCATTGTAATCCATAAGCTGTACTTTGGAAATTTATATTCATTAAATAAAAGTTAAAAAAAATATTTATTTGAGAAAGAGTGAGACCGAGCACACTTTCACCCACTAATTTACTCCCCAAATATCCTCAACAGCTGGGCCTGGCTGGAACCAGGGGCTGTGAACTCAAACTGGCTCTCCCACACGATGGGAACCTGGCCACTTGAGCTATCCCTCCTGCCTCCCATGGTCTGCACTGGCAGGAAGCCGGAACTGGGAGCAGGAGCAGGGCACCAAACCCAGGCACTCCGGTGTGGGATGCAGACTTACTAACTGGCATCGTCATAGCTAGGCCGAACAACCACCCCTAATACTTTCTTTCGTGATTCACAGTCAATGAGAACGGACTAGAAGGTCTGAGAAGACATTTATTTTAACTTCAAATTTCCCGGATTTAGTTGCCAATGGAGCCCTATCTATATTTTCCCTACTAGACAGCTCTTCTTCCAAGGTTCCTGCCTGCTTTGTTTTCGTGTCCTCTTCCCTTTGGGGTCATTTCATGCTGTTTCTGCAGAACTGTGGCGTCTAACGCCATTCTCTCAACTGTCCACAAGGTGGCTCTGCTCGCCTTAGAAAACAAACCTGCTGCTGTCCACCATCTGCCCTGCAAGGACCTTGCACCGGAAAGGTTTGAGTCTGCTCCAACAGGTGTCAGGGCGCGGGAAGGCTGGTTCAAGCGGACACGTGGGTTACGGTAGGACCACTGCCACCTGACCCACGTGGGTAATATTTCCCAAACAATGTACAAAGCTCTAGGGTTTCTGGTTGTCCCTTCCCGGTTTCCATCCTGAGGACCCGTTTGCTTAGTGTTCCCGGGAGCGACTCTTCTCCCTGTTTGTTACTGAAGTGCAGAAGCACCTGCGGTCTGGGAGGAGCCGTTCTCCTTAAGTCTGCTACTTTCTACCAAGCACTCGAGTGAGTCAGAACAGAGACGTGAAGCAGGATGCTGAGCTGTTGGGCAGTGCGCTCTCTGGTCTACTCATCACTGTTTCATTCCTTTCAGTCAGCAACCAAGGAACAATATCTTGGCATGATATCATGTTTGCATTATTGGCAAAGAATTAATTTTTGCAGATATATGCATATTTTATTTATTTGGAAGGTAGAGTGTCATACAGGGAGAGACAGACAGACACACACACACAGACACAAACACACAGAGATGGAGAGACAAGAGGGAGACACAGAGATCTTCCATCCATTGATTCACTCCCCAAATGGTTACAATGGCAGCTCCAGCTGTTGTGGCCAATTAGGGAGGGAACCATCAGATGGAAGACCTCTCTTTTTCTCTCTCTCTCTCTCTGCCTCTCCTCTCTCTGTGTAACTCTGACTTTCAAATAATAAATAAATCTTAAAAAAAGATAAAATAACTATTGATACTTACCACACATGGATGAACAGCAAAAGTATTATGCTAAGGAGAAGCTAGATATAAAAAACCCACATATTAAATAATTCCATTTATATCAAATGTCCGTAAGAGACAGACCTACAGAGATGGACAACAGATTTATTGTCGGGACTGTAGTTAGGAGTGGAGATTACCTTGACTGGGTACCAGGGACCTAACCTAGGGGATGAAGGGTTCCAAAACTGTGTTATGATGATGCTTCTACAGCTTGGCAAAAATCACCGAATTTTACATGTAAGATGAACGAATGTTATATGTAAATTATACCTCAATAAAGTAAAAGATTGTGAGTCACACTCTGTCTCCCCAGTGCAACAGCACAGCTGAGTTCCAAGATGCCCAGTGCTCCCATTTTATGGGCCCATGGCCGAAACTGTTTTGCTTCCTGTAGACTGCTCTTGTCTTCGTTTCTGACTCTCCCAGGTCCACTAAATCAGTCCTCTCTTGTCCATTCATTTCCAGTGTTTGAGTGTCACCGGCCTCGCTCCTCTGATGTGTTCTCACCAGCTTTGAGCTTGTGCCCTTTTTAGTCTGAGTTCTTGCCACGGTTCTGCTGATCGACCCAGGACCTTTGCGATCTTCTTTGATCTCCACGTTAGTAGCCATGGCGTCTGGGGTTGCCGGGGTCACACATACTGGGTGATCGCACCTGCCTGGGCAGCTCGTTGGCTGCGTGGTTAGCTGCCTTGCTAGCCTGACTCAGATGTACGCTCCCTGTCATAGGCTTGATGTAACTGAGAGCCCCTGTGCCGGACCAGGCCCTTTGCACGATGCCGTTCCAGTTAAGCTCCCCTTCCACTCCGTCATAACCCAGGTGCCACATCCTGCCAGGAGGCAATACTGAGAGACGTGGGGGGTGTGCCCTTTACTCCCGACTGATCTCATCTGCTGACGGTTTCTTCCTGTGGCTGCCTGTGATTTATTGCACACACCTGTGCATGAGCATAGCAGGTGTCTGGGAGCGGACCTGCTGGCTCCTGACTTGTGGCCATCACAGGGGCTTTTTTTCCCAGAGCCTTGAACCAACTGAGAAGTTAAGTATTGAAATCATACAACTTTTAACTCAGGGTAAAAGGAACAGAAGCTGACTCTGTATAACCATGCCATTGATTACACAGGAAGCTGTAAGAGTGAAAAACAAAACAAAAAAACAGTGGGGATTGGCATCAGATGGCTTTGCACACACCTCACACACCTTGCTGTTAGAACATTGTGAAAAGAGACTGAGGGAGGAGACAGAAGGGCCCGGTCAGGTTTTATTCTGCTTCTCCGCCCTGTTCTATGAGAGTTTTGCATCTTTCATGCCAGTGTGAGTTTCCTCACTACGGCTGTCAGCTAGTCATGTGGTGTTAGGTCAGCCGTGTAACAAGGGATGGTATTCAGATACGTGCTGATCAAAGTGTGGCAGCTCGCACCCATCTGAGGCTGGTCCCTGTGGTTCTTCCGTGCCAGCGATTAACGCTATACATGCTGGATTGCAATGAGGTTCAGCAAGTTCTGGTTGAGGGGCTAGAACAACTGGGGGCAGGCAGAGGCTTTGGGACAACAGCTTGAAAAATTAATAGCAGAGAAATTTAGGAGACTTGGAGCACTAGCTCTTTGCCACCTGGTTTGGAATTGTTTCAGTATTGTCATCACTGCGCTAGTGTGTAATGGCTGCAAACTGTACAGACTGTGGGCCTTGTGGAGGCCTTGAACCGTGCAGGTTAGGATTCTCTGAGCACGGTGAAGTCCTGTATAAGGGAAATGTAAGAGCTTTTGAGGGTACATGCTTCCTTTTGGGGAGGTAAGGACTCACAGGGGTGATTCTGAAAATGCCTGGTGTTCAGATAAATCTAAGAATGGAGCATGGACGGTGGGTGGGCCCTGCAGAGCAGGCCTTTAGAAGGCATGGGGCCAGAGTGTGGGTAGGAGGACGGAGGCTCTGGGAGGGGGGAGACAAAGCGAGCAAGCCCTCTGGGGCTGTTTCCCATGGTTTCCCTTCCCCTGTCCCTCACCTGTGCTCTGGGATGAGCGGACAAGGTCTGAAGAGAAGAAAATCATGTTTCAGCACTGACCCCGTCAGGAAGTTAATTGTTTTCTACTGTGGGGAGGATAATTAAAAAGCGTGTGGCTCAGTAACTACTTGATGATGAAGACTGCAACAGTGCTAATAGCAAAGCGAAGGGGAACAAGAGATGGGACCTGGCACTCAGAGGCGGAACGGCTGTGAGGGAATAAGTAACAGGAGGCATGTTTCAGAGCACCTTGGAATTATCTCTGCTCTATCTCCTGACTTACTCATTTAACACAAAAATGTATGGCATCTTATGACAGGTGAGGATTTGCTTCTTACACAGCGCTGCCATCACCCCATCCTTCTAATACATTTTATTTTTCCTAAATAGCAGAGAGACAGAGATCTTCCATCCGCTCACTAATTCCCCAAAGGCCTTTAACATTCTGGGGCAGAGCCAGGTCAGAGCTTTGGACTCCATCCGAGTCTCCCACATGGGCAGCAGGGACTCAAGTACTTGCACCGTCACCTGCTGCCTTCCAAGGTACAAATTAGCAGGAAGCTGCAATTGGGAGCAAATCTGGGACTTGAACCCAGGTCCTTTGGTATGTGACATTGCCTAGCGGTGTCTTAACCACTGCACCAAATGTCTACCCCACCCCCGACCTACTTTCATAGCAGGTTTCAGTTACCCCAGTACGCAGGGTCTGACTCCACAAACCTTGTACACCGGAGTCACTGCACACTTGAAGCCACTGTGTGCTTCGAGTAGACCACTACCATTGTCTCCTGCGCCGAGAAACCGTTTCCTTCTGAAATGAGTAAACGCACGTTCTCCCAATTATGTAGCTAAGTGCTTTTTTAAAAGATGTGGCTAACTTTTTTTTTTTTTTAAAACGATGTGGCTAATTTTCCAGTGTCCCCAACAAGCACTCACTGTCCCATGTGGTCAGTCCTATCATAGAGTCTACTGGGGCCTGCTTCTGCAAGAGACCTCTGCGGTCCTGCTCCCCCGCGGCTGGGTCTGGAGGCTGTTGCAGGGCCGCTGGCCCTTTGTCAGCCACCGGGGAGTTCCTCTGGCCTCCTTCCTGCTTGGACCCTCTGGATCCTGAACCACCTGCTGTGCTGGGTATCTTCCATTTGTCCTTCCAGACTAGTTGTTGATACCACTCTGAGCCCCAGAGCATTAACTTGTATGCACTTCCTAAATGTCCCTCCTTCGCCTGCAGGTTCTAGAGGGCTGGGAAGCCCGGGTAGGAGCCTGGAGGGCAGGGTGGAGGTGGGGGGCAGGTACTGATGACAGCAGCTCCTGCCAGGCCCAGCTGCTGTGGACTGGCTCTGCCAGGCCCAGCTCCTGTTGGGGAGTAGGGGTGGCCCTTGCCTCTCAGGATTCCGACAAGCGTTCCTTTGCTTGCTCTTTCTGGAGGGCTGACTTCCCAGGGGCACTACACCATATCGTGCAATTTTCCTCAGACTCTGCCGTCAGCTTTGCCAGAAGCTTCTTTCGTAAACTCTATGCAGAGGGCCCTGCGTGCGTGTGCAATCTGTCTCTTGCCTGGGTTCTGAGTACTTCAGTGGTTTAGTCTTTTATTCTGGTGGAACTGCAGGTGAACAGTTTCCCAAGAAAAAGTAAAATTAAATACAATTACATTCAAAAGGCAGAGAGAGAGGCCTATGCTGTGGCAAAGCAGGTTAAAGCCCCGGCCTGCAGTGCCGGCATCCCATATGGGTGCTGGTTCAAGTCCCCGCTGCTCCATTTCCCATCCAGCCCCCTGCTAATGTGCCTGGGAAAGCAGTACCACGTGGCCCAAGTGCTTGGACTCTTGCACTCATGTGGGAGACTACAGAAGACGCCTCTGGTTCCTGGCTTTGGATTGGTGCAGCTCCAGCTATTAAGGCCATTTGGGGAGTGAATCAGCAGATGGAAGATTTCCGTCTCTACCTCTCTCTGTAATTCTTTCAAATAAATAAATCTTAATAAAATTTAAAAGAAAGTTAGTTTTGCTTAGTCCAGTGGCAATCAGTGTTTCTGTACATGTCCACCAAAAGCCTCACTACCTATTTAAATATGCCTGTAGTTTACTTTTTGTTTTTTAAAGATTTTATTGGAAAGTTTTACACACACACACAGAGAGAGAGAGAGAGAGAGAGAGGTCTTCCATCTGCTGATTTCTCCCCAAATGGCCACATAGCCAGAGCTGGGCTCCTGGATCCGAAGCCAGGAGCCAGGAGCTTCTTCCAGGTTTCCCACACAGGTGCAGGGTGATCGAGGATTTGGGCCATTTTCTGCTTTCCCAAGCCATAGCTGAGAGCTGGATGGGAAGTGGAGCATCCGGTACTTGAACCAGCACGCATATAGGATGCCGATGCTGCAAGCCGGGGCTTTAATTTGCTGTGCCACAGTATTGACCCCGCCCAAAGTTTACTCTTAAACTTTAGCGATAGTTTAGCTATACAGAGAATTCCAGGCTGAAAATGATTTTCCATTACTACAGGGAAGTAAGGGGTCAGACTTGGAAACAAAGCTCAGATCTTAGCTCACTTACTAGTTGTGCTTCTGGCCAAGCAACTTGTGTGGCAAGAGCTGCCAGATGTAGCAAATAAAAATACAAGTGCCCAATGATGTTTTAATTATTTCTAACTGCCTGTGTATATGTAACTGAGATGTAAGAAAAACATTGCACAGAACATATTTAAACTAAAAATTACATGTTGTTTACCTGAAATACACTATCCAAATTGAATGCCTCTACGGTTAAACGTGTTTCCGTAATGCTCTCCTTAAGGGCTCCTTGCTTTGTAGAATTTGCTTATAAAATCCCTCATGTTGGGCCCCACACTGTGGCGTAGCAGGTAAAGCTGCCGCCTGCAGTGCCAGCATCCCATATGGGCCTCGGTTCGAGTCCCAGTGCTCCACTTCTGATCCAGCTCTCTACTATGGTCCGGGAAGGCAGCAGAAGTTCTTGGGCCCCTGTACCCACATGGGAGACCTGGAAGAAGCTTCTGACTTTGGATCGGCACAGCTCTGGCTGTTTCGGCCAATCGGGGAGTAGACCAGCAGATGGAAGATCTCTCTCTCTCTCTCTCTCTCTACTTCTCCTTCTCTGTGTGTGTGTGTAACTCTGACTTTCAAATAAATAAATAAATAAATAAATCTTTTTTAAAAAAAAATCCCTCATGGGGCAAGTGCTGTGGCGTAGCAGGTAAAGCTACCACCTGCAGTGCCGACATCCCATATAGGTGCTGATTCGAGTCCTGGCTGCTCCTCTTCCAATTCAGCTCTCTGCTATGGCCTGGGAAAGCAGTAGAAGATGGCCCAAGTGCTTGGGCCCCTGCACCCACATGAGAGACCCAGAAGAAGCCCCTGGCTCCTGGCTTCAAGATTGGCCCAGCTCTAGCTGTTGCGGCCAATTGGGGAGTGAACCAGTAGATGGGAGACCTCTCTCTCTCTGCTTCTCCTTCTTTCTCTCTGTAACTCTGACTTTCAAATAAATAAATTAATCTTAAAAAAATCCCTCATGTTTACAGTCTAAGTCCTAATAACATTGTAATGGCTTCTGCAGTGGTGGCCTGCAACTCATTTCATTTTTCAGTTCGTTCAACCTTTATTAATGAAAAAAATTCTCAGCATTAGTGGATTTTTTTAAAGATTCATTTATTATTTGAATGGCAGAGTGACAGAGAGAGAAAGAGAGAGAGACAGACAGACAGACACGTTTCATCTGCTGGCTCACTACCCAAAATGGCCACAATGGTTGAGGCTGGGTCAAGCTGAAACCAGGAGCCTGGAAATCCTTGTGGGTCTTCCACATGGGTGCAGGGGCCCAAGCACATGGGCCATTTTATGCTGCATTCCCAGGTGCATTAGCAGGGAGCTTGATTGGAAGTGGAGCAGCCAGGACACAGACCAGTGCTCTAACACAGGATGCTGGCTTTGCAAGAGCCACAGTGCCGGCCTGCATCGTTAGTGTTCTGAGCCAGTGTGTGGAGAGCATGTACGGGCAACTCTGAGAACTGCTTTTTTTTTTTTTTTTTTTTTTTTGACAGGCAGAGTGGACAGTGAGAACCATTGGTTCATCCCCTAATGGCCGCTGCGGCCAGCATACCGCGCTGATCCGAAGCCAGGAGCCAGGTGCTTCTCCTGGTCTCCCATGCAGGTGCAGGGCCCAAGGACTTGGGCCATCCTCCACTGCACTCCCGGGCCTCAGCAGAGAGCTGGCGTGGAAGAGGGGCAACCGGGACAGAATCCGGCGCCCCGACCAGGACTAGAACCCCATGTGCCGGCGCCACAGGCGGAGGATTAGCCTATTGAGCCGCGGCGCCGGCCAAGTCAGCAACTCCGAGAACTGCTCTTCTAATCCCATCTGTCGATGCACAGGAGACGATCTTAAATGGTGTATGTGGCTTTTCCACTCTCCAGGACTGCACTTCAACTCCTAACCAAGGACTTCTTAAAACGTTCCCTGACAAAATACAGAGCATTGTCATTAACTTCTTCCTTGCTTTCTCAAAACAGCACTTGAAAATTTCACTTGTTCCTTTCCCAGAAGAGTAGTTAGTTATCACCCATGTGACAAGGGACAAGAATTCTTCAAGGGATGAGGCCATTTCAAAAGACAGGGCAAGTGCCATAATAATTACCCACTTCAAGTAGGAATTTCTTTCCCTGCTCACAGATAACATTGCTCCTTTTAAGGACAGCGTTGACACTTAAAGCAGTAGGGTTTTAAAAAATTTTTTTTGGTCAATGTTTTTTTTAATGCGTTCAAGTTCCTTTAAGCAAGGCAGTACTTCAAAAGTGCTATCTACTCTCTTTCCAATTTGCATAATCCTATTGTTAAAGAGATGCTGAAAGCCAGCAACAAGAAATTAGTAGACTTTGCTCATTGCATGATTTCAAACATCGACTGTATTTGTAGAAGGAGCCAGCGAGAATGCTGGAGAACCCACGAAGAATGAATGAGGGCGAGAAGACACCAGAACAGACTGGAAAAGCCAACGTGCAGGCTCCTTTCTCCCTTCTCCCAGGAGGGGTCACACAGCGCTCTGCCCAGGGAAACCCAGTGGTGTCTCTGCCCAAGGGTTAAAAACTTTTAATTAAACTTTTTATTTTAGATTTATGGAAAAAGGTCAAAGATAGTAAAGTCCCCACATATCAATTTTCCTATAATTAATATTTTATTTGAAATACGGCATGTTTATCATGAATCAATATCTATATGTTATTAACTCAAGCCCATACTTCAAATTTTTGTAGTTTTTCTTTTTTTTTTTTTTTGAAGATTTATTTATTTTATTTGAAAGTCAGAGTTACACAGAGAGAAGAGAGGAGAGGCAGAGAGAGAGAGAGAGGTCTTCCATCCGATGGTTCACTCCGCAATTGGCCGCAACGGCCAGAGCTGCGCTGATCCGAAGCCAGGAGCCAGGAGCTTCCCTGGGTCTCCCACGTGTGTGCAGGGGCCCAAGGACCTGGGCCATCTTCTACTGCTTTCCCAGGCCATAGCAGTGAGCTGGACCGGAAGAGGAGCAGCCGGGACTGGAACCAACGCCCATATGGGATGCTGGTGCTTCAGGCCAGGGCGTTAACCTGCTGCGCCACAGCGCTGGCCCCATGTAGTTTTTTCTTACCTAGTCTCTTTTTTTCTGTTTCAGAATTCCCATACTGAACACCACATTACAACTGATTGTCTTATCTCTTTAGGCTCATCGTGACTATGGCAATGTCTCCCTCTTTCAAACTGTGTTGTTGTGTGTTGATCTGAAGTTGTTTCCAGCTAATGGTGGTTACTTGTTCCTAATTTGGAACTTTGGTTAAAGAACGATTTTCCCCCATCTTAAATATGAAAAATAAGCACTTTCACTTCTTAATCTTTTTTTTTTTTTTGTCTTCCCTCAGCCAAAGCTGCAGGAGAGTGGGGTCTCCAGGAATTGCCCAGCTGTTCCTTAGTGGGTAGGACCTTCAGTTTAGTGTTGCCACGTAAGCACCAAGGACTGCCAACGGAAGAGTTCTAATTGCGGAAATCTTATAAACTGTTGGAAAACACAGACGATAAGACATTTAGGGGAGTCTTACACAGTCAGTGTAGGATGCAGGACAAAATCATTAAACACAAAAAAGAGTTCACAGAAAAATGCATCTTATGAAAAAGTTACGCATGGATTTCAAACTGGTTTGCACCCAAACAGATTCATACTAGTTTGTTTTAACATGCCTGAATAGGACCTGGCTGTAGGCACTAAGAAGTTTCAGACATCAGTTTGGTCCACGGCCGTAGCACCTGTACACCCTCGGCCTCCTCTGAGCTCGGAGGGCATCAGCTTGAAAACAGCCCCAATGAGAGCAACTTGGTCCAGTGCCGCGGCTCACTAGGCTAATCCTCCACCTGCGGCGCCGGCACCCCGGGTTCTAGCCCCGGTCGGGGCGCCGGATTCTGTCCAGGTTGTTCCACTTCCAGTCCAGCTCTCTGCTGTGGCCCAGGAGTGCAGTGGAGGATGGCCCAGGTCCTTGGGCCCTGCACCCACACGGGAGACCAGGAGGAAGCACCTGGCTCCTGGCTTCGGATCGGCTCAGTGTGCTGGCCGTAGCAGCCATTTGGGGGGTGAACCAACAGAAGGAAGACCTTTCTCTCTGTCTCTCTCTCTCTCACTGTCTAACTCTGCCTGTCAAAAAAACCCAAAAAACAAAAAAAAAAAAAAAAAAAAAAAAGAGGGAGAGAGCAACTTGAATTCTGCTAAAACTGAAGCGCAAACACACATCAAATGGACGGTGGCGTTTGAGTGAAATGGTGAAATCATTGATGCCTTACCAAAAGTTTATGGGGTCAATGCCCCAAAGAAATCAGCGGTTTACAAATAGATTAGCTTGTTTTAAGCAGCCACCTGCAGTGCCAGCATGCCATGTGGGCGCCAGTTGGAGTCCCAGCTGCTCCTCTTCCAATCCGGTTCTCTGTTGTGGCCTGGGAAAGCAGTAGAAGATGGCCCAGGTCCTTGGGCCCCTGCATCCACGTGGGAGACCTGGAAGAATCTCCTGGCTTCTGGCTTCGGATCAGCACAACTCCAGCCATTGTGGTCATCTGGGGAGTGAACCAACAGATGGGAGACCTCTCTCTGCCTCTCCTTCTCTCTCTGTGTAACTCTTTCAAATAAATAAATACATCTTTAAAAAAGAAAAAGAAAAAGATGGGACATGTCACATTAAAAAAGACCGCAACAGCAGACAATCTACATCAATTTCAGAGGAAAAAAATTTAACTGTTTGTAGCCTAATTTCAGAGGACTGAAGAAACAATAGCCAACATCACAGTCATCTCAATTGGTTCCGCTCACACAATTCTATTGATTTACGTATTTGCTTAAGAGTCAGAGGGACAGAAAGAGAGAGAAATCTCCCATCTACTGGTTCACTCTCCAAGTGCCCACAACAGCCAGGCCAGGGCCTTCTTGGCGCCACTGGGCTTTTCGTATTTTCTGTTCCTGGATGTTTTACAATATTTCACCTCAAACATGCTTCCTGCTCCCCTCACCCATAGGCACATCTTTCCAGTGAGGCCGGGCGAGGGGACGTGACCCACCCGCTATCCCGGGCTGGGAGGATCCACAGCCCAGCCCTGGGGTCCCACAGGAAGCTGGGATTCATGGCCACAAGGCAGAGGGCCACCAGCTTGGCTCCAGCCCCAGTCTCTGACCTCTACCCTCTGACGTTGGCCAGGTGGCTTCTCCTCCCTGGGCCCCCAGGTGCTGCCTGTGCCGTGAGGGCCCTTGGGAGGCTCTGAGGCTCAACGTGCGGATCATCCAGGGAGGGGGCTTCACAGTGCCCTCGTCCCCACCCCCCAAGACAAGGCCAAGACCCTACTGCTTCCTCTGAGCATTTTATATTTCGACGATTACTTACATAGGCCGCACGGAGAAGAGCGAGCCGGAAGTACTGGTTCCCTGCGGCAGAGGAGGCCGAGGAGACGGAGGGGCTGGATGCCGGCAGGGGGCGCTGTGGGGCTGACAATCTGCAGGCCATCCTGGAGGAGGCGGGCACAACGCCCTGTTCCTTGGGCAAATGGGAGGGAGCCGCCGGCTCGCAGACGCCCCCCCAGGGGAGACGGCCTGGAGCAGCGCCCATGCCTGACATCCGACCCCGTTCTCCAAGGGCCCCAGGTTGTAGCCAAGTCTCAGAAGAGCAGTGCTCCTGGTCCCCTGGAGTCAGTTTGTCATCTGTGTGTCTTTTTTTTTTTTTTTTTTTTTTGAGAAAGCATCTGTTAAAATATTTTGCCCGTTTAAACATTCAGGTTTTTTGTCTTGTTATTGAATTGTTAGGAGTCCTTTATATATTTTTCGCATATGCCCTTCGTTGACATATTTTTTGCAATTATTTTCTCTCCCTTTGTAATTTTTCAAAAATTTATTTTTATTATTATTATTGGTGCGCTGTATCTAAGAAATGTTCTCCTACTTTTCTGGATTCTAGAAATTTTACAGTTTCACTGTTTCATTTATTTTTTGTTTGAAAGAGTGACAGGAAGTGCTCCAGGGTACTGGTTCATTCCCCCAAATGCCTATGAAAGATGACACTGGGCCAGGCCAAAGACAGGAGCTTGGAACTCAAGCCAGGTCTCCCACATGGGTGGCAGGGACCCAAGGACTTGAGCCATCACCTGCTGCCTTCCAGGGTGCACATTAGCAGGAAGCTGGATTCAGGAGACAGAGTTAGGACCTGAACCCAGGCCCCCCAATAAGGGATCAGGTGTTCCAAGTGGCACATTAACTGTTGGGCCAAACACCTGCCTCATCCTTACATTTAGGCCTATGGTCTATTTTTAAGTAATTTCTGCTGTGGTATGAGATAGAAGTGGAGATTTGTTTTATCCCACACAGACATCCATTTGTTCCAGCACCACTTGTGGAAGATTCTCCTTGCCTCATGGAATTACTCTGGAAAATTTGTAGAAAATCAGTCTACCCCATACAGTTGTATTGATTCTCTTGTATATTTCTTTGAATGTTTATCTGTATCTGGTGCCACAGTCTTTTTTTTTTTTTTTTTAATTACATGAGATACTCGATTCTCTTATTATAAAATAGACTTTGTGTTGGATGATTTTTTTTTAGAAGTTCTATTTGAAAGGCAGACTTACAGACAGGCAGAAGGAGAGAGAGAGGTCTTCCATCTGCTGGTTCACTCCCCAAATGGCTGCTACAGCTGGAGCTGGGCTGATCTGAAGCCAGGTGCCAGGAGCTTCTTCTAGGTCTCCCATGAAGGTGCAGGGTCTTTGGGCCATCTTGTACTGCTTTCCCAAGCCATAGCAAAGAGCTGATTCTGAACATATTACCCCACTTCCTACAGCTCACATACAATTTCCCTGTGAAACCACCTGGGCCCAGTGCATTTTTGGAGAGTGAGGGTTGCTCTTGTAATTTCCTAGAAGAATATCCTTGTCATCCACATTTTCAAGTATATTTGATTCATGTCGAATGAACTAATTGAATTAATTTATTTTTTTCTTTTTGTTTTCTTATTTTTAGTATTTGTACTCTTCTCTGCTTGATTATTTTTCAAAGAATTGCATCATATTCTTAGAATTATATCTATGAAGTACATAAAATCTGTTTTTTATATAAAAAGAATCTACTGTTTTAAATTTAACTTTCAAAGAACCAGCTCTTACATTAATTCTACCATTTCCTGTTTTATCTAATGACTTTTCATTTTCAACTTTATTAATAAATTCCTTCAGTATGCTTTTCAGATTTTTGGAGCTGAATGAATAATTAGGTAACTTTAATTATATGACAAATGAATTTTGGGCTATGTTACTCTGAGAAGAGCTTTAGCTGATTCTCAGAGGTTGTGATAGCTGATGCTTCTATTATTTTCTGAGTATTCTGCAATTTTAGTGTTTATTTTCTCTAGGTGGTCACCACCTTTTTCATCTCCTAATTTTTAATTTTGTCAATTATATTCAGACAAGATTGTCTGCAAATTTTTCAATCTACTACTTCTACTTGGAGGGATTTATTCTCTGGTCTCTTTTTGGTATGAGTAATTGTTGATTTTATGTTTTCAAGAGCCTTTGAACAAATAGTCTTTTTGAATCAGTAGGGTATAACATGTTAAAATCTACCAATCCTTAAATTTTTTTTTGTAACCAATTCTTAAATTTAAAAGCTGAGAAGGTGTTTTTGCATTTAGTGAGAATACACTCGGTTTTTGCATTATAGGTCTTTGGAAATCATGAAGGCATTGTCTGTCCCTCACCGGGTTCTCCCTTTTGTTTCTCTTCCCTTTTATCTACTGTGTATCTGATATCATCATTCAGTCATTATTTCTGGGCCCTTCACTTAACAGGCAAGTGTTGAATGCAATAGTCTAGAGTTCTTCCTTTATAAAGGAGAGAAACACATGAAACTCATTAAATTCACAAGGCTTCCTGCCCCTTTTTGTGAGCTAATGGACTTGCACACATACCAGAAAAAAACAAACTATGCAGGAGTTTGGTCTCTGTGAGGGTTGTAATAGGATAATAACTTTAACAGTCTGAGGCTGTCCGGTAGGGCTGAGGGCATGTGGGCCCCTCACATATAGGTAGAATGTCCTTCACAAGGAAGCCGTCAGCTGTGGCTGGAAAGCCTGTCTCCAGACCGGCTCGCATCCCTCCTACTAATAGCTTCTCCTCCCCCCCCACCTTTTTTTCTTTTTGACAGGCAGAGATAGACAGTGAGAGAGACAGACAGAGAGAAAGATCTTCCCTCCGTTGGCCCACCCTCCAAATGGCCGCTACAGCCAGTGCGCTGCGTGGATCTGAAGCCAGGAGCCAGGTGCCCCCTCCAGGTCTCCCATGCGGGTGCATGGCCCAAGGACTTGGGCCACAGCAGAGAGCTGGACTGGAAGAGGAGCAACCGGGACTGAATCCGGCGCCCCAACCGGGACTAGAACCTGGGGTACCGACGCCGCAGGCGGAGGACCAGGCCAGTGAGCCGCGGCGCTGGCCTACTAATAGCTTCTTGTGCAGCATGTGTGACCTTGTGGCCTTTGAATCACACCTTCCAGGTGGCTGCAATCTCACCCAGAGCTGGCAGGGGAGGGGCTGAGCCCCTGCATGATCCCCAAGCCAGTCAACATACATGTGTGAAACCCCCTGTCCAATTATTAGGTAGGAAGTCAGATATGAGCTTATGTGTGTGTAACAAAGGCCTAAAGAGAAGACGTCTATGTCCAGCATATGCATCTCAAAGTCATCCCAATAACCTTACCTACATCCTGCCCTGCCCCACCTACCCGATAACCTGCCAGGTGGGGGTCCCCGCCCCTTCTGCCTGATAATCTTCCAGGTGCAGCCCAGTATCTGCATTTCCAATATGCATCCTGCCCTGCCCCTTCTACCATCCTTCCTCTAAGGCTCCTCTAAGGTGGGGCAATACCAGCCAGGCTTCCCCCTGGCTGATAACTTTAGGGAGAAAACTCAGGAAGGAATTTTTCGTATTTACATCCAAAAACTCCTTTGTTCCAGGAGGAGAAGAGGCAGGAAGGCAAGACCCATCCCCTTAAAAAAACGCCGGCCTCAACCGGACTGGGCACCCAGTCCTCTGCCTCTCTCCTGAGCCGCCCACCTGGCCTGGCCAGGTGTACTCTCTGTATTCAACCATGTAACCTCGCTCTCCCCCAGTCTGAGTGACTGGGCTCTCTCTCTCATTTTCTGTCTGGAGGGGTGCCCATCTGTTCTTACGGATGTCCCTACCCTAATAAACCTTGCTATTTTGCTTTCCACTACTCTCTGTCTTATGCCAGAATTCTCTCTTGTGTGAAGACAAGGACCCTGCCATTCACAGATAACACAATGGGCACCCCAACAGGATAACCCAATGAAGAGACAGTAATGCCTTAAAAACCCAGGGCACTTCCTCAAAGCCAGCGTCCCGCTGAGGCATCTCCTCTTGGACAAGATGCTCTTTCTATCGCTTGTGTGTAGGTGCTGGAAAGCAAGGAAGGCTGAGGGGGAGGCTGGCGACAGTGACTGCCTCTGAGGGCCAAGGCAGAGGGAAAGAGGACTTCCTCTTTGACTTCACATTCCTCCTAACTCCTGGATATTTACATGACACTCTACAAATGCAATTTTTTTGACAGGCAGAGTGGACAGTGAGAGAGAGAGACAGAGAGAAAGGTCTTCCTTTACCGTTGGTTCACCCTCCAATGGCTGCTGCAACTGGCACGCTGCGCTGATCCGAAGCCAGGAGCCAGGTGCTTCTCCTGGTCTCTCATGCGGGTGCTGGACCCAAGCACTTGGGCCATCCTCCACTGCCCTCCCCGGCCACAGCAGAGAGCTGGACTGGAAGAGGAGCGACTGGGACAGAATCCGGCGCCCCAACTGGGACCAGAACCCAGGGTGCAGGTGCCGCAGGCAGAGGATTAGCCTATTGAGCCACAGCATGGGCCAAATGCAATTTTTTTAATAGCCCTCCACAGGGGCGGCTGACCGTGGCCCGACCCTGTGGCCCACGGGTAGCAAGCACGGTGTCTCCCTTTCTCTGCTCTGCCAGTCTCCACATTCCTGTTCTCCCACTCACGTTCAGGGCAGCTGCGGTGCACCGCTCCTTTCCAGCTGTCTTTGGCGCCCCAAAGTCGCCCAGCCTGAGTGACGGCAGCAGGCAACGTCGCTACCCACCCAGACATTTTCTCCTAACAGAATTGATCTGCCCTTGTCCCCTTCTTTGAAATTCCTTTTTCTCAAGGGAAAATGGATAGTCATTTGTGACAAAAGCTACCTTGCAGCTTCTCAGGCAGTTATCCTAATCTGTGAATAGTTTTTGAAACACACACGTGAAAATGAGATGGACGATGCATCGTCACCGTTAGAAACTATCCGTGATCCCACCCAGAGTGAGGGCACTTTTTTTTGTGGTTTCTGCCTCCCCTTCCTGGGGAGCTGGGGGGCCAGCGAGGCGGGCGGAGTGTGAAGCACGGGGCCAGGGGCCCTGGCCGTTCTCCTGGGTCTCCCGGGCTGCTGTGTGCAGTAGCCCTGAGGACATCTAGGCGGACTGAGGTATTTGCAGGTAAGGAGGCGCTGACACGCCACAGCACAGGTGCGCAGGTCTCACGACACAAGGAGATTCCTTCCGGCTCAGGCCTATGGGGCTGTGCCCTGCACAGCTGCTCGGCCTGACAGCTTTTTCCTGTGTGGGTGCAGCGGTCCAGTGTCAGCTCCCTCGATTTCCCCCGTCAGCCCTCTGGCTTTCTTCGCGCTGGGGGCTTTCTGAGCAGCAGACTAGCTCTCACATCATCACCCAGGTGGGGTTCCCGGAACATAGAAGGTCCAGGCCCAGTGCACCTTTTCCTCTCGATGCATCCTTGTTTGCTTTGGAGCTCTGGATCTGCTTGTACCTTGCTTCCTAAGAGACCTGTGTTTATTTTAGAGCTGTTAGGGGGACTTCAGAGAGCCGGGGGCTAAGCCCCTCATTTTCCAGATGAGGGCCTTAGGGGTCAGGGAGGAGGAGGGTCTTGCTCACTGCCAGACAGCCGAGGACAACAGAGCACTGGCAACAGCCCTGCGGCAGCCAGCTTCAGCTCCCAAGCCAGCAGACCATCTTGTTAGGTAGGAAGTCAGAAATGAGCTATGTGTGTGTGACAAAGGCCTAAGGCATTGACATCCACATCCAGCATCAATACCTCAAAGTCATCCACGTCCAGCATCAGATCAGTATCTCAAAGTCATCCTGATAACCTTCCAGGTGCAGCCCAGTATCTGCACTTCAAACGCCCTGCCCTTTCTATCTGATAACCATCCTTCCTCTAACCAGGACGAGACACTGGCCTGTCTGGTATCTTCAGAGAGGGGAAACTCAGAAAGGAATTTTTCGTATTTACGTCCAAAAAGTCCTTTGTTCCAGGAGGAGAAGAGGCAGGAAGACAAGACCCCATCCCCTTAAAAAAAAAACCCCGGCCTTAACTGGACTGGGCGCTCAGCCCTCTGCCTCTCTGCTGAGCCGCCCGCCTGGCCTGGCCAGGTGTACTCTCTCCACTCAGCCATGTAACCTCGCTCTCCCCTAGTCTGAGCCACTGGGCTCTCTCTCTCAGGTTCTGTCTGGAGAGGTGCCCATCCGTTCTTACAGATGTCCCTACCCTAATAAACCTTGCTATTTTGCTTTCCACTTACTCTTTGTCTCATGCCTGAATTCTTTCTTGCGCAAAGACAAGAACCCCTGCTTCTCCAGTAACAATCTCACACCAGAGAATACAGCTCTCAAATTTCCTAAAAGTTCCAGTGTCAAAGGTCCTAACCCACTATCAGACCACACACTTCAATTTTCTAGAACCCTTAGACCTACCTCACGAGGGGGATTCCCGACAAGGAAACCACAGGCTTAACTCTCAGGTTGCAGTTCTCCTGTGGAGAGTCTTTCTGAGAGACACCTATGAACCATCTCCCCAGAAAACTCCCCTTTCCACAAACGCTTTTGTGTGCAATTGTGAGGGTTTGACAGAGCGCTGAAAGCTTCCCAGTGCCTGCAAAGATTCAGAACCCCAGACGGCAAAACAGAACTGCTTCAGGTACCAACGGGGCACTCCCCCTCGCCGCTTAGCCTTGGTCTGGGGACTGCAGCGGCCACGCAGGCAGTGCATTGGCAGTGGTATAGACCAAGCTTTTACCACACCAGAAGCTCACCTCCTCTCTGAAGTACTTCAACTTCAGGCGCAAACGGGAGAATCCAGAGGGCCAGCCCTGACTCCAGGAGGCGGGGAAGCTGGACAACACAGAAAGCCCAAGGCTCCCGCAAGACACTGAGCCCAACGAAGTGGCTCAGCTCACTCAGAAGGCTCCGCTGCGGTATCCCAGCCCCTCGTCGCCAAGCCCACTGTGCTTACCGTGACTGCCTTCAGAAAGGATGCTCTCAAATGTCATCCTGATGAGGTCCAGTGGGACCCTTTATGCAAAACTGCAGCCCCACCCCCCAACTCTGTCCCCTCCCTATCTCACCTCCTGGCTTCATTTTGCTCTACAGCAATTGCCAAAGTCTAGCCCTGGGGAATGCAAGCTTTCTCTCTTTAGGCTCCAGGCAGCGCACGCTTTAGGCTTTGTGAACCAGAGTATTCTCCGTCCATCTACTGAACTCTGCTGCCCCAGTTCCAAAACAGCTTTAGGGGGTGGGCATGCTGGGGGGTTGAAAAAAGTAGAAATGTCAGTATTGGTAGGAGAGGATGGCAGGGCCACAGCCGGTGAGGGCTGTGCAGGTGCAAGCTGGGCGTGCTCAGGTTGTGAGTACCACGATTCCAAGAGGAGTCACAGAAGGGCCTTTTATCCTCAGACAACTGTGGGGTCTGCGGTAGCACTCTGAGTTTTGCCCACGAGGAAAGAGATAAGAAAGCCCTGGAGACGATTTTTTTACTTCGCTGGGAAGCAGCAGACCCAGAATGGAGAGAGACTTTTGTCACAGTCGTACCCTGGGTTAACAACTCTACCCTCGTGATGAGAACAATGGAATTCCAACTCTTCAAATTCCCATCGCTTTAGAGTCTCATCTTAAAAAAAAAAAAAGTCTTGGAGAGCACTACCAGGAAGGCTCTCATGAAATAACCCAAATCTTTACCCGCGCTCCGAGTTCTCTAAGACCGCTGGGGCTCAGGCTGAATGCTAACCGTCACCAGGGCAAAGCCTGCCAAGGCTAAGGACTTCAGAACCGTCCTCACAACTGCACTTTCCCAAGAGTTAGCCACCAGCAACGCTGCCTGACTTGGCACCCTTACAGCTTTAGTGCTTCAGTTCCAAGAACTGTTTTTGTTTCTAAAGGAACCCCCAGGACAAAGGAGGGATGGTATTAAAAAAGCAAGCAGGACACAGAACACCTGCCAAAAGCTGAGATAACAGTGCCAAAAAGAGAGTTAGGGGAGCAAGAAAACACAGAGTTTTACCTATTTTACAGAGGAAAAAGGTTTTCACGTGGGGCAGTAGGACTACGTGGCAGGGCCGTCTATTGGTTGAAGAGCTCAGCACGGGTTCCAGCGACCCCTTCTTTCTATGATACTTCTAATCAACCCCAAGCAAGCACAAGAAATTAAAACCGTCCAGGTATCACTCCTTAGAATCACAGGACCCAGCACCTTGGAGAGACCAAATCCGGGAAGCACTTGTCTCTGATAACTGAATGCGGGCTGCTCTGGCTTTTTGCCAGAGGAAAGCTGAGTGGTTTTCTTTTTTTTTAGGGAGAGATGAGCAGAACCAAAACACTGCGGAGCACTTGCTGTTAGAGAGTGCGAGACATGGAGGACAGCTCTTTGAAGGTGGTTGGGAGATCAAACACAAAAGCATCCTTACTGCACAAGGAGACCCCGGGCAGCCCCCGAACACAGGTGCTGTGCCAACCTGCAGATGCCCCTCGCTGCGGAGGGGCAGCAGGTTCCACGGCGGGGAAGATGAGGGCCCCAGTGACCTGCCCGTGTCAGGGACTCGGACGTGATACCACCTCCCCCAATCCCAAGACGGGAGACATTGCACTTCCGGCAGTGTTTCTCGGCACTGAGCTCTCTTAAGAGCAACAGTTCGGACCAAGAGGACTCAGAGAGGGTGGGGGAACTTGAGGGTGATGTGTACAGGGAGGTAGCTGGCAGAGAGGAGCTGAGGATTGCCAGCATCTGTGCAGCAGTGCCACGTGTGCCACATCCCACCTGCTTCCAGGCAGACCACAGCCGCCGGGGCTCATCACTCAAGACCCGGTGCCAGTCACACATATCCAAGGCAGCTGCCAGCCGCATCCTCACAATGACCTTTAGTGCATTACAACCAAGGCCGACACTCCCGCCCCCACCATGCCCCTGGTGCCATGACACTCCCCGAGATCTAAGAACTGGATGGTACTCAAGCACCACCCCGTACTCTGCCCTCCCCATTTGAACATTCAATTAAGTTGCAGCCCAGACATCACTCCCTATGCCCCCAGATCACATTGAAGAGTGAGGCCAAACCCTATTGACGGTGGCTCTCTCTTGAAAGCTTGCCCACAATCTGTGTCTCTTCCTTGACCCCCTGCAACAAGGGTCTTATCCACTTTAGTAATCTGGTCTCTTCCCTGAGGAGGGCTATGAGTGGGTTTTGATCTGGGAGTGTGGCTCCAGGCACCCGAAAGAGAGAGAGAGAGAGAGAGAGAGAGAGAGCGAGCTGTGAAGAACAAGGCCCACCGGCATGAGGGGAGGGGAGGCTCAAAGCTCCAAACCTCCCAAGCAGATCTGAAGGCCTGGGGCAGACCCTTAGACACACCTGCTACAGGGAGCACAGTGCAGCTTCAAGCCTGCTGGATGAGATCCCATGACCCATTTCTAAGTCTTATTGTTTCATAAACAACACCATCAGCCTCCCCAGAGTCTGGAAGCAAAGTGCAGATTCCTGAGCATCCCCCACCAGGCTCCTGAGGGTCTGTGCACCTGCCCCCTAGGAAGAGCTCAGCTGTGGTGCAGGCACCTGTACTCTTCCCCTTAGCAAATGCTCCGACCTTTGAAAGCAGCCCCTTGGAGCCGGTCATCGTGCAGGTGCATGAGAGACTATCAAGAGAACGAGTACCTAGCAGGTGCCTGTTAGGGAGGCAAAAACCGTGCACAGGCAGCAGCTGGGAGACCCGGAAAAGGAGGTTTTGTGTTTCCCAGCAAAGTCTCGAGCAAATCATGGGACACAAAGATCCCAAACACCCAAGAAACACCTGCCCCCACCCCCGTGGAGCGCAGCAGGGTCCAGAGTAGAATGCGATGAAAGCGCAGAGTGTCCATTCCATGAGCCAATGCCTCCTGAGTGGGTAGCCCTTACCTTTCCCCCGAGCAAAGGGAAGGAGCGGGTCTGTAGGAGCTGACCGTGAACGCCAGCCTCTGACTTGGGCAGACTGCTGAGAGAGGCACACAGTGCTATGTGAACTGGAGACGGCTACTGGGGAATCAGAACTGGTGAGGAGTGAGGACGCCAGACCCCAGAGCAAGCATGGGTGAAGCTCCCAGAAAACCTTTTCACTGCTTCAAGCAAGCCAAAGGAGGAAAGTTCAAACCATCAACTGGATTGTAAAGTCAAGCTTTTATCTGCTCAAGGCTTTTCCTGGATTCTGACACCCAGTCCTTCCTACTTGTGGGTGTCAAAAATATCTAGTGAAATGATTCAGGGGTGGTGTTTGCTGCAGTTTGCATCCCCTCATTGTCTGAGGCCTGGGTTCGAGGCCTGGCTCCTCTGCTTCTGAGCCAGCATCATTGCTAATGCTTTCCCTGGCAGGCAGCAGCTGATGGCTCAAGTGCTTGGGCCTTTGTCACTCACATAGGAGACCTGGCTAGAGTTCAAGGCTCCTGGCGTTGGCCTGGCCCAGCCCTGACTGTTGCAGGCATTTGGGGAGGGAATCAGCACATGGGAGAGCTCCTTAGGTCTGCTTGCCTGTCAGTGTGTCTATGTTTCAAGTAAAATGAAAATAAAGTCAAAATCTAGTAACCAAAGCTTCTTTGTGCCCCAGTTTTTGTTACAATGTTCTTTCTAGGCTAAATACAATGTTCCCCACATACATTAGTTTGTTGGTTTTTTTCCCCCCTTAATGTTAAATTTTCCTTGATCCGTGAAAGTCTTTAAGCCTGGAACACAATTTCCTCGGCCGACTTTCAGTGCCATACTACAAAAAGGATCAGGGGCCTAGGGGACCCTGGTCCTTCTCTCCCACAACAGCATGGGCATCCCGCCCGCCCATCCTTTCTCTTCTGCCGCCGCCTGTGACAAATGGGTTTTGCGGGCCAGGGATTGGTTTGGAAACCTCTTTTGGCCCTTCGACCCAGTGCAGTCCCTTCCTTCCGCTGCCCCCTCCCCCGCTGCCACAGCGGCAGTACCAGTACCTTCGCTCCCCACTGCTCCCTCCCCTGCTCCTCCAGCCACAGTGCACACCTGGAGGCGCGCAGCTCCCTACCAACCGCTTTGTTCTCTTTTCACAGCAATGAGACGTTATGGGGACAGAGGCAAGAGGCAAAGGAGACGGAGGAGACACGCTGCCTCCCGGCCCGCAGCCTCTGGGTAGGACAAGGGACATCAAGACGCAGCCGAGGAAGCAGCACCTGGCCGACTGCCTCGGTGTACCAACTCGCTTCTCAAAAGCACCCCTGCCCCGGGCCCCTCTTCCTGGGGCCGGTCGCCAATCTCTGGGACTCAGACGCCCCACAAAGCTGGGCTCTGGCAGGAGGCCAACTCTGCTTACACCCACTACGTGCAGTTCCGGTCTAATCCATGAGGGGGCGTGGGAAACTCCAAAGCCCTCGTAATGTCTCCCGCGAGCCCCAGGTTTTCCTCGCGAGTGGCAAAGGCGAGGGTAATTTCCCACGCCCACCCCAAGGTTCACCCTAACACCATGTTCCCGAGCCTGTGTGAGAGCCTCCAAAAGGCAAGGGCTGTTGAACCACGGTCCATGTGTACACCCTTACGAGTTTGTGATGCCTGGGGTCTGTATGGTCTTCTTTCTCTCTTAGAATGTTTTCTATGACTTTGGCTTAAAATTGGTTCTCAGGGTTTTGTTTGTGTTTTTTTATTCACATATTGGTTTTCCAATATGTCTCTCCTCTGTGCCCCTGCATCCAAGTAGGACTAGAATGGCTACAAGAGAATGGAACAGCTCTGGGGATGGAGCCAGGTAGGGGGAAGGACCCAGGCCCTGCCCCTTGTCCCCGGCCTACATTTAGATACCGGGGAGAGGGCAGCAGACATTCTTGACCCCACCCCTGCATCATCCCTCCCCCTAGGAGTGTTGGCCCCCTGGAGCTCTCACTTTCAGCTAATTCCTACAGAACTTCAAGTCCTGCCCAGATCCTTGGATCATCCAGAAAGACAAAGCCAGGTCTCGTTTTGGGGGTGCACATCACGTGCCGCCCTCCTTTCCCTGCCGATGCACATACAGAGAACCCCCTCAAAGCCATCTCTGACTCAGAGATTTCTGAAGCGAGTCATTAGCCATTTCCTGGGATCGTTAGGGAAAAAAAAAAAGTCCAGCCGTGATCTCGGTTACTGCCTAATTCCTTGCTCAACAGCTTGGAGAAGCAACAACCAACCAACCAAACAAGCAGAACTTACCAAAGAAAACCCTGCACAAAAGCTGGGGCTGTGTTTCCCCTGCCTTGGTGGGCATGGCACGAACTGCTTCCGGCGGGCAGTGGGAGGGGGATCTGTGTCGGGCACAGGACAGAATGTGGATACCCTGGGCCCTGTAGTGGGGATCTCAGGAGATCAACAGCCTGAAACAGAAGCCAGAAGACCCCCAGCAAGTCTGACACAAGCCCTGGGGACTGCTCCTAATCCTTAGCGATGCCACGTGCTGCGCAGCAGGCAGCCTGACCCACAGCTGGACCCACAACCTGCATATCAAGCCAGTGATTCCAACAGAGGCACCCGTTATTACTCCTCTCCAAGGAAGGGCAAGTATGTCCATTCCAATAAACGCAGGCCACTTTCCTGATCCCAGGCCACCCTCCCCGGGGCACAGGGTACGAGGAGAAATGGCCAGCTGTGGCTTTCTCTCACTGGGGGGCTGGTTAGCTGGTCTCTGACCAGGAGAGCTTTGCCCAGATTTTCAGAGCTGGGAGAGAAGAATGCCAACCGTGCTGGGCACCTGCAGAGGAGGGGTGGGGAGCTCCATCCAAGTGGAAGGGGAAAGAGCGAATTCTTACAGAAATTGAGGTTGGTTCTGGGGGAAGACGGTCACCTTAGGCTCGGGATCTGGCACCGCATATCCCAAACCAGGCGTGCAAAACAGCACCAGTCTGTGTCTCAAAGATTTCAGACACGTGTCTGTTCCCTTTCTTCCCACAAAATGAACAATACGGAGACCCCCGAAGTCCATACAAAATGCCCTGTTGGCCTCTTCTTCACTCTCATGGGGGCAGCTGGCTGAGTGTCAGAATGAGGATGGGGGCCTCTTTCTTCTCGTGCGGTACACCCAGGGCCCGCTCGCAGCATGCCTGCTTTCCCGTTTTGCTGGCGGAGGAGATGACACCTGGAAAAATGCTTCAGCACCAACAAGAGAAATGGGACAACAGGGGAAAAAAAAAAAAAAAACACAACAGCCACGCTTCTCCGAAGTGCAAGAGAAAGAGACTCCTCTGTATGCAGAATCCAAAGGGACTGACAACAGGAGAGGCTGGCGTGTCCCCAAAACGGGCAGAATAAGAAGCCATCTGAGGGGTGGGCATTTGGCTCCCCCGCTTCCGATCCAGCTTCCCGCTGATGCGTATCCCTGGAGGCAGTAAGTGATGGCTCAAGTACTTGGGTCCTTGCCACGCACGTGGGAGACCCGGATGGAGTCCCAGGCTCTTGGCTTTGGCCTGGCTGAGCCCTGGACGTGGCAGGGATTTGAGGAGTGAACCAGGGATGGAAGATCTCTGTCTTTCAAATAAAATGAAAACAATAATGTACAAAAAGAGCCCAAGGGCAAGAGTGGTTTTTGAGTCCAGAAGAGAGAAGGAAAAAATTGAAGGACAGCAGATATGGTAGGAGGAGCGCCCAGAAGGTGGGCCGGACCTCCCATGGGCCTTGCCTCTCTAAAGCGACTCCTGAGAACAACCTGGTGGGGACCAAGGTCCTTGCCAGCTGCTTCTAGACCTGCTGGGGTCCCTCCTGCTTTCCCTCTGAACTTACGCATCTGCCCGTGTCTTCTGGTCACGGTCCTTTCCCACACCTCTCGTCTTTGCTCGGCCCTCCCTCTCTTCTCTCTTTCCCTTGCCCATTTAAGGGCTTTCTTTCCATCCCTCAAGCTGTGCCACGACCTGCACCTATGAGGATAAAGGTCAGCCGACAAGAAGGAAGGGGTTTGCTTATAAATTCCCCCCTTTGCTTGCAATTTTGTTTGATCAAAAAGTGGTGATTGGCATGTAGCTCTGGCACATCTTCACAGGGCCCAGGGCCCAGGGCACAGGGCAATCAACACTTCAGCGCCTGCACCCGACTGTGTCCAACTGGGTGACCACATCAGCCATCTTCTAGGCTCGCAGCTGGCCTGCTCTCTAGACAGCACATGGTAGTGCTTTATCATCGTGATCTGCAGGTGCCCCACTAGCCCATGAAATGCCGGAACCTACGACTTCTAACTAAGTGCCTGTTGGTAGCCTTTATCCAACCTCCCACTCTTCCCCCTCCTCCCTTCCTTCCCAGTCTCTGGTAATCACTATTCCCTTTCCAGTTCAATTGTTTTGAAATCTTCCACAAATGAGGGAGGACACGTGGTATGTGTCTTTCTGTGTAGGGTTATTTGACATGTGGCCGTCATTTCCATCCCTGTTGCTGCAAATGACAGATTTTCATTCTTTTTCATGGCCGAATAATATTTCATTGTGTATATGTACACCACATTTTCTTTATCCACTCATCCATGTATGAACACCTAGCTTTGCTTTCCCGTCTTGGCTGTTAGGAACAGTGCTGCAAAGAGCATGGAAGTGCAAACAATCTCATCTGTGTGCTGATTTCACTTCCTTTGGCTACATACACAGAAACGGGACAACTGGACTATATTATAGGGTAAATATATTTGTCATTCTTTTTTTTTTTTTTTTTGACAGGCAGAGTGGACAGAGAGAGAGACAGACAGAGAGAAAGGTCTTCCTTTGCCATTGGTTCACCCTCCAATGGCCGCCACGGCCGGCGCGCTGCGGCCGGCGCACCGTGCTGATCCGATGGCAGGAGCCAGGAGCCAGGTGCTTTTCCTGGTCTCCCATGGGGTGCAGGGCCCAAGCACCTGGGCCATCCTCCACTGCACTCCCGGGCCACAGCAGAGAGCTGGCCTGGAAGAGGGGCAACCGGGACAGAATCCGGTGCCCCGACCGGGACTAGAACCCGGTGTGCCGGCGCCGCTAGGCGGAGGATTAGCCTAGTGAGCCGCGGCGCCGGCCTTTGTCATTCTTTTGAGGAGCTTCTATACTGTTCTCCATAAGGGCTGACTTAATCTGCGTTTCCATCATTAGAGTAATAGGGTTCCCCATCCTCCACATCCTTGCCTCCATTCCTTAGTTTTTGTCCTGGGACAGATCCTCCCTCACTGTGGTTTGGATTTGCATTTTCCCAAAGGCTGGGATCATGAACCTGTTCCCATCTGTCCGCTGGCTGTTACGGGTACCTCAGGACTCACACCAGTGTTTATGCTCTGATGTCTCCATACTAATGGTTGGTGGATGAGGGTAGTTTGGAGGTGGCCCGGGGGGGAGGTCTATGGGGGCGGACTCTCAGAGGGTGCTTCTCATGAGACAGCTGATTGTTGTTTGAGTCCAAGTCCTGCCTAGGTTTTCCTTCTGCTTCCCAGCTTGCCATGTGCTCACGTGTCCCCACCTGCCATTGCTGAGGGCTGGGCAGGGAGTCCATCAGGGAGTGGAAGAGCTGGGAGGTGTCCCACAGACCCACCTTCCCAGGACATACCCGAGGCTCCCCCAGTGTGAAGATGGCTCCCAACTCCACCCAATTTGTACCTTCAGTTAGGATAGCACCACCCCCTAACCAATAAAGGGGCCCATTGAACTGGGGGTGTCTCTCTCCCACCCTCTTCCTCCGGGGAAGAGTCTCCCCCTCATGGCGAGCGTGTCCGGTGTGCGGCGGCCTGCACTCACTTCTGAAGGCGCACTCTGCCTCCCTGCGTATGTGCTCCTCCGGTCCTCGCGCCTTACCTGGGTCTCTGAATGCTTATCTTGCCTACAGCAAGCAACAGCTGGGGACCAGATCCCGCACCGTCACCGGCCTCCACTGATGCTGTGCTTGGGGGCCACCTCGGCCTCAGCTGCAGCCTCCAAACTCTGAGCCGAAATAAGCCTTTTCTTTCCCCAAAAGCTCCTCTCGGGTGCTTTAGTTCAAATAATGGGAAGTCAACTGCAATACAGAACCCCTGAGCAGTAGGGGGCATTAGCGTCAACTGCACCTGAAGATGGGGCCGAGTCTTCGGAACTGCCTTCCTGGGAAAGGCAGGAGGCATTGGTCCAGGCGGTGAGCCGAGCCCAGGGAAGGGGTGGGGGGTGGGGGTACTCAGTAGACCAGCATGCGGGTGGAAATGGAGACAGTGCAGGCCATGCTTGGGAGCTGTCAGACGGAGATGAGGGGCCCCTGGGGAAGGGACTAGGAGCAGCCTTGTGGCCGGCGTTGTGACCCAGAGGGCTGACTTGCCTCTTGTGGCGCCAGCATCTCATATCAGAGTTCCAGTTTGAGTTCTGGTTGCTCCATTTTTGACCCAGCTCCCTGCCTGGGAAAGCAGTGGAAGATGGCCCAAGTATTTGGGAATCTGCCACCCATGTGGGAGACCTGGATGGAGTTCCTGACTCCTGGCTTTGGCTAGCCCCAGCCCCAGCTCTTGAGGCCATTTAGGGAGTGGACCAATAGATGGAAGCTTTCTCTCCACCTCTCCCTCTCTGTCACCCTGCCTTTCAAATAAATAAATCCTAAAAAAAAAAATAAGGGGGGGGGGAGGCGGTGAGCCATTGCTGTGGCATAGCGAGTAAAGCCACCACCTGCAGTGCCGGCATCCCATATGGGTGCCAGTTCATAGACCGGCTGCTCCATTTCCCATCCAGCTCCCAGCTAACGGCCTGGAAAGGCAGCAGAGGAAGGCCCAGGTGCTTGGGCCCCTGCCACCCATGTGGGAGACCTGGGTGGAACTCCTGGCTCCTGGCTTCAGCCTGGCCCAGCTCCGGCTGTTGCAGCCATCTGGGGAGTGAACCAACGGATGGAAGACCTCTCTCTGTCTTTCCTTCTCGTTGTAGCTCTGAATTTCAAATAAATAATAAATCCTTTTAAAAAAAACAGTGGGCTCAGTTGTTAGGCCGAGGGCATTTCAAGGCAGCCAAGGGATCCGGTAGCAGCACGGTTGTTAAAGGCCGCTCTGTGTACATTCTACAGCTAGAATCAAGAGCAAAAGGAAACGAGGCCGAAAGATTTGAAAAAATTGCAGCTTGGCCAGCGAATAAAGAAAGAAAAAAGATGGTTTGGGACAGACAAAAAAAGCAGCCACGAGTTACCGAGCAAGACAATGGGAGAAAGACCCCACAGGCACCCCGGGGATCTTTGAGGCGTCCTCTCCCATCACAGGTGCATCAGAGGCACAGAGATCCAACTTTGTTTCAGACATTTTCCAGGTAGAATTCTCTCATGAAGGAGCCCCCGCGGCACCTTGCTCATGCTGGACCACATCTGATGCTACCTGATGGTAGCAGATCTTGGCATGGTCCTTGTGTTGGCTAGCATTGTGGGCATGCAGGACGCCCGGAGTTATGGTGTCATGGCACTTTGCACCAATACTTTGAAGGGAAGCTTGGGAGGCCAGGCCAAGTGTGGGGAGCAAACCGGACTAGACTGAGTTACTGGAATTAAGACTTATTCTATGCATCTGCTCTCCCACAATATGGCGCTGGGAGAGAAGTAAACAGCTTCCGCACAGCTGCCTCCAGTTCAACCAATAAACTGTAGGACTTGCTACTGATTGGAGGAGAGCAGCGTACTCGGCGTGTGGGCAGCCGAGTTAGGATTGGCGGAGGAGGACTATAAAGGAGGAGAGAGACGGCATGCACCAGGAACATCTAAGGGGAACATCTAGCTGAAGGAACACCCGTGCAGCCCCCGAGAAAGCCGGCCGGCGGTGTGCCGCTCCCCTGCGGAAGTGGGGAATGTGGCCAGGGGGAACTGCCCTTCCACGGAGGTGGAAGGGATAGTAGCCAACCCGGGAAGAACCAGCAGCAAACCCGGGGAGGGCCGAGCAGACGAAAGAACAGCGCAGGGTCCTGTGTCGTTCCTCCACGAAGAGGGGGAGCGACATAATGGTGCCGTGACTCGGATATGAAGCCTAGGCAGGGTTTAGTGTCGCTCCTCCACGAAAACGGGGAGCGACATAATGGTGCCGTGACTCGGATATGAAGCCTAGGCAGGGTTTAGTGTCGTTCCTCCACGAAAACGGGGAGCGACATAATGGTGCCGTGACTCGGATATGAAGCCTAGGCAGGGTTTAGTGTCGTTCCTCCACGAAAACGGGGAGCGACAGCCAAGCAGTGGCGGTGCTGTGGGGTTGGGACCTCCTGCACGGAGCAACACACCGTGAAATTGTGAGAGTGGACACGCAGAGGAAACCCAGAAATGGTAGATTTGCCTGGCAAGAAAAGCTGCCAGTAGGGGGCAGGCCAGCCTGGGAAGGCTGCAGACAGCAGCTTGCAGCTCTAGAGAGCAGCCAGGTGGGCGGAGGCCAACGGGACCCTGGCACCACAGAGGCTTCCGCAAGACTTCAAAGAATGCTTTTGGACATTTGGTGGTGGTGGTTGGGGGTGGCCAGAGATGGGTTCCAGGGACCGAGTCATGACAAGGAGCTTCCATAGGGCAATGCCTAGTGGTGTTGCAGGAGTGAGAGCCGAAACGTGGGCTGTGACCAGCAAAAGCTGTAGGGGTGTGGCGTTACAACCTGTTGGGACTCCAGCCCCCAACACAGTGTGAATAGGTCACGTGCGGAATTGTAGGGGTTAATATTTACCCTGCAGGATTTCAATCTTCCTATGGGCCAATTAATCCTAATTTGCCTCACCCCTGTAGCTTGGAACTATGTAACTTGCTTCTGATTTTACAGGTTCACAGCTAACAGGGTTTCCCCTGAGTCTCAGGTGAGACTATGAACTGTGGCCTTTTAAAGTAGCTTAACTTGGACTCAGTTAAGACTTTGAGACCTTTGGGGTGGAATTGATTGTTTGCTGCACGGTGAGAAATGTTAGTTTTAGGATTTTTTTTTATGGTTCTAAGAAGGTGAGGAGGTGGCCATTTAAAAGCAGAAAAGAGTTTTATTGAAGACAGGACAACAAGGGGGTGAGGGATGGTAAGCAAAGTTGCAGCCTGCCCAGAAAGCAGGTGTGTGTCTGTGTGTGGGGGTGGGGGCTGGGGTCTGAGAACTCATTTCAGCCCACCAGGCGGTGGGCAACAGCCTATTTATGCTATTTGTTGGGAGGGGGCCATGGAGGCCTAAGTCCATTGCAATAAGGTAGCCTTGGACGGGACGGAAGACCCCCTCGACAGGTGTTTATCAAAGACAACAATTTACAATGTATGCTCATAGGATGTCCAACCAAGGGGGCAGCTCTTAAGAACCAGAGCTGGCAGAATCTTAGACTATAAAATTCCACTGATTTAATTGCGGCCTCTTAGGGGTGAGTCTGGTGGGAAGTGTTTGGATCATTGGGACATGCCCTTGGAAAGCGGCTCCCATAAGAGGGCTGATTGTTATTTCAGTTCATGTGTTATTTCAGTTCAAGTTTGATCTAGCACTTGCTCGCTCCCTTGCTCGCTCTCCACTTCCTGGCTCAGCATGTGATCAGGCCACTGCACCTACCGTGGCCGGGTTCCACAGATGGCAGACTGTGGGGCCACCGGATCCTGAACCCCAGTCTTCTAACTGTAAGCTGAAACAAGCATTTTCTTTCACAAATAAGCTACTCTGAAGTGTTTTAGATAAAGTAACTAAAAGTGGTCCAATACAGTGTACGATGTCCCCACAAACTGTGTGAGGGTGACTTCACCTTCTCTCCAACACTGATTACTTTCCATTTCTTAAAAATCATCACCAGCCTAACAGGTATGAAGTTCATTTATCGAATTATGGTCTTGTTACCAGAGGTCTTTGTCTTTACGTAAGAGAAGAACTCCAGGTGCGAGACAGAGAGTAGCAGTAAGCAAGGTAGCAAGGTTCAATGAAGAGAGTACAGGCCAAGTGGGCATCTTGGGAAAGAACAGAGTCTGTAGAGACTGGAATTGTTAGGGTATGGACCTACTGTTTCTCCACCTCTTTCCTCCCCTGCTGGGATATTGCTGGGCACGGGGCTATCTCGGTGTGCAATCCACAGAATTCCTCCAGGGGCTTTTATCTACAGTGTGAACCAGACGTAATTGCCAGGGAGGGCTGAGACCTGCCTAACGAGGTTGTGGGACTTGGGCAGGGCTGATCTGCCTCCCAGGCATGCTTCATTTCTTTCCCCATTCAACCACAGCAAACGCCAACTGTTTTGTTCTTCAGCTCCTCTCACACACATAGGCTAATGTCTAGCTTCCTGCCAAACAGTTTTGATTGGTGTTCCCTTATTGACTAAGGGTAACATTTCTCTTTTTTTGTAGAAAACTTTTATTTAATAAATATAAGTTTTGAAAGTACACCTTTTGGATTATAGCAGTTCTTCCCCTCCCCATAACCACCCTCCCACCTGCAAACCATCCCATCTCCTACTCCCTTCTCCCATCCCATTCTTCATTAAGATTCATTTTTAATCATCTTTATAGACAGAAGATCAACTCTATACTAAGTAAAGATGTCAACAATTTGCACCCACATAGACACACAAAGTATAAAGTACTGTTTGAAGACTAGTTTTACTGTTAATTCTCATGGTACAACACATTAAGGACAGAGATCCTACAATGGGGAGCAAGTGCACAGTGACTCCCGTTGTTGATTTAGCAATTGACACTCTTATTTACGATGTCAGTAATCACCCGAGGCTCTTGTCATGAGCTGCCAAGGCTATGGAAGCCTCTTGAGTTCATAAACCCTGACATTATGTAGACAAGGGCATAATCAAAGTGGAAGTTCTCTCCTCTCTTCAGAGAAAGGTAGCTCCTTCTTTGATGGCCCTTTCTTTCCACCAGGATCTCACTCACAGAGATCTTTCATGTAGGTCATTTTTTGCCAGTGTCTTGGCTTTCCATGCCTGAAATACTCTCATGGGCTAATTTTTAGCCAGATCTAAGGGTAACATTTCTTATGTCTTTTTGGCCATTCATAAATCTTTTTTGGAGGAATGTCTGTTAAGTCCTTTGCTATTTCTTTTCTTTTCTTTTCTTTTCTTTCTTTCTTTCTTTCTTTCTTTCTTTCTTTCTTTCTTTCTTTCTTTCTTTCTTTCTTTCTTTTTTAAAGATTTACTTAATTTAAAAGCCAGAGTTACACAGACAGAGAAGCAGAGGCAGAGGCAGAGAGAGAGATGAAAAGAGAGAAAGAGAGAGAGAAGTCTTCTATCTGCTGGCTCACTCCCCAGCAGGCTGCAACAGCCAGAGCTGACCAGGAGCCTCCTCCAGGTCTTCCCATGTGGGTGCAGGGGCTCGAGGACCTGGGCCATCTTCCACTGCCTTCCCAGGCCATAGCAGAGAGCTGGATCGGAGCAGCCGGGACCTGAACCAGTGCCTATTTGGGATGCTGGCACTGCAGGCAGCAGCTTTACCCGCTAAGCCATAGCACTGGCCCCAGTCCTTTGCTATTTTTTAAACTGAGTCATTTGTCTTTTGCTGTTGAATTCTAGGGGTTCTTTGTATATTCAGCACACTAGACTTTTATCAGATACATGGTATGATTTAAATTTATATTTTTCCTGTTTTGCAGGTGGACTTTCACTTTCTTAATGATATCCTTTTGATGCACAAAAGTTTTGAATTTTGACAAAGTATAATTCATTTATTTTTTCTTTTATTGCTATGTTTTAGTGTTGTATTGAAGAAATCATTGCCAATTATGAGGTCATAAAGATTCACTTATATATTTTCTGCTAAGAGCTATATGGTTTTAGCTGCTATGTTTATGTCATTGATCCATCTTGAGTTAATTTTATGTATAGTATAACATGAGTCCAACTTACTTCTTTTGCACATGACCATTCAATTGTTTCAGCACCATTTGTAGAAAGGAATTTTTCTCTCATTTAATGGTCTTGGCATCATTGTTGAGAATCAATTGATAGTAAATGTATAGCTTTCTATCTGGACTCTCAATTCAATTCCACTATTTGTCAATCTTGCACTAACACCACTGTTGTTGGAGGGCTACATCCTTATAGTAAGTTTTGAAATCAGGAATTGTTGGTCATCCAACATTATTCTTTTTTAGAAAAAGAAAATTGGGTATTTGAGGGTCCTTGCAAGTTTGCATCCATTTTAGGATAAGTTTTTCCATTTTTTGCAGAAAAGAACACTAAATTTTTTAAAGGATTTTTTAGCTCACTTTTGGCATTAGTGCCATGTAAACAATAATATGTCTTCTGGTCCATGAAGACAGGTTATCTTTCCATTTATTTGGTGTCTTAAATTTCTTTTAGCAATGTTTTATAGTTTTCTATGTACCAGTCTTGTGCCTGCTTGGTCAAGATTATTCTTAAGTATTTTATTCTTTTTGATGCTATTGTAAACTGAATCATTCTCAATCTCATTTTTGAGTTGTTTATTGCCTATCTATAAAAATACAATTGATTTTTCTCTTGCACCCTGCAACTCGCAGAATTAACTTTATTAGAATTTTTTAATGTGTTGGATCCTTGTCATCCATGAATGGAGTGGATTTTATTTCTTCCTTCTTAATTTGCATATGCTGCATTCCTTTTTCTTGCCTAATCCCTGTGGCTAGAAAATTCAGGACAATGCAGTAGTGAGAGTGAGCCTCCTTTTCTTACTCTAGGTCTTCAGGAAAAGACTTCAGTGTTTGACCATGGAGTATGACGTTAACTGTGGTTTTTTTTCCTAAGTGCCCTTTACCATGTGGCCAGGCTGGAGCCAGGGCCAGGAATTCAATCCAGGTGGCAGAGACCCAAGCACTGAGACCCAAGCATAGGGCCCTTGCTGCCTCTCAGGGTGCCCATTAGCAGGAAGCTGGGCAGGAAGGGAGGAGCTGGGCTTCAGGCACTGCAATGTGGGATGCAGGTATCCTAACAAGTGTACAAATGCCTGCCCCTTGTCAAAGCTTTTTGTTGTGCTTCACAATAAAGTCTGCTGAAGTTTGTCAAGTGCTTTTCCTGCATCAATTGACATAATGGGTTTTTTTTTCTCTGTATTCTACGAATGTGATATATTACATTGATTAATTTTTGTTTGTTGGACCATTCTTGCATTTCTGGGGTTGAATCTCTATTTTTTGATTACTCTCTGCTGCCCTCTCATATCTGCTACTCACAGCATATTTATGTATCCATTGCCCCCTATAGGTGCGCATTTTATCTCTGTGTCCATCTTTCTCTGCTTCTGTCAACCCTCCTGTCCACTCTCCACTCTTATTGCTTAAGTGCTTTGCTATTATTGCTTTTAAAACTGCCTTCTGCTTCACTGTTACAGGCAGATTAGGACCAGGGTAGCAATGAAGGGCAGAAGAGCTCACAGAGGTGGCCCTTGTTGATCAATTACAGAGGCAGTGCCCCCAGCCTGGGTCAGACTGAGGTCACGATGTCCACCACCTCCAGGCCAGGGCCCCATGAGTCAGTGCTGCTACCCTGGAAGCCTGGAAGCTTTTGCCCTTGAAGAAGTGGCTGGACGTGGACTTCTGACAGGCTCCTTGGCCAATAGGAACGTGTCCACGTGATAACGCTTTGGGAATTTCAGGATCATCAGCGAAGTCTCCCTGTGAGGAACTGGATGGGTTAGGTAAGGCCCCTGTGGAAGTGAGAAAAGGGGCAAGGTTCCTGCAGGGGAAGAAAATGCCTGCTTGTTCCTGGGGGCTGCTTTGCCCTCACTGGCTTCACCATGAAGGAGGAATGAAAAGCTGTTGTCAGTGGAGATAAGCCCGGAAATGCTCCCTTGGCCACAGGGCAGAGACGCAATGAGACCTGACTGGGTGTTATCCCCTATGTTCATCGACCAATCAAAAGTGTAAGCTTCCATGACCCTTTTTGCTCCACCAATTGTACAGTTTTTTTTTTTCAGTCTTCCAATGGCTTTATTTTTTTAAAATTTTTATTTAATGAATGCATTTTTTCATAGATACAACTTTAGGAATGTAGTGGTTCTTTCCCTCATACCTCTCCCCAGCTCCCATCCCACCTGCTTCTCCCTCTCCCATCTCCTTCTTCATTACGGTTCATTTTTAGTATGACTTTATATACAAAAGACCAACTCCATGCTAAGCATAGACTTCCATAATTTGCACACACACACCTACACACACACACAACATATAGAGCACAGTTTGGGGAGAGAATTTGCAGTCAGTTCTCATATTACAATTCATTAGGAACAGAAGTCCTACATGGGGAGCAAGTGACAGTGACTACTGTTGTTCCTTTAACAATTGACACTCTTATTTATGATGTCGGTGATCATCCGAGGCTCTTGCCCTGGGCTGCCAAGGCTGTGGAAGCCTTTTGTGACCATAGACTCCGTCAGTATTTGGACATGGCCATAAGCAAAGAGGATGTTCTCCTCTCCCTTCAGAGAAGAGTGTCTCCTTCTTTGATGAACCCTCCTTTCCTCTGAGGTCTCACAGAGATCCTCCGTGTAGGATTTTTTTTTTTTTTTTTTTGTTACAGAGTCTTGTCTTTCCATGCCTGAAATTCTCTCACAGGCCTTTCAGCCTGACCAGGAAGCCTTCAGGGTTGATTCTGAGGTCAGAGTGTTATTTACAGCGAATGTCATTTTAGGAGTCTGCTTGTACACAGTTTCAATCCTTTAAACTAGCCAACCCTGGAACAAGCCACCTCTATTTGGCACAATTTTGTGTGATAAAAGAACCCTCACTTGCAAGCTACTTGGGCAACTCCTCCCTTGGGAGGACTCTCCGTCTAGAGGCTCCCTGCTTTCAGTGACACTGTGCTTTGCTCACTCTCATTGTCCGGGTGGAAATTCTTTTTTGGCGTGGGATGGGAACTGACACTGTCCTCCTCCCATGACATCACCCTGATACAGAGCTGAAGGGAGCCCCACTAGTGATGCCTTTGTATGTATCAGTAGAGCCTTGTTTCCTTAGAGGAAGGGCCTGGACCTTCTCAAAAATTATATACTCTGGCAAACGAATGGTAGATCTTTCATAAAGGTACATGAGCAAGTTCTGAGAAGATGGGGAGTGAGAACAGGAAGCTCAGGGGTACGAGTGACAGGGGTTGGCAGGTAGCTAGTGAGTGGCAAGGAGCTAAGGACGCGAAGTCAACACTCCAGCTGCACACATCTCCCAGACCCCTTTACCTGAAGTCTCGGAACACCCACTCTCCATCATGCAGCTAAGCTTTACTTTCTTTTTAAAAAATATTATTTACTTAATTGAAAGGCAGAGTTACAGAGAGAGAGAGAGAGAGAGAGAGAGAGAGATCTTCCTTCTGCTGGTTTACTCCCCAAATGGCCACAATGGCCAGGGCTGGGCCAGGCTGAAGCCAGGAGCCAGGAGTTTCATACAGGTCATCAGTCCATGGTGATGAAGTTTCAGATGGAAGTGAGATTCCTATTGGGAACTGGATCAAAGACCAGTCACACGGTGACTATATTGTGTCCCCACTGGGAGAAGCTGAACTTAAAGATGGTAGATGGGTAGTTTAGTAGAGATTTTTTTTTTTAAGATTTTATTTATTTGAAAGACAGAGATATGGAAAGAGAGAGAGGGAGGGAGAGACAGAGAGAGGTCTTCCATCCTCTGGTTCACTCCCAAATGGCTGCAAAGGCCAGGAGCTTCTTCTGTGTCTCCCACATGGGTGCAGTGACCCAGGCATTTGGGCCATCCTCCACTGCTCTCCCAGGCACATTAGCAGAGAGCTGGCTTAGAAGTGGAGCAGCTGGGACTTGAACCAGTGGCCATATGGGATGCAGCAGCTTAACCCACTGTGTCACAGTGCCGGCCCAGCAGAGGAGATTTCAAAGCAGCCAAGTGTTCAGGCAGCATCATGGGTGTTAATAGCTGCTCTTAGTACATATCACCATGACAATCAGAAGCAGAAAGGGAGTGAGCAGAAAGAGTTGGAAAATTCAAAGCTTGGCCAAAGAAGGAATGAAAAGGTGTTGCTGTGTTTAGGTCAATAGGCAGAAGAGGTCAGTGTTAATGAAGCAAGACAAAGGAAGAAAGATCCTGGAGGCATTTCAGAGATCTTCCAGGCTGCTCTTCCTATCACGGGCTCAGCAGGGGCACAGAGAAATGCAAATTTGTTTCAAGGATCTTCCAGGACAGAAGGAGCTCCAGGCACAGCCTCTGTTAGCGGCAGATCTTGGCACTGTTCATATGGTGCTGGTTTTAGAGACATACAGAATGCAGGAGTTAGGGTTTCAGCTTCCACAGAAACTAGCCACAGAACCCCAGACTCCTACGAGCTAGCTTTAGCAATTCTGGTGCTTAATAATAGAGACAGGGCTGAAGAGGCAAAGGGGTTCCAATGTGAGAAACAACAGTCCAGGCACCAGACTCATATGAGAGCAGCTGCTGTTTGAAGTAGGCAGGCATACAGGTTAAAATGGATCAGATTTGGGAACTGGAAGACCACGCCCCTGTGTGACCTCATGCTCCTACCTGATGCCTTTACCACGCCCCTGTGTGGCCTCATTCCCCTACCTGGCCACACCGGGGTGCCCACCAGCCAATCAGGTTAATTAACCACTCCCCTTTGGAGTGGGTTAAAAGCCTAGCACACAGTGTGCCCAGGGCCCCTGCTCTTCTTCCCTGGCCTCTCGCCAGGACAGGGCTTGCTGTAGCCCTGCGCCTCCAAGGTGCATCGCTTTCGGGCCATGTGCTCTAGGCTTCCTGGCCTAGATGCTCATCAACGTGGCTGGTTCCTGGTGCTCGGTATGAACCCCCATTCACCTCTCTCCCCTAAATAAAGCTCTCACTCTCCTATGCATCTTTCTCACTAAATAAAAGCTTAAAACGTACCATGTTGCCTCGTTTATCTGTGCTGGTATTTAGAATTCTTCTCTAAATACTAGGCAAGAACCCTCTCGGGCTTATTAACATTGAGGATTTGGTAATAAGCCTGTGGTGAAATCGTAAGGCACCCCAAATTCCGGTAGCACATGTGGCTCCCCGGATAGCATTTCTAGGGAACTTTAAGGGGCCACATTTCATGGTAAATTTTAGGGGGTCTTTTCCAATTTCACAGTCACCAGCACCCCGAGACCCCAAGGCCAACCCAGGGGGCACCCAAGAGAGATTGACTGGGGTGTGGGAAGCTGGGTTATTGGTACAGGAAATTACCTGACCTGAGAAGCCCACCCATCACCTGTCCTTGATGTAAAATGAGGGGTTGGAAATGGATTTGCTGTCAGCTGATGGGAGCCCAGGAACTCAGGCGGCTGTGTCATCACGGGGGTCGAGGGTAAGCCTCACTCCCCAAAATTTACTTTGCCTCTGGTTTGACAGGCCTGAGGTATTCTCATCTCTCACCACTGGGTGGTGGTGGGGGTGCCCGAGTGTCCCACTTCTTTCCTTGGCAGTGATTTGCCCTGTTCCCTGGGCTCTTCCCTTCTAAGTTGAAATCTTTTGGCAAGGTGCCAGTAAGTCCCATGATGCAAGTCCCCGTTTGCATGACCTCCCTGCTGAAGTCCAAAACAGAGCATCTCCGCAAGTCCTGGATCTAAGCGTATCCTGGTGCTCCTAAAGGAATTCTCGGCTGGTACAATTGTCAAGAATTAAACCCCCAGGCTTGTAGTCTTCACCGGTGCACCCAGAGGACAATTCTGCTTACTCATGCGAGCCAGTTGAGGATTCCAGGGACATTTTCAGAAAGCAAAAAGGTAAGCAGTAGGGCTGTTGTGCTTGCCAGTGCTCACATTTTTCCAACTTTTTCTCCCCTTCTCTTGGGAAACTGCTTTAACGATGGGCAGGCCCTTCGGTGACGACACGATTCTGTAGATTCCCTAGCTAAAGTGGACATGGACAACTGACTAGCCCCTGATTGCCTACTGGCAGGACAAGGCAGAATGCGTGCAGTTACACTGACAACCGTGGGCTCATGGAAAAAGATATCAAAAGGATTTGAGATCACGTCAAGTGGCTCCACAATTTTGGTAGGGGGAATCCCTCAGCTATCACCATCTGCAAAGCAGTGAAAAGTGCTCTCCCTCCTCTGACATGGCTCCTATCTTTGTTCCTTCTTTTTGGCCCAAGGATGCTCATCCTGTCAAAGATAACTTTTACAAAATTCAACAGTCTCACGCAAAAATGATGGTCATGCAGAGACTCCAGTCATTGCCAACAGCCAATGACAAAGCCCTAGCTCCTCAGACAAAATCTCTAGGTCAGTTAGCAAGGGATTTTTGTAACCTGGCTGGGCAGGGAAGACAGCCTGATACCGCATAAAGAAGTTACAGAAGATGGACCTTCCTTTCTCCCCTCCCATAAAGATGAAGGAATGAAAATCTCGTAGAGGAGAAATGATTGGGTAGGCAGGTAGCTACTGAGTGGCGAGGGGTTAAGAATGATCAGCACCCAAGCCATATGGACTTCTCAAATCTCATGACCTATTGCGCTGATTCAACATGGCTAGAATCTCAGCACACCACCTCCCCAACACACAGCTAAGCCTCACTTCCCATCATGCACCAGGAGCCGTGATGTTTTTTTTCCCTGGAGACCACCACATGCACAGCAGCCCCACCCCGGTCCCTGCCTCCTTTGAACATTCAATCAGGCTGTGACTTGAGCACCACCCCCTCATCCTCTAAAGAGACGAGGGACGGTGGGCATTCTCTTCCGTAAGGTCGCCTGCACTCGTGTCTGAGCTATACTATCCCTTCACCTTTCAATAAATTCTGCTTTCCTGCTCACCTCTCTCTGCATCTCCCAGTTGTATTCCTGCTCTCAGGAGGACAAGAACTTGGGCTAAGTCTAGCCAGGGATCTCTCTGAGCCCAGTCAAGGGTCACAATCCCCTCAACACAGGGGAGGAGGTTCTAGGAGAGTGCACAAACCTAGGATTAGAGATCTGTAGCTAAACCTCCCCGTTGTGCATGTGGGCTGGGGGCAAAAAAGAGTGAAGTTGCCTTCCATGATTAAGGTGTGAATTTCCCATGAAAGAGAGAAACACTTCAACTTGCCTAGGATAAGTCATAAAACATTTCAGAAGGGACACTCAAAAGATTTCTTTCCAGGCTAGGTACACTGAGGTTTCCCCAAGTTCCATCAGTAGGAGAAGGAGGATGAAATATTTCCAGGGATCCCAACTGCTGAGTGGGACACTACCAGCTCTATGCCTCTCAGTTCAAGCCCACCAAGCATTCTGCTTCTGACCCTAATCCCAAACCCATATGGATAGGGCCAAATCACGGTGACTTCCTGTTCCTTTCCCTATATTTTTTCTCCTAAGACCTTATTTTGGCCCATCAAAAACTCCTGAATTCTTAGAAGATTGGTATCTTTGGGGGAAAATCCCAACTCCTAAACCCAAACATTCATTTAAAAAAAAAAAAAGCCAGAGTAGTCACATTTCAGTCAAGTTTCCCTGCATTTAATTGCCAGTGGCTCCTTGCCTGATTTTAGGTGAGTGAGTGGCTGACAATTTGTCCTGAGGTGCAGATTCCATGATAAAGGCCCCGATGGCAGCACTATCATCGCCCAGCCCCTTTGTCCCACTAGGTGGGCCAACAGTTATCCCTCCAGGATAGGCAGGGAAATGGAAGGTGACCCTGCTCCCATCAGTGGCCTCCGGCACGGGAGCTGAGTCCCTGGGCTTTGGCTGAGCCACCTCCAGAGCTCACTGTGTGGAAAACCCTCCCGAGAGCCTTGTGCGTGTGAATTTATTTATTTATTTATTTATTTTGACAGGCAGAGTGGACAGTGAGAGAGAGAGACAGAGAGGAAGGTCTTCCTTTTGCTGTTGGTTCACCCTCCAGTGGCCGCCGCAGCTGGTGTGCTGCGGCCGACGCATCGCGCATCGACGCATCGACGCATCCGAAGGCAGGAGCCAGGTGCTTATCCTGGTCTCCCATGGGGTGCAGGGCCCAAGCACTTGGGCCATCCTCCACTGCACTCCCGGGCCACAGCAGAGAGCTGGCCTGAAAGAGGGGCAACCGGGACAGAATCTGGCGCCCTGACTGGGACTAGAACCCGGTGTGCCGGCGCCGCAGGGCAGAGGATTAGCCTAGTGAGCCGCAGCGCCGGCCTGTGCGTGTGAATTTAATTCAGCCTTGAAACAATTCAGTCTTCAAGCTTGTCTAACCTCAGGATGATTTGCCATCCTTTCAGGTGATTTGAGAATGGATTTTTGCTAATCAGGGAGGCCTCTAGAGAGATGCTGTCCTCAGCCACCTCCATTCATTCATGCATTCATTCTGCAAACGTTTCACAAGCATCTAATTATATTCCAGGCTCTGAGCAAGCTTATGACCTATGGTGCTGACTTCAAAGAGTTCCAGAAACATCTGCTCCTAGGACTCTCTGGTTAGTTGGGGGCAACCTTCCGCTGCTCCTGTCTCCAGCTCTCACAGGGCCCTCCCACACCCCACCACCCCCAGTCCATCCAGCCTTGGTCAGCCAAATCCCAGGTCAGCCAAACAGCTCAGGGTTCTTCTTTCACTCCTGGCCAGGGAGCAACTACTCATGTGGTCCCTGGTGCCATTTTTGTTCCAAGCTCTTTCCAAAACCTATGGCACAGGTAAGAGCCAATCTCTGTCACCTGACCAGTAACTGTCCCCAGGCCCTGGGGCACTTGATTGGCTACCGTCTGAGGCCATGGTAGGAGTTTTTAAAGAGCAGGATCTGAGAAGGGCTTTCAGCCTGAACACCAGCCCCACCCAGCCACGCTCTGTTGGTCTAAAACAGCCACGCTTGCTAACACTTTTCAAATGTCTTCATGGGAAGGGTCAATAGGAGGCCCAATTAAAGAGGAATATACTCTCTAATGAAGCGCACCAGAAGTGGGCTTGCAACTAAGTTTCTCCCGTCTTCAAAGAGCTACCTTGAGCCAGGAAGACCCTCTTCTACAAGTGAAATTCGAGCCTGCTTTCTATCCAAGGGACGGCCCCCTACTCAAATCAAAATCCCTGGAAGACTTTGGGCTCCCATCAGCCTGTTTCACCCTCCTACTCCAAGTGATCAGATCCCGTCACAAAGACAGGCATTTGGAAGGGAGAAGAAGCGCAAGGTGACGGTGGGTATCTGATAGAGGGGGTTTCTCTGCAAAGGATCACACCCCAGAGAGACTTCCTTACTGCAAAGCAGGCTCTTGTGCCAACGTGGAAAAGAGGTGCCACCTACAGCCAGGGGCACTTTCTAAGAGAGGCAAAACCTGGGCCCAATCAGGCTTGGGTAGGATGTCAATTGCCCGCTCTGAATATCCAGGACCATCACCTACCCTGAGCCTTCTGGCCTGAACCTCTCCCTGTCTCTGGCCTCTTGGGGGGCTCTGATGCCCCTACTGTGCCCTCTCGCTTCGTCTCTCGTGGCTCTCCTCTCTGCTTTTGCTCTCCCGGCCAGTTTGTTCTTCACTCACATCCCTCTGTTTCCGTTTTTGCTGCTGTAGCCGTTTGTTTTCCTCTGCCCCTTGTCTGCTTTTCCCACTGTGAGCTCACCTCTGGAATAGCATTTCTCACTTGTTCTATGTGTCCTGCTCTGTATTTGTGGACTTCTTGTATATATGTATCTGTCTCTTTTAGAGTGCTAAGAGGGAAGCAGGAGCTTATGATGCCGGGGTGTGGGGGGGTCTCTTTTTTTGGTTTCCATTTTTAAAAACTACTATTCAAGCTTCAATCTGGCCTGAAGGCTACAGCTGTTAAGGAACTGACACTTCTTCCCCATAAGTGTGCTCTACCCTCTAGAGCAGACGTGGTCCCCTCACCACCCCAAGACCCCTGTTCCACCCAGTCCTGCTCATTCTCCAGCCTGGCACAGCCTCCCCAGGAGGACACCTCTGACCTGGTGTCTCCGGTGTCCACCTCCAGGCGTTTCCACTACTGCCCTCACCTGGACTGCATTGGCTGCCTTCCCAATTAGACTCAGCTCTTCCAAGGCAAAGACTTAACCAAGCTTCCCTGTTGCATTGGGGAGGCTATAAATCTATTAACATTTTACTCTAAGGAGCTTGGGTTTTGTAGTATCCAGGTGTTGGGTCCACATCTTAAATCAACGGGTTACTCAGAAAACCACACTAACTTTGTTACGTAAGTAAGCTGGTGGATATTTGATCATCAAAGCTGTAATGAGATTCAACACATTAAGGTATCTCAGCACCAAGCACACCAGCTTAATGAGGCTGGCAGAGGGTGGTAGAAGAGCTGCATGGAAGATGCCAGAAAAGACCTGCAAAGGACCTGTCTAGGACAAGAGACAGGAGCACGGATGCCCCGAATGCCTCAGAACTGGCAATTCCTCCACGCGATGGCGCCGACCCCCGCTGTGACCCGGGAGAGCGGGAGACTGTCCAACAGTCCCGGGAAAGGGGACGAGGGTGAGGGCGGTCTTCTCCCCTGGAGTAGCCGGGAGCGAATGGGGGCACCCCATGCACCCAGGTTGGTGCGTGTGCGGGGAGGACTCTCAGGCAGGCCAGAGCCAGGGCTGCCACCGGCCAGGCGGGGGTGCGGGGCGGGGGGGGCGGCAAGAGGCCACCGCGCCAGGACGACACGGAGGGGCTGGGTGCTCCGCCCATGAAAACAGGCTCGCCCCGGGGTGGCGCTGAGAGACGGGCGGGTCACCAGGAAGCTCCTGGCGGCTGCGCGAGGGCGAGCGGCTGCCGTTGGGAACGTTGGCCCCGGGCGCGCCAGCCACCTTCAGTTAATGCTCGGGCCCCTCCCCGCGGGCAGGCGCCTCCCCGGGGGAGCTCTGCCGGCCCGGAGACGCCGCACCCTCCACTATTGTGGAGATCTTGAACTGTAGCAGAATCATATATTCTTGTGGTGACCGTGGCCTTAGGGGAAGCTTCCGTCTGTAGGGTGAGATGCGGTCTCTCCGCCACGCGCCTTGTCAGACGAAGCGACCCGCTGCGGCGATGGCCCTTTTCGGAGGCTCCTCCGGAGAATTTCAGATCCCGCCATGGGAAGAGCGTCGATCCAGCGGGTTCTAAGTTGGGTGCAGCTTGTGGTTGCGCCCATGAACCCTGCGCCCGGGGCGGGGGTCGGGGGGTGGGGGGTACCGGCCAGCCCTCTTAGGCTCAAAGAGGAGGGTTTTTAGCCGGATTTTCTGACTTCCAGAAGAGAGCAGACAGGCTTTCTACTCTTTTTCAACTTGGTGAACCCTAGAATGAGGTGGAGCTGCCCGGGGACCCCAGCCCCTGTCCCCGAGGTACAGGCTGCTGCTGCGCTTAGTCAGAAGAGCCTCGGGTTGGTTTTTAACCACCTTGCTTCTATTCCTGTGTACTATCAAAGCCCTCTGGTTCTCTCATCTCTTAGGATACAACGATGTGGTTTTCTTACTCTCCTTACTAGACAGGAAGGAACATAATCCCCCAAGTGACTTTTCAATCACAGCGATGTCCCTGGAGGGAGTCCCTTAGCGGTGAAACATGGTATTAAACCAGAGGGGGAGGCACTCTGGCTTGTGGGTTCTGAAGTTTATAAAGCAGACATTAGCCATGGTCCCTAAAAACCCAGGACCCTAAAATGATATCAGACGGGATTTGAGTATGGACATGGTGGGGTGGGGGGAAAGAAGTATCTTTCCCGAGGCTAGACGTGTGATATGGGTTCTGATAAACAGGGAAAAGGAAGTGGGAGGAAGGGACTCTGCTAGGATCCTGGTGTGGGGGGGTGTCCTTAAAGCCCCTTTTAAAGCAGGTCCGCCCTCTCGGTGCAGATTTGCATCCATGGTGGTGGTGGGAGACTTACCCACAGTTTTTGGGAACCCAAATTAAGAAGAGGATAAAACACCTTACACCTGAGCTGAATCGGAAGCTGCCCCATCCTTTCTCCAGATGGAGTACGTGGTTAGAACCACCAGTCCTGGGGGACAGAAGCAATATTGCAGAGATAAACAGCGATTCAGGTGTAATTCTCCAGAGCTGTTGTGGATTTGGGGTTCAGCCTTGTGAGGCTGACCAGCCTCTGGGGAGTGTGGGCTCGGGCTCACAGGGCTCTGAGGCTAGGAACAGCACATGGAATCTGCTGTTAGGCCATTGTGGATGGACTCTCCCTGGCCTGCTGGTTTCCTTGTCATGCGTGTGAGGACCCTGAATGTAGGGTCTGTCAGTCAGCGACCCACCCACCCGCCATGGGAAGTGAGGAAGTCGCTCTTGTCAATTTGCTTCATTTCTCTCTCAGCCCTCTCATCCATTTTAGCATCACCAGAATGCAAGAAGAAAGGAACAAGTGCCGTTTGCCCCCCACTCTGCCCTCTCTGTTCTCCAGGACTACATGGCAGAGAGTGCTGAATTCCAGTTAGGAACCTGGTGTTGAGGGCTTAGGCCTCCGAAGCCATGTCATTGCCTCTTTACTTAGGAGAGATCAGGGGAGATGAAGAACTTGTGGCACCCGGCAGGTTGGGGGCTGGAAGAGAGAAGCTCCCGCAGCGGCCAGCTCTATGGGAGGTGGGATTCTGATCAGAAATTGAGGAGCGTGGTAGGGGTGTTGCAGTCTTGGGCTCTTCCAGCCTTGAAGTGCTATTTGGGAAGACTTTGCTGTCAAAGTGGGGCCTGCAGGAGGCCTATTGGAGCAACATGCTCAAAGACAAAGCACTCCTTGCGCCCCCCATGAAACTCTTGCAAGGGCCAGTTCCTAGGTTGATGGTAACTGGAAGAGCTTTTGGGGTCACTCTGAAGAAATCAGAGAATAGAACAAGGGGTCACCTTTTGGGATTAAGTAAAGCAAAGTGTCAGGTAGCGGGCTGCTTTTGTGTGCAGGCCCCCCCGGGTTGTTCCTCTGCTGTTGCCCCTCCTTCCCCTCCCCTTGACCTCTGGTGATGGGTCCGGGTGGGGTATGGAGTGTCTGATTCTCACTGCAAAGGAAAAAATTAGAAGAGGCAGAGTTGACCCAAGGGGAGGAGGAAGCAAAGCAGATACCAAGATGAGATTACAGCCAGAGAATACAAAAGGCAGCGAAGACAGAGGGAGATCAGGGCGCAGATGATCTAGTTTTGAGAAAAATGAACATGGAGGAAAGGCCAACCCGAGGGAAGGCAGTGGCAGAAACTTTTCAGAAAATCAGAGACAGAGACAGGAACGATGATGCTTCCTTCCCCTCCCTCTGCGTTCTTCCTTTCCTCCCGACAAACTCTGAGGGTCTCTTCTATGCCGAGTAGCTGGGTATTGAGGATAAAATGTGCTAAGGAGTGGCGCCCCTGTGCTGGAAGGGAGCAGAGTGGGGGCGTCACCCCTGGTGTCGAGAGTGACCACACAGGGCATGGGGGCAGGGTGAGAGATGAGTGTGCAAGGCCTCTGTTTTCAGTGTGTAGGGAAGGAGAGGGCTGAGAAACGTGGAGACTGGGTTCAGAAGTTTTCTTCTGAATGGCTATTCAGCTGAGGATAGAAGACCAGCTGACATGTGCAGGCTAAGGATTCTGCCGCTTCTTGCGGCTTCTCTCTGGGTGGTGACGGGGCCTGGTGGATGGGTACTGGGCAGGAGTGGGAGGTAGGTCTGGGGTGGGAGGGTTCCTGTGCCCCCCGTGTGATACCCATAACTACAATGTCAGGGATAATGCTACCCTGTCTCCTTACCTTTATGCGCCATTTGTAGTTTTAGCTTGCAACTCATGTTGGGTCCTGTCTTGGCCCTCATGCTGCATGCAAAAGGGAGGAAAAAGAAGTTATGAGAAATTTGGAAAATAACCTAACACAAAGAAGGACTTTTATCTCCAAGTGATTAAAAAAGAAGAAAAAAAAAGAACTTAGTTTCTGATTTATGGGTCCCTGAAGCCCAGCAAAGGCAAGGACCAAACACCCCACCTCTTAATTGTATTTGATCTTTGGGTTAAAGGTCTTTTTCTGGCTCTGGGGAGGGGGCACAACAAAAACCTCCTAGATTTTCTCTTCTGGATGAGAGCCACCTTGAGGGAGGTGCTATTGTGCTGGCTTTAAAGAAAAACAAAGCAAAAAAAAAAAAACACTTTGATGCAGGGTCCCCGAGAATGTGGGCCTTGTGAGGGGGTCAGGTTTGTTAATGATCAGGGCTTGGGGTTGTAGAGCAGGCACTGAAAAAGCATTGAGTCTGCAGAGCCTGGGGAAGCAAGGTTGCTGGTTTAGGGTTGGGTCTGGGAGTCCTTTCTCCACCGGTGAAGGTATTTGTTCTTGATGCTGGGTGGGAGGGGCTTAAGGCCTTGCAGCCCAGAGCCCAGAGGAAACTGGAGCCAAGGCATTGGCTGGATAGACCCCTAATCCATAGGCAACCTATCCATGGAGAAGATTTTGAAGAATGCCCGCAGCAGGCGGTCGTGGAACGAGGGCTGGTGCTTTGAGTGGGGTGGCCCTCCTCACTAAAACAGTGTGCCCATTGCGTCGTCCTTTGTCATGGGCCCCTGAAAACCTGCACGTGGTTGCCGCAGGCCCCAGACAACCCTGGATTTCTCCTGCTCTAGCCCAGCTCCACCGTCTCAGAAACACAGGCATAAAGTCACAGAGGCTCCCCACGACTGTTTCCTCCAGCAAGCTGCCAAAGAATGTTCTAAGCCATCAGGAATGTAGTCTTCGACTTCCTGGAAATCTGGAATCTCTGGTGTTGGGCTGGTCATGGGCTCCCACGCTGCCTTTCCCTTCTAGAGGTGTTTGGCTGTTGTGCAAATTTTCCAGCGTCTTCTATCTTTTCTGAGGTTTGGAAGTTGGTTTTCCAGCTTTCCCGTTTTCCCTTTGGAGGGTCTATTTTGCCTTTTTCTTAGGTGCTTTTGGGTCCCTCCACTTACCTGTCAACCGTTCTCTGGGCAAAGGCCAAAGAACTCGGCGCAATGGCGAAAATGAAAACAGGACAACACTGTGCATCTTGCCACAGATGGCATCAGGTTCTGTTTGGTTTTCGTTTAAATCACGTGCAGTCTCTGGCCCACAGGGCCTGCAGCATTGAGGACACGCTTTCTGGTATCCTTGCCTGGGGACTCACTCTTGGAGAGAACCAGCAGACGTAGCACGATGGGCTGCCGTCGGTGGTCTCTCCTCGCCCCCTCTCCACTGCTGCAGTGAAGACGGCCCTGACGCTGGCTCTTCTCTGGGCAGCTAGCAAAGGAAACTTGACCCCCAAAATGGAACATGTTAAATAAGAAGGTGTTTTGGACAGGGAAGGAGGAGTCTGTGCCCTAGTCCTGGCACCGCCTCTATAAGCCAGACGCCCCTGCACACATGTCCAGATTTCTCTGTTGTGGTTTCCTCCTGGGGAAACGAGGGGGGGGGGGTTTGATACCTACCTCACAGGGTTGTTGTGAGGATTAAACGTGTCCTGTGGTCTGTGGCTTTCTGTAATGCGCCATGCTCACAGAGCCACACGCTCTGACGTTGTGACTGTCAGACCAGGGGCTTTTACTGCTGGGTGCTGGGTGCCATGTTGCCAGAGCAACATTTTGTCTTTCGCTGGCAGTATGCGAGGGAAGGGCCCATAGCTGTCCTGAGCTTCCTTGAGAGGCTACTTGACCCTACAAAGCTGAAAGCCATTGTTCCAGAGTGGAAATTTGAATTTGGTAAACAGGAGTAGGTTGCTTCCAGAAGGTTCTTAACATATCTGCAGAAGTCATTGTAATAGCTCTTAGAGAGTGAATTCCTAAATGTGGCCCATCTACTGAACAGAACATTGGAGACTAGGACTGAAGTGAAAATCCTGGACAGATGCGGATGGGTCAGCCACCCTATTATCTAGTTGCCTTCACTGTGAGGCTGAGCGACGAGCATAAAGCATACGATTAAAAACTCTAATGACGTGAAGAAAAGTCACCTTACGTCAGGGAGCCCGCTTGCTCACCTGTAACGTGAGGGAAGGGACCTTTTAGATTCTCAAAGCTCCTGGTTTGGATTCTCTAGGAAAGTGAGATCAAAGCTGGACATGGGTAGCGTCCCAGCATGGCATAAATGAGCCAGGCTTTGTGTCGGAGGAGAAGGAGCGTTGGAGTGTGGAGGGAAGGCCAGAGCAGCCAGGCAGCAGCCCTTCAGGTCAGGAAGAAAAGCTGACCGGGCGCTGTGTACGGCCCGAGACTCTGAGGCACTCTGAGGCCGCTCCCCATGGGACTGACTCGCCCAGCACCCAAGTTGATCTTCAGCACTTGAATGCAGTTGTCTTGTCTGCACCAGGAGAACTCCGGATCCCCCCAGGAGCACACGGCAAGGCTTCTCACCCTCCAAATGGAATCAAGATGCAAGTAAGTCCTAGGAAGGGTGCAGTTGTTTTGGGAGGGGCTAAGAGAGCCTCTTATCTATATTTTAGGGTAGACTGGAATCCCACCCTACCCCCAACACCCCTGCAATTTTAAGCCTAAAATATTTACTGCTTTTGGAACCCTGTTGATAGCTTGTTACTAACTAAAGTCCATAGTGTGTGTTAGGGTTTGCTATGTGTGTTTTTGCTTGGTTTGGTTTACATTAAGGCTAGCTCTTTGTGTCCTTGTGGTTTAATGACTGGTGCTGCTGGGCCTCTTTTTTCTGGTGTCTGAAAAGCCCCATTTGACAACTGTCATTTGAAAAAACTTCCAACATACTCTTATTAAGGTGGGATGGAAGGAGATCAGAGAGAGAGAGAGAGAGAGAGAGAGAGCTCCTACCCAGTGGTTTATTCCCCAAGTGCCTGCAATGGCTAAAGCTGGGCTAAGGTCAAATCCTAGAGCCGGGAATGAAACCCAGGTCTCCCTCAAGGGACAGGAACCCAATACTTTGAGCCATCACCACTCCCTCCCAGGGTCTACATTAGCAGGAAGCTGGAGCCAGATATCAAACCCAGGGACTCAAACACGGGACACAGGTCAGTGAACCATTAGGCATTTGCCCCTGCCCCTAATGCTCTTTTTAATGAATCACAAGACTCATGGCACTTTCTAAGCAGTGTTCAGCTCTAATTTGTCATACAGAATTTTTCTCAGTCTTTCCTATCAATTTAATCTCTCTTTGAGAATTTAAAACTTTAACCATTGAGGAGGGCCAGAATGTATGTGTGTGTGTGTGTGTGAGAGAGAGAGAGAGAGAGAGAGAGAGAGAGAGAATATGAAACTAAGAACAAGGAAAACTTCCACCCTTTGCCTCTAAGCTGAAACCAGAATCAGAAATTTGGAGGTGGTCAAAGAGCTTTCCCAAGTTGAGTTTCATCTGGATCAATTTGAGCTGTTTTTTGAGTTTTTCCAAATGAGTGGTCTTGGGAGTAATCATTGACTTCATATTAACTATGACACTGACTGCTTTTAAAGGTACAAGGAACAAAATAACCCAAGTCAGAAGAACGTGTCGTTTGGTGTAAACTTCCTCCCACCTTCATTCCCCTTGATGCACGCATCCCCGGGGACACTGGTTTGCTTCCTGGGGAGCACATCTGTTGGGTGCTCTGTTCCACACAGACTCACACCACCGAGACACCCCGAGACCAGTTCCCAGATCTTGCCCTGTAGCACTCCTGGTCTGGTTCTCCTACAAAGCACTGGCTTTTGCCCCCACCTCCCATGTAGGTACAGTGCTTTCTCATCAAGCCTCTATCTGTTTTGCTTTACACACATAACCGCATCTGAGCTGTAAGGGCACTGCTATCAGGTGAGAACATTTTCACTTCTTGGTCTTTCAGGAAACTCGTGGACTTTCCCAGGCATCAAAGTCTTTGTGCAGATTGATCCTTCTCAAGTACCCAGGCTCCTGAATGGCAATTTATTCATCCTATTGAAGAAAGTCTAAGTCTTGGTGTCTTTTTTTTTTTTTTTTTTGAAAGTCAGAGTTATACAGAGAGGAGAGGCAGAGATAGAGAGAGAGAGAGAGAGAGAGAGAGAGAGGTGTCTTCCATCTGATGGTTCACTTCCCAGATGGCTGTAATGGCTGGAGCTGCGCTGATCCAAAGCCAGGAGCCAGGAATTTCTTCCGGGTCTCCCACACTGGTGCAGGGGCCCAAGTTCTTGGGCCATCTTCTATTGCTTTCCCAGGTGCGTTAGCAGGGAGCTGCACTGGAAATGGAGCAGCCGGGTCTTGAACCAGCGCCCATATGGGATACCGGTGCTTCAGGCCCGGGTGTTAACCTGCTGTGCCATAGCACCAACCCTAGTCTTGGTATCCTGTCTCCAGTTATGGTTATTTAAATGTAATGTGTACTTAAAGTAAATCTAGCTCATTCACACTCTCCTTCTCACCAGAAGTATCTACTTCTTGAGGGAAACAAGTTTCCACTGTAGAAGTAACATATTTTCATTTTGGTAAAATCCAGAAAATTCAGATAAGCAGAGAAAAATACTAGGGTTGTTTGTAATCCAACCATCCAAAGTCAACTTGGCTAGCACTGTTTCAGTGTATATGCTCAGAGTATTTGCCCAGGTGTACCTTTTCTTCTTCCAGAAAATGGGTCACTTAACACTATGTTATCTTGTAGCTTCTTTGTTTTTCTCAGCTTACAGTCTTCGACAGCATCAATTTGAATTATGTATAACCTAGGTGTATTGTAATTTATTTCTTGAACAGATCTGCTGCTGTCCACAGGTCCCATCCAGGAGAATTTTCGTACGGAAGATGGGTGGCCACAGCTGGAGTCCCAGAAAACAAGGAGCCCGCGTTGGGATGTTCAGCTGTCCTCTGATGTAGAGGGCGAGCGTGCTTCTGTGGACATGTACAGGATGGTTGCGGCCTGTCTTGCAGAGCCGTCTTTGAAATTACGGATTTTTACTTGCGAAACAAATGGTGCCATTACACACAACAGCACCCAAGTGTGTAGACCCCGCATTAAAACTTTTTCGACGTAGCTGCCGTCTCACAGCGTATGTCTTTCAGAGCGATGCTGGGCACTGTAGTCAATGACATGTGGTCTGACAAGGCACTGATTTGTGTGAAACATATTCGAGACAACACAGTGTTTTGTTCCGTATGGAATATATAAGGATTTCTTCATACCATTTGGGGTTCAAAAATGTCAGGTAATTTTGAGTCTTCACCCATAAAGGGCATCAAGAACGTTCTGTATTAATCACTGGAAGACCCTCCACATGTTACACTGCACCAGAGCCTGGGGTCTTGACTGTAAGAGAAACAGGAGGTAAGCAGGAGTTCGGCTTGGTTAAGATGCCGCTTGAATGCCCACTTGCCACATCAGAGTGTCTGTGTTGGAGTCCTGGTTCTTTCGCTTCTGATCTACTTCCTACTGGTATGCACTCTGGAAGGCAGAAGTTCTGACGGCTCAAGTAGTTGGGTTCCTGCTATCCATGTGGGAGGCCTAGATTTGAGCTTCTGGCTCTTGGCTTTTGCCTGGCCCAGCTCTGGCTGTTTTGGGCATTCGGGGAGTGAACCAGCGGATGGAGGATTCTCTCTCTCCCCTCGCCTCCCTCCCTCTCTCCCTTCCCCTCTCTTTCAAATAGCGACTCTGAATAGTTGACTCTGAATAGTTCTGTGGTTGGCACACAGTCCCCCTCTACCAGGCCTTTTCCTTTCCGAAATGCTTCTGCCTCCAAGACACCAAATGTGAGCAGGGTATCCAATGTAGAGCTACAATCGAAACAAAGTCCCAACTGCCAGAATCCACCTTTTCCTCAGCTTGGACAGTTTATCCTCAGGTTCTCCCTGGATCCTTGTCATCCAGTAGAAGGTGGACAGGGTTTCCCTTTCGTAGCCACTGCTGTCTGGGGATCCTCAGCCCTTGCCCGCTGCTTTTTTTAGCAGCTCCTTTCCAGCACACAGAACTTGGCTGTTTCACTCCATGTGCTAAGTTTTGTCGTCAAACTTCTGGAAATTTACAGAATTTCAGAGTCCCAGCAAGAGCTGTTTAAGAAGCTTGGTGCAGACTGCAGCTCACTGTGAGTACCTTGTAGTCAGGCATCAGATGGGACTCCACGAGGAGAAATTTCGACAACACGATGTAGCAGTTTTTCACTATTACAGTGAAATACTGCAGGCAATTAAGTTTACAATGAAAAAGGATGTCTTCAGCTTACAGTTTGGAGGTTCAAATCCAAGATCAGGTGGCCCTTCGGGTTTGGCCTCTGCAGGGGGCTGTGGCTAGCAATGAAGGAGCAGGTGCAGAGGAAAGAGCACACAGCGACCCAGAAAGCTGCTGAGAGATTAGGTCCAGGCTTTTATGAACAACCGGCTCATGTGAACTACCTTCTGAGGGCACGTGCCTGAAGACCTAAGGACCTCCTGCGAGGCCCCCTTCCTAAATGCCACCATTGGATTAACTATCCAGTCTCTTAGTTACATTAACTTATGACTTCGAACTCCAAAGACCTGAATTAGTTCAGGATTCAACTTGCCTGGGAAATGAGGGGACTTGGAGACCAGTATCCAGGCAGCAACAATCTTATTAGTTGTCTCTAATTAAAAAAAAATATATTGTTACCGACAGGGACTTTGGAATTAATTCTCTCTGTTGTTAATTGCTGGGAGGAATAGACTGCCGAGAAGATGAAATGATAAGCAAGTTTGCAATGAGAGTTTTCTCAAATTCTGAGCATATTGCCTTATATAATTTTGGTTCATAGTGATCCTAAAATATGAATGGAAATATCTGCAACTTTCATGATTTCTTTGAATGAAAAACAAAACCCCTTCATGGAAAATATTCCCCCTATATTTGAGTTGTTGTAAGATTTTGAAGGAGTTCATTTGACTTGTGATTTCACCAAGAAGACACAGCTCCCACTTGCCAGGTAACTTGTAATTCATCCTTGATATGTAAAGAAATTCTGTACAACAATGAAAGTGAATGAAGCCGGTGCCGTGGCTCACTAGGCTAATCTTCTGCCTTGCAGCGCCAGCACACCAGGTTCTAGTCCCGATCGGGGTGCCGGATTCTGTCCCGGTTGCCCCTCTTGCAGACCAGCTCTCTGCTGTGGCCAGGGAGTACAGTGGAGGATGGCCCAAGTGCTTGGGCCCTGCACCCGCATGGGAGACCAGGATAAGTACCTGGCTCCTGCCATTGGATCAGCATGGTGCGCTGGCCGCAGCGCTCTGGCCGTGGTGGCTATTGGAGGGTGAACCAATGGCAAAGGAAGACCTTTCTCTCTGTCTCTCTCTCTCACTGTCCACTCTGCCTGTCAAAAAAAAAAAAAAAAGTGAATGAAGTGGGGCTACCCCCTTTTATGCACATGAGGTCAATTTTAAAAGGAAGTTGCTAAATCATGTGATGTGTAAAGCATACAGGACCAAATAATATATTATGTAGAAATACAGACAGACAGACACACATTAAAACGACACAAGCAAGGAAGCAAGGGCATGATCAGCCAAATCTCAGCCTGTAGTTGACTCTGCGAGGTGGAGGAGAGGGGGACGGGATGGAGGAAGGTACCATGTGTCTGCAATTGGGTGAGAAAGACTCTTAAGTGACATGGCTTATAAATAAATCCATTACATCATTTCTTACACTGCGTGTATACAGTTGTATGCATAAAGTATCTCATAATTTAAAAACTGGAAAATGTGAAAACAGTATAATCTGGACAAATAAAAAGTATGTCTTTTTATTAAAAAATTTGTATTTACATAAAGGGAATAAATTTAATGTATTTCATATAAATAGGTCTAGGAACATAATGAAACTTTTCACCCTCCCCCCCCTTCCTTATTTTTCTTTTTCATTTTTGCAGTGACATACTCTCGATTTACTTGACAGTCACAAGTTTAACCCTCTACTAAATAAAGAATTCAACAAATAGTAAGTAGAAAAACCACTGTTCCTCAGGAGTAAAGACAAGGGCTATAAACAATAATCAAGTCACAGAATGATAATTTTGCTCATAAATATTACATTTTTTGTACCCTGTATATTAGTTACCACAAATCAAGGAAAGCATGTGGTTTGAGATAGCTCATTGATCACCACTTGAGTGCCAGTGATGAGTTGTAAGCTGGGCTGCTGTTCCCAGTTCCATAATGAAACATTAAAACATATAATTGACTAAATGGGAGTTGCATCACTTACTTGAATTAAGATAAAAGCATCATAATAAATTTTTTATAAGCTGTGTCTGTAATTCTGAAATATTAAAAGATAATTCCTGGGGTTAGTGTTGTGGCCTAGTGGGTTAACCCGTTGCCTGCAGTATTGCCATCCCAATATGGACACCAGTTCAAGTCCTGGCTGCTCTACTCCTGATTCAGCTCCCTACTAATGTGCCTGGAAAAGCACATGTAACTGGGCCCCTGCCACCCACGTGGGAGACCCAGATGAAGCTCCTGGCTTCAAGTTTGGACTGGCCCAGAACTGACCACTGTGGCTATTTGGAGAGTGAATCAGCAGATGGAAAATCTGTCTCTCCTTCTCCCGCTGTAACTCTGCCTTCCAAATAGACAAATCTTTTTTTTTTTTTTTTTAAAGACAATTCCATTGACTTAAGGAGATTTAAGCAATGGTGACCACAGCATCTATAACATGAATTAATGCAATAGTTATGCTTAGACCACAGAGGGGGAAAAATGTATTTACTTTTACAGAATGAATAACTTAAAAAAAAACAACTTGTACTAGTTTTTTACCTGTGTTCTTTTAAAACAAGGATGTAATTAAAAATATCTATTTCAAAGGAAAGTAAATTTAGTGAGATCTTTGAAAATTTTATTAAAATTCACGTGATGAAAAAATCATGTATGCATTTCAAAACACTTGTGCACCAAAATAAATATCCGATAATTCCATTTCCTACTGACGTTTGGAAGTCCCTCGTGTTATTACTGATTGCAGTGAGGATGGCAGACAGTTCTTGACCTCAGTTCACCTGAGTACTGATTTAACCCATATGTGGAAAAGCAGCATGAGGGCAATTTCTCTCCTTGAATGAGTCCAGTAAGAGAGGGAAAATAGCAAGTGGCATTGAGTGTGCAACCTCCTGGACTGGCAAAGTATGTGGACGTGGCAGCCCAGCGAAGGGCAGGTACTACATACAGCCTGAGCAGGTCAGGGAAGGCGTTCAGGAGTTGGTGACATTTGAACTAGGTCTTGAAGGATGAATTGGTGTGGAGATGCAGAAGAAGAGTGGCATGCCAGGGAGAGGTATATGCCAAGGCACCAGCGACTGAAGGGCATGTTGAGAGTGGCAAGAGATGAGGCTAGGGATATTGGTGGGTGGACCAGCCATGAGGTTCTCATTGGCTGGGGAAAGGGGATTTGAACTTTGTCCTGAAGGCACTGGGTGCCACAGAAGACTGTGAAATGGGGGAATGATTTGATGAAGGTTTCATTCCAGCTCCTTGTGGAAGCAACAGCAAGGCAGGCCGACTTGAGGTAGGTGTGGAGGCTGATCAGGGCAGCATCCAGGGGAGGGGCACACAGACACGTCGACTGAGTCCAATGGGAATGGAACATTTCCCCCAGGGACCATGGACAAAGTGAGAAAAGGGGGTTCAGAAAAGAACCCTGGGTGACAGCAGCCGCTCCGGTCAGGACTGGCTGCTGGCTACTAATGGGTCCGGTGAAACTGCGGCTTTCCTTCCATTAGTGGATTTGCTGCCCCAATCCATGATGAACTGCCACCAAAGGCATTATGGCCTCTTCTCTGGGTGTAGGAGGTACCCTGCTGAGTCCTCCAGGCCTCTGCCTTGGGGAGAAACCAAAGCCGCCACTGGATGGCTGCCGAGTGATACCCAGGGTGCTAGAGGTGGTCGAGTGGGTGGCTGGGAAGCTGTTTTAGAGAGGTGGTGCCAGGCAGGACCACACAAGTCAAAGCTCCAGGCCCCAGGCACCTACTGCACTGTCCCATTAAACATATAACGAGTCTCCAAATTCATGGAAAAATGCATATTATGAAGAAACCATGCACAAATTTCATTTTTCCGGGCCAAAATTATCTTTCCATTATACTTGCCATGAACTTTTTGAAATCCCCTCGTATTAAGAATTTCAAGATGCTAACTGCAGAGTACCCAACCCTCTGGAGCCCCTGTGCGACCACCCTGATCTCCTTTGTCAGGTGTCCTATATATTTAACTCTCAGTCTCATAAAATGGAGGTAACAGAGACTCTCGGTGAGAATACTGAGGCTCAGAGAGTTTTAGCTAATCTGCCCCAGGGAACTCAAGTGGAACACCAGCAGAACCAGACCTGGGAAGTCAAGTGTGTTGTTTCAAGTTCACACACTTTCTACTGCACTGCTTTCTCTTTCTTCAGTTCAGAGGCAAGTCATAGAAAAGGGAGAGCCTGGCATGCTTTCATTAGGAGGCGGCCCTTGAAGAGTGGTGTAGGATGAATAGGGATTTTGAAGGCGGATGGGGTAGGAAAAGATTTTCTTGGTGTATGGAACAGCAAATGTAAGGCACAGAATAAAAGAATAAAATGCTTTCAGGAACTCAAAATCAAGGGGAAGGAAGATTGTTACAGGTGGCTCAGGCCCTACGTGGGATGGCCACCCAGAGTGCCTGTACACAAGCCCCGACTCCACTCTCAATTCCAGCTTCCAGCTAACGTGCACCCTGGGAGACAGTGGGTGGTGGCTCAAGTAACTGGGTTCCTGCCACTCATGTCCAGAGACCTGGATGGCATTCCTGGCTCCTGACTTTGGCCCAACCCCAGTCACTATGGCCATGGGGAGGAAAGATTCTCTCTCTCTCTCTCTTCCTCCCTCCCGCTCTCTCTCTCTTTCACTTTCTCCTGCCTTCCCTCTTTGAAATTCTTTCACATAAATAAATAATCTTTAGGCCAGCGCCACAGCTCACTAGGCTAATCCTCTGCCTTGCGGTGCCAGCACACCAGGTTCTAGTCCTGGTCGGGGCGCTGGATTCTGTCCCGGTTGCCCCTCTTCCAGGCCAGCTCTCTGCTGTGGCCCGGGAAGGCAGTGGAGGATGGCCCAAGTGCTTGGACCCTGCACCCCAGGGGAGACCAGGATAAGTACCTGGCTCCTGCCTTCGGATCAGTGCGATGCGCCAGCCGTGGCGGCCATTGGAGGGTGAACCAACGGCAAAGGAAGACCTTTCTCTCTGTCTCTCTCTCTCACTATCCACTCTGCCTGTCAAATAAATAAATAAATAAATAATCTTTAAAAAAAAAAGTCTCGGGGCCAGTGCCGTGGCACAGTAGGTTAATCCTCCGCCTGCAGCGCTGGCATCCCATATGGGTGGTGGTTCTAGTCCCAGCTGCTCCTCTTCCCATTCAACTCTCTGCTATGGCCTGGGAAAGCAGTAGAAGATGGCCCAAGTCCTTGGGCCCCTGCACGCATGTGGGAAACAGGGAAGAAGCTCCTGGCTCCTGGCTTTTTTGGATCGGCACAGTTTTGGCCATTGCAGCCAATTGGGGAGTGAACCAACAGAAGACCTTTCTCTCTGTCTCTCTCTCTCACTGTCTGTAACTCTACCTCTCAAATGAATAAATAAAATCTTTAAAAAAAAAAGTCTTAGGTAGGGGCTGGTGTTGTGGCACAGCAGGTTAAGACACTGCTTGCAACACCAGCGTCCCATATTGGAGTGCTGGTTTGAATCCCAGCTGCTCTGCTGCTGATCCACCTCTCTGCTCATGCACCTGGGAAAGCAGTGGATTATGGTCCAAGTATTTGTGTTCCTGCCACCCGCAGCCAGATGGAGTTCCTGGCTCCTGGATTCAGCCTCACTCAGCTCTGGTTGTTGGGGCCATTTGGGGAGTGAACCAGCTGATGGAAGATCTCCCTTTCCATTGCTCTGCCTTTCAAATTCGGACACCTCATTTGCGAAAAGGAGATCTCCTTTTGGGGGCAGTGTTCACTTAGATCTTTGCAACCACCTCTGGGGACAGCAAAGGGAAAGCACGAAGGACAGCCAGCATGGTGGCCGTCAGTTGCCAGACACCTGTTTCCCTAACACTACTCCCCAGGAGGCCGAAAGAGCACTGTGAAAGGGACTGGAACAGGGCCTGCTCTGGACCTGGTAGCTCAATGCCAAGTACCGGGCTCGTGGGTCTGCTAGGAAGCCACCGCTGAGAGCAGAAGACAGGCCCAGGTGTGGTGAAGCAACTCTGCAGTCTCTCACACATTTCTGATTGCTGACACAGCACTCGGCACATCTCAGAGTCCCCTTAAACGTTTCAGAAGGAATCCAACCGGCTAGTGAAGAAACCAACTGCTGGCTCCAACTGTTGCGGCCATTTGGGGAGTGAACCAGCGGATGGAAGACCTCTCTCTCTCTCTCTCTCTCTCTCAAGTAAATGAATAAAATAATTTAAAGAAAACAAAAAAAACCACATGCCTAGCCACCCTGGTGCTCAGTTTAGGAAATCAGCACACACGCTTCCTTGGTGATTTTTTTTTAAAAAAGAAAGAAAGCAGCTAGAAGTACCTGGCTCCTGCCATCAGATCAGCACGGTGCGCCGGCCGCAGCGCGCCAGCCATGGCGGCCATTGGAGGGTGAACCAACGGCAAAGGAAGACCTTTCTCTCTGTCTCTCTCTCTCACTGTCCACTCTGCCTGCCTAAAAAAAAAAAAAAAAAAAGAAAAAAGAAAAAAAAGAAAGAAAGAAAGCAGCTGCTGGAACTATCACTGGGAAGCTTCCCACCTAAGCGGTGCGCTGCCGGCAACTCGCGTGTCCGTGAAGGAACCTGCCACGGAGTCCCGCCACCCCCGCGGAGAGGCCAGGGAGCGTTTCACCTGTAGCGCTTGGAGCCACGCCCCTGGAGTTGGAGGTACCCTTGAGGGGAGTCCTGGAGCAGCTGTCGGAAGTTGGGGAAACCCTAACTGGAGCCCAGGGGCCACTACCGGAAGTTGAGGGAACCCCGCCCGGAGCCTCCACCGGAAGTTTAAAAAAAGCCGTACTGGGGCGCGCGGAGCTGCTGCTTAACCCTGGGCTCACAGAAGGCTTGGAAGCTAACAAAAGGGCTGGTTTTGATTCCTGTTTGGGCTTCATATCCACATTCCTTTTTTTTTTTTAAGAGTTATTTTATTTGAAAGAGTTACAAAGAGACCAAGAGAAAGAGAAATAGCTTCCACTCGCTAGCTCACTCCCAAATGGCCGCAACAGCCAGAGTTGGGTCAGCCTGAAGCCAGGAGCCAGGAGCTGCTTCCACGTCTCCCACGAGCGTGCAGGGGCCCAAGGACTTGGGGAGCTAGGGAGCTAGACGGGAAGTGCAGCATCCGGAACTCAAACCAGCACCCATGTGGGGTGCCGGCACCGCAGACGGAGGCTTAACTTGTTGTGCTACAGCGTCAACCCTGTATCCACATCTTACTGCGACCGCGGTGTGAGAAAGGCACCATCTGGGGCCACGGTATGAGGAGAAAGGCATCATTTTTTTTTTCCTGTCCGTTTTTAATAGTGAATGAGGGCCGGCGCCGCGGCTCACTAGGCTAATCCTCCGCCTAGCGGCGCCGGCACACCGGGTTCTAGTCCCGGTCAGGGCGCCGGATTCTGTCCCGGTTGCCCCTCTTCCAGGCCAGCCCTCTGCTGTGGCCAGGGAGTGCAGTGGAGGATGGCCCGGGTGCTTGGGCCCTGCACCCCATGGGAGACCAGGAGGAAGCACCTGGCTCCTGGCTTCGGCTCCTGGCAATGCGCCAGCCGTAGTGGCCATTTGGGGGAGTGAACCAACAGAAGGAAGACTTGGAATTAAGAAAAAAACTAAGGTTCTGAGAATTGACTGCAAGTGTCTTAGTAGGAGGGAGTCAGAAGTGGGGTGCTGACGGATTGGGCAGTTTGTAGTGTATTGATTTAGGACTGGTGGGCATGGTGAAGCAAGAGACTCACAGCAAGCGAACTGTTGTCTGATAAGCCCTTTTCTTTTTTAAGATTTAAAATACTAGGCAATAAGTGTTTTTTATTAAGGATTTATTTATTTATTTGAAAGGCAGAGTTACAGAGAGGCAGAGAGGGAGAGAGTGAGAGAAATCTTTCATCCTCTGGTTCACTCCCCAAATGGCTGCAACAGCTGGAACTGGGTAGATATGAAGCCAGGAGCCTCCTCCAGGTCTCCCACGTGGGTGCAGGGGCCCAAGGACCAGGGCCATCTTGCTCTGCTTTCCCAGGCCATAGCAGAGAGCTGGATCAGAAGTGGAGCAGCTGGGACTTGAACCGGTGCCCATATGGGAACGCCAGCACTGCAGGTGGTGGCTTTACCTGCTATGCCCAACGCTGGCCCCGTCTTATAAGCTCTTTTTCTGTATAAGCAGACTATTGATCTCAAGTAAAATGATTTGGAGGAATTTCTGGAAGCAAGCAAGGCAGCTACTTGTCGGTTTACAGAAAGATGTCTTTTTTGGGTAAAGTTTTCCTAGAACAACAAAATCATGTCATGGGGCTGGTGCCATGGCTCATGTGCTTAATCCTCTGCCTGCGGCGTTGGCATCCCATATGGTGTCGGTTCTAGTTCCGGTTGCTCCTCTTCCAGTCCAGCTGTCTGCTGTGGCCTGGGAAGGCAGTGGAGGATGGCCCAAGTGCTTGGGCCCTGCACCCGCATGGCAGACTGGGAAGAAGCACCTGGCTCCTGGCTTCGGATTGGCGCAGCTCTGGCTGTAGCGGCCATTTGGGAGGTGAACCAATGGAAGGAAGACCTTTCTCTCTGTCTCTCTCTCTCTCACTGTCTAAAACTTTACCTGTCAAATAAATAAAAAATAAAAAAAAATCATGTCACAAGTCATCTATCATCTCATTTATGTCACATTACAGATGGCCTCAATTCTCATAGCTGGCTTTCCCTGAACGGCACAAGAAAATTTCCAGACTGTGTTTGAAGTAAGTACTCATGCAAAAAGTCCCTAAAAGGTTGAACTCTTTAAGGCTTTTATAACAAAATAGTAAGCCTATAATTAGAAATCGTCTTAATCTAGAGTGACAGGAAAGAAATGAATGAAGCATTTTTATATGCCTAGTGTGTGGGTAAAGGATTAAGATGCCTGTTCTAGGTGAAGAGATGAATTTGTTCGCAGAGTTCAGAGTGTAACTTGAGGGTGAAGTTGACCTGGAGGCCTGGCTGAAGTCCTTTACCCTTTGTGGGAGAAGCCCCAGGAGGGCACTTGCAGTCCAAGGAGAAGTCTGCATATTCCTGTGGCCCGAGGATGGGTTTGCATGAAGGGAATATCATCTATGGAAGGGAGCTCTGCCCTGAAAAGAAGGCCAAGGTGTCTACCCCGTCCTGATTAGGTTCCGGCAGAGCGAGTGATTGAATTAAACAGAATTGCTTTTATTAGACAGTCATCTTCTTCCCATTTCCCCATGGACCCATTGCTTCAATCCTTGGGCTATGGTCGTGTGACCTGGCTCAGCTCAGCTGATAGGCCGCGCTACAACGGATAACAGAGAGAGGGTTTCTGTGGCCATGGGAAATCTCCAACTTTAGGATGGGAATGAAAATGGCATGATTTCCCTTCTCTGGGGGGAAAGGAATAAATGGTCCTTTTTTTTTTGTACCTCTGGAATCTCTGGCTGGTGGGTGGCCCGTTGAGCTCAGCTTGCCTCTTCGAGGCATTCCTTCTTCTGCTGGGGGTGGCTGCCTTAGGGGCTGGCAGAAATCTTCCTGCAGGCTGCACGCCGCTTATTTCTCAATAGGGACATTTCCTCACCTTTCTTTCCAGCACTCACCTTTGCATTCCTGTCCTTAGTGCTCCTTTGGGAAGAAGAGGGATGAGTGATAAAAAGACCTGTATGAGTTTTGTTGTAGTGAAGAACTAACTTTTAGAAAGACCACCAGGGACTGGCGCTGTGGCTTACTTGGTTAATCCTCCGCCTGCAGCACCGGCATCCCATATGGTGCCGGTTCTAGTCCCAGTTGCTCCTCTTCCAGGCCAGCTCTCTGCTGTGGCCCGGGAGTGCAGTGGAGGATGGCCCAAGTGCTTGGGTGCCTGCACCCATGTGGGAGACACCTGGCTCCTGGCTTCGGATCGGCATAGCTCTGGCGGCTATTTGGGGAGTGAACCAACGGAAGGAAGACCTTTCTCTCTGTCTTTCTCTCACTGTCTAACTCTGTCAAATAAATAATAATAATAATAAAAAGATACTGGCCTTGAAACATCTCAGCATACAGGTGAGTGTAAGGGTATCATCAGCAAAGCAGAGTGAGCCTTTCATAGCTGTGTGTTTAGAATTGTACTGGGTCTCCTAGAGCATCACGCCCATCCCTCATCCGGAGCAAACTGAAGCAGATGTTGGATGCTCTGTTAGCTTTGATTTTTATGAAGGTAGAGCCTGTTGATATTTCTTACCGGGAAACGACTTATCTATGGATGTATTCCTGTAAGATGTTATTGATCGATTCATACTCTATTTTTAGAGGCCTTTGGAGATAGCTCTTTGTTATGCTTAGTATCCATTTTCACTTATCTGGGAAGAAAGCAAGGTGTACAGAAAAGGAGGGGGCTGGCGCTGAGGCATAGTGGGTAAAGCCGCTGCCTGCAGTGCCGGCATCCCCTGTGGGTGCCGGTTTGTGTCCTGGCTGCTCCACTTCTGATCCAGCTCCCTTCTATGGCCTAGGAAAAGTGGCAGAAGATGGCCCAAGTCGTTGAGCCTCTGCTACCCTCACAGGAGACCTTCCCTCATGGGAAGAAGCTCCTGGATTTGACCTGGCTCTGTCCCAGCCATTGCAGCCACTGGGAGAGTGAACCAGTGAATGGAAGGTCTCTCTGTCCCCTCCACCCCCATTGGGGGAGTGAACCAGTGGATGGAAGACACTCCCCCCACCCCCATAACTCTGACTTTCAAATAAATAAATGAATCTTAAAAAAATTCTAATGGAGAAAGACAGTGTTAAATTTGAAGTGTGAGATAATATACTCCCCAAGTTGGCCCACATAACAGAGGATCTTCAGAATGCTGTTGGCAGGGGCTGAACGTGGGCTTGGAGAAGAGGCTCTGTGAGAGAGAAGGGTGAGCTAACTGGAGAATCTTGCTGTGGTCCTCACGCCTCCACACACTTAGGAAACAGAAACACAGAATATATGCCTGAGTGTTCTCTTGTCCATCTCTTTCCTGCATCTTCAGAAAGCTATCTTCTCAAGTCTTGCTCTACGTGTTGCATGTTCATTTTTGAAAAGCATAAAGGAAATATTACTGTATGCATCCAGCATATAGAAAGAGAGCTAGATTGGAAGTCTGCATCTTTTTCTATTTAGAATGTGTTGGAAATTTTTAATGGTGTCTACAACATTAATCATTTTTTGACAGCTGCAGGCTGTGCTAGGTTATACTACAGTATGCATGAACTATGTTTGACTATTCGCATGTGCTTCGATACTGAGCTTGCTTCCATACTTGTATTATCAAAAAAATTTACAGAGATAAATAGCTTTTTAATATATATAGATCTTTGTACTTTTATTATTCCAGTTTAAAAAAAAAGGAGCTGGGTGAAATTTTAAATCAACTTATTCTATAATTAGAGAGCCTTGTTCAATGTTTCATTTGAATTGAGACCAAGAAAAAATGCTTTATAATACATATGTGAAAACAGTTTAAAATAGATTGAATTTCTTTAGTATGCATACTTAAGACTGACCAGGAAGAGGGAGGGAACAGAGCAAAAATACAGGAAAGAAAAGGAGACAGATAAGTCTTTATGCTTCTAACGTTCAAGTGTAATGATGCAATAGTGTCCTTATTAATTCTGAATCCTAAAACAAAAATAGCACCTTAGGTTTTTAGCTTGAAAAATTGAGTAGACTGCCAAAGTTGTTCTGAAATAATCTCTGACAAAGTATAGATACAACATATACCCCAGAAATCCCAGCTTTCCTATATTTGTATCCAATTAACTACCAACTGGTACAGCGGCCTTGTAAGTTGTAAAATCTAAAAGTTGGCATTCGTAGAAAAATGCTCCTATTATGCAGCTACCTCGAGCATTTTTCTATGTGGCAGGTTCCATTAGGCTGAAATATAGACTGCATTGTGGTGGTGGTATTCTCCTTTCCGCGTCTGCAGTATTGTATCCCAAAGTTGGAGCTTTTTAAGAACATGATTATTGAGATTCTGTGGTGTTCAGTGATCAGCAAGCAGCAGAGGTGTTGAATTTAACTCTTGGTGCAGAAAACAATTTGATGGTAACTATGCTTGGCTTCTTAGAGTTGAAAAGATTTTGAAGCTTTGTCTTGATATAGTGCTGGTACTTGGTCCTTCGGATCCTGTTATGGTATGGCTTTGTGGGGCTGGTAGTGCTGATTTTGGGCCTCTATTTTATGTCATTACTTACTTAACAACCCTTAAATGAGGATACCTTAGGAAGCTTTTGGAGTGGGGCTGGCGTTGTGGCACAGTAGGTTAAGCTGAAGCTTGCAATCCCCACATCCCATACTGTAGTGCTGTTTTGAGTCCTGGCTGCTTCACTTCTGATCCAGCTCCCTGCTAATGCACCTGGGAAGGCAGTGGAAGATGGCCCAAGTGCATGGGTCCCTGCACCCATGTGGGAGACCCACGGATGAAGTTCTAGGCTCTTGACTTCTGCTTGGGCTGGCCTGGCCCAGTCCTAGCCATTGCAGCCATTTGGGGAGTGAACCAGAAGATGGATGATCAATTTCTCTCTGTGTCTCTCTCTCTCCGTCTCTCTTTGTCTCTCCCTTTCCCTCTGTAACTCCACCTTTCAAATAAATAAATAAATATGTCTTTTGAAAAGGCTTATGGAGAAGTGGAATTAAAAGATAAGTTCATTTTGGTGTGAAATATTTTTGAAATCCATGCATAGTTTTTAAATAATACTCATTTTCTGTGAACTTTTTAAATCCTCTCTAATAGCAAGGATGCTATCCAGGGTATACTCTTAAGGATTGTTTTTAATTGTATTTCCTCATCTTTAAAATGGGAATGATCAAGTTCCTATAGCATAAGGTTTTCATGAGAACAATCTGGGATTAAATGACTTTCCTAAGGCCACAGAGCTGGAGGCAGTGGGGGAGCCAGGTTCGCAGTCTGACGTCCTTGAAGAGGACTCTGCCACTTCAGAGTCCTCCCTCCACTGTGTGTTCGCCCAGCCATGCCAGGTGAGGGATGACTCTAAAATCTTCTTCAAGGCTTTTAACTGCACAACAAATTTTGTATAGCACTTACATTCTTCATGAGTCTCTCCGTGGTGGCCAATGTTGTGCCCACCTGCATCCCCAGCATCTCATATTGCAGTGCTGGTTTGACTCTTGGCCACTGTGCTTCCAATCTAACTCCCTGTCCATGTGCCCGGGAAAGCAGCAGAAGATGGACCAACTGTTTGGGCCCCTGCCACCCATGTGGGAGACCCGGATGGAGTTCCAAGCTCCTGGCTTTGCCATCTGGGGAGTGAACCTGTGCATGGAAGAGCTCTCTTTCCATCTATCTCTGTCATTCTTTCAAATAAAATCTGTTTTTTTTTTAATTCTCTTCATGAATAAAAACATAACAAGTTGAGAGGTTGAGAATGTTCTAGAGAAGGAGGATGGGAAGCAAATAAAGAATGACAGAAGTTTCAAAAAATTTGTTTTGAGAAATAAGAAAACTTTCTTTCCGTTCAGTCTCACATTAGAATCTAGGTTTGTAGGAGAAAGAGTTTACTCAGGTTTAGATTGATTTATGTGCCTTATAAGTCAGTTTGCCTTGCTCCCAATAAACAATTCAGGTTGGTGGGGAGGGGTAGTGGCGTGGTGGTACAGCAGGGTAAGCTGCTGTTGCAACGCTGACATCCTGTGTGAGTACCTATAGACTCCCAGCTGCTCCACTTCCAATCCAGCTGCCTGTTGATGCACCCGAGAAAGGGCAGAAAGTGACCCAAGTGCTTGGGTGCCTGCCACCCACCTGGGAGACCAGGATGGGGTTCCTGGCTTCTGGCTCTGGCCTCGTCCAGCCCTGGACATTGTGGCCATTTGGGGAGTGAACCATGAACTGCCAAATGGAAGATTCTCTCCCTTTCTGTCTGTCTCTGTAACTCTGCCTTTCAAATAAATAAAATTAAGAATCTTTTTTTAAAAAAAATCTGAGACTGGGGTAACCAGTGATTGCGTCTTAATTTTGGACAGTGACTTCTGTTAAAATTCTGGAAACAAATAAATCCCAAACAGTGTGTGTCATTAAGTCATTCCTCATAGACCCCTTCCCAGGTCCTAGGTTGTCTTCCTTGGCTCTGGCTCACCGTCCTTCTGTCAAGTGCCTTGTTTACCTCAAATCAGTTTCCAGTGTGTAGGTGTCAGGGGACAGTTACCATACAGCTCCCAGGACAAGCTGGAGGGCTTCTCTCAGAGGAAGATATTAATGGCTTTCCACAGCACAAGCGTTTCCTTAACTTGCCCGGAGTTGACAGTTGAGTTACGCGGATGGCTGTGCACCACATAGGTAGTATGGGTTTCATTTTGCCTCGCAGTGCTGAGAATTCATTTGGCAGCAAGCTGCACTTTCAACGGTTTTTTCATGGAAGCTCCCAATAAACCTGTAAGATTGGCAGATGTCCTGTGTTACAAATGCTTTTCCAAGTTGTTTCTGTTTTTAGGAGGGATTTCAGAAAACTTATGCTTCCTGCCAAGTATCAACACTGTACAAAAACAAATAAAAAAAGAAACCCAAGTGTAATTATTTTGTATTTTTTTTAAAAGATTTCTTTATTTGAGAGGCAGAGTTACAGCGAAACAGAGAGACAGAGAGAGAAGTCTTCCATCCATTGGTTCACTCCCCAGATGGCTCTAATGGCTGAGCTGGACTGATCCAAAGCCAGGAGCCAGGAGCTTCTTCCAGGTCTCCCATGTGGGTGGCAGGGGCCCAAGTACTTGGGCCATGCTCTGATGCTTTCCCAGGCCATTAGCAGGGAGCTGTATTGGAAGCGGAGCAGCTGGTACTTGAATTGGTGTCCATATGGGATGCCGGTGCAGCAGGCAAAAGCTTAACCTACTACACCACAGCTCTGGCCCCCAAGTGAAATTACTTTTATTGTATTTAATTTCACCTAATCTGTCAAAAACATTGTCATTTCAAGATATAATATTAAAATTATTGAGAACATGTTTTATAATTTTAAATTTATTTTTGAATATTTTCATTTATGTGAAAGGGAGAATGACACACACAGAGAAAGAGGAGAGAAAGAGAGGGACATATCTCTCATCCTCTGATTCACTTCCCAAATGCCCACAACAGCCGGGGCTGGGCCAGACTGTGGCCAGAGTGTGGGAGTCCTGAGCACACGGGCCATCATCTGCTGCTTCCCAGGATGCATTACCAGGAAGCTGGATCCTAAGCGGGGGCTAGATTTGATCCTAGGCACTTTGATACAGGATGCTGATGTCCCAAGCAGTGGCTTACCCTGCTGCACCACAGTGCCCACCCAGACATTTCTTGGTTTTTGAAATCTAGTGTGTATGTTACAGCACGTCTTCCTTTGAACTAGCCAAGTCTCAAGTGCTTAGGGTCACATGTAGCCAGTGGCCCCTGTTTTGAAGAACCTAAGTCTAAACCTTCTTCTTTTACTCAGAGTTGCCCTTTCCTAAATCTTGTAGGCTGTGAAGGGGCCACTATTAACAGACAAGCCCATTTAAAGTCTGATTTCTGATTTCTGTGACTGTTTGATTAATGTAGCTACAAGCTTTCTCCTCATGAGAAGTATCTGCTTTTCTCAGCTGGTGTTTTGTGCACCGGTTAGGACACCCTTGGGAGGCCCATATCCCATATCAGAATGCCTGGTTCTGTGTCCCAGCTTCCCTCCTGATTCCAACTTCCTGCTGATGGACACTTTGGGAGGCAGCAGGTGATGGCCCAGGGTCTCGGGTCTCTGCCACCTACATAGGAGGCCTAGATTGAGTTCTGGTCTCCTGCCTTCAGCCTGGCCCAGCCTCAGCTGTTACAGGCATTTGAGGAGTGAACCAACAAATGGAAGATCTGTCTGTCTCTTTCAAATAAATCAATATGAGTTTGAAAAAAAAAAAAAAACCCTGTTATTTTAGAGGAAAAATAGTATTTTCCCTCTTACAGATGTAACTTATGTTTATTAAAATGACCTAGAAAACAAAGGAGAAAGGAGGAGTGAGTGTTTGGCCTGGTGCTTAAGAAACTTGTTGAGACACCCACAACCTTGCTGGGAGGGCTTGGATTCAAGTTATTCAAGTTCAAGCCCCCCTTCCCTAATGGAGTTTATGTCCAATGGCTGGCTAGTTAGTGGGGGACCTACCCTTCTTCCCCAAGCTGAGGATGACAATTTGGGCCTAACCAAGTTTCAGCACTGTTCGTGGCCAGTGCTGGCACTGTACTGCAGCTCCCCTTCTTGCCCTGGGTCACCCAGCTCTCTTCCTTTCACTCCCTCATAGGTGCATCTTCCTAGAGCACCCTCCAACCACCTTCTTACGTGCCCTTCTGCAGCTCAGCGTCTGCTTCTCAGGGAATCCAGCCTGTGACAGGCACTAAGATACAGTTTATGGCCTGACAAGAGTTTGTGTGTATGTGTGTGTGAGATATGTCCTACAGGGACAGCACAAGTGAAATAACACTTAATGCGAAGTATTATAGTAACAGACTTGCAACACTGTTGTTGCTAAAAGTGGAACATCCCCTTGGGGCTCTCACTTGAAGAAGCCAACTAGTAGTGATCCTCCATGGCTCTTTCCCCACCATTTGGGCTTTAGGAAGACCTAGGTCTCGGGTCTAAGTAAAAGTTGGCAGGGAAGTGGACAGGCCCTTAGGCTGCCCCTTGCAGCCTTCTTATAGGCAAGCCCATCTTCCTCTGGTACCGCTCACCCACGTGCTTGCCACAGCCTCTCCATGTAGGTGTAAAGGTGTCCTCATTATGGTACAGGCAAAGTATTTTTTTTTAAGTTAAAATATCAAATTTTATTTATGCATTTTAGAAGATGAAGTATAGTAAGTTTTTATGTGGAAGTAAAGGAGAAAGATGACATTACAACAAATTCCTTAGTAAGGGGGGGGACAGGTGCCAGCTGTGGAACTACAAAGAGATCAAGCTCTTGGGATGTGGCAACAGGCGTTTCCTGCCCTTGAGTTTCCAATAGAATAGACTGTGGTTGAGGCTGCATGTGACTCTGGATCTGGATCTGGATCGGCTGGCTCTGCAGGTGGAACGGTTGGCGCTTCCTAGCACTCTGGAGCTAGTGCCATAGTGGAAGCTGGTGCGGGCTCCCTGGAGGTTTCCGGAAGCGGTCTGCGAGCCTGTTCCGGCTGTGGAGCTCCATCTGGCGATAGAGGTGGAGGTGGCACAAGCTCTTGTGGCTCTGGCATCACAAGAGGAGAAAGTATCAGCAGCATGCCTGACTCTTCATGTGCCGTCCACAGACAAAACCTTGTCTCTGACTCCCAGACATGGCTTTGACCCAAATGCCACCTCCCGCATGTCTTTTGGTCATCTGAGTCCCTTGTTGCTCCTGGACCCACCCCTGATTCTGAAAGCTTTCCTGAGTGCGACATAGACCCTTCACGCCTCCTTGTACTCACATGCACCAATCCCGGTCCTCCTCACCCTCTAGTTCTGCCTCCGCAGGCTCCTGTTGCTGCAAGTGTCTCAGGAGAAGTTGTACCTGTTGGTCCAGCTCGAAGCCACACAGGTTGAGCTGCGTGTAGTCCAGCAGCATGTACAGACTGGTGTAATGCGGGGGATGATTGAAATCTTCCGGGTATTGCTCCAGCCAGGTGGCCAGGATGGAGGAGAGAGCGCTGCAGGGAGGCAGGCGAGCAGTCCAGTGAGAGGCCTTGCCCTTTCATGCCTTTCTCCTAGGACACAGGCTGGGCTCCAGTGCCTCCAGCCGCTGCCTGCCCATAGCTCTGACCCACCTCACGGCACTCTCAATCAGCCAGGAATGAGACCTGGTCACTGAAGGGGGACTGACAAATGGCTGCATGAGAGGGAGCCCTTGACCAAGGTCTCACCCCCCCTTTCCCTTTTCAGGGAAGCCTGATGCACAGTATGTGTCTGAGTGCCCTGTCCTCCCTGGAATGCCAGCTCCACAAGGGCAGAGAGGGATGCTGTCTGCTTGGTTCCCTGCACCCAGCAGGTGCTACATAAGGAAGTAACAAAGGAGGAAGCAAAGGGAGTCCCGCCTCTTTCCCAGGCTCTGGGACCTGTGTAACTAACCTCCAATATGAGTGCCGACAGCACAGTGAATGGGTCTGTTCTTCCCAGTGCCGTTCATCTCCAGAGGGGGCCTGACCCCTGGGCACCCACTGCAACCTCTGAGCACCCGTCATGCCTCACTGTGGGACTGCAGCCGTATTAGTGAGCAGGATGCCCCCAGTCCCATTCTGGGTCCCAGGATGGACTCATGGTGTAAGCAGGTTTGGATGAGAGGTGGTGGTGCTGGGTTCCCTCAGGGCTTTATTTTGTCCTCCCGCTGCCACTCCACTCCCCACAGTGCCTGTGGCCCCAGTCCCAGCTCTTTGGCTGCTTTATCCCTGCAGGGCACCGCCCATACCTCAGCTCTGTAAGCAGCATCACAGAATATTTAGAATCAAGGCTGCTTCCAGCTGCATCCAACCCACAGACCACCACACTCCCAGCCCAATTTCGTAAAAAACTGGGTGCCCCCCACCTGCCCCATACCCACTTACTATTTCACTGTGTCCTGGAGTACACAATCAGTAGTAGGAGCGAACCAGGGGTACCTAGAGAAGGCCAGGAGGGTGTCACATCTGCCCCACGGTGGGCACCCCCTGTCTAGTGAGCCTGTCCGAGTCCCGCCAAGCCCAGCAGGGACTGGGGCCTGCTCTGTGCTTTGGATCAAGGTCACTGCCTAGAAAGGTCCTGCAAATCATGTGACTTGGAAGGAGTAAACTCCAACCAGCTTTTTCCAAGGCAACTGAGTGGGTCTGAGGTCTCCCTGCCCGCCTCACATATTCCTGGTCTGGATCAACCAAAAAACACATGGATGGAATCTGGATCCTCCTCTAGAAATAAGGAAACAGGCATTCAGTGCAGTGGTTACGTCACCACTTGAAATGCCCACATCCCATATCCAGCTCGCTGGGTTGGAGTCCAGTTTCAATCATTCCTGTTTCAATCCAGTGCACTATGAATGCGCACCCTTGGGGACAGGGGATGGCTCAGCACTGGGGTCCCTTTCCACCCATGTGGGAGGTCTATATTGAGTTCTAGGTTCTGGCTACAGTCTCTCCAGGGAAATTGAGTAGTGAACCAGCAGTTGTAAGAAGTCCTACTCCCTGTTCCTCTTGAAAATGGATAAATTAAAAAAAAAAATGACCCAACCTGTTCAGCTCCATTTCAGAGAATCATAAAGGGGAAAAGCAGAAGTTCCTCTTCAGGGAGGGGGAAATAATGAGAAGAGTAGCCCCTACAGGAGACCTTCCCATGGGCCCAGCACCAGGTAAGCACTCTCCATGGAGGATCCCACTCTGCCACTGTATAACCCTGTGAGTTTTGTCTTAACACTCCAGTGTTCAGGGGCTCCAACTGAGGCTTAAACAAGGTGGGGTGACCTTGCCAAAACTCACAGCTAGGGGTGGCCAAGTGACAGTTGCCTGGAGATGTGGGAGTCTCACCTTGCAAACAGCGTGTCCAGCACCTGCTGGGTGGTGGCAAAGGCTCTGTAGGTTCTCAGGAAATTGGGAACATATGCGGGCTCCCAGCCCAGGAAGGCAGGCACCAGGCTGTCTATGAGCTTCAGCAATGTGCGCCCCTGGATCCTCCACCCAACGTGGGCGTCATACACAATCAGATTAGACCATATTTTAACCTAGGGTAGGAGAGAGGAGGGGACACACAGTCAGTACAGCACCAGCAGCTACCAGGAGGGTAGGAGCTGGAGCTCAGACCAATGCCAGTGCCATCACTGACTCTTGTCCTGAGTTGCAGGCAGCAAAGTGGTTCTCAGTGTTCAAAGGGAAAATTTATAAGTATCAGTATCTGCGGGTCAGCCAACTAACTCATGAAGTTCGTCCCTGTTTGAAGAGACTTAATTCACTGAGTCCTGAGCAAACAGTCCAATTCGGACACGAGCCAGCAGGTTTATCTTGGGGTAGGGGGATCAGTGTATTGGGACACACAGGACTTTGGCTGCAGGCTCCAGTAAGGAAAGGCTGTGTTGCTATGGTAATTGCCCTCCTTCTGGAACACCGTCCTGCCCAGTGAGACCCCAGGTCCTGATATGGAGGGGCCCTACGAAGGTGCTCATGGGCACAGAAAGATACAGAGGTAGGAACTTGATAAAAGGAGCCCCCTGTCCTTTTTAGACAAACAGCCTCATGCTCATGAGGACGGGTGAGACTTGACAGGGGGGAGGAAGGATGGTCAGGTCCCCAGCCATGGAGACATCAGGACACATGGGTGAAAACATGGAAAAATAACAAAAGGCACAACCATTGCAGCAAAGTGAAGTGAAATGGAAGAAAATGAGGTTTCCGAACTACACAGAAACATCTGGGCAAGGATGCTGCACGTGGCCATGGCAGGGCCTGGGCTGAGGGGGTGGCATTGAGGGAGGAGGTGGCACCAGATTCTTCTGGGAGCAGTACTCTGCCCACCCCATCCCCATCTGCAAGGCCCTGAGAAGCAAGCAAGCAAGCACGTGGAGTGGCGTCTGGGCCCGGGCTGTGGCACCCCTCCGGCCCCCCATACTCACCATCAGCCAGCAGCAGCCTCTGTTGGCCGCCTGTCTCTCCATGAAGGAGATGGAATACAGGACCTTGTTGAGCAGCACCTGGCCTTTGCGGTAACTGCAGCTCTGGAAAGACAATGCCCCGCGGGTACTCAGCAAGCATCAGGGCCCTGCCTGCTCCCTTTCCTTCTGTTTCTGCCCCTCGTGACTTCTCCTCCCCTGGCCACAGGGACCCTCACATCACAGGAAACCACCTGGAGCAAGGGGCATGACAGCATGCGGGAGGTGGAATAACAGCTGAGCAGGTGTGGATGCCCCAGATGATTCCCTTCCACCCTGCCAGCCATGTGCTGAGGTGTGAACATGCCAGGACCACCAGGTTACAGCCTCCCAGCCCAACCACCTTCTGCCCATAATAGGCCCTCCTCTCACCTGCCTATTCCCCCCATCCCCGCCACCCCACTAAAGGGGTTTTGGGGCAGCCCAGGTGCTTTCACCATGAAAACCTGGCCTAGACAGCCCTGGGTGGTGCTGGGTTACCTGTGAGTGCTTCCTGCCAAATGGCCAGAGGTATTGGGAGTGACGTGAGAACCAGCGTCGGATTCGTTGCTGAAAACCCTCACCCCATGGTTTCCTTGGCCCATGGCCTTGGGAAGTGAGGACGCAGCAAGAGAACATCTTGTTCTGTCAAGTGTCTGGCCAAATGAGCTGGGCAGGGACCTCTCTCTAGAATGTTCCTATCTGGTTACCGGGGTTACAGGATCTCTTGTGACCTATCACTAAGTAGTGAGGTTACAATGGGGGGCTTCCTTACCTCACCCCTCTTCTCCCATAAGAAGTCCCCAAGGCCCACGCCACGGCTCAATAGGCTAATCCTCCGCCTTGCGGCGCCCGCACACCGGGGCGCCGGCCGCGGTGGCCATTGGAGGGTGAACCAACGGCAAAGGAAGACCTTTCTCTCTGTCTCTCTCTCTCACTGTCCACTCTGCCTGTCAAAAAAAAAAAAAAGTCCCCAAATTGCGCTGGGAGCAAGTGCCTTTCCAGCCTGCTGTCCCATGCTGTTTCTGTATTTCTACACAGTGACACCACTGCCACCTCTTTGCAGCCCCTGTGGACTTCTTGGCTGCTACCACAGTGACAGACACATGTAACCTTATTTCCAGCTCCTGACTTTTACCACTGTTAAACCCTGAATCGGTTACTGTGCCTCTCAGGACCTCTCCAGACTCAGCAGCAGCACAGTAGGATCATTCTAGAATCTACCATGAAAAGTATTTTTACAACTTATTTCCTCCCTTGAAATGCCTGTCCTTAATCAGTAGTTTCCTTACTTACAAGGAGGGGATTCCACCCATTAAGCAGTGACTGTTGCGTGTCAGCCGGTCTGGAGCAGCCTCAGTAAAGCCGGTGAGACCTCGCTGGGCTGGCTCCAGGAGAGTAAATTGTAATATTGTTGTACTATTCTTCCTCTTGGGAGCTGAGATACAGAAGGAACCTCTGGTTTCTGTCCTGGGGAGAAATGATTCAAATTCAGTGAGGATTCCTGTCTTTTCTTCTTGGCTTAAGTGTTTTGTTTTGTTTTTTTGTTTGTTTGTTTTTTGGACAGGCAGAGTTAGACAGTGAGAGAGAGAGAGACAGAGAAAGGTCTTCCTTTTTCTGTTGGTTCACCCCCTAAGTGACTGCTACGGCCGGCGCTTTGCGGCCGGCGCGCTGCGCTGATCCGAAGCCAGAAGCCAGGTGCTTCCTCCTGGTCTCCCATGGGGTGCAGGGCCCAAGAACCTGGGCCATCCTCCACTGCACTCCCAGGCCACAGCAGAGAGCTAGACTGGAAGAGGAGCAACCGGGACAGAATCCGATGCCCCAGCCAGGACTAGAACCCAGGGTACCGGCGCCGCAGGCAGAGGATTAGCCTATTGAGCTGCGGCGCCGGCCAATTGGCTTAAGTTTTAATGTTTCACCTATATTAAATTGGGTTGGCAAACCATGGCTGAGAAGGATGGATCAGAGAAGACAGAACTAAGCCATTATTGTGGGATAAGTTGTGTCTGCTTCCCCAACCCCCAGCAAAGATACACTGAGCTCTCAATCCATGGTGCCTCGGTAGGTGACCTTATTTGCAAACAGTCTTTCCAGGAGCAATTCATTAAGATGAGATCAGACTGGAGTAGAGTGGGCCTGTAATCTAATATGACCTATATACTTATACGAAGAGGAGAGAGGGGTGGGCGTTGATGATGTAGTAAGCTAGGCCTCCACCTGCAGCACCCGGCATCCCACGTGGGCACTGGTTTGACTCCCGGCTGCTCTTCTTCTGACCCAGCTCTCCGCATGGCCTGGGAAAGCAGGCAGAAGATGGCCCACTGCATGGGCCCCTGGACCCACATGTCAGATCCAGAGGAAGCTCCTGGCTCCTGGCTTCGGATTGGCCCAGCTGTGGCCATTGAGGCCATTTGGGGAGTGAACCAGCAGGTGGAACACCTTTCTCTGCTCTCCCTCTGTCTATCTGTAACCCTACCTCTCAAATAAATAAAGAAGAGGAGAGAGACACACAGCTGCAGATGCCAGAGAGGAGAGCAAAGCACTGTAGCTCCAAGGCAAGGGAGGCCAAGGATTGTGGGCAATCTGCTCCACGCCCCCCCCCCCCCCCCCGCAACCAGAGGCCAGGAAAGGTTCTCTGCTATAGGTTTAAAGGGAAAACCAAGGTCCAGGAAGATTGAATGACTTGCCCAGAGGCCAGAGAGTAAGTGGTAGGGTCAGAGCTGGAGCCCTGGCTGCCTGAGATGCAGCCTAGTGTAGTTCCTCCAGCTCTGGACTCCCGTGGAGTAAACCGTTGTGTAAAGTCAGCAAGCAGTTCGGAGGAAGCTCTACAGTGACTCATCAAAACTAGTAATGTGAGCAGGGTGGGCTTTGCGAGTGGATCCGAGGTTGGTTTGAGTGGCAGGTAGCTTCTGAAAGGCGGACTTAACAATTAGACTTCAGGCTTTTGGATTTGATAATAGTGTTCAGATGCTAGTTCTTTTATTTTATTTTATTTTTGACAGGCAGAGTGGATAGTGAGAGAGAGAGACAGAAAGAAAGGTCTTCCTTTGCCGTTGGTTCACCCCGCAATGGCCGCCGCGGCTGGCGCGCTGCAGCCGGTGCACCGAGCTGATCCGATGGCAGGAGCCAGGTGCTTCTCCTGGTCTCCCATGGGGTGCAGGGCCCAAGCACTTGGGCCATCCTCCACTGCACTCCCTGGCCACAGCAGAGAGCTGGCCTGGAAGAGGGGCAACCGGGACAGAATCCGCGCCCCGACCGGGACTAGAACCTGGTGTGCCGGTGCCAGTAGGCGGAGGATTTGCCTATTGAGCCACGGTGCCGGCCCAGATGCTAGTTCTGAAGTTACAGGCCAAGTAACTTAAACTTTCAGCCAGAATTTACCTTTCAAAGTTAGATAATTATGGCCGGCGCCGGCACACTGGGTTCTAGTCCCGGTCGGGGCGCCGGATTCTGTCCCGGTTGCCCCTCTTCCAGGCCAGCTCTCTGCTGTGGCCAGGGAGTACAGTGGAGGATGGCCCAAGTGCTTGGGCCCTGCACCCCATGGGAGACCAGGAAAAGCACCTGGCTCCTGGCTCCTGCCATCGGATCAGCGCGGTGCGCTGGATGCAGCGCGCCGGCCGCGGTGGCCATTGGAGGGTGAACCAACGGCAAAGGAAGACCTTTCTCTCTGTCTCTCTCTCTCTCACTGTCCACATTGGCTGTCAAAAAAAAAAAAAAGTTAGATAATTATAACCTTGCAGGGTTGATGAGAGAGGAGACATCTTCAGTAAAGGGCCCCTTCTAGAATAGCTGCCTGTTCAGGTTAGTTGTCTGTCTTCTTTTAGTTCCTTTGTAAGTCTCCATCTGTGTCTTAGAATTATATCTTGATATAATAATAAGAATAGCAACAAAAGACTACTATTGCCTTAACTATCACTATTACTTTTTTTTTATTTGACAGGTAGAGTTACAGTCAGTGAGAGAGAGAGACAGAGAGAAAGGTCACTCCCCAAATGGCCGCCATGGCCGGCGCTGCGCCAATCCAAAGCCAGGAGCCAGGCACTTCTTCCTGGTCTCCCATGCTGATGCAGGTGCCCAAGCACTTGGGTCATCCTCCGCTGCCCTCCTGGGCCACAGCAGAGAGCTGGACTGGAAGAGGAGCAGCCGGGACTAGAACCTGGCACCCATATGGGATGCTGGCGCTGCAGGCAGAGGATTAACTAAGTGAGCCACAGTGCCGGCCCCAACTATCACTATTACTAAAAGTAGATAAGCAGGGTGAGCATTTGGCCTGGCTGTCCCCAGATGAAACACCCACAACACATATCAGAATGCTTGGCTTGCAGTCCTGGCTCTGCTCCCCTTTCCAGGTTCCTGCTACTGTGCACCCTGGAGGGAAAAGGGAATGGCTCCAGTGGTGCCTGCCACTTATGTGGGAGACCTGGTTCCTGGGCATTTGGGGAGTAAACTAGCAGTTGGAACTTTTGTTCTCCCTCTCCCTCTCTCCACCCCTTAAATAAATGAATAGGCCACATAGCAACATCCAATATGTATATCAGAAAAGGAAACAACACAATGGAAATTCAAAAAGAAATGACTTTTAAACAATTTGTATAGACGATATCTCAGTGGCTTTATTTGCAGATTTTCTGAATTTTAGTTGTAAATAAGAAATGTGGAGACCTGCACTGTGGTGTAGTGGGTAAAGCTGCTGCCTGTAGTGCCAGCATCCCATATGGGTGCCGGTTCAAGACCCGGTTGTTCCATTTCCAATCCAGCACTCTGCCATGGCCTGGGAAAGCAGTGGAGGATGGCCCAAGTCTTTGGGCCCCTGCACCCACATGGGAAGACCAGGAGGAAGCTCCTGGCTCCTGGATTTGAATTGGCACAGCTCCAGCCATTGCGGCCAATTTGGGGGGTGAACCAGTGAATGGAAGACCTCTCTCTCTCTGCCTCTCCTTCCCTCTCTATGTAACTCTGACTTTCAAATATAAATAAATCAATCTTTTAAAAACAAAAAGTAATGTGAATTAAACTAGGAAAAAGCACACTACCACCAGCCCTTTTAGGGTTTGCCTCTTTTGGCACCTCCCTCCAGGCCACTGTGGCTGGAGGTCTCTGACTCTAATATTAATCTTCCTTTTAAGCTTAAAAAAATTAAACTCAGGTGACTCACCATTTTTATGTACTGTATCAGTTTTCTAGGGCTGCCATAACAAATATCACACACTGGGTGACATGAACAGCAGAGATTAACTTGCACACAGTACTATAGGCTGGGAATTCAAGATCACGGGGTGGGCAGGGCTGTTTTCTTCTGAAAGCCTGTGTCCTTGATGTGTAGATGCTCTGTCCTCCCCTCGTCTTCACAGGGCTTCCATAAGGACATCAGTCCTATGGGATTAGAGCCTGCCCGGGTGACTTCGTTTAATCTCCACTACCTCTTTAAGGACCACACCTCCAGTACAGTCACATTGTTAGATATTGTAGATTAGCACTTCAACCTCTGAATTTTAGGGGGACACAACTCATCCCACAGGACACTCACCATATTAGTGATGTTTAAAAATCTGTGTCCTCGGCCATTCAGACTAGCACAACAAAAATACCATGGAGGGGTGGCTTGACCGGCACCCGTGTGTTTTTCATGGTTCTGGAGGCTGGCGCATCCACAGTCAAAGCGCTGCAGGTTCAGTGTTTGTGAGGGCTCCCTTACCGCTCTATCCCGATGTGGCAGAAAGGCGTAAAGAACTCTCTGGGGACTCTGACCAAAGCTCCAGTCCCATTCCTGAGGACTGCACTCATGTATGACCTAACCCCCTCCCCCACCCCCTGTACTGTTTCAGTACAGGTCAGAATTCACTGTGGGACTCGGAGGCGACACTGAGTCCATCAGCATTTGATGATGATGATAATAATAATATAGTTGAGGGCATGATGCAATAGGAAAGTGTTTTGCATTAGAACTGAGGGTAACTATCCTCTCACCAGCTGTTCTGTTACTAGGGAGGTATCCTAGAGAACTTCCGTACAGGTGACTAGGAAGACAGATACACACATGATGATCCCTGGAAAGCTGGAAATAATCTAAATATCCACCAGCAGGAAAATAATATTTTTTATTAATGTAGGTCATGCAAATGAACTAGATTCATATATGTATATATAAAAAATCTTAAAAGAATATAGAAGGAATAGAAGCACATTGTAGAATATTCACAGCTTAATTTCATTTTTAAAAAGTTCAAAAACATAAAAAATAAACATTTTTAGGGATATATACATAGGTAGTAAAATTATTATTTAAAAAACAAAAAAAAGTACAACATTCAGGAAAGCACTGCTTCTGGGAAACAGAAAAGAAAGGTTATAGGGTGGGAAGGCTCCAACTATGTTAATTTTTTTCTTAAAGATCTATTTATTCATTTGAAGGAGCTATAGTGAGGCAGAGAGAGAGAGAGCGAGAGAGAGAGCGAGCGAGAGAGAGAGATCTTCCATCTACTGGTTCACTTTCCAAATGGCGGCAGCTGCTGGAGCTGGGCTGATCTGAAGCCAGAAGCCACGAGCCTTCTCCAGGTCTCCCACACGGGTGCAGGAGCCCAAGCATTTGGGCCGTCTTCTACTGCTTTCCTAGGCCACAGCAGAGATCCAGATTGAAAGTGGAGCAGCCAGGACTCAAACCAGTGCCCATATGGAATGCCGGCACTGCAGGCGGCGGCCCTATCTGCCATGCCACAGCACCAGCCCCTCCAACTGTATTGAAAATAACATTTCTCAAGTCAGTTGGTGGGCACACAGGTGCTTATTATACTTTTTCCATATATAAAAGTTACATAAAGTCTTTTAAAAAATGAGGAATTGAAGATAATGTGAGTGGAGTAGATCTTACAGAGAGAAAAACAAACTCAGGTGTTTCCCAAGAATGGAGATTGTAGTGACCAACATTGTAGTGACACTGATGGGAGAGAAGGTGGAACACTGAAACTTGGGTTGCTGTTCCTAGGGAGGAGGTAAGTTTAAAGCATCTGTGACCAGCTAGGATCAAGCAGTTGGGGATCAAGGCTGAAACAATTAGTTTTCTGGATATGCCGTGAGAGAGGCATAAGCAGTTACACATTAACTGCTGTTCACCAGTTTAATAAGCCATATCAAGTACTCGGTTTAATATAAAGTTATCATGATAAATCACTTTTATAACACAAATGTGCCTGCATGGTTGAAGCACTACAAGATGATTTATTTGACTTAATGAAATTCAAATAATATTGATAACAGTGTGCATAACTTGAATGAAGCAGCAACAGTTCCATCCTGGAGCTGGAGTTGTGGCATAGCGGGTTAAGCTGCTGCTTGCATCGCATACCAGAGTGCAGAATCCAGTCCCAGCTGTTCTGCTTCCACTCCAGCTCCCTGCTAACGTGCCTGGGAAGCAGCAAAAGATGGCCCAAGTCATTGGGTTCTTGCCACCCATGTGGGAGACCCAGATGGGGTTCCAGACTCCTGGCTTGGGCTTGGCCCAGCCCTAGCCTTTGTGGCCATTTGGGGAGTGAACCAGTAGACGCGATATCTCTCTGTCTCTGTTTTTCCCTCTCTATGACACTGTGTGTGTGAGAAAACCATGGAGTGTAAGAGATCCTTCCCTTGTTCCCTGAAAGCATTGTGTGTCCTCATACGCATGCCTTCACACATGTCCCCCTCACACCTCATCTGCCTTCTGCACTCCTATTCAGCTTCTGGGACTATGTTAAAGCAGCACTTTCTCTTGAACGCTCTCACAACTTCCCAGGCTCATATTTGTGATCTTCCTTTAAATTTTGGAATCTGTCAAATTTGTGTTCATAAACCTGGCTCTGCCATGTTCTACATGTATGATCATGGCCAAGTAAATAAAGCCATCATTATCTGTTAAATATGTGTAGCCATATGTCTGAGCGTCGCCTCCATCTTGTGAGGATTAGAGACAGGCTATAGAAAGTGCAAGCCACATACCAGGATGTAGTGTGTTTTGGTAATCATTACTGAAATAATTTTTTAGATAAAGCTTTCTACACTATACTTTCGAAATTGCTTAGTTTGCTAAAGCATGCTGTCTATATTTACAAAGATTTTGAAAAACTGCTTATGAAAAGCTTATGAAACTTAAAAAAAAAAACAACTGGTTCCTTGTCCACATTGAAGGAACTTTGAGTCTGGCATTGTGTTGTTTTGGATAGAGTTGCCACCTGCGATGCCAGAATCCCCTATAGGCAGGCGTCAGTTCATGTCCTGGGCTGTTCCACTTTTGATTTAGCTCCCTGCTAACAGCCTGGGAAAAGTAACAGAGGATGGCCGCAGTGCTTGGGCCCCTGTACCCACATGGGAGACCTGGAAGAAGCTCCTGGCTCCTGGCTTTGGCCTGGCCTGGAGCTGGCTGTAACGGCCATTTGGGGTGTGAACCAATGGATGAAAGATCTCTCTCTCTCTCTCTCTCTCTCTCTCTCTCTCTCTCTGCCTCTCCTCTCTATGTGTAACTCTGACTTCCAAATGAATGAATACATTTTTTTTTACAAAAAGAACTTCAAAGAATTGCAGACAATAGAATATTATTAGAGTTAAAATTTATCAAGATTCAAATGAAATCAAGGTTAATCAGATCAAATTTTTTTTTCTTGCTGAGGAGGAGTGGTAAGATTCTTGCAGCCATTTGTTTATCTTTTCAGATAACTATCTAGACTTCCTGCTGATGCATTTGGGAAAGCAGCGGAAGAGCCTAAGCCTGGGGTGCCTTACCCATGTGGTAGATGCGGCTGCAGTTCCTGGATCCGGATTCAACCTGGCCCAGTCCTGGCTGCTTCAGCCATTTGGGAAGTGATTCAAAGTGTAACTTCTTATTTATCTTCAGAAAGGGATCGTCATTCTTCCCTTTCTACAGATGAAAACAAGACATTTTGGAGGTTCGGTGGCTTCCTCAAGGACACAGGAAAAAGTTGCTACACGAGAGTTCAAAGTCAAGTCTTCTAGTGCCAGATCCTGGGCCCCTGCCGTAGTGCTGTGCAGTTACCAGACTTCACTACGTGTTTTCCCATTCCAGCCTCATTTCTGCTGTTCTCATATCTGCCGTACTTTTATTTTTCTTTTGGTCAAATCATTCCACCTGCTTCTTTTTTGTTTTTGTTTTTGTCTGATCAAATTGCATATATTTCTGTAGGCTTGCTCAAACTTTCCATGAACCAGAATATAAATCAATAAAAGCTTCAGTAGCCACAAAAGGAAATAGTGAGAAAAATTGCTCAGCCAACTCTCCAATATGTCACTTAAAGCTTTCTATTCCCTTCCAGGCCTAGGCCTTAGCCAATCCTGTCTTTATCCCATTGTGATTTTTTAAAAAAGATTTATTTATTTATTTGAAAGTCAGAGTTACACAGAGAGAGGAGGAGAGGCAGAGAGAGAGAGAGGTCTTCCATCTGCTGGTTCACTCCCCAATTGGCCACAATGGCTGGAACTGTGCTGAACCGAAGCCAGGATCCAGGTGCTTTTTCTGGGTCTCCCATGCGGGCACAGGGGCTCAAGGACTTGGGCCATCTTCTACTGTTTTCCCAGGCCATAGCAGAGAGCTGGATCGGAAGTGGCACAGCTGGATTTCGAATCGACACCCATATGGGATGCCAGCACTGTAAGCAGCGGCTTTACCCTCTACGCCACAGTGCCGGCCCCTATCCAATTGTGATTTTAAGGGATGTATAGTTTTTTTTTTTTTTTTTAAGATTAAAAAAAAAATTTTAAAGATTTATTTTATTTATTTGAAAGAGTTACAGAGAGAGTTAGAGCCAGAGAGAGAGAAAGGTTTCCTATCTGCTGGTTCACTCCCCAAATGACTGCAATGGCCAGAGCTGTGCTGATCCAAAGCCAGGAGCCAGGAGCTTTTTCTGGGTCTCTCACATGGATACAGGGGCCCAAGGACTTGGGCCATCTTCTACTGCTTTTCCAGGCCATAGCAGAGAGCTGGGTTAGAAGTGGAGCAGCTGGGACTCAATTGGTACCCTTATGGGATGCCGGCATTGCAGTCTGGGACATTAAACCACTGCGCCACAGTGCCAGCCCCAAGATTTGTTTATTTGAAAGGCTGAGCTACACAGAGGCAGAGGCAGAGAGAGAAAGAGGTCTTCTATCTGCTGGTTCACTCCCCAGACGGCTTCAACGCTGGAGCTAAGGCAATCCGAAGCCAGGAGCCAGGAGCTTCTAATAGTTCTCCCATGTGGGTACAGGGGCTCAAGGACCTGGGCCATCTTCTACTGCTTTCCCAAGCCATAGCAGAGAGCTGGATCAGAAGAGGAGTAGTCGGGACTCGAACCAGCAACCATATGGGACACCAGCACTGTAGGGTGCAGCTTTACCTGCTATGCCTCAGTGCTGGCTCCGGGATGTATAGTTTTGTATTTTGCTGATTTCACTGAATGTTCCTTCAGCAATATGTTTTTATGTTGCTACACTCTTGCTGCTGATTTTCCATGCCTCTGTTTTGTTGTGTTAGGGAATATGACCATTGCCATGGCCCTGCACACTCCGACTAGTTCTCCCATGGCTTTCTGAGGCTAGTGGACCATGAACTGCACCATCACAAGCCTTCCTATCAGAGGCTCTTTTTAAAAAGATGATTTTTGGCTGGCGCTGTGTCTCACTAGGCTAATCCTCCACCTGCGGCACCAGCACACCGGGTTCTAGTCCCAGTCGGGGCGCTGGATTCTGTCCCGGTTGCCCCTTTTCCAGGCTAGCTCTCTGCTGTGGCCTGGGAGTGCAGTGGAGGATGGCCCAAGTCCTTGGGCCCTGCACCCGCATGGGAGACCAGGAGAAGCACCTGGCTCCTGGCTTCGGATCAGCGTGGTGCGCCGGCCGCAGCACACCAGCTGCAGCGGCCATTGTGGGGTGAACCAACGGTAAAGGAAGACCTTTCTCCCTGTCTCTTTCTCTCTCTCACTGTCCACTCTGCCTGTCAAAAAAAAATTAAAAAAATAAAAAGATGATTTTTTATTTATGTGAAAGGCAAAGTGACAGGGAGAGACAGAGATCTTCCATCCACTGGTTCACTCCTCAAATGCCTACAGTAGCTTTGGGTGAGCCAAGATGAAACCAGGAGCCAAGAACTCCATCCAGTTCTCCCATGTGGGTGGCAGGAACCCAATAACTTGGGCCATCCAGTGCTGCCTTCCAGTGTGAAGCTGGATTGGAAGCATGCAGTAGCCAGGCCTTGAACTAGGCACTTTATGGGATGCTGGATTTGGAAGTAACGGGGCTCCAGCACCAGCCGCTCACTGGAGACTAACAGCCTTCACACTTGGCTCTTCCCATTCCAGGGTCACGGGTACTGACATGTCCCTTATTCAGGTTCTATACTTAACTCATTGCGTACCTTTTCCATCTTCATGTTCTGCTGCAGTAGGTTTTTAGATTTTTGTTACGTAAATCACCCTGAATCCTTTTTTGAGAACTACCTATGGAATGCATAAAGAAAATGAATATGAGGGCACTTCAAAAAGTTCATGGGAAATGGAACTAAAAGACAAGCTTATTCTGATGAAAAAATTGGAATCCACACACAGTTTTATCACAATACTCATTTCCTACGAATTTTTTGAAGATGCCTTGTAGACGTTCTGGGAGGACAAAGATTGTGTTTACAAAAGGTATAACACCTCAATGAGTAACTAGTGATTTCCTGCTTATTACAATCCCATGCTTCAATATGTTAGCTTCTGGTATAGTCAATAAACTATGTAAGCTTCAAATCAAGACCTTGGAACAAGTACCTGTTTCTCTTTTATTGAGCCACCTAGAGAGGAGATAGGTCCAGGAGAAACGGCTTTGATGGAGGAACTCTAGGGAAGTGGTTCCAAACACCCAGGACATGAGCCAGGTTGATCTGGGCTTAAGTCTGCTCTCTGCTCTTTCTGTTCATGACTTCAGACAAGTTCTTTTCCTTTGGTGATCCTGTTTCCGAATCCTTACCTTTTATAAGGTTGTTTGGGTAGGCAAAGTGTGTGTGAAGCATTTAATATGACTTCTACCCACATAGAGTATTTAGCAAACATTAATAGTATCAATGAATAATTGTTTGACTTAACAATCTTAAAGCTTTGACTATAAATGATGATGGACTGCATGAAACAAGCAGAGCCATGAATTTCCACTGAGGGGTTGCTTTTTACTTTGTCCCAGTGTGATTGTGGAATCTGGGCTTTCCACTGTGGATCTGGCCCATGGTTATGAATTTAAATTAATGAGCGCCTGCAGTATATGACTTCATTTCCCTATATCTTCCTTCCTCTTCCATAGAACATTGATTCATGGGAAACTAATGGTTTTGGAAAACACTCCAGATAGAGATCATGTTCATAGCCATATTTCTGTTGCCGCTACAAATAGGGAAGCCATAGCAGTGCAGTGTTGCTTTTGGTGATGGTCACCCACTGGGAAACAAGACACATGTGTGCAAGTCACAAAGGGCCTTGGGGCCATGACAGCCAGTTTCACTGAGGTCTAACTGGAAATGAGCAGCAACTACTGCAGGACCTAATGCAGCTGTGGTCTGCTTTAGGGAGGCCCCTTGGCCATGAGTCTGTGCACTGGCCTGACAAACCACAAGGAAATGATCGTATCTGAAACCCCTCAGGGATGCTGTGTCAGAAAATTTGGCAGGCTGGCGCTGCGGCTCACTAAGCTAATCTTCCGCCTGCGGCGCAGGCACTCCAGGTTCTAGTTCCGGTTGGGGCACTGGTTCTGTCCTGGTTGCTCCTTTTCCAGTCCAGCTCTCTGCTGTGGCCCGGGAGTGCAGTGGAGGATGGCCCAAGTGCTTGGGCCCTGCATCTGCATGGGAGACCAGGTGGAAGCACCTGGCTCCTGGCCATTTGGGGGGTGAACCAACGGAAGGAAGACCTTTCTCTCTCTCTCTCTCTCACTGTCTAACTCTGCCTTTCAAAAAAAAAAAAAAAAGAAAGAAAGAAAGAAAGAGAGAAAGAAAGAAAGAAAATTTGGCTTTAGCAAGAATGTCTACTGCTTCCTAGTCCCATTAAAAAATTATATATAGTAGTTTTTTAAAAAGTTTGGAAAATGAAAAAAAAACCCTATGTTTGTATTTCAAAATTTTTTGCACCAAAATAAACTTTTAAAATTCCATTTTCCATGAGCTTTTCAGAGTATCCTTGCACTGGAGTAGATCAGTTAAGAAACACAGAACTTATTACTAACCCAGGTCAAAATATCGATTCTCCTTACCTATAAGGATCTAGAAACCATGTGGCTTCTTCCAAAGCAAGCAGAGTGGAAAATTCGTAATGGTAGACCAAGGTGCTTTAAGGATTAATAATCTGGGTGTCAAGTGCTCTAACAAGCCACACAGTTTTGAACACACAATAGACAGTGTGAATTATCCTGTACTGAGTGAATGGATGGAGGAAGGAAGGGAGAGGGAGAAAGGGGATGGGGACAGCAAGAAACAAAGGAAGGAAGAAATTAGATGGAAAAAGAAAAAAAAGCATGATTCATAAGCATGAATGACCACAGACAAGATCCTTAATCTGAGCCTGTTTCTCATCTGCTTCTGAGCCTCAGGTTCTCATCAGAAACATTGGCCTGCCTCATTAATTTGATATGAGAAAAATAGAACAATACGATTGAGGAGATAAATGGTTGAAAGCACCTGACAGTCATAAGATCCAGGTTGTGTTAGATCAGCCTCAACTCAATACAATATAATTCCTCAAATATTTATTGAGCCCTGATGTTTGCCTAGGATTTTATCCCTGGTGCTGGAATTGAACAAGCCCTGAATGAGGCAATCGGGCTTATCGCTAGGAGGCAGACCCAGGTTCTGGATCGCACCAGTTTTATTTTACCTTCTTTCCCAATTGGTTCCCCCAAACTGTTCTCTGACTGAATTGTTCCTGGTCCTTGCTCACAGGAAACTCACAGACCTGTTAGGGGAGACAAACTCCAAAAACCTCCAAAATCCCAAAGCAGCATGATAAACCCGGAGGTGGTGGCACACAGGACATGTGTGGCGGGAGGCAGCAAAGACCTGCAGGAGGGGAGCAGGCCACTTTGCTGAAAGGGATGATGTGTGGGCTGAGCTCTGAACAATCAGCAGGACTTCCTGCAGGAGGAAGACGTGGAGAAAGGGCATTCCAGAGACCAGGAGGCATCACGGGAAAGGTCAGATAAACAGGGAAATTGCTAGTTCCAAGTTCTGCCACTAACCAGCTCTTTGTCACTTGTATGGGGTTTCCTGGAGCGCCTTTGGGAGTTCAGTTTTCTCAGCTCAGAAGAAGGAAGCTTGGGGTGGAAAGGGGCCACCTGGATTATCCGTAAATTGCTTCCTAACTGGAAGCTTTCTTGCTGGAGGAGAAAGAATAGGGGCAGCTTTGGAAAGCTCAAGCCATCCTTTTAGGGCATGAGCCCGAAGCCCTAATCTTTTGCGGCAATCAGGATGCCAGGCCTGCTGGCAATTGGAAATGTTCACCTGCATTCTTCCTCCCACTTCACCGAGGGCATCTACTGTTAAGGAGGCGGCAGCCCAGCAGAGGGAGACAGACTAAGCAAGTAACAGGATGATACACCCCCCCCCCCCAACCTTTACCGTGATTGAATCATTTCTAGAATAACAATGATGACGCAACAACACGCATACAATCATGGTTTTTCACATTCGGTATAGCACTGAGTGCATTATATGAGACACTGGACACTTTATGATAAATCAGGCTTCGTGGAGGATGGTTTTGCCCAACTGCTGGCTAATGTCGGCTTTCGGAGCTCAGTGAGGGTAGGCCAGGCTAAGGGACAGCGTTCAGCAGGCTAGGTGTACTCAATGCACTTTCGACTTACAGTTTTTTCTGTTTAAAAAAATTATTTATTTGAAAGAGTTGAGAGAGAGCACGAGAGATCTTCCATCCACTGGTTCACTGCCAAGATGCCCGTGGAGCCAGGAGCTTCTTCCAGGTCTCCCGCATGGGTACAGGGGCCCAAGCACTTCCTTCTCAGGCCATAGCAGAGAGCTGGATCATAAGTGGAGCAGCCGGGACTCGAACCGGCGTCCATATGGGATGCGAGCATCGCAGGCGGCGCTTTACCAGCACCCCCAACGACTTCCCGTATTTTCAGTTTACCTGGATTCAGTGGGCTGTGACCCCGGGGGAGTGAAGGGGGGCGTCCGTGCAGAATAAACTTCCTGTGTGTTTCGGCTTCCTCATCCGGCGTGACTGCCTGAGGAAGGCTGTAAGCTCTTTCAGTCGCCACTTCTGCGTTGGCAGAGTGACAGGCGACCTCTCTTCACCTGCAGCCTTTCCCGGGCCTGCTTGTGGGGCTCCGCGCATGCCCAGTGAATGCACGTCCAGGTGCGGGTGTCTGCAGGTGGGAGCCCCCACCGCGGTGTTCCCGGCGTCCTCGGAAGAGGTGTCTGCGAAGGCGGGCCGCCGGGTCTCCTAGGGCTGGGCGGGACTCGGGCTACATATAAGAAAGGCGTGCCACCGTCCCAGCTGCAGTGGAGCTACCGCCACGGTTGCCAGCTCTGGGCTTGAGACCAGATCCAGAGACGCTGAAGGAGAAGGCAAGGTCTGATTTCTGTGTGTTCTTTTATTCGGTTCCAAAGTGGAAGGCAGGGCGGGTGTGCAGGTGCGTGAGAGGCTGTGGCTGGGCTGGGGTCGCTGACACAACGGCGCTTTCAGAGGGGTCGGGGGAGGAGCTCCGGCAGCTCCCGGCCCTAAGCTCAGCAACGCCTCTCCCCTGCAGGACCCTTTCTCCTCACCACGCCCGGCGCCAGCCTCCGAAGATGCGGCTCCTCGAGAAACTCCGCGCCTCGGCCCCAGAGCCCGCGTTCTCCAACGTGCTTACCCCTGGCCGCATCCCCGAGTTCTGCATCCCGCCGCGGCTGTCCGTGCCCAGCCCGCCCGAGTCCCCGCCCTCGGCTGCCGCCGTGCCCCGCCACTGTGCCGCCGAGCCGGACCTGTGGCCCTGCGCAGCCGACGAGGGTGTCGGCCGCACCGACTGGGACCCGCGCTCGCAGGCCGCGCTCTCGCTGCCGCACCTGCCCCGCGCCCGCACCGCTTACGGCTTCTGCGCCCTGCTCGAGAGCCCGCACATCCGCCGCAAGGAGTCGCTCTTCCTCGGGGGACACCGCGCCGCCGCGCGCCGCCCCCGGGCTCACACCTACGGAGCCGGCGGTGGAGGGGTCGCAGTATCGGACTTCCCCATCGGGCCCCTGCGCAGCCCGCGCGTCGCGGGCGCGGCGCTCGCCACCGAACCCGACGACCACCGCCCGCCCCAGAAGGCGCTCGCCCCGCGGCTCCGCGGCCGCTGCCTCCTGCGCGCCCCTGACGGGCTGCTGAGCCGCGCGCTGCGGGTCCGAGGGAGCCCCGGCCTGGACCGCGCCCGCTCCGTTTCCAGCGGGGACGAGGACGAGGAGCGCGGCGCCGACCCCGGGGCCCCGGCCCCGGCCCCCGCGTCCCCGTCGCCGCCCCCGGGCCCGCGGCCCGAGCGCCTAGAGGCCGAGGGCACCGTGGCTCTGGGACGCGCCGGCTGCGCGCTGCGCCTGGCCGCCGAGTACTGTCCGGGCAGCGGGCGCCTCCGCGTCCGGTTGCTCCGCGCCGAGGGCCCGGCCGGGGGCGGCCCCGAGCCCCGCGCCGTCTGCTGCCGCGTCAGCCTGGTCCTGCAGGCGCCGGGCTCCGCGCGCAAGCCGCGCCGCGCCGTGCTGGGCCGCAGCCGCAAGGGCGCCCTGGACCAGGACTTCTGCTTCGACGGCCTCACGGAGGAGCAGGTGCGCCGCCTGGCCGTGCGGGTCAAGGCCGAGAACAAGGGCCGCGGCCTGGAGCGGGGCCGCCGGCTGGGCCAGGGCGAGCTGCCGCTGGGCTCGCTGCTGCTGCTCTGAGGACGCTCTCTGCCCGCCGGAGGACTGGCGGACACGCGGACGCTGACAGCCACTGTGTACAAAAGAAACGTTATTTATTCGTTTTTCTACCTAAGATGCTGCTTTATTGGCGTTTTAGTTACTTGGTGTTCCCCTTTGCCATCGTTAATTGGTAGTGGAGGTGGAACTTTTTGTATCCTTAGGTGGAAAGGATTGGCTCTGGACCGGAAGCAGAGAAATAAACCTGCCTGCTTTTTTATATCAGTCGTAAATGGTTTTTACGGGGGAAAAAAGGCAAGTTATTCGTTTGGAATCACACCCAATGCCAGGCTTCATATGCACAGCTTCCATGCACTGACGTGGCACAGCTAACGCCCCCTTGGACTACACACCCACTACACATAAGACTCCTTCCATATGAAGATATTTGGGTCGGGGAAGAATAGCTTTCTTCTTGACAAAGGATTTCTTTTGGAAGAGAATGCCCCATTAAAATACTGCTAAGAAACAGCAAAACAAAAACCTGTGGAATGTCTTCCAGCAGGTGATGGCTTAGGGACCCTAGGGAGTTCCTGGTGTCTCCCTCATTCTTCTCCAGGAGCCCTGGGGAGCCTGACCTGCCTTTCTTACCACGTTGGTGTTTCTGTGCCATTTTTCTCCCCACATTTCAAAGGCCTGGGAATTCCATCCGGGTCTCCCATGTGGGTGGCAGGGACCCAGCCATTGAGCCGTTACATACTTACCCCCAGTGTGTGCATTAGCAGGAGCTGGAATCAGAAATGGAATCTGCATCCTCTGCTATGGAACACACACAGGCATCCCACGTGGCAGCTTACCTGCTTTGCCAAAAGCCCATCCCATTTTTATTTGTTGATTTAACACAAGACCTGAGTCCACTGGAAACGGATTAGGCCCAAGGAGTTTATCCCTGGCTCTAGGAACCCACAATTGTAATGGAAAGCACAACAGAATAATAAACAGATTGGAAGTCGAATCCTCATTTTGCTACCTGCCCTTAGTCTGAACTGGGGCTAGTCAGCCGGTCTCCCCAGCCTCGTTTACCTCATTGGTGAAGGAGGTGACGGCGGTTTGTGTGTGTGTGTGTGGGGGGGAGCGTCATATTTACCCCAGAGGGTACAGTGAAGATGTGTCTGACAAACCAGCTGGCTCTGGAATGCATGTGCAGTGTGATAGCAAATCTGGAAAGTCTGGCGCTGTTCCTGAGTTGGTGCTTGGGAATTAAATGTTCCAGGAAATAAACGGATTAACATCTCTTTGCTTTCCGGGTTCTGCAGTGGAGGCTGGCGGGATAGCTGGCTGCTAGAGACTGACGGGTTAGAGGGGCTAGCAATGGGAATGTGGTGCCCTCCAGGGTTCCGAGAGTCAGTTTCCCCAGAAATAATCATCAGCACTCGTTCTGGAGCAAAAAACCCTCTAGGGTTGTTTCTGAAACAAGGTTCTGGTCAGACTAAATACAAATCCCAGACTTTAAATAGTATTTAAAAAGGCGAAAGGGCCGATAGAGAAAACACTGCAGAGGCAAATTGTCCAAAGTTGTGTGGCCAGTGTGTGTCACTGAGCTCAGGCAAGAACCAAGCTGTCCTGAGTTCCCTGAGGACTTGTTAGACCCTCTGAGTGAGGATGCTAACACATCGAGAGGCACACCCCAAAGACTCAGAGTCCAGACCAGCTGATGCAAAAGCAAGAGGATTTATTCGGCGTCTGCGCAGACGGGCCTCCTGAACTCGGGAGTCCAGAGAGCGCCCCCAGCACAGAGCCACACGGTTTATATACCCGCAGCGACCAATCAAAAGCACTATAGTGTCCATGCACACAGCAGTCCAATCCGTGAGCTGATCATGTGAAAGGCATGCGTCTTCTATCCAATCAGCTACGGGATCACATGGGAGGCATGCACCTCGTCGCCATTTTGTTGCTTACTTCAGCAGTTCCTTTCCCTGTCAGCGTCATCTTGTTCACCCTGAGGAGGACGACGTCTTGCTCCCTTCGTTCCCCTGGAGGGAGAGCGGCGTCCCGCTTCCCACACTGTTATTTGAGTATTAGGAGGCATACAAACTGGGTTAGGTCTTAGCACAGCCAGGCACAAGTGTCGCAGCTAGCTAAGCATAGGGTCCCTTATTTTTATAGCTGCACCTAATTTTAGCTCTGGGGGAAAAAGTTTAGGGCTATAATTTTTAAACTTTAATTTTATTTGGGGCAAAGGTGACTTCTTGTTTTTAATAGTGTTAGCTTAAGTCACTCCATCTTGGTTTGATTTTTAAGGTTCTTCAGACTGACCTCCCCTTAGTTCACCCAGCTGCTGACTGTGGACCCCTCACCCTCAGAGAGGTGCAACACTAAACCTAGCAGATGAAACAGTGAAGAAGACAAGCGAACAGACAAACATTAACCAGCTTTACTACAGATTTTGATGACTATCATGAAATAAGCTGGGGATGGTGATTAAAACTGTGTGGACTGGGGGGCTGGCACTATGACGCAGTGGGTTAAAGCCCTGGCCTGAAGCGCCGGCATCCCATATGGGTGCCGGTTCTAGTCCCGGCTGCTCTACTTGCGATCCAGCTCTCTGCTATGGCCCGGGAAAGCAGCAGAGATGGTCCAAGTGCTTGGGCCCCTGCACCCACATGGGAAACCTGGAAGAAGCTCCTGGCTCCCGGCTTGGGATCAGTGGAGCTCTGGATGTTGTGGCCAATTGAGGAGTGAACCAATGGATGGAAGACCTCTCTCTCTCTCTCTCTCTCTCCTTCTCTCTGTGTAACTCTGACTTTCAAATAAATAAGTAAATCTTAAAAGAAGAAGACTTGTGAACTGGGAGGGTGGAAGTGAATGGTGTTGGAAGGGCCCCCTGAGATCTGAAAGAGGAATCATTCATTGGAGGAAATGACTGCTTCCCGCCTGCCTGTGGTGCCTTCGTACATCCCCAGTGAAGTTTCCGATGCTCCCCTCTCTGTTTCTTTTCTTCCAGGCTTCTTTAATCTAACACATTCTTCCTGTTACCTTGGTCATCCTTGGCTCCTCCCTCTCACGTTCCACTTTACTGGGCTATAAATCTCATAGTCTCAGGGAGCCCTTGTCTGAAAGCAGCCCCGTCATCACTATCCACTTAGACTGCTTTATTTTTTCTCCTTAGCATCATGTTATACACACTTTGTAGTTTGATCATTTTCTACTCCATGAGAATGCATGCTTTGTAAAGCTGGGGGCTTGGTTCACTGGTTCCTTGCTGTTGCTCCAGAGCCTAGAACAGGGTCTAGCTTATAGTAGACTTTCATTAAATATTAAGCAAATTGAGTGTTGAATGAGGAAAGAAAGAGGTAAACAGAGAAGAGTAGGGGGCACCAGGCTAAGCCTTTGTAATCCCACATTTAGAAATTCGGTAGAGAAGGAGAGGTCTGTGTGTCGGAGGAAAGCAGCAGCAGCCAGTGAGGTAGGGGAAAGAGCAGGTGTGTGTGTGTGTGTAGTCATGGACGCCAAGACAGGAAGTTGTTCTCAGTAGAAGGAGGTGTCCAAGCAACGTAAGTCCTGCCGGGAGGTCAAGAGACACGAGAACAGAGACACATACGCATCTATTGGCATTGGCAAGATGAAGAGCGGTGGTAACCTTGACAAGAGCAGTTCAAGGACAGTAACGATGACAGGAGGAGAATGCATTGACGTGGATGGAAGGTGAGAACATAGACTGGAAGTTTTGATAGACGAGAAAAGGGGCTGGAGCTGGAAGCAAATGTGTAATCAAGGAAGTTCTGATGTGAAAGAGTCCCAGGCATGCTTGGACTAGGCAGAATGGAGGGAGGCACTGAGAGGGCAGAGAGAGGGAATCAGCAGTAACTGCAGGGGAGTCTTTGGAGAGCAAGAAAGGCTCTGAGCACGTGTGGGGTGAAGCAGTCACCAGGCACACAGCTGTCCTATTCTGCCATGCCCAGCATCCTTGCATCCTCAGCAGGTCATTCTTGGGGTCCCAGGATACTGGCCAGCAACCACTGGGCCTGCCTTCTGATTGTTTATCAGGACCCAGGCTGGGAAGAGGCTTGCTCCTGAAAACACTCCTAAGGCTGGAGAAGCACTTCCCCGGAAAGCCCCAGCAGACTGGTTACAGCTCAGAAGGAACTGCTAACCCAGTTTGAGCCAGTTTCTGCAAGGGTAGGGGTATAGCCTTGGAATTTTCTCTGTAGATGAGCTGTAGTACTTTGCTAAGCCAGGTGCTTCTTACTGTTGGGAGGGAAGAAAGGGGAGGTGTGACGGATCATTAGCAAGGACATGAAACCCCAGCTTCAAATCTAGGCTTTGGCCTGCGCCACGGCTCACTTGGCTAATCCTCCACCTGTGGTGCTGGCACCCCGGGTTCTAGTCCCGGTTGGGGTGCCGGATTCTGTCCCGGTTGCTCCTCTTCCAGTCCAGCTCTCTGCTGTGGCCCAGGAGTGCAGTGGAGGATGGCCCAAGTGCTTGGGCCCTGTACATGCATGGGAGACCAGGAGAAACACCTGGCTCCTGGCTTTGGATTGGCACAGTGCTGGCCGTAGCAGCCATCTTGGGGGATGAACCAATGGAAGGAAGACCTTTCTCTCTGTGTCTGTCTCTCTCACTGTCTAACTCTGCCTGTCCAAAAAAAAAAAAAAAAAAAAAAAAAAAAAAAAATCCAGGCTCTGCCAGCAGTTAGTGTGACCTGGGGCCGATGCTTACCTTACTATGAACCTTGGTTCTGTTGCTTCTAAGATGTTGAGTATGAAGATGGGAAGGGTTAAATGACATAAGTGCATTTAGTCATAGCAAGATTCCTGGTAAAGGGATGGCAGCCTCTTGTTTTCAGAAGTCATTTGAATGCCCATCTCTCCCAGATGAAGGTAATTTTGCAGAATGGCTGCATGCACACCTGTGCTCCCGGTCTTCAGTCTGTACAAAGGGCAGTCTACTGGGAACATGTCTGGGTGGCTGCACTAAGTGACACAAACACAAACAAGAATTACATTTTTCCGTTCCGCTGGTTGTATGCATCAGCCTCCATCTGCCGTGTTCCAGGGAGAGGAACAACAGCTCAGCTGATGTGCGCTTCTCAAGTCAGGCCACCCACGAGGACTGGTCATCAGCTGTGAACCGTGAGGCCTTGATGAAACACCCGCACGGGAACACAAGCCAGTGCTTTCTCTTCTGCTCACAGGGAGAACCGTTATTTGAATTTACTTGCCAAAGAGAGTAGGTTGAGTCTTGCAGATTGGTAGCCATTTCTGCTTTTAATAAGAGTCCGTGTGTCCTGGCACCATCTGTCTGTTCGGAGCCAGTGCCTCATTTGTCCATGTGGTGCTCCAGGTCTCCGCTGCTTCTTCCCCCTCGGCTGAGCCAGAGCCTCCGTGCCTCCCTCCCGTGCACAGTGCCCTCTGCATCCCTTCTTCACCACCAATACCTTCTTCATTTCAATATTTTACATAATTCGGGATTACAGAAAAGTTGCTGAAATACTACAAAGGACTCCCATTTACCCTTCACCCAGATTCTCTGAGTGTTAGCATTTTCCCATGTTTGTTTTTATCACGGTCGTTATCTATACATAATCTATCTTTTGAAAGGTGAGTGTAAACTGAATCCTCATCGGATTGGCTTTCCAAATACTCTGCTCTCACACAAGCAAATTCCTTAGGCGTTTTTATATCATCCAGAATTCTTACTGTTTTTCTGTTTGACAGCCCGCGGGGTGACAGTAACTCAAAAACGTTTCACACACAGGATGCAGCGCTGCAGGTGGGGAGCCGATAGACTCCAAAGGCAAGGAAAACACGAGGGGAGGGGAAGTCTGGGTGCCTGGCTAGATTGCTTTATGTTCTGCACACATGGTAAGTATTGCACTGCACCCCCCAAAATGTACAAGTATGACAGCTTCATCAAAAATTTTAAATAATGAAACAATTTGTAAAAAACAAAAAGAATCCTTAGCATCTAAGATTGATTGTAGTCTCTCCCCTGTCCAGCTCCCCTGATCTTTTCTTCTTTTATCATTTTTGTCATTTAAAAGTGTTGATTGACATGCAATACTCACACATGGACAAATTATTTTTTTAAATCATTACTTGGGGCCAGTGCTGTGGTATAGCAGGTAAAGCTGCAGCCATCCCATATGGGTACCAGTTCAAATCCCAACTTCTCCTCTTCTGATCCAGCTCTCTGCTGTGGCCTGGGAAAGCAGTAGAAGATGGCCCAAATCTTTGAGCCCCTGCATCCACCTGGGATACCTAGAAGAAGCTCCTGGCTCCTGGCTTCGGATTGGCCAGGCTCCGGCCATTATGGCCATTTGGCGAGTGAACCAGTGGATAGAAGAATTCTCTCTCTTTCTCTCTGCCTCTGCCTCTCAAATGAATAAATAAATATTTTTAAAAAATTGTTACTTATTAGAATGGCAGAGAATCAGAGAGCGAGACAGACAGACAGATCTTGCATCTACTGGTTCCTTCCCCAGATGTTTGCATCTGCCAGAAACGGCTGGGGCAGGCCTGATCTGGTGCTGAACTCATTTGTAGGGAACACAACCCAGGTCTCCCACCTGGGTGGCGGAACCCAAGTACTTAAGCCATCCCTTCTGCTGCCCAGGGTGTTCATCATCAGGAAGCAGGACTTGGGAGCTGGTGGTGGATATGGAACCCAGGCTCTCCAATGTGGGACACAGGCACCCTAACAGATGGGCCAAACGTGTTCTCTGTGTGTACATTTTTATGGGTGCAGCACAACATGTGAAGAGTACAAAACCCAGCTTCTCCACTGTATTCTCCAGAACCCCTGTCCCCGGTGTTCCTTGGACACGAGAACAGAGTCCACCTGCTGTCCCATGAATGTGTCTGTACCGGGCCCTAGACAGATCTGTGGTGTGTGAATTTTTCATTATGAGAATGAAATGAAACACTGTTCAAAATACAAGTCCACGGGGCTGGCGCTGTGGCGTAGCGGCATCCCATATGAGTGCCGGTTCAAGTCCTGGCTGCTCCTCTTCCTATCCAGCTCTCTGCTGTGGCCCAGGAGTGCAGTGGAGGATGGCCCAAGTGCTTGGGCTCCTGCACACGCATGGGAGACCAGGAGGAAGCACCTGACTCCTGACTTCAGATCAGCATAGCTCTGGCCATGGCGACCATTTGGGGAGTGAACCAATGGAAGGAAGACCTTTCTCTGTGTCTCTCTCTCTCTCTCTCACTGTCTAACTCTGTCAAGTAAAAAAAGAAAAAAGAAAAAAAATAAGAAGAGGAGTAGCTGGGACTTGAACTGGTGTCCACAGGGGATGCAGGCACTGTAAGTGGCAGCTTAACCTACTGTACCACTGTGCTGGTCCCATAAGTGTATCTTTTAATTTCCATTTTCCACGAATTTAAGTCCCGTCTTATTCCCACCCTTCTTTGTAAAGATGGGCAGCCTCTTGGTATAAGAAGAATGAATTATCGGAGTCGGCATTGTGGTGTTGCAAGTAAGGCCACCACCTGCGACACCAGCATCCTAGAAGGGCGCCAGTTTGAGTTCCAGCTGCCTCACCTCTGATTCAGCTCCCTGCTAACACTCTGGGAAAGCAGCTGAGGATGGCCCAAGTGCTTGGGCCTCTGCACCCACGTGGGAGACCCAGAAGCAGCTCCTGGCTCCTGGCTTTAGCCAGCCCAGCTCCAACCATAAAATAAAAAAAATAAAAAAATAAAAAAATAAAGAGAGAGAGAGAGAGAGAGAGTGAATTCTCCTGCTAGCTGAGGCCTGGGCTCTTTTCTCCACCCTTCCACTTATCACCTGCCTCTTTCTCCTGCGCCAGCACATGCCATGTCAGACCTGAGTAGACTGGGGATTTGCCGGGGCCAACAAGGAGTGGGAATGGAATGGAGCAACAGTGAGGGCAGAGCTTTGTCCTCACAGCTGGGGGCAGTCTCTTTCTCTCTCTCTGTCTCTTTCATGTATGTATGTATGGATGCATTCATGGAAACACACACAGAGAGATAGAGACACACAGAGAGCCGGCTCCCTTTCCCAATGTCCCCAGCAGGGCAAAGCTGGGAATCAGGGACTCAAGCTAGATCTCCCGCATGGGTGGCAGGAACCCAAGTGCTTGTGCTGTCACCACTGCCGTGCAGGGAGCACGTTAGCAGAAAGCCAGGACTGGAAGCAAAACCAGGACTGAAACCCAGGCACTCGGGGCCAGCGCTGTGGCACAGTGGGTTAACGCCCTGGCCTGAAGTGCTGGCATCCCATATGGGAGCCGGTTCGAGTCCCAGATGCTCCACTTCCAGCCCAGCTCTCTGCTATGGCCTGGGAATGCAGGTCCCTGCACCCACGTGAGAGACCCGGAAGAAACTACTGGCTCCTGGCTTCGGATCGGCGCGGCTTTGGCCATTGCGGCCAATTGGAGAGTGAACCAGCGGATGGAAGATCTCTCTCTCTCTGCCTCTCCTCTCTCTGTGTAACTCTTTCAAATAAATAAATCTTAAAAAAAAAAAAAAGAAGAAGAAGAAGAAACCCAGGCCCTCAATGAGATGTGGGCAAACCTAGGGGCATCCTGACTGCCGCGTAAACACCCACGCCTGTGCTCTATGCTCTGTGGAGGAAAGGGCAGAACTTAAAAAAGGACTAAGACAAAATTCTGGAAAAGTCAGAAGCCAGTTTAGGGCTATGCTGAGGTCACTGTAGAATAAGGAATACAGAAATGTTTATCTCTGTGATACGAGGAACCTTAAACAAAACCCAAAGTGTGTTTCTTGAGGAAAGAAATGTAAATAATTCACTTTCATTTACACTGTGTAATGTGTTGAAATACTACAGTGTACTTCGTAAGAATGTCTAGGTATTACATGTTAACCAAAAATTTTTTTTAAAGATTTATTTATTTTACTTGAAAGAGTTACACAGAGAGAGGGAGAGGCAGAGAGAGAGAGAGGCCTTTCATCTGTTGATTCACTCCCCAAATGGCCGCAACTGTCGGAGTTGCGCCGATCCAAAGCCAGGAGCCAGGAGCCTCCTCTGGGTCTCCCACGTGAGTGCAGGGGCCCAAGGACCTGGGCCATCTTCTACTGCTTTCCCAGGCAATAGCAGAGAGCTGGATCGGAAGTGGAGCAGCTGGGTCTTGAACTGGCGCCCATATGGATGCTGGCACTAAAGGCAGCAGCTTTACCAATACACCACAGAGCTGGCCCCCAAAAATTTTTCTAAAAAAGATTTATTTATTTATTTGAAAACCAGAACTACAGAGGAAAGGCAGAGGCGGCAGAGGCAGAAGAGAGAGAGGAGAGAGGAGAGAGAGAGAGAGAGAGAGAGAGAAAGAGAGAATGAATGGATCTTCCTTCCCCTGGTATATTTCCTAAAAGGCCCCAATGGCCAGGGCTGGGCCAGGCTGAAGCCAGGAGCCTGGAGCTTCTTCCAGGTCCCACATGGGTACAGGGGTCCAAGCACTTGGGCCATCTTCTGCTGCTTTCTCAGGCCATCAGCAGGGACCCAGATTGGAAGTGGAGCAGCTAGGACTTGAACTGGTGCACGCATGGGATGCCAGTGCTGCAGGCAATGGCGGCTTTACCCTCTATGCCACACCCTGTCTGATGATTTTCTTGTGATTGCAGTGGAGCTACAGGTTTTGGGGAGGACGATCACACAGGTGGTGTCATGTTCATCACATGTGTAGGGGGTTCGTACTGTCAGTTTGACTTATCACTGTTGTTGATTTGATCACCTGGCTAAAGTAGTATTTGTCAGTTTCACCATAAATCTCTTCCCCCCCCTCCCATGTCATACTCTGGAAAGGTATAGCCCAGAAAGGGGGAACTGTTAAACTCCTTTAGAATAGCTTGTTCCCATAATTACTTGGAATGCCTCTGTGGGAGAAATTAAATAATGCATATTTTTCATTAGTAATTGTGAATTTTTTTATTTATAAGAGAGGGAGCGAAAACTAGTTTCCATCTGCTGGTTCACTACCCAAATGGCTACAGTGGCCAGGACTGTGTCAGGTCAAGTCAGGAGCTAGGATCTCAATCTAGATCTTTCATGTCAGGGTCAGGAACCCAATTAATTGGGACATCACTGCTGCCTCCCAGGCTCCAGCAAGAAGCTGGAGTCAGGAGCTGGAGCCAGGACTTGAATATAGGCACTCTGATATAGGATGCAGGTATCTTAACTGCCATGCCATGCCCATAAACAGCATTTCTTTTTTTAAAATTTATTTACTTATCTGAAAAATGGTTACAGAGAGGCAGAGGCAGAGATAGAGAGGTGTCTTCCATCTGCTAGTTCACTCCCCAAATGGCCACAGTGGCCGGAGCTGAGCAGATCTGAAGCCAGGAGCCAGGAGCTTCTTCCAGGTTTCCTATGAGAGCGCAGGGCCCAAGCACCTGGGCCATCTTCTAATGCCTTCCCAGGTGAACTAGCAAAGAGCTGGATCAGAAGTGGAGCAGCTGGACTCAAACTGGTGCCCATATGGGATGCCGGCACTGCAGGTGGCGGCTTTACCTGCTATGCTATGTCATCAGTCCCAACAGTATTTCTAATGGGAGAGATGTTATTGGATATGTTTTTTATTTTAAAAATCTGATTTAAACTTTGGTGATTGATGCAACTGACGGCAATTGATGGCAGTCAGGTATAAAGGAATTATCTCACAGAGATATTTAGATCCAAATGAATTGGCTGCAGCCACACGATCATGGAACTTATTTTTCAATCTCATCTACCAACTTGTAAAGGTTTTTGCTGACATTCCATGTCAGTTTCCATCATTCCTGATCATTAACTGTAGAGGAACAGCTCTGCTATGGTGCCCTGGTGACGCTGCGTGTGTCCATACAGATCAAGGCAAAGCCTTGAACTGCGGCTTGTCTGATTCCTGACAGGTTGCCCCGTGGTCTTCCCAGAACGCTACAGGATGGGATGCCTGCCAGGAGCTGCGCAGGACCTTTCCCTGTGCACCTGCCTGTCTTCCCAGGAAGGCTGTCACAAAGGAATTTCTGTGGCCACCCAGGCTCTGGGTGGTATACAGTGGTCTGTCTGGTCTCCTCTCAGAATAGGACCTCCAACTGCAGAATCGCTTAGCGGAGTCTGGAATTGCTCCTGAGTGATGAGGAAGGCCAGACGTCACGTTGCTGATTTTCTGTGTGTGTGGCGCAGACTGCAGGAAGCCGACAAATCGGGCTGATCTTTAGCTCCTTATGGAAGTAAGCTGGCTGAAGATCAGAGTGGCTTGTTGTGTCTTCAATGGTTCCAGCAGTTAGGCCCTGGTCTTTGCTTTGTGTGTGCATGACATTGATCAGTTGTTCTCACAAACTTTGAATTCTTTTATTTTCTCTCTCCCTTTCTTTCTTTTTTAGAATAGATTAATTTATTTGAAAGTCAGAGTTACAGAGAGAAGGAGAGGCAGAGAGAGAGAGGTCTTCCATCCGCTGGTTCACACTCTAATTGGCCACAACAGCCAGAGTTATGCTGATCCAAAGCCAGGAGCCAGGACCTTTTTCTGGATTTCTCACGCAGGTGCAGGGACCCAAGGAGCTGGATTGGAAATGGAGCAGCCGGACTCCAACCGACGTCCATAAGGAATGCTGGCACTGGAGGCTGAGGCTTTACCCGCTATGCCACAGCTCCAGCTCCCATATTCTTGTATTTTCAATGAATGGGCTCAGATGCCTACTAAAACCTGTTGTTGGGGGATTGGGCACTCTGGTGTAGTAGGCTAAGCCTCCACCTGTAGCAATGGTATCACATATGGCAGCTGTTCCTCTTCCAATCCAGCTCTCTGCTATGGCCTGGGAAAGCAGAGAAGTAGAAGATGGCCCAAGTGCTTGGGCCTCTGTACCCATGTAGGAGACCTAGAAGAATCTCCTGGCTCCTGGCTTCAGATCGGCCCAGCTCTGGCTGTTGCAGCCATTTGGGGGAGTGAAGCAGATGGAAGACCTCTCTCTTTCTCTCTCTCTCTCTCTTTCTCTGTAGCTCTACCTCTCAAATAAATAAAAAAATTTTTTTGACAGGCAGAGTTAAACAGTGAGAGAGAGAGACAGAAAGGTCTCCCTTCTGTTGGTTCACCCCCCAAAATGGCAGCTATGGCCAGCGCTGCACCGACCCAAAGCCAGGAGCCAGGTGCTTCTCCTGGTCTCCCATGAGGGTGCAGGGCCCAAGCACTTGGGCCATCCTCCACTGCCTTCCCGGACCACAGCAGAGAGCTGGCCTGGAAGAGGAGCAACCAGGACAGAACTGACACCCCAACCGGGACTAGAACCCGGAGTACCGGTGCTGCAGGTGGAAGATTAGCCAAGTGAGCCGCGGCGCTGGCCTCTTACATAGCTTTCATGGACAATAGTTACTCAATAAAATAGTTTCAAACACTTTAAAAAAAAAAGAAGAAGAAGAAATAAAGATTTATTTGTTTATTTGAAAGTCAGTTACACAGAGAGAGAAGGAGAGGCAAAGAGAAAGAGCAGTGACTTGGGGCAAATCTTCTACTGCTTTCCCAAGTCATAGCAGAGAGCTAGAGTGGAAGTGGAGCAGCCGGGACTTGAACTGGTGCCCATATGGGATACTGGCACTGGAGGCGATGGCTTTGCCCTCTACACCACAGCGCCGGCACCCAAACACTTACTTTCAAAATGCTGTCCCCGAAGGTCAGCATTGGTGGATGCTCACATCCCGTATCGGAGTGCTGGTTTGAGTTCTGGCTGCTCTACTTGCTGATCCAGTTCCCTGCTAATGCATCTGGGGAAGACAGCACATGACCACCAAGTGCTTGGGTCCCTGTCAACCAAATGGGAGGCCAGCATGGAGTTCCAGGCTCCTGGCTTCAGCCTGGCTCAAGCCCAGCTGTTGCAGCCAGTTGAGTAGTGGACCAGCAGATGGACGATCTCTCTTTCACTATGTCTCCCTGTCACTCCGCCTTTCAAATAAATAAATAAATCCTTTAAAAAAAGGGGGGGAATACATGCAAAAGATTTGCTTTAAAACAAAATGCCATCCCTAGCAGGGGTTTCTTTGAACCCTGATGACTTTTTCACTTCCCTGCCAATCTCTTGTCTGCTGTACTGGGTTTGTTGCTGCTTTTAACCCCATGAGGCTTAGAACCTTCACAGTTATTGTGCGAAGCATTGGCTTAGCCACATGCTCATTTAAAGATTGTTTGTGTAATTGATATTTTTAAATATCTTTACAGAAGGATTTCAAACCACTTTGCCATTTTGTGGTGGTTACCTTGGTCGAAGTCTGATAATATAGGCTGCAAACCGCGTAACCCGAGCACCCGAAAGTTCCGCATGGCAAAATATGCCGAAAATGCTGTGTTGAGAAGGCCTCCTTCAGCCTCTGCGCGTGGAACAGCCACTGCTTCCTCAGCCACCTGGGCCACGGAGGGGCACCGGGAAGGCTGCTGGCAGGGAGACTCTTGGGTGGGAGAGGGGCCGATTCCTGCAGACGGGAATGGTGATTAACAGAGAAAGGACCATTCTCCCCTGAAGTGTCCCAGGCTGTGCCTCTCCCCAAAGCAAAGGGGGAGGATGGCTTATGGGGGATGGAAGTGAGCTACACTTCATCCAGGAAGGCGCAGACACTGTCCCGATGGTAAGCGCCAGAACTTTTGCCCCTAGAAGTGAGATCCTCTGAGAAACAGAATTAGAGCTGTGCTGGGCTCTCCCTGAGATTGCAGAATAGAACCAACCTTGGCTGTAGAGGCTCAGGCTTACTGCTTCTCTTATTCCTTGCTGCCAGGCAGGAAGCCCAGACTTCGGTCTTGTGAAATCCCCTTAGGGCTGATGGCCTTCTGCAGTAGGCACTTGTTGGGATGGGTTGCAGGCTCCTGGGTAAGCAGGGCAGAGGAGGCCAGGCTGCAGTGGTGGGCATGGTCCAGACCTAGAGCTAGCTGCAAGGTTGCATAAAAGGGCCCAGGAGCCCACTGAGGGCATTGGCAAAGCCAGAGTTAGTACATTTGGACCAGGAAGCCACAGGAGAAAGCGCTGACTATCAGAACACATCTGGGCCTCCTTGTGGATATCAAACCATGTAACTAAAGTAAAGGGTGAGAACAGGAAGGCTAGGAAAGTGTGCCTATCAGTCAGTGCATTCTGACTGTGAGACATGGTTTTAAGTGCTTTCTGTCCATTAAGGCACTTTATATTCAGGGCACCCTGCCTGGCACCCTGTTACTTTCCTACTTTATGGATGACTAAGGCTTAGCATTGCCCTAGATCAACAATCAGTAAGGGTTGGGGATCCTGCTGTAGGCTGGGATGGTGGAGGGAGAAAGTAACTGGGATGGAAGAGGAGCGTGGATACTAAAAGCAAATTTTACCCACTGCATAATTTTTTTGGAGGATCTAGTTTGAAATTTAAAAACCTGCACAGGGGACCAGTGCTATGGCATAGTGGGCTAAGCCCCTACCTGTGGTGCTGGCATCACATTTGGATGCTAATTTGTGTCCTGGCTGCTACTCTTCTGATCCAGCTCTTTGTTTATGTCTTGGGAAAGCAGTAGAAGATGGCCCACGACCTTGGGCCCCTGCACCTGCTCATGAGACCTGGAAGAAGCTCCTGGCTCCTGGCTTCAGATTGGTGCAGCTCTGGCCATTGTGGCCATTTCAGAAGTGAACCAATGGATAGAAGACCTCTCTCTGTCTCTGTCTCTCCCCCTCTCTATCTGTAACTCTACTTCTCAAATAAATAAATAAAATCTTTTTTAAAAAACTGCACAAACCGAAATGTCAAAAGAAAGTTCTAAAGCAATTTACCCTAAGATCTTAGTGCTATAACTTCACCAGAAATCAAATATATCTGCAAATGTTCCAGAAACTTTTCCTGAAAGCCAGTACTGTAAGACAGGACTTTGGCCTAATGGTTAAAATGTCTGCGTCCCACATCAGAGTGTGTGGGGTCCATGCGGGGCTCTGGCTCCTGACCCCAGCTTCCTGCCAATTCAGGCCCTGGGAAAGGAATGATGAGGGAGCCGATAGTTGGGTCCCTGCCATCCATGTGGGAGACCTGGATCGAATTCCTGTTGCCAGCTGCAGCCTGGCCCAGCCCAGTCTGTTTCGTGCCTTTGGTGAATGAACCAGTGAATAGGAACTCTCTCTCTCTCTCTGTGTCTCCGAAATTTAAATAAAGTCTTAAATTAAATCATAAATACAAAGGGAACAAATAAAAAAAAAAAATTTGTGGGACAGTCATCTGGAGACAAAAGCAGAGGAGGACTTTCAGAGCTGTGAATGGAACATCTGGTGTGGTATGTTTCCGTGTAGATCATGGGACAAGGAATGCCAAACAGCTTAATCAGTCCTGTTCTTTGTGTTTCCATTCAGGGTAACGTGGTCATGGTCACAATGTCATTTTTGTTCCAGTGAATAGAAATCCAGAAAGGCATGGAATTAGTGGAGACAGGCAGGAGAGGCTGGTGGAGGAGAGGAGGGGAGGCCTCCCAGCCCTCAGCCACTGAGCTGTCTGGACGGCAGCTGCCTTGTGCAGCAGGCCACTGCTGTCCCTCCAGGAGGAGAAAGCCACGTGTACCAGGGGAGACAATGCAAAGACAAGGGTGGAGCAGAGCTGACACTAAAGGACCCCTTACGTGCAGGTCTGATCCCACTGCCCTCACCAGCTGCTTCCTCTCTCCTAGCTCCCAGGGACCCAGTCTGGTGGAGCCTAACTCAGCTCACACGTCAAGGGCACAATGAGGGTGGAGAATTCGGTCCTCACAGAGGTGGAGGTCTGCTCCACACATGGGCAGCCTGGACTGATGGAGTGGTCTGGGGCAGCCTGCACGTGCCTGGGGGATGCAAGTAAAAGGGGTTGCGTCCCACGGGAAGGCTGGCTTTTTTTTTTTTTTTCGTGGTTTTCTGGTCTTTATTGCCTCGGCAGGGCAGGTCCCCGAGGGTCGGGGGCGGCTGCCAAGGGCGCGGGCGCTCCAGAGTAAGCACTTCTGGGGTGCGTGGGGTGACGGAGCCTTCCCGCGCCCCAGACTCGGGGCACCGGGTCCCTTCCCCGCGGGGTTCCCCGCCCCCTCCATCGGGCCTGAGCCTGTGGCCCCCCACGCAGGCTGCGGAAGCTGAGCGGTGCTCGGGCGCGGCCGAGGGGCTGGGAGCAGCCGAGGGGGGTGCGGGGCCCAGTGCGCTGTGCAGCAAGCCCGGGGGCCACGCACGTCCGGCACGTCCTGCAGTCCGCACCCCCGCCCCGGCCCCGCCCGCTGCACACCCCACGCTGAGTCCAAGGCTGCGCGGGGCGGCTGCATGGCCCGGTCCAGGCCACCCGCGCCCGCCCCCAAGGCGGTCCAGAGGGCAGGGGCGGCCGCCAGAGCCTCCATCCCGTCCTGTTCTCTGGGCTAGACCCCTCCTCGCCTCGTGTTTCCTGGGGCAGACAATCCCTGGGCCTGAGGAGCCTGCGAGGAGGGCTGCAGTAAGGCCTGGAGTTGGCAGATGCCTACAGAGCTGTGGCACTGAGCCTGCTTCCCTATCTCCTGCTCCGCCTCCTCAGGGTCTGTTCCCAGCTGTTCTTATGGGAGTCAAATATTTGCAACATGGATTCTATTTTTGCACCTTCCTCCACTGTGCTTTCTGCTGGTTTCATCACTTCTTTGCTTTTCTTTCTTTCTTTCTTTCTTTCTTTCTTTCTTTCTTTCTTTCTTTCTTTCTTTCTTTCTTTCTTTCCTTCCTTCCTTCCTTCCTTCCTTCCTTCCTTCCTTTCCTTTCCTTTCCTTTCCTTCCTTCCTTCCTTCCTTCCTTCCTTCCTTCCTTCCTTCCTTCCTTCCTTCCTTTCCTTCATTCTTTTCAAGATTTACTTATTTGGGGCCATTGCTGTGACACAGCACGTTAAACCGACATCCCATATGGGTGCCAGTTTGAGTCCCAGCTGCTCCATTTCCCATCCACCTCCCTGCTAATGTACCTGGGAAGCGGTGGTAGATGGCCCAAGTCCTTGGGCCCCTGCACCCATGTGGGAGACCAGGAAGAAGCTTGTGGCTCCTGGCTTCAGATAAGCCCAGCTCCGGCCTTTGCAGCCTTTTGGAGAGTGAACCAGTGTACAGAAGACCTCCTTCTCTGTCTCTTTCTGTGTATCTGTAACTCTGCCTCTCAAATAAATAAATAAATCTTTTTTAAAAAAAAAAAGATTTACTTATTTATGTGAAGGCTGAGTTTCTGAGTCTGCAATGACCCATTTGGGTGCAGGGGCTGACCCGCTCTGCCATAACACTAGAGCTGGTCCCCAGTCCAGTGTTTCCAAAAACTTTAGCCTTAGCTGATTTTGTCTCTTTTATCTTCTCCTCAGCAAGCCAACCCACCTCCTAATCCCCCAACTTACATATATATGCTCTTAGATCACACAGTAAAGTTTCTGTTTAGAGGAACACCCCAAGGTGTCTGCATTGTGGGTTAAGCCACCATCTGCAGTTCCAGCATCCCATTTGGGCACCATTGAAAGTACTGGCTTCTCTACTTCCAATCCAGCTCTCTGCTAATGCACCTGGGAAGGCAGCAGAAGATGGCCCAAGTGCCACTATTGTGTGGGCAGTCATCCAGCTCTACCCATGTGCCACTCACATGGGATACCAGGCTGGAGTTCAAGGTTCCTGTTGTTCCTGTTGTGACCATTTAGGGAGTGATCCAGCAGATGAAAAATCTCTCTCTCTGTCACTCTGCCTTTCAAATAAAAGTAAAATAAATAAAAGTAAAATATTTAAAAAATATTTTTAAAAAAGTGAACATTTCAAGAGTTCCTACCTAAAATGTTGTGGTCATTAGGGATTTCCATACTATTCATAGGGAGGCAGAGTGGTCGCTGGACATCTGGATTCTACTTGGGCTTATCCACTTAACACCTGTGTGATCGCAGGTAACTTCCTTCAATTCTATCCACCTCACTTTTCTCATTTGCAAAGTGGGGCTAGTGATGATTGTACCTACTCTGCTCCAAGAATTATAGTATCTGCAAAGACCCTGGCACAGTGCCTGGCTCTCAGACAGCACTCAGTGATGGGTAACTCTTCATCTTGTCTTTATTTTTATTTTTTGGACAGGCAGATTTGACAGTGAGAGAGAGAGAGAAAGGTCTTCCTTTTTCTGTTGGTTCAACCCCCCCCCCTCAAGTGGCCACTACGGCCGGCGGGCGCACTGTGCTGATCCGAAGCCAGGAGCCAGGTGCTTCCTCCTGGTCTCCCATGCGGGTGCAGGGCCCAAGCACCTGGGCCATCCTCCACTGCACTCCCGGGCCACAGCAGAGAGCTGGCCTGGAAGAGGAGCAACTGGGACAGAATCCAGCGCCCCGACCGGGACTAGAACCCAGTGTGCCAGCGCCGCAGGCAGAGGATTAGCCTAGTGAGCTGTGGTGCCGGCCTCTTCATCTTGTCTTTAGAAAGGTCATTTCTATGCTTCCCAATACCCTAGAGAGCAAGTGACAGCATAACTCTGAGAATTTGCAGCTCTTGCATGGTGAGAACTGGCTCAGAACTCACTGAGCTTTCAGGCTTGTTGAGGTCTGGGAGTTTAAGAGTTCATGGGTTATTTGGATGTAAGAATCAAAATAAGCTCAGTTTTCACTGTCAAATGAGATCCTGTTCCTGTCTGTCCTGATGCATTAGAATCTAATTAGGATCTAATGAGATCAGGGTTTATGGCTTGTCTTGATTATTACTGTACTCCAAGTATCTAGGGCAGTACTTGGCATGTAGTGGGAAGTAAACAAATATTTGCTGATGGATACATAAACAGCCATATGATTTCAGGTAATCTTTCTAAGGAGGCAAGGGGGATGCATCTACATCTGTTTTTTTTTTTTTTTTTTTTTTTTTTTTTTTTTTTTTTTTTTTTGACAAGCAGAGTGGACAGTGAGAGAGAGACAGAGAGAAGGTCTTCCTTTGCCGTTGGTTCACCCTCCAATGGCCGCCGCGGCCAGCGCGCTGCGGCCGGCGCACCGCGCTGATCCGATGGCAGGAGCCAGGAGCCAGGTGCTTTTCCTGGTCTCCCATGGGGTGCAGGGCCCAAGCACCTGGGCCATCCTCCACTGCACTCCCTGGCCACAGCAGAGGGCTGGCCTGGAAGAGGGGCAACCGGGACAGAATCCGGTGCCCCGACCGGGACTAGAACTCGGTGTGCCGGCGCCGCTAGGCGGAGGATTAGCCTAGTGAGCCGCGGCGCCGGCCCATCTATGTGTTTATATGTTCTTTCTTTCATGTCTCTGACTGTATTAAAAACCACAGTAAACATAAACAAGGTGGATGCCCCATCTCAGCATCCGTGTGGGAGGACATAGTGGCTGGGAGAGGGGATCCAGCCTGGGGACTTGAGGGAGGCACGACAGGGCATCTTGAGAAGGGCTCAGAAATGCCTGGGAGCGATCTGATCACCTGCAAAGGCGTGGTGCCAGAAGGGGGAGAGTGAGGGGGAAGCCCAGTGAGCAGAGGCCCTGGCAGGACACAACCATCAACTGTAAGGGTAGCTCACAGGATGGGGCCAGCTGAGGGGCACGAAGCCACTGCTCCCGATGTCACTCCCTCTCGCCTTTGGCTCCTGGTCCAGACATCACCACTGCAAAGGGGCCTGAAAGGTAGAAAGAGGTGGGAAATCTTGAACTGCCTGAGTTTAAATTCTGAATTCACCATGTTTAAATACAGAATCACTGAGTTACCTTAGACCCAAAACACATACACTCATACTTTACCCAGGAATCTCACCAGACAAAAAGCTTTTATGATATCTAAGACCTAGTGGTTTAAAATGTGATTTTGAAAACAACACGTATAACAAAACAGAATGGTAAAAAAAATCTGCTCCCTAAAAATCCTTATGAATCAGTCTGGCCTAGCAGGTGCCAAGATCACAGTGAATTTGATAACCAGTTATTTATCAGAAATGCAGCTGCTTGTCGGAATTACAACCAGGTTGAGCTTTGGTCTGAGTTGGCAGTTTCTAGAGAAGCAGGTGGCTGAGCTGAACACCTGGGCTTGGGTTACACCAGCCGGCGTCTGGCTTGGTTTTCCAGGGGCTTTTATGGTTTTGAGGGCAATTTCGTGCACCTGCTGTAGTTGTCATCTCAAGGAGTCTCATGCTGTTTACCTGAGTGACACTGGGAGACCCTTGGGTCTCAGTTGTTGCAGTATATTATTGTTTTGATTGCCTTTGGTTTTCCAAAACACCATGCGCCCCATTGTTTGGCTGTAAGTAGAGCAGATCAAGTGGAGATTTGGGTTGCAGGAAGATTAAGAGGGTGAATGATTACTGCAAGTAAGAGCTGAGAATGGGGAAAACCTGTATGTGGCAGGGTGGGATGGGCAAACTGCGACAAATGAGAGCTGAGCAAGAATTGGGGCGCTCTTGTTGGCTGGGGACTACCAGTAGGAAGGCAGTGATCAAACCTGGAGGCTAGGCCGGCGCTGTGGCTCAATAGGCTAATCCTCCGCCTTGCGGCGGCGGCACACCAGGTTCTAGTCCTGGTTGGGGCGCCGGATTCTGTCCCTGTTGCCCCTCTTCCGGGCCAGCTCTCTGCTGTGGCCAGGGAGTGCAGTGGAGGATGGCCCAAGTGCTTGGGCACTGCACCCCATGGTAGTTCAGGAGAAGCACCTGACTCCTGGCTTCGGATTAGCGCAGTGCGCCGGCCACGGTGGCCATTGGAGGGTGAACCAACGGCAAAGGAAGACCTTTCTCTGTCTCTCTCTCTCACTGTCCACTCTGCCTGTCAAAAACAAACAAACAAACAAACAAACAACAACAACAACAAAAAAACCTGGAGGCTAAAGTAACTGCTAAGCAGACTTGAAGCTGGACCCCACTGTCCAACCTTTCTGCATCAGAGCAAAAGGGAGCCTGAGGACAAGGGGCAAAGGGGACTCCACTGGAGCAGATCTTGCAGCCTGGACTGGAAAGCTGGGGCCACGGGGCTGTGCCGGCACCTGCTGCCTAGAATCACAAGGCAAGCAGGGGAGAAGAGTCCCACACGCCTGTCTGTCCTGCCACCCCGACTGCCGCCCACTTCTTCCCATCAAACCCATGGCTCCTCTTCTTACGGATGCCCACTAAGTGCGTGCATGGGTCTTGCTTCCCTCAGTTTACAAAAAAAAAAAAAAAAAAAAAAAAAGATAGAAAATCACTTTCTAGGTGGTTTGCTATATGAAAAGAAGTTGTTTCTTGCCTGGCAAATGACAAGAGAACAATCACAAAACTGGAAACAGGGAGGCAGAGATCTCCCTGAGGAGGGGAAGATTCGGGGCCGGGCAGTTGCCGAGCCAGGGGCTGGAAAGCCACGGTAGAGGTCTCTGGCTCGTCTCCACCAGACTCCCAAGGGCCCGGGTTCCTCTGGAAGACAGATCGAAAGGCAGGCCTGGACTCCAGGCTCTGAGCCACAGCCTGAAGCACCAGCATTCACTGGCACATGCAGCCTTTCCTTCCAGCTTTTGCTCATCTGATACACACTCCATTGTTACAGAAACCTGGGGAGGAAAACTCCCTTTGAACAGGCACCAGAGACACTGGAGGGTCAAAAGCAGTTTATTAATGCCAACAGGCTCAGCGGGAATCGTTTCCTGAGAACTGAGCACCAAACCCAAGTTCCTTACAATATTTATGGGTTCGTCAGCATCATACCTTAACCGTTACAGCACTTGTGGGTTTAAATTGCAGCCCGTGACTTAGGACCATTTATGGGGAACTGGCTACGTGACTCCAGACCACACTTGCAGTGGTTGGTGGGCCCAGTATGTTTATGAAGCAGATACCTGGAGCAGATTTATTAGGACAGATTTACGACTGGAGTTACAGAAAGCAGAGAGGAGGACATCTTCCCTCCCTGGACAAGATGACTGTGGGCAGCTGCTTCACCAGATGCCACTTTTCAAGGTCAGCACCGGGGGTCCACTTTCCTTCCTCTGTCTCTGGTTGTGGCCTTATTTCCTCTGCACTATGTTCCCTGTTTCAAGAAACTCCATGCTCAAGAACTCTCCACACATACCTGAGTTTGCCTCTTAGACTCTTGAATCCCACCTGGGACTCCTGCTTTGTTCCCCATGGCTGTCACTGTCAGGGAAGTCAGAGATAATGGGAGAGAAGGAGAGGTTCTCCATTTGCACTCAGGAGCTAAAATATTTGGTGCTGGCCTCCCCTGTGAAGACCCTTAGGGCCCACAGCCAGGCATTCATGAGTAAGGGAAGGGAGTTGAGAGAGGCCCATAGGCATCCAAATGTGGGAAGCAGAAGGAACAAGAGAACAAATTGAGGTTCTAGGGAGAGCTTGATGTCAGATCCAAATCACAGTGACAGTAGGAAAGGAGAACGGAGCTGGTCATGTAGCTTGGCTAGAGAGATCTGGAAATTCTGAAAAGATCGTGGTTCACTTTTGAAGTATGTACTTACATCCTAGGAAGCTGGGAAAAATTTTGAAAGTTATGGTGAATTCTGAAGATGGCAGTATAGCAGCAAGGTGTGCAGAGAGAAATTGATGAATAGAGGGGACAGTCAGGCAACAGAACCACAGAAGTTTGGCTAGAGTGACACGGGAGCACGCCAGAGAGTGTAGGGGTCCACCCTGCAGCAGGTAGAGGGGCCCAGAACTGCAGAAAGAGAACGAAAAAAAAAAAAAAGAACCAGTGGAGGGACGACTGTAGTGGCTTCTACCACCGCCACTGCTGCCTCTGACCCACCCTGGGACCGACAGGTGAGACACACACACAGTTGAGTGGGGAAGAAAATCAAAACAAAGTGAATAGTGCCCACAAGAAGAGGGTGCGATCCAGGGGGACAAACTGAGAGACTGAACATGCCAGGATCCCTCGGTGTCCCCTCCACCATTAGAGCTGCAGTGGACGGAGAGCAGCCATCTTGTTTGTTCACATTCAGGTGTGAAAGAAGGTGGGCTCTGCTTTTGCCCTCCAAATGAGGGAACTTCAGTGGCGGGGACCAAAGTGATTTGGAGCGACTCCTCACTCATCGTGCAGGGGGTGCAGTGATGGGGGGCTGAACAACGAGGCCCAGGCACTTTAGGGCAAACAAAGGAACAGGGAAACCGGCCCAAAGGGGCGGAGCTTGGCACCTCAAAGCCCTGACACCAGCCTACTCAAGTTACCAGAAATAAACAAATGCTAGAAGGTAGAGCTGCCTGCTTACATTGGCTATCGGTACAGACCCATAGCAGCCCATAGCAGAGGGAAATCAACCTGAAAATTAAGCGAAACAGAAATGCCGAAGAACAAAGGAAAAATCCAGAATAAGAATATAGAAGAGGCCAGCGCCGCGGCTCACTAGGCTAATCCTCCACCTTGTGGCACCGGCACACCGGGTTCTAGTCCCAGTCAGGGCACCAGATTCTGTCCCGGTTGCCCCTCTTCCAGTCCAGCTCTCTGCTGTGGCCAGGGAGTGCAGTGGAGGATGGCCCAAGTACTTGGGCCCTGCACCCGCATGGGAGACCAGGAGAAGCACCTGGCTCCTGCCTTTGGATCAGTACAGCACGGCGGCCATTTGGGGGGTGAACCAACGGAAGGAAGACCTTTCTCTCTGTCTCTCACTGTCTAACTCTGCCTGTCCAAAAAAAAAAAAAAAAAAAAAGAATCACCACTACAAAGAGATGTATGCAAACAAATTGGGGAACCTAGAAGAAATGGATAGATTCCTGGACACATACAACCTTCGTAAACTGAGCTGTGAAGATATAGAAAACCTAAACAGTTCCATAACCATGAAAGAAATTGAATCAGTAATAAACACACTACAGAAAAAGAAGAACCCAGAACCAGATGGCTTCACCGCTGAATTCTACCAGACATTTAAAGAACAACTAACCCCAGTTCTTCTCAAATTATTCAAAACAATTGAAAGGGAGGGAACCCTCCCAAATTCTATGAAGCCAATATCACCTTAATTCCTAAGCCCAGAAAAGACACAACAGAGAAAGAAAACTATAGACCTATTTCCCTGATGAACATAGATGTAAAAATACTTAGCAAAATCCTGGCAAACCAAATCCAACTACACATCAGAAAGATTATTCACCTGGATCAAGTGGGATTTATCCCTGGCATGCAGGGATGGTTCAATATCAAAAATCAATCAATGTGATACATCACATTAACAAATTGAGAAACAAAAATCATAAGATTATCTCAATAGATGCAGAAAAAGCATTTGACAAAATACAACACCCTTTCATGATGAAAACTCTAAGCAAATTGAGGTTAGAGGGAACATTCCTCAACACAATTAAGGCAATTTGTGATAAACCAATGGACAGCATCATATTGAATGGGGAAAAGTTGGAGGCATTTCCATTGAAAACTGACACCAGACAGGGATGCCCACTCTCACCATTGCTATTCAATATAGTCCTAGAAGTTTTAGGCAGCACCATCAGGCAAGAAAAATAAATTAAAGGGATACAAATGGGAAAGGAGGAAGTCAAACTATCCCTATTTGCAGATGACATGATCCTATAAATAGGGGATCCAATAAATTCCTCTAAAAGACTATTGGAACTCATAGAAGAGTTTGGTAAAAAGTAGCAGGATACAAAGTCAACACTCAGAAATCAACAGCCTTTGTATACACAGACAATACCATGGCCAAGGAAGAACTTCTAAGATCAATCCCATTCACAATAGCCACAAAAACAATCAAGTACCTTGGGATAAATTTAACCAAGGATGTCAAATATCTCTATGATGAAAATTACAAAACATTAAAGAAAGAAATAGAAGAAGATACAAAAAAATGGAAAAGTCTGCCATGTTCATGGATTGGAAGAATCAATATAATCAAAATGTCCATTCTCCCAAAAGCAATTTACAGGTTCAATGCAATACCTATTAAAGTACCAAAGTCATTTTTCACAGACCTAGAAAAAATGATGCTGAAATTCATATGGAGAAACAGGAGACTGCAAATAGCTAAAGCAATACTTTAAATAAAAACAAAGCTGGAGGCATCACAATTCCAGACTTCAAGACATACTACAGGGCAGTTATAATCAAAACAGCCTTGTACTGGTACAAAAACAGATGGATAGACCAATGGAACAGAATAGAAACACCATAAATCAATCCAAACATCTATAACCAACTCATATTCAACAAAGAAGCTAAAACCAACCCCTGTAACAAGGACAGCCTCTTCAACAAATGGTGCTAGGAAAACTGGATGTCCACATGTCGAAGTATGAGACAAGATCCCTATCTTACACCATATACAAAAATCTACTCAACATGGATCAAAGATCTAGGTATATGCTGCAACACCATGAAATTAATTGAGAGGATAGGGGAAACCCTTCAAGACATTGGAACAGGCAAAGAATTCCTGGAGAAGATCCCAGAGGCATGGGTAGTCAAAGATAAAATAAACAAATGGGATCACCTCAAATTGAGACGTTTCTTTACAGCAAAAGAAAACAGGAAAGTGATGAGGCAACCAACAGAATGGGAGAAATTATTTGCAAACTACACAACTGACAAAGGATTAACAACTAGAATCTATAAAATGATCAAGAAACTGCACAGCAACAAAGCAAACAACCCAATAAAAAGATGGGCCAAGGACCTTAACAGACATTTTTCAAAAGAGATTCAAATGGCCAACAGACACATGAAAAAATGCTCAGGATCTTTAGCCATCAGGGAAATGCAAATCAAAACCACAATGAGGTTTCACCTCACCCCAGTTAGAATGGCTTACATATAGAAATCAACTAACAACAGATGCTGGTGAGGATGTGGGGAAAAAGGGTGTGAATGCAAACTGGTCAAGCCACTATGGAAGACAGTTTGGAGAGTCCTCAGAAACCTGAATATAGCCCTACCACATGAGCCAGCCATCCCACTCCTTGGAATTTACCCAAAGGGAATTGAACTGGAAAAGAAGAGCTGTCTGCGCTTCAATGTTTATTGCAGCTCAATTCATAATAGCTAAGACATGGAATCAACTTAAATGCTCATCAACAGTAGACTGGAAAAAGAAATTATGGGATATATACTCTATAGAATACTATACAGCAGTAAAAAATGAAATCCAGTCATTTGCAACAAAATGGAGGAATCTGGAAAACATCATGCTGAGTGAAGTAAGCCAGTCCCAAAGGGACAAATATCCTATGTTCTCCCTGATCGATGACAACTAACCGAGCACCTAAAAGGAAACCTGTAGAAGGGAAATGGACACTATGAGAAACAATGACCAGATCAGCCCTTGTCTTGACTCTGGAGGAACAACTTACTATTTTATTCCTTTTAGTATTTTTTGTTCTACTTAATACTATTGGTTGAACTCTGTAATTAATACACAATTATTCTTAGGCATTTAAAATTAACTGAAAAGTGATCTTTGTTAAATATAAGAGTGGGAATAAGAGAGGGAGGAGATATACAGTTGGGCACATGCTCACTCGGACTTACCTCCAATGGCAGAGCTAGAAATGTGCCAGGGGATTCCAATTCAATCCCATCAAGGAGGCATGTACCAATGCCAGCTCACGTGTTAAAGTGATCAGTTTAAGTACATAATTGATCAAAAAGATAGGGTAAGTGTCAAAGAGATTTCATAAATAAGACCAGTGTCTGCAAATAATGAAGGACAGAATTAAAAGGGAGAGAATGATCCTGCGGGGGAAGCAGGATACACAGCAGACTCATAGAATGGCAAATGCCCTAAACTGCACTGCAGCCTCAGAATCAACCCTTGGAGCATTCGGATCTGGCTAAAAGGCCCATGAGAGTCTCACAGGCATTGAAAGCCAAGACACTGTGGCAAAAACGACCTGAATGAAAAATTTCAGCGAATGAGATTCCAGTAGAAAGAACAGGCCATCAAAGAAGGAGGCACCTTTCTCTGAAGGGAGGAAGGGACCTCCACTGTGATATGGCCTAGACTAAATAAGTTCAGAGTTGGTGAACTCAGGAGGCTTCCATAGCCTTGACAGCTTATGGCAAGAGCCTAGGGTGATTACTGATGTCATAAATAAGAGTGTCAATTGTTAAATCAACAACGGGAGTCACTGTGCACCTGTTCCCCATGTAGGATCTCTGTCCTTAATGTATTGTACTATGAGAATTAACAGCAAAACTACTAGTTGAACAGTACTCTATATCTTGTGCAGTTGTATGGGTGCAGTCTGTTGAAATCTTTACTTAGTATATACTAAGTTGATCTTCTGTATATAAAGATAATTAAAAATGAATCTTGATGAAGAGTGGGATGGGAGAGAGAGTGGGAGATGGGATGGTTGCGGGTGGGAGGGAGGTTATGGGGGGAAAAGCCACAACAATGCAAAAGTTGTACTTTGTAAATTTATTTTTATTAAATAAAAAAAGAAAAACGAAAGTTATGGTGAAGAATCTGAAGAAAGACTTTAGATTCACACTTGCACATTTCTTTTTCTTTTTAAAATTTATTTATTTACTTGAAAATCAGAGTTACAGAGAGGAAGACAGAGACAGACAGAGAGATCTTCCATCTGCTGGTTCACTCCCCAGATGGTCACAACAGCTGGGGCTGGGCCAGGTGCAGGAGCCAGGAGCTTCATCCTGATCTCCCACATGGGTAGCAGGGGCCCAAACACTTGGGCTATCTTCCCCTGCTTTTCTAAGGCTATTAGCAGGGAGCTGGATTGGAAGTGGAGCAGCCAGGACTCAAACTGGTGCCTATATGGAAAGCTGGGGTCACAGGCAGTGGCTTTACCCATTACATCACAATGCCAGCCCCTGCATGGTTCTTTTAAAGAAATATTTTATATTCATTTTATTTAAAAGGCAGAGAAACCAAGATTTCCCATCTGATGGCTTACTCTCCAAATGCCCACAAGAGCCAAGGCTGGGTCAGCAGGAAGCCAGTAGCCTGGAACTCCAACCAGGTCTCCCATGTGGGTAACAAGGACCCGAACACTTGAGCCATCATCTGCTGACTTCTGGGGTGTACATTATCAGGTAGCTGGACTGGAAGCCTAGTAGCTGGGACTTGAACCAGGCAGTCCAATATAAGATACAGGTCTCCTAAGTGATGTCTTTTTTTTTTTAATATTTTTATTTATTTATTTGACAGGCAGAGTTACAGACAATGAGAAAGAGAGACAGGGAGAAAGGTCTTCCTTCCGTTGGTTCACTCCCCAAGTGGCTGCAATGGCTAGAGCTGCGCCGATCCGAAGCCAGGAGCCAGGTACTTCCTCCCAGTCTGCCATGCGGGTGCAGGGCCCAAGCACTTGAGTCATCCTCTGCTGCCTTCCCAGGCCACAGCAGAGAGCTGGACTGGAAGAGGAGCAACCGGGACTAGAACCCGGCACCCATATGGGATGCCAGCACTGCAGGCGGAGGATTGACCTGGTGAGCCATGGCGCCGGCCCCCTAAGTAATGTCTTAACCATGGACTCAAACGACTGCCCACTGGAGCCTCCGTGTTATTTCAGCAATCGTCCCTATCTACGCCCAGTGTGGCTCCATGGAAAGAGTCCTGGTGAGGATTCAAAGGACGTGGGCCCTCTCTTGGAAAACCTCTTAGCCTTCTGAAACATGACAAACACAACACTCTCAGTGTGCTTGTGAGAAATGAATGAGATATATATCTAAAGTCACTTCTTAAGAAGATAAAGGCCAAAATCACTTAAGAGAAAGGAGTGTAATCCATTTCCCAGCAATAGGAGACTGTATGAAACACGGATGTTTACATGTATGTCACATGTTGTCTGGTTTTTCTCTTCAGTGTCAGATATTAAGGGCCTCTAAGGCCAAGTTTAAAACACTAAAGAAAGACATCAGTGAAAGGTCTGATAGATTATGAGAAAAATCAGTCTGCTGATATGATATTTACATTTCCACTTCTTACTGACACTAAAAATAAACACGAACAGAAGGCTGTATATTCAGGGACACATGCTTTAACAGAAAAAGGCCAGCCAGGTCTTGATAACAGGCCACTGGAACCCTATTTCTTAACCAACCCATGTTTGTTCTTGCCCAGTGAAACAAGTTCTGTGTTGCTGTGAGTTACTATTGATTGCTCTGCTAAGCTTCTGTGATAATCCTATCACATTTCCACCTCACTTTGGTATTTTGTGATGACATGGGAGCTTCAGAGGTTTTACCAAAAATTGTCAAAATGCTAAAGAGAGAGAAAGAAGGCGTCTACGAATGAGCATAAAAACAGTTCTTAAAGATCTGGGTTAACCTGAAGGAGAGAAAAATGTTAAAGGCAACGCCGGGGGAGAGTTGACAAAAGAGACAGCATTCCTCGTAAAGTTGTAAAGAATCAAGAACAACCTTGGTGCCTAGCAGAAAAACTGAAGAGATGGGATCAGAAGGTTCAGGAACCCAGATATAAACAGTTCCCCTGTATCTGCACCATTTTATGAAAAATGACTTGCTGAGATTATTTTGCAATGACAACTCTGCTAACATTCCAGAGCACTGGAAAACCGAAGGGAGAAGCCGTTCAGAATCCTACCACCTGAGCCCAGCCATTCAGATCTTCTCCTGTTCCCTCCCAGCTTTGTCTGTGTGGGAGACCAGACTGTCAGGATGCGTGAGCTGAGGACAGTGAGGCAGCAGCAGGTGCAGAGAGCTCGCGGCCCTCCCTCCGGGGTCTCCTGGGGAGAATGTTGTTCCTGGCTTGCTCCGGCCCCTGGAGACCACCTGCTACCTTCTCTCTGTTTAGCTGACTCCCAGCCCGCGTCCCTCCTAGAGGACCCCTCCCACACCCCCTAGGATAAGCCTCTCTTCTAGGAAACTGCCCACAACCCTGTTCTCTTCAGGGGCCCTGACCCAGACCTGGAGGAGAGGCTTCCTCTGCTGTTTCTGATCTGTGGCCCGGTTGTCTTTGGGCTCTGCTTCCTGGTTGGGATGCGCTGGTGGTTTCACGTGGACTTCCTCCTCACTCCTCCATTGCTGCATTAGCTTAGGCTGTGCCCAACCAGCAGTGTATGATGTTATTTCAGAATCGTGATCGTGCAGGGGTGGGAGTTAACAGCGTTGACGCTGCTTGGGATGCCTGCCTGCACCCCATATCGGAGCACCTGGTTTGAGTCCTGGCTACTCTGCTTCAAATCCAGCTGCCTCCTGATGTGCACCCTGGGAGGCAGCAGATGATGGCTCGAGTCATTGGGCCCCTGCCACCAACATGGGAAACCCAGGTGGAGTTCCAGTTTCCCAGTTTTGGCTTGGCTGAGCCCTAGCTGTGGCAGGCATTTGGGGAGTGAGCCAGTAGACGGAAGGGAATGAGTGGCAGATCATACTCCTTCTGTCTTTCCACCTTTCAAATGAAATGAAAATTAATTTTTTAAGTGTTCAAAGAAATTTGTGGAAAATGGAGTTCAAAGATAAGTTTATTTCAATACAAAAAGTTTGAAATCTGTGTACATGAAGGTTCTTCGAAAAAGTCATGAAAAATGTGTATTTTGAAAAAACTGGCCGACACCGCGGCTCACTAGGCTAATCCTCCGCCTTGCAGTGCCGGCACACTGGGTTCTAGTCCCAGTCGGGGCGCCGGATTCTGTCCCGGTTGCCCCTCTTCCAGGCCAGTTCTCTGCTGTGGCCCGGGAGTTCAGTGGAGGATGGCCCAAGTGCTTGGGCCCTGTACCCACATGGGAGACCAGGATAAGCACCTGGCTTCTGCCATCGGATCAGCGCGGTGCGCTGGCCGCAGCGCACCAGCCGCAGTGCACCGGCCACGGCAGCCATTGGAGGGTGAACCAACGGCAAAGGAAGACCTTTCTCTCTGTCTCTCTCTCTCACTGTCTACTCTGCCTGTCAAAAAAACAAAACAAAACAAAAAACTATGTATGCCTTTCAGAGTTTGAGGGTGCACCAAAATAAACATCTTTGAATTCCATTTTTCCATGAACTTTGTGACCTCCTCTCTACTCTCTTACTCCACATTTGCTCTCATGGCTGTGGACTGAGGAGGGCAGGGGACCTTCAGGATGGTGCAAAATGAAATCGGACAAGCTAGAGCCACGCCCTGCCCCAGGGCCCCCGCTGGAACCTGGTGGATGGTAGAGAGCACATAGCCCACCCTTTTCCGTGTCAGATGCTACACACTACTGCCTTCCCTACTGGTCATGAGCTTGGCCACCTGTCCCAATCCTGGCTTCACACCTCACTTGGCACTCACTTGGTGCTCCTGTTGCAACTGATGCATGTCACTGTATTTCTGGCCACCTGTTCCCCATCCCCTCCTCCCACTGAGCCTGACCTGGGGAGTCAAGAGCATATTATTCACAGAGCATAATTAATATTAGCACGCTATTAAGAGCAATGTGTCCAAAGTGACTATGTATCTGTCCCTACGTCTCTCACACTTATTACTAAAAAACAAAGGGAAACTGTGCTGAGGGTTGGTGGTGTGTCCTGGGCACAGTTCAGGCAATTCCTGGAGTATCTCACAGACGAGTGAGGGCAGGAGACTTGAGAACCAATGATTGGCATTCAGTGAGATAAACTGCTGTCAAGTTCGCTCATGGAAATGAATGGTCACCATAAGGCGATCTCACCTCGGGTGAAATCATGCATGGTGTCAGCCACTGAGTTAAGTGCTTTGCCTCTTTCGATGCAAGTTTCCTTTTTTTTATTTTTTATTTTTTAATTTTTTGACAGGCAGAGTTAGGCAGTGAGAGAGAGAGAGACAGAGAAATGTCTTCCTTTTTCCATTGGTTCACCACCCAAGTGGCCGCTACGCCGGCGCGTTGCAGCCGGCACGCTGCATGGATCCGAAGCCAGGAGCCAGGTGCTTCTCCTGGTCTCCCATGCAGGTGCAGGGCCCAAGTACTTGGGCAATCCTCCACTGCCTTCCAGGGCCACAGAAGAGAGCTGGACTGGAAGAGGAGCAACCGGGACAGAACCGGCGCGCCAACCAGGACTAGAACCCAGGGTGCCGGCACAGGATTAGCCTAGTAGCCATGGCGCCGGCCTGCAAGTTTCTTAAAGTGAAATTGGCACCACGGTGATTGCCTGCATGTGTGTGCACACACATGCAGTCATGAACACCTGTTAACCCTGGACTTCTCAAATCCACCTATCCCTTTGGTGATGTCAAGCATAGCACCAAGTCCAGAGGTCCTAAACTCAGTTCTAGATTCTGCTGGAACAGAATTGAAACGTGAAAAACCATTTAAATCCTCTGAGCTGCTGTTTCCTCATCTTTGAAACAGTGAAGATCCTGCTTCTGGGGGTTGCTGTGAAAATGAAGAGAAGTGAAAACCAGGCACCAGCCTTGGAAACTCTGAACAGCGGACGCAGTGACTTGCATGGACTCTATCCACGGCTCCAAGAGTTTATTTAGAGCAGGCATTGAGCACACTCCCCAGCCCAGCCTCGTAAATGCCTCCGGCTCTCAGAGAGCTGAAAGGAGCCCTGCTATGCCCACTTCCTGAGTCTCCCTCCCACGCTTTGTGTCCTGCACGCACACACCCCCACCCCAGGGCAGAGCCCGAAGAACCCGCCCGGCTCAAGTTGCAGGGGGTATTGGCTGCTGCTGGGAAACCCAGAGGAGGCAGTGAAGAAGAAAAGGCAGCGGGCCAGGAAAACTAGGAAGTGGGTGCAATTGGACAAGGCTGGGGACTCTTTCTCTTCTGACTGGGAGATAAGGGTGTTTTTGTAAGTTTAAGGGGGGCAGAGGCTCATGGCAGTGATCTGGCCAGGCCTTGTTTGCAGATGGCTCCAGACTTTGAGATCTGGCAAACGCTGGCACTAAGCGAAACTGGAGTGTTTTTAACATGGGAAAAATGCCCGAAGTATCTGTGAGCTCTCTCAGAGGGAACACTCAGATCATCCCCACCTGCAGGGACACTGCTGCTTCTGTTGATTTCTGCTATGAAATAACAGCAGGAGGGAGTCCTGATGGTGTGAGGGGAGGTGGGGTAGGGGAGGTCAGACCCTCTCTGGTCTGCAGTCAACGAGCTGCTTTAGGCCACGCATGGGGAGGAGCAAAGCTTTCCCATGGCCCCAAGGCCCAGAGGGTGAACTCGTGGACACAGACTCTGCCTCTTGCTAGCTGTCTGGCTCAGCCAGCCCCGGGTAAGCCACCTGCCCCACATCTGCCCCTGTCTGCCACAGGCCCTTCTCCATGCCATTCCCTGACCTTACAGTGCCTTTTGATAGCTCCGTATCTGCTTCTACTTCACCTTCCTTCCCTGTTCCCTCTCCTAAGCCTGCTGCATTTCTCATCTGTCACCCATATGAAGGAGTAAGTCTTATACCACATGTGAGAAAGGGGCAAACCAGGCCTTTCCATGGGAATGGTGCTTTAGAAAACATTGTGATGTGAGGTGTCTCATGTGATTCTCACTACAATCCAATGAGATGGACATCCAGGATCATCCCATTTCCCAACTGAATAAACTAAGTTTCAGAGAGGGGCATGATTTGCAAAGAACTCCATAGATCTTTTCACTCTTTTTTTTTTTTTTTTTTTTTTTTTGGACAGGCAGAGTTAGACAGTGAGAGAGAGAGACAGAGAGAAAGGTCTTCCTTTGCCGTTGGTTCACCCTCCAATGGCCGCCGCGGCTAGCGTGCTGCAGCCGGCGCACTGTGCTGATCCGATGGCAGGAGCCAGGTGCTTCTCCTGGTCTCCCATGGGGTGCAGGGCCCAAGCACTTGGGCCATCCTCCACTGCACTACCGGGCCACAGCAGAGAGCTGGCCTGGAAGAGGAGCAACCGGGACAGAACCTGGCGCCCCAACCGGGACTAGAACCTAGGGTGCCGGCGCCACAGGCGGAGGATTAGCCTAGTGAGCCGCGGCACCAGCCGATCTTTTCACTCTTAATCAGTGCTCTTCCCATCATGTACACCACAGTGTGCAGGAGAGTGGAGAAGCGAAATCAAGGTGATGTCCCAAGAAATGGAAAACAAAACAAAACAAAACAAAAACATATTCAAGAAACTTGGAAGACTAAAGGACCAGAGCTATAGCAGTCTGGAATATGCTGTTTTTGCAACATGTAAGTAAAACAAACTAAAAAAGTGAACTGAAGAAGATTCTGCTGAGGTCTGAGAGTCACAACTATGGAAGCCCAGTTGATATGATGTGATATAAGTCAGATGTTTAATGCTCCCCTATGTCTTACATCGGGCAGTGGGCACACGGAAATACTGATGATGCAACTAAGCTACAAATACCAGTGGAGCGTATCAGACAGGTAATCGTTGAGAACCATGCCCAGTTCTTCTGAGGTTGCATCGTTGTACAGGAAGGCCAATCAGTGAAGAGCAGAGGGGCACCCACAGCAAAGCTGTAGGCACGACATTTGTGACACCTGTGATCGTTTTCGCCACTCTGCAGAACGGCTGCCCCTGCTTCTGTGTTTGGTGCTGCCTGGAGGCCAAGGAGAAATTTCTGTGACAGGCAGGGAAGAACACAGGAGGAGCTGAGGCCTGTACCACCCAAACCCCAGCCCCTTCTATGCCCGTCCGACATGGCTGCAGGCTGGGCACACTCGCTCCCTGTCATGCACCAGACGCCATGATGCTTCCTAGATTCCAGCAGGTGCTCTGCATCCACACATGCACCAGATGCCATGAAACCCCAGCCCCACCCCAAACGGCGTCTCCTTTAGATACTCCATAGGCCCTACCTCGGACACCACCCCATCTGGTAAATTGCAAAACTCATTTTGTCCTGAGGTTGCCTATTCTCCTGTCTGAGTGTGTACTTTCCCTTCATCTTTAAATAAATCTACACGCCTGCTCCTTTTTATCTATATCTCCTCCTTGAATTCTTTCAAACATGGAGACAAGAGCCTGAAACAAGTCTAGAAGAGGTGAGGCAGGGGTGGAGGGAGGTATTTCTCTCTCTCTGTGGGGAGCAACTGAGACTAGACTAAGTTACTGGAATTAAGACTTATTCTATGCATCTGCTCTCCCACAATATGGCGCTGGGGAGGAGCAAACTTCTACGCAGCTGCCTCTCGCCAATTTGACTGATGAGCTGCAGGAGCTGATCCTGCTCCTGATTGGAGGAGAGCAGCGTGCTCGGCGTGTGGGTAGCAGAGTTGGGATTGGTGGAAGAGGACTATAAAGGAGGAGAAAGACACCATGCACCAGGAACATCTAAGGGGAACATCTGAAGGAACACCTGAGCCGCCCCCGAGAGAGCCGGCCGGCGGTGTGCCGCTCCTGGAAGCGGGGAAAGTAGCAGGGGGTGCCGCCCCTCCACGGAGGTGGAGGGGTCGGCAGCCAACCCAGGAAGGACCAGCAGCAAACCTGGGAAGGGCCGAGCAGACAAAAGAACAGCGCAGGGTTTAGTGTCGTTCCTCCACGAATGGAGGAGCGACATCTCTCTCTTTCTCTCTTTCTACCTGGCGACAATGAGTCTGCAAGTTTTTAGGGCAAATCATTCATTGCAACTGAGATACCCTCCCCTCTGCAGGACCCTGTCTCTTAACTCCCATTTAAGCCTGAAGGGAGTACAGGTGTGGCCTCACTGTTGGGCAGGAAGAGAGAAGATGGTTGTCTGGACAGGAAAAGAATGAGGAAGAAAACTGCAAGAGGTGAAGAATGGGGAGGTTGGGCTGAAAGAGACCCTGTCACTCCAAGCCCAGCCACGAGTCTTGTGACCACTCGGTGTGTCTGTGGGAGAGAGGAAGAGGCTACCAAGGTGGAGCTGGCTGAGCATGGCTAGCATTCGAGGATACTGCACCCAGAGGGCCTTGGTCTACTTGGGATTGATTCCAGCTATGGCTTGAATCCAAGAGGCTTCAGGTTTGTGGACGGCACACACAGCGTTTGGCAAACTACAGCTTACAGGCCATGTTAGACCCACTTTCTGTTTCTACACGGCCTGCAAGGTAACCATGGTTTTTACATTTTTAAGTGGGTGAAAAAAATAAGAAGAAAAGTTATTTCATGATGTGTGAAAACTACATGAAACCCACATGCGCTCAGGCTATAGCACAGAGTTGAGAGGTTGTGACAGAGGCTGTGGGTCCTTGAAGTCTAAAGTCTCCACTCTCGGGCCATTTACAGAAAAGGCTTGTCAACACTGGCATAGGTCTTGGCCCAGACCATGACGTTTTACAGTATTTTTCAAGTCATACGACTGATTCATCTGATCACAGTATCTAGGTTATTATTATTATTATTATTATACAGGTCAAGAGCAGCTTTTGTAGGTGTTGGATCTTTGTCATCCTTAGAAGAACATGGTCAGGGATGGTACTGTGGCACAGCGGGTTAATGCCCTGGCCTGAAGTGCCAGCATATGGGTATAGGCGCAGGTTCGAGACTCGGCTGCTCCTCTTCCGATCCAGCTCTCTGCTATGGCCTGGGAAAGCAGTGGAAGATGGCCCAAGTCCTTGGGCCCCTGCACCCACGTGGGAGACCCAGAAGAAGCTCCTGGCTCCTGGCTTCGGAACAACACAGCTCTGGCCATTGCAACCAATTGGGGAGGGAACCAACGGATAGAAGACCTCTCTCTCTGCCTCTCCTTCTTTTTCTTTATCTGTGTAACTCTGACATTCAAATAAATAAATAAATCTTAAAAAAAAAAAAAAAAGAACATGGTCACTAATCACCACCAAAGATTCTGCAGGCTAGCCACGCGGGCTCTGCTGCCCATTTTGGTGGCTGTAGTATCTTGTCTCTGGTGGCTAACTTCTGGGATTGCACTATCCTATCCGGAATCAAAACACTCATGTCAACAGAGCAGCTTCTACTTCACCCCATAGTCACCACAGAACTTTGGTTTTCAGTTAGAGACAGAGGTAGCACTTGCATGCACTGGTTCACTCCTCAAATGTGCACAGTGGTGAGGGCTGGACCAGGGCTGAAGCCAGGAGCTGGGAACTCAATCCAGGTCTCTCACAGGAGTGGCAGGAACCCAGCTCCTCAGTCCTCACTGCTGCTTCCCAGAGTCTGCATTAGCGGGAAGCTGAAGTCAGAAGCCAGAGCCAGGAACTGAACCCAGGCACTCTGACGTGGGGCGTGAGCGTCTTGACTTGGATCGTAACTGGTGGGCTAACTGCCTGCCTCACCACAGGACTTTTGTTGCATGCTGGACTTTCCTTACTGACAAAGAGGTAGTTAAGAGGATTCTGCATAAAAAACTCAGTTACTTTCTCCCAGATTTTTTGAGTTTTTTTTTTTAATATTTATTTGAAGTGCAGAGTTACAGAAAGAGAGAGAGAGAGAGAGAGCGAGAGCGAGAGAGAGAGAAATCTTCCAACAACTGAGTCATTCTCCAAATGTTGAAAATAGCCAGGGTTGGGCCAGTGTGACAAGGAAGTGCTGGCAACTCCACTGGATTTAATGGAGGCCATGATTGAATTGAGTCCAGATTTCAGCCAACCAGCAGAGAAAACTGTTGGAGCCGCTCTGTTCAAATGAACAGTTTAAATCTGGAGTCTCTTGGGACCAGCATTGTGGCTCAGAGGGTTAAGCAACTGCCTATGATGCCAGCGTCCTGTAAGGGCGCTGGTTCGAGTCTGGGCTGCTCTGCTTCTGATCCAGCTCTCTGCTATCCTTGGGAAAGCAACGGAAAATGGCCCAGGTGCTTGGGCCCCTGCCACCCATGTGGGAAATCTGGGTGGAGTTCTAGGATCCTGGCTTTGGCCTGGCCCAGCCCTGGCCCAGTAGATGGAAGATCTTTCCTTTCTCTCTTGCTCTCTCTCCCTCCTTCTCTTTGTACTATGCTTTTCAAATAAAATAAATAAACTTTCTTTTTTTTAATCTAGAGTCTCTGGTAAGTGCACCTGTATGAGAGTGCTACATCAATATCAGTTAGATCGAGTTGCCAGGAACAACCCTGTTGCTGTCGTATGGGGAGTGACCCAGCAGCTGGAAGATCTCTCTCTCTCTCTCTCTCTGTAACTCTGCCTTTCAAATAAATCTTTAAAAAATTTTGGAAGAAAAATAATATTTACTAAGCTGTATCAAGTTAACTATCTTTTCATAAAGAGAATTTATGAGTCTCTTGTTTGCGCTTGTACTGATATAGTTAGAGGAAATTTGGGAGCTTCCCTCTTAGGCCGTGGAGTTACTGGGTCAAAACTCTGCAGGTTGAGACTCCTTTTGAGGCTCTCCAGAGTAAATCAGAAGGATTTTAGGTGGAAAACTAAGCAATCTTATTACAACGATGCACGCTGACGTCAGAGTAACCGCCTAAGTATGATTGATTGCCTGGGACGCCGCAGACAAGTGAGCTTGTCAGGCACTTCCGGCAATAACCACAGTTACACCCAGATAAGGCCTAGGCAGAGGAAGTGCTTAACTTAGCAATGGGCCGCTCTGCAGCTGTGCCCAGTGTTCTGTGAAGTGCTGCCAATGCTGGGAAATCCACGTGCAAGTGCTCTGTGTCCTCTCTCAGCACCTTAGAGGCGCTCAGCTGAGAATACGGCTGATGGGTGACGGTGCAATCCCTCTCCCAGCCCTCGGGGACAAGGGCTTCAGGAAAGTGGTAATGCATTCAGCCTGAGGTTTTTTTTTTTTTTTTTTTTATTATTGGTGTGAGTGTGCGCTCTTTTGTCATTAGGTCTAACCCAGCACCAACCAAATTGCAAAGTGAGATACATCGTGTGAAGCCGCAGGAGTGGGAAGACATGGAGAAAACTGTCAGAGCAGTGAGTCGGTGAGGAGGGGAAAGCAGGGTCACACGAGAGGACGGGGGGAAAGGGAGGTCGGAAAACTTTGTCGGTTTCTGAAGATGAGAGTGGTTTGTGGTGATTATGCTGAGTGGGAGGAAACTTTCGGTAGAAGTGGTTAAAGAGCAAAGTATTGAGGCAGCAGACTTTGGCCTGTGGTTAAAACACAGGTTAAGGGGCCAGTATTGTGGTGTAATAGGCTAAACCGCAGCCTGCAACCCTGACATCGCATACGGATGCTCATTTGAGTCCTGGCTGCTCCACTTCCCATTCAGCTCCCTGCTAATGCGCTGGGACAGCAGCGGAAGATGGTCCAGGAGCTTGGGTCCCTGCACCCATGTGGGAGACTCAGATGAAGCTTCTGGCTCCTGGCTTTGGCCTGGCCTAGCCCTAGCTATTGCAGCCATTTGGGGAGTGTACCAGCGGATGGAAGATCTCTCTATCTCTCCTCTCTCTGTTATTCTGCCTTTCAAATGAGTAAATCTTAAAACACATGCACACATACACATACACATGCACATACACACACACAGGTTAAAACATCAGTGTCTCACACTGAAATATCAGGACTTGACTCCCAGCTCTGGCTCCTGACTGGCTTCCTGCTAATGCCGATTCTGGTGATGGCTCAAGTGATTGTGTTCCTGCCAGGCGAGGGGGAGACCTGGGTTGAGTTCCCTCCTGGTTGGGTGCTGCTGTAAATAAAATAAAGAAGAGAACATTCTCTCCATAATCTCATCACTGACCACAACTTCAATCCCCATTTAAGCTTCTATTCCCAGACCCCTCCTTTAAGGTCCATGCTTTGAACTACCTGCAGGGCTTCAGCCTTATCTGGAATATCTTCATTTCTCAAAAGGAAAACCCAGGAGTGTATTTAATGAGTAATTGGAAGCTAAGGTTAACCCACACTCCCTAATATAGGAGAGAAATAAGTTATAAAGGATGCAGTCCAGAGCCTGATGACGTGAGTGTTGGTCTCAGACAGAGCGGAGTGAGTGGTGTAATGATGAGTAAAGACTCAAGAGACACAACCTATACAGCACACAAATGAAGCAGAACACATGCCCCACCCTCTCCCCTTTTCTAACATGGACACAGGAAGTGCTTCTTGGGTTTCGTGAAAAGAAGTGTGGTCAGTTCTCCTGCCCTATTGGTCAACTGAATTTGGGAAACTGCTTGAAAGTAGCTGTGTCTGATCACTCAACCTGCTGAATTCTTCATATCACAGTGTGTGTTGCAATCCAAACCTAGAAAAATGTGTTCAAAGCAAGGACCAGGAGAATATGATGCAACGGTGAGTTTACTTGGCTTAGGGGACTAGGAACAGTGGACAATTAGAGGGAAGATCATCTGCTGAGTGACAGGGAGTGTGGAACGAACGGAAGGGGGCTGAGGATGGTTTGGAATGAGAGAAGCTGCTACCCAACTCTCTAAAGGATTGAAGTGGGGGTGGGCATTCGGTCTAGTGGTTAAGATGCCAGTTAGGACACCTGATCCCACATCGGAGTGCATGAGTTTTATTCTCAACTCTGCTTCTTGATTCCAGCTTCCTGCTAATGCAGAGTCTGGGAGGCAGCCATGATGGCTCAAGTGATTGGGTTTCTGCCACCCAAATTGAGTTCCCTGCTACTGGCTTTGGCTACCCCCTAGCTCTGGCCGTTGTCAACATTTGTGGAGTAAACCAATGGATTGGAAATTTCTCTCTCTCTCTCTCTCTCTCTCTCTCTCTGCCTCTTAATCCTATATGTGTGTGTGTATACACACACATATATACACATATATATAAAGTGTGTATACATATATGTGTGATATACATATATATATGGCATGTTTCATTCTCATAATAATGCTATGGGCCCATGTTACTAATATTCTAATTATAGAGGTAACAGAGACCCAGTGAGGTTAAGTGGCTTGCAAGGTCTTGTGGCTGTAACAGTGAAATCGGAATTCACACTCTGGGATTCTTTCTCCAGAAACTGTTCTTAACCACTATGTTGGGGTAGCCAGTCTACTATGGCTCCTTTCTCAACCGAGATGATATCTACCATAGAAAAAAAAATAAGCATATTCAGGCCATAGGAAATGGCTTATATTTTACTCTGGTAGACAATGATTTACAACTTTAAGTAACAAATGACAGTACAAATATTGACTGTTCCAGAATCATTGGCATTACAGGCGAGCTGTTTGAAATACATGTCCCTGAGAAAATTCAGACACACAACAATTTTTCAGTGATATTAACGACTAAATGAAGTTGAGAACTTCTAGGTAAAATTAAACAGAAAACCAAGAAGTTAAGGACTTCAGCTGGGGCCTCCATGCTAACTGGTCCTTCTTTTATTTACTTTTCCAGTCACATATTCAACAAAAATATATCAGGTCCCAGCTTTGTACCAAGTGCCATAGCAAGCACTGAGAAGGTACAGGTGTTCAAAAAGTAACCTTGACCTTCAATATGCTTAAGCAATTGGGGTCAAAAATGGATGCATCAGCAATTTGAACTTCAATAAAGCTATGCATGGGCAGGAAAAGGAGTCAGTGAAATCTTCCTGACCTAAAGTTTGAAGGAAAAATTAACTTCATAATAAGAGATCCTGAAACATGTTAGTATCGAGCCCGACAGTGCATTTTGAAGTGATAAAATATTTGTGGACTTGAGTTTGCTTCATTAAAAATTGGTCTTAAAAGGCCGTATGGCATTGTGAATGTTGTTGGTGAATGTTGTTGTCTGCTTATGTAATTAATGGCACAAAGCAATGTTTGCCACAGTCACGTTTTCAGGAACAGATTAATTACCCCTCAGGCGAATAGACTTCCTGGTCCCCGAGACTCCAACGTGTCTGTAGAGTGGGTGTCAGGGAGTGCTAGGTCTGCCACTGCGTGGACCACGGATGACCCAAATCTGGCTGGAAACACCTGCTAGACCAGTGCTTTACCATGTCTGACGTCATAGGCTGAAAGTCAAGTTTGCTTACCCTCATTCTTCTGTTGTTAAACACACTCTGGTTATTGTTCTCTTAGGTAAGGCATGAAGATAAAGAGCCTCTATCCTGAGAACTTCGGGCTATAAATGGGTGGTTGCAGACCAACCACCCAAAGGCCCTCAGGCAACAGGGGGTGGCTGATGAAGCCCAGGGCCAAGTAGGTCACCTCACCTGTTAAGACTGAAGTTGGCAGACTGACCTATACATGCTTTTCCACTGCCTTTGGCAAGAATGAGGAGAAATGAGTTCATTTACAGGCCAAGAAAGTCAACCTTGCCCCAAGCTCCATGTCTAATGAAAGCTTCCGCCCCAACGTGGGCCATGACAAAATGTCATTGACCTAGATTCTCCGCTGAATCAACATCATTAAGAGAAACTGACCCAGTTTTCACAGGCCTTCACTTTCTCTTTGTGAATTCAGATCGCCTGGGTTACTGCAGATGCTGAGACTAAGGTTCTGTTGAGTCAAAGACTTGGTGTGAAATGCCCTAATGCTCCATCAGGAACCACTGAATGAAATGTAGGGCTGAGCGTGGGCTATTCTTGGAGAGCATTGAATGTAGATTGGACTCTTTATTTCGAGGAAATTTGGCTAAACCTTGTGTCCTGGGGTGGGTATTGTGATACAGCAGGTTAAGCTGCTGCATAGGACACTCATACCCCATATGAGAGTGCAGATTTGAGTCCCAGGTGCTCTGCTTCCAAGCCAACATCCTCCTAATGCATCCTGGGAGGCAGCAAGTGATGACTCAAGTGCTTGGGCCTCTGCTAGCCATGTGCAAGGCCCAGAGGGAATTCTGGGCTCCTGGCTTTGGCCTGGCCCAGCCCTTGTCATTGGAGAGTGAGGCAGAGGATGGGACATCTCTCTCTCTCTCTCTCTCTCTCTCTCTCACACACACACACACACACACACATATACTTACTTTCAAGTAAATGAAATGAAATAAAAAATGTCATTTTTTACCTGCTAATAGATCTTAGTGCATGGTGGTGGGCTTGTGAGACTACCATGGAGGTTAAGACAGATCAGTAGGAACTGGACATCATAAGGTACAGTGGGTGGTTGGCAGGGAATGGACTGAGGTACATGGGCATCTTGGGTAGAATAATAGTTTGGAGCCCATCAAAGAGTTGTTGAATTTTCACTTCAGGAACAGCCGGTTGTTCATAGCAGTGAGGCAGGTGCACCACCACCCAGAGCCTCCCCTCTTGTCTTGGCAATTCAGCTCTAAGTCCAAATGTGTCCATTCCATTCAGTAGAGCAAAACTCAAAGGCAGCCAAAATATTTGCCTGTTGTTACCAGAATGCTCTCATTGGGCTATTACACTGCTGAGCATGGCTGAGGAAGGTTGAAAGCTGAGTCTAAGAACAATGGAGAGGGGCAGGAGTTTGTCACGGGTAACCCTGGCTGTGGATCTAAGCCAGCAAAACAGTGGTCCTGCTGTGCCAAGTGCTCATGAAATACCAAATTTTCACATGTGATAAAAATATAATTGTGAAACAGCCTCGATATTTAGATCTTCTCATATTAGTGACACTGATTCGACATCACTTTTCTGTTTTCCTGACCCTCTAATCTTCACTTGACCCCACACAGGTTCACAGAGCACCTGCTGTGCTTCAGGTACAATTGTACCTGAAGAGAATCAACCAGCTCTGCCTACTGGGACGTGATGTTCTGGTGGAGACACAAACAACCGCAAATAAAGACACATATATGCCACATGAGGTTACTGCAAGAAGTTTGTGGAAAGCATATCTGATGAAAAGCTGTGCATGGCTTTCAGAGGTTTTTTTGCACCTAAAGTAACCTGTCTTTTAAATTCCATCCTGCCATGAACATGTTGAAGTACCTTCATGAATGGTGGTGCTAAGCCTACCTCCCCTGGGAAGTGGAAAACAAGGGGCCAAAGAGAGAGGCATCTCAGGAACACTGGACCTCTTAATGCTCAACACATGAAGTCCTTCCTTTCCCTGAAAATCCAGGATTGGGGAGATGAGATCCCTTTAACAGCAATAACCCAAGAGACAGGAAGTGCAGATCAAAGCCAAGAGTGGGGTTCTGTAGTGTTCCTAGTCACTTCATCCAACCTTCTGTATCCTGGTGAGCGTGACTGGGCCCCAGAGACCATGCACATGGCAAGGGCAGCTCAAACTCCGGACTTCCCATCTGTCTCTCAACTTACACACATGTTCTAAGCTGGGGCTTGGCCACTGACAGAGCCAAACTTGTGTTCCTTGAAAGGACAATGAGCTCTGTGTGCAGCCAGAGGGATTTCTATTCTGCTGACCTGGCTGGTGACAGCAGGAGGATGCAGGGGAGGGAGACAGGAGGGGTGAGGAGAAACAAACAGGTCTAGATGATACATGGAAGGGACTGCTAATGGGATAGCATTATCTTTTGAGGACAATTGAAATGTCCTGGAATTGGAGGTAAAAGTTGCACAACTTTGCCAATTTACTAAAATCCATTGAAAAGTGGCCAATCTCTCTTTTTAGGATTTATTTATTTTTCATTTGAAAGAGTAACAAAGATAGAGGGAGACACCCCCCCCACAGAGACAGACAGAGAAAGACAGAGAGACAGAGAGAAATCTTCCATCCACTGGTTCACCCCATAAAGGCAGCAACAGACAGAACCAGGCCAGGCTGGAGCCAGGAGCCTGGAACTCCATCCCGGTCTCCCACATGGGTGCAGGGTCCCAAGCACTTGGGCCAGTTTCCACTGCTTTCCCAGGCACATTAGCAGGGATACGGACTGGAAAGTTGAGCAGCCAGGATGCCGATCAACACTATTTGAGGATGCCATTGTTGCAAGCGGCAGCTTAACCTGCTTTACCACAACGCCAGAACTGTCGCTTTATCAAGGGGGAATTTGACAGTGGGTAAATGTTGTCTCCATCAACAAAACAACTCAAAATTCATCATAGAGGGGTTGGGGGTGGAGTAGGGAAATTGAACAACTGACTTGAGCTCTTACATTCTTCCTATCACACTGCAGCCACCTTCATATCATGTTCCTAATCTCTCATCAAAGGAAAACACCATAAAATCAAAACCACTTGACCAGTTCTGCCCCCAGGGTTTTTGTGGACTTCTGGCTCCACTTTTGCTTCAGGTTAGGTCATTCATCCCAATGTAAGTAAATTTAAGAGCCAACAGGAAGTCAAGGGCAACAGTCTGTGCATGAGCAAGGATTATCCTAAGGACAACACACTTCTGAGTCATCGCAGTGTTGGGTAAGCAGGAGGAAGTCCAGAGCCACTACAGGATTGCTGAGGGGCAGAGCTGAGCCATGTTCCCCTCACTGTTGTATTCTGGAGAGAGCTGAGAGTAACTGTTGTTAAAACCAGATACCCTTATGAAAGATCTCTGAGTGAGACCCCAGTGGAAAGAACAGGCCATCAAAGAAGGAGATACCTTTCTCTGAAGGGAGGAGAGACCTTCCACTTTGATTATGGCCTTGTCTAAATAAGGTCGGAGTTTGTGGACACAAACGGCTTCCACAGCCTTGGCAGCTCATGACAAGAGCCTCAGGTGATTACTGACATCATAAATAAGAGTGGCAATTGCTAAATCAACAACAGGAGTCACTGTGCACTTGCTCCCCATGTAGGACCTCTGTGTCGCTCCCCGTTTTCGTGGAGGAGCAACACAGGACCCTGCGCTGTTCTTTCGTCTGCTCGGCCCTCCCCGGGTTTGCTGCTGGTTCTTCCCGGGTTGGCTACTATCCCTTCCACCTCCGTGGAAGGGCAGTTCCCCCTGGCCGCATTCCCCACTTCCGCAGGGGAGCGGCACACCACCGGCCGGTTCTCTCGGGGGCTGCACGGGTGTTCCTTCAGCTAGATGTTCCCCATAGATGTTCCCGGTGCATGCCGTTTCTCTCCTCCTTTATAGTCCTTCTCTGCCAATCCCAACTCGGCTGCCCACACGCCGAGTACGCTGCTCTCCAATCAGGAGCAAGTCCTACAGTTAATTGGTTGAACTGGAGGCAGCTGTGCGGAAGCTGTTTACTTCTCTCCCAGCGCCATATTGTGGGAGAGCAGATGCATAGAATAAGTCCTAATTCGAGTAACTTAGTCTAGTCCGGATTGCTCCCCACACTCTGTCTTTAGTGAGGTGTACTATGAGAATTAATGGTAAAACTGATCTTCAAACAGTACTTTATACTTTGTGTGTCTGTGTGGGTGCAAACCGTTGACATCTTTACTTAGTATAGAGTTGATCTTCTGTCTATAAAGATAATTAAAAATGAATCTTAATGAAGAATGGGATGGCAGAGGGAGAAGGAGGTGGGACAGGAATGGAGGTGGGAGGGCGGGTATAGGGGAAGAACCGCTATAATCCAAAAGCTGTACCTATGAAATTTATATTTATTAAATAAAAACTTTCTTAAAAAGAAAAAAAAAAAACCATGTGCTAAAGGGGACGCGGCAGCACCAATCTCCTAGGAGAGGGAAGGCAAAACCAGTGCTGGGCTGGATGAAAGGTTTTCCTGCTGTTCCCCATAACCACAGGGATAGCTGGAATCCAAAGTGGGTGTGGCACCTTGCAAAGATCACCTCCGGAATAACTGGGAAATGCAGCAAGGGCATCTCCAGGCCATGGCACTTAGACCTGTGAATCTTAAGGGGTGTCCCATCCCACCTTGGAACCTCAATCTCTCTCTCTCTTTTTTTTTTTTAAAGATTTTTATTTATTTATCTGAGAGGTACAGTTACAGACGGAGAGAGGCAGACACAGAGAGATGTCTTCCATCTGCTGGTTCGCTCCCCAAATGGCTGCAAAGGCTGGAGCTAAGATGATCTGAAACCAGGAGCAAGGGGCTGCTCTCTGGGTCTCCCACACGGGTGCAAGGGCCCAAGCACTTGGGTCATCTTCCATGGCTTTCCCAGGCCATTAGCAGGGAGCTGAATTGAAAGAGGAACAGCCAGGACTCGAACCAGCACCAGAGGCAGAGGCTTAACCTACTATGCCACAGCACTGTCCCTGAACCTCAGTCTCTTTAAGGTGGGGGTGTTAATAGCTCCCTCCTGGTTTGAGGATTAAATGAGATGCTACATATGCACAAAGCTCAGATGTCAAAATCACAGATAAAGAGATGGTAATGAGGAGGAATTATGACCTGACAAGAGAGGAACTGCAGCCAGAAAGAATGTCCCCATTAGGGTGGGGTGGAGCTGACACCTGTGGTTGGGCCGTCTGGTCACCTGGCTTCCAGCAGTGGTGGGGGAGGAGCAGCTAGAGCCCAAGATGGTGTCCAGGGTATAAATCACGCCACAGATAAGACTGTGCCATTTTACTAACAGCTTCTTTGGAGCAGAATAAATGTCTGATTTTTCTGAGCTGGCTAACAGACAGCCAAAGCATCCTAAGATAAAATACAAAAGAGGGCCATACAGCAAAGTAGATGTGGAAGCTCCCAGAGCTGCTCTCCAGGGATCCTGCCTTCTCCATGGTGATTTGAAATCACAAGGCCTGTGGCTCACCACCATGCTCACAAAGTGTCCTGGTCTCCCTTTCCTCTCAGGAGAACCCCAGGTTTCCTGCTCTGACGAATGGGACCCTGAGAGGCAGGGCCAGGTCCACTGTGGCCGCCCTCCCACCTCTCCTTCCCTCCAGGGATCAGCCCTTGGCTTCCCCCTTATGTGTCACCTGTGCCACCCTACATGCCTTTGTGCAGTCCAACCTCTGTCCAGATTGTCCTATATGTCCCCAACCCTTCACTCCCATTCGTCCTCCAAGGTTCATACCAACTGCTCTTGCCAGTGAGAAACTTGTCACTCTCCCGGCCCTGGTTAGCTCCTCGGCCTCTGCCGCCACGTGGCTCCTGTACTGACTCCTTAGACCCAAGGACAAGGCTCCTGAACCCTCTGGGAGGGGAGAATTTTGCAGTGTGATGACTGAAAGTCTTGCAGGAAATACAGCATTGAAGTCTTTGAGGTCACAGATCTAGAACACACCCTTATTTGGTGTTGAAGTAATAGGTATTGTTTCTAACCCACCAAATTTTTTTAGAGATTTATTTATTTATTTGAAAGTCAGAGTTACACAGAGAGAGGAAAGGCAGAGAGAGAGAGAGAGAGAGAGAGAGAGAGAGAGAGGTCTTCCCATCTGATGGTTCACTCCTCAATTGGCCGCAATGGCCGGAACTGTGCCAGTCCGAAGCCGGGAGCCAGGAGCCTCCTCCAGGTCTCCCACGCAGGTGCAGGGGCCCAAGGACTTGGGCCATCTTCTACTGCTTTCCCAGGCAATAGCAGAGAGCTGGATCGGAAGTGGAGCAGCCGGGTCTCGAACCAGCGCCCATATGGGATGCTGGCGCTCCAGGCCAGGGCATTAACCCACTGCCCCCACAGCGCCCCCCTAATATTTTTGTACTTAGTAAATATATAATCATTCCCTAGAAATGTCGCTGAGTCTGCCTCCACAGCAGTTTCCTTTCCTGCTCACTACAGGGGTGCCAGGAACTATTTTGTCTTCCTCGCTTGATTTTATGGCTTGAACCTAGGGGCTTACGTCTGCTGTCCCTGCCTGGTTCCAGAAAGTCACCTGGACGCTCTCTTCCTTCTCGAATGGGAAATTGCAGCGAAGTGTCAGCATTCACCATATCCGGTTTCTTTCTCCTGGAGTTGTGAAGTCCTTTCCTCCTGCCCTGACACATGGCTACCACCCTTTCTTCTCCCAGCAACTCTGTTTCTCATTACCCCCAAGGAAGTAACAGGTGATTCTCTGATGGCTCAACAACGTAATTTGGCAGAAGGAGGTGCAGGCGTTTGGCTTAGTGGTTACAACGCTGCTTGAGAAGCCCTCCTCCCACATGGGAGTGAGTGCCTGGGTTCAAGTGCCAGCTCGGCTTCCGATTCCAGCTTCCTATTCATGCACACCGTGGGAGACAGCAGGTGGAAGTACCTGGGTCCCTGCACCCACTTGGGAGACCTGGATTGAGTCTGGGGCTTCTGGCTTGAGCCTGGTCCAACCTTGGCTCTTGGAGACATTTGGAGAATGAATTAGCAAACGGGAGATCTCTTTCTCTCTTTTTTTTTTCTCTTCTCTCTCTCAAATAAAACAAATAAGCAATTAAAAAAATACTTGGCAAAATGTATGAGTTAGATGCAATTACCTAAATTATCTCAACAGGGGACAAGATGAAAAATGTCGATTGGATAATGAGAGCACAAATATCTGTCTCCCCGTCCATCACAGGTGTGTTCTTCAAAAACAGGGCTGTCATTTATCCAGCTCCGGATCTCCAGCGCACTGTCATTACCAATTCCCCAGTAGTTCAGGAGGTGAATGAAGTAATCACTTTGGCTGAAGTGGGATGATCTCAGGCTTGAAGACAATAGCAGCAACCATGGCCAGGGCAGTTTGAATTTGGTGGAGAGCCTGCTGTTTGGGGAGATAATGCAAGGGTGCAGGTGGCAGAGAGAAAGCACAGCTGCTTTTCAGCTTCCCCCTTCTATCAAGGTTAATGATCTGTAGAATAGAAAACAGGGAGGCCAGGAAATGGAAAGCCGTGATAGGGGAAAGGAATGGGAGAAAAGCACCTGCTTGGAGCAGGCTCCTATCTGCTTCAGGCAAACTGCATGCAAATAAGACCAACCACCTCTCAGTCATTTCTGAGGAATTATGGAAAACAGGGAAGTCCCACAAGATTAGAAAAACACCTCACTCCTGGTCAAGAAAAGGAAAGAAGCTGGAGTCGAGAATTTCTACACAATTGTTCTATGGATGTTTAGGGAAGTCAGAGTTGTGAGTGGAAATTCAGCAGGAGCAGGAGTTCGCTCTAAGTCATCCCGGGTGGGTTTCCTGTTATCCAGGGCAGGTGAGGTCAAGAGCGTGTGTGTAACAGACACAAGGTATGTGCCTTGTAAGAAGGCAGCCAACAGACTCTCATGATCATTTAGGGACAAGAAGGAGAAATATTAGTGGAATTACTTGAGAGAGTTGATTTGCAACTTTCTCAAAGATGGTGCCTAAAATAGTATTGATGGATTTGGGTGGCAGACTAGGATTTCCAGAGGCACCCTTGAGTGATCAGGTTCAATGTCTATCTCAGTGACTTGGGTGCAGACCATGGATCTAACTGAACCTGAGGTGTATATAAAGATGTGTGATGCTAACTTTGATGGCAGAATTAGGACACAGAATAATTCCAGCAGGGTGGTATTGTGGGATACTTGGACAGAGTTACATGACAGGGAAGATTTAGCAGGGAGTGGGATTTGTTTATTGATGCTGGCACAAGGCTCAGTGGATTCATATCCAAAAATCTGGGCCCTGAACAAAGCGGGAATTGCCTTATATACAATCATGGCTCCTTTGTCTCCCTTCTATGGTAACATACATTCCAGTTGGGTACTTGAAGGCTATAGGGTTGCTATAAGGTATTTGTAAGATTGCACATGCGTACAGTTGTTGGTTAGGCCACTTTGCCCTCTCTTTGTTCTGGGAGGGCCTGTAACTTTCCATGTGATTGGGAAGGCCCTTCACTTTGCCTTTTGAAAGTTCCTATCTCAATGGGACACCCTGACTTACAAGGTCAGGATTGAGGATCTAAATATAAACTCTTCCATGTAGGCTTTAAGCATGAACTGTCCCGGGAGACAGTGGGAGACAAGAGGCACAAGGGCAGTTCACTTAGCAGTGATCTCGGGCTTCCATTGACAAGTACAAAGGGACTTCAAACAGTTTATGAAACATGCAATTGGGGTTGATGTAGCATAGTGGGTAAAGCTGCCGCCTGCAATGCTGGCATCCTATATGGGCACCAGTTTGAGTCCCAACAGCTCCACTTCTGACCCAGCTCCCTGTTAATGTGCCTGGGAAAGCAGCAAGAGATAGCCCTGGGCCCCTGTATTCAGGTGGGAGATCTGGGTAATGCTCCTGGCTCCTGGCTTCAGCCTGGCTCTCTCTGTAACTCTTTCAAATCAATAAAATAAAAATTTAAAAGAAAATATAATTAAAGAATACTTTATTGGGCTACCATTGTGGTGCAGTGGATTAAAGCCACCACCACTTGTGCTGCCGGCATTCCATAGCAGCACTGGTTCAAATCCTGGCTGCTCCACTTTGAATCCAGCTCCTTAGCTAAAGCACTTGGGACATCATCAGAGGATGGTCCAAGTGCTTGCACCTCCACCACCCACTTGGGAGACAGGGATGAAGTTCCAGGCTCCTGGCTTCCACCTGGCTCAGCCCTGGCTGTGGTGACTATTTTGTGAGTGACCCAGTGGAAGGAAGATCTCTTTCTGTATCTCTTTCTCTCTCCTTCTCTCTCTGCCTTTCAAATAAAAAATCTTTTTTAAAAAAAAGATAAATTTATTTTGGTGTACAGTTTTGAAATACATGCATAGTTTGTTTCATAATAAGCATTTGATCAATTTTTAAATTTTTAAAAATATATTTATTTATTTGAGAGGTAGAGTTAAAGAAAGAGAAAAGGAGAGACAGAACAAAAGGTCTTCCATCTGCTGGTTCACTCCCCAAATGGCCACAATGGCCAGGGCTAGACCAATCCAAAGCCAGGAGCTTCTTCCAGGTCTCTCATATGGGTGCAGAGACCCAAGCACTTTGTGTAAGGCTACTACAAAACACACCAAACACCAGAGTAGGGGAAAGGGTTTATTGGGGGAAATCCAACAGACCAGAGGAAAGGGGCAAAGAAGGAGAAAGAGGGAGAAGGAGAGTGTAAGACAGAGATTAAGAGACAGAGAGAGACAAGAGACAAAGAGATCAGGAGATGGAGAGAGAAACACATGTTCAGGAACAAGTCCTTTTAAAACTTTGCGGGGGGGACAGGCAAAGAAGTATGAGCAGTGAATCCCATTAGGCTGGGGGTGGGGCTGACACTGATGGTTAGTCCATGTGGCCACCTGGCTTCCAGCAATGGTCAGCAATGGTGGCGGGGGCTGGCCGCGGGGAGCTGGAGCCTAGGATGGTGTCAGGGTGTAGATTGCGCCATAGATAAGACTGCACCATTTTATTAACACTTGGGCCATCTTCTATTGCTTTCCTAGGCCATAGCAGGGAGCTGGATCGAAAGTGGAGCAGCCAGTAGAACTGGTGCCCACATGGGATTCTGGTGCTGCAGGCGTAGGCTTAGCCCACTAGGCCACAGCCCTGGCCCCGGCTCCAGTATTTTATCAACTTTTAAGATTATTCATATGCATTTATTCCTGAACCCAAAAACTAGTTTTTTCCTTTTTTTTTTTTTTTTTTTTTTTTTTGACAGGCAGAGTGGACAGTGAGAGAGAGAGAGAGACAGAGAGAAAGGTCTTCCTTTTGCCGTTGGTTCACCCTCCAATGGCAGCCACGGCTGGCGCGCTGCGGCCGGCGCACCGCGCTGATCCAATGGCAGGAGCCAGGTACTTATCCTGGTCTCCCATGGGGTGCAGGGCCCAAGCACTTGGGCCATCCTCCACTGCACTCCCTGGCCACAGCAGAGAGCTGGCTTGCAAGGATTGTGTCCTTAACTCCCTGGCAAAGGTCCTCCCAGGACGCAGGGATAGAATGACAGCATTTGCCGGGAGGGAGGAGGGAGCCCCAGTAAACTGGCAGTGCCCAGTGGCTTCCTGAGAAGGTAGGGCCTGCAGGTGGGAAGGGAAATTGGCTTCCCCAGGCAGCTCTACAAAGACATTTTCCTCAGTTGGAGTGGAGGTGGAATGTATTTGCTAATATGCAACTTGATCTTCTTTCTTTTGTTCCCTGATTAGGAAACCAGAGTTTCTTTGTTAAAAGCAGGGCCTCCCCAGCCTTTTACTTTATTCTCATGTTTACATCCACGGAGAGAAAACACAGCCCATCGCTGACACTAATATTAACCTGTCCAAGGGCAAACAGGAAGGTTTCACTCCAGAAGCGAACACACAAGGAGAGAAATGTGAGTAAATTATGCTGCCAGTGACTCAGAAATCCTGCCATCCGAAATGAATTATCCGTGCAGACCAGACAACTGTTCCTGCAGGGGACATCATCCCAAACAGAGGGACGAAGCTGACATCCTGTGACAGCTCCCGTTGTCATTTATGGTCCAAAACAGACGTGCTTTGGAACATGTAATTTTATCTCTGAAATCAGTACAAGCTGGCCTGGGGCCAGAGCTTGGAATAGCTGTTGCAAACCTCCGGCAGGTGGAGAGCTGGCTGCTGCAGCCATCCCCTCCCCCCCGCCACTCTTCCCCTGTTGTCCCCCAAGCCACCGCCTTCCTCCTCAGTGTAGAGGGGCTTCGTTAGTGCAGATCCAGCCCTCCACACCTTCCTGCAATGTAGCTTGCTCTCTCTCAAAAAACAAACCGAACCATTATTTTTCCATTCTCTCTTACGCAGGCTGAGTCATAAAGGTCACTGATCATGTTGAGCCTTTTCTCTCCCACGTGGGAAGAGGTTTTCACGCCTGGTTACGTGCTGATCCCTGCCACTGCCCTTACTGCAGGCCCAGGAGTCTCCTGACAGTGTAGGGTAGTGGTTAGAGCATTGGTCTGGGAGGCCGAGCTTTGAGGTTCTGCCACTCCCCAGCTCTGTGAGCGGAGGAATGGCCCTGTACTCCATCGACACTGGGTAAAGATTGGCTGGGGATCTGGGGTTTTCAATCATTCTGCAGAAGTGCTCTGGGGGATCTGCAAACTTTTTCTTTTTAAACTTGACATATCATGCTAAACTTTCATGACTTTAATTATTCTAAATATTTATTTATTTTGAGAGGTAGAATTGCAGAGAGAAGGAGAGAGAGAGAGAGAGAGGTCTTCCATCTGCTGGTTCACTCCCCAAGATGGCTGCAATCACTAGAGCTGGGCCAATCCAAAGCCAGGAGCCAGGAGTTTCTTTCAGGTCTCCCATGTGGGTGCAGGGGCCCAAGCACTTGGGCCATCTTCTACTGCTTTCCCAGGCCATAGCAGAGAGCTGGATCGGAAGTGGAGCAGCCACATGTGATGCTAGCACCTTAGGCAGAGGCCCACTATGCCACAGCGTTGGCCCCTGCAAGCTCTTGCATCAAGTTTCATTTAAAAAATTAAAGTACCTATAGACTGCAATGACAAATTATATTTAAATAGTTTTAAATTTTTGTGTTTTTTTATTTTGTTTGAGAGAGAGAGGGAGAGAGAGATCTTGCACCCACTAGCTCAATGCCTGCAACAGCCAGATCTGGGTCAGGATGAAGCCAGGACCCTGGAACTCTATCCAGGTCTCCCCTGTGGTCAGCAGGGAGCCAAATACTTGAGCCATTATCTGTTCCCTCCTAGTATGTACATTAGCAGGAGGTTGGATTGGAAGTGGAGGAGCTGGAACTGAACAGGCACTCTGATGTGCGATGTAGGTGTCCCAAGTGGTGTCTTAACTGCTGTGCCAAGCAATCACCTCTAGACTATCTAGCTGTAGAGCACATTCACTTGTACTTGCATGTGTAATTGCTCTGTGGCCTTGGAATTCTTTTTTACATCTCTATCTTGCACATATATTTATATATTTTGCATGTGTGTATTGATCTGGAAGCCTGCTTGTCTGCACTGGTCTTGTCTTAAAATCAGGGCCATTCATATGCATTAGCATAGCTCCGGTGGGCCACACTGGTTTGAAAGCCATGCTAAACTCCGATTCATCCACCTGGCACACACTCTAACTGCAGACCAAGTCTCACTTGTGTAATAACTAGTAAATGCCAATCAAACATGTTGCAATTTGAAAACATCATGTTATAGATAATTTAAGCAATCACTGAGATTATTGGATGGTTTATTGCCAGGTTTTCTTTTTTTTTTTAAGATGTTTTTTATTTATTTAAAAGGCAGAGTTAGAGAGGGAGGGAGGGAAGGAGGAATACTGGTTCACTCTCTAAATGGCCACAGTGGCCCAGAGCTGGGCCAGGCCAAAGCCAGGAGCCTGGAACTCCTTCCAGGTCTCATTTGGAGGCAGGGAACCAAGCACTTGGGCCATCTTCTACTGCTTTCCCAGGTGCATTATCAGGGAGCTGGATCAGAAGTGGAGCAGCCAGGACTCAAACCAGCACCCATATGGGATGCTGGCATTGCAGATGGTGGCTTACTCCTCTGAGTCATGACATCATCCCTATAGCCAGGATCTCTCTCTCAAAAACATAATGTTATATATATAATATATATATAATCTCTCAAGCGTTACTGACAGTTTTAACATACTATCTCTGAGGTTGACAGAACAGATAATAAAACCCTAGAACTATGAAGAGCTACTTCTCTGTGGGACAGGGCTTTCCTGGTGCTCATCAACCAAATCACAAGCAGTGACGAAACAACAAGTTACTAAAGTTGAGAGACAGTCATCCAGTGTCGCAATTCCAGAGCATCTCTTGTTCATACTTTGTCAGGTTTTCATGAACCGCTGTTATAAACTTACACTAAAATAAACTTACATTAGCAAACTGTGATATGTATCTGTTTTGGACATAACAAGACACAGGACAAATCTAACGTGAAGGAAGAGAGGCGTTTCCTGCTGAATACACGTGCATCCTCCGATTTTTGTTGCTATTCCAGCGAGGCCACCTTTGCACAGGGGACACTGTGTGATGTGACTCTGGGCCACCAGAGAACTCCTTGCTACCATTATGATTTACTTTAGCAAGGGGCAAAGCCTGTCCGTTCCGCCGTGAGGCTGCCTAGCTCTCATGCCTGTCCGCAGGAGGAGGTGTCCAGAGAGCCCTAGGAAGATTGGTATTAGAACCTTCCCAGAGGGTAGCTTTTGGCCACCGTAGAAGGCTCTGGATTGCCGGCGCCGTGGCTCACTAGGCTAATCCTCTGCCTGCGGCACCGGCACACCGGGTTCTAGTCCCGGTCAGGGTGCCAGATTCTGTCCCGGTTGCCCCTCTTCCAGGCCAGCTCTCTGCTGTGGCCAGGGAGTGCAGTGGAGAGACCAGAAGCACCTGGCTCCTGGCTTTGGATCAGCGCGGTGCACCGGCTGCAGCACACCGGCCACAGGAGGGTGAACCAACGGCAAAGGAAGACCTTTCTCTCTGTCTCTCTCTCTTGCTGTCCACTCTGCCTGTCAAAAATAAAAAAAAAAAAATAAAAAAAGAAGGCTCTAAATTCATAGATGGAGTAGAAATGGGAGACTTCAAGGAAATAGCAACTGGAGCTTTTTTATTTCCTAAGTGGTTTTTGCAACAGAATTTTTTTTTAAAGATTTATTTTATTTATTTGAAATACAGAGTTACAGAGAGAAGTAGAGACAGAGAGAGAGGTCTTCCATCCACTGGTTCACTCCCCAGGTGGCCGTAACAGCCAGAGCTGCACTGATCCGAAGCCAGGAGCCAGGAGCTTCTTCTGGGTCTCCCACACAGGTGCAGGGGCCAAGCACCTGGGCCATCTTCTACTGCTTTCCCAGGCCATAGCAGAGACCTGGACCAGAAGAGGAGCATCTGGGACTAGAACTGGTGACCATATGGGATGCTGGTGCTGCAGGTGAAGGATTAACCCACTAAGTCACAGTGCCGGCCCCCTTGGCAACAGAATTTTTTAAAAATGTTCTCTGGTGACCAGGACTGGGATGGGGATTCTGTTTCCATTGGTCACTAGTTATGAATTCAGGGTGCTGGGTAACATTCTCACAAGTGCAACGTTTTCTTTTTTTTATTTAATAAATATTAATTTCCAAAGTACAGTTTATGGATTACAATGGCTTTCCCCCCCATAACTTCCCTCCCACCTGCAATCCTCCCATCTCCCGCTCCCTCTCCCACTCCATTCACATCAAGATTCATTTTCAATTCTGCACAAAACCACTGCTGAGCCCTCCTATTATTTCCAAATTCAGGATGTTGAAATTGAGATGTTGATATGCTGTGAGAGACCAGCCTGATAAAAGGCAAACTGAGATTGAAAGCCTCTGTGGTCTCCATTTGCAGTGGGGATAGAACCTGCAGCCTCTTCCCCTTTTGCTACAAATGAAAGGGTGTTGCGCACGCGTTGGTGCCTGAAGTCTGTGTGCACAGCCAAGTGGAAAATTACCCAATGAAAGTGGTAAGCTGTAAGTAGGCAGCTATTTAGGTTTAGGCCAGCTGGAACTCTTGGAACCCTGCAATGTGACCTTATCTCTTTAACTGTAGGCTTGATAATGTCCACCTTCCTGGGATGCACCTGTTTCTCATCCCAGTCTGGGACATGGACTAGGACCTCACCCTATTTGTTTATCTGATTAAGGCACCACCCCCTATCTCATTAAAGGGCTGAGAATAGGGCTGGGGTGGGGGAGGAGCCGCTCTTTTCACAATGAACCACACTTGGAGGTATCGCTCTATTTTTCTCTCTTTCATGGGCAACCCTCTGGCCCACACATCATGGGTATTCCTCTGTGTGGGGCTGCCCACACTCACATGTGACTATATGTTTCTGCTCTCATCATTAAATAAACGCTGTTCTCACTTGTGCATTATCTATAGGGCTGCCCCCACTCTGAATTCTTATCTCTGGAGGGACAAGGACCTGAAATAAAAATTAAGACACACAGGCCCGTATCAAAACCGGAGATGAACAGGGTATAAATGACAGGAGTGGACACCTGGGTCTTGAGCTTGGGCCTTTGCAGGAATCCACTGCAATCTGAGCTGAGGACTGTTTGGTTTGAGCCGGAAGAAGTGTAGATTCCCGGCAAGCAGGAGCTGAGCGGGAAGCAGAAGGCTTCTGCATCTCTGAGCTTATCTGAGTGGATCTTTGTATTTGATACTGATCGATAAATAGCCACAGCACTTCCTTGCACCCAGCTGATCCTAGTTAATGATTTAGCCAGGATGTGATAATGTCTTGTGGTTGTGAAGATAGCACTTCTATTCCCCAGCCTAGAGTTCCTGGTGGACAGAGACTGTTCAGGTGGGTGCCAGGTGGGTGCCCTACCTGCTGGCCCCGGCACAGCCGTCCTCTGCCACAGCGGCTTCCTGCAGAGATGGGCCCCAGAAAAATACACTAAAAGCCAAAACCTCCACCTGCAACGTGATTGTAATATAATCAGGACTCGGAGTCACCTGTGCCTAGGAGTGCAGTTTATTTTTTGATCAACGTAGTAAATGGAAGTTTGAATGTTGTTTTGATAGTGGAATTGTGTCGCTCAGGAGCGCCTCCTGCTGGCAGAAGGAGAATTAGCCACCATCCCAGCTGTGGCCCCTTTGGAAGCAAGCAGGCTGTTTCTAGCAATGCCTGTGCAGGTGGCAGGGCCCCTCTGACACATGGCTTTGGCTTTGAGGACACTCTGCTTGGTTGTTTGGGGTTGAGTTCTATCCCTCAAAATTCATATGTTGAAGTCCTTATCCTCAATGCCTTACAGTGGGATTACATTCAGAGACAGGGTCTTTTTTTTTTTTTTTTTTTTTTTTTTTTTTTAAAAAAAAGGCAGAGTTACAGAGAGGAAGAGGGAGAGGCAGAGGCAGAGAGAGAAAGAAGTCTTCCATTCTCTGGTTCACTCCCAATATGGCTGCGACAGTTGGAGCTGGACCAGTCAGAAGCCAGGAGCTTCTTCCGGGTCTCCCACATGGGTTCAGGGGCCCAATGATGGGTCATCTTCCACTGCCTTCCCAGGCCATTAGCAGGGAGCTGGATTGGAAGTGGAGCAGCAGGGACTTGAACTGGCACCCATATAGGATGCCGGCGCTGTAGGTGGAAGCTTAGCCTACTACACCACAGCGTCTGCCCAGAGACAGGGTCTTTAAAGAGGCAGTTATGTTAAGATGAGGTCATACGGGTGCACTCTAACCCCATAAGACTTGTGTCCTCATCCGACTGGGACAGGACATGAACAAGAGAAAGACATGTGCAGACACAGGGAGAAGAGGGCCAGCAACAAGCCAAGGAGAGAGACTCTCGGAAGGAACCAACCGTGCCAGCCCCTAGGCCTGGGCCTTCCAGCCTACAGACTGTGAGAAAACCCGGGTGTGTGGTTGGGGTTGCCCAGTCTGGTCTGTGCCCCAGCAGCCTGGATCACGGCCTGGGTGAAATGCAGCCCAGCCTCCAGTCCTTCTCCCTTCACACCTGAGCGACCTGAGTTGCAGCCTGCCTCCTCCTCCCCTCCTTCTCCCTCACAGCTGTTCCCCCCTCCCCTGCCAAAACCTCTGGGCAGATTAATCCTGCCTTGGCATCTGCTTCTCACAGGACGCAAATATCACAAATAAAAGGGGAAAACCAATTTCATTTAGAGATACAACAATACATTCCTGCGATTATTCAAAATAGAAACTCTAATACTGACATATTTCTTGCAAAATAAGCCCGAATTTATTTTAGACTTAGGTCCCACTTGCTCTGACCCTGGGGACCCCCCAAGCTGTCTGGGGGCTGCCTATGCCTCCTTGGGGCAGGGAGATGACACCCCAGCAGGTAGAACGCCAGCATGCCAGAGCAGGACAGGACCTGAGAGGTGGTCCCTCGACTCCAGCCCTTTGCCTCCTACTCACAGGGACTCAGCACCCAAATAATTCAGCATTTAAGTGAGTCCCCAGGCATCCCAGAGCCCAGATGCAGCTCTTAGTGGAATCCAGGGCTGAATTTCTTAGAAGTAGAAACTGTTATCCAGAATGATTGTGTTTGGCTAACCTATGAGTTTCCAGTCACTTCTACTGGTTATCTCTGCCTCCTACCAATGACTTACTGGCTTTCTGGTCCCACACATACAGGCATTGGAGATGCGCCCCCCCCCCCCCCGCGCGTGCCAATGCCTGGGGCGAGTGCTGGGACACCAAGCTCCTGACAGCATGAGCGTGGGCATGCCGCTTGGGAAGTGGCACAGAGACTGATGCCTGAGCGTACCCACACGGCACAGCAAGGCCTGCTTGGGCTGGCGACAGCTGGGCAGGAGTGGCCTCTTCACCGCCTGTCTCAGGTTCCCGCATGAGCTGGGCTGGAGCAGCATCCGTGTGGGGCTGGAACGGTTGGGCCCAGCTTAGCCTGAGTGCAAGCATGTCGCTCCCCCATTCACGGAGGAATGACACTAGACCCTGCGCTATTCTTTTGTCTGCTCGGCCCTTCCCGGGTTTGCTGCTGGTTCTTCCCGGGTTGGCTGCCGATCCCTCCACCTCCGTGGAGGGGCGGCTCCCCCTGCCACTTTCCCCACTTCCGCGGGGGAGCGGCACACCGCCGGCCGGCTCTCTCGGGGGGGGGGGGCTGCTCAGATGTTATCCGGATGTTCCTGGTGCATGTTGTCTCTCTCCTCCTTTATAGTCCTCTTCCACCAATCACAACTCTGCTACCCACACGCCGAGCACGCTGCTCTCCTCCAATCAGGAGCAGGATCAGCTCCTGCAGCTCATCAGTCAAATTGGTGAGAGGCAGCTGTGTAGAAGTTGTTTACTCCTCTCCCAGCGCCATATTGTGGGAGAGCAGATGCATAGAATAAGTCTTAATTCCAGTAACTTAGTCTAGTCCGAGTTGCTCCCCACACAAGCACACACATATTCCTGTTTGTCTTGCTTCGTTTGGTGGGCGGTAGCTTGTGCTGCTACTGTGGTGGGAGAGCCTCACCTCTGGAGGCCTGCTGCCAGCGGTTTAGAGCAGAATCAGTGGCTAGGAAAATGCCACACATGCCCAGCTTCAAAGAAGCCTCAGGGCCCAGTATCTTGTGAAACGCTAGCAATTTTGTTGGGAGGTGAAGAGGCAGGGTGTATCTCCCACAGGAAGTTATAAAAATGTATGAGGGGCCAGTGCTGTGGCGCAGCAAGTTAACGCTCTGGCCTGAAGTGCCGGCATCCCATATGGGCGCCGGTTCTAGTCTCAGCTGCTCCACTTCCAATCCAGCGCTCCTCTATGGCCTGGGAAAGCAGTGGAGGATAGCCCAAGTACTTGGGCCCCTGCTCCCACATGGGAGACCCAGGGAAAGCTCCTGGCTCCTGGCTTTGGATCGGCACAGCTCTGGCCATTGAGGCCATCTTGGGGAGTGAACCATAGGATGGAAGACCTCTCTCTCTCTCTCTCCCCCTCTCCTCTCCCTGTGTAACTCTGACTTTCAAATAAATAAATAAATAAATCTTTTTTTAAAAGTATGAGTTATGAGGCCGGCGCTGCGGCTCACTAGGCTAATCCTCCACCTTGCGGCGCCGGCACACCGGGTTCTAGTCCCGGTCGGGGCGCCGGATTCTGTCCCAGTTGCCCCTCTTCCAGGCCAGCTCTCTGCTGTGGCCAGGGAGTGCAGTGGAGGATGGCCCAAGTGCTTGGGCCCTGCACCCCATGGGAGACCAGGATAAGTACCTGGCTCCTGCCATCAGATCAGCGCGGTGTGCCGGCCGCGGCGTCCATTGGAGGGTGAACCAACGGCAAAAGGAAGACCTTTCTCTCTGTCTCTCTCTCACTGTCCACTCTGCCTGTCAAAAAAAGAAAAAAAAAAAGAAAAGAAAAAAAAAGTATGAGTTATGACATAGAACTTATAAATGCAGGCAGTTACACTTTGCTCATGCAATTTTTTAAAAAATTACATTAAAATGTTATTAATCTTAACGTGGAGTTTTTGGTGCCCCTTTAAATCTCTCTCCTGAGCCAAGTGCCCCTCCTGACCCTTCGTGGTTCCAGCTGTGGGACATCTTGTGCTTTGTGCCCGGCATTTCATCCCCTCCCACGTGGCAGGATGGGTTTTCCTTGAAAATGAGCCCTCCATCTTCACTCCATGGGGGATCCTCCCCGGCCTCAGCTCCAGGAGCAAACCCTGGTGGGCTGAACTAGTCGGTAGATGCCTTCCCAGCAGGATGGTTGGCTCAAGGGTTGTTCGGTTAAGCTTATCCAAGAACAGTGACCCAAGAAGATCTGGGGGTGCACGGCCAGGATGCGTGCGCCTCTCTCTGTGGTGGGAGGATCTATGGCCAAGCAATGCTGAGCCCTTGGGAAACGGACTGCAGACTAAAAGCTCCGGGGCATCTCGGGCTTGAGGGCAGGCAGCGTCCAAGGTTGAATGCAGGTTTTTGCAAGGCCTGGAGTTTACACAGCTTTGTTGTCTATGAAAGTGAACACATAATTACAAAGGTAGAATTAAGTACAAACATGAAATATTCAGTTAGAACAAGAAAAGAGCCGGCGCCGCGGTTCACTAGGCTAATCCTCCACCATGGGGCGCCGGCACACCGGGTTCTAGTCCCGGTCAGGGCGCCGGGTTCTGTCCCGGTTGCCCCTCTTCCAGGCCAGCTCTCTGCTGTGGCCAGGGAGTGCAGTGGAGGATGGCCCAGGTGCTTGGGCCCTGCACCCCATGGGAGACCAGGAAAAGCACCTGGCTCCTGGCTCCTGCCATCGGATCAGCGCGGTGCGCCGGCTGCAGCGCGCCGGCCGCGGCGTCCATTGGAGGGTGAACCAACGGCAAAAGGAAGACCTTTCTCTCTGTCTCTCTCTCTCACTGTCCACTCTGCCTGTCAAAAAAAAAGAAAAAAGAAAAAAAGAAAAGAAAAGAAATCACAAACTACAAATTGGAAAGAGCTGACCAATACCACAAGACATCACAAGATCTAGGAAAACAGCTCAATATTTTTATTAATTAGTTGATACATGGCACGCATCTACAGTCTTTTCCCATGTTTTTGACTCTATATTTTTTGGTCACCTCTTTATATGATGGCAATTCAGTATATTCATAGAGAGGGTAAGAAAGGCAGTCTTTGCTTTAGTATAGATGACTGAAAAAAATGTTATGACTGAGAGTTCAGAAAATTACCAGTGTCGTAACTCATTGTTGGTGATGCATGTAGCATGTTTAGGATTGCTTTGAAAAAGGCAAACTTAAGCTTCATTACCTTCATAAGAAATTTACCTCTAATCTCATTCCTTTCTTCTATGTAAAGTATGTGTTAGTTTATACTTCCCCAACTCTCAAGATCTGTATAAGATTTTGACTGAAATCCACCTTCTGGATTATCTCACTTCTAACAGAAGTGAGATACCTTTTATTTATTTATTTATTTATTTTGACAGGCAAAGTGGACAGTGAGAGAGAGAGAGAAAGGTCTTCCTTTGCTGTTGGTTCACCCTCCAATGGCTGCTGCGGCCGACATGCTGCAGCTGGCGCACCACACTGATCCAAAGCCAGGAGCCAGGTGCTTCTCCTGGTCTCCCATGGGGTGCAGGGCCCAAGCACTTGGGTCATCCTCCACTGCACTCCCGGGCCACAGCAGAGAGCTGGACAGGAAGAGGAGCGACCGGGACAGAAACTGGTGCCCCGACCGGGACTAGAACCCAGAATGCCGGCCTCCGCAGGCGGAGGATTAACCTAGTGAGCCGTGGCACAGGCCCTGGATAGGGTCTTACATGCTTGTGATAGTGATTTCTGGGCAGCCAGCAGCTCTTCATCCAATTTCTAGTGACAGAATGTTCAATATTTCCTCCTGTCTCTCGTTGTTAACTCATACAGTAGAATGAGCCTCACGTCACAATTCAGGGTTGGAACACAGTCTTGTACCCGACAATTCCTGGTGATGCATTGCATTCCTCCTGGACATTACAGTTGGCTCTGGGATGGCCGTGAGTCTCAGTCTGTCCAAGATACTCAATTAGTCTTTTGTTGAAACTTTGGGGAAGAGATGTTTGCTCTCTCCTGAGCAGGTGTGAACTCTGATAAACTAATTAAAAGAGTCCAAGGGATTGCGGGACTGTGCGAGCTGGTTTGGAGAGAGGGAGAAAATTGGCTCTTTCCTACCTTTATAACCTTCGAGGGAATTCTCATCTTATTGTTAGGTTGACAGATGTCAAGGTCAGCACCAAAGGGAAGAAGTGAAGAAATGAGGAGGATGCATAAAAAATAGAACTTTATTCTCTTAGAAAAGGAATGCATGCAGCTTCTTGACCTTTCAGAGAAGATGATGGGCACAGCTGAGAGCAAGACAACCCTGTCTCTCTATAGACGAAAAGGTTTATAAAAATAGACAGCCCATTCAATTTCTTTCTTTTTTTTTTTTTTATCTTTTGCCAGGCAGAGTTAGACAGTGAGAGAGAGACAGAGACAGAGTTATAGACAGTGAGAGAGACAGAAAGAAAGGTCTTCCTTCCATTGGTTCACCCCCTAATGGCCGCCACGACCGGAGCTGCGCTGATCCGAAGCCAGGAGCCAGGTGCTTCCTCCCAGTCTCCCATGCGGATGCAGGGACCCAAGCACTTGGGCCATCTTCTGCTGCTTTCCCAGGCCACAGCAGAGAGCTGAACTGGAAGAGGAACAACCGGGACTAGTACCCGGTGCCCCAACCGGGCCTAGAACCTGGAATGCCGGCGCTGCAGGCGGAGGATTAGCCAAGTGAGCCATTGCGCCGGCCAGCCCATTCAATTTCAAGTCACATTTAATGCACAGAATATTTTAGTTCAGAGGATAATTCTCCAAAAGGCGATTTGGAATATTAGGATTTCATTAGCATTAAGTAAGTTTATGCATTCAATGGAAGTCTGACCGGCAGTTCTTATCGATCCTGCTTCTCAAATCACTGTGACACTGGGAACCTCCCATCTATAAGTGGATACCCTGTAAGTTCAAGTCAGGGTTAATCATTCAGCCTATGAGCTCCCATGGTGCTGTGCACTTTCACATCATGATGATGCTCTTCCATGGGAGTGTATGTTAACGTGAGTGTATGTCTCCCTGCTAGATCCCAAACTACTTGAAAAGTCCTTCTTCCCGGCCATTTCCCCAACAATTCCTGGCACGTAATGAGCACTCAAAGTAAGCCACACCAACGTAGCTTCGGCGTCTCGGTTCCTTCACCGGCTGAGTGGATGTCCTTGGAGAAGCTGTTTTATCTGTCTGAATCCTGTTGGCACATGGTGCAGAATATGTGCCCTGCCCCCTGAATGAGTGCAGCTAAGGAAAAGACTGATGATTTCCCAGCAAACTGCTAAGGACACAGACCTGGCAACAGTATGTGGCTTTTGGATTCTCTGCTCAAGAGTTTTAGGTGCCAAGATTTCTTCTGTCAACAGGAAGCCATTTCTGCTACCCATGCCCCACTCCAGCTTTACATGTTTGACCGGAGAGCTGTAGCCCCTAGCAACTCCCAGCCATGGTAGAGAGCACGCTACACAGAGGAACCACACAGCTGGGCTCTATGCACAGCTGATTAAATATTTGAGCAACTCATTTTGTGATGTGACTTCACTAAGTGCCTACCTACTGCGCCAAAGTCAGTGGCAATTAGACGGCTCAAAAATAGCCTCAGAATGTGAAGGCACATCCTTCAAGGTTTAAAATAGAAAAATCACTAGCGTTGTCCTGAGGGCTGGAAATAGGGATTGTTGGGTCATACTACATTTACAATGACTCAGCCAGAGACATGTCTGTATCACTGGGACTCCTCGGAGCTTGCCCAAACGTTATCATGTAATGAGCACCTGTAAAGCGTGATTTAGGCTGTGTGTCAGGTGGTGGAAACCTAATGAATGCAGCTTCAGTGGGGATTGACATTCATGGTAAGCTCCTGGAGAGCAATCACTTCCTTTTGAGTTGTTCGTGGCTGCCTGGCTTCCTCTGACGTCAATGAGTTAGGAGACTTCCTTTTAAACACACTTTAAAAAAAATCTAATAAGTTGGAATTTTCCATCCATGTAGGGCATTGGGTCCTGAATAGATTTTTTTTTTTTTTGAGTGAAATGGAATGGAGTGGCATAGAATAGAACATATCAGTCTCCATCACTTGTAGTAAGGGTAAGGAATACCCTTAGCAACTTTTAGTTTTGTACATAAACTGCATTGTGGTGTGAATGCATTACTTACTGTGGGTCATGGTAAGAAAAAAATAGAAAGTCACTGGGTTGAAGACACTCTGGCTTTTTATATGTGATTGTTTTATTCATCAAAGAGAGACAGAGTGATTCCTTCTGCTGCTTTACCACAACGGCTGGAGCGTGGCTGGACTGAAGCTGGGAACTGAATCCAGGTCTCTCACGTGGATAGCAGGTAGTCAGTCTCCTGAAATGTCATCTGCTGCCTCATGGGGCCTGCACTGGTGGGAAACTTGAGTCAGGAGCCCCCACTGGCACTTGAACCCAGGCACTCCAAGAAGGGATGCAGGTGTCTACACCAAATGCCTGCCTCAGCTCTTCCGTCTCCAAGGTGGTTTGTCCCACCCTTTTCTTCCTCTATTGCCACAAGTCTTTCAGAGGAAATAAAATCTCTTCATGGCCTCTTTGGGGAATAGTACCATACCTACCATTTTTTCCGAAACTCGCTTCATCTCTGACAGTATGGAAGATGCTTCACCTAACTTGTTTTCAAGGTAAGTCTTAATACCTTTATTTTAGCAATGAGGAACTTGAGGAATCTAAAATTTAAAACTGTTAATTGGCTTGTCCACTGTCTTTTTTTTTTTTTTTTTTTTTGACAGGCAGAGTGGACAGTGAGAAAGAGAGAGACAGAGAGAAAGGTCTTCCTTTGCCGTTGGTTCACCCTCCAATGGCCGCTGCGGCTGGCGCACCGCGCTGATCCGAAGGCAGGAACCAGGTGCTTCTCCTGGTCTCCCATGGGGTGCAGGGCCCAAGCACCTGGGCCATCCTCCACTGCACTCCCTGGCCACAGCAGAGAGCTGGCCTAGAAGAGGGGCAACAGGGACAGAATCCGGCACCCCGACCGGGACTAGAACCCGGTGTGCCGGCACAGCAGGCAGAGGATTAGCCTATTGAGCCGCAGCACCGGCCTAGCTTGTCCACTGTCACACCCACCCACCAGCAAGTATCTGAGTGTAGGCCCTGCCACTTTTCCCTTATGCATAGTATTTTATTGAAAAGTAATTAAGCATAGCATTTTAATGAATGACTAAGGCCTTTTGATTTGGGTTTGGAAAAGATTGGACGCCTTTGGGTTTGATTGTTTGGGAATTTGTCCACAACACACAAAGATCTGGATCTTTTGGGAGAATGCCGTGAAAGACAGAAGTGAAAGAATAGATGCGCAACTGCCCACACTTCCTAGAAACTGACTCAAAAAAGGAAGCTTAAAAATAGGATGTGAACTGCACTAACTCTGAAACAAGGGAAAGGCATGCTTTAGGCTGCAGGTTTGGAGGAGTTTCTGTACGATACGAGCACTAAGGGCCAACTCACAGCTCTCTTTGCCGGGTAAGTAGAGCTGTGTCATGGAAAAGCCTAGCAGGAGCCCCCTTCCTGGCCCTTGCATCTCTTGCTGGTGGGGTTGATAGAGCCATCTCTAGCTCTAGCCTCCCCCCAAACTCCCCCAGGATGCCTTCCCCAGTGCTTATCAACACATGCAGGGTAGTTTGCCTCTCCTAGGCTTGCCCCTGTTACAACGCTGCCTTATCTTCTTCCCCTTCTCAGCTCTGTTCCAGAGAGATGGGAGAAGAAGGGGCAAGGTAGGAGCAGGAAAGGGAAGCTGACCCCTGCAGGTGGTGCTCCCCCAGCTTCCATGTCAGCTGGCAGCCCCCAGAAGATGGGTGGGTGGAAGGGAGAAGCCAGGGTATGGGCATCACTCAGTGTCCACGGCGAATTTGATACCAAACTCCATGATCATCAAGTTGTTCATTTAAAAATGGTGTAGTGGGGGCTGGCACTGTGGCCTAGCGGGTAAAGCTGCCGCCTGTGGTGCTCATATCCCATATGGGCGCTGGTTCGAGTCTCACCTGCTCCATTTCTGATCCAGCTCTCTGCTATGGCCTTGGAAGGCAACAGAAGTGCTTGGGCCCCTGCACCCATGTAGGAGACCCAAAAGAAGCTCCTGGCTCCTGGCTTTGGATTGGCACAGCTCCAGCCATTGTAGTCATTTGGGGAGTGAACCAGCAGATGGAAGACCTCTCTTTCTCTCTCTCTCTCTCTCTCTCTCTCTACCTCTGCCTCTCTGTGACTCTGCCTTTCAAATAAGTAAATAAATCTTAAAAAAAAAGATGTAGTGTTTGCATAAATTTATATACCTCCTCTTTCATACTTTGTCATTTCCACATCATTTATAATCCCCAATTATGCAATGTAAACAGTTACACTGTACTGCTTAGGAAACAAGCTTATATATGTTCAGTACAGGTACTTTTTTTCTCTTAATGGTTTTGATTCATGGTTGGTTGAATGCTTGGACGTAAAGCCCATGGACATTGAGGGCAGAGTGTATTTTTCCCCTCCCTCTGCCTCAGGGGGCATCTCCAGCAGCAGCTGGAATTCTCTGCCACTCGAGTTCCCGTGGGACAGCCCAGCATGGCTCCAGCTTCCTGATGTTCCCTGGTCTAGAGGACTTGGCGATTGTCTGCTCTTGCTAATCTCTGGTTGCCTCATCACACTCTGTTGGCTTCTTGCTTTTCCAACACCCATGTAATTTGTTCCCTGCGTCAAAATCCCTTGATTTGCCTGCGACGCTGGCATCCCATATGGGTGCCGGTTCAAGATCCAGCTGTTCTACTTCTTATCCTGTTAGTGTACCTGGGAAGGCAGCAAAGGATGGCCTAAATGCTAGGGCCTCTGCATCCACGTGGGGGATCCAGAGGAAGCTTCTGACCCCTGGCTTCGGCCTGGCACAGCCCTGTCTGTTGTGGCCACTTGGGGAGTGAACTGGTCAATGAAAGATCGATCTCTCTCTCTCTCTCTCTCTCTTTCTCTTTCTCTCCCTGTTTAACTTTGACTTTCAAATAAATAAAAAAAACTTTAAAGAAAAACACTTGGGGGTCACGTGCATACTTCAGTTGGTCATGGAGAATTGATGGCCTGGAAAAGAGCAAGCACGGAGGAGGCCATGGAGTAGACACTGAGTGTCATCAGTGGAGTAAGTTGGAAAAACAACAGGCAACCCAACCCTAAGATAAATGTACGATTTCAATACTAGATTTTAAAACCATTGTTCTTGGCCAGCACCGCGGCTCACTAGGCTAATCTTCCCCCTTGCAGCACCGGCACACCGGGTTCTAGTCCCGGTCGGGGTGCCAGACTCTGTCCCGGTTGCCCCTCTTCCAGGCCAGCTCTCTGCTGTGGCCAGGGAGTGCAGTGGAGGATGGCCCAAGTACTTGGGCCCTGCACCCCACTGGAGACCAGGATAAATACCTGGCTCCTGCCATTGGATCAGCGTGGTGCGCCGGCCACGGTGCACCGGCCGCGGTGGCCATTGGAGGGTGAACCAACGGCAAAGGAAGACCTTTCTCTCTGTCTCTCTCTCTCACTGTCCACTCTGCCTGTCAAATAAATAAAAAATAAAAAATAATAAAATAAAATCATTGTTCTAAAAAGTTAGAAATAAATAATGGCAAGTTTTAAATTTTTAAAAGATTTATTCATTTATTTGAAAGGTGAAGTTACAGAGAGGAAGAGGCAGAGAGAGAGAGAGAGAAAAGCCTTCATCTGTTGGTTCACTGCTGTGTCACAGTGCTGGCATGGTAAGTTTTAAATATTAAAAGAACATTTGTTTATGAAATACAGTGAGATTCTTGAATTTAATATGTATCTATAATAAATTAAAAAAAACAACAAAAAATATACACCTATAGTTGAGGAGTAACTGGACCTAATTCTGTTAAACAACCTGCAGAATCTGCTAAGAGGAGTCCCAAATATTTGTTCCATTTTCCAATGGGACGTCTACAAATGCAGAGTAGCACAGGTGTGTGCAGTCCAAAGCATGGGACATGACTCTCCACCATGGTGAACAGCTGAAAAAACCCACAAACTTCTCCTGATTTGCATAATCATTGTATTCTCTGAAAAGTCAATGCATGTGTTAAAAAAATGCAAAAACTATTTCATGTTATATGTAAAACAGTTGGATTCTTGCCTCTAATAATTATTCAAAGCTTTTGTCAGTGTGTGAATGCCTGCTGGAACATTCAAAAGTTATGCCAGGCCTGAGAAAATTCTTCATTGTATAAAACTATTCTGCTCATTACAGGTTGTTTAGATCTCCAGGCTACCTACAAAATGCGCAGCGTCCCTACAATCATTGTGCTGACCAAAAATTTCCCCTCAAATTACCACTGTTCCCCCTGAGATATGACATCAGCCTATTGAGAACCGCAGCTTCAGGCCACAAGATGATCTAATCTGCCTGTCGCCCAGCTGTTCCACCCCGACCCCTCTCCTCTCCACCCTCGGGACCGAGCGGCTGTCTGTTGCCCTGCACTCGCTGATGTAGCCTTCCCGGGACGTGACCCAGCAGCTGTGGTTCTGCACGTCATTAACAGTCCGCTCTCACACCTCCCCCACCCCTTCCCTAGAATAATAAGTGGCCCTCAGTCCACTGAGGATGTGAGCTAGGGAGAGTGTGCAGCAGAGACCTTCATTATGTAAATCACTGAGGTGACGCAGCATCCTGACTGCTAACCCTTTTACTGCAACGAGTACAGCAACTGCTTAAGCAGCAAGATTTCTCTTGCCGTTCTGTCCCCTCCTAATAAAGTAGGGGCTGCTGCAGATCTCTTTAAGGTCAAGTACTTGTCCATCAATTCCTCTCTTCAGGCCTTACCCAGGCTTCTCCTAGCCCATGTGGTCAGTGGTGGTGACAGTACCAATCTCTGAATTATGAAATGGTACCCCATGCTAGACATCTTTGTAGGAAAATGCCACAGTACACTGATTGTATCATAATAAATCCAGATCCAAATTGCTTACACTAGTAATATTCCTGGCGCAATTTCTCCTCCCCCCATTCACAGTCTGACCAACCACACAGGTGGCCCTGACCTTGTCCATCTGTATGATGTGATTCAGCCTGACCTTGTCTGTCTGTATGATGTGATTCAGCCCGTTGCTCTCTCCTGGTCATTGCTGACTCTGGTTATTTTCACTGAGTTAAATTAACAATCATCCATCGATCAGCTACTACATGCAAGGCTCTGTCCTCAGCATGGAGAAGGAAATAGAAAAGGGATCAATAGAAACATCGTTTAAGTTTGAGAAAGGAAAGTGTTATCTATTGCCCTGGCTGCTGCTTTTGGATCACCAACTTGAGGTTAGATAATTTGCCCAACTTCCTTGTAGATGATTTTTTAAAAAAAGATTTATTTATTCATTTGAAAGTCAGAATTACAGAGAGGCAGAGGCAGAGAGAGAGAGAAAGAGAGAGGTCGGTCTTCCATCCACTGGTTCACTCCCTAAATGGCCTCAATGGACAGAGCTGGGCTGATCTGAAGCCAGGAGCCAGGAGCTCCTTCCAGGTCTCTCAAGCAAGTGCAGCGGCCCAAATGCTTGGGCCATCTTCCACTGCTTTCCTAGGCCATAGCAGAGAGATGGATTGGAAGTGGAGCAGCTGAGACTCAACTAGTGCCCATATGGGATGCCGGAACTGCAGGAGGCGGCTTCACCTGCTATGCCACAGCACCCGCCCCTGCAGATGATTTTGTAACAATGATTCAATTGGTGTTCCACCAGTGTCTGAGTAGTGGTTTGAGAGGAGACTAGAAAGAAAGATACAGACAACTTAGACATTTTAAAAATATGAGCTTTTATTACTTCCTTCTACATAACATAACAGTGTTGGAATCTCAGTCTTGCTGGGGTATTATAACCTCTGGCCCTTAAGAGACTCAATTTCATCTTGAGGCCTGTCAAAGGATGATGTATCGCTTCCCAGGGTATCTACTGAGCATTTTCTTCAAGTGATTTCCCAGTAAGCTCCTTTTGTTTTTCAGCTAATAATGCACGGAGCATGTACCCTCTCAGGGGAAGACTACAGGCTTGTAATAAGAAAAAATTAATGACTTTAATTAGTTCTTTGGCATAAATGCAGTAATCGTATTTTCCTCTAGGAGCTCCTCAACACAGCGCTCGTGATTAAAGCCTGCTAATAAAGTTGTCCCTGTCTTAGAAAGATTTTTGCGAAGTATGCAAAAATCGTTAGGAAGATTGGTATGGGATCCTTCTAGTTAAGGTTCTTGGTTGAAAGCAATTAAAACAGATTCTAGTCATTTAAGCAGAACAGGAATTTTTTTAAAAGATTTATTTATTTATTTGAGAGTCAGAGTTACACAGAAAGAGAAGGAGGAGAGGCAGAGAGAAAGGTCTTTCATTCGCTGGTTCACTCCCCAAATGGCTGCAACAGTTGGAGCTGCACAATCCAAAGCCAGGAGCCAGGAGCCAGGAGCTTCTTCTGGGTCTCCTATGTGGGTGCAGGGGACCCAAGGACTTGGGCCATCTTCTAGTGCTTTCCCAAGCCATAGCAGAGAGCTGGATCGGAAGTGGAGCAGCCGGAACTTGAACAAGTACCCATATGGGTTACCAGCACTGCAGATGATGGCTTTACCTGCTACGCCACAGCACTGGCCCCAGGAATTTATTTAAGATACTGGTTTCTCATAAATCTCTAGGAAGGCTGGAGGATCAGGCTTGGAAAATGGGGACATGAAGGCTGTTTATGTAGTCAGAACAAGAGCCAAGGGCATCACTCAACCAGCCCCACAAAGTGGCTGATGCAGCCACCGTCGGCATGAACTCTGCTGTTGCTACCACCACCCCTCACTGCCAGGGAGAGCCAGTGCTGCTGTCACATGGCATCTGCTTCTTTGAGTCTTTATCTGAGAGCAGCTCATTGTCCAGCCAGACCATGGGCTCCTGTCCTAGTAATAAAATGAGCCTGGCTTTTTCAGCCTCTGTGTTGAGAGCTGGGCTTTGAGTCCTACCCAACCCCGGACCTGAGGGAATCCTGAAACATAGGAAGATAGTATAGATGGAGGTGGCTGAGGACAGACAAATATTCATGTATTTTATAAAATGACTAAGGGGAACAATTGGAATGTAAATATGTTTTATCTTAACTTAACTGATAGTTCATTTTAAAAAAATCTTCATTTCCTTTCTCCCATACACCCCCCAATAAAATAATAATAATGATAATAAATAAAAAACAGGACAAGGGTTTGTCTAAGAGGTTAAGATGCCCAAATCGCACAGCAGGCTATCAGAGTTTGATACCCAGCTCAGGCTCCTGCCTCCAGGTTCCTGCTAATTCAGACCCTGGGAGGCAGCAATAATGGCTTAAGTAGTTAGGTTCCTTCCACCGATGAGGGAGACTGGATTGGGTTCCTGGAACCCATCCATCTTTCTCTCTCTGTTTCCCTGCCTCTCAAATAAATAAATATTTTTAAAGACAAAATTAAACTAGCGTTATAGGTGATTCCCCAAGAGCTGGTGTTTGGAAAGAAGTACCTTTTTCCTTTGCTTAGGAATCCACGGCAGCTCGTGAGACACAGGTTTCTTACTGACATTCTATTGCTATCAAACCTGATGCTGTCACAACAGAGTCCAGTAACTCAGAGCACAAGGCTTTGGGGGAAAGAAAGGGAGAAAACTTGATTCAGGCTGCTAGCAGTTGGGGAGGTGGCAGGTTAATGCCTTGGCATTCTACCCCCCAGCAAAGGAAAGGAGAACAGAGCTTACAGAGGGAAATGCAGATTAGCCACATGACCACCGTCATGTTAAGGGTGTGCAGGGGGAAAAGGTCTTTCCGCCATCCCGGGGTCACTCAGTGGATGGACACTTTTTTTAAATCTGAAGCTTGGCTGTTTTGGCTAGTGGTTATAAATTTCTTCCTTATCTCATGATCAGGTTGTTCCTCTGGTTCTTACAACCATCAGACCTTCAACAGATTCAGAAAGAAACAAAATTATCAGTCAAGGAGTGGGCAGGTTTAGCCCTCTGTTACACTCTGTCTTTTTTTTTTTTTTTTTTTTTTTTAACAGAGTGGACAGTGAGAGAGAGAGACAGAGAGAAAGGTCTTCCTTTTGCCGTTGGTTCACCCTCCAATGGCCGCCGCGGCCAGCGCGCTGCGGCCGGCGCACCGCGCTGATCCGATGGCAGGAGCCAGGAGCCAGGTGCTTTTCCTGGTCTCCCATGGGGTGCAGGGCCCAAGCACCTGGGCCATCCTCCACTGCACTCCCTGGCCACAGCAGAGAGCTGGCCTGGAAGAGGGGCAACCGGGACAGAATCCGGCGCCCCAACCGGGACTAGAACCCGGTGTGCCGGCGCCGCTAGGCGGAGGATTAGCCTAGTGAGCCGCGGCGCCGGCCTACACTCTGTCTTGCATCACTTCCTTCCCCTGGGTATGAATTTACAGAGACTCCCTATTGCCCACCAACAGTGAGTCCCAGCTCCTTCCATCTCGTTGTCACGAGCACCCAGGCCTAACAGCCCACCCTGCCTCCAAACGACTGGAAACCTATCAGTGTACCAGATTCTTGCCCATTAAATCGGTCTTCAGATGCTGCAGACCTGATTCCTTCGTGGAATATTCCATGAAGCTCTCCTCTGCATAGCCCTAAGGGAAGACCAGCCACAAAAGTGACCCTAAGTGAGTGTGGCCAACGTGTGTGCTCCAGCCACTGGGCCCAGGAAAGTAGATGACATCTGTGTGTTTTTAACTGATCTTTGTTTTTTTTTTTTTTTTTTTTGACAGGCAGAGTGGACAGTGAGAGAGAGAGACAGAGAGAAAGGTCTTCCTTTGCCATTGGTTCACCCTCCAATGGCCGCTGCAGCCGACATGCTGCAGCTGGCGCACCGCACTGATCCGAAGCCAGCAGCCAGGTGCTTCTCCTGGTCTCCCATGCGGGTGCAGGGCACAAGGACTTGGGCCAACCTCCACTGCACTCCCAGGCCACAGCAGAGAGCTGGACTGGAAGAGGAGCAACCAGGACAGAAGCCGGCACCCCGACCAGGACTAGAACCTGGTGTGCCAGCGCCGCAGGTGGAGGATTAGCCTATTGAGCCGCGGTGCCGGCCTGTGAAATATCTTTGTTTTAAAGATTTCTTTTATTTATTTGAAAGGCAGAGTTACAGAGAGAAAGAGAGAGAGATCTTCCATCCACTGGTTCACTCCCCAAATGGCCGAAATGGCCAGAGCTGGGCTGATCTGAAGCCAGGAGCCAGGAGCTTCTTCCAGGTCTCCCATGTGGATACAGTGGCCTAAATACTTAGGCTATCCTCTGCTGCTTTCCCAGGTGCATTCACAGGGAACTGGATTGAAAGTGGAGCAGCCAGGACTCGAACCGGCACTCGTATGGGATGTTGGCACTGCAGGCAGAGGCTTAACCTCCAGTGCCACAGCAATGGACCCTCTTTGTCAGTCTTTTAGATAGTGGCTCGGAAGCTTTTGTCCCAATCAGCAAAGATAAAGACCCACCACAGGGACGTAGTCTGATATCAAGCAGATATGGAGCTCTCCATTAAAATCACATCATCTGAGTCTATAGAACTTTTCTAAGGCTAAATGGAAATTTTTCTCCAACAGAAAATTCCCCTTATCTGTTATGTACCAGATATTTTAAGGCCCCTTTTATTATCAAATATGCCATGCTCAGAGAAACAAGAGCATGAGAACAAAAAGGCACAGCTCAATGATTAATCCCAAGACAAACTGACCTGTGTACCCACCACCCAGGTCAAAAAACGGAACATGTTTACACAAAAATCTATACGGGAACATTTACACCAGCTCTGTTCATAAGCACCCCCAAACTAGAAACACAAGTGTCCTTCCATGAATGACCGAAGAAGCCAGCTGGGGTATGTTTGTACTGTGGACTAGCATTTCACAATTCAGCAAAACTATCCATACGTTGAACAATTTGGATAAATCTCAACAGCATCATGGGAAGCGAAAGACTCCTTAAATGTTTACATCCTGTATGATTCCATTTCTGTGATGTTCTTGAACAGACAAAACTATGGTGGTAGAGGACAGACCAGTGATGGCCAGGGTTTGAGGTGTGGGAGAGAGTATGGTTATAAAGGCAAGCGCGAGGGATTTGGGGGGAGGGTGGTAGGGCCCTCAAATCCTGGTTGGGATGGTCACTACACAAGTCTATACATGTGTTAGAATTCACGGAACTGGGGCCAGTGTTGTGGCACAGCAGCTTAAGCCGCTGCCTGTGATGCCGGCATCCCACATGAACACAAGTTCAAGTCCCGCCTGCTCTGCCTCCCATCCAGCTCCCTGCTAATGTGCCTGGGAAAGCAGCAGAAGCTGACCCAAGTGCTTGGGTCCCTGCCACCCACAAAGGAGATCCAGATGGAGCTCCGGGCTCCTGACTTTGACCTGGCCCAACTTTGGCCGTTGCAGCCGTTTAGGGAGGAAACCAGCAGATGGAACATCTCATCTCTCTCTGTCTCTCCCTCTCTCTCTCTGTCACCATGCCTTTCAAATAAATAAATTTCTAAAAATAATAAATAAAATTCATGGAACTACACAGTAAAAGGCGTAAAAAAATCACTGTTACCCTGAGTTTTTTTTTTTTTTAATGAAATCAAATGAAAAGAAATGAGATATGGTGAGCTTCCCAGAAGCCCTTCTGGTTTCTTGTCCCACTGGCTACTCCTGAAGAAGTTATTATTTAAAGATGGACATTTTAGGGACCGGCGCTGTGGTGTAGTGGGCTAAGCCTCTGCCTGTGGTGCTGGAATTCCATGTGGACGCCGGTTCAAGTCCTGGCTGCTCCTCTTCCAATCCAGCTCTCTGCTATGGCCTGGGAAAGCAGTGGAGGATGGCCCAAGTGCTTGGACTCCTGCACCCACGGGGGATACCCAGAAGAAGCTCCTGACTCCTGGCTTCGGATTGGCTCAGCTCCAGCCTTTTCCACCATTTCAGGAGTGAACCAGGGATGGAAGACCTCTCTCTTTGTAATGCTACCTCTCACATAAATAAATAAAATATTTTTTAAAAAAAGATGGGCATTTTAAATAATTCATATCACCTGTTTTGGCTCATACATGTGCTTCAGTCTGATCTGATTGCTGTTGGATGCCTGGCAATGTTTCAAGTCAAGGATCTACCTAGGAAGTTATACAAGTTCAAGATGCTGACATTTTGGGGCCATCGTGTGGTGCAGCAGGCAAAGCCACCATCTGAGAGGCCAGCATTACTTATCAGAGTGCCAGCTGGAGTCCAGCTGTTCCACTTCCAATCCAGCTCCCTGCTAATGCACCTGGGAAAGCAGCAGAGATGGCCCAAATACTTGAGCCCCTGCCACTTACATGAGACAGCCTAGAATTTGGTTTGGCCCAGCCCTGGCCATTTAGGCTATTGGGTAATGAACCAGTGGGTGGAAGAGCTCTCTCCCTCTCTCCTTGTTTTTCTATCTTTCAAATAAATAAATAAATAAATAAGTCCTTTTTAAAAAAGATTTATTTATTTATTTGAAAGTCAGAGTTACACAGAGAGAGGAAGAGGCAGAGAGAGAGAGAGAGAGAGAGAATATTCCATCCTCTGGTTCACTCCCCAAATGGCTGTAACTGCTGCGGCTGGGCCAGGCTGAAGCCAGGAGCTCCTTCCAGACCTTCCATATGGCTGCAGGGGCCCAAGCACCTGGGCCATCTTTCATTGCTTTCCCAGGTGCATTAGCAAGGAGCTGGATCAGAAATGGAGGAGCCAGGACTCTAACTGGCATCACAAGCAGTGGCTTTACCACAATACTGGCCCCATAAGTGAATCTTTAAAAGAAAAAGATGTTGGCACTTTGACACAGTGCGGAGTTGTGCACTACCTACTCCACTCTACTCCTGTTTGAGTTCTCAGCTCCCAGTTTGTGCCCAGCCCCGTTGGGCATGTACAGATGTTGAGGAGCGCACAAGTAGATAGAAACTCTCTCTCTCTCTCTTTATTTTTTTTTTGCCTTTCACATAAAATAAAAAAAAATTTTAAAGATTTTATTTATTTGAGAGGTAGAGTTACACACAGTGAGAGGGAGAGACAGAAAGAGAGGTATTCCGTCTGTTGGTTCACTCCCCAAATGGCTGCAACAGCCAGAGCTGGGCCGATCTGAAGCCAGGAGCCAGGAGCTTCTTCCAGGTCTCCCATGCGGGTGCAGGGGCCCAAGCACTTGGACAATCTCTGCTGCTATCCCAGGCCATAGCAGAGAGCTGGATCAGAAGTAAAGCAGCCGGGACTAGAACCGGCAACTATATGGGATGCTGGTGCTACAGGCAGAGGATTAACCTACTGCACCACACAGTCAGCCCCAAAATAAAAATTTTTAAAAATTGTTCATAATGGTGGAATTTTGTTTTCCTTTTTGTTGTTTTTCTCTTTAAGCTTCCAAGTTGGTTTACATAGTAATTTTTTTTTTATCACAAAGCATGTTATTTGGTTATTAATAAAGCTATGTACCCATGTGTGGCAAAGTAAGCTTATTTCTATGTATGAAGAGTGAGTGTTGGAGGACCAACATCTGTTGTTTTTGTCTTACCAGCATCCCTGCCCTCTCTCTTCTGGGACAGCACCCCCTCCAGTTGGGTGGCCTCCACCCCCACTGCTCTGTGAGGTTTTGTTGCACTGCCCACAGAAGTACTCCCATTCCCTTGGCACTGTGACTGATCCCAGGAGGATCACGTGACCAAGCCAGGCCAATCAGAGGTTTCCTTAGGGATTGAGCTGCTCTTCCTTCCTTTAAAACAAGCTAGAAATGTCCTCAACCACAGCTGCTGCCCACTACTCCCTCCACTCCATGCAAGAAGCCTGGTGACGATGGGGGAGAGAGCGTGTGACAGGACTGCTGACTGACTGCTGAAGCTAAGCATGTGTAACAATGCAAGTACCCAGTGCAGGTTTTTAGTCTGCAGTTAAGATGCCAATGAAGACACCCACATCCGGCAGCCAGTGTTGTTGTACAGTGGGTTAAGCTCCCACCTACAACACCAGCATCCTGTATCATTATGCCAGTTCAAGTCCCAGCTACTCTGCTTCTGATGAAGCTCCCTGCCAATGCTCCTAGGAAGACAGTGGAAGATGAGTCAAGTCCTGGGCCCCTGCTACCCTTGTGGGAGATACAGTTAGAGTTCCAGGATCCTGATTTTGACCTGGCCCAGTCCCAACTGCTGCAGCTATTTGGGGAACAAACCAGTGCATGGAAGGTTTCTCTGTCTCTCCTCTTCTCTTCCCTGTGTAACTCTGCCTTTCAAATAAATAAAGCATAAAAAAAAAAAGGTGCCTGGGTCCTAGCTTCAGCTTCTCGCTTTGGATTTCTGCAGGGTTAACCCCAAGAAGAAGGAGTGCTGGCTCAAGTAATTGGGTTCCTCCCACCTATGTGGGAACCCTGGGCTGAATTCCCAGCAACAGCTGTTGCAGGAATTTGGGGAATGAGTTAGCAGATAGGCAGGCTCTCGCTCTCTCTCTCTCCCTCTCCCTCTCTCTCCTTCTCAGCCTGCCCTGCTTTACAATACCCTTATCCACTCCTGTGCTGGCGTGGAGGTGATAGTTAACCGTACTCCACACCCAACTGTAAACAGTGAAGGTGATGAGAATAAGAATGAACGCTCTGCCGGCGCTGCGGCTCACTAGCCTAATCCTCCGCCTTGCGGCACCGGGACTCAGGGTTCTAGTCCCGGTCGGGGCGCCAGATTCTGTCCCGGTTGCCCCTCTTCCAGGCCAGCTCTCTGCTGTGGCCAGGGAGTGCAGTGGAGGATGGCCCAAATACTTGGGCCCTGCACCCCATGGGAGACCAGGATAAGTACCTGGCTCCTGCCATCGGATCAGCGCGGTGCGCCGGCTGCAGCGCGCAGGCCGCGTTGGCCATTGTAGGGTGAACCAACGGAAAAAAAGGAAGACCTTTCTCTCTGTCTCTCTCTCTCACTGTCCACTCTGCCTGTCAAAAAAAAATAAATAAAATAAATAAATAAAAAAGAATGAATGCTCACTGAGCTTCTCTGTTGTATGAAGCTATCTCCAGTGTCATTTTGTTCTCACCCCAGAGTGCTTAAGGACTCAACCACAAGGTTTACAGTTAAGGAAATGGATACACAGAGAAATTAAGCAACGCATACACAGTCTCAGGTAGCAAGCGGCGTTGCTGTGCTTCAAGCTGAGGGGGTCTGGCACCAGAGTTTCAACCAGGTGCTAAGCTTCCAATGAGAGAGATGCACATTCAGGAATCCATACCGCCTCCGTGAAGCCCTCTTTGATTACACAGGCCATATCGACCTCCCTGTGTCTCAGCCTTATTTGTCCACACGGTCACTTCACCAAGCAGGCAACACAAGAAGCAGGACGATGTGGTGGTAAAGAGTTTCGGTTCAAACTATAGCATGGCCCCCTACTAGCAGAGTGATTTCAGCCTCGGATTTCTCATTTGTAAAACAGGGATAAAAAAAAGTGCACCTAACTTCCCATACTGTTGCTAGTATGTCACATAGTAATATACAACACATACACAGCAGGACCTTTCATGTCAGAAATTGCTTTGTGTTAGCTGTCATTACCCTGCTGCTCTCCAGCTGTTTCTGGTACCCACACTGTGAACCTGAGTCTCTGCTTGTCTTGCATCCTCTACAGAGGCTGCTGTAGTAGAAAGTACACAACAGGTGCTCATGGGTTAAATGCTTGTGGGCGAAGCCTGCTGGGTGTCCCCTCTCATAGCCTTTACTGGAGATGCAGGGGCAGGTGTTTGGGCTAGCGGTTACAATGCCACTTGAGATGCCCGCATGCCACATCAGGGTACCTGGGCTCGAGACCCAGCTCTGCTACTGATTCCAGCTTCCTGCTAATGCACACCCTGGGAGGCAGCAGGTGTACTTGGGTCCCTGCCAACCATGTGGGAGATCTGGGTTGATTTCTTGTCTCCTAGCTTTGACTTGGACCAGTTCTGGCAATTGTGGGCACCTGGGGAGTGAACCAATGGATCTAACTCACACACATACTCTCTTTCCCTCTCTTTCTCTGTCTTGCTTTTCATGTAAAATAAATAAATAAAAATCAAGGATACATTAAGGCAAAAATGTTCATCTGAAAATGCATTGTTCACACCTTAAGTTCATAATATCAGTGTCAGTGGAAACCTACAATTAAACATTTATGAGCCATAAAGATCAGAAACGCAGGCCTGAAAATTAGGCACCATGTCTGGGGAATTCCCCACTCCTGGCTCAGCATTTGAAATCTTACACCTGGTATTCTTCCTGGCAACCACTTGGACAGGAGGTGGCATGGGGAGGAGTGGCAAGGGAGGACCAGAGAGGAAATGGGCGCTCTGAGAAAACAGTCATCTCTTTGAAAATATCAGCAGCAGAATGGGGCGCGTCATGTCCAGCTGACATTTCCATTTTATGGGCGAGATGCAAACAAGCGATTGGGTGAGGTCTTTGGCCTTTATTGAATCAGTGTTAATTGCCCCCAGGGCTTTACGTAGTGAAATCACAAAGATCACCAGGCTTAACCTGCTAGAGTCTTCTTCCACGTGAACAGCTTGTCACATGAGGGCTCATGGGGGTCAGCCGTCCCTGCCAGAGGCTGTGCCGGAGCTCCTAGGGCCAATTCCAGATGTTTTAAAACAGGAAAGAGCAAAGCTCTGGAGGTGGACAGAACTGGATCCAGAACCTTTATCAGTGAGACATTCCAGAAACTTCTCTGGAAAATGCACATAAATCATGCCTACTTTGCTGGATTCTGGCAAGAATCTGAGATCATACAAGAAAAGCACCTAACTGTGCCTTGCAAATAGTGCTTAAAAGTAGCTTTCATGAAGGCTATGATGCCAAAGGGTGGTGGAAACAACAACGGGCCTGAATGATATCAGATTTTCATTCAACACTTGTCTCCTAACCAGGCAGCTAGGCTACTTGCAATTACAGATTTAGATACCAACTTTTTTTTTGTAAAAAGATTTATTTATTTATTTATCAAATAGATATAGATATAGAAAGATAGGCCTTCCATCTGTTGATTCATTCCCCAAAAGGTTGCAACATCCAAGGTTTGGCCAGGCCAAAGCCAAGAGCCTGGAACTCCACCAGGTCTTTCACAAGGGTTGGTGGTGGGGACCCAAACACACAGGCCATCTTCTGTTTATATCCCAGGCCATTAGCAGGGAGCTGGATTGGAAATGGAGTAGCCGGGACTCGAAGCAGCACCAGTAGGAGATACTAGTGTTGCAGGTGGCAGATTAACCCGTTACACCACAATGATGACGCCTCCTAGATACAAACTGAAGAAATGGAGTTTACCCCTCAAAACATCCTAACATTTGAATGAAGAGACCAGTGAGGAGGCCGGGGCCGATTCAGGCCTGAAGTGAGGACAGTAGCTGTGGAGGTGATGGAGCTGTGTCAGAATCCGCCAGCCTCCTTCTCACTCCCACAGCAGCGTCTGGGACCTCCTGGTCTCCCTTGGGCTTCCGGGAGCACTGTTGGCAAATCCACAGGCTTGGGGACCTGCCTGTCTCCCTCCTGCCGAGGATCCTAGTTTTGCGGGAGTCAGAGCGATGATAATGTTCAGGAAGCTGGCACGGTGGGGGCGGGGATAGGATCTGCTGGGCCTATTATTTTTTTCCTCCCAGGCCAAACACTGGTTTCTGCACTTCCACCCTTAGCATCTACGGTCAATGCAGGGGCAAGCGGGAGCCAGATTCAGCAAGTCACATGAAGTCTGCCCTGAGCTCAAAACCCCGCGTGCTTCCTGCTTTGGCTCAGCGCATGCGCAGGCGTCGACTTCCTGAGAAGCGTCCGCGAGGTTCCTGCGATCTGGCCCCAGGACTTCTGCTGCTGCACCTGGCTTTCTCCTGCATCCTGGCCTCCGTGCTGTTCCTCTGACGCCCAGAGCCGTTTCCACATTAGGGCCTTTGCTCTAGCTGCTCGCTCTGCCTGGCGTCTAGCAGGTGGTCCCCCCCCCCCCCGCCCAGGTTTTTCGGGATATTTTTAAATTTATGTTTTGGAGAGACAGAGCTCTCCCAGTTATTGGTTCACTCCCTGAATGATCACAACAGCTGGGATTGAGCCAGGAGCTCAGTGCAGGTCTTCTGTGTAGAGGGTTGGAGCCGTCACTGCTGCCTCCCAGGGTCTGGGAGCCAGACTCAGGGTGGCTTCAGGGAGAAACAGGCCTGAGCCAAGACTTGGAAAGGGGTCGGTGTGGGTGTTCAGCCTGGCACTGAAGACACTGGTTAGGAGGCCTGCACCCCGTGGCAGAGCACCTGGGTTTGATTTGCAGCTCTGGCTCCCGTCTCCAGCTGCCTTGCTGTTTCCTCCACACCCCCGTGGCCACTCTGGGTTCTTCTTCCCCTCTTGACTTTTCACTTTTCTGTTGTCACCTTCTAATGTACTGTGTAATTTGTTGACTTAGTATGTTTGTTATTTAGCATCTCGCCTTTCCTTTTTAATATCAGGTCTATAAGAGCTGTGATACTCATCTTGTTATTGTTGTTGTTCACTGATCTTTCCCAGGCAGAAAGAACATTACCTGGCACCCAAAAAAATTTCAGCGAGTGTTTTTTGAGTTGATGAATGAATGAATGAAAGAGAGCACAGGTCCCTGAGTCCACCACTTCTTCATTAACTAAAACAGCTAGTTCATCTTTAAAATGAGCTGTAATGGTGGGTGTTGTGTAAGATGGCACTTACAGCAAGAATTCAGCCAGTACAAAAGCACATTCAGGAATCACAGCTGTGGTCCCAGCCTCCCTTTCTAGAGACACAGGAGCTGGGGCTTGGAGGAGTGAGGGCAGTCCTGGCTGGGAGATGCCAGTCTCTCTCGATTCGCTGTTAGCCTCGGTCAGTCTGTTTCTCACACATCATTCCTCCTACACACCTCCCACTAGTCCTGCCTCAAATCTTCACACCTGCTTTTGGAGAAGCAGAGTTGCACCATGGACCTAACCAAAGAGTTCCACTGCTGGGAAACAACAGCAGGAGTGGCACTCTGGAAGCTCCCCTCCCTCTTTCAAGGTCCGATGAGCACGGTGACACGCTTGCAAGGATGTGATAAGCTGAGTTTCCAGTTTCCAGCCCAACCACCTCAGGTGTGACAAGGCTTGTTGGTGCTGTGATTACTAGTAATTAGCTTTTACATATTTTTTCTTCTGGCAACTCCCCGTTCCTAGAAATTTCGCAAGCCTTTCTCACATAGGCAAAGGTGAGTGGGGCAGTAAACACCGCCATCTGGTATGTATTTTTCTCTCCAGCAGGTGCTTTGTTTTTTGCCTCTTTGTGGTATCCTAATGGGGAACAGAGTTGAGCAATCATCCGGCCAGAGACCTGGAGACGTTTTATGGGCTTGTTCCTACTTCCAGCCCTGTGGGTGGGGTGGGGAACAAAGCAAGTAAACTTGCACAAAAATGTAGCTCTCCCAGTGAGGTGCTGGTGTTTCGGAATGAATGGTTTGACACTGAGGGACTGCTAACAGGGAGGAGCACATGCCCTCCCTCCAGGAGCAGTGGGCAGGGCGCTCTGGTGCTGGGGCCTGGGCAGGTTGGCCCAAGCTGCCTCCGCATTATTTCCATCCCCCACAGGCTTTCCTGACCCAACCCCTGTCCCTCCATCTCCTGGCTCTGATGCTTTCTCTTCGTGTTGCTTACTCCAACTGAATGTACCTTGACTATCTTTACCACTCACGTACCATCCGCCTCCAACACCCCCAGAATGGAGACCCCTTAACGAAACCCAGCCCCTTGCAGTGCCTTTCATGCAGATGCTACATGCATGCAGGCCCTCGTCTTCTGTGGGTTCCGTCTCCCTCCCTTAGCTTCAGGTTTCCTCGCCTTGCTCCTGTGGTTGCCAATCAACCTCTTACTAAAACCAACTCCTCAAGTTGAGGGAATGGTGCAGCAGGCCCCGTGGAGTCCCAGATCACAGGATGCATGACGTCATATCTCCTCTGTAGACAGAATCTTGATGCCCAGTCTTGCCTTGAGGGTGTTTCCGGAGTAAGCCCATCTTGCCCCCTTGCCATCAAAATCCCCAAAAGAACATGGCATTGGCGGCCAAAGGACGGCCAGGAGCACAAGGGACCAACTGCAGACCTTGCACAGGTCCTGAAGCACGAAAGAAACTTTACCCCTAACCCTGTGGGGAGACTTGGAATTAAATCACAGCTGCCTGGCCTCCTTGTTTTGCGCTTTGCAAATAAATACCTACTTTTTTTCACCAGCCCAATGTCAGTGATTTGCTGCTGCGGTTCAGTGAGTGAATGCAGGATTTGGGTCTCTGGATGATGAGAGCCGGGGTCTCATCTGTCTTCTTTCTTCCAATATACTCCTGCCTGGAAGCAGGTGTATGGTGAGTTCAGTTCCCACTTTGATTTCACCAGTAGTTTGCAAGTTTGTAGCTCATGTAGAGTTACTAATCTCTGGCTTACCTTTCCATCCTTATTTTGCCATTCAAGTCTTTGTATCCTGGGCAAGCAATGTACTTGTTAAGTCAAATTTTGTTTGAGATACACAGAGTGGTTTCTGTTTCATGATGGGACCTTGTTAAAGGGGATGACACCACCTCTCAATATCTGGAAACAAAACTGAAAGGAAACCAAAGCTGACTTGTTGCCTACTGTGGTAGAGCAGGCTGGTCAGTTGCGTCTTTTCTGAGGAGAGGCATCTGGTGAAACTGTCTAAGGCTTTTGGAAAGCATGGAGTTCAGGAAGTGGAGGTCCTTTAGTGGCACTAGTGTGCTGACACAACCTGCAGAAGCGAGGTTACACTCTGTGGCTGCTGTTGATTTGTTGACACTCATTGTTAGTAAAATGTCGCAGTCACGACATCATCCTAGGCGCTAGCCCCCACCACCATTGCTGGAAGCCAGGTGGCCACGTGGCCCGACCGCCTGTGTCAGCTCCACCCCCATCCTAATGGGATTCGCTGCTTCAATTTCCCTGCCCCCTGGCAAAGTTTTAAAAGGACTACAAATGCTAATTTGTTGGCATGTTTACTGAACTGAGTCTGTCCTTGATTGGCTGGCTTTTGGCCGACTGTAGTGTTGTTGACACTGATTGGCTGGCTTGCAAAAGCAGCACTACTGAAGCAACTTGTTGATTAGTGGAACAGGGTTAAGACCAGGTGTGGTACTTTTGTGTCATCATGGCTACAGAAGTCAGTCTTTTCTTAAGTTTATGGGACTCCTTTGTGAACCCCAGGAAAAGCAGAACCTTCCAGATAAATCCTGAGTGGCTAGTTGGATCTAAAATTCAAACTGGAGCCAAGCAGCTATTTGCTGACTAGAGGCTACACACGGACTCGTTATGCTCTGAGTTCCTAGAACGAACACTGTGTGGCCTTCGCAGAGTCATGTTCCTTCTTAAACTGCTGAGATAAACAGGCTCTACCAAGTCCGGAGTCACCACCACCAAGAACTGACCAGCGGTCGGTTTTGAATATCAGCCAATCAGGACTGAGAACTTCTTGCAAGCTTACATCCCTCATTGGCATAATAGGCCAATGGACAGAAGTTACAGAAAGACATTGATGGGAAGCTTTGTGATTTCTCTCTACAAGTCTGTGCAGTCCTTTGTTCCTTTGGACCACACTTCCATTTTATACCAAAAGTGGCATCTTTCTGGTTTGCGGTCTGCATCCTGAAATAAAGTCTTCCTTTTTCCCTGAACTCTGTTCCAGTGGATTTTTGTTGATGATATGTGTATTCCATTCCCTCTTTTTTGGCCCTCATTTAGCCAAGGCTACGGGGAGACCATCAAGGGTCATACAACCCTTTACTGCTGTTACTGATTTTCCTTAACGATGAAGTTTTGTTTGTGGACACCTGTCTTCAGCTTGCACATTGACTGGTGTGATTTCATTCCATTTTCACCAGATAATGATTTGTTTCCTAATCTGTTTCACTAATGGCTACTGAGAAACATTCAAGAATCTGGAAAACAAACATTGTACACTTATGAGACAAGTAAGTGTAGTTAGTGGTATGTTATAAAAAGGAATTGTTAGCTACTTCAGAATGATGACTCAGGATTTTCTAGGCTTGCATCAGAAAGCAAGTCCCAGTGGCTCCCTGAATCTGTCTCCGATAGTTTTGTATAGATCCTTCTATCTTGGATACAGATTGTTTTATCTCGCCCCAGAGTTGACTGAAGTATGACATGAAATGCTTGCAGTAGGCTATTACCCAGTTTAAGAAAAATTTAAAAAATGTTTTTTACACAAATGTTTGTTTCCTGGTCACAAACACTTCTGGAGTTACAGAAACATAATCATGGGAACCTTTTTCATTGAATATAGAGTTGCTGAATTAAGAATGTTATTACCAATGGGTGGTAATATAAGAAGAAATTGATAATAGTTGACAATAATACTTAGTACAAAAATGTTGGGTGCTTTCTGTTAGTGATGGGGATTTACTGTATATGCTAACATAGATTTAAAGGCTTTTACATCTAGTTTTAGTTTACTTGAGGCCTCTTACTGCTCTGAGGCAAAGAGGCTAAGCAGTGGTTACTGAATGAAAAAGAGGCTTTCCCAGGTCTTTGTTGTGAGCCCTGTTTGGAGTTTTTATCAATAGCATGGCCTAACTTTTTCATGTTTATATAAAAAATGGTCAATGTAATTTGGAATTTCATGGTTCATTATTCTGATTAGTCTTTCTTATCTCTGGAGTCTTATGCCCCTAGGGATTCTGGGAAAGTATTTTTTGTAAATATTTGTATAGTGTCAGGATTCTTATATCTGGATCAACTATAATTTGATTATGTATAGGAACTATAGCACATTTTATCTGGAATTTCACTCTGTAAACTGTGCAGATGTTATATCACAGAAGATAATGGTGAATTCTTCTGATAATTATTGCAAAAATATCAGTTGCAGTTGTCTTCAAATTTGTCTTTTATAATTTTTGTTATTTTTTAAATATGTCACAACCAATCATTTCTAAGTTAAATTTTTCCCATGTTAATTTTGTCTCTGTTTTTCAAACAATTTAATAATGTTTCTTTGAACACTCTGATGTTCTATAGTAGTGAGATTGTAGCAGTAGTTGGAGTATAGGAAGTAGTTGGAGATAATAGTAGCATCCACATGGTTGGCAGGAACTGAAATACTTGGACCATCATTCACTGCCTCCCAGGCATATTAGCAGGTAGCTGGATTGGAAGTGGAGGTGAAACTTGATCCCAGGCACTCCCACATGGAATACAGGCATCCAGAGTAGCAAGTTAACCTGCTGTGCCACAATGTCTGTTTTGTATTTTTTAGTTTTAAAATATTTCTATTCCTAAATAATTTCTATGTTTTCTTTCTAACCTTGATGATTTAAATGTTTTCCCATCTAATGGGCAAAAAACTCATTGAATTACTTGGTAGATATCTGTAGTCTAGAGCAATAAGCAGCTTACAAAGTTCTGAATTCTGTAGTAATATTTTATACATCTTCTGAAGCTTAGTAAACTGATTATAGTCATTCATTTGATTCTTGAGAAGTAGTTTTAATTTAACCTTATAAATGTTTCTTTCTCAGACTACGGATTTTACAATCTGATTGTTCTTTCCCTGAGAAAACCCTGAAGAGAATATAGCTCATAGAGGAGGTTAGGTAGAGAGAGGTATGCAAGGTTAGATGTCAGAGGTTGCACAGTTGTTGAGACAGCCTGTCTTGTCATTAGGTTTTTGTCTGAGGCTTGGGCATATCAAGAAGTAAATAATGTGGGTGGGCATTTGTTTCAGCATTAAGACCCCACTTGGGATGACTACCGCTCATGTCTGAGTGCCACGGTTTGCATCCTGGCTCCACTCCTGATTCCAGCTTTCTGCTAATGAGCACCCTGGAGGCAGCAGGTGATGGCTTAAATAGTTGGGTCTCTGCCCCCATGTGGGTGATCCAGATTGACTTAGCAGCTTCAGGCTTCAGCCTGGCCCTGCCTTGGCTGTTCTGGACATTTGAGGAGTGAACCAGCAAATGGGAGCCTTCTCTTTGTCAGTTTATCTGCATTTGTTATAAATTAAATAAATATCTTTTAAAAATAAAGAAATATTATTTGGGTTTTTTTGGTGTCAAAAGTCCTTCTTTTTATTTTTTTTTTTTTAGATTATTTCTTTTTTTTTATTTTTTTTTATTTTTTTATTTTTGACAGGCAGAGTGGACAGTGAGAGAGAGAGACAGAGAGAGAAAGGTCTTCCTTTTGCCGTTGGTTCACCCTCCAATGGCCGCCGCTGCAGCCGGCGCACCACGCTGATCCGATGGCAGGAGCCAGGATCCAGGTGCTTTTCCTGGTCTCCCATGGGGTGCAGGGCCCAAGCACCTGGGCCATCCTCCACTGCACTCCCTGGCCATAGCAGAGAGCTGGCCTGGAAGAGGGGCAACCGGGACAGAATCCGGTGCCCCGACCGGGACTAGAACCCGGTGTGCCGGCGCCGCAAGGTGGAGGATTAACCTATTGAGCCACGGCGCCGGCCAAAAGTCCTTCTTAATGGCTGTTTTTATTCTATGTCAAAATGTTTTGCCATTGCCTTTATGTGGGAAGCAAATTTCTTTCAGGAAGAAGCTGAGACTTTGACACAGACAAACTCATGACAAGAAATGAGAGACCTCTGGTCAGTCAACAGTGTGTTTGTCAACATTGTGTGGTGTTCCCCAACTGAGTAGAGGCAAGGAGGGGGCTGGGTGATCAACAACTCAGCCATTGACCTCAAAGAAGGACCAAAGGGATCTTTTAGAAACTGACAAGACAGGAAACGGCCCCTCAAGCTTCTGAAGTTGATTGGAGGCCAAGTTTGACCAGTCACTTTTTCACACATTTCTCCCTGGTGTGGAGGACTTCCAACCATTAGTTCCCAGGGGTCTATGCCTCCATCTGTTCTCCATGGACCACTTCTGTGTACATTCAACAGAAAAAGACAATATAGAACAAAACACATGACACAAGGCTGTCTACATGTTGACAAACAGTAACAAAAGCAAAGTAAACAGAACAACAATAAAGATCATGATAAAAATGTTTACCCAATGGTATACCTTCAAAACAAAAAAATCTAATGATGTTATCCTGGGTCTAATTGTTTACCAACTGGTGTAGTTCTGAACCAAGAGGATTAATGAACACAAAGCTCTAAGCTTTGTGATCTTACATGAAGACCGTCTTGCCTACAGTTAGCAATGAGCACTCAATGAAAATAGTCACTAACTCAGATAGTGACTGGGTTACCGAGTTGCCTAGCAATGGGTCTGAAGGACAAATGGAGTTTGGGCACCCACATCAGAGAGGTGCTCTGACAGATCGGAACACTACCAAGCTAGTCTTCAAAATCATCTTGGCAGAAACTCTAGAAGTATTAGAGGATGAAGAGGTCCACTCAGTACCTGAAGTTTCAGAACAAAATACAAGTCTGAGTTTATTGCCTACTCTGACAAGGGCAGTAAGGCAGGTTACCATCCGTTGATAGTAAACAAAGCTCTGGAGGAGCGTGAAGTTCAGGAACCAAAAGTTTTTGGAGACTTAAATGTGTTGGCATTGTCTGTAGAAGTGTGGTGATTCTCTGGGGCTGTTGATTGGTTGGCTCTCAGAGGACTGTGTATTGAAGTGAACCCACTCTTGACTGGCTGACTTTTAGAACAGTGTTGACATGGATTAGTTGGCTTGCAAAAGCAGGGACACTGAAGGGAGTTGTTAAGAATAAAATCGGTTTTGATAACTTGTTACCATGGTTATATAACAATGAGTCTTTTTCTAAATTAGTGGGAACTTACCGGTACGTCTTAGTCTGAACTCCAGATCTTTTTAGAACTATACTCTTTATTAACTTTGTGATATTTCTTAAGTCACTTAACTTTAGTAATCTTTACATATGTCATTTGTAAGAGAGGACTAGTGGTGTCTAACCCTAGGATTATTCTAAAGATTGAATGTTAATATCATTGTGAAAACTGTAAATTATAAAATATCCTGAAACTACAATACACATTTGGAATCCTCTTAAGATCTGATAATATACTATAATGGTGTGTAAACTCTAAATTTCTATAAAACTATAAACTATAATATATAAAAATTACGTTGTCTTATTTAGTACTTTTAAGTATTTATATTACAGTTATTTCTTGGTATCTGTGGAAGATTTGTTCCAGGTCCTTGCATGAATACCAAAGTCTGAGGATGATCACATCCCTTGTATAACACCACATAGTGTTTGCAGTTAACCTATGCAGCCCCTTCCATAAACTTTCAATCATCTCTAGAGTACTTAAAATACCCTAAGACAATATAAATGCTTATAAACATATGTCACTGTTATACTGTATTGTTTAGAAAACAGTCTGTCCAGTGCAGACATAATTTTGGGGAATATTTTTGATCTGAGGTTGGTTGAGTCAATGAAACCTATGGGTAGGAGAGCCAACTGTATTTCTTTTCTTTTTTTAAATACTTATTTATTTATTTAAAAGTCAGAGTTACACAGAGGAGAGGCAGAGAGAGAGAGAGGTCTTCCATCTGGTGGTTCACTCCTTAATTGGCCGCAACAGCCAGAGCTGTGCCGATCCGAAGCCAGGAGCTTCTTCCGGGTCTCCCACATGGGTGCAGGGGCCCTAGGACTTGGGCCATCCTCTACTGCTTTCCCAGGCCATAGCAGAGAGCTGGATCGGAAGAGGAGCAGCTATGACTAGAACCGACGCCCATATGGTATGCCAGCGCTTCAGGCCAGGGTGTTAACCTGCTGCACCACAGCACTGGCCCCAAACCAACAGTATTTCTCATGTTCCCTGGTCCTTGAGCCCAGTCCTAGTATCCTTTCCTCTAAGAAAATATCTTTGACTACTCAAGTCCTTACGGATCTTTTTCTAGATTTTTTATTTATCTTTATGCAAAAATTAGCTCATAATTACTCCACCATGATTCATTCACTTTTTTTTTTAAAGATTTATTTATTTGAGAGAGTTACAGAGAGAGGTAGAGATAGTGAAAGAGAAAGAGAGAGAGAGAGGTCTTCCATCCTCTGGTTCACTCCCCAAATGGCTAGAACAGAGCCGAACTGAAGCCAGCAGCTTCTTCTGGGTCTCCCGTATGGGTTAAGGGGCCCAGGCACTTGTGCCATCTTCCACTGCATTCCCAGGCCGTTAGCAGGGAGCTTGGTTAGAAGAGGAGCAGCCAGGACACGAACCAGCACCCGTGTGGGAGGCTGGTGAGGCTTAACCTACTATGCCACAGCACCGATCCCTGTTTGTCAGTCACTTGGCAATCGAAAGTAAGGAATCTGGTATTCATGACACCAACAAACAGTAGAGCTGAAGAGCTCTGGAGCCCAGGAGAATCAGTAGTAGCACACCTATAGAGCCACTAGGAGCTCTGTCCTTCCATGCCCAGTGTTGTGTTGGAATTGTTTTCAGCGTGGTACTGCAGGCAGCAGCTGTAAGGGCAACGGTATTACACCTGAGATAAGCCAACTTGCTATGCTGCGTCTGCTCTAACCTTCTCACTTTCCAGAAGGAGACACTGAAGTCCCATAGACAGTGCAAAGCCAAAGTCGAGCTTCCTTCTCCAATACCTTCTCATCAATTGTCCTCCAGTGCCACTGAGCGTGCTGCATTGCTAACACATGCAAGCTGCCTGGGGCAGTTGCTGAGGTCATAGCTGCTGCTCATCAAATACCTGTAACCGTCTTTCTCAGAGCTGGGTGGTTTACTCAGGTGTTTGGAAAGCAGAGCACTTGCACGACGCTATTGACATTGTCATTTAATATTGTTGGCTCTTCCTGGATGGCAGCACAATTCATGACTGTGTATTACTTGGGATTTAGTTTCTTTTTCTTCTACAATGAGGTTCCACCAAGTATATCCCACCTCTTCTGCTGTGTATGTACCACCACTCCATTTCAAATCTTGCCAAAGTCCACACATGGAACCATAGTTGCACAAAACCAGCCTTGTTAAACACGGTATTGGAGGGGCCGATGTTGTGGCGCAGGGGGTTAAGCTGCTGCTTGCCCCATCATCATGCCATATCAGAGTGCCGGTTCCAGTCTTGGCTGCTTCACTCCAAATCCAGCTTCTTGCTGATGCGCCTGGTGATTGGGTCCCTGCCACGCATGTAGGAGACCAGGATGTGGTCTAGGCTTCTAGCTTCGACTTGGCCATTGTGACCATTTGGAGAGTGAACCCGTGGATAGATGATCTTTTTCTCTTGATTCCTTCCTTCCTTCCTTCCTTCCTTCCTTCCTTCCTTCCTTCCTCCCTCCCTCCCTCCCTCCCTCCCTTCCTCCTTCCTTCCTATTTGACACGTAGAGTTATAGACAGTGTGTGTGTGTGTGTGTGTGTGTGTGTGTGAGAGAGAGAGAGAGAGAGAGAGAGAATCTTCCTTCCGTTGGTTCACTCCCCAAATGGCCACCACAGCCAGCGCTGCACCGATTTGAAGCCAGGAGCCAGGTGCTTCCTCCTGGTCTCCCATGCAGGTGCAGGGCCCAAGCACTTGGGCCATCCTCCACTGCACTCCCGGGCCACAGCAGAGAGCTGGACTGGAAGAGGAGCAACAGGGACTAGAACCCGGCGCCCAAATGGGATGCTGGTGCCGCAGACAGAGGATTAACAAAGTGAGCCACGGTGCCAGCCCTCTTTCTTTCTTTCAATCACTCTGCCTTTTAAATAAAGAAATGGATTAAATTTTTTTAAGATTTATTTGAAAGGCACAGTTAGAGAGAGAGATTTTCCATCTGCTTGCTCACTCCCCAAAAGAGCCAGGAGCCAGGAGTTTCATTTGAGTCTCCCGTGTGATTGGCAGGGGCCCTGGCACTTGGGCCTGTTTCCACTGATTTCTCAAGTGCATTAGCAGGGAGCTACATTGGAAGTGGAGCAGCCAGGAATTGAACAGGTGTCCATGTGGGATTCTGGCGCTACAGGCAGTGGCTTAACTTGTATACCACCACGCCAGCCACCATAACAACTTTCTTTATTTACTGATTTGTTAAGTGCCTGGTTAAGTGCCTAGAGAGGAACAATTAGTTTGGTTTGAGTCCTGATCTACTTCTGATTGTAATGTCTTGCTAATGCACACTCTGGGATGCAGCACATTTTGCCTCAACCACTTGGGTCCCTGCTTCCTTTGCGGGAGACCTGGATTGAGTTCCTTGCTCCCTGCTTCAGCTTGGTCCAGTCTTGGCTACTGTGGATTTTTGGGGAGTGAACAAGCAGATACGAGTTTCTCATTCTTTCTCTATGAAATAAAATGGAAAGAAAGAAAGGGAGGGAGGGGGGCCGGTGCTGTGGCGTAGCAGGTAAAGCCGTCACCTGCAGTGCCAGCACCCCATATGAGTGGTGGTTCGAGTCCCAGCTACTCCACTTCCAATCCAGCTCTCTGCTGTGGCCTGAAAAAGCAGTAGAAGATGGTCCAAGTTCTTGGGCCCTTGCACCCATGTGGGAAGACCCAGAGGAAGCTCCTGGCTCCTGGCTTCGGATCAGCTCAGCTCTGGCTGTTGTGGCCAATTGGGGAGTGAACTAGCGGATGGTAGACCTCTCTCTCTCTCTCTCTCTCTCTCTCTCTCTCTCTTTCTCCCTCTCCCTCCTTCTCTCTCTCTCTGCCTCTGCTTCTCTCTCTGTGTAACTCTGACTTTTAAATAAATAAATATTTAAAAAAAGAAAAACAGGGGAGGGAGGAGGGAAGGAAGGAAAGAATAAAGAAGTGGATTTAAAATCCCTGACATGGTTCTTCTGGAAAACAAAACAAAATGATATGTACTGGATATAATTTGGGGGAGCACATAAACAGAGGTGTATTTGTGGCTGGCGCCGCGGTTCACTTGGCGAATCCTCCACCTGTGGCACCGGCACACTGGGTTCTAGTCCCGGTCAGGGTGCCAGATTCTGTCCCAGTTGCCCCTCTTCCAGGCCAGCTCTCTGCTGTGACCCAGGAGTGCAGTGGAGGATGGCCCAGGTTCTTGGGCCCTGTACATGCATGGGAGACCAGGAGAAGCACCTGGCTCCTGCTTTTGGATCAGCGCAGTACGACGGCCGCAGCATGCCGGACACAGCGGCCATTGGAGGGTGAACCAACGGCAAAGGAAGACCTTTCTCTCTGTCTCTCTCTCACTGTCTAATTCTGCCTGTCAAAATAAATAAATAAAATAAATAAATAAATAAATAAATAAATCGGAATAACTTGTTAGTTCACTGGAGTGATTACTATCATGCATATCGAAGCAGAAAGGGTGCCCGTCTGGGAGTCAGGAAGTGCCACTCGCCAACACCATACATCTGGAAAATCCTTTCACTCTGATCTGATCATTTCCTCTGTGAAATGAGGACTATGAGCAAGTTTTCTCATTTGACTCGTAGTTTTAAATTCTGTCATCTTTTACGGACTTCCTTTCTTGTTTATTTAAATAGAGTAAGAAAGTGTTTTATGGACCAGTGCTGTGGTGTAGTGGATAAAGCCACTGCTTGCAGTGCTGGCATCCCGTATGGGCACTGGTTAGAGTCTGGGCTGTTCCACTTCCGATCTAGCTCCTTGCTAATGGTCTGGGAAAGCCGCAGAGGATAGCTCAAGTGCTTGGGCCTCTGCACCAACATGGGAGACCCGGAGGAAGCTCCAGGCTTCAGATGGGCCCAGCTCTGTCATTTTGGCTACTTGGGGAGTGAGCCAGTGGATGGAAGATTCTATCTCTTTCTGGGTGTGTGTCTCTCTCTCTAATTCTGCCTTTAAAATAAATAAATAAATCTTAAAAAAAATAAAAAAGGTCAGCAAGGCTAGTCCTCAGTAGAAGGTAGCATGAACACCCAGAGGACCTCCCCTGAAGATTTCTCCCAGGGATACTGGGACCCAAGAAGCAATGGTTCTCGAAACCATTTTACTTAGCTCCAAAATCAAGTTCCACTTCCAAGGCTGCCTGATGCCTTTTCTCCGCACACCTCTAGGCCCCCACCCTTTGGGTACCTGAGGCCTAGCAGGAGCTCTGGGATCACATAACCTGCTCTGAGTCAGTGCCTTCCCTTCCCCAGCTGCACCATCAAGCTCTTCTCTGAGCAGCAGGCTCTACTCAACAAGCACTTCTTCCCGTGACTGGCACAAAGGGAGCTAGTGTGTCACGTGCCTACTACGGTGCCTGGAACATGGTGAGTATTAAACAAATGTCAGAACTTTTCTCAATTCCTGATTCCTTCTTTTAAAGATCCCTGTCCACGGGCTGGCCTGTAGTCACTGCTTGAGCCGACCACATTCCATACTGAAAATCCTGGTTCACATCCTGGCGACTCTGCTTTTCATCTAGTTTCTTGCTAGTGCACAGAGGCAGCAGATAATAACTCAAGTAATTGGTTCCCTGTCACCCACATGTGAGACCTGGGTTCAGTTCTGAGCTCCTAGCTCAGCAGGGATTAGGGTAGTAAACCTATGCACAAAAGCTCTGTCTGTGTCTCTTTGCCTTCAGAATCCTTGTCTATAGTACAATTGTGTTGTGACTTGGGCAACTTTTTATTGAGTGTAACTTGTGTAACTCTTATATATAGGGTCACAGCTATAAGTTAAGCGTCTACTGAACATGCTAACAATTTGGGTGGAGAATCCAGTAATCACATGAAAATTTAGAACCACTATTTATTTAGTGGCCGTATGTACCAGTCACTATGATGAGGACTTTGAAAATGTTGTCTCCTCTTATCCTTACAAAAATCCCATGTGCTGGGGCCAGCGTTATGGTGCAGTGGGTTAAGCCACTGCTTGCAATGCCGGCATCCTCTATCAGAGTGCTGGTTTGAGTCCTGGCTGCTCTGTTTCAGATCCAGTTCCTTAATAATGTACGTGGGAAATCAACAGAAGATGGACCAAGTGCCTGGGCCCCTGCCATTCAAATGAGAGACCCAGATGGAGTTAGGCTCCTGGTTTCAGCCTGACCCAGCACCGGCTGTTATGGCTATTTGGGGAATGAACCAGGAGATGGAAGACCTTTCTCCCTCTGTCTCTACTTCTCTCTGTAACTCTTTTTTTTTTTTTTTTTTTTTAAGATTGATTGATTTAGGCCGGTGCCGCGGCTCACTAGGCTAATCCTCCGCCTTGCGGCGCCAGCACACCGGGTTCTAGTCCCAGTCGGGGCGCCGGATTCTGTCCCGGTTGCCCCTCTTCCAGGCCAGCCCTCTGCTGTGGCCAGGGAGTGCAGTGGAGGATGGCCCAAGTCCTTGGGCCCTGCACCCCATGGGAGACCAGGATAAGTACCTGGCTCCTGCCATCGGATCAGCACTTTGCGCTGGCCGCGGCGGCCATTGGAGGGTGAACCAACGGCAAAAAGGAAGACCTTTCTCTCTGTCTCTCTCTCTCACTGTCCACTCTGCCTGTCAAAAAAAAAAATTAAAAAAAAATTAAAAAAAAGATTGATTTATTTGAAAGGCAGAGTTACAGAGAGGCAGAGGCAGAGGCGGGGAGAGAGAGAGGTCTTTCATCTGCTGGCTCCCTTCCCAGATGACCGCAATAGCCGGAGCTCTGCTGATCCAAAGCCAGGAGCCAGGAGCTTTTTCTGGGTCTCCAATGCAGGTGCAGGGGCCCAAAGACTTGGGCCATCTTCTACTTCTCTCCCGGCCATAGCAGAGAGCTGGATGGGAAGTGGAGCAGCCAGGACTCGAACCGGTGCCCAAATGGGATGCTGGCACTGCAGGCGGTGGTTTTACCCACTATGCCACAGTGTCAGCCCCAACGCTGTCTTCCAAATAAATAACATAAATCTTTAAAAAACAAAAACTAAAAAAAGTAAGAACATCCATTACAGTGTTTAATATTACCCCCCTCTATTGAAAAAGCAATGGTGCCGGAGCCGCGGCTCACTAGGCTAATCCTCCGCCTGTGGCGCCAGTACTCTGGGTTCTAGTCCCGGTTGGGGCACTGGATTCTGTCCCAGTTGCTCCTCTTCCAGTCCAGCTCCCTGCTGTGGCCTGGGAGTGCAGTGGAGGATGGCCCAAGTGCTTGGGCTCTGCACCCCATGGGAGACCAGAAGGAAGCACCTGGCTCCTGGCTTCAGATCTGAGCAGCGCACCAGCCGTAACAGCCATCTGGGGGGTGAACCAATGGAAGGAAGACCTTTCTCTCTGTCTCTCTCACTGTCTAACTCTGCCTATCAATAAAATAAAATAAAATAAAATAAAATAAAATAAAATAGCAAAGGCATTTAGAGAGGCTAACTGATGTGACCATAGACACAGGCAAACTGATGTGACCAGACACAGATAATCAATGACAACTGTTATCTGGAACCCCCAGTCCTCTGATTTTGAATTACAATTCTTCTTTAACAGGCAGCACTTACAGAATTGCTACCACATGCTGCCAGATTTGGAGCTGGAGGTGCCCCTTTCACTACTGCCTGGGAGACACTGGCTCCGCAGCAGGGGGCTGGCTCTGAGGTCAGCAGTTAGCTCGGATTTCTGCCCAGCAGCTGCAGGGGGATCAGAAAGGAAGGGAGCGGATTGTCGCCTGCTTGCCAGCAGTGCTCTCTGTTAACCCACCCGGAAGCAGAGCAAGAGGAGGCGCCAGGCCCCGTCTCTAGTCAGGCTTTTCTCTAGGGATGCAATTATTATCTCCTTGTCTTGACTTTTACATAATTTGGTCCGGCCCTGTGGAAGAGCTCTTTTATTTGCATTGGTTTTTACCAACTAAATTAGTGGCCTTTTAGAAGGAATGGTAACCATTACTGAGCTCTAGTGCTATTGAATCAGCACTGAGTATTTAAAAATCTGGAAGTTCCAGGACTTTTAATGAGCCAGGTATTACGTATAGCTCATATCCAGATAATGCTTGTATTAATTTGAAATTCTGTCCCAAATGTGGCCTTTGGCTAATTGCTGTTGCTGCTTTTTTAATTATTAAAGTAAAACTGTGGTCAAAATTCTTTTTTTAACTTTTATTTAGTAGATATAAATTTCCAAAGTACAGTTTATGGATTACAATGGCTTCCCCGCCCCCATCACTTCCCACCCACCCATAACCCTCCCATCTCCCGCTCCCTCTCCCATTCCATTCACATCAAGATTCATTTTCGATTATCTTTATATACAGAAGATCAATTTAGTTTATATTAAGTAAAGATTTCATCAGCTTGCCCCCACACAGAACACAAATTGCCAAATACTGTTTGAGCACTAATCATATCATTAATTCACATTGAACTACACATTAGGGACAGAGATCCTACATGGGGAGTAAGTGCACAGTGACTCCTGTTATTGACTCAACAAATTGACACTCTTGTTTAAGGCGTCAGCAATCTCCCCAGGCTCCAGTCATGAGTTGCCAAGGCCATGGAAGCCCCCTGAGCTTGCCGACTTTGATCTTATTTTGACAAGGCCATAGTCAAAGTGGAAGTTCTCTCCTTCCTTCTGAGAAAGGTACCTCCTTCTTTCATGTTCTTTGACGGCCCATTCTTTCCACTGGGATCTCACTCGCAGAGATCTTTCATTTAGGTTTTTTGTTTGTTTGTTTTGTTTTGTTTTTTGTTTTGTTTTGCCAGAGTGTCTTGGCTTTCAAGGCCTAAGATACCCTCGTGGGCTCTTCAGCCAGATCCGAATGCCTCAAGGGCCGATTCCGAGGCCAGAGTGCTGTTTAGGACATCTGCCATTCTGTGAGTCTGCTGTGTATCCCGCTTCCCATGTTGAATCGGTCTCTCCCTTTTTAATTCTATCAGTTAGTATTAGCAGACACTAATCTTGTTTGTGTGATCCCTTTGACTCTTAGTCCTATCAGTGTGATCAATTGTGACCTGAAATTGATCACTTGGACTAGTGAGAAGGCATTGGTACATGCAACCTTGATGGGATTGTATTGGAGTCCCCTGGCACATTTCTAACTCCACCACTTGGGGCAAGTCCGATTGAGCATGTCCCAAATTGTACATCCCCTCCCTGTCTTATTCCCACTCTTATATTTAACAGAGATCACTTTTCAGTTAACTTTAGGTCAAAATTCTTTTCTAAAAACTCCTTCGTCCTTAATTTTAATGAATATGCCACCAAAACGCATGCCTGTTTCATTTACGAGCCTTTGGACATGTGTACGCAGTGTGTAAATTACAGCCCAGACTCCCTTCCGAGTACAGACTTGTCAGGGAGTACACTCCCATAATCCTCGTAGCATTCCCGTGCAGTGGGTTCTGTCGGCAGCCGTGCTGGACAGATTTCTCTAATGTACAGAAGCGACTGATAGCACGCTGGGGACGAAGCGTGACCCCTGAGCCTCATGCTCTTCCACTCTGGCCTTAGCAATCGCCAAGAACTTTCCAACTCACGCTGTGCTCACAGTTCTGAAGGGAGCTGAAATACATGGTTGTCAGGATGCATAGGCAAAAAAACTGGAACCTTTAAATGAAGTTTTCTTCAAACAGGAAGTTCAACTAGTGAGTAGGTAGAGAAACTCTCATATGTTGTTGTTGGGAAAGTAAAATGAAACACACACTTTGGTTGAGAGTTTGTCAGGTGACTGGTGCTGTAGCGCAGTGGGTTAATGCCCTGGCCTGAAGCACCAGCATCCCATATGGGCGCCACTTCGAGCTGCTCCACTTCCAATCCAGCTCTCTGCTATGGCCTGGGCCCCCGCACCCATGTGGGAGACCCAGAAGAAGCTCCTGGCTCCTGGCTTCGGATAGGCACAGCTCCGGCTGTCGCGGCCAATTGGGGAGTGAACCAGCAGATGGAAGATTCTCTCTCTCTCTCTGCCTTTCCTCTCTCTGTGTAACTTTGACTTTCAAATAAATAAATAAATAAATCTTAAAAAAAGAAAGAGTTTGTCAGGAGGCCAGCGCTGTGGCACAGCAGGTTAAAACCCTGGCCTGAAGCGCCAGCATCCCATACGGGTGCCAGTTCAAGTCCTGGCTGCTCCTCTTCCAATCCAGCTCTCTGCTATGGCCTGGGAAAGCAGTAGAAGATGGCCAAAGTGCTTGGGCCCCTGCACCCATGTGGGAGACCCAGAAGAAGCTCCTGGCTCCTGGCTTCGGATCGGCACAACTCCGGCTGTTGCAGCCAACTGGGGAGTGAACCAGTGGAAGGAAAACCTTTCTCTGTCTCTCCCTCTCACTGTCTGTAACTCTACCTCTCAAATACATAAATAAAAAAATCTAAAAAAAAAAAAAACTCACAGAACAGTGATTTTTTTACTGAATTAATGCCATTTAAACTCTCATATTCCCTACTACATAGATTTTTTTTTTCAATGAGTATGTTCAGATATTTAAGCCACCAAGAGAGTGGTGCAGTGGTATAGTAAGTTAAGTGTCCGCCTGTGGTGCTGGCATCCCATATGGGTGCCGGTTCAAGTCCTGGCTTCTCCATTTCTGATCCAAATCCCTGCTAATGGACTGGAAAAGCAGTGGAAGATGTTCCACTTGTTTGGGCCCCTGTACCCATGTAAAAGACCTGGAGGAAGCTCCTGACTTCGGATCAGCACAGCTCTGGCCATTGTGCCATTTGGGGAGTGAACCAGCAGATGGAAGATATCTCTCTCTCTCTCTCTCTCTCTCCTCCTTTCTGTCTGTAACTCTGCCTCTCAAATAAATAAATAAATAAATAAATCTTAAAAAAAAACACGCAAATAGGCAAGATGGTGTAATATAATTTGTGGAGATGTGGGTGTTGCCCAGTGAGAAACTAATTCAAAGGAGTTGAAAACATTTTCTCTTCCTTTCTTATAATCTAAAATATTTTTGGCACCTTCTGCTCTCCTTATTCAATTATTTTTCTGTGTGAATCTTCACTATAAGGTAACACTAGCAACTGTCTTTAAGAACACTGAATTCGGGGCTGGTGTTGCGGCACAGTAGGTTGAACACACTACCTGTAACACTGGCATCCCATGTTAGTGCTGGTTCCTCCAGGCTGCTCCCTTTCTGATCCAGCTTCCTGAAAGTGCACCTGGGAAATCAGTGGAGGATGGCCCCAGTGTTAGGGCCCCTGCCACCCATGTGGGAGATCCAGATGAAGTTTCTGGCTCCTGGCTTTGAGCTGGCCCAGCTCTGACTATTGTGGTCATTTGGAGCTTGAACCAGCAGATGAAAGATTCTCCTTCTCTCTCTTTCCTTCCCTCCCTCCCTCTATCCCTCCCTTCTTATCTCTCTGTAACTCTGCCTTTCAAATAAATAAAAGTAAATCTACACAAACCAAAAAGAGAATGCTGAGTTCTAACATAGATTGGTTTTTAGTTGCAAAGGTCTACTAGTACTACATAGTGCTACTGACATGCACATGAGGGCCACCAGGGGGCAGCAAGTATAAGCCACATTTAAATTTGCCTCCATAAAGGTTGATGTCATCACATTCCTATTCCAAACAAGATTTCTCAAATGTAAACAATTTAAATAGCTCAGGGATGTAAAATAACTTATGCACAGATCTTTCTCCTTTAATGTAATGATGAAAAGGCTCATCAGGCTGAAGAGCAAAATAGACTTGGTTCTAGCTCTAGCTCTTTTACTAACATGTAATTTGGAGCAATCTAAAACTTGCCTCTGGTCCACTCTATGATGTATAGATTTACATAAAATTATTCTTAATGTTCTTTCCAATTCTGAAATTATATGGTTTTCAAGTATTTATTTATTTGAAGGCAGAATTATAGAGAGGCAGAGAAAGAAAGAGAGAAGCCTTCCATCTGTTGATTCACTCCCCAGATGGCCTTAACGGCCGGAGCTGGGAGGATCCAAAGCCAGGAGACTGGATCTTCTTCCAGGTCTCCCATGCGAGTGCAGGGGCCCAAGGACTTGGGCCATCTTCTACTGTTTTCCCAGGCCATAGCAGAGAGCTGGATTGGAAGTGGAGCAGCCAGGCCTCAAGTGGGTACCCATGTAGGATGCCAGCATTGCAGGTGATGTCTTTACCTGCTACACCACAGTGCTGGCCCCTATTTAACTTCTTAAAAAAAAAAAACAAAAAAACTGGGATGGGCATTGTTATGACAGCATCCCATAACAGAATGCTGTTTTGAGCCATAGCTGCTCTACTTCTGGTCCAGTTTCCTGGTAATATACCTGAGAAGGCATGGAAGATGGCCCAGGTATCTAGGCCTCTGCCTACCACATGGGAGACCTAGATGGGGTTCCAATTGCCTGCCTTTGGTCTGGTTGCCGTTTGGAGAGTGAACCAGTGGATGGAAGATCTCTCTGTGTCTCCTTTTCTCTGTTGCTCTGCCTTTCAAATTAATTAATTAATTATTTTTAAAAAGTCTCATTAATAAAATAACATGCATATAACCTTGTGATAATAGTGGTGGCAACATTTTCTGGAATAATATCTTGTACTTTAAGCCATTAATGCAAATTGTTTTTATTTAAAAAAAAACAATATCAGACAGTCAAGTTGTTTTCACAGTTTTCCTTTTAAACCACTACATATGTGAACTCAATAGTAGTTACTCCATCAACATTCTAAAATCATGAAGGTTATACAATTTTTTAAAAATGGTTGGTTTGAAGGCCCAAGGAAATAGTGGGTTTGATTAGATGAAAGGACACGTTAGACCAAACTACCGCCATGACTCCATTGTGCAAGTGCTGCCAGCTTCTGAATATGGCTGATTTTGATAGGCTCATTGAGTTTAGAATTATTCTTTGAGATCATTCAAGGGTCTTCCTTAGGAATACCCATCACAATAACCCAGATTCCATCCATGCCTTCATTGTCAGTGAAACTCTCTTCTGGATAGAATTTTTTACAAGCACCCATGATAACACTGTCCACATATAAAGGGAAAACAGAAACTGCTTCTGAGCCCAGACAGGCCTTGGGATGGCATTTATACCACCACCCACACAGTGTACCGTCTTCCACTCCCTTAACCCTCATTTAGGACACCTGCCTTCCAGCATGCCTAAGGAAGGAAGAACTAGGCCTGGCTGGCCGTGGGTGCGAGGGCTGAAGGCAAGTCCTTCTCTGGCACAGCACACCAGGATGGCCGCAAGCCAGAGGTGGAAGGATGCTGTAGGCCTGCTCTAGACTGCCGGACCTGGCAGCTCATGAGCTGCCTCCCGCCCCTGGGGCCAGTCAGCTTCCTCCCCAGACAGTCCTAGATCCACAAACTCAAGTCAGTGCCCAAGTTACCAGCAGGAGGTGATACCATCTTCATTCCAACCAGTTTGCTAGAGTAAGAGCAATGTGATGTCTCAGAGCAACAACTTCAGAAATTGCCCAGTCTGTTTTAATGAGATGAGCCCTTTAGACATGAGTGAAAGACTGCCTAGATTCAGATCATGACTACTCGGGAGTCTATGCCTCAGTAGCCTCATCTGTAAAGTGGGCATAGCATAGCCCACATTTGCTGGCTGTTTGAAGAAGTAATACTTGGAAAGCTATTATAACTATTACTGAAACTTAGAACACTAGGATTTAATTTCTAATGTTTGGTTTTCTCCAGTGATTTTCCAGCGAGGTGTTCCTAAGATTTTCACACCGAGATGCTTACTGATAACTCGAAGTGCTTACTGATAACTCGCTGTGCACACTGACAGATCATTTGACCTCCTTTTCTTATCTGAGGTCTTCATGCTCCAGATATGATAAACGCCCTCAGAGGGTCTCGATGGATGTTGGGAAAAGAACAAACCGAGGACATCAGCAAGTCGATCGCCCAGACACTCTCGGTCCTCACATCTCCTGGGGCTCATGATTTCTCAGCAGCGGCGTGTGGTGCACGTGAAACGCAACTGGCCCTGCACCCAGGGCTACACTGCAGAGCCCCATTCCATTGGTTGCAGATAGTTTTGAAGATATCTCTGCGCATAGCACATCCTTTCCTGTGATGGTTACGACCTCTGCCAGCACTCGGCCGAAACAAAGGCCCGATTAGAAAAATCGCGCGTTTCTTTTGTACACATTGGCTGTCAGCGTCCGCGTGTCCGCCAGTCCTCCGGCGGGCAGAGCGCGTCCTCAGAGGAGCAGCAGCGAGCCCAGCGGCAGCTCGCCCTGGCCCAGCCGGCGGCCCCGCTCCAGACCGCGGCCCTTGTTCTCGGCCTTGACCCGCACGGCCAGGCGGCGCACCTGCTCCTCCGTGAGGCCGTCGAAGCAGAAGTCCTGGTCCAGGGCGCCCTTGCGGCTGCGGCCCAGCACGGCGCGGCGCGGCTTGCGCGCGGAGCCCGGCGCCTGCAGGACCAGGCTGACGCGGCAGCAGACGGCGCGGGGCTCGGGGCCGCCCCCGGCCGGGCCCTCGGCGCGGAGCAACCGGACGCGGAGGCGCCCGCTGCCCGGACAGTACTCGGCGGCCAGGCGCAGCGCGCAGCCGGCGCGTCCCAGAGCCACGGTGCCCTCGGCCTCCAGGCGCTCGGGCCGCGGGCCCGGGGGCGGCGACGGGGACGCGGGGGCCGGGGCCCCGGGGTCGGCGCCGCGCTCCTCGTCCTCGTCCCCGCTGGAAACGGAGCGGGCGCGGTCCAGGCCGGGGCTCCCTCGGACCCGCAGCGCGCGGCTCAGCAGCCCGTGGGGGGCACGCAGGAGGCAGCGGCCGCGGAGCCGCGGGGCGAGCGCCTCCTGGGGCGGGTGGTGGCCGCCGGGGGCTGCGGGGCTGGTGGCGAGCGCCGCGCTCAGCGCTCGCGGGCAGCGCTGGGGCTGGAGCGCGCCGTCTCCTCCTCCCCCTCCTCGACCGCCGCCGCCGTAGGTGTGAGCCCGGCGGCGGAGCGCCGCCGCACCACGGCTGCCGAGGAAGAGCGACTCCTTGCGGCGGATGTGCGGGCTCTCGAGCAGGGCGCAGAAGCCGTAGGCGGTGCGGGCGCGGCGCAGGTGCGGCAGTGAGAGTGCGGCCTGCGAGCGCGGGTCCCAGTCTGTGCGGCCGGCGCTCTCATCAGTCCCTGCCTCCTCGCTCCAAGAATTTCGGAGCGCGGCCAAGGCCAGGCTGGGTTCGAGTCTCGGCGGGATGCAGAACTCAGGGATGCGATCAGGGGTGAGCACGTTCGTGAACGCAGCGGGCGCGCGGGGCCTGCCCAGGCGAGCCCGGCCAGGGAAAAATCCATCTCCGCTCCTCAGGAGACGCTCGGGACTCCAGCGGAGTCGCTCCAGGCACCACATTGGGCGTCAGGTGCAGGATCGGGGTGGGGGGAGTGGGGGCGGCTCTCCGCTGCAGCTGGTTAGCCTGCAAAACACAAGCGCACAGCTGCTGTCAGAGCGAGCCCCACTGGGGCTCCTCGGGGTGTTTCCCCCTGCCTCCCTTCTCACTTCTGTGGCAAACTGCACCTCACTTCTCTAGTTTTTCGGTGATTAAAAACCAACCGTCTTTCCCCCCATGCAGTCTCGGCTGCATGTGCACTTTGGGGCTGCTTATTTTAAATGTTCATTCGCCCCGCTGGCCCCGAAGTGCTGGCTTCTTTGATCACTGTGTCCTCGGTGCGGAGAGGCGCTTTGCTTTGTGCGGCCGTTTTCTGAGTTCTTAAGGGAGTTTTGTACTCGAGTCCACAGCGAAAATTAAAATAATGATCATCCCTTGCAGGAAATAAGGATCATCCCTTGAGGCTTATTCTCTCCTTTAAGACGTAAAGAGCCCCTTCCTCCCAGCCCCCACCCCTGGAAGGATTAAGCAAGCGGATGGGTCCCTGGTAAGGTACCTGGGGTTTGGAGCCAGGCGGGTGTCCACAGCGTTCTGCCCGGGGCACCGAGTGGGCGAGACGTGCAGTCTCTGAAATTCAAAGCGCGCGCGGCGGGGTTCAGCACCCGGACCCAAGGACAGCGGGTCCGAGTTTTTATACCCGCTGTGGGCAGCGCGGGCCAATGGGCCAGCCACGGAGCGCTGCCGCCTGGTAACCTGATTCCAGGCCCGCCTCTTTCCCGCTGCCACGTGGCTGGATCAGCGGCAAGGGTCTGGAGCCCTGGTTCTTTATCTTGCAACAGGTGGAGGTGTGGGAAGCTCCGATCAGGTTTCTCTTTCCTTACGGGCAAAAGCGGGTTAAGTTTCGATGGTATCGCGGCATCACTGTGAAGACCACCGCACACAGTGATCGTGAATGCGTGGAAGCACTCTACTCCCTCCAAGAAAAATGAAGACGGAAGTTGGGTTTGTCTCTTAGCTGATACTTTTCCTCAAATCCAGCCCTCCCCATGGCCCATTTTTGGAAGTTCTTGGTTTTGCGCTTTGCAGTCCTGGTGTTAAATGTTTTTTGTTGGGCACTGGTCACTATGGGTTTGGGCAGACCTTAAGGGGTGCTGGAAACTTTGTATCTTGCACTGGGTGGGGTTACAGTGGTGTGATGTATGGTATTTTTAAAAAAAAGTCATCTAGTGTACACTTAAGATAGGGCACTTTATTGTAGGTGTGTTGTGCCTCAGATTAGAAAAATCTCAACCTGCTTCTGAAACCAAGTGCTGATTTTTGCCTGGATGAATATAGTTTCAATGACATCTGTGCTGTTCGACTCATCCTTGGGAGGCCCCCTGACCACATGTGGCCTTTCTAGGCTGTGCCTACCCAACAGACCCTTTTTCTTCCTTTTCGGAACTAACCTGTGTTCATTCTGTAAGAGTTGCTTCCCATTAGTTCAGGCTGAAGGAGATCTGTGGCATTTTGAGCGGAGTTTGGCAGTGTGTTTTTTCCACTTTGGAGACTGTCTTGCAAATTAATTACTTTTCCAAATAATATTCAATGAATTCAGCTGCATTCATGCAAATACGTGTTCAGGACACGGACACACACACACACATATTTTTATCTAGTTTCCAGGACATAAAGGCACTGAGACAGTTGATTTAGTGATGGTCTATAGAACTGTCACAAAACCCTGTACATTCTGATCATCCTTGTTTTATAAATGAGAGACACTTTGAGAGGTTCATTAACTTGTCCAAAATCACAAAATGATGGGAAATAATACCTACTAATGGGTATAAATTGGCTTAGGGGGTAAATAACATAAACTATTTTCCGCTGTGTCTGGAGCATGATAAGTGCTAAATACACAGAAGCAGTATTAATAATAAAATGGAAGGGGCATTGTAGAATATAGTGGTTAAGGAAAAATAGATCTTAAGTCGTATCTCACTTTGATTCCACAATGGTGGCCACTCTGACCTTGAGCAAGTTACTTAGTCTTTCTATAAACCTCAATATCAAATGTAAAAGTGATAATAGTATCCACTTGCAGGTACCATAGTGTTGTCAAGAGCACATCAGAGTTTAGCATAGAGCCTGACAAGCACAATGTCAGATATGAAACTTATTTTTTATTACAGAAGAGAGCAAATGCTCATTAATTCATTTGAGCCAGTATTTTATGAATGCTTCTTGGGTTCCTGCCACCATGCTAGGCAAGTGAATCCAGGATGTACAAGACTGGGTCAGCTATGTACATCCATCAGAAAAGGGATGAAATGGTGAGATGAGATAGCAAAGACACTATTGAATGCTATTTATATATATTCTCTGGGAGAAGTATTAGTGGGTCCCTGGGTTTTACTTGCCCTGTAGTAGCTACTTCTAAGTCTTGGTATCTCTAGCCAGGGCTAAATCTATGGGGGCATGATTACCTAATTATATATTCAAGGGTCATATGCCTGTGCTCTCAGTTTTTCTCAGGAGACAAGCTGCTGTTGGCTCTACAAGTGACATCTCAGAGAGCCTGCAGTTCCAAAGAGGACAGATCAGAGCTCACGATCAGAGAATTTGGGTAAGAAGTTAAGCAAATTTATTTAACATGTTTGAGTCCAAGGTGTAAAGTGGGGTTAATAATACCTACCACATAAAATTGTTCTAAGAGTCAAAAAGATATGTGTGAAAATGATTGTCAAAGTGTAAGTGCCAGTTAACAGCTGTTATTATTGTTATGTATGTTTGCTTGGTCAAAGATTAGCTGATGCACACACAGATTCATTCAACAACATTTCTCTGTCCAGCCAACCAAAGCAAATTTGTTTTGTTTTGCCAACAGTTCATCTTCAGTAACACCTTAGAAGCATTTCCTGTGGAAGACTTCTTGCAAACAGGAGAGATGTGTCCTTACGTGACTGGTTCCCTGTGACCACGTTAAGCCTTATGTTTTACTTAACACGGAAGTGTGAGCCGTCCAGTACTTGGGAGGATAGTTCAACAGGGTCAGGCCAAGTACCTGGACACGGAAATATCCGCAGAGGAAGACTGTGGCCATTCGAGCTCACAGCGTGAGCCACAGAACATCCAGTCATGGAGCTGGAAAACAATTCAGTGAAGCAGACATAAACAGGGCCCATATGGGAGAGACCAGAGGTATGCACAGAGTGAAAAGAAATGAACACTTTAAAGCAGACTCACATACCTGTGTATAGAAGGCTGCATTTCAAGGAAAGGAAGAAGAGGTTATGACCAATAAAATGCAAGTATTCTGGCTTATACAGAGATTTCAACAACTGAAGTATGGAAGACTACAAAGAATATAAACCAGGGAGTCCGGGCAGGGCTTTTAACTCAGACCAGTCAGTAACTGATGGGGCTTTATTCTCTCTGGCACCCAGTTTTGTCTGTCAAGTGGGGGGTTTGGATTACCCAGATGATCTAAAGCGGCCTTCTGGCTCTGAATTGTGCAGTCTATTCTTGTGCTTGCTCCAGGTTGACCTGGCTCCATTTTTACACAGGCCATGGTGCTGTGGCTTATGTTAGCTTCCCCCTACATTTCCTGCTGTCTTTGTCTGCCCAAACTCTTTTTTTCCTCCAGAAACTCCAGGGTTGGGAAATGGAGTGCAAGGTAGTTTGAAGTTAGAATTTCCTTACTTTTAAAGAGTTGTTCATTAGTAAAGTCCTCTAATTTTGACTTTTGTTGTAGCAGAAGTATTTCACTCATCTGTGTTTATTACTCAGTCCCTCATTGTAGTTTAATTTTTAACTGCCTTTGTTAGCCTTCCTGTTCTTAAACTGGAATGAAGGGAAGAACTTTAAGCATGAGAATGTTCATATTTTCTTCAGATAACCTGTGCATGCAAATTGTTTCTGGCATAGTGCCAGAAAGTGTACTGGGGTGCTACTGGTGTTTCTTGACACTATAGCTTGTTTCAAATTGGGATTGGGAATTTCTGACTTCTTAATGAAATAAGATTTGAGGCATTATTGTATGCATCTAATACCAATCTCTCAATACATGCTAATAGTGGAAAATACTGAAATTCAAAAACTATATTATAGTAACAGCACTGTACTTTTTTTTCTTTAAAGATTTCTATATTTATTTGAAAGGCAGAGTGACAGAAGGAGAAGCAGACATCTGCCATCTGCTGGTTCACTCCCCAAATGGCTGCAAACAGACAAGTCTGGACCAGGCGGAAGCCAAGAACTCCATCCTGGTCTGCTCTGTGGGCGGAAGAGACCCCAGCACTTGGGCCATCATCTGCTGCCTTCCTAAACTCATTAGCAGGGAGCTGGATTGGAAGTGGGGCAGTCAGGACTGGAAGCAGCACTGATACAGATGCCAGCCAGCATCCTAAGCTTAATCCACTGTACCACAATGCTGTCCCCTGTACTAAAAATTTTTAGCTTACTTTTCTGAGGGATGTTTTATTCTGCCATTATTCAGAGTGATATTTCTGAGAAATAGTAGCCCAGCTGTGATTAAATGTAATTACTGAAAGAGAAAATATGACAGTGCTCGGGGAAGCAATGAACAGTTGCTGTGTGCTTTAGGGTAAGTCATTTAACACTCCTGAGCTTAAGTTTTCTATAGAGTGTGGACAATACCACCTGCATTACTTACCTCACAGGTCTTTTTGTGATCTGTTTAATATGCCTGCGTTGGCATATTGGTAAGATTATTGCTCATGAGGTGGAACTGAAAGATAAAATTCAGGTTAAGTATTCCTAATACAAAATGCTCTGAAATCTGAAACCTTTTGAGTGCCAACATGACAGTCAAAAGACCTTTAGATTAGGTCTTGCAGCATTTCAGTTTTTTGTTAGAGAACTTTGGTGAAGTCTATGTAATTATTTCACTACCCCCCAAATGCCAAAATCTGAAACACTTCTGGTCCCAACCAGTTTTGGATAAAGGATACTCAGCCTGTAAAACGAAATGAGGCATATAAAAAGCACATTTATATATTTATGCTTTCAATTATCACACAGGCATTAATAGAGCTTATGTCTCCCACTAGATGATGCCATCCCACTGCCCAGACCAGGCTATGAGGCCTGTACCATCTCCTGCATGGTTATGGTATTGTTACTCACACATCCTTGCACTGGTTTTCCTTAAGCTTTTTTTTTTTTTTTCCTGAAGCTTTTACACATGCCTTATTGCGACCAGAAGAGTTTCTTTACACTTGCCTCTGTGCAGAGAAAGTGTGAATGTAAAAGGCTGGGAGGTTGCTAGGGAGTATCAGTAGAAATAACTTGGGGACACATTCAAGAGGGAATTCTGAACACTGGCAAGTTCCAGTATTTTTTAAATTTATTTACTTGAAAGTCAGAGTTACACAGAGAGAAGAAGTAGAGAGAGAGAGAGAGAGAGAGAGAAAGAGAGAGAGAGAGAGAGAAATCCTCCATCCACTGGTTCATTCCCCAGTTTGCTGCAATGGCCAGAGCTGTGCTGATTAGAAGTCAGGAGCCAGGAGCTTCTTCAGGGTCTTCCACGCATGTGTAGGGGCCCAAGGACTTGGACCATCTTCCACTGCTTTCCCAGGCCACAGCGGAGAGCTGGACTGGAAGAGGAACACCTGGGACCCAGTATGTTCTTGAGCAGGTGACTAAGTTGAGGTCAGGTGTGCTTTGGGAAACTAATTCTGATGTCAGCATGAACAAGGCAAATCTGGAGACTGGGAGAACCATCAGGGTGACTGCATGGTATAGGGAAGATATGAGAATTGGAAAAACAGAATAGATAGATATGGCAGTCAATGCGTTGTGTGTCAAAGTGTCCCCTAACTGGGCGGTGCTGTGGTGTAGTGGTGGAGCCACTGCCTGCAGTGCTGGCATCCCATATGGGTACCGGTTGCAGACCCAGCTGCTCCACTTACAATCTGCTGTGGCCTGGGAAAGCAGTAGAAGACGGCCCTAGTGCTTGGGCCCCTGCATCCATATGGGAGACCCAGAATAAGCTCCTGGATCCTGATTGGTGCAGCTCTTGTTGCTGCCAAGTGGGGAGTGAACCAGCAGATGGAAGACATCTCTCTCTCTCTCTCTGCCTCTCCTCTTTCTGTGCAACTCTTTTGGATAAAAAAAAAAAAAAAAAAAAGTGCCTCCTAGGTATTTGTGTTAGTGGAAAAACAAACAGTTAAGGATTTTTCCCCCTCTGTGGCAGGAGTGAAAGAGGAGGTGGATATTTATAAACCTGTTAATACTCTGGTTCCTTCTTTATTTTGTTTTTCCATCTCCAACACTTTCAGGAAATGTTCTATTTGATCCTGTAGAAGCTGATTTAAACAACAATACAGCCTTTCTCTTTCAGATCTACCCTAGCAAAGCATTTAATAAATCCTGTGTCTATGTTCAGCATTTCTTAGTTTCTGTTTACTGTTGCTCCACAGTTTTTTTGAAACAAATTTTAGAAAAAAATTTCCAGGGGGTGGTTGCATTTCACCACAGTTCCAGGACTTTGCGAGTACACGAGCCGCGCTTTGAATGGCTCGCCGGCCCAGGAACAGTTCCATGCCAGCATAGAAGAAAGTGACATAAATAACGGCTAACCACACTCACAGGGGAGAAGGAAAAAAAAAAAAAAAAGGGAAGTGCTCTGGTCTGTGAAGTAGCAGCTCTGGAAAGGGCTGAATCCGCAACTACCGCTGAGCAGTCCCCATACGGTCTTCCATCTGGATGCGGCTCCGCTCCGCCTCCTCACCCCTTAGTAAGGTGTGTATTCCAGAAGCCGAAGGCCGCGGAGACCTTGCCGCAGGCGGAGGGCAAAGTCGCAGGACAGGAAGCCGGGGTCTCCTTTCGTTTGCTTAGGAGACGCCCAGCATGGGCAGCCGCGCACGCCGGCTCCGGGCAACGCTCCCGGGGTGGCCTTCGCTCCGGCAGGGCAGTGACCTCCTCTGGCCCTAGGTCAGCAGTAGGTGACCGAGGGCTCGCAGAGCGGCCCCGTAGATGTCCAGGCGCCTAGGAACGCCTGCGCGCCCTTTTCCTTCCCGAATGTTCTCTGTGTCCTATAGGCCGCCCGGGAACAGCTGCTAAAGCGGACCCTTAAACCAGCTTCCCCGGGGCTCCAGCTGGCGGGGTCTGCTGCACCCCTGAGGCCGCGACGCCCGGCCGGGGCCCACGCACTTCTGGCGCGCCAGCGGCGGCGGCGGCGGCGGCGGCGGCAACGCGCCTGCGCACACTCGGGGTCACGCGCGCGGCGCGGGGGCGGGCTGGCGCCGGAGGGGCTGTCATTCGCGGCTCGGGTCGCCGCCCTTCGCTGCGCCCAGTGGGTTCCGGCTCCTCCTCCTCCCTCCGCCTCAGCCCCACCATGGTGCTGGAGTCGGTGGTCGCGGACCTGCTGAACCGCTTCCTGGGGGACTACGTGGAGAACCTGAACAAGTCGCAGCTGAAGCTGGGGATCTGGGGCGGTGAGTTGAGAGGGGCGCGGCCGGCGGCCGCGGAGGGGCCCACGCCGAGGGCTGCAGCGGGGGTCCGGTGCTCTCCACCCGCCGGGGACTCTAGCTCCGGAGCGTGTCAGGTGCGGGGCGCGGGGCGCCTTTGTCCGCTTGTGTCTCCCGCAGCTTCCCGGGACTCCCAGGTCGCGGGGAGATGCTGCGGGGTCACGCCCGCGCTGTCCAGATTCCCACCTTCCCTGTCCCTCCGGTCCTGGGGTCCGTGCCTCTGCCTTGCTCTGCCCTGCCCACCTCGGGGGTCCTCCCGTTGCGTTCTGCCCGGCCCCTTTAGCGCCACAGCCTTACCAAAAAAACCAACACCAAAAAAACCAAAAACCATTTCTGCGTGCGTCTCGGTGGAGTGACCACAGCTTCGTGACCATGGCCCAATAAAGTGGCACCCAGGAACAAGAAGAGGAAGGTTGCCTCCCTGTTGTCTTCTTGGTAACAGGCACTGCAGGGTTTGAGAGGGGAGAGACGGGAAGAGCCTTCAGAAAGGCGTGCCCGTAGGGATTCCTACTGTTAATGCTTTTAGCTTTTGAAGAAGTCATTTCTTAATACTTTTCTCTTAACGTGAAGAGGGCTTTCAGTTTTGTTTTGGAAGGATAGAAATTCAAGCCGTGACCAGCATCATCGTTAATTAGGTGCCTGCTTGGTTGCCTGCCCAGGAATTCGTGCCAACGTTTTTTATCCTGGAGATTAAGTGGGGAAAGCTAGACAGTCAGTAGTATGTTTGCTTATCCTGCAAAGAGCTAAATTAGTTGCTTGAATTAACGTGTTAAGGTTTGGGGATATTGGATACTTTCTCACTCTAAAAAAGTTTGGCGGATTTTGTCACCTTTGGAGAGAAACCAAAACAACTGTTTAAATGAATGAAACTGCCTTTAATTGATCAAGCAGTAGTTACATACCTGTGCTGTTCATTAGCGGCCACTAACCACTGTAGCTAGTGAGCACTTGCAGTGTGTGGATCTTTTGAATTGCGATATTCTACAAGCATAAAAAGCACAACGCTTTTGAATACGTTTATTTCTTTTAATGAAATGGGGGAAGTGTAATATTAATAACTTTTGTTGCGATGAGAATATTTGTATTGGGTTAAGTTAAATGTATTATTGAAACCCATTTGCCCTCTTTCTACTGTTTTTTTGGTGTGACTCTTAAACTTTGTAATTATAAAATTTGTAATTATACGCGTGGAGCATGTTTATGTTGAGCCGTGCTGTAACAGAACCGTGAATGCTGCCAGGAACTGTGGAGAGGACCCAGGTCCCTGATCATATGATTGGTTCACGGTGGTTTGTCCAACAATGCATAACTTTGTTTACTCTTTCCTCCCACCACTAAATACAATGTAAAAGGAAGGGAAGTGAAGACAGACCTTTACAAATTAAATATCCAGTACCTTTTGGGGAGATCAAGGGTTTCTTTGGAATATTGGCAATGTTACCATATATTCCTTGTGGTCAGTAAACGTTATTTGAAATATGTGAAAGCCAAGGGTTACCAAATCTGCAATCTGAGAAAGCATTGGGTTTTGGACCTGGTAGGTTGCTGTGTTGGACAAATCATTTACTTTACTCACCTTAGTTTCTTCCTCTTAGTTTATGCTTCCTTAGTTTATTTCCCAGGAGATACTTGGCAAAGTCAGATATTTCTTGCTTGGCACATTGAGAGATGTGTGCTGCTGGTACGTACTGGATAGAGCTAGTGACACCACACTGTAAACGTCCTCGTATGCAGACAGCAGCTCTTTGCAGCAAAGAATTGTTCAGCCTTAAATGTTAGTTGAGAAACCCTGCTCTAAGGAGAATACTCTTCTGCTTTAAGAGGGGGCCTTCTGGGTGTTGAACCAACTATCATAAGGAGTAAATAAAGGACTTAGGGAGTATGTTGCTCTTATGAAATGTATAACTTGAGAGAGAGAAGTCTTTTTTTTTTTTTTAAAGATTTTTTTATTTATTTGGCAGGTAGAGTTACAGACAGTGAGAGAGAGAGAGAGAGAGAGAGAAAGGTCTTCCTTCCATTGGTTTACCCCCACAAGTGGCTGCTACGGCTGGTGCTGTGCCAGTCTGAAGCCAGGAGCCAGGTGCTTCCTCCTGGTCTCCCATGAGGGTGCAGGGCCCAAGCACTTGGGCCATCCTCCACTGCCCTCCTGGGCCACAGCAGAGAGCTGGACTGGAAGAGGAGCAACCAGGACTAGAACCTGGTGCCCATATGGGATGCCGGCACCACAGGCGGAGGATTAACCAAGTGAGCCACGGCGCCGGGCCCGAGAGAGAAGTCTTAGGAAGTGACTGAAAGTTTTCAAGTTGGTAAGAATGCATGATCTTTGGGTGATCTCAGGAAGTTGCTTACCATTCAGAATACTGTAACATGATTTGAAAAATGCACACATTCATACATGTCTAGGCACTGGCAATGAAATCTACAATAGGCAAAAATTATTCAAATGGCAAGAATCAGAAATGTTGCTTTTATTTAATTGTATTTTTAAAATGTTTTATTTAGAGGTTGGCACTATGGCATAGCAGGTAAAGCTGCCGCCTGCAGTGCCAGCATCTCATGTGGGTGCCGGTTTGAGTCCTGACTGCTCCACTTCTGATCCGGCTCTCTGCTGTGGCCTGGGAAAGCAGTAGAAGGTGGCCCAAGTCCTTGGGCCCCTTCACCCACGCAGAAGAAGCTCCTGGCTTCAGATCAGCCCAACTCTGGCCATTGCAGCCATCTGGGGAGTGAACCAGTGGATGGAAGACTTCTCTTTCTTTCTGCCTCTGCCTCTGTGTAACTGTCTTTCAAATAAATAAATAAATCTAAAAAAATTTAAATGTTTTATTTATTTATTTGAAAGGCAGAGTGATGACTGTGTGGAGGGAGGGAGAAGGAGAAAGGAAGGGAGAGAGAGCAACAGGGAGAGATCTTCCCAATTGCTGGTTTGCTCCCCAAATCCCCATAATGGCTTGGGCTGGGCCAGGCTGAAGCCAGGAACCCTGAACTCCAGCTTGGTCTCCTGTCTGGGTGGCAGGGATCTAAGTGCTTGGATATCACCTGCTGCCTCTCAGGGCGTGCATTTGCAGGAAGCAGAGCAGGGACTCCAACCTAGGCACTCTGATACGGGACATTTGCCTGCCACACAGTGTCTTAACTGCTGTTCCCAACACCCACCCCCCGGATAGTGCCTTTAAGTTGGAGCTGAGAAAAACAAACAAAACATCTGCCATCTTTTTTCCTGTTTCTACTTTTTTTTTTCTTTTAAAGATTTATTTATTTATTTGAAAGGCAGAGTTACAGAGAGGCAGAGGCACAGAGAGAGAGAGATCTTCCATCCGCAGGTTTACTCGCCAAATGGCTGCAACGGCCGGAGCTGCACTGATCCGAAGCCAGGAGTCAGGAGCTTCTTCTGGGTCTCCCACACCGGTGCAGGAGCCCAAGAACTTGGGCCGTTTTCTTCTGCTTTCCCAGACCATAGCAGAGAGCGGGATTGGAAGTGGAGCAGCTGGGACCTGAACCGGTGCCCATTTGGGATGCTGGTGTTACAGGCGGCTGCTTTACCCACTATGCCACAGCACCAGCCCCAAAATATTTTAATTCTTTAAGTCTCCATCTCCTAATATGCAGAAAGGATGTGTAACATGGTATTTATGATTTAAGTGATATGAAAATTCTTTATATTTGTTAATAATGCCGTACTGATGATAAACCTTGAAAAATGATGGAAAAAAAGCCTATTTTGTTTTATTTTGCTTTCATAAGTATGCTTCTTCTACCTTCAGCCTTTGGGAGTTTTATATCGTATATAGAGTGACAATTTTGTGTAGAGTTAACATTAAGTATATAAACATTTCTTATTTTACAAACAGATTTCTTAAAGGACAAAAAAAGCTTTTTGAATTTGAGTTTATGCTGAGACTACTTCTGTTACCTGCCAGCCAGTTTGTACATCAGGTTTTGAAAGGCTCAAAGTGCCTGGTACACATGTGCTGCCTACGCAGGCAGGCAGGATTATCTGGGTTTTTATCTCCCAGAGACTGGTAGCAGGAGATAAATTGCATAGCCCTCAGCTATTTGCAAGGCGTCCAATATGTAATTGTTTTTGAGAGTCACACATTTGAGAAGGTATGTTGAAATGCTGTATCTTTTGTAATTTGGTTTAAGTAGTATTGTTGGATCACAGACCTTTGTCAGTTTGATTTTTCAGTGATTTGCTGTGGAAGGGCAGGAGAAGCCTCCACTCAGAACTCTGTTGCTCTCACTTGCATTGTACAGGTGGAATAAACACAGAGGCCATGATGTGCTGGGGGCAGTGCTTGGCTGTAGAGACCAGGAATCGGAACCTCAGAGTGTGTAGCTCTGCAAACCAGACTGAGCCTGTGCTGTTTCCTGTATTGTCCGTCCTCCTCCTGACACTTCTCCATCAGCTGCCAGATGCAGACTGAATTTCCCTTTTCAAAATGCCTGGGGCCAGAAATATTTTGGGTTTCAGATTTTTAAAACTTTTAGAATATTTGCATATGCATAATGAGATGTTTTTGGGAATGAGACCCAAGTTTTAACACAGAATTCATTTATGTTTTTTAAAAACCTCATATACAAATGCTGAAGGTAATTTAATGCAGTATTTTTAGTATGCCCATTTTTAAAAAAAATGTATTTATTCATTTACTTGAAAGGCAGAATAATGAGAGCGGGAGAAAGACACAGAGAACAAGATCTGCTATCCACTGGTTCCCTCCCTAAATGCCTGCAACAGATGGTGCTGGGCCAGGCTGAAGCCAAGAGCCTGTAATTCCATCCCTGTGTCCTACGTGGGTGGCTGGGCCATAATCTGCTGTTTCCAGGATGCATTATGAGGAGCCTTCAATGCAAGCAGAGGAGCTGGGACTCAAACCAGGCACTGTGATATGGAGTGGGGGCATTGCAAATGGTTGAATCACTTCCTGTACCACGGTGCCCACCCGAGTATGCCTGTTGACCGTGACTCATGTGAGGTCGAGGGATTTGCTGTTTGTGGCAACATGTTGGTGCTCAAAAGGTTTTGGGTTTTGGAGCATTTCTGAATTTGGATTTTTAGATTAGGGATATTCAGCCTGTACTGTGGAGCAGGACCTCCTAAGGAAGGGAAGGAGTGAGGATCTGATTATCTGATACTGCCTAGTTATATGGCTTTGGTCAAGCCACAGACCCGTGACCGTTAATTTCTTATCTGTAAGTTAAAAGATTAGACAAGATCATCTCTTATGGTTTTAAAGTTCTCTGGCTTGCTCAAGGCCAATGCAGCTGAGCTCCTTTGTTAGGTAGATGTTGCTGCTTCATCTGTATTCTCATTGAGACATAATAGCAAAGTAATATATGTATATTTTAAAGATTTATTTATTTGAAAGTCAGCGTTGTACACAGGAGAGAAGGAAAGGTAGAGAAAGAGAGAGAGGTCTTCCATCTGCTGGTTCGCTTCCCAGTTGGCCTCAATGGCTGGAGCTGCGCCGATCTGAAGCCAGGATCCAGGAGCTTCTTCCAGGTCTCCCACATGGGTGCAGGGGCCCAAGGACTTAGGCCATTTTCTACGCTTTCCCAGGCAGAGAGCTGGATTGGAAGTGGAGCAGCTGGGACTCGAATTGTCACCCATATGTGACGCCAGCACTGCAGGTGGCAGCTTTACCCACTATGCCACAGCACCGGCCCAGTAAAGTCATATATTTTTTATCTTTCTTTTTTGTTCTTTGTTTAATATTGGTGAGTAAAGAGCCACAGTCATGACATACAAGATAATTGAAGTTCCAGGCTCAAGCTGATAGATTGGGAATCCAGATCTTGTATGTTACATGGTCTTAATAGGTAACTGTGCAGCACCTTGGAATGCAGAAAAGAACAAGTCTCTTTGTCCTATTTAAAAAAATATATTTATTCGAGAAGTAGAGTTAGAGAAGGAGAGACAGAGAGAAAGGCCTTCCATCTGCTGGTTCACTCCCCAAATGGCCGCAACTGCCGGAGCTGAGCTGATATGAAGCCAGGAGCCCGGAGCTTCTTCCAGGTCTCCCACGTGGGTGCAGGGGCCGGAGGGTTTGGGCCATCTTCTGCTGCTTTCCTAGGCCACAAGCAGAGCTGGATTGGAAGAACAGCCAGGACACAAACCAGCACCTAGATGGGATGCTGGTGTGGCAAGTGGAGGCTTAGTGTACTGCGCCACGGTGCCGGCCCCTTGGTTCTCTTTTTGCCTTTACACGTAAAATAAGCCAGTGCCCAGGTATTTCTAAACGTAGAGGGAGCTGTTTTTCAGTCTTTTCCTCTCAGCCAATACTTGATATAGTGATGGTCTGTTTTCATACTAGCTTGTTACGTCACATACAAAATAAGCAGTTCTTTAGGCAGCACTGTTGTATAATAGATTGAGAATAAATTACTATTAATTAAAGCAGTGCTTAACAACTTAAGTTGAAAATATCTTTCTACAGATTTAAGTAGCATCGTTAGTTTAAAATGCACCCCTTTTCTAGAGATTGAACTGGGAGTAGTTCCTTTGGTCACCATTCCGCTGGGAAGCTGTGCCACACTGCTCACTGTTACGAGAGCCCTGAAGTGCATTGACAGGGCAAAAGTGTGATGGAGACACTGGGGCCTTCCCCCTTTCTCTGCTAAGACTTCCTCTTTCCTTTGGGAAATGGAAAGTTTGCTGGCGCCTTTCTCTCTCTCATCTTCCTCTCCGAAGGCAAGATCACTGTGAACTCCTGTTAAGGGAAGACTAGATTGGTTACTTGGAGATGCTTAGCTAGATTTATCTGAAATGCAGTGCTCCAGTATTTTCCTCAGTGTTTACAGAAAGTTCTATCATTAAAATAAGCTGACTTATGCTTTTAAAAATGGCTCATTTGCTTTAGCTTCTTAATTCTTTAGGAAATAAATGAATGTATCTGCACATTTTGATTTACTTTCAAATAAATGAGTGTTCATTTTATAGATAAGTGAAATCTTGAAAACTGAGTACATGGACTGTACTTTTTTGGTTATTTTACAATATGCAAATGCAGCTTCAGGGATTAGAGATGGCATTTTTGCGTGTGGATTGATTTTGTGTTGAATCATTAATCTCTATGTTTTATATTAAGAATACTGACCAAGGAGTCAGGAGACAAAATCTATTCTTAGTACTGCCAGGGAGTAATTGTATAACCTAGACTTCAGTTTCTTTATATATAAAATGAGAAGGGATTGGTCTTAAAATATTTCTATGGTCTGACTATTTCTGAAACATAACTTAGGAATTTCTGTCCTTTGGGTTGAGAGAAAAGATTTTTACAAAGTATAAAAATGACCATTTTGCAACTCTCTTACGTCACTGTTTTCCCTTTTGGCACTGTCCTTCCTTCTGGTAATGCTCTGGTATAACTCCTTGACTCTATTGTAACTTTCTACTTATGCCCTTGTGCTCATTTTAGTTGCCCTTTTTGTTTCTGGATTTTTCCTTATTTATTTTAAGATGCAAAGACCAAAAGCCTCTCAATGCTGATGTCCGCCCCCCCCCTCCCCGCCCCCGTCAAGGGGAAGTAGATTTACCTTCTGAATTAAAATCCGATACCATTTTTGCTTTGCTGTTTGGGAGGGTGTGGGTTTCTACACTCAGCACTGAACCTCAGAAGATTTGAGTCTTGGCTCTGCCACTCGCTGGGGTGCCATATATTCCAGGCCTCAGGTTTTCTTGCTTAATATGTACATTCTGCTCCCTGCTCAGGAAGTTGTGAGGGCTGAATAATGTAGATCTGTCAGTGTTTTATAAAACACAAAAGTTCATGTTCTTGTATTTTCCACCCTAGTACAATCAATTAAGTCAGTATTTGTTGAGTACCTAATGTGAGGACAGTTGGTGAGTTGCTTATAACAATGTTAGGGAGTTATGTAAAGTTAAAAGTGGTAAGTATAGTAAGGAAATATAGCTGAGACTTCTTGGAAAGTTCAGAGATTATTTCTGGTTAGAGGTATTTAACATCAGCACTTTATTTTTTACATTTACTTAGTAGACCTTTATGAGTGTTTTAGAAACCTTTCTTAGACAGGCTCACTTCATATTATGATAGTATCATTTGATGTTTTTATTTATTTGAAGGCAGTGAGAGAGAGTGACAGTGAGAGGGAGAGAGTGACAGATCATTCCTCTGCTGGTTCACTCCAAATGGGTGCAGCATTCAGGGCTGGCCTAAGCTGAAGCCAGGAGCCTGGAGTTCAGTCTGGGTCTCCTGTGTGGGTGGCAAGGACCCAAGTACTCGCCATCACTACTGCCTCCCAGGGTGTGCATTAGTACGAAGCTGGAGTCAGGAGCCAGAGCTGGGACTTGAACCCAGGTACTCTGGTATTGGATGTGTACCTCCCAAATTGTGTCTTAATGTTACACTAAACGCTCATCCCTCGTTTGATTTATTTTCATAAACAAGCTAAATTGTTTTTAATAATTTGGCAGAGATTTTTTTCCTGTTTATTGTTTATGTAACTTCCATTCTTGGTGGCATTTGCTAATTTAGTGAATTTGCTTTCATTTCCAGCTTCTAGTTCATTTATAAAGATTATTAAAGTTTGGTTCAACATTTAACCTTTTAGGGTGTTTCTTAAAATACCCTTCAGTATTGACTTTGAAGCTATATTTGTGACTTTCTAGCGGTGGATGCTCATCCAAAATATTGGTATTTTGTTACTCAGAATCATATTGGGTCTTTTGTGATGCACAGACCATACCTTTTGCTACACTTGATCTTAGCTAAAAGGCGGATTATTACTTACTCTTGTCCTTTAAGCCTGTCCAGCATAGAGGGTGATCTCTACATTGAAGTTCCTTACTTGTCTTTCACTTGGGTCTTTTTGACTTGGATCTAGATTAGAGACACCTGTGTGGTTGTGGGACTGACTTTATACCTGCCTTGCTGAAAGAGTTTCATCTATATGCAATTGGTCTTCTTTCTCCTTCCCCCTAATTTTTTCAAAGATTCAAGAGAAATATTTACCCTTTCTTCACTTTTCCAAAAACTTCCGTATGCCTTTTTTATGTTAGCTTTGGTGGTCTTGCTACAGTGGTCAAGTTACTTGTTCATATGTCGACTTACTATGTTACCTTGATGCAGAAAAGGAAATCTGAATTTTTTCTTCACTATATCAATATAAAATGATTGATTTTTAGAGGGAGATCTACTTTTTTTTTTTTTTTTTAAAGATTTATTTATTTGAAAGAGTTGAGGAGAGAGAGAGTGAGAGAGATCTTCTATCCGCTTTTTCACTCCCTGAATGGCTGCAACAGCCAAGGCTGGGTCAGGCTGAAGCCAGGAGCTAGGAGTTTCATCCAGGTCTCCCACATGGGTGCAGGAGCCTAAGCACTTGGGCCATGTTCCACTGTTTTCCCAGGTGCATTATCAGGGAGCTGGATAGGAAGTGCCCTTATGGGATGCTGGCGCTGCAGATGGTGGCTTAACCTGTTGCACCACAGCACTGGCCGTGAAGGAGATCTACTTGAATTTAGTTTACAGATTTTTTTTTATTTATATGAAATTCCTGGCATCAAGGAAATACGATGAAACTGCTACATGCAGATCTGTCAGAATAGTGTGCAGTTCAGTGGAGAGCCTGATGCCGAACCTAGATGAGGTGTTCATCTGCTGGTTCAGAGAACGAATGCACTTTTACCCCTTTGCTGCCAGTGTTAATCTGGAATTTGCTGCTATTCCTCCCTTTGTGTGTGTGTGTGTGTGTGTGTGTGTGTGTGTGAGGACCAGTGACTCCTCCTTCAGCGCAAATAATTTATGGAATTACATTATTACTGTTTGTTAGATAACATTCATGTTTTTCGGAGAGGAAATACGCATTTGTGTGTTAGACTCTGAGTAGTGGAAGTAGATTGTTTTGTTTCTGTGGGTAAAGTAGATATTAGGGGAAAACTATATATAAAAATATTGAGGTCATATTGACATTAAGATTTACCTTTGTTTTATTTCCTCCATTTCCTTTATTGTAATTTGTATAATAATTTTACATAGTGATGATTATTATAAAATCTAGAAAATACTATAAAACATTAATAACTCAGTAATCCTTAATTCTACCACCCTATGATAATTCCTGTAATTTTTTTGCTAGTCTTTCTGAAAACACTTTTCTTTTAAAAAAATATTTATTTATTTATTTATTTGAAAGGCAGAGTTACAGAGAAGCAGTGGCAGAGAAAGAGAGAGAGAGAGTGAGAGAGAGAGGTCTTCCATCCATTGGTTCACTCCCCAAATGGCTACAACAGCTGGAGCTGGGCTGATTCGAAGCCAGGGGCCTAGAGCCTCTTCTGGGTCTGCTATGTGGGTGTAGGGGCCCAAGCACTTGGGCCATCTTCTGTTGCTGTCCCAGGCCAGGCAGATAGCTGGATTGGAAGAGGAGCAGCCGGGACTCGATTTGGCCCCCATATGGGATGCCAGCACTACAGGTGGTGACTTTTACCTGTTATGCCACAGTGCCAGCCTCTGAAAATACTTTTTAAAAAACATGCTACTCATAATGATAGTTTTCAGTATTTCATATCTTAAATATCACCTGTTACTTCATCAAAGAACCACAGTGGGACTTCAGTAGAATCAGCCCATTTTTATAAGGATGTTTATATTTTTGCACACATTTTATTAGTACAGTAGCAGAAGTTAGAACTTCATTTCTAATGCAGATGCCTTCTGAGTGTCGCTGAGTGGAATGGGCAGAACTCCTGAGCAGGTTTGGATGTTTCCACGTGGGTCTTGGAGCTTGTTCAGCTTGTTTGACTGGCTTCAGGTATGCCCTGGGTCCTGTGCACATCACTTCTGTTGCCTCGACTTGAGTTCCCAGTTTCAACCACATAATTCCGTACGTGACAGAATTAAACTCAGCAGTATTTTTCTACTTATGCTTAAGGATTTTTTTCTTCTCAATTTGCCAAACCTGTCAGCCTTCCCTGACTATTCTGTTACCCCAGCGTCTGGGCAGTGATGGCTCTGGTCACTTCTGCTTCCAAAATAACACTTGCCAGTGATCTCCCCCTTTCACCCTGGAGTTACTGCCTCATTTTAGGTTTCAATTTCTGTTCAGGATTTTATAGAAGTTATCTGACTGCCTAATATAATTCCTTCCTAATATAATTCTATAGTATTTTCTTCCCATTTGTGAGGTTTCTTAACTCCTTTTTCCTTTAAATGCAGTTTTCAAGAGTTTCAAATTTGAACAATGTAGAAAATAAGAAAATTACCTATTCAAAGAAAATGAACTTTATTATGTAAAAATTAGCATTAGGGTTTCTTTTTTTTTTTTTTTTTTTTTTTTTGACAGGCAGAGTGGACAGTGAGAGAGAGACAGAGAGAGAAAGGTCTTCCTTTGCCGCTGGTTCACCCTCCAATGGCCGCCGCTGCAGCCGGCGCACCGCGCTGATCCTGGCAGGAGCCAGGAGCCAGGTGCTTTTCCTGGTCTCCCATGGGGTGCAGGGCCCAAGCACCTGGGCCATCCTCCACTGCACTCCCTGGCCATAGCAGAGAGCTGGCCTGGAAGAGGGGCAACCGGGACAGAATCCGGCACCCCAACCGGGACTAGAACCCGGTGTGCCGGCGCCGCAAGGTGGAGGATTAGCCTATTGAGCCACGGCGCCGGCTAGCATTAGGGTTTCTTGTCTTAATTTGTTTCGTGTGTGTGTGTGTGTATGTGTGCATATATATATATATATTTTAAAGATTCATTTTATTTATTTGAGAGACAGAGTTACAGGGAGAAGTAGAAACAGAGAGAGAGAGGTTTTCCATCTGCTGGTTCACGCCGGAGCTGAGCTGATCCGAAGTCAGGATCCAGGAGCTTCTTCCGGTCTCCCCTGTGGGTGCAGGGGCCCAAGGACTTGGGCCATCTTCTACTGCTTTCCCAGGCCATAGCAGAGAGCTGGATCGGAAGTGGAGCAGCCAGGGCTCAAACCGGTGCCCATATGGGATGCTGGCGCTGCAGGTGGTGGTCTTACCCGCTACGCTACAGCGCCAGCCCCTGCACATATATTTTTAACATTATCTCAATCTGGGCATTCTTTTACCTTTTTAGAAAACAACATTCTGTGAATGTTTTCCCAAGCCCTTCTACATTTTTTACAGCATTCATCTACAGGGTATGTATATTATGACTTAATCTTCTCACTGGGCATTTAGATCTTTAGGTCCCTACTTCCCTCTCCTTTGTCCTCACTCTTCCTTACAACCAATATTGCAGTATCCTCACAGCTGTATGGCTATTTCCGGAATGTTGTCCTTTCTCTTGTACATGTTTCATCTTTCAGTTGTGCCCGGTTTGCACTTTCTAAATCTGGCTCTGCCTACCTTTCTGACCTTATCGCCTAATTCTTTGCTCACACCCTCCAGATACAGCAGCCCTCACTGTTTTCTAAAATGCGTCTTACTCATGTGTTTGCTCTGTTCTTACCCACCCAGTAAATATGTCTTCAGCCTTCCAGCCTAGCCCTTGACAGAATTAGGTGGTCCCTCCATGCATTTTGTGCACTCTTCTGATGGAATGCCAAAACAATGTTTCTGAAATTTTTGGAGCGGAGTCTGTTGGTAGGCTGTGAGCACCTCAGGAGTAGGGATATTGTTCTAGTCATCATTTTCTTTACAGCACCCTACACATAGTAGTGCTTTTTTTTTTAAACCATCTGATATATATATATTTTATGTTAATGTTTATTACTACAAAGAGGACCGGTTCAATGTAGTTCAGAGATACAGTTCTAAGAATATGGTAGCTGCTGCTTCCCTCACTCCCCTCCCTTCCCCTTTTTTCTGTTTTTGAGATTATATGTTTTATTTACATTACAGTCAAGGGCTTAAAGCTCCACCACATGAAGAATACAAGTAAAAAGTAAAAAGACCCTGGTTCATTGGGATTATAAGCAAGGGCTGTTAGTAATCAAATAGATGCCCATTTCACTCATATGCAGTAAATGTTAAAGAAATCACAGACCATTAAAACTATAGTAGGATAACACTGTTAATCATTGGTTGGACAAAGTATATTTGCAACATTACTGATACACACAGGCATTTCTTCCTTTTTTTTTTTTTTTTTTTTTTTTTTTTTAATTTTAGCTCCCAGGTATAATGGAGAACTTGTGGTATTTGTCTTTCTGTGTCTGGCTTATTTCACTCGTGGTGATGTCCTTCAGTTGTATCCATTTTGTTGCAAATACTAAAGTATTTTTTTTTAATAGCTGAATAATATGCACACATACACACACACCACATTTTCTTTATTCATTCATCTGATTATGGACACTTTGGTTGATTCTGTATTCTGCCTATTGAAAACAGTGCTGCTATAAACATGTTGGTGCAGGTATTTTTTTGATACAACATGTTTGTGTCTTTTGAGTATATACTCTGTAGGGGAATTGCTGGATCATATGGCAAGTCCATTTCTAGGTTTTGAAGAAATCTCAGTGCTGTTTTCCTCAGTGGCTGGACTAAATTACATTCCTCCCAAAAGTGTATAAATGATTCCCTTTCTTTTTTTATTTTTAATTTTTTTTATTATTTTTTTTTGACAGGTAGAGTTAGACAGTGAGAGAGACTGAAAGAAAGGTCTTCCTTCCGTTGGTTCACCCCCCAAAAGGCTGCTGTGGCCAGCTCCTGGTCTCCCATGTGGGTGCAGGGCGCAAGCACTTGGGCCATCCTCCACTGCCTTCCTGGGCCACAGCAGAGAGCTGGAGTGGAAGAGGAGCAACCGGGACAGAAATGGCGCCCCAACTGGGACTAGAACCCGGAGTGCCGGCACCGCAGGCAGGGGATTAGCCTAGTGAGCCGCAGCGCTGGCCGATTCACTTTCTCACATCCTTGCCAACATACGTTACTCTCTGTGTTTTGGATATTAGCTGTTCTGACAGGGATGAGGTGTTATCTCATTGTGGTTTTGATGTGCATTTCCCTGATGTGTAGAGATGTTGAGCATTTTTAATAGATGTTTGTTTGAATAAATTTGAGGTCTAAGGAAATTCAGATCTCTTAAAAAGGCATAATAAAATTAAATACACTTCAAATTTACTGCTAAATACCATGAAGACAAAGTTATTTGATTGAAAAATGTTAATAGAGACTATAGGTACTATAGTATTAAAAAGAAAAAGTCACAGGTAATTATAGCACATGTATGCCTGTGTTTAATTTGAAACTGTTTTTATTAACCCAAGTGAAATGAAAGCATGTTGCTGAAGTTAATGTATTAGTACGGGTGTCTAAGTAGCATGTCACCAAATATAGATATAATGTTTTAATTTGTGGTATGTAATAGCTACGCCATGACTTTAGTTTGTACATCATCTGACTAGGTTTCAAGAAAGCTGTACTAAGTAAAGACTTTAAAACCATAAGCAGTAATCATGGGGAAGGTGGGATGTTTGTAGCCATAAAAGACTAACCCTGTGTTCCTAAAGAAAATGTTCATTGATGCCATAATTAAGGGAGGAGTCTTGAGTTAGTCGTGATTGCTCTGTCTGTCCTCATGTTTGTCTATGTCCTTCTGCTGAGATTTTGCCTTAATTTTTAAAAATTTGGGGTTTGTTGGTGTTAAAGTTCTTCAGTAAAAGGCTCCCAATTCTTCCTCATTGTGTATCTAAACGTTAGCCAGTTTAAATATGTGGGAATTTCTTTCACATTGGACTAACCTGAGTATACCATAAGTAATAATTGTTGCCCAGGTACTTCAGCTGTCTTGGCCAATAGCCTCCAAAGTTCTTCAAGAGTGCTTGTTCTGCATTGTATTCTTAGAATTAGCACAATATGTTTGTGTTTGGTTTCTGATTATGACAAGTGATGCTAATAACTGGTGTATTAATGTTATATTTCCCCCTTTTTCTTTTGTAAAGGAAATGTGGCTTTAGATAATCTGCAGATAAAAGAAAATGCTCTGGTAAGTTAACTATGCTAATAACTCAGTTAATTTGGTCAACTCCTAGAAACGCGTGGTTACTCAGCATCTGGTACCAGGTACCAGATAAAGAAATTGAGTCACTCCAAAATGGATTGCTTTTTTAACGACTTGTCCTTGGAAAATCTTGAGATTAAAGATGTAGATTTTTCCTGTAATCATCAAAATAGTATACTTTGGAAAATGGTGGTAGTTTTTTTTGACCTAATTTGTCCAGCTTTATAGCTGATGTTTTTCTCACAGAAATGCTTTTTTTTTTTTGAGTAATCTTCACATCTTTTTCAAGTAAATAAGGGCTTGATGTTTAACAGTTTACCTAAAGAATAACTATATTTTTAAGAAATGATATATTAGCAGTCTAACTTTATAATACTATGGTAATATCAAGAGCTAAAGTAGAATGTTATCAACTCTTATTCCAGAAAGTGATTTGTGTCATTTATTCTTGAACTAAAAACAAAACAATACACTCCCTCCACCTCCCTGTTAGGTTTATATTTAGTGTGTTGGGCTAAATTTGAGTTACGAAATCACTTAAGTGTGTTTATTCTTTAATATTTCATGTTTCTAATTTCTAGTTTGGTAATTTCTTTGAGCATTAGTTTAATCATTTTTGAAGTAAAGTTAATTATGAAACAATATGATATCTGTGTCTGTGGTTTGAATAGGATGAGAAGCAGAGCCTGTCATATAGTATGTGCTCAAAATATTTAAATTTTCTTTTCCTTTCTTTATATAGCTTGCTCCAACTTTTAAAGTTTTATCCACATATTTATTTAAAAAAAGGTTTATTTGTTTCATGAAGGGCAGAGTTAGAGGGAGAGACAGAGAGAGATCATACATCTGCTGGTTCACTCCCCAAATGTCCACAATGGCTAGGTGTGGTCCAGGCAGAAGCCAGGAACCTGGAACTCCTTCCAGGTCTCCAAGTGCTATCATCATCATCATCTTCTTTTTTTTTTTTTTTTTAAGATTTATTTATTTATTTGAAAAGTCAGAGTTACACACAGAGAGAAGGAGAGGCAGAGAAAGAGAGAGAGAAGTCTTCCATCCGATGGTTTACTCCCCAATTGCCACAATGGCTGGAGCTGTGCTGATCCGAAGCCAGGAGCTTCTTCTGGGTCTCCCACACAGGTGCAGGAGCCCAAGGACTTGGGCCATCCTATACTGCTTTCCCAGGTCATAGCAGAGAGCTGGATTAGAAGTGGACCAGCTGGGCTTGGACTGGCGCCCATATGGGATGCCGGTACTTCAGGACAGGTCTTTAACCCGCTGTGCAACAGCACCAGCCCCTAAGTGCCATCTTCTGCTGCCTTCCCAGGTGCAGTAGCAGGGAGCTGAATTGGAAGTGGAGCAGCTGGGACGCAAATGCACTCACATGGGATGTTGGCTTTGCAGCCAGAGGCTTAACCTGCTGTGCCACGGCCAACCCCATCCACGTATTTAGAATTTATTTAGATTTATTTATTATTTATTATTTATTTAGATTTTATTGCTGGAGATTGGAATAAAGCCCATTTTTATGTATGAAAATATAAGAAGAAAAATATACGGGCCGGCGCATTGGCGCAGTGGGTTAAAGCCCTGGCCTGAAGCGCCAGCATCCCATATGGGTGCTGGTTCTAGTCCCGGCTGTTCCACTTCTGATCCAGCTCTCTGCTATAGCCCGGAAAGCAGTAGAAGATGGCCCCAGTCCTTGGGCCCCTGCACCGCGTGGGAGACCTGGAAGATGCTCCTGGCTTCAGATTGGCGCAGCTCTGGCCTTTGAGGCCATCTGGGGAGTGAACCAGCAGATGGAAGACCACTCTCTCTGTTACTCTGTCTTTCAAATGAATCTTTAAAAAAAATAAAGAAGAAAAGTATAAATAGAATGTGGTGACAGGATATATAGCTAACATGCTTAGAACATATTTGAATTTATGATAGCCTTATATGAATTTTGGTTGTAATTAAATATCATAAAATATTTTATAATTTATATTCTCCATTAATTCAAACTGGCCTCCTTTCCCCCCTTTAACTAAGATGGTGAGGTTTTACTTTTGATGTGGATTCTTCATACTTATTTGGTGTGAAAATCATTTTAGGAGGATTGAAATGGCTGTGTGAGAATTGTGTAGTTTACAGTTTATATCCTGTACAATGTGAATTTTCTTGAATTTATCTTTCCCAGGAAAGGAGAGCTGTTTTCTTACTGCCAGTGTAGATCTTATTTTTTAGTCTAAAAAGACTCTTTACGTGTTTATTTTATTTGTTTGAAGGGGTAGTGGGAGAAGACACACACACAGACACACACACACAGACACACACACAAGCAGGAAGATATAGTGTGTCTGTGGGCTCACTTTCTAGATGCCCGCCTGGCTGTGGCAGATTGAAGCCTGTAATTCAGACCGGATCTCCCACATGGGTGACAGGGACCTATGTATTTGGACCATCATCTACTGCCTCCCAGCTTCATCAGCAGGAAGCTGGAATCAGAAGCAGAACTGGTACTTGAACCGCGGCCCGTCAATATGGGGTGCAGGCTTCCCAAGTGGTGCCTTAAAAAGACTTTTTTTTTGGGGGTAAAAACTGTTAGTATTTTGTTCAATTCTGCTTCAACTACAGTGCCCAAGTAATGAGATAATCTGTCAAATTGATTCTTATACTAGTTACTTGAAGCACTGTGTTGCAGTAGCCACGTTTCCATGGTACAGCAGAAAGTCTGTACCTTCTGATTTAATTTTCAGTATTCTAAAGAATTACGTGATCATTATGAATTTTGCTTGTTTAGTACTCTATGAATAAAAAGCTACCTGAACTTTTAGTGGTTTAGGATCTAGATAAGTGAACATTTATCATTTATTAATACTTGCCTATAATGCATTTAAAGGAAGTGCTAATTTGATAAATAATATATTGGGAATACCTTTTCTTATGAATTATTCATTTAGAAAATATTTGAGAGAAAATTATCAGTTTTCAACTAATTTGTGTGAAATAATTATTAGTTTTCAACTAATTTGTATGAAAATATTCCTTTTCCTATTTTAGTATTTTAGATAAGCAGTGTACATCTGTAACTTAACTGAGTTTCCATTACTTGGCTTATTAAATAGCTTCTTTGTATATACTTTTTATTTTTTCCTATTAATTTTCTTTTTTTGTGACTTTTTGCAATGTCAAAGTTTAAGTTAATAAAAGCTCTTTTATTTGCCAAAAGACATCATTAATGAGTTAGTCCAACGTAGAAAATTTATTTTTTGTTTTTCATTAAAGATGAGTGTATTTGAATGATTATACAAAAGTGATCTTTTGGAGGGTTTAATCATTTAGTGTTTCTTTTAAATTTTTTTTCCTTCTGAAGAGTGAATTGGATGTTCCTTTTAAAGTCAAGGCTGGCCAGATTGGTGAGTATCTCACTCTTCATTTGAATTGTTCTTGGTCCTTTTAGCTTTTTGTTTTGCCTGTGCAATTTAAACTAAAGAAAGCTTTTTTAGGTTGGCGAAAGTATGAAAGATTTTTGGCTCTTACATTAATTAGCTCTTGTGGACTTGTAAGTTTAATGTATATTATATGATATGTACATAATTTGGTTTTTTGACAGGAAAGTAGAAAATTTCCCTCTAAAATTGAATGACATTTAACCACAGTTATGTGCTTGAGGCTTTGGTTCTATAAAATATATCCTTAATTTCAGAACTGATATGCAAATATAGTATTTCTTTAATATGTGAAACTGTGTAATTTGCAAGCTCTAATAAATAAAGTTTAAAATGTAGCTTTTCCCCTCATGCTTTGTTTAACCATTTTTACTTGCCAAACTATGCAGCAGTATGCTAATGGAGGATATTTCTGGGTAAGTATGAAGTCCTTTTGTTCTTGCAGCCAAACTCTTGTACTAAGACCATGTACAACCAAGCATATGTGTTTGTTAAAGAAATTGTTTTATGGCAGATTTAATCCACAGAGTCCTTACAACTAGTCCATGCTAACTTTTACTTTGTTGTTGCTTAAGTATAAATTATACCCCAGATAGCTTGCACTTCCTTTAAGAGTTTTCACTTGTGTGACAGCCTTCCTCTCACCCCTGTCACCCTGCTATCTCACCATGTCACTTGCCTTCTTCATCTACTGTTCTGTGTTTCACCACAGTTACATCTGCTGGGGTCCATGTAACATCACATACTCATCTACATGTCCTTTTAATGTAAAGAAACATTTTCATGTCTCTGTTCCTTGAAACAGGAGACATTCCCTCAGACTGAAAGCAGCTCTGGGGAGTGAGCTCTCTCTTGTTTGCTGAGTAGTTCTGAGTGTGTTGATGATGTTTAACACTGTTCTGAAAGTATTGTTTTGGCTTTACAGGGTTAATTGAAATCCTAGAGTGCAGAAGTTGCAGCCATTATTTCATTCTTTTACAAACTTTGAAGTATTTATGTGCACATGCTGTGTGTGAGACTGTGTTGGTAGCTGTGGGAGTGGCAGGGGTGAATATGTTATCTTTGTCTTTAGGGAAGTTATAGAGATCTACAATTAGGACATAAATTGATGTTGTATTTCCAGGATATCGGATGAGTTGTAGTTAATTAAAGGAAATTTGCATTATTTGTTATATTCTTGCACCTAGGTTTATATTTGGAAGGAAGTTTTCTTATGGTTCAGAATTTATTCTTTTGATTTTTAAAGTATCCTAGGAGTTTAAAGCTTCCAGGATTACTCATTGAGTTATGAGAGGCTCATTACGTATAGGGATGCAAAGTGTATTTTCTTTATGTTTATCCTTTTCCTGGTTTATGGAGGATTTATATTAGTTATTAGATTTCTGCTTACCTTAAAAACCATACCTACCTGTAGAGTCAGTGGATCTAAGTAAGTACAAGCATGATTTGATTTTCCAAGAGCTGGACATTTTCGTAGATGTACATGGGTTATCCTTTATTTAAAATTTTAAACATTTTATGATCTACAAAAGGAGATAATAATATAATCACTAAATTCTAGGATGCTTTTATGGAGGAGGAGGGGTGGAGCAGGGGATAATGAATTAGGATAGATAGAGAGAAGAAAAGGTTTAGGAAACAGAATCCTTTCTTCTGTGTGCTTAAATGGACATTTCTTTTTCTTTTTTTAAGATTTATTTATTTATTTGAAAAAGTTACACAGAGAGAGGAGACGCAGGGAGAGAGAGAGAGAGAGAGGTCTTCCATCCGATGGTTCACTCCCCAATTGGGTGCAACAGCTGGAGCTGCGCCAATCCGAAGCCAGGAGCCAAAAGTTTCTTCTGGGTCTCCCACTCAGGTGCAGGGTCCCAAGGACTTGGGCCATCCTCTGCTGCTTTCCCAGGCCATAGCAGAGAGCTGGGTCGGAAGTGGGGCAGCCGGGACTCGAATCGGTGTTAAGAGGACATTTCTCATTTTTTTCCTGTATTATACTCATCAAGAAAGACATCAAATAAATTTTGTTAGCTGATACTGAGAAAATTATGAATAGCACTCATTATAAATATAGGTGGTACGCCCTGTAAAATTTTCATTTATGGAAGTTGACCTAGAAGTATACCGATTTTACCTCTAGACTCCCCTGACCTGGGAGCCATTTAAGAAACTCAGCATGTTTACAAGCCAATGAGAAATGAAATTTTTAGTGGTGAAATAATTTGATGTTTTAACCTGGGGACTAGACTCTTAAGACCTTTACATGGCTATCAGGTGACCCAGAATGTCCTTCCTTAGATTGCATTGTCCTATTTCCTCTTCAGCTTGTTGTATTGTTTATCAGTTCATTGGACTCTGTCTTTTCATTTAAAAATACCATTGTATTTAGGAGTTGTCACATTTATTCGTGTATTAGCATGACTTTGTTGAATCACTTTTTTCTTTTAATAGTTTTGATTAGCAATACTGAGGGGAACTAAAGTTTTTGTAGCGTTACTATTCTAAATTATGATGAAGGGATTTTATTTTGGTACGTGGGAAGTTCCAGGGCTAGGAAAGTCTGGACAGAATGATTGTAAAACTCTTGAGGCCAACTGGGGCATTTGCTCCTTGGCAATTTAGAAATAGGGAATACCAGAGATTAGGAAAAAGATAAAGAAAGAAATATGGGAAGAAATTAAAGTTGATTTTGTCCATTTCAAAATATAGCTGTCTTCTCTCTTCTGCCTGACAACCTTTTCCTTAGAAAGTCCCAGACAGCTTGGTAATATTAGTGCCATAGTTCATCTACATTATGAGTGAAAGTGTTTGAGTTTTCATTTCTGAATGAACTGACATTAATACATTGTTTCCAAGAAAATGTGTTGTGCTTTCCAAGTGATTTATAAGCAGATATTTGGACTGTAACTGGTCTGAGTTGCGTGTAACTTGTAACACTATTCATAAAACTATTCATACACATTGCCTTAGAGCCATCCTGGTGTGGCTGGGCCAGTTTGGCATACTATGGAAGTTGTTCCTTTGGGACCCTCCTCGGTGTCGCTGCTTCAGTTCCAGGAGTCGTGCACAGGCATTGTTTCACAGTTCATCACTGGAGATTCAGTTGTTGGTGTGGGCAGAAGAGCAAGTGCAGCATTCAGATGTCATGTGCTGAGTTCTGGTTCCAGCAGCCACACCGATGACTGGGTAGAGAAGCAGTTAGTTTAACCTCACTGGGACTGAGTGTCCTTTTTATCAAAGTTGATACCTACCTCATTCATCATGTAGTTTTGAAATATTAAATGAGTTATAGTTATCAAAAAGTTTGAAAACTATAAAGCACAATCTGAATACTTACAGTAATATTATGTGGAAAGTATTTTTATGAGCTTTAGTGATGGTATTTTTTTTTTAAGTTTTATCTGAGTGATATATGTACTATGTCCAGAAAGAGTTTTGTTATACTTTTTCTCTTAATGGGGAGCAAGAAATTTATGTCTTCTTGAGAAATCAAATAAAGGTTGAAATTATGTTTCTTTAGATAAATTAACTTTGAAGATTCCCTGGAAAAACCTTTACGGAGAAGCAGTTGTTGCAACCCTAGAAGGATTATACCTGCTTGTTGTCCCTGGAGCAAGTATGTTTCTTTACGTGGTAACCATTCAGTGACACCATAGTGAAATTAAATTGTTACTGGGTTAATTATTTTAACAGAAGATTGAAGGTAATTTCAGTAAACTAAATTATAACATGTAGGCTTCTTACGTACATTTGCAGATGTATGCACATATATATTGCCACATTGGTATATAAAATATTTTTACATTATTGTTGGAACAAATACATTCAATCGGTTTAAAATTTATTCTGTTTTCTAAGAGTAATTATTTTGCATCTAAGGCTTCCCGTTTAATTGAAAGGCAGATTTATTGTTGGAGAATTACATGAAATTTTAAAAAATATTTCAAGATTGGATTTTCCTGTTTGTTTTTTTTTTTTTTTAAAGCTTTACTTATTTATTTGAAACACACAGTGATAGAAAGAGATGGATAGAGTTCTCTCATATGTCAGCTCACTTCCCAAATGCCCACAACAGCGTGGGCTGGGCCAAGACGAAGCTAGGAACCTGGAACTCTGGTTGGGTCTCCCATGTGGATGCAGGGGCCCCAGCACGTGAGCCATCTTCACTGCTTTCTCAGGCACATTAGCAGGAAGCTGGATTGGAAGCCAGAAATTGAACTGGTGCTCCAGTATGGGATGCAAGTGGTTACTTAACCCTGTGTGTCACAGTGCTGGCCCCAAGATTGGATTGTGTTGCTTCTGATTTGGGACAATGTTTTCTCAACAATGATGTAAACTACTTAATTTTTTGACTTAGAAATTATAGTATTTTGATTTTTAATGGATGTCTTAAACTAGTGGTTTAATATCTTTAGATTTTTTTCATTATAAAGAAAATATAATGTTAAGAAAAGTATAGATGTTTAAGGGAATATTACTTACAATTTCTCAATCATAATACAAATGCAACTTTTATTTTTATGTTTTGCCTACCAAGTCTTTCCATGTACATACTTGATTTTAAGTAGTAGGTATCACATTAAATATACAACGTTGACTTTGCTTTTTCGCTTAATATATGTATTTTGGGTACGTTTCACAATTCTTACGGTGATTGTGGCAATTTTGAAAAGCTGTGTGACAGTCCATGGTGGCCTGCCTACAGTGTTTTGCTATTATAGTGAATACTACAACCTCCCCTGTTATAAATTGTTTTTATTCTTTTGCATTATTTCTGCAGAAGTGAGATTACTGTGAAATGACATGTATATATATGTACATACATATACATGTACATATATATACACATATGCACATCTGTATTATTTTATGATTGTTGATACATATTCCTGAGTTACAGTCTACATTGATGCCAGATGTTATTGGATGTTAATTTTTTTGAAGTTACAATTTCCACTTAGAGATAATAGCTGGCAATACTCTGATTTTTCCTCTACCTTTCTTCAGTGTCTTCCTCTTACCTGTCTATGCTCCTCCCTCCCCTTTCCCTCGCCTTCTTTCTCTCCTTCCTTCCTTTATGATCTAAGTTTTATAAATCCATAGGAATCACTTGACTAAATTTTTTAAAAATTAATAATATAAAGAATCTAAAAATATTTTTAAGCTCATACAAACTTACCTATATTAAATGCACCCAGTCATAATGAAGCTTAACTTTGCCTGTGTGTTTATTTACTAATTCTGAGTGTTTTTTTTTTTTTTTTTTTTTTTGTGGGTTAACACTTTTCAGGTATTAAATATGATGCTGAAAAGGAGGAAAAATCCTTGCAGGATATTAAACAGAAAGAACTTTCCCGAATTGAAGAGGCCCTTCAGAAAGCAGCAGAGAAAGGTACAGTGTTTGTATTTTATAGAAATTTAGATAGACCTATATTGCAGGTACACTTAATGTCTTTTATAGTATGTTTTCATAGGCCTCCATAAATTGTACTTCCAAGGAAAGAATCTTCTGTAAAAATGATATCTCAAAATACTGTTTGTAAATATTCTGGTAACTCCTATTTAGGAATAATTGCTTTTTTCTGATGTTTTATCTTACTGCCAGTAAGGTACTTCACATTCTTCTTAACCAGCCATTTTTACTATGCTACTTCCAGAGACTTTCCGGATTTTATGAGTTACTGCAGACATGTGTGTTTTTGCCACAGTTTTACAGTCTGTTGTGTGTGCATCTCTGAAGTTAAGCATATTACTATTGTGAGCTGATGTCTAGAAGAAGTACTACTGTACTCCTAGTCCTAGCTCTCTCTCCTTTTATTGTATAGAATATTTTAAAAAGACTTGATCCTGCACATTTCAGTGGTTTAGCATTTTGATTTGTTTTAATTTTTGTTTTTATATGAAAATAAATATGATTTAATTATCTTAAATTTTGATTTATGGAGCAAGCACAAGGATAATATGAAAAAGAATAGCTTGTGCAGTGATGAGTTGAAGGACATTTCTAAGCATTCTGTTTATTTCTCTTTTTAAATGTCAAATCGTACTCCAGTTGCTGATTGGGGTATAAGAGTTATTAGCATTTTATATCTTTTTTGGTCTTTTATTGGCAGGTGTACATATTTCTATGATGAAGGAAGGTGACCTTTCTTACAGGATAAGGTGATTGTTGAGTTAGAAATGACATAAATTATATTTAGACATAACAAGATTTCTTTTTTTAAACTTAGGCTGCTGACATTTAATTAAATTAGTAAGAAATCTATCATCTATCTTAAGAATTGTTTACTTATTAAAGTGCTTTACCACTGATTCTGATTCTTTTTGTCTCAAGTATTTTTCTTATGCAGAAGTATTAATTGTTTCACGTAAAGTTATCAAACTACTCCTGAACTAATTAAAATCAGAGGGTGCCATAAAGGGAGACATTTTTTAAAAGCTTAAACTTTTTTTCCCTTTCTCTGCACACTTGAGCATATTTTTTCTTTCTGCTCAGGTTGATTATATTTGTAGGAAAATAATGTTGTTGTATCGCTTTTTTTCTGTCAAAGCAAGCTGAGAATGGTTTTGGGACAATTTTTATCTCTTTTGGTAGTTGTCAGTTTGATAAATTGATAATCTTCCATATGCATTTTTTTAAGAATTATTTATTTATTTGAGTTACACAGAGAAGGAGAGGCAGAGAGAAAGAGAAAGAGAGAGAGAGAGAGAGAGAGAGAGAGAGAGAGAGAGAATCGGTCTTCCATTCGCTGGTTTACTCCCCAGTTGGCCGCAGTTGCCGGAGCTGTACCAGTTCGAAGCCAGGAGCAGCTTCTGGGTCTCCCACACGGGTGCAGGGGCCCAAGGACTTGGGCCATCTTCCACTGCTTTCCCAGGCCATAGCAGAGAGCTGGATGGGAAGAGGAGCAGCTGGGACTAGAACCAGCGCCCATATGGGATGCCGGCGCTTCAGGCATTGTCTTTACCCCCAGCAATTTTTTCTTAACTATTTAAACATACGTTTGATAGTCTTGAGTTTATGTAAATATTCCTTTAGTCTCTGTGGATATTAGTTCTATCTTCATATAATGTTCATGTGAATGATAAAAGAGAACCCTGGCTTTTAGATGCTTCACATTCTATGATTATTAAGTTAGTTATTATTTTATAATCATATTTTATTATCAGACTTACTAATTTTCTTTTATTTCTTGATTTTAAAAGCACAAAAACACCATTGTACATGTATAGAGACTTAAGTAAGGGTAAGAGGTAATTCAGCTAAAGCAGTAGGTAATAAAAATGAAAGAAAAATTCTTTTTTTTAAAGGCTATACATCTTTAATTTTTAAATAAATTGCTTATTCTAATTCTGTTTCTTTTCACCCTAAATTCACCCCTCCTCATTTTGTTATAATATGCATATATAATTTTTGGCCAAGTATTGTACAACATTTATGTTATTGTGACAGTATAATTATTGTTCCTTGCAGAGGCCAAAGATTTACTAAGGTTGTGTTTTTTTTTTTTTTTTTTTTTTTACAATTTTTTGCTTTTCTTGAGTGTGTAAGTGCTTCTTTTTATATTTCTTTATTCTTCTGGGTAAGCTGCATGAAGTGTATTAAATGAGTATGAATATTATTTTCTAGTTGTTCACATCTGTTGGTGCTCTCCCTGCCCCCTTTTTCTTGGAGCTCTACCTTTGAACAGATAGCTTTTGTGCCTGCTACACAAATGTCATCCTGAGGCTGGTCTTTGTAGCTTTTCTGTGTTTAATTCTTTTTTTCTTAGTTCACTCCTTTGTTTTGCTGAAGCACATGTAGCCACTTTTAAGAAAAGAAGGACTGTATATAATTATGAAAATTCTCTCACGTATGAATATCTTTGTATTTTACTTCTACACTCGTTTGATTTGTGTGGAGACAGAGTGCTAGGTTAATAATTAGAGTTTTGAAGGCAATGTCTGTAGCTTCCAGGTGCATTTCAGAAGTTTGTTGCCAGTCTTAACATTGTTGGAAACACAAAGATTAGAAAATCTCTGGACCCTATTGTTCAAGACCTCATATTTTAATAGGCACAATAAAATATTTGCATAATACTAAGCAGAGAAAGTGTTGCTTCCCGTTGAGGAGGTGCAGAATGAACACAAGTTCAACCAAAGAGATGAGGGCAGGCACTGAAGGTATATGTTTCAAGGAGGTCTCAGAGATGGGTATACCAGAAGAAAAGAGTGCATTCCAGGCACGGGGGACAGTGACCCTGGAAAAATATAGACAGTCTTTGGGAAACAATTAACAACTAGGGAATTTGATAGAGAGTAGTTGGATATAAGGCTGGAAAGCTAAGTATAGGCCAATTTTAAGAGATTTGGATGCTCTAATGATGGTAATGATAATGGCAGTGATAGCAATTGACATCTTTTGAACTTTTACTGTTTGCCAGTCATTCCTCAAAGTGCTTTATGTGAGTTAACTCCTTTAATAGTCCCACTCCTCTGATACTGTCACTGTTCCCATTTTACAGTTGAGAACAGTGAGAATTAAATAACTTGTTCTAGTTCACACAAGTAGAAAATAGTGTAGCTGGAATTTGAATCCAGTCTGGCTCTGGATCCATACTCTGAACCCTATGCAATAGTGAGGAATCACCAAGTTTTCTTGTCTTTGAAAATCTGGGAAGTAACATGATCCAAGCTGTGAATTCAGGTAAACTTGCATTGGTGTCTATGCTAAGAGGGAAACAGAAGATGGTGCTATCTAACCTTCATTAACAAAAATGGGTATAGAAGATTAGGAACAGATTGCACTCAAGATGAGATCATTTTAACTGACTCTAAAATTAGTGTAAAATATCACAGTAATATTTTTAGTCTTAAAGTGGGCAAAATAGGCAAAAAGAAAACCAAACTGGAAAATTTTTACTGTGTTTGACAATTAATCAAAGGTTTCATTGAAATGTTAGCCCACATTGATTTTGCCTTCCTTCTTAATTTGAAATTTTTGTTAATTATTAAAAATTTTTAATATTCTAAAAATGAAATTTTATTTGTTGAAAGAGGGAAAATGATGTCACTGTGAATATTTCCTTAGATATAAATAGTTTTGGTGTTGCTAAATTGTAGTTGTCCTGTTACTTGAGTTCTAATTCTTTGAATTAAGTTTAGGCATGTTTTACATGTGAAATTAAAGGTGTCTTTTAAATACTTTGCGTTTTGGTTATTGCTGCCATGCGGATGCAGGCGCACATTCAGGGGAGTTCATATATGGCTTGGAAAACTTTGTTTACAAGGACATCAAGCCTGGTGGGTATGCATGGTTAATTCTGATCACCTACAGAAAATTGTGTTCTTTTCCACGTTATGTTTTCAGTCTGGTCTGTTTGATGATGTGCCATCCTTGTAGAAAATATGGAAATGTAATTCACGTTTCCCTCCTGACCATCATTTCCTTTGCCTCTGCAGTCATTCATTCATTCATTCGCTGATATTTGTGTGTCTTGCAGCAAGCACGGTGCTGGATGCTGGGTGTCTGTGGGGTAAACAAACATGATTCACTACCTTTGTGAAACCCAGCTTGATCCCCAGCTAACTTTCAGACTGCCTTTTTGATTTTAGCTCCATACTACAGTAAGAGTCTCTCAATTAAGCAATTCCTCTCTCGTAGCAGGTTTTTTTTTTTTTTTTTTTTAAGATTTATTTATTTATTTGAAAGAAAGAGTTACACACACAAGAGAGAGACCTTGACTGACCAAGAGATCTTCCATCTGCTGGTTCACTCCCCAGATGGCTGCAACAGCCAGGGCTGGGCCATGCCAAAGCCAGGAGCTCCATGTGAGGGGTAGGGCCACATATACTTGGGCCATCCCCTGCTGCTTTCCCAGGCCATTAGCAGGGAGCTGGATTGGAAATGGAGCAATCAGGACATGACTGGTGCCCATATGGGATGCTGGCATCTAGTGGTGGCTTTACCTGCCGCCCACAGCAGTGGTGTTTCACCTGGCCTCTGCAGTGGTTTTTGAAAACTCAGAAAAACCAAGTGTTTTCTTGGAGACTTTCTTTAGAACTTCGATGGGAGGTGCTCTTCTGAGCTTCTTCTCATATCTTGCCTGATTTGTTTTCTCTGCAAAGTTGCTTTGAGGGCACCCCTGGTCTACTGTCCTGTACATTGCATTTTTTCAGCTTCATAGAAGGCTAATTGTTTTAGGATTCACAGGATTCTTCCTAGTAAGAAAATTCTTTCCTAGTGAAGAAATATGCCAAATACATTAAAATAATTTAAAATATTTTCAGTAGTGATTTGATCTATTAAATTTCATGTTCTGTTTAACAGTTCAGTAACTTAATCACACTTAAAATTTATTTTGATAAAATGGCAAGTGAGATTTTTATCTGGAAATTTAAACCATAGACATCATATTAGAATTCTGTAGTTAGAAGCTTCTTTAGTAGGTAGGTTCATTATGACAAGCGGGACTAGAATTTGCATGGCTTTTTCATAGCATTAGGTGAAATTACCCTGAAAGCAGTTTCTCTTCTGACAGATCTGCTCATTTAGTAAATGTGTCTCACTTCCTTCATTTAATATGAAAGCATGGAGATGCTCACGGCTCATTATCCAGTTTTGTAGGTTATAATTGAACGAGCTGTCTGAGGTCTACTAGTACACAGTATTCTGTGCACCAAGAGTTAGAAAGCATCAAGCATTGCTGTGTGCTGATGTTGGTGCCTCTGGTCCTACTGTGAGTAACCTTCCTCTAAGGTACACATGAATTCTAGTGGCCCATTCAGGTATCTCAACAAATTCATTGAGTGGCAGCAGTCAGAGATAAATATATAGGAAAACCAAATTCATTCAATTCCCTCACCCCCACCTTTTTTAGGGTATCCTATCCTGGGTAAATGTTGGTGGTTTTGAGATGACAAGGGTTAATTTCGTTGATGGTGTCTACATGCCATTGTCTGTAGGACTCAATGTGTGTTTCATGATCATTTCCCTTTTGCAGTTTCTAGGTGTCTGTTGCCTAATTTGGTGTCAGTTTTTTTTTTTTTTTTAAATACATTCTCTAGTAGCAGTTCTCAAAGTTGAAGCTTACAGTAATAAGATAGTTTGTTTTTTCAGTTTTCTCTCGTTTGCACTGCTGGTGTAAACATCGGTGTGTAAAATTGCTGGCTGTCCTAGCATGCCTGATTCAAGGTAGCAGAGTCTAACCGCGGCAGTAGTCTTTGTATTTTCACTGCCATGTACTCACAGGAAAAACAAAATGCCACCAGCCAAGTGCTGGTTTTACTTAAAGGTTTTCTTGATGAAGTAGGGAATTTTTAATTTTAGTTAACTTCAACTCTTGAACACTTAGCTCTTTACTATTCTGTGTAGCAGCAGAGAAAGTATGCATAAAGCATTTCTGTATATTGAAGTAGAATGATTGTTTCAAGGAAAGGTGTGCAGTTTGAATTTTGAGCTAGTTGCTTTTCTAGATGGAAAACAATTTCTACTTGAAAGAATGACTGACAGACTGTCATTATTCTGATTTGGGCATGTGGAAGACACTTCAGAGAAGCAACCTCAATCAACAGCAACTAGCAATATTTGTTGCCAATTATAGAATTTGAACTTATTAGGAAAAATTAGAATTTCAGAAAACTGTTATCTGTCACCTTGAGCCTGACAGCTTGTCAATACTTAAAGACTTTCCTGTTGAGATTGATGGTGATAGTAACAAGTACAACTTTTAATACTAAACAATGAAGTGACAACATTTGGAAGATTTGTGTAATTCAGTTGATCAGTATTTCTGTATTACCAATGAATAACAAAAACTCAGGCATGTATAAAAGTCCTATTTAAAAGATAGTGTAGGGCAATTTTAATTCGGGGTTGAAGATTCATTGGTAGGGTGTCATATTTCATATTGTAACTAATTTTAAGAAACTACCACTTGTTGAGTTTGAATGTAATATCCATGATTACATGAAAAGGCTGTGAAAATGATTCTCCCTTTTCTTATTACATATGTGTAGGAAGACAAGATTTCCATCAAAAATTTAAAACAGCATATGAGTATCTTAATAGGTTAATCCCTGGATTGCAAATCCATGCCACTTTTCTCACGACAACTTTGTGTTAAGAAAATATACTTTTTTTAAAGATTTATTTATTTACTTGAAAAATTTACACAGAGAGAGGAGAGGCAGAGAGAGAGAGGTCTTCCATCTGCTGGTTCACTCCCCAGATGACCACAATGGCTGGAGCCATGCTGATCCAAAGCCAGGAGCCAGGAGCTTCTTCCGGGTCTCCCACATGGGTACAGGGGCCCAAGGACTTGGACCATCTTCTGCTGCTTTCCCAGGCCATAGCAAAGAGCTGGATTAGAAGTAGAGCAGCTAGGACTTGAACCGGCGCCTGTATGGGATGCTGGCACTGCAGGCAACGGCTCTACCCATTATGCCAGAGTCAGTCCCAAGAAAATATGCTTTTAATAACTACATGTAATACATATTTTTTACTTTTAAATGATTGAGTAAACATTTAAAACACTTCTCAGTTTTGATTTCCAGTATGGTAAAGTATTAGTAGTTCTAATTCACATAAACGAAAAGCTCATGGAGCTCTTCTGGTTTTAAGTGTGTTGAAGGATTCTGAAGACAAAATATTTGGAAACTGCTTTAGAGTGTGATTGAGCATCATACATTTATTATTCATCTACTTAAAGAGAAACTTTCTCAAAGAAAGAATTATGTAGTGCTCAGGTTGTATTGGAGATAGAAGAGTTTTAAACCTGCCTGGTGCATCTAGCATTGAGATTAAAGGCTGAAGAGGGGCTAGAACAAACGTGAAACCAGAAAGTCAGGATGTCAGCCATGAAGATTATACCCAGGCAGCAGAACCTGTCTCTGAAAGAAGTTCTGGTGCAGTGGAGTAGTTTCCAGGGCTAGTCTGGCTTTTTAACTTGGTTCTTTTCAAATGGTATTTCTTTTGGAACTTTTTCTATGTATTAATTTATGCCTGAAACAGAGTTGGGGACTATCAGTGTGGTAAGAAATACTTAGTATCAGCATTGTCCAGATTCTGTTATATATCTAGTAAACATTTTGTTCTTGAAACTTAAGGTTTTATTCTTGCAATCCAGGATTTGTTTCTCAATTTTTGTAGCAGGACAATTTGCCTAAATATATCAAGAAAAAAGAAATTAAAATGTTCAAGCTAAATGTCACATATATTCTCTTAAATATGTATAATATAAATTGTGTATATATTTTGTTACAATGTTCATTATGTGGATTTTTTGGATTCATTTAAACTGATAAGTCTCTTATAAGGTCTCCTGGGTGATGGCAAGAGGATTTCTCAGATACTTCAGATACAGAGTAGTCATTGTTTTCTGGAATTCTGTATGAGGTACTGGCCCTGGAGCTGCTTAGAGGAATTAAAGAAAGCCTCAAAGTGAGTAGTGCTAAGTCTGAGATTTGGAAGCTGCTTTGGAGTTTGCCTGGTGGACAGCTTCAGGAAGGGCATTCCAAGTTTATGGAATGAAATGTGTTGAGAGGCATTAGGCAGTAGAAAGTATGGCTTGTTTTGGAAAGTACAAATCCTGTTTCTCTGGTTTCCAGTGCAGGAAGAATGGCAGGAGATAGGACAGGGAGATAGGGGTCATATAAAAGGACTGTCATTGTCATGCAAACATGTTGTGATCTTATCTGGGGGGCTGCAGAGAGCATTTTATTTAGTTATTTATTTTTTAAGGTTTTTTTTTGTTTGTTTGTTTGTTTATTTGAAAGGCAGAGCAATAGAGGGAGAGAGAATACTTCACTCACTGGTTAACTCCCCAAATGGCTACCATGGCTGGCTAGGCTGATCCAGAGCCAGGAGCCAGGAGCTTCTTCCAGGTCTCCCATGTGGGTACAGTGGCTCAAGGATTTGAGCCCTCTTCCACTGCTTTCCCAGGCCATTAGCAATGAACTGGATCAAAAGTGGAGCAGTGGAACTTGAATGCGCGTGCATATGGGATGCCAGTGTTGCTGGCTGTGGCTTAACCTGCTATGCCACAATGCCAGCCTCTGAAGGGAGAGCCTTTTAATAATTTTGAACAAGAGATTGAGTTGATGACTAGCATTTTAGAAGATCTGTCAGGTAGTAGTACAGAGGGTAGAGGTGAGGCTGGAGTCCAGAGGCCAGCAAATGAAACAGAGACTGCTTCAGAAGTTCAGACTGGATGTGATGCCTAGTACGTAGTTCAGTGTGAAGAAAGTTGGGTTATACCAAAATGTAGTGAAGAAATACCAAATGAAAAAGGATGAAGTTTTAACAAGAGTACTCAGCTAATTCAGTGTTGGTTTTTTTTTTTTTTTTTTTTTTGCCATTTTTATATACTTCATATCCTTAAGTTAATATTTTTGGTTGTGAGGTGAGTCATCAAGAATTCATCTGTCCACAACCTGCCCATTCATTTCATTTGTGTTCTATGTCCCTCCCTCACATTTATGAAAACTTTCCTCTGAAAGTTTTATATTCTCTCATTATTACATTTCCCATATTTTGGCTCCATATTGAAATTAAAATGAAATTTTGTATTGTGAAGTCATTAATAATATAAAGGGCGTTGCAAGTAGACATTTTACCCAATTTTTGTATAATTGCAACTGCCAAGCTATTTTCTAGATTAAAGAAGGTTAATCTTTACTGAAGAAGGTTATTCTAGACAGATGCAAGCTTGTGAGTTTGTGTTTGTATTGAAGTAACAGGTCAGTTTAGAATAAGATAAGGTTACTTGTATCAGAATTTGCTGTCAGGAAGAATTCTCTTGTTTTCTGTCCTCTAGTCTGCTAACTTGAATTTTATCCTTTTCTCACTAAAATGCTTCCACTGAGAAGGACGTAAACGTAAAAAGCACAAAAAACATTTTAAGAAACGTTTTAAAGGTCTTGATCGCTCAAAAGGTAGGTAAAGTAGTTTTTATGCCATGTGTTGTTTATACACATTGCCACTTGCTTTCTGTCTTGGAAGGTGAAAATGAATGTTAGATTACAATGTAACTCAAAAATAAGTTTAAAGTTGCAAATGTATATAAAATCTGAAGTAAATCTAAAAGACCCTAAAATAGGTGGTCATTTTCATCAAGTATGCCTTAGCTCTCCTTTGATCATTGATGGTAAAGTATGTGAGAATTTCAACTCCTGAAGTTGTTTTTTTTTTTGTTTTTTTATAGATAAGCCAAAAGAAGCAAAAAAAGATACATTTTTTGAAAAATTGGCAACTCAAATAATAAAAAATGTACAAGTAAAAATCACAGACATTCACATTAAATATGAAGATGATGTAAGTAACCTCAATTTATTTGGTTTACATGAATCCACTGTGTCACAGAGCCCCCTCATGACCATACCATTTTTTATGATTTTTAAACATCTTTAAAAATGTCTAAAAGAATAATAGTGTACATTGTGGTACAGTTTTAATCACTGTGAAGATCATAAATTATATACCATTTAGAAACTGAGTAGAAGCTTAATATTGGAAGATTTTAGATAAAGGAATTGAAGACATTAAATATTAAGAATCTTGGGGCTGGAGTGGTGCAGAAAGGTAAGCCACCACCTGCGATGCTGCCATCCCATGAGTGCCGGTTGCAGTCCTGGCTGCTCCACTTCCCATCCAGCTCCCTGCTAAAGTGCTTGGAAAGCAGTGGAGGATGGACCAAGTGCTTGGACCCCTTCACTTATGTGGGAGACCCGGATGGTGTTATAGGCTCATAGCTTCAGCCTGGCCCAGCCCCTACCATTGCAGCTGTCTGGGGAGTGAACCAGCAGATGGAAGAGCTCTCTCTCTGTTACGTTCTCTGTTTAACACTTCCTTTCAAGTACATAAAAAATCCTTAAAAAAGAATCCAGAGTTTTCCCTAATATGGTATAATTTTTTTTTTTTCCATTTTGTTTGAAAGACAGAGAGACAGAGATTTTCCATTCAGTGGTTCACTTACTGGGTTTCTGAAACATCCAGGGCTGGGCCAGGCTGAAGCCAGGTACCTAGAATTTAATGCTTGTCTTCCATTTGGGTGGCAACAGCTTAAGCTGCCTCCCAAAGTGTGCACTAGCAAGAAGCTGGATTGGAAGCCAAGTAGCTGGACCTCAAAACCAGGCACTGCATTATGGGTTATTGGCATCTCAGGTGGTGACTACTGTGCCAAATGCCTACCCCAGTAATTTTGAAGTAACAAAAAAATTGAAGACTTAAAGAGACAATTAACTTTTTTCTTTTTTTCTTTTAAAAGATTTTTTTTTGTTTGTTTATTTGAAAGTCAGTGTTAGAGAGGGAGAGACAGACAGATCTTTGATCTGCTGGTTCACTCCTTAGAAGGCTGCAATGGCTTGGACTGGGCCAGGCCGAAGCCAGGAGCCAGGAGCCAGGAGCTTCTTCTAAGTCTCCCACATGGGTTGCAGGAACTCAAGCACTTGGGCCATCTTCTGATGCTTTTCCCAGGCCATTAGTAGAGAGAGCTGCATCAGAAGTGGAGCAGCCAAAACATGAACTGGTGTCCATATGGGATACTGGTGGCCGACGCCGTGGCACACTAGGCTAATCCTCCACTTTCGGTGCCGGCACCCTGGGTTCTAGTCCCGGTTGGGGCGCCGGATTCTGTCTCAGTTGCTCCTCTTCCAGTCCAGCTCTCTTCTGTGGCCCAGGAAGGCAGTGGAGGATGGCCCAAGTGGTTGGGCCCTGCACCTGCATGGGAGACCAGGGGAAGCACCTGGCTCCTGGCTTTGGATCGGCGCAGCGTGCCGGCCGAAGCAGCCATTTGGAGGGTGAACCAACAGAAGGAAGACCTTTCTGTCTCTCTCTCTGTGTCTAACTCTGCCTGTCAAAAAATAAATAAATAAATAAATAAATAAATAAATAATATGGGATACTGGCATTGCAGTTGGCAGCTTTCCTACTATGTTGCAAAGCCGGTCCAATGGTTCACATTTCTAATCATGAAAACCTTAAATGTTTTAAAATGATTATTGGCAGTACTGTTGTCTGTAACACCTTGTTTTATTTATCTTGGAGAACATCTTTCATGATACACATAAGGAGACTATCTCTTTTTAACTTTGTCGAGAGGAGTCTTTTTAATCCTAGTCATGAGTCTGCTTTCTAGTAAGAAGAGTTCCCCAGGGAAAGTATGATATTAATGTTGTAGAAGTGTAAGATGTATACCAGATGTGGGCCCTCATGGCCACGTTATTGCTTTCCTCCCCTTTCTTTTCCACACACCAAGCTGGGTTGTGTGACTGACTTGTGTACTCCGCTGCATGTTGTACAGGGTTGGGTGTGGGTGGATTCACTCCCACCGTCATTTAATATAATGTCACCTTTTCTTTGGTAGGTTACTGATCCAAAGCGACCTCTTTCGTTTGGTGTCACACTTGGAGAACTTAGTCTATTGGTAATGTTGGCCTTGTTGTTTAAATTTTCTATGGATCTTGTATTATTTTGAAGTCACAGGCTGAACTGCTTAAAATCAATAATGCTACAAATAGCTGTTATATTTTTAATGCATTATCTGGTACAGCTTTTCTAGAAGTTCACTATTCATAATGATGCTATTATTAACACTTTCTAATATTTTTTGTCTTTCCATGTAACAAATATGAATGTGAAACAATGTGATAGAAATTAAAAGCTTTATCTAAAACATTTGGGAAAAGAAGATAAATTTTTGTAGTTATGTACTCTTACCTGGTATAGATAGATACACATAGCTACATGTCTGTGTGTTATGGGGGGTGTATGTCAATTCATTTTGATTAAGTGTTTTATAATTTGGTTTGTTTTCTTCTTAAGTATCTTTTTTTTTTTTTAAAAGGCTTTATTTATTTATTTGAGAGGTAGAGTTACTGACAGTGAGAGGGAGAGACAGAGAGAAAGGTCCTCTATCTGCTGGTCCACTCCCCAAATGGCCACAATAGCTGGAGCTGAGCTGATCCTCAGCTAGGAACCAGGATCTTCCTCCGGGTCTCCTACATAAGTGCAGGAGCCCAAGCGCTCAGGCCACCCTCTATTCCCTTCCCAGGCCATAGCAGAGAGCCAGATCAGAGGTCTTGAACCGGCACCCATATGGGATGCTGGTGCCTCAGGTGGAGGATTAACCCACTGTGCCACAGCGCCGACCCCCTTAAATATCTTTTAAAGATAGGGAGTTGTGTATATACAGGCAGGGCATTTTTTTTTTCCTATTATGGGCAAATAAATTGTAGGTAACATGTTGTAGTGAAGAAAGAGAAAAGAAATTGGGTTTTTCTATTGCACAAAATATGTGATTCACTTATATACATTTAAAGTTAAGGGCAGTGAACAATAAATCATACCTGTTATGGGTTTGCCTTTATGAATAGTTGCGTGGGTAGGGCCTCAGTAGGGAAAGAAACTACATTCAGTGATACAATAGCACCTATCTTTTAGTATTGATTAAATGCCATAGTTTGTGTAAAGCACTTGGCACATTGTCTGGCTCATTTATTTTCTGCTTCAGCTACTACAGTGGCTAGAAGAGTAACAGAAACAGCTAACCTACTTGTTTTCTTCTTCCGAATTATAATCGTACTAGATCTAAGGTAATCTTTCTTCTGCTCTGGATCTCAACTATTCCTTTCCAGCCTCTAGCCTCCCAGCTGTCGCTCCCCCTCTTCGTGGGGGAACGACACAGGACCCTGTGCTGTTCTTTTGTCTGCTCGGCCCTCCCCGGGTTTGCTGCTGGTTCTTCCCGGGTTTTGGCACCATTATGTCGCTCCCCGTCTTCGTGGAGGAACGACACAGGACCCTGCGCTGTTCTTTCGTCTGCTCAGCCCTCCCCGGGTTGGCTGCCGTCCCTTCCACCTCCGTGGAAGGGCGGTTCCCCCTGGCCACTTTCCCCACTTCCGCAGGGGAGCAGCACACCGCCGGCCGGCTCTCTCGGGGGCTGCACAGGTGTTCCTTCAGATAGATGTTCCCCTTAGATGTTCCTGGTGCATGTTGTCTCTCTCCTCCTTTATAGTCCTTCCACCATTCCCAACTCTGCTACCCACACGCCGAGTATGCTGCTCTCCTCCAATCAGGAGCAGGTCCTGCTGTTTATTGGTTGAACTGGAGGCAGCTGTGTAGAAGCTGTTTCTCCCTTCTCAGCGCCATATTGTGGGAGAGCAGATGCATAGAATAAGTCTTAATTCCAGTAACTTAGTCTAGTCCGAGTTGCTCCCCACACCCAGCCTCCCCTCCTCCCTCTGTTCCTTCTTTCATAATTTCTCTCTCCTATATCTCTCTCTACTCTGTGTAAGCATTTAAATACCTTGAGGTCTTGTTCTTTACAACAAAATAAAAAAGTCTCTTTTAACCACCCCTTCCCCCACCCTATCCCCCAGGTTCCATCTGACTGCTTCCTTCTCTTTATCTTCTCTTTCCAGCTAGACCTTTGGAGAGAATTTTCTGCCTTTGTTCTTTCTGTACCTTCTGTTGACTCCTTACCCTCTGTACTTTGACTGTTATGCTACTCTGAAACTCTGTTTAACCCGTTCATCAGTAATGCCCTTATTTAAGTTTAGTATTTTGGCACTGCTGTCTGCTCTTTCTGGAAACATGGTCATGCTGTGCTTTCTGTCCTCTGCCAGCTTCCTTCCTCCTTCACAGTTCATCAGTTTCTTTTTAAGAGGATGTGTGGCTTCTTCAGTAGTGTGTAGGCCAGCACTGTTTTTATTCATACTTATTCTTTCCACAGTCTAGACACATAGTAGCCTTGTTAGTTATTTTCTGAATGAATTCGGTCCTCTTGTTCCTTTATTTTCAATTTTTTCTTAGATTTTTGCCATGTACTTGGAAATATGTAAAGAAACATAGCTAACAGCCAACATTAGCTAGATGTCTTTTCTTACTAAACTTTTGCTATAGTTTACAAATATTAGAGCACTATTTTGTGGCATATAGACCACATTTCACAATTACTGTCTTTTTTCTTCAGACTACAAATGAACATTGGACACCATGCATATTAAATGAAGAAGAAAAAATTATATACAAGGTATTATATTATTGTTAAAATAAAAATTTCTTGTTAGCTTCCTAAGTGCAAATATTTGCTGTGTTTTCTGGAAGAAACTGTGATGCAGCAGAGCATGCCATTGTACTGAGTTGAAAGTCTGGGGTTTGGCTTAGACTCTGTGTCTTACTAACCAGGCAACCTTCTATAAAAATTCCCTACTGTGAGGCTTAGATTCTTCACTGTGAAATGAAGAAACTGGACAAGATTTGTATATGCCAAATGGTGTTATTGAGGTCTTGTTAGATGTTGCAGAAAAAGCATTCTCCAGTCACATAAGATTAATAAGTAAAGTACTCAGTTATACATGATTAAACAGTGTGCTTCATTTTTTTTTTTTTTTGAAGATTTATTTTATTTATTTGAAAGGCAGAGGCAGAGAGAGAGAGAGAGAGGTCTTCCATCCACTGGTTCACTCCCCATATGGCTACAATGGCTGGAACTGAGCCGATCCAAAGCCAGGAGCTTCTTCTGGGTCTCCAGTGTGGGTGTAGGGGCCCAAGGAGTTGGGCCACCTTCCACTGCTTTCCCAGACACACTAGCAGGGAGCTGGATTGGAAGTGGAGCAGCCAGGACTTGAACCGGCCCTATATGAGATGGTGGTGCTGCAGGCTGGGGCTTTAACCCACTGCATCACAGTACCGCCCCTCATATTGTTTTAAACTACAGGACTTCACAATGCATTAAATATGCTAATAGATACTGTGACGTTGTAAAAGCTGTGTTATTTAGTATGTAGCTTTCCCGCCTTGTTAATTATAGAATCCTTTCTGCTGTCCCTCCTCTTGTGACAGTCATTCACATCTGCTGGAGGGATCATGTCTTTCTTATTCAGCAAGGCATTTACAAGTTCTGTTAAATGCTAAATTATCAATAAATATTTGATAATTGAATGAGTAGACCTATTGGAAATTGTGTCCCTAGAATCAGTTTAGCAATTGTTAATTATAAAGTCTATGAATAACATGAATATTCCCCTCCCCCTCGTATGTGTATTATATTTTTCCTTTGAGAGTTCAAAATGGCAGTTTAGTGAACATGAGAGTACTTTTTAATGTTGATTCATAACATTTTCAGTGTGTTGCTTGATGGCCTTCATTTCTCTTTTTTAGCTTATAAAACTTGATAGCCTCAGTGCTTACTGGAACGTGAACTGCAGCATGTCCTACCGGGGATCAAGGGAGCGGATCTTGGTAATTCCCACTTAGACCTGGAAGAGCTAAACAGACTCCTGGGTTTGCTGAACAGAAGAGGTCCTGAGTGAGGACAAGATGCCAGTCATTTGTTTAACCTGAGTGCCACTAAATGATAATGTGCATTAGGAACATTTTTTGGAATCTAATCTGTATCTTCAAAAAAGCAGTTTTGTTTTTGAAGATCTTTGAGAAATTAATCACTAGACATTGATTTGAGAATCTATACTATTGAATTAAAACTGCATTTAGTTTGTTTACATTTGTTTTGATGGCATTCTTGTTACGTTATGGTATTTGGTATGAGAATGATCAAGAGTATTGTTAATGATGATAGTTTATCAGATAAAGCATATATGTTGGCAGTTGTTTTAAGCATTCTGATGATTCCCTGAGTAGTTGAAGATTACAATCTGAATATGCTAAGCCAGTCTTAGTCATCTTTTTTTACTTATAGGTAAAAGGAAGAATGGTTGAATTCTCTGAACTGGATTAATTTCAAGATTCTGTCTTGTATTTTTCAGAAAGATACTGTAACTAATCTTCTTGAGATTCAATGATTGTTTATAGTCCTTGTCTCTTGTTGAGGAACAGTGTTTTTTTTCTTCATTTTTTATTTGTTGAACTCTTTACTTATTGTAGAGTTAATTTTATGAGTATAAAGTAAACTGAAAATAGATCTTTCTAAAAATTAAGAGTGGGAATAGGAGAGGGAGGAGGAAAAAGAATGCGTGGGCAGGAGGGAAGTTAGAGTGGGAAGTATCACTGTATCTATGTATCTAAGTATCTGTATCTATGAAATACATGAAATTTGTATACCTTAAATAAAATTAAAGAGCCCAAAAAAACAAATCTTTTTAAGAATCAGAGAGGAATACAGTATTTATAATATTGTTTCTAGGTATTTTGAATCTATATATTAATAAAATTTATCTTTATTGTATAATGTATTCTTTATATAGGCTAGTAGTAAAAAAGATAAAGATACTGACATAAGAACCAGTTTTTTTTGGTGTGTGTGTGGTGAATATGTGTGCATTTTCATTTTCCTTCTCATAAAATTTTAATTTTTCATTTAGGATCAGCTGAAAAGTGAAATTCTTACAAGTAGAAATATACCCCCAAACCATCAATATGGTAAGTAATTATCAACGTTTATTTCATGTTACAGGAAGAAACATGGCATTTAATACTTGCTTGTAGTGTACTTTTTATGATAAATTTGCTTTCACAAGCAGAACATATTAATTTTATACCTTAGTTTTGTGATGCAACATAACTCTCCATTTAGGAGAGTAAGAGAAAAAAGGTTAGTGTAGCTGTAGCTCACTCCTTGCATCCTGCTTTGACCTCCATGTTTTCTTCATACGTATTAGCCATTTTCTTTGATATAGGATTTAGGTTTTTGTTCTTTGATTTTTTAGATAACTGAGAAAATTATGGTGTCTAGATTACTCCTAGTGAGGTCACTATTGTGGTGTTTAGACAAACCAGCAACTGTAGACATTTTTTTTTTAACTTTTATTTAATGAATATAAATTTCCAAAGTACAGCTTATGGATTACAATGGCTTCCCCCCCCATAACTTCCCTCCCACCCGCAACCCTCCCCTTTCCCGCTCCTCTCCCCTTCCATTGACATCAAGATTCAATTTCAATTCTCTTTATATACAGAAGATCAGTTTAGCATATATTAAGTAAAGATTTTAACAGTTTGCACCCACACAGAAACACAAAGTGAAAAATACTGTTTGAGTACTAGTTATAGCATTAAATCACACTGTACAGCACATTAAGGACAGAGATCTTGCATGAGGAGTAAGTGCACAGTGACTCCTGTTGTTGACTTAACAAATTGACACACTTGTTTATGGCATCAGTAATCACCCTAGGCTCTTGTCATGAGTTTCCAAGGCTATGGAAGCCTTTTGAGTTCACCGACTCTGATCTTATTTAGACAAGGTCATAGTCAAAGTGGAAGTTCTCTCCTCCCTTCAGAAAAAGGTACCTCCTTCTTTGATGACCTGTTCTTTCCACTGGGATCTCACTCGTGGAGATCTTTCATTTAGGTCATTTTTTTCCTCAGAGTGTCTTGGCTTTCCATGCCTGAAATACTCTCATGGGCTTTTCAGCCGGATCCACATGCCTTAAGGGCTGATTCTGAGGCCAGAGTGCTGTTTAGGACATCTGCCATTCTATGAGTCTGCTGTGTATCTCGCTTCCCATGTTGGATCGTTCTCTCCCTTTTTTATTCTATCAGTTAATATTTGCAGACACTAGTCTTGTTTATGTGATCCCTTTGGCTCTTAGTCCTATCATTATGATCAATTGTGAACAGAAATTGATCACTGGGACTAGTGAGATGGCATTGGTACATGCCCCCTTGATGGGATTGAATTGAAACCCCCTGGTATGTTTCTAACTCTACCATTTGGGGCAAGTCAGCTTGAGCATGTCCCAAATTGCACATCTCTTCCCTCTCTTATTCCCACTCTTATATTTAACAGCGATCACTTTTCTGTTAAGTTTCAACACTTAAGAATAACTGTGTATTGATTACAGTATTCAACCAAAAGTATTAAGTAGAACAAACATAAAAAAATACTAAGAGGGATAATGTATTAAGTTGTTCATCAACAGTCAGGGCAAGGGCTGATCAAGTCACTGTTTCTCATAGTGTTCATTTCACTTGAACAGGTTTCCTTTTTGGTGTTCGGTTAGTTGTCACTGATCAGGGAGAACAATGATATTTGTCCCTTTGGGACTGGCTTATTTCACTCAGCATAATGTTTTCCAAATTCCTAACAGGGATCACTTTTCAGTTAAAATTTAAACACCTAAGAATAATTGTGTGTTAATTACAGAGTTCAACCAATAGTACTAGAACAAAAAAAATACGGAAATGGATAAAGTATTACATTGTACATCAACAGTCAGGACAAGAGCTGATCAAGTCACTGTTTCTTATAGTGTCCATTTCACTTCAACAGGTTTCCCCTTTGGTGCTCAGTTAGTTGTTGCCGATCAGGGAGACCATATGATATTTGTCCCTTTGGGACTGGCTTAGTTCACTCAGCATGATGTTTTTCAGACTCCTCCATCTTGTTGCAAATAACTGGGTTTCATTGTTTTTGACTGCTGTATAGTATTCTATAGAGTACATGTCCCATAATTTCTTTATCCAGTCTACTGTTGATGGGCATTTGGGTTGGTTCCAGGTCTTAGCTATTGTGAATTGAGCTGCAATAAACATTAATGTGCAGACAGCTTTTTTGTTTGCCAATTTAATTTCCTTTGGGTAAATTCCAAGGAGAACTCTAGACATTTTTTAAAGTGAGCCTTTCTGTTTCTTTTCGGCCTCACCTTTATTTTAAAAGTAGATCTCTGACAAAGCTGCCTGCTTATTTATTCATTAATCCCAGTTGCTTTCTCCATTTCAGTTTTAGTCTAAAGAAGCTTTTTGTTTTTGTTTTATTTTGTGTACCCCATTGTTATTCTCAGCCCTGACTACTGTGTTCTCCCATATTCCATATTAACTCTGATTCACTGTTCTTTTCCTCTTCTACAGCCATTGGGGATGACAGTTGCTTCTTTCTCTTATGTTCATAGAGCCTTGTGTTTAATGTTGGCAGTGTTTTTTTTTTTTTTTCAAAATTTATTTATTTACTTGAAAGGCAGATACACAGAGAGAATGAGGCAGAGAGACAGAAAAGTCTTCCATCCACTGGTTCACTCCCCAAATGGCTGCATTGGCCAGAGCTGCGCTGATCTGAAGCCAGGAGCCAGGAGCTTCTTCCGGGTCTCCCACATGGATTCAGGGGCCCAAGGACTTGGGCCATCTGCTGCTGCTTTCCCAGGCCATAGCAGAGAGCTGGTTCGCAAGTAGAGCAGCCAAGACTCAAACTGGTAGACATATGGAATGCCAGCATTGCAGGTGGCAGCTTTACTTACTACTACACAATGGGCAATGTTTTCAAATGCTGATAGTTTTGTTACAGCATTTATCTCATTGATGAGAAAATTAGTTCAGAAAAACCTACAAGATCATTCTTAGGCATTTTTCTATTTATAAATACAGTTGAAATTTTTGTACAATCTTACACAAATTGTATTTACCATAAGGTTCCACAGTTTCTATAATATTAATACTATTCAAATTAAAATTTATCACCTTGGGGCCGATGCTGTAGTGTAGTGGGCTAAGCCTCTGCCTGTGGTGCTGGTATCCTATATAGGCACCAGTTCATGTCCTGGCTGCTCCTCTTCCCATCTAGCTCTCTGCTTATGGCCTGGGAAAGCAATGGAGGATGGCTGAGGTGCTTGGGCCCCTGCAACCATGTAGGAGACCCAGAAGAGGCTCCTGGCTTCAGATTGGCCTGGCTCTGGCCATTGTGGCCATTTGTGGAGTGAACCAGCAGATGGAAGACTTTTGCCTCTCTCTGTATTTCTGCCTTTCAAATAAATAAAATAAATCTTAAAAAAAAATAAAGAAGTTGTTTGAAAGTCCAAGAAAGAGGGAGAAAGAAATCTCCCATCTGTTGATTTGTTCCCCAAATGTCTGTAATAGCCATGGCTGGGTCAGGCTGAAGCCAGGAGCTTGGAACCCTTTCTGGGTCCCTCACGTAGGTGACAGGAACCCATGTACTGGAGCCATCATCTGCTGCCTCACAGGGTGCACATTAGCAGGAAGCTGGATATGAAATAGAGTCAGGAGTTGCACCCAAGGACTCTGATACGGGATGTGAGCATCCCAAGTGGCGCCTGAATCTGTCAAACACCTGTGCCCGTAGTAGTATTTTTTTATTTAATATTTATTTATTTACTTCAAAGGCAGACAGAGAAAGAGAGAGATTGATCGATTGATTGATCTTCTATCTGCTGGTTCACTCCCCAGATGGCTACAGTGGCTTGCTGGGGCTAGGCCAAGCCAAAGCCAGGAGCCAGTATTTTTAATGAGTAATAAAATGGCGAGGAAGGCAAGCCTAATTTTACACATTCTGTGAATAACCAGGAGTAGATTGTGTTTTGTACGTTTGTTACCAAGAATAAGCTCTAGTTTCTTCTTCACTTTATTGAAGTTAACAGTTGGTATTATGTAGATAAATAGATGCTTAAATACTTTCCTTGTAGAGACATTGTTAGACACAGTTTTGATCATTTCTTTTTAGTTTTGGAGTAGCAGTGTTCTCATAATTGTTTACAGCTGTTTGTGTGAAAGAACATGTAAATGTCTTACGTCTTCCCATGTGATGTCAGTTTTCCAGCCATTATCAGCCTCTGCAAAACTCTACATGAATCCTTACGCAGAAAATGAACTCAAAACACCCAAACTGGATGGGAACATAGAAGTGCAAAATATTGCCATTGAGTTGACCAAGCCTCAGGTGAGATTCAGGTGGACATTTTAACCTGGAGTAACTTTTGGTGTTGACTTTCTCTGTGTGTGTTTTTTTTTTTTTTTTAAGATTTATTTATTTATTTGGAAGTCAGAGTTACACAGGGAGAGAAGGAGAGGCAGAGAGAGAGAGAGAGAGATCTTTCATCTGATGGTTCACTCCCCAATTGGCCGCAATGGCCGGAGCTGCGCTGAACCGAAGCTAGGAGCCGGGAGCTTCTTCCGGGTCTCCCACGTGGGTGCAGGGACCCAAGGACTTAGGCCATCTTCTACTGCTTTCCCAGGCCATAGCAGAGAGCTGGATGGGAAGTGGAGCAGCCAGGACTAGAACCGGCATCCTATGGGATGCTGGCGCTTCAGGCTGGGGAGTTAACCCGCTGAGCCACAGCACTGGCCCTGGCTTTCTCTGTTCTTAATAATTATTCCTTCTCTAATGGTCTGGTGGTTCATTCACTTCATTATGTTGAGATTTTATTGAAAAATAAACTTTGTTTATTTTTGCAAGAAAATAAACTTCAAGTTTCAGAAATAACTTACTTTTATCTAATTTTTTCCCTAAATGGTGGGAAAATCTTATCAAACTGTAGTGAATGACATTATTTCTATTGAATTTGCAGTTGTATCTTAAATGTTACAGAGAGGCAGAGGTAGAGAAAGATTTCTTCCATCTGCTGGTTCACTCCCCAGTTGGCCACGAGGGCCGGAGTTGGTTGATCTGAAGCTAGGAGCCAGGAGCTTCCTCCAGGTCTCCCGTGTGGGTGCAGGGGCCCAAGGACTTGGGCCATCTTCTGCAGCTATCCCAGGCCATAGCGGAGAGCTGGATCAGAAGTGGAGCAGCCTGGGGAATTTGAGAAAAGAGTTGGAAGATTATAGGTGAAACGAAGGCAAGAAATTTAGATAATTAAGCTTTTGGCACACTGATGTACATTAAAAATAAAATGCAAGTTGTTTTGTAATTGCAGATTTTCTAGAAGATACAGTAGCAAAGTCAAAAACAGGTGGCATTAACTTTAATAACATTTTATTTAAGCTAACATTCCTGCAGTAGTATCATTTTGACATGTAATCGTTATAAAAATTATGAAACATTTTGTATCCCTTTTCTTCCATTAAGTCTTTAATCTGGAGTATGTTTTATGTTTACAAAGCATTTAAGTCCTGTCTAGAATATTTCAGGTGCTGAATTGCTCACATGGTAAGTAATACTTAGCTAAAATTGCGTTGAGAGAGGTTGTGGGGAGGAAGCTTTCTCCAGCTCCCTGTGGCCTCACTATCTCTCTCTGGATGTTTTTCCTTCAATTTTGAGCTGCTTATCAGATCCACACAGAGTTTCTGTGTTGGTGGTGAGATGGGTGCTTAAATGTCATTTCCTTGGTTCTGTTAGGCAGTAATTTTTGGGAATAATTGGAAAATCAGTTCATTGTTAGCCTTGGCTGAAATAGTGGTCTAGAGGAAAAATACTTTTAGAAATAGGACTATTATCAGATACTGTGTCTCATTGTTTCTAAGATGTACATTTATATCACATTTTAACATACCTGAAAATAGGCTGTATAATATCGATGACATAACAATTTAATCGATGGCACTGGTTTCTTTTGTAGTGGAACCAAAAAATTATGGTACAACTTATAATTGATAGTGTATTAAACTTCATCAATTATATAATTGAGAGTGTATTGAAGTTGATTGATTACAGCATGTTACAGAGTTTGCAGTCAACATTGTTCAGGGTATTTGGTATCTCAATAGTTGGAAAATGGAGTAAAATTTGACCTTTATTCCTGTGTGTAATGTAAAGAACATAATTTTGTTTTTGTTTTTACAGTACTTAAGTATGATTGACCTTTTGGAGTCAGTAGATTATATGGTTAGAAATGCCCCTTACAGGAAATATAAGCCTTATGTGCCACTTCATACCAATAGCCGACAATGGTGAGTTAGAATTTGTTTTTAATTTTGTGAGAAATATATAAATGTATACTTCAGTACACTCAGAGTCAAGAGACCTTTGAAGTTGTGTAGTCTGGCCCCTTCTTTCTTTAATAGACAAGAAGGGAATATCTTTTATTCATGGGAGATTAAAACAGTTCATGTAAAGTTAAGAAGCAACTCTTCATAGATTTGCACAAAAACTTTTAATTCTGTTTTTTCATAGTCTTTTTGAAATATCCTTAAAGGTTCATGTTACTTGATAAACACTCTTGTACTCTCCTTCCTGGATTCCCAAATTCTTAGAATTCAAGACTTTTAACATTTTAAAAGAAGTCTTATCAGTCAGCCTCCTACATGGACTCGGTAGTGAATTGCTTCATGCTGGAAGCATGTTCTGAGAAATGCATCTTTTGGGGACGGTGGATACTGTACTCACCCAGCGAGATGACGAGCTTATCATTAGATTACACAGTCTTGTGGGAGTACTGTCATATGCAGTCCATCGTTATGCAGGACATGACTATTGTTTGTGTTGTGTCTTCCCTTGTCATTTTGATTTGGCATTCTCTCTTCTTGGAAATTACTCCTTTTATTTTTTTTTTTTTTAATTTTATTTATTTATTTGAAAGGTAGAGTTACAGACAGTGAGAGGGAGAGAGGGGAGAGAGAGAGGTCTTCCATCTGCTGGTTCACTCCCCAAATGGCTGCAATGTCTGGAGCCGTGCCGATCTGAAACCAGGAGCCAGGAGCTTCTTCCCGGTCTCCCACATGAGTGAAGGGGCCCAAGCACTTGGGTCATCTTCTACTGCTTTCCCAGACCATAGCAGGGAGCTGGATTGGAAGAGGAGCAGCCAGGACTAGAACCGGCGCTCATAAGGGATGCCGGCACCGCAGGTGGAGGATTAACCCACTGCGCCACAGTGCCGGCCCCAGAAGTAACTCCTTAAGCCGTAGAATTATACTGGATAATTGAAATGTTATTATTGAGCTCTTATAGAATGAACGTTAAGAACAAAAATTTGACAATGTGAGATCTAAAACGTCAAAACTTGTTTATTATTTATAATCCTTGTCTCTATTCCTGTGAAACAGTGGTCTTTCTGTTTTTTACTTGTTGGACATTATGGTTAGTGGTGCGTTAAGCCTGTGATTATTAAGTAAATTGAAAGTATGTTATTACAGAAATTTAAAAAAGGAGGGAGATTCAGGAAGGTAGAATGGCAGGAAAGTATGGTTATCTTAGAATTGTGTCTATGAAATATGTCAAATCTATTCTCTTTATATTAATGAAAATTTTAAAAATTAGGAAGAAGCTCTTTTCTTGCTGTTTCTTAAACTTTTGTATTCAAATAGGCATTAATTTGGTTTTCAGGTGGAAGTATGCGATTGATTGTGTCCTTGAAGTTCACATAAGAAGGTACACACAGATGTGGTCATGGAGTAACATAAAGAAGCACAGGCAGCTGCTCAGGAGTTACAGAAGTGCCTACAAAGCCAAGCTGACCCAGACAAAAGTCTCGGAGGAAATACAGAAGCAAATTCAGGTACATCTTGCATTTATTAATAACAGCCACTGTTTGTCTAATCATCTTTTCTAATTAATTGTTTTACACTTAATTTGAAAAAATTTAATTCTAGAAAGAACAGAGCTCATTTCTTTTTCAGAGAGAGTTTCCCAGGAAAATACGGAGTATGTTTTTTTTAGTTTAGTTTTTTTTTCTTTTACAAAACCATTTTCCTAATCAGACATCATAAGGTTCCAATGAAGTGTTTGGGGAAATATGCCCATTTTTTACAGTAGTGTTTAGAAAATCAGTATCGGAGTTGTTTAAATATGTTTTTATTAGATCTACCTAATTTTGCTAGTGAAAATTTGTGGATTTTTAAAAAGTTCAAAATAATATTTATAAAGAATTTTTGCATAGTAGTCTCAGTTACCCTTTTTAAATGGAGAAGGCATACACTGGATACATAATTTGCTGTTATCATGATCTAGGTTGTAGAATTATTTCTGCTACTCACTCAAAATGTCAAAAATGAATTTCTGTTATTCCAAAATTATTCTAATATGTTGTCTTAGAAAAAAGCATAGGAGTTGGAATCAGGTAGATATGGGTTCAGATGGATTCAGGTATTGTGTTCGGATCATGGACACAAGTTCTCAGCCTCTCACGTCTGCTGTTCTGTGTTATAAAATGAATACAGTATTTGTCTTACAGAGTTATGAGGATTGCAGGAAATAATATATAAAGCATCTAGAAGACAAGTCACTTTCCTAAATATTCTTATTGGCGTGTACATATATGCTCTCTGTGCATTATAATAACTTCACAGAAAAATTCTTATATTGTATTTAATGGAGAAGTTCTTGGAAAACTTATTTTCTCATAAAAATTTTAAGAACCTAGTATATGTTCTAATTTATACTTGAGTTTTCATTTGATAATGTACTGGTAATGGACTGGATGAGCCTAGAAAAAAGAAACACTTTTTTTGAATATTGATCATTTTCCTGTTTATAAATGTGTCTTTGTTTTGTAGGACTTGGAGAAGTCTCTGGATGTTTTTAACATAATTTTAGCAAGACAACAAGCACAAGTTGAGGTAAGCATTGTTATTAATTGTTTTTATGTTTTGAAGATTTATTTTTTATTTATTTGATAGGCAGAGTTACAGAGAGAGGAGGAAAGACAGAGAGGTCTTCCGTCTGCGGGTTCACTGTCCAAATGGCTGCAATGGCCAGGGCTGGGCCAGGCTGAAGCCAGGAGCCTGGAGCTTTGTCTGGGTCTCCCATGTGGTTGCAGGGGCCCCAAACACTTGGGCCATCCTCCACGACTTTCCCAGGCCATTACCAGAGAGTTGGATGGGAAGTGGAGCAGCTGGGCCTCCAAAACGGCTGTCACAGGAGGAGGCTTAACCTCTTAAGTCACAGCACCAGCCCCAGTTTATGTTTTAAACATGTTAATATTGAAACTTATGATTGGGAAAGTTTCATGACAAGGTAGTTGTTGAAATTTACCCAAGTGATAATAAAAGTTGAGTTTTTAATCACTTATTTTGTCTCAGGAGAAAAAAGACTGCAATACTAGAAAAAAACCATTAACATGCAAGGGGAAAATTTTTTTTTTAAGATTTTATTATGTATTTGAGAGACAGAGTTACTGACAGAGAGGGAGAGACAGAGAGAAAGGTCCTCCATCTGCTGGTTCAACTCCCCAAATGGCCATAACGGCCGGAGCTGGGCCCGTCTGAAGCCAGGAGTCAGGAACTTCTCCTGGTTCTCTCATGTGGGCGCAGGGGCCCAAGCACTTGGGCCATCCTTCACTGCCTTCCAGGCCATAAGCAAAGAGCTAGATAGGAAGAGTAGCAGCCGGGGCCCGAACCAGCACTCAAATGGGATGCCGGCGCCACAGGCAGAGGCTTATCCTGCTACACCACAATGTTGGCCCTAGGAAAAAGTTGAAAAAATTTACAACCCAGAATTTGAAAACCACCAAAAAGAAAATAAACAAAAGTTCATCCATAATCCTAGTAATTTAGAAAGCTACTGTTAATGATTTTGCATATAGATTTCCAATTTTTGCTTCATGTTTATATGCTTTCTTCTTTATGTTTTTTCTCTCCCATTTCTTTTACTTTTTTTCTTTGTTTCCTCTTCCTTCCCTTTGGGCTTCTTTCCCCCTTCCTCTCTTCCTTTTTCTTCTTCCCTCCATTCTTCTCACCTTCCTTTCTCCTTTCTTATTTTCTTTCTTTCCACAGTTGGAATCAGCCTGTTCATAATAGTTGATAACTGCTTATATGTTGGTACCCTGTGTGCATTGCTCCATGATGTGATTATAAATTATAAGCTGTGTTTCTATGACATGGCTTTTTTTTGGTACTTGAAAGATGAATGACGAATACAGTACCATTAAATATAGAAAAATTTAGAATATTATAGAGCAACAAAAGAAGAAAACAGAAACATGCATACCTCACAGACTCCTTGGCTCATGTGCTGAAGGGAACTGCTGTGAATACCTTTGAGTGTAGTTAGGTTCATACACGAAATGACGAGATGCACTCTTCTGTGGCTCTTTCCTCTCTGGCATCTTCTCCTATACTCTGTGGTGTTCTTGGACTCTGTTTTCTGGTTTGCTGGCTGGAAATAAAGAGTTTCTCTCAGGGTTTTAGCTACCTGCCCAATTGTACACAGTAATTACTTCAGAGTTTCTGTGGGTCAGGAGTCTAAGCTTGCTTTGGCTGATCAGATTGCAAGATGTTGCAAGATACTAACAGAGACTGTATCCTCTGAAGGGTGACAGGTGGAGGATCTGCTTTCGTTTCTTGTGGTTTTAGTAGAGAACATGTTAGTTTTGTTGGCTGCTAGCTAGAGACTGCTGCCATCTCACTCGTTTTATGTTCAGTTCTTGGTCCAGTGGACTCCCCAGCATAGACCGTGCACAGCATGCCAGCTTTCTTCTTCATTGGGAGAGACAGAATACCAGGATGGCGGCTATCGTCTTACATAGTAACAAAGCCCTTGTACACAGAATCACAGAAATCTCCTCACCGGTTATAGGCCAGGCCTGTGTTCACGACAAGGGTCTGCCAAGGTGCAGGGACCTAAGGGGCAGAGTCACAGTGGGGTGACACTGAGAAAACAAAAGGCACTGGACACTCACTCTTGCAGGTCACTTCTCCAATTTGGACTTCCCTCCCAAATCTGCCTGCTTTCCTTACTTTGTAGTCTGTGATGAAAGTTTTTATATAGTCTAGAATTTTGTGTTGTAATCAGTAGGAAGGTTGGGCTAGGAGGACTTATGCTGTCATGGAACTGAAACTTTTCCATGGGATTTAGTAATAAAGAAGTCTCTTAAAGAGCAATTATTGTTAAAGCATGTGGACAGAAGAAACTTGATGGGAATAAGCAAGAAGGAAATATTAGGAGTTGGAGAAATTATAAACAGAATGATTGTTTGCTGTATGGGGAGCTGGTAACTAGAGTGGTAGATGGTGTGGGATGTGGAGTCAAGAGAAAGTTTTAAAACTTGCTTTTCTTTCTTTAAAAAATTAGGTTATTGTAGTATTTCATTTTCAATGGCAGTAGAATAATTTATTTGACATCATTATAAATAAATAGCTGGAGCTGGCGCTGTGGCATAGTGGGTAAAGCTGCCACTTGCAGTGCTGGCATCCCCTATGGGCGCTGGTTAGAGACCCGACTGCTTTACCTCTGAGCCAGCTCTCTGCTATGGCCTGTGAAAGCAGTAGAAGATGGTCCCAGTCCTTGGGTGCCTGTACCCTTGTGGAAGACCCGGAAGAATCTCCTGGCTCCTGGCTTCGAATCAGCGCAGCTCCAGCCATTGCAGCCATCTAGGGAGTGTACCAGCAGATGGAAGACCCACCCCTCTCTCTCTGCCTCTCCTTCTCTCTATATATAACTCTAACTTTCAAATAAATAATAAAAATAAATCTTAAAAAATTAAATAAATAACTAACTAGATAATATTTGTTCTATGCATATGCCAAAATTTGCCTATTTTCCCCTGGTTACTGTATTTAATCATAAGTGGCACTACAATAAATAGTCTTATCCCTATGTTTTTTTCTCTTCTTTTCTTTTTTTTTTTTAATATTTATTTATTTGACAGAGTTAGACAGTGAGAGAGAGAGAGAGAGAGAGAGAGAAAGGTCTTCCTTCCATTGGTTCACCCCCCCAAATGGCTGCTATGGCTGGAGCTACGCCGGTCCGAAGCGAGGAGCCAGGTGCTTCCTCCTGGTCTTCCATGTGGGTGCAGGAGCCCAAGCACTTGGGCCATCCTCCACTGCCTTTCTGAGCCACAGCAAAGAGCTGGACTGGAAGAGGAGCAACCAGGACTAGAACCTGGCCAGCGCCACAGGCAGAGGGTTAACCAAGTGAGCCACGGCGCCGGCCCCTCTCTTATTTTCTTAAGGACAGTTTCTTCAAGGTTGTTGCATCAGAGAGTATGAATATTTTGAAAAGTATTTGCTACTGCTGTGCATTGTTCTTATCAAATAGTCACTGGAATGAGTCATTGGAGGAAACATTGTTTTACTCCTCCCTAATTTTTGTCACTTCAGATTAGTTATGTATTCTTAGTACCAGTTACAGTAGTTTAAAAATTGAAGAAAGATTAATTATTAGATACAGTAGACAAAGAAGGAAGGATTAAAGAAAAAGCAATTAGATTCATCCAAGATGAATGTTTTTTCCTTGTAATGAAAAGTGCATAGCACCAGAGTTTTAAATACAGGGAAAGGATAGTCTGAAGTTAGTTTGGGGCTTTTAGCTGGACAGGGAAGTAAGTGCAGGCAACAGCAGGGTATTTGGGAAGAAGTGAAAGGGATCTGCCTCTGTTTTCATAGGAGATTTCGTACTGACCAAGGGCTCCCCTTCTTATGCTCGCAGAAAAGAAATGCTTTATTGTTGTGAGGTCACCAAGCAAGGAGAGAAGAGGCAGGCTTATTCTGTCTTCCAGTTCTGTGATCTAGGGCAGACCTCCTGGGCAGGGGCGGACCAGCTGGTGTGTGGGAGAACTAGCAAGGCAACTTCTGATCAGAGGGCTTTAGCTGCAGATATTCCCATCCTATCTGAAGGGGTTCGGTGTTGAGGTCTTCTTGGTTCCACAGGGAGGAAGCAGTGGTTCCAGGTGTTACTTGAGATTACAGGCTTCCTCTTCAAGTGCATGCCCGTGTTCTATGACTTGCATTTTTTGGCTCTGTTGTTTTTGTTGGCAAGAGCTAGTCACCTGTGTTAGGATCTTTGTCAACAATTAAACGTGCCTCAGGTACTTGGTCCCCTGGGTGTTTCCAGCTCATGTGATTGAGACTTAATCTGTAGCGCTCTCTAGATCTACTTAGAACCAGGCTAGGGGTTTGCCCTGAAATGTGTAACTTCCAGGATCTTAGGTCAAATTTCGATCTGGCAGCTTCTGTCCACCCTGAGTGCCCTTCCTTCAGTTCTATCCAAGTAGCCTGGTGCCATCTTACTCAGTGCACACTCACTTAAATCCAGAGCACACTGAGCTCAATCCAAGCTGTCTTCATTGGCTAAGAAAGCCTCACTCCATCTGTAAGCTGATGAGCAAGATCAGTTTGAGTTTACAAGATAATATGTATCTTTTCATTTATTTGTGGTCTCATATGTAGTACTTTGGGATAATTATAAGTTCACAGGAAGCTGCAAAGATAGTTTATAGAGGTTCTGGGTACCCTTCACCCAGTTTCCCCCAATGATGACATCTTACATAATTATAGTCTAATACCAAAACCAATAATTTGACATCGGTACTTTGTAATGTATGGTTCTATGATTGCTCTCATGTTTTAAATTTTTTTATGTATTTGAGAGTTAGATTTGCTACTCAAATATCTTCAGTAGCTGGGGATGAACAAGGATGAAGCAAGAACTAGATACTCAATCCAGGTCTCCTACATTGTGGCAGAAACTCAACTACTTGGACTATCAACTACTGCTTCCCAGTATGTGTATTAGCAGGAAGCTGGAATCAGTAGACAAATCTGTTTATACAGGACTCAGGTGTCCCAATTAGTGTCTTAAGTGAAGTGGTGGGCCAAACTGCTGCTCCTGCTGCCATTTATATATTTGTTTATATTTTGCTTGAAAGGCAGAAGGAGAGAGGTGTTCCCACTACTGGTTCACTCCTCCAGTGCCTGCAGGATCCAGCGCTGGGCCATTCCAAAATGCAGAAGCCTGGAATTCAATCTCCTTTCCTTCCAGGGTGGCAGGGACACAAGTCATAAGCTATCATCTGCTGCTTTCTGCAGTATACATTATCAGGAAGCTGGAATTAGAAAGAGGGCTGGGATTCAAATCCAGGCATCCCAGTATGTGATGTAGATATCACAAATGGTATCTTAATTGCTTTGCCAGATGCCTGCCTCTCATATTTTTAAATAACAATTTGTATTTTTTTAAATGGTAAATTGTCAGTTTATAGGGAAGCTTTAGAAAAATACTGTCTTCTATTTATTTTCTTCATAGCCCTTGTCATTGTTTAAAATTAATGTTTTTACTTGTGTTTGTTAATTCATTTCTGCTTTTCTCTGTTAATTTTGTTTACGTTTTGAGTTACTTTGAAGTTCCTTGAAATTTATAGCATGCTGATCTACTTTTATCCAAGATTTCAATACTAATAGCATCTTTATCTTTTTTCCCTCTACTTTTTTTTTTAAGTAGAGATTTGGGAGGGGGAAGATTGAGTGTGGGGAGTTTGTGAACACATTATCTTGATAGGAAATACTGTTTTCAGTACTTGGTGATTAACTTTTCCAAAATAAAAATGTTCTTCCTTCAAGTTTAAAAATACATCTTGTGTGTTGTTGTAGAGTTAAATCTTTGTGGAGAATAAAAGGATGGTAATGCTCTACTAAAACAACTATCAGTTTACTTAAAAAGATGTTTATAAAATATTCAAATACCTTATAGTTATTTCTGTGTTTAGATTTATAAAGAACTCTTCAAATATCCATCTGTTTAAGACAGAATATGTAAGAGTGCTTTAAGCTTGCAGTCTCTGCTTGCATTTTCCTTAAAAGAATTGGTTATAGATTCTTGGCCACTTAAAAAACTGAGATGATAGACATTTAATTGGGTGTCTTTTTCCAGAACAGCTCACTTTCATCTACTTGTGATCCTGTTGAGTAGTTAAACTTCCTGCTTGAAAATGTGTGCAGCTGTTGAAGGAAACCTTCCTTGTCATCTCAGTGGTTCTGGAGAACACTTGCGAGCTTTTAAAAAATACTGATCCTGAAACCCAATCCCTCAGAATTTGATTTAATTGGAGTGTGGTGGGCTTTTGGCATCTGCCATTGTTCAAAAAGCTTCTTGATGATTTTTTTGTGCAGCAACAATTGAATGCCGCCGAGCTTGGGGTATCCATGGTAGCTGATGTGTGAGGTTCGCTTTGTAAAGTTGAACAGGGCTTGAATGTATGCACTCACGCCTGGTTTGTGACAGAGGTTTAACATTTTCCACATGCTTTGCCTTTACATTCATGAATCAGTCTTTGGTATAGGATTCAACTCTTTTAACTTCTCCTTTAGATTATTTTAGTTTTTTTTACACACAGTGGTTTTTATTTGTTATCAGTTTACCATTGACTTAAAATGTTTTAAATTCTGAGTGGGAAAAGTATTAAGATTTACTTGATTGAGTGACTGAGGAGGACATAGAATCTTATTTCCTTTTTTCTCTTTCTCTGTTTTCTTCTTTTTTGGTTATCCACCAATATTTTACTGAAAGTGGGCAAAGATAAGGAACAATTGAAAATCAAGTCAGGATTTGTTGAGAAAAGAGAACAAAATAAAATTCAGTGAGTTTTTTTTACTGTATGTTTCCTTCCCTCACCATGCCCGTAGTTAAGCAAAAAAGAAATATGTTTGAATTCTGATGTCTAGTTGTTTTGAACTAATACTTGTTGGGTGTGGAAGCATCTTCCTTTCAGGGGGCTTTTCATGTCATAAACTTCTTAGTGTTCTGATGGCGGCTTTACTTAAAATTTTGAAAATTCTATTCCTTGGGAAAAAATTGAAATCTTAATGATATTGCTGGTAAAATGCAGCCTCATCAAAATGTTTTCAGTTGGTGTGCGAAGTAAATTATCACAGAAACATGTTGTGAGCCTGATTTCAGGAGGAACCCATTTCATGACTGTTTTTAAAAAAATGGCCAGCGCAGTGGCTCAATAGGCTAATCCTCCGCCTGTGGCGCCGGCTCACCGGTTCTAGTCCCTCTTCCAGGCCAGCTCTCTGCTATGGCCCGGGAGTGCAGTGGAGGATGGCCCAAATGCTTGGGCCCTGCACCCGCATGGGAGACCAGGAGAAACACCTGCCTCCTGCCTTCGGATCAGCGTGATGCACCGGCCACAGCGCGCTGGCCGCGGCGGCCATTGGAGGGTGAACCAATGGCAAAAGGAAGACCTTTCTCTCTGTCTCTCTCTCTCTCTCACTGTCCACTCTGCCTGTCAAATATAAAAAAAAAAATAAAAAAAAATAATCATTGTTTTCACTGGCTACACTTGAAAATGAAGAGGCTATTGTTTCTCAAATTTTTTATTTTTCAGGTGATTCGGTCGGGGCAGAAATTAAGGAAAAAGTCTGCTGACACGGGGGAGAAACGTGGAGGCTGGTTTAGTGGGTTTTGGGGTAAGAAGGAGTCTAAGCAAAAAGATGAAGAGTCATTGATTCCTGAAAGTAAGTTCCAAGTCAGATCACTTATTGTACAGTGTTAAAAAAAACAGTAATTATGCCGCAGCCTGTCAGTTGAATGTTTTAAATAATACTTTTGAAATAAAGTTAGTTCAGTGTAGTGAATATGTAGACTGGACCGTTTCTGTATTTAACTAAAATAAAACAGATTTTCTTGAAAAATTATATAAAATTTAAAATGTTTACATTTTAGATGTAAATGTTTAGATATCTCAACATTTAAGCATTCCTTATTGTTACCTTTTACATGAATTTATTTACAAGTTTCATTTAAATTTTAAAATGTTTAGCAAATGGGACCAGTGTTGTGGCACAATGGTTAAGCTGCTTCCTGCAATGCTGGCATCCCATATGAGAGTTGGTTTGAATCCCAGCTGCTCCATTTCCAATCCAGTTCCTTGCTAATGCTCTTGGGAAGGCAGCGATGAATGGCCCAAGTTCTTGGGCCATGCTACCCAAGTGAGAGACCTAGATGAAGTGCCTGGCTTCTGGCTCCTGGCTTTGAACTGGTCCAGCCCCCTGTGTTTTAGCCATATGGGGAGTGAGTCAGCAGATAGATCTCTCTGTCTCCATCTCTTACTGTCTGTAACTGTTATGCAAAATAAATAAATCAATCTTAAAAAATAGGGAATTATAAAATCCTTATGAGAGAACTGAATTTGCTTAATAGTATCTCTGCATTTTATCGACAAGTAAGCAAAGATGCAATGCTTGTTTTAACAAGTCAAAGCAGTATGTTAGAGGAAATTACTGGGCTGCGTTGGCTTAAGCATTTATGACTCTTGATTTTAAAATGCTTGTTTAGTTTGTTTTTTCCATTGTCATGTAAAAAATTAAGAAACTCATTTCTCGAAATATTGTCTATTTTTTGTAGCTATTGATGACCTTATGACTCAAGAGGAAAAAGATAAACTCTTCACTGCTATTGGATATAGTGAGAGTACCCACAACTTAACTTTACCTAAGCAGGTAATTATTGAGGTAGCTTTTATAGGTATTTTGTCTCAGTTTACTGTATTATCTTGAATAAGGTTAAATAAATTACTCTTTTTTTTTTTTTGAGTAGCTAACATAACTGAATTATCATTAGTTTATATTTCACTTTTTAATTGTTAAATGCTTTCAGGTAGGCTCTCCTGTTTAGAATACTGTCTTCAGTTTTAGATTTGGTTGCTTTAGTTAATATAAGATTAATTTTATGAAAAGTACTTCTTATAATGATAAATTGGATCTTAAAAATATTTGTTATAAATTTTTCCTAACTTTGAACTATAACTTGAGTAGAACAAAAATGTACTGCTCATTTGATTGATCAAAAGGAAAAAAAATTATATAGTTACTATCAAGGTTAAAATTTAGAATGTTGCTATCACAGTAGAAGGCCCTGTGCTTCCCTGTTATTGCTTCTGGAAAGGTAAGTGTTAAAATGATCTTTCTAGTACTTATTTCTTTGGTTTCCTTCTTTTTTTTTTTTTTTTTTCTAACAGCATAAGTATTTTGTTTTGTATTTTTGTAATCTTTGTATAAGTAGACTCATAGGGTCTGTGTTCTTCCGTGTCTGTCTGTGTTGATGTGAGACCTGTACGCTGGCTTGTTTGCCTCATTTTCATGGCTGTATACAATTCTGTCATCTGAAAGCTATCGCAGCTTAATCATACTTTGGTTGCTGAGCATTTGTGTTGTTTCTAGTTTGTGGTTATTGTGGATATGCTGCATTGAATTTCTTGTAAGTGTCTTTTTATGTGCATATGTAAGATTTTTCTGTTCAGCGTGTACTTAGGAATAGGCTTGATGGGTCAGAGTATATATTTAATATCATATTCTATTAAAGAGTTTCCCAGTGTGGAAAAATTTCTGTGAGTGGTATGTGGAGATTCTTGTTGCTGTACCTACTCACTAACATTTGACATCATCAGTCTTTAAATTTCAGCCATCCTAAATGGTGGTATACCGTACAGTAGTTCGTTATGATTTTAATTTACATTTCCTGGATGACTAAAGGTGTTTTGTACATTTAATGTATTTATTGGCTGTTAGGTATCCTCTTTTGTGAAGTGGCCTTTGAGTTTCTTCTTCATTATTAGATTCTTTCTTGTTGTTCTTGGTTCATAAGAACTCTTTTTATATTTTAGACATGAAATCTTTCTTGTTAGACATGTTGCTGGTACCTTCCCCCATGATTTCTTTTTCCACAGCTAGAGAATTGGTCTGAAGTGCTTTGTTTGCTTAAATGAAAACTATCATCATGAATTTTTATGCCACCAATGATTTGTGATTGTTTCATTGTTATTACCTTTAAGAGAAATGGATTTTTAGAACATTTATAAATGGCCTATTTTGGTAGGCTATTTCATATTGTATGTTCTGGTGTTCTTCACTTAAAGTTAGTATATGGATGCCAGAATCTACCATGTTCTAGTTGCTCATTCACTTTGAAGTTCAACAGGTTCCAATAAGGAGATTTTTTAATAATTGTTTCAATGAATAACAGCTTTCATTCATTCTTTATGTTTAGTATGTTGCTCATATAATGACCCTCAAGTTGGTAAGCACCTCTGTTACAATCAGAGAAAACAGAAATGTTCCAGAAATACTAAAAATTCAGATAATTGGTTTGGGTACCCAAGTATCTCAGCGACCAGGAGCACAAGCCCTTAGGTAAGTTTTGAAAAACTGATTTCAGTTTTTATTTCTAGTTATGATTTCAAGTCAGAAAATCTGGAATGTTATTTGGCATGAAAAAACTAATTATTAAATTATCTTTTTTCATTTCTTTGTGTATGGCAAGGTAATCTCTTTATATTTTCTTGTATTTCGTTTTGGCGCTATATGGGAAGCTCATCATTTGTTCTACCCTCTCACCTTCCCTTTACAAATATTTAATGGCTACTACTTCATTTATAGGCTTAATATTTTAAAAAGCCATGCATAGGTATAGTAGGATTTTATTTTCAAGTTTTTGTTATGGTTGATGAAAGAAGGTGTATAAAAAGTTAATAGTTCAATAGCAGTGTAGTACATTAGTTGCAAATTAAAAGCCTCATGGTTGATTCTGTGTAGGCTCAGTTGTGCAATAGAAATGTGAGCTAGGAGAAAGCTTAGGCTATCTGAATGGAGAAGAGTAAGCAAGGTAGGGATGAAGTGGGAGGGTGTGGAGGGCCTTGGAATTATGGAGGGAGATGAGTTTATCCATGTTACAGACAGTGGTGATCAGAACTTCTCTAGTGTTCTAGAATTGGCTGCAGTGGGTTTTTGATGTGGATGATGAGAAGTTAATAACAATAAAGCAATAGAAACAGCTTGTGTGGGTAATTGAATGCCAGGCTAAGGAGATTAAATTTCAGCTCTGGGTAATGGGCATAGTCCTTGCTCTCAATGAGTTTTTTACAGAGAATTGCTATTTTGCCTAAGAATTGCAAAAGATCTTATTTATATGACTTATTTTTTCATTATTGGACTATAGGGTGGAAGCAAAATTAGAACACTGGTATATAACAGGTCTGAGACAGCAAAACATTATACCATCACTTGTGGCTTCTATTGGTGATACTGCGTCATCCTTGCTTAAAATTGAATTTGAAACCAACCCAGAGAATAGTCCTGCTGACCAGACGCTGATTGTTCAGTCTCAGCCTGTGGAAGTCATCTATGATGCTGTAAGTGCCAAGAAAAAGTGAATCTTTATTAAAACCATCTTATACTTCTTACATGGGGCTCTATTATTTCTTCTCTTTCATATTTCACATTGATTTACTCTTCAGGTGAGTTTTCTTGCAGGGGCTGATACTGTGGCTTAGCAGGTAAAGCAAGTCCAGTAAGCTTGCTAGGGCTATTTTTTCTCTAAGTCCTCTTTGATTGTAGAGGGAGGTGCAACGGGACAGAGAATCTTTGGAGTCCCTTAGTTAAAATCCACAGCTCTTTAGAATTGAGGTGACACCTTAAAATTTGTGATATTGAAATACTATCTGTAACATGATTGTGTTTTAAAATTATTTTACAGAAAACCATCAATGCAGTGGTTGAATTCTTTCAGTCAAATAAAGGGTTGGATCTTGAGCAAATAACATCAGCTACATTGATGAAGTTAGAAGAAATTAAAGAGAGAACAGCTACAGGTAAAGAATTTGTATGTCTACATAAGCAAAAATTTTATATGTTCTAATGTAAAAATTTTGTATGTTCTGATGTAAACATTGCATTTTATAGTATAGATTGCAGTTTTTCTTTGTCTTAAACTCAGGCTTTACTAAACAGTGGACATGGCTTACTTAAAGTCAAACATACTTGTGAGACAAGAATACTGTGAGGCTCAGATGGTTCTGCATGAAATTAGATTCAGAAGCCTATGTCTCTGAATGGGCTTGAGGCAGAAAACATCCTTTCATTTCAGTTCTTAAAAAAATTGTTCACTGAACTTTGTGCAAATCTGATTTTTAAGATACTTTTTTTATATAACATGGCCTGTAAACTCAAACTACTCATTATGTTGTTTTGTTGTTTAATCAAGAAATCTATAAACTGTTCTTGTATAAAATACTAGCTCTGTTGGATTTACTGTACTGTGCTATGATGTGATTGTTGTGCATTAACTGAAGTTTTCATCTTGCACATTGAATTGAGAATTGGAAATGACATTTCTCTATGATGTTTTCTAAGTAAAGCTCTTTTCCTACTCTAGTTATCTGATTATGTATTCAGATTGACCGTCTAATTTTTCATTATTTCTTTGCCTTTAGGACTTACACATATTATTGAAACTCGAAAAGTTCTTGATTTAAGAATAAATCTGAAGCCTTCTTATCTAATAGTTCCACAGACTGGTTTCCATCACGAAAAGTCAGATCTTCTCATTTTAGATTTTGGTACATTTCGGGTAGGCATGTGCACATTTTTCTCTGCTCATCTTTGATCAGCTTGGTAGCTAGTTATGTGTTAGCTTTCTGTTTTGTTCTCAGAATTCAATTAAATCAAACCTACACTAATTTTTCTTACCTTTTTGTCAACCCTACCTTAGAGTGTTTTTTTTATATATGTCATGGTTATTAAAACAAAGGAAAACTAGAATTTTTCTGCTAATATGTGATTTGATGTCAAAGTTTGGATTCCGTCTGTCTTTTCCTAATTGGAGAGGAGCATTCCTAGTTTTCATGATTTAGTTATGCAGTGTTATTTGTTGCATGTATATTTTGACAATAAGAAATTATACACATTTGAATGAATATTTGTTCAACTATTGTTGGTGTCTAAGTGGAATAAAAAAAAAACTCCTAAATTTAGGAGTTTTAGAATTTTAAGGAATCCAGACTTCCATGGAAAGGTAAAGATTTGAAAAAAAAAATTGTCCTGAATTAATCCTTGTTTCTGTGGGGTATGGACAAATAGAAGAGTTTGGAGCTAAATTCTAAGTGGCCTGACTATTCTTGTGATATAATGGGAAGAAGGTGCCAACCCTGATATTCCTGGTTGATGGATATAGGGTGGCTGCTAGGTAGCTGAGCTCTTAGTGGCAGTAACTGCTGAGATCCAGGAAGAAGAGTTGCTTTTTGAGATGTACAGCTGTTTAACTGGTCTCTTAGTTAATGAAAATGTGTTGAACACTTAGTACTCCATAGAGATATATACTGAAATACTGTATTACTCATGAAGTATTTGCAGATAAGTATCAATAAATTATGCAGGGGGCTGGCATTGTGGCACAGTGGGTTAAGCCCAGGGGCTTTTTCCAGGTCTCCCACATGGGTGCAGGGGCCCAAGGACTTGGGCCATTTTCTGATGCTTTCCCAGGCCACAGCAGAGAGCTGGATTGGAAGTAGAGCATCCAGGTCTCCAACCGGCACACATATGGGATGCCAGCGCTTCAGGCCAGGGTGTTAACCCACTGCGCCAAAGTGCCAGCCCCAATGTATGAATTTTATACTGTGAAAAAAATTAAAATTTTTTTCTCCACTTCAGCTCAACAGCAAAGATCAAGGTTTACAGAAGACTACTAATTCATCTCTGGAAGAAATAATGGATAAAGCATATGACAAATTTGATGTTGAAATAAAGAGTGTGCAACTACTCTTTGCACGAGCAGGTAAACCACTTCTCAACTTTTAGCATCTTGGACTTACGTTGAATGTATTTGGTGATGGATGTGTTTGTGTGTATGTGCATGTATATCAACTCTGACAACCATTTCGCACACATATTCTATTGTTTACTTACAAGTACCAAAGAAGAACCTATTAGTGCAAAATCACTGTCACAATTTCAAATAGAAATAAAAATTTGGCTATTCGTTTTAACAGTACATAGCACCATTGAGATTAAGTCTGTTTACGGTCTGCATTTTTGTGATGTGACTAAAACTATGCAGAACACAAAATGGAAGTTGCATTTGGTTCAGTTTCCTCTGTCCCAGTGCTTTTGGAATGTTTCAGTGCTGTTTTCCTTGCTACATTTGTTGTTAAATATTTTATTCTTACTAGTCTATTCTTTGTTTCAGCAACATTATATCTCGTCCATTTGTAGATATCTATGAAATATACATCTACAGATAAGTCAGATTGAGCTTCCCTAATCTGAAAACCAAAAATCTGAAGTGATCCAAAAAACTAAAAGTTTTTGAGGCCTGATAAGATGCTACAACATAGAAAATTCCACAGATTACCTCATTTGACACATCTTAGTTAAAATGCAAGTGCCCTGAAATTATTATGTAGAATAGCCTTCAGGCTATGTGTATAAAGTGTATTTAAAACATAATTAAATTTCATCTTGATATATGTCCCATTGCAAAGTTATCATTATTTTTATGAAAAATATTCCAAATTTCAAGAAAATACGAAAATTGTTAATAATTCTGGTCCTAAGTATTTAGGGTATGGAATATTCAACCAGTAGATACAACCTTAAAACCTTGAAGGTAATTAGTTTAATTACCTTCTCAAAGCTTTGGTGTTTTTATTGCTTAAGTAAAGATTTTTAGTTCTTTTTACCTCTTTAGGTTTTTGAAGCATTAAGTGTTAATTAAATGTTCTTGAGTTTATCACTTTGTGATAGGTTTCTGGTGGAAAGTGTAAAATTTATAGTCTAGTAGAAGTGATGAGATGTATTAAAATGTAATGTCATTGAACCAGAATTATTTGCTTTTTTCCTGAGTAGAAATAAAAATGTCAGTCAGAAGCATTTGTCACACCAAATACTTTATTTGCAATGATAAGGAGACCATCAGGAATCCCTTCCAAAGCTATGACTCTCCAGCGTAGAGACACTGGTTTCTTATTTTAGGGGAAAATGGATGTGCAACAGAAGTGTTTTCCATCACGTGTAGGGGTGGACACACGCTCACCCAGGCGAGGTTTGGAAACATGCCTTTATGTATGTCACATGGTAGAAAGGTGTAAGCTCCTCCTGGGGTGGAGATCTTAGCATTAGAATCAAGTAAGGGTGACCCTTACACACTTTGAGACCCATCTGCACCAGTTCAGGATACTTGGTGGCTGTATTTCTTTTTTGGCTCATAACTGAAAAACCTAAAAGATAGCTTTGAAAAGCAGTAGGTGCTTTGGAAGCTTTAGGGTTTTGAAGTACATACAAATCATAATAAAGAATTTTGAGCTGCTCAGAGCATTAGCCAGTAACATTAGGAGTCTGTGAATTCCTGGAAGGGAAGTACTTACACAGACCATTAAAGCTACCTTTTTCTTTTGTATGTACTTAAGAATAATTTTTTGAATTATAAATGATTGAAGATTTTCATTTATTGTCATCAATAAAGATCTGTTAGCCATTGGAAAATTCTGTCTTTGGGACATTTTTTTTTTTTTTTTGTCTAGAGGAAAGTGATTATCACACATTTTTAACATAAAATATTGCTTGTTGCAAGTCATTTTTAGTTTGGAATTGTGTGCTAAGCTTTTCTAATTATTTCAGTTAGGAATCTCATAAATGCCCTTTTTTCCTTCTATTTTTTTCCCCTTCTTCTCATTGTCACCACCCACTTTGATTACTTTTTCTGGAATCCAAACATTAACTTGTTGGGTTTTTCCTCCTGTTTGTTTTGAAATGCGAGATGATAGCATATGAACATTCTTCACATATTCAGAATTTTTATATCTCCTGTAAACCTGTACTTAAAAATATAGATTATTTAACTTGTAAAAATTGGTGTTCACTGAATGACTGTTTTCTAGTAACATAGTTTTTCCACAAAATATCTGATAATTTAAAAAGTTATTTAATATTAAAATTTTTTTTAAAGAGGAAAACTGGAAAAAATGTCGATTTCAACATCCATCATCTATGCATATATTGCAGCCCATGGATATTCATGTTGAGTTGGCGAAAGCAATGGTAGAAAAAGACATTAGAATGGCCAGGTAATGTATGAGTTATTTTTGTTACTAGAAAATCAACGCAATGAAATGTATGTGCATCTGTTACTGACTTTTAAGGAAGCAAAAATTTATGAAGGAGACAGAAAAAAGGTAATGATTATTCTATCTTGCAGTAGAAATACATTTCCAGTAAAATGTGTATTTAAATTATACATCCCCTCTCTTCTATCACAAGTCCTGTTTGAAGTTTTTTTTATTTTAAAGATTTATTTGTTTGAAAGGTGGAGTTATAGAGAGAGAGGTCTTCCATCTGCTGGTTCACTCCCCAAATGGCCACACAGTTGGGGCTGGGCCAAAGCCAGGAGCCAGGAGCTGGGAGCTTCTTCCGGATGGGTGCAGGGGCCCAAGTACTTGGGCTCACCTCTGCTACTTTCCCTGGTACATTAGCAGAGAGCTGATTGGAAGCAGAGCAGCCAGACTTGGACCAGTAGTCATATGGGATGCTGGCATCACAGATGGTGACTTAACCTGTTGAACTGCACTGCTGGCTCCTGTTCTGCTTCCTGACACTGCATATTTGTTACAGTTTTATAGAGTTTTACATGAATGGCATCATAAGAATTTTAATTTTTGTTTAATTTCTTTCATAATTAATTTGAGATCATTGTACATAATTAATTGGAAATTCATTCATGTTGCATGTTTCAGTAGTTCACTTATACCCTTTACCTGGTGGATGTTAAACCAATCTTATATTACCAGATGATGGCAATGATGTATTATTCTTTGCTTTATAAAAGTTTATATCTTTGTTATATCTTTGCTTTATAAAAGTTTTTGTTAAAAAATTTTGTATCTATGGTTGTAAGGGATATTGATCTGTTTTTTTTGTTGTTGTTGTTGTTGCATAATGGAATTTATTGAATGAATGATTTCCCATTTGAGTTATTCCACCAACTTTTCTTTCTTAAAGCCATTTTTTAAGTATGCCATTTGGAAGCATTTTCCCAGTGACTTTTATTTAGAAATTGGAAATGTGACCCTTTGAGTTGATCCACATTTCCCTTAGGAAAGGAACTAATATGTATTCATTTCATGTGTGTGTGCCAGGCACTCATGTTAATTAACACTGGAGAGTAGGAGTCTTTATGCAGATGAAGCTGAGGCTGTTCGAGTAATTTTCCTGAGTCCTCAACACAAACTCTGACAATGTGTGGGCTTTTAATTTCATTGTCATGCTTCCTAGGCAGATGACTAACATGGTAGCAATCAATTGGCATTCTAGTCCCCTTTGGGTATTTAAAAATACCCAGAGTTACAGTTCTGTTAAATAGTTCACTTTTCCAGTTTGGTTATTGTCAGTTTGGAGTGCTTCCTTGGCCACATGTCGTTCCCCTGGGCCACACTGGTGGGCAGAGGGCCTGGGAAGGCCTGACTCCTTTAGTAAAGCCTGTGCTTCCATTTCTTCCCTAGGGCCACCATTAACCAGAAGTGTTGCCTGGCTAATTCTCTGCTTTCAAGAGATTAGAAAAGAATTTTCCCTTTCAAAGGCCAAACCCCTCAGGATTCCCACCCCTTTTGCTGCCTCCTTGGGGCTCCATACTGTCCTGTATGGGCAATATGTATACGAGCCCTGTGATTTTTTTCTTTTTCTTCTTAAATGTTTTATTAATCAAAAGAGAAATTTCATGTATTTCATAGCTACAATTCTAAGATGATATCCATACTTCTATCCCTTCCCCTCTATTTCCCTCATCCCCCTCCTTCTTCCTTCCTTCCTTCCCTCCTCCCTCCCTCCCTCCCTTCTTTCCTTTTTTCCTTTTGTTTTTTCAGACACATGCTTTCAGTCCACTCTATAATCACAGGTTAATTCACCACTCACCATAATATTGAATGAGTAAAAAGTAAACACAGTTTCACAGGAGTATAAACAAGGGCTAAAAACAACAGTCATAAAATGTCTGTTTCACTCCTGCACATTTTTTTTTTTGTATTTTATATTAACTGTCACAAAGCAAAGAAAATACATGGTACTTATCTTTTTGGGGTTGGCTTATTTTACTAAGCATAATGATTTCCAGTTGCATCCATTTTGTTGTAAAAGACAGGATTTTGTTCTGAATGTTCTATAGATATTAATTAGGTCCATTTGGTCCGTGGTGTAGGTTAGCTGTGTTGTTTCTTTGTTGATTTTTTTTTTTTTGAAAGGGAGGTTAGAATCCTACTGTTTATTTTATTTAATTTTCATTTATTTATTTATTTTAATATTTATTTTATTTACTTGAGGGAGTTATAGAGAGAGGTAGAGACAGAGAGAGAGGTCTTCCATCTGCTGGGTCACTCCCTAGGTGGCCTCAATGGTCAGAGCTGCACCGATCTGAAGCCAGGAGCCAGGAGTTTCCTCCAGGTCTCCCACATGGGTGCAAGGGCCTAAGGACTTGGGCTATCTTCTGCTGCTATCCCAGGCCATAGCAGAGAGCTGGATCAGAAGAGGAGCAGCCAGGACTAGAACTGCCGCCCACATGGAATGCCAACGCTTCAGGGCAGGGCGTTAACCCGCTGTGCCACAGTGCCCCTCTTTGTGGATTTTTTTGTCTAATAGATCTGTCCATTGATGACAATAGGGTATTAAAGTCTCCAATTATGACTGTATTGGTTGATATGTCTTTCTTTTGATCCATTAACACTTGTTTTGAATAGCCAGTCACCCTGACATTGAGTGCTTATATATTTATTATAGTCACATCTTCCTGTTGAATTGATCCCTTAATCATTATATAATGCCCTTTTTTGTCTCTTTTAACCACTTTTGTGCTAAAGTCTGTTTTGTCTGATATGCTTTCTGTTTGTTTATGCTTTCTTTTAACATGGAATTTCTTTTCCCATCCTTTAACTTGACTCTGTGTGTATCTTTATTGGTGAGGTGTGTTTCTTGTAGGGAGCAAATAAATGGGTTTTGTTTTTTTAATGCATTCAGCCAGTCTGTATTTTTTAATTGTAGAGTTTAGTTCTTTTTCATTCAAGGTTATTATTGGTAAGTAATGACTTGATCCTGACATTTTTTTCATGAGTATTCCTATTGTTTTTCTTTGGATTTTCTTGGTACTTTTACTAGGTTTTTCTGTTTCCACATTCTTTCCTAATGATGACTATTTTTCTGTGTTTCTGTGTATAGCATATTCTTAAGTATCATTTGTAAGGCTGGACAAATGGTGAAAATAATTTCAGTTTCTGTTTGTTTTGGAAGGTCTTTGCTTCACCTACATTCATAACTGAGATCTTTGTTTGGTATAGTATTATGGGTTGACAGTATTTTTCTTTTAGGACTTGAACTGTATCTCTTCATTCTCCTAGCCTGTAGGGTTTCTGATGAGAAATTGGCTATCAGTCTAATTTGAGATCCTCTGAAGATCATCTGGTGTTTCTCTGGTACATATTGTAGAATCTTTTCTTTATGTTTTACTGCTGAAAGTTTGACTATAATGTGTTGTGGTGAAGATCTTTCCTGGTCACGTCTATTAGGAATTCTGTGTGATTCCTGTAGTTGGATGTCCCTGTCTTTCTCCAAATTAGGGATGTTTTCTGTTGTTATTTACTTAATAGACCTTTTAATTCATTCTCTCTCTCCACACCTTCAGGAACTCCCAAGACACATATGTTAGGATTGTTTAGTAGTATCCCATAAATTTTGAATGCTATTTTTAATTTAAAATTATTTTTGTTTTTGTCTGAATGAGATATTTCCAAAGATATGTCTTTTAGCTCAGATATTCTTTCTTCTGCTTCACCGTGTCTGTTGTTAATTCTTTCCACTGTATTTTTTATTTGGCCTATTGAATTCTTCATTTCTTTCAGTTTGATTTCTTTTCAGTACCTCTATCTCCCAACAATATTTTTCATCCATATCATGTATGGATTTCTTTATCTCATGTGTTTGCTTCTCTGTGTTTTTTAGTAATCTTTTATTTGTTTATTTTTTATTTTTATCTTTTTAAAGATTTGTTAATTTATTTGAAAGAGGATGAGAGACAGAAAAATAGAGAGGTGGATCAATCATCTATCTGCTGGTTCACTCCTCAAGTGGCTTCTGCAGCCGGGGCTGGGCCAGGCCTAAGCCACGGAGTCAGGAGCTTCTTCTGGATCTCCCACGTGGGTGCAGGGGCCCAACCTCTTGGGCCATCGTCTGCTGCTTTCCCAGGCACATTAGCAGGGAGCTGGATTGGAAGTGGATCAACCAGGTCTTGAACTGGCGCCTATTTGGGATGCTGGTGTTGCAGGAGGTGGCTTAATCTGCTATGCTGCAATGCTGGCCCCTTGAGTAATCTTACGATCATTCTTTTGAATTCCTTTTCAGGCATTTCATCAATGTCTTGTCTTCCCATTCTAACATTGAGGTGGTGTTGTGTTCCTTTTAGGGAGTCATATTGTCTTCCTTGTTTGTGTTTCTTACATTTCTTGCGTTTATTTCTAGGCATTTGTTTCTCCTCTGATGACTTTTTTCTTTGAAATATGCCTCTGTGGCTTAGTGGGGTGTCTGCTCCTTCAGTGACTATCTACAGATGTGTGCTTGCTGCAAGAAGATGGCATGTCCTCTAGCTCCCTGCTGCCGGAGTCGCTGGGGGTGCCCTGGCTCCCTGCTGTGTTCGTACTGTCCATGCTGCTGCATGGTATCTCTCTCCTTTCCATAGAACTTCCTCTACAAATTTTTCTCCACCTCTCCCCTGGTAATTCAGTCACTCCACTTCTCTTCTGTTATTTTCCCTTGGCCGAAATCAGAATGTCTTTTTCCTATTTAGACATCTTGGATCTGGCCCTTATTTTTTCTTATTTTGGTATCAGAGTAATGTTGGCAACTTGGAAGATGTTATGTAAAATTGGTATTATTTTTTCCATAAATGTGCATAGAATTCACTTGCAAAGAAGCCATCTGGGCCTGGAACTCATTAGCTTATTAATTTATTTTTGAAAGCGTTATTAACCACAAATTCAGTTTCTGTAATTGATGGAGAGCTATTCTGATGGTTTCTTCTTTTGAGTGGTGGTTTGCATGTTTCAAGTGCTTTGAATATATTTATTTTGAATGGTTGTTTATTTCAGGAAATTTGTCCATCTTAGTTGTTGAGTATAGTGGCATAAAGTTGTTCATAGTGTTTCGTGATTACCTGTCTGAGTCCTGAAAAACCTGTAACAAAGTTCTCTTACTCCTGATGTTTGTTTTTTGTGCTGTTTTTCTTTTTTACTTGAATTAGGCTGATAAGCAGTTTATTGATTTTGTTGACCTTCTAAAAGAGAACCAGCTTTTGGTTTCAGTTATTTTCTTTTGTGTTTCTGGTTTTTATTTTTTATTTTGTGGTTTCCAGTCTCATTCATTCTTTTTCTTTACTTTGGATTTCATTTACTTTCCATTCCTAGTTTAAGGTGCAAGCTGAGGTCATTGATTTGAGACCTTTCTCTGTTTCTGATATAGGCACTTAGTGCTTTTAATTTCCCCAGATACTGTTTAACCATGTCCTAGAGCCTGTCTGACAGGTAGTCCTCTGTCAGCTTGAGCTGTTGATACCCATTTGAAAGAGCTTTATGAGCAGTAAATGGTTACCAACAAACCTGGGGCAGTTACTTTGGGTGGGGAAGCAGAATAAAGCAGCTTCTAAAAAGTAAATGACTGATGAAAGTAGATTGGTGATTCAGCAGAAAATCAGGATTTCACGGAGCTTGTGTTCTTTCTTTCTTTCTTTCTTTCTTTCTCTTTCTTTCTCTCTGACTTATTTATTTGAAAGACAAATTTATAGGGAGAGGTAGAAACAGAAAGAGAGAGGTCTTTCATCTGCTGGTTCATTCCTCAAAAGGCTGCAATGGCTGGAGCTGAGCCAATTTGAAGCCAAGAGCCAGAAACTTCTTCTGGGCCTTCACATGTATGCAGGGGCCCAGCATTTGGGCCATCCTCTGCTGCTTTCCCAGGCACATTAGCAGGGAGCTGTATAGGAAGTGGAGCAGCTGGGACACAAACCGATGCCCATAAGGGATGCAGGCACTGTAGACCAGGGTTTTAACCTGCTGTGCCACAGTGCTGGCTCCAGAGCTTGTATTTTCATCAGAAGAAAATAAAATAAACAGATTTGTGTCAGGTGCTGTTAAAGGCTTTATACACAGAAAAAGCATGGATAGAGAATGCTGAGGTGGATATGCTGATGTTTATAATATAAATCTTTGATAACAGGAAATAAAGTATATATAGTATTTTTGGTTTTAAAATGTAGAGATTTGTGTTTGGAGTGTTTTAAAATAAAACATAGTTAACTTAAAAAGATTTGAGGGGTGGGCATTGTGGTCAAGTAGGTTAAACCACCTAGATCTCATTTCAGAATATCTGGGATCCATTCCTACCTCCAATCCAACTTCCTGCTAATGCGCACCCTGGGAAGCCACAGATGATGGCTGTATTGCTTGGGTTTCTGCGACCCAGGAGGAAGACCCAAATGGAGTTCCTGGTTCCTGGCTTTGGCCTTGTCAAGTCCTGGATTTCAGGCATTTGGGGAATGAAGAATGGATGGAAGCTCTCTCTCCTTCTCGCTCTCTTTTTAATATTTATTTATTTATTTGAAAATCAGAGTTACAGAGAGAAGGAGAGGCAAAGAGAGAGAGAGGTCTTCCATCCGATGGTTCACTCCCCAGTTGGCTGCAATGGGCAGCGTTGTGCCTATCTGAAGCCAGGAGCTTCCTACAGGTCTTCTCACATGGGTGCAGAGGCCGTCCTCTACTGCTTTCCCAGGCCATAGCAGAGAGCTGGATCGGAAGTGGAGCAGCTGAGACTTGAACCGGCACCCATTTGGCCTTTTCCGCTATGCCACAGCGCTGGCCCCCCTCTCTCTCTCTGTCTTTCTGTTGTTCTGCCTTTAGAATAAATAAGAATAAACTTTAAAGAAAAAGTAAAAAAGAAAATTAAAAAAAAAGATCTGGCTGATTGAGAATACATTTAAATTACCTTGACACTCTTGCAGTTCCTTGAGCATGGTTTAGGAATGAAACATTAGTTTGATTAAATTTAAACACGTCCATAGTACTTACCCTTTACAGTGTCATTTTTTCCTCCAGTCCCTTACCCCTCTATAACAAGAGTATGGAGAAGCTGACCTTATTAAAAACTTATCCAGTTGATTTTTTTTTTTTTTTAGGTTTAAAGTATCAGGGGGACTTCCTTTGATGCACGTGAGAATTTCTGACCAGAAGATGAAAGATATGCTGTGTTTGGTTAACAGTATACCTTTGCCACAGAAATCATCTATCCAGCCTTCAGAGAGACAGGTAAATGGATATAGTGAAAATGCTTAATCTTTTCTTTCCACTACTGTTTTAGACTGGTGGTAGAAAGTCAGTTTTAAGGTAAGCTTAATGAACCAAAAATAGAGAAATGAAAGGAATATGTCTTTCAGATTTATAAAGTTTCTTTTAAATAAAACTAGAAATAAATTCTTTTTAAAAAGTAAGTAAAAGTTGTTATAAAATTTTTTATATGTTAGACTTAAATGTTCTAGCTCACATTAATTGGAATGATGTTTATAGCATAAAAGAAATGTTGGATTTCCACTTACTTTGAAGTGAAATTTGAGAGAGCCAACTGGTGACATCATTTGACATCATTTCCTGGGACCCTGTAATAAATGTGTGCTTTAACATTGTAATAGACAACAACTAAATGACATGCAGTGATAAATAGACTTCCCTACTAGAGTTGTACATAGTTTTGTCCTTGAAAGAATAATAATCTTAATAATTTTGAAATCTCAACCACCTGTTAGTGGCTGAGTTAGTGAATTCCATAATGTGTTTTGTTGCATTCTTTGTGTATGTGGCTTTCCATATCTCTGTGCTCTGTTACTTTTTGATTTTTCTTTCTTTGGTGTGCACTGAATCCTGCTAAGTCAGTGTTTTGAAGAAATATTTTTGTGTTCTTTGCTAGGTATCATCAATTCCTGTTATTTCAGGTGGGACCAAAAGTTTACTTGGTGCTTCACTATTACTAGAGGGAGTGGAATCAGGTAAGGGTATAAAATACTGTGAAACCAAGCCTGTGTATTATCATGTGGAAGAAAGATTTAAAAAAATAAAGAATTTGTGAAAATATAATAGTGACTTACTGGTTCTAGTTCTTGTTGTACTACCCAAGCAGCAGTGTGCCTTCGGTCACTTACCTTTCTTAACTCTGTTTCTTTACTGGATAAATGAGGGATTTTTGTTGTTGGCAGTGCTTACTTGATATTCTGAATAAGCTACTCTTGTGCCTCAGCCTGCCAGTCTGCATGTGATCCTTTTCTGTAGCTCTGGCCTAACAGATCTCTTGATTTTGAGCTACTGTATAAACTCCCCGAGGACAAGACCATGCCATTCCTGGCGCTTCTGGTGTCCTTAATGGCTGACACAGCCTGAGGCATGGTAGCTGATGCCCAGAATTATCTTTAATTGAATACTGAATGGATGAAGGAAAGTGAAAAAGTCAGAATCATCAAAAAAAAAAAAAAAGAATAGTACAGTTTGATTTTTTAAAAAGATTTATTTATTTATTTGAAAGGCAGAGTTACAGAGAAGGAGAGGCAGAGAGAGAGAGAGAGAGAGAGAGAAGAGAGAGAGATAGATTCATTGATTGATTCTTCCATCCACTGGTTCACTCCCCAAATGGCCATAATGGCCAGAGCTGCGCTGATCCAAAGCCAGGAGCCAGGAGCCGCCTCTGGGTTTCTCACATGGGCTTAGGGGCCCAAGCACTTGGGCCATTTCCACTGCCCTCCCAGACCACAGCAGAGAGCTGGATTGGAAGTGGAGCAGCCAGGTCTTGACCGAAACCCATATGGGATGCTGGTACCACAGGTGACTGCTTTTACCAGGTACGCCACAGGGCTGATCTGAAGCTAGGACCCAGGAGCTTCCTCTGGGTCTCCCATATGGGTGCAGAGGCCCAAGCACTTGGGCCATATTCCACTGCTTTCCCAGGCCATAGCAGAGAGCTGGATTGGAAGTGGAGCGGCCGGGACTTGAACCGGTGCCCGTATGAGATGCTGGCACTGCAGGCGGCAGCTTTATCCACTAAGCCACAGCACCAGCCTTGCAGTTTGATTTTAAATTTGATTATTACGTGCCATCTTGCATCACTTTATGGGATTTTGTAAAGAAAACATTGAAACTGTCCTGATTTTCAATATGAGAATTATATATATTATAAGTGCATTTAGTCTTGGGAGATTTAGTTTTGAGTGCCTTACGTAGTTTTCCTTGGACATTGTCTGAGGTGAAATGAATGTCTTTTTCCTTTAGATTCTGAGGATGAATATTTTGATGCTGAAGATGGAGAATTACAGACTGGTAAAAGTATGAAGGTATCAGAACTGAAAAAAGCTACAGAGGTCCCAAATGAAGAGCTCATTAATCTTCTACTCAAGTTTGAAATTAGAGAAGTATGTACATTTTTTGCTCCTAAATACATTCTGTTGCTATTGTCTTATAAACTAAGACCAGCTAGACTCAAATGTTAAGTATATTGAAACTGTGGAATGGTGTCTTCTCTACTCCCCAGAACATACAAACATGCATGCACATGTATGCACACATACACACAGCATTTTTAAAATATTCAATGTTATTTCTTAAAAACTCACACAAGAATGATCTGTGGTATATCTAATATATTTTAGAAGAGCTCAAGACTCTTATTTAGGATTTGATTTTCTACAGAATATTTATGTGATGTAATTACTTAAATTTTTAAATAACTTCTACTTCCAAGCTAAATAATATTGCTGATTGTCATGTTTTAAGATTGGAAAAATGTGAATAACTTAAATTTCCAACACACTCCCTATAGGTTTTGAAAGTCACAGGTATATAAGTGAAATTGATGTCTTGAGATTTGATTGTTAATAGGTCTTGGCTATACTCCTGCAGAATAATGGTCTTTCTACCTTATACTGTTGAATACTTTATTTAATTTAGGATTAAGCCTTTGATTAAAGTAAATTGAAAATATATTATCAAAAAATTTAAAAGGAAAAAAAGAGAAAGGAGGATGGGAGAGTGGGAATTATCATTGTGTGCTTAATGTTGTGTATGTAAAAGATATGAAATCTGTTGTCTTTATATAAATAAAAAAGCCACATAAAAATAAACATGGAGAGACATTTATGATATATCATTATTTGGGAAAAATAATACTAAGTATATGCTTCTTTGGCAGATGGCAGTGTTTAGGTGATGTCATTACAGGTTTTTATTTTTATCTGTTAGTTTTTCCATGTATTCTGAAATTTCTATAATAAATATGTATTTCCTTGATAATAAAATGGAAAAGATAGAAAGTAGAGATGTTCTTTATTGATTAATATCCTAAAGTGAGAGCTTATCCTAAAAATACAAAGCCAGAAGTTCCATATTTGAATTGTATGTAGAAATCTAAGTATTACTGTTTTTTTTAAAGAAAGGTATGTTTTCTACCTTACTGTCTTTGATTTTTCTCTCTCTTTCGTACTTCCATACAAAATACCAATAACTTGACTCTTAACTTCAGAATACATTCAGACGATTGTTTTTCTCCTCACTGCAGCTGTACTGCCCAAGTCATCATCATCTCTTGTCTCAACTCCTGTCTGCTTTCCTCTGGTGCTCAGTTCTTCATATAGTGGCTGAAGTGATCTTTTTAAAGTAAAAGTCAGATCATGTCACTCTTCTGTTCAGAACCTTCCACTGGCTTGATATCTTGCTCAGACTGAATCGTCTCATGTACTACAAGGCTTTACAGGGGTCACCCCATGTGGCTGGATTTATCTTCAGTTCTTCCCTGCCTTGCTCACTGTATTCTAATCTTCATTTATTTCTTAAGTATAACCAATGTTATTTTGGTTTCTGGAAAACATCAAATGAGCAAAGTTCTTGCCTCACAGAGTTTATACTTTTGTTCTTTCTTACACAGACTGAAGCGTATCCTTTTTTTTTTTTTTAATTTGCATGTATTTGAGAGACAGAAACAGAGGCTCATATCTGCTGATTCACTCCTCAGATACTGCAGCATCTTTTTTTTTGCTGCTGGGCTTGGCTGAAGCCAGGAGTGCTATCCAGGCTCTCCATGTGAGTGGAAGAAACTCAGTTGCTTGAGCTGTTACTGCTGCCTCCCAGAGTCCACATTAATAGGAAGCTGGAATCAGGAGTCAGTGTGTGGTACTGAACCCAGGTACTCCACTGTGGGATGCAGCAGTCTTAACCAGTAGGCTAAATGCCCACCTCACAGAAGAGCACATTCTTTGTGTTCCCTTTTCCTTTGCCTGGAACACTCTTGTCCTACATAGCTTGATTTTATTTTATTTTTTACCTCCTTCAGTATTTGCTCACATACTGTCTTGGAAGGTCCTGACCACCCAATGTTAAGATAGCAACATTCACTTTTCCCAACTCTCCTTCTAACGTAAAGTTCATGAGGACAAGGACCCTCTCTGCACTGGTCACTTTAGGATCCTAAGTTGCTGGCATAGCCTGGTTCATGGTAGATAATGCCCAGTAAATATTTTATTGAGTGTTGAATGAATGAAGTGAGGTAGAAAGCAATCAAAACCATTGAAGGAAAAAATAGTAGAGCTTTGGAAGTATTTTTCCCAAAGTGATTTTATTTTTTGCCATTCTGTGTTTTAAACATTTCTGCAGTGCAGTTTTTCAGTTTTTTCTTTATGTCCTAGTTACAATATGTGTTATCGATAAACCAGCCTGAGACTACCTACCCACCAATGGTTGGACTCAGAAACATGAGGGATGCACCCGGACTTGAGAGCAGTGACCAGCTCCTTTTATCCCTGGCATGCAGGGGTCCCTTCCCCAAGTTTCTCATTGGTTGGGAAACTTGGGAAGTATGATCTAAACCCAGCATGGTGTCTAAGGCTGGTGCTGGAGAAATAACAGTAGTGGGTGTTGCTGGGCAGGGCTAGGACAGAAGGGGAGTTACATCATGGTATCTTCAGGACTCCCGGGACTGAGACAGGAGAGCGCTGTGTAACAGGCATGCAGTGGTTACAGATTACAGAATTGCTGAAGCTTACAAAGATAACAATTGGTGAGGGTTTGCAAAGCAAATTGGGAAGTTGACCTCCTTTGGGTTTATTTTTTAAATTTTTATCTATTTATTTATTTTTGACAGGCAGAGTGGACAGTGAGAGAGACAGAGAAAGGTCTTCCTTTTGCCGTTGGTTCACCCTCCAATGGCCGCCGCAGCCGGCGCACTGTGGCTGGTGCATCGCACTGATCTGAAGCCAGGAGCCAGGTGCTTCTCCTGGTCTCCCATGGGGTGCAGGGCCCAAGCACTTGGGCCATCCTCCACTGCCTTCCCGGGCCACAGCAGAGAGCTGGCCTGGAAGAGGGGCAACCGGGACAGAATCTGGTGCCCCGACTGGGACTAGAACCCGGTGTGCCGGCGCCACAGGTGGAGGATTAGCCTATTGAGCCGTGGTGCCGGCCCCTTTGGGTTTTTTGCAACCCTCTATTGTACATGCTACTGAGGCCTAGTATCATGGCTATGTTAAGGCTAAGGCATCTCTTATAAAAATACACTATGGGGTCAGTATGTGTTTAGAAAATTCTCTGTCAGAAAAGGTATCTACCCATGGTTTTTATTTATTACTATATTGTTTCATTACTTTCATCTTAAACATTGTATTTTTGCAAAACTTTTTGTGTACATCAGTTTTGTGCTTAATACCTTATTTTTCAGTTGATACCATTGGTTTATAACATCTGTTAATAATACTAATTTTTTTTTTTCAGTATTTGTGTTGTTCTGGCTACTATTGCTCCTTATCAAGTTACCTAAAACTTAGTAGCTTAAAATGACTGTTCTGTTTTGTTCCCAATTTGTGGATTATGAATTCTGGAAGGGCCAAACTGGATAATTTTGTGTGAAGTCTTCCATTTGATTGGAGTGCTTTGTTGACTGGGACTGCAGTCATCTGACGTCTGATAGCGCCTGTGGTGGCGCACTCTTGAAGCTGGTATTTGATGCTGATAATTGATTAGGAGCTGAGCTGGGACCCTTGTCTTAGACACCCACCTTCCCAGGAGGATAGTCTTAGCATAGTTGAGCTTTTTGCACGGCGGTTAGCATTCTCTGAACATTGCCAGTAAGAGTTTCATGGTTGTGTCTGCGATCAGAATTCATTTTGTATCACTTCCTCTGTACTCTTCTTTTTTTTCAACTTAATATTTTATTTTTGAGATATTTTAAAATTTATACTCAAAGTCTTAATGCTCTACTACCAGGGAAGGCAGTGGAGGATGGCCCAGGTCCTTGGGCCCTGCACCCACATGGGAGACCAGGAGGAAGCACCTGGCTCCTGGCTTTGCATCAGTGCAGCACGCTGGCCGTGGCAGCCATTTGGGGGGTGAACCAACGGAAGGAAGACCTTTCTCTCTGTCTCTCTCTCTCTAACTCCACCTGTCAAAAAAAAAAAAAACAAAAAAAACCAATAAAATTAAAATGACTGTGTAGTTCAGCAGAAAAATAAGCAAGGGCTATAAACAATAATCAAATGAAAAGATGTTCAACTTTATAGAAAATAACTTTTAACATAGTCACAAAACCATTACAACTAGTGCTGTGTAACTCCTATTAATTTGTTTGACAAAGGTTTATAACAGAGTTTGACAAACACTGTTTGCAGCAAAACTGACACTTAGGCATTTCTTTCTTTTTTTGATTTTTTTTTTTTTTTTTGACAGGCAGAGTGGACAGTGAGAGAGAGAGACAGAGAGAAAGGTCTTCCTTTGCCGTTGGTTCACCCTCCAATGGCCGCCGTGGCCGGTGCGCTGTGGCCAGCGCACCGCGCTGATCCGATGGCAGGAGCCAGGTGCTTTTCCTGGTCTCCCATGGGGTGCAGGGCCCAAGTACTTGGGCCATCCTCCACTGCACTCCTGGGCCACAGCAGAGAGCTGGCCTGGAAGAGGAGCAACCGTGACAGAATCCGGCGCCCCGACCGGCACTAGAACCCAGTGTGCTGGGGCCACAAGGTGGAGGATTAGCCTATTGAGCCGCAGTGCCGGCCTTTTTTTTTTGATTTTTTAAAAAATTTAAATTACATGTAAGGGGAAACATGGCAGTAATTGCTTATGTCTGGCTTGTTCAACTTGATATCTAACAATCAACCATTTTTCCACAAATGTTAGAATTACAATTTTTTAAATAACCAAGTAATATTCCATTGTGTGTGTGTAACTGCCACATTTTCGTCATCCGTGACTTCATTTGATGATGGACACTGGGGTTGATTATTGATTAAAGCATTCACAAGGCTGCCCAGACTCAAAGGGTTGGGATAAAGCCTCTTTCTCTTCTTAAAAATTGTTATTTATTTATCTAGTTACTTACTTGAAAGGCAGAGAAAGAGAGGGCAAGACAGAGAAGTCTTCCATCCCCTGGCTTGTTTCCCAGAGGTCTGCAACAGTCAGGCTCAAGCCAGGAGCTGGGACCTCCTTTTGGGTCTTCTGTATGGGTGGCAGGGACGAAAATACTTTAGCCATCATCTGCTACTTTCCGGGAACATTGGCAGGAAGTTGCAGGCACTCTGACAAGAGGTGGCTTCACCTGCTGCACCACGCCGTCCACCCTAAGCCTACATCTTTTAATAGGAATATTGAAGAATTTACCTCTTCTAAACATTGCTACATATGTGTTTTATTTTTTATTGGCTAAATATGTTGTTCATCATTTCTAGAACTAATGTAAATGGTGGTATGACAGTAAATATTCTTGTCTTTTTACTTTGATGGGAATGATTCTATCATTACAGGTCAGGATTTTTGTTTTGGATATAGGTTTAAGAAAATCATATTAAGGAAGAACTCCTACATTTCTTTTTTGTAAATTTACTAAATTAAAGAATTTAGTAAATTATTTAGTAAATTAAAGTAAATCAATAATGGATGATAAATTTCAACTGTCTTATCAATGTGTTATATTCTCAGTGACAGAATTTGAGGTGATAATTTCTAATCAGATTTGCCTGGTGATATGTATGGACAAAGATTCTGTTTCTGTCATTTTCAATGTGATGCAGACTTCCTACCAGCTTTTCATTGGCTGTGCTTACTCTTTTAGGTCATTTTGGAATTTACTAAACAACAGAAAGAAGAAGATACCATTCTAGTATTTAATGTTACTCAGTTAGGAACAGAGGCTACAGTGAGAACCTTCGACTTAACTGCAGTATCTTATTTAAAGAAAATTAGCTTGGATTATCATGAAATTCAAGGTAATTGCTGTGAAAAATACAAAAGTAACTAGTAGTTAAAGTGGCACTCTGGAGTTAAAGTGGCACTCTCACAGTCATGTTTGTAATAAGTGATAGCTGACACTGTTGAAGCACTTTTCAGATAACTTGCTTAATTTTTATTTTGTTAATTTTTAAATGGTTTATACTTGATTCATGAAGCAGGGTTGATGTCTTATTTTTTGTCTTGTGGATGAAGATTTTTTTTTTTTTTTTTGCCAGGCAGAGTTAGACAGAGAGAGAGAGAACAGAGAGAGAGTTATAGACAGTGAGAGAGAGACAGAGCCAAAGGTCTTCCTTCCGTTTGTTCACTCCCCTAATGGCCGCTACGGCCTATGGCCGGCGCTTCGCTGATCTGCAGCCAGGAGCCAGGTACTTCCTCCCGGTCTTCCTGCAGGTGCAGGGACCCAAGCACTTGAGCCATTCTCCACTGCCCTCCGGGGCCACAGCAGAGAGCTGGACTGGAAGAGGAGCAGCCGGGAATAGATCCGGTGCCCATATGGGATGCTGGCGCCACAGGCGGAGGGTTAGCCAAGTGAGCCATGGTGCTAGCCTGAGCATTTTTTTTTAAGGATTCACTTATTTATTTGAATGGCAGAGTTAGAGAGAGTGACACAAATAGTCCATCTTCTGGTTCACTCTCTAAATGGCTTGAGTCAGGCTGAAACCAGGAACTGGAAACTCCATCCAGGTCTCTCTCACCTGACAACAGGTGCCTAAACACTTGGAACATCTTTCACTGCTGTTCCCAGGCCATTGGCAGGGAGCTGGATCAGAAGTGGAACAGCTGGGGCATGAAACGGGGCCCATATGAGATGCCAGTATTACACCCAGCAGCTTAATCCCCTGTCACAATGCCAGCCCTTCATTTACTCTTTACAACAATACTGTGAAGTAGGCAGTATTATTGTCTCCAGTTTACATATACATAAACAAAGATATGGATTGTTATGATGTACCCATGGTTGCACAACTAGTAAGCTATTTGAAAACCCTTGAAGTGTAACCCTAGGTTTCTTTACACTCAACTAGTATGCTCTGTTGCTTCTTACATTCCGTATAAATTGCTTTGATGTAGGTAGTGCTATTTCTAGCCTATAAAAGAACAATGAAATAAAGACATTAAGTGGCTTACTCAGTATTGTGAATCTTGTGAATGGCCAAACCGAGATTCTCTCTCTGGACTTCTGACGTTAAAGGCCTTGTTCTTTCTATTAAATAGTGTTTGTATGTAACAAGAAGCACCAGGTTATAAAAATAAAAATGGAAAATGTAAAATTAACTCTTAAAAGTTTTTGTAGTTTATTCATATCAGTGTCTATCTTGTGTGCCTCAGATACTTGAGACTTGAAGAGATTGATGAATCTATACTGATTAAAATTCCTAATATTTTTAGTGCTTTTAGTCAAATATGAAAACCTATGTTTTGTATTTTTTCATAATTGAAATGAAAAATACCATAGTTTAGAAGAAAAACAATATTTTATATGTTAGTAATTTTCTGTAGGTACTGTGTTAAAGTAGAGTTCATGTTACTGTGTTGAGGAAAAATATAAATAATCAACTTTCTAGACTATTTTTTTCATTTAGGGAAGGTTATGCCCTTGCAGGTCAAGGGAAAATTTTGAGGTACTTCAGATGCCAGAGTTACAGACTTGCAAATGATAAGGATGAAATGATGAAGAAGTAACTTCTTCCTCCTCAGCTCTTAGAGATTTCTTGGTACATGCACAAACCTTCATAGAGGGCATTTGGTGGTGTCTGCTGTTTTTCAGTTAAAAAGAGGCTTAACAATTTTTCTCCCTTAAAAATGAACTTTTGTTTCCGTGTAAGATGCCACTCTGTCAAAATAAAGGAAATTTATTTAAATTCTTTAATGTAAATAAAATAAATTGTGGAATTTTGGAATTCAACAGGATATTAGAGATTTTCCTAATCTCACTTCCTTGTTAAAAATTTAAATTAATTAGTTTTTGGTAAGGGTGGAGATTAATTAGAATTCATACTTCCTGATTGTTAGACTTTTAGTCTTTCAAACTCTCCTACAAATGCACAGATGGCTTTACAAGTACTTATAAAATTTTTGATTATTTTTGAATATAGATATGAAATCATATGAATACAAATATGCACATTTGGGTGCTTTGGGCAGAGGTTTAGAATGGTTTATGCCTTCAGCAATGTTGGCCATAGTATTTAATAGCCATGAAAATATGTACAGATATTCTATCAGAGCTTAATTAGTAATTATTTAAAAATATAAAAGTACCTTGAAAATTCCAAAAGTTTAAGAATAATTTATTTAAAATACACTTTTTTCCTGTTTTTCTTTAATCTAGGATCCAAAAAGAAGCCTCTTCACTTGATAAGCTCTTCTGATAAGCCTGGACTAGATCTTTTAAAAGTAGAATATATTAAGGTAAGGACAATAGTTATATTTATTATAATCTTTGAACTATACTCCTGGAAAATAGAAGTTAGCAGTATATTACTACAGTTTCTAGATATGTGTCACAGATTTTAACTGTCAGGATATCTAGTATTTCTTTGTCCATTTGTACACCTCCTTTCTTTTTCACCTGAGTACAGTTCTGTTAAAAAGCCACTAAGTTCTTGTCCCCAGAAATTGAAACCTGGGATGAAGTAGGAGCTGCTTCCATCTTCTTAGGCATATTCACATGTCTCTCTCTCTCTCTGTCTCTCTGTCTATACATTTATATATATACACACTTACATATATAGGTGATGTGTTTTGAGTATCCTGCATCAAACTGGAAAGGCCAAATTGGATCAGATTCATAAGAGAACTGTTGGGAATGAGAAGGAACTCAAAAATACATGAGAAATGCTGAGGGAGCTGATACTGTTTAGCTTCATTCAAGATCAGTTGTTTAATCATTGACCAAACATGCCTGTAGTGCTAGGTACTTGGGATACAGAGATGAAAAAATATTCCTTGTTCTCAAGGAAATTCAGTAGGGAGATAGACAAGAAAAAAGAAATTCAATATAATGTGAGGGGCTGGCATTGTGGTGCAGTGGTTAAGCTGCAACCAGCAGTGGTGGCATCTCATATGAGTGCCAATTCCTGTCCCAGCTGCTCCACTTCTAGTCTGTCTCCCTGTTAATGCTTCTGGGAAGCAGCCAAAGATGGCTCAAGTATTTGGGCCTTTGCCATTGACATGGAGAACTGGATAGAGTTCCTAGATCCAATCCTGGCTTCGGATGGCCATTTGGGGAGTGAACCAATAGGCAGAAAATCTCTCTCTCTTTGGGTCTGTCTAGCTCGCTCTCTCTCTCTCTCTCTCTCTCTCTCCCCACTCTGCCTTTCAAATAAATTAATTAATTAAAAAAAAGAGATGTGATTGATTTTTGACTGCAGAAAGGCACAAAACCATATGGGGTTAGAGTGGCATGGGAATTATTCAGGTCAGATTTCTCACAGGGGTGCATCTTTGTAGTTAGCATTTACTGCGTTCCCGAAGTACAGAACTAGAACTATGTGTTGTTATGATGAGAGAGAGAGTTTTGAAAATGTTGATTTTCAATTTTTTGAAAAGCAGAGAGAGAGAGAGAAAGGTTTTTAAAATCTACTGTTTCACTCCCAAATTCCCAGAGAGCCAGAGCTGGGAAAGGGCAAAGCCAGGACCCTGGAATTCCATCTGAGGTTCCCAGTTGGGTGGCAGGGCCCAAGCACTTGAGCCAGCTGCTGAGTCCCAGGATGCATTAGCAGGAAGTGGGGTTAGAGGTGGAGTCACACTCTAACTAGAGATGGGCACATCCCAGACTTTGACTTAAGCTGCTACATCACAGCGCCTTCTCCGTGGGAAGTCAATTTTTGATCTCTTTAAAGAGATCTCTTTAGATCCAGATTCTCAAAAGATTGAGTTTATAAGAAAATGAGGTTTTTTTCATTGAAGATAGCAAAAAATACATGTGCCAGACAACATAGACAACATTGCAGTGTTGGGTGATGGATTAACTGGATTATAGCTCCTAAGCTTCTGAGTTTACCCTTCTGATGCCTAAATTCGTTTCTCATAAGTGAATATTCTCTCATATTTGAAGAGAATGCCTTGGGACTCTTGTAATAAATAAGTTATTTAAATGTGACATTAAACCAGTGAACATAATTTAAATATGGGATGTATATAAAAATGCATTATACTCAAATATGAATAAATTAAGCAGAGATCACAAATAAGTGCTTGACATGATTCCCTCTTTAGAACTTTTGTTTCTTTTTTCAGGCTGATAAGAATGGACCCAGTTTTCAAACTACTTTTGAAAAAACAGAACAAACATTTAAGGTAAGAAATTATATTAAATAAGGGAATGCTATAGGCAAAGGAACGTTGATTTACAAAGATCTAACAGAGTTCTAAATAAAGCAGATATCATCATGTAATGCAGGAGTTAAAAAAATTATGTAAAATAACCAGGAGCAATGCTGAGTACTTTGAAGCCATGCTGCTTTGGTAGTAGCACAGAGCAAGAAGAGTCAAAGGGTACTTGTGGGTTACATTAAAAATAAAATGGGAGAGATGAGCTTTAGGTGACACTTTTGAGGGGTGGGAGAATAGTGTACTATTGTGAAGTTTCCTTGTTACAGATTTTTATGTACATTTAGTATTTTGAGAAAAATGAAAAATTATTTTCTATAACAGATATTTTTTCTTTTAATTTTCTATTAGCAGCCCATTTTAAAGATTTTTAATTATCACATAGTAACAGCACATATTTATGGGGCACAATGTAACATTTCAGTGTCTGCATGTGATATGTAATGGCTGCATCAGACTAACTGGCATATCCATTACCTCAGATGTTATTTCTTTGTGGTGGGAGCATTAAAAATTTTCTCTACTAGATATTGTGAAGTCATCAGTGTTTTTGAGCATAGTTACCTGCTTTGTTCTATGACATTATGAGGGGTTACTCTGGTCCAGCCACACTCCCGTACCTGTTAGTCATCCTCCCTCTTACCCCTTCTCCCTGACACCCTTCTCAGGTTCTAGTAACTACTACTCAGTTCTTCTGTTGGTTGACTTTTTGCTTCCTTATATAAGTGAGAACATGCAGTATTTGTCTTTCTATACCCAACTTATTTAATTTAACATAATGTTTTCCAGTTCCATCCATATTTTCCAGTTCCAGTTCCATATTGCTGCAAATGATAGAATTGTATTCTTTCTTATGGCTGATTAATATCCCATTGTGTATATATGCTATATTTTCTTTATCTGTCTGTTCTGCTGTCGATGGATACCTAGGTTTTTTGCTTATCCTGACTACTGTGAATAGTACTGTGATAAACATTTGTACGTAGGTATGTCTTCAGTGTACCAATTTCCTTTCTTTTCCTTTGGATCCATACCCAGTAGTGAGATTTCTGGGTCATATGGCAGTTCTGTTTCTAATATTTTGAGGAACTCCCGTAGTTCTTCCCAAAATGGCTGTACTACTTTGCATTCCTACCAACAATGTATGAAAGTTTTGTTTTTTTCCCAAATTCTTGGCAGTATTTGCTTTTTGTTCATTTTTTTTTTTTAATTTTTGACAGGCAGAGTGGACAGTGAGAGAAAGAGACAGAGAGAGAAAGGTCTTCCTTTTGCCGTTGGTTCACCCTCCAATGGCTGCCGCTGCAGCTGGCGCACCGCGCTGATCCGATGGCAGGAGCCAGGATTCAGGTGCTTTTCCTGGTCTCCCATGGGGTGCAGGGCCCAAGCACCTGGGCCATCCTCCACTGCACTCCCTGGCCATAGCAGAGAGCTGGCCTGGAAGAGGGGCAACCGGGACAGAATCCGGCGCCCCGACCGGGACTAGAACCCGGTGTGCCGGCGCCGCAAGGTGGAGGATTAGCCTATTGAGCCACGGCGCCGGCTTTTTTTTTTTTTTTTAAAGATTTATTTATTTATTTGAAAGGCAGAGTTACAGAGAAACAGAGGCAGAGAGAGAGAGAGAGCGAGAAAAGTCTTCCATCCACTGGTTTCACTCCCTAAATGGTTGCAATGGCCAGAGCTGGGCTGGTCCGAAGCCAGGAGTGAGGAGCTTCTTCGGGGTCATGTGGATACAGGGGCCCAAGCACTTGAGCCATCTTCTACTGCTTTCCCAAGAGAGTTGGATTGAAAGTGGAGCAGCGGGGTCTCGAACCGGAGCCCATATGGGATGCCAGCACTGCAGGCAATGTGGCTTCACCTGCTATGCCACAGCACTGACCATTTGATTTTCTTTTGATAATAGTCATTCTTACTGGGGTCAGATGATACCTTGTTGGGTTTTGATTTGTGTTTCCCTGATGATTAGTGATGTTGAGTGTTTAGAAAAAACACATTCTTGAAAGCAATTTGTGTTGCTATCTTAGCTTTTTAGTCTTTTTTTTTTTTTTGTAAAAAAATAGTACTTTCTTCCTCTAAGTTTTACTAGCACATTCTGTGTTTGTTTTTAGAAGATCATTTTGTAAATGATAACTCTCTCTTAATTATGCTTTTTATATTTTAAATTCACGAATGCCAAATCATTTCTAGACATCATGGCTCTGGAACTTCATTTTTAAAAAAATATTTATTTTATTTATTTGAAAGGCAGAGCTACAGAGAGAGAGAGAGAGAGAGAGAGAGAGAGATCTTCTATCACTGATTCACTCCCCATGTGTCCTCAATGGCCAGGGCTGGGCCAGACTGAAGCCAGGACCCAGGAGCTTCTTCCAGGTCTCCCACGAGGGTGTAGGGGCCCAAGTACTCGAGCCATCCTCTGCTGCTTTGACGCCTATAGCAGGAAGCTATATCGGAAGTGGAGTAGCCAGGACTTGAATCATTGCCCATATGGGATGCTGGCATCTCAGTTGGCATATTTACCACAGTGCTGGCCCCTGGAACTTCAGTTCTGACTTATGTGTTTTAGATAGTCATAGTAAACAGTTTACTAAAGATCAAGGAAGCCATATGTATGTAAAATAATGAAATGACTGAGAAGCAGAGTATGCAAGAGAACCTAAAAAAGGTCTTGGAAAATGAAATTGGAAGAGAAGTTTATTTTGGTGCAGAAAATTTTTGAGATCTTGTTTTTGAGATCATATGATAGGTGTTCAAAAAGTTTGTGGAAGATGCATGTCGTGAAAAAATTATGCAAAGACTTCAAACTTTGCACTGAAGGAAACTTATATTTTAATTCATTTTGCAAGAACTTTTGGAAGTATGTTCATGTGCTCCGTGATCATTATGCTTGTAAATGGAGTGATCAAGGTCCTGTGATACTCTGCTGTGTTGCTGAAGTGTGGCTTTGTGATTCACTCTCTGCATATTCCCTATTGAAGGGTTGTGGCACTTTCTTCCTCCTCTTCCTTCCAAGTGGTAGAAAGCACTGATGCCAACCAAACTGGGAACCTTTTGGGTTTATCATAAAGATTACAGGTTCTGATTCACCAAGGAAGACTAATTTTCTTTCTAAAACATGCTTAGGTGACCTTTTCATCTTTAAATTTGCTGCTGCAAACACAAGCTCTTCTCTCTTCAATTAATTACCTGACAGCCATTTTTCCATCGGATGATCAAAACACAGATGTTGCCAAGGAGGTACAGATTCCGACTGGGAAACAAACAAGTTCAACTCTGCAGAAAGGTGTGAAAAGTGCTTTGTTGTTGGTTTGCAAGGGTTTCAGCATTTTAGACCTAAACTAGGAATCTTAGAGATTGTAAGATTCAGTCACTTAAATGGTACCCTCTCCCTTCCTCCCTTTTCTTCAAGTTAAATTGCGTAAGGAAGCCTGATATGTAAGGCAGATTTGTAATTGATACTGTTGTTTTTAAAAATGTTTATTTTGCTTCTTGTTTTGTTGGTGGTGGGGGATGGTAGGCAGGTGACAGGGGAAGAAGACCTCTCATCTCAGTGGCTCCTGAAGGGTTCCACAGAGAGCTTGATCCTCCCTCTTACTTACTTACTTATTTTTTAAGATTATTTATTTGTTTGAAAGTCAGAGTTAGAGTGTAGGAGAGGCAGAGAGAGAGAGAGAGATCTTCCATCCACTGGTTCACTCCCCAATTGGCCAGAGCTGTGCCAGTCTGAAGCCAGGAGCCAGGAGCCTCCTCTGGGTCTCCCGTGCTGATTCAGAGGCCCAAGAATTTGGGCCATCTTCCACTATTTTCCCAGGCCATAGCAGAGAGCTGGATTGGAAGTGGAACAGCCAAGACTTGAACTGGCGCCCATATGGGATGCCGGCACTGCAGGCGGTGGCTTTACTAGCTACGCCACCATGCCGGCCCCTCTTCTTATTTTATACAAGAAATCAAGACCCAGGGCATGAAGGCAGAGGCTTGGGATAGCACCTCTTTGGCCAGGAACCTAGATTTTGGGTCAGAAAGAAGTCATTTCAGATCCTGGCCTTGCTCCTTAAGCTGTGTGACCTTGGGCTCTTTATTCACTTACCTGAGCTTCAGTGTTCTTATCTTACCTTCTTTATTTATAGTGTTTTTTTTTTCTTGCTTTCAAATTAGAACCTCACTATTAAAAATGTGAAAATGTATAGAGAGTAACAAAAAGAAAAGAAAAAAGAAAAAAAATAAAAAGAAAATACAAACAAAACAAAAAAAGAAAATGTATAGAGAGGAAAAAGTATTTGGTATCTTTCAGAGTTTGAGAATTTTATGATGATTTAATAGAATTAGGATTCACTTAATAAAGGGAAGAAATCTTTAGTAGTAGAGTTTAGATTTTCTCTGTGATAGAATGCTTTGTTTTATTTTTAGTGATTGTATCCTCTAAAGACACTGACTTGATTGGCTTCAGGCTGTTTGCCAAGTTGAACGCTTTCTGTGTCATTGTTTGTGATGAAAAGAATAGCATTGCTGAAATCAAGATTCAAGGTAAAAAGTTCTGACACTACTAAAAATTGGTCAAAAGACAGGCTTTGCTTTTCTGCAGCACTAAGGAATATATAAATGGAGGGCTCTTGGCTCTGAAAACTAGAAGGACACCCTGGGACTGCATGCGCTCTTCTCTGAGATGTGGATGTCTGAGATGTGATAGTCTGATCATGCAGTTGAACCCACACAGACACTGCTATTGCAAGAGTTGTCTGTGAGGGAGAAGGGTACTCATGTCAGTGTAGGAATGCTGCTGATGGGCTGGGATAAGTGGCAATCCAGAATGCATGTGAAACTCTGTAAATATGCATTTATTCACCCATTTTTTCTATTTATTTTTCACCTTTATATATTTATACATAGTTGTACATGTATGTATACACTATAGTTTTGTCTTTCTTTACTTATACTTTATGAAAAGCAGCCTTATAATAAAGAACAAAACCACTGAACTCAGTATATTCTTTTAGGCAAAAGCTACTAATAGTAAGAGGAAACTTACCTCTGTTTCCTCAGACCTGTCTTTACCAGCTTACTGTGATCAGGTAGATATATATAAGTTTTGAAATAATACCATTTTTTCCCCCAGGCCTCGATTCCTCCCTTTCTCTTCAGTCAAGGAAACAGTCACTGTTTGCCAGACTGGAAAATATTATTGTCACAGATGTTGATCCTAAGACAGTTCATAAAAAAGTAAGTGATGGTGAACACTTCATAGTTTTTGATGAGTGAATCTGAGATTCTGCTTTAAAATATATTTTATTAAAAATCAAAAATATATTTTAGTAGAAAAATATTTCTTTTAAGGTTATAAATATAAACTCTTTTCTAAGGAAATTGTGTTTTATCTTTAGCTTCTTGGATAAGATACATTCAGATCTCTCTTTTTCAGGCTGTGTCCATAATGGGGAATGAAGTTTTTCGTTTTAACTTGGATTTGTATCCAGATGCTACTGAGGGAGAGTCCTATAGTGACATGTCCAAAGTGGATGGTGTGGTGTCCCTGAATGTTGGCTGTATCCAGATCGTCTATCTGCATAAATTTCTTATGTCACTCCTGGTAAAATCACTGTTTGTGTATTGATTTTTGAATTTAGAAATATTTAAGTCTGATAATTATGACTATAAATGTAAAAATGTTTAGAAGTTAGTCTGGGCATGGTTTTGATATGGTATTTATGCATGAATGTACAAGTCAGATGCCTTTAACAGTCGAAATCTGAATAATTTAATAATTTTTGTTTAGAACTGAAATTATTTTGTTCAGTTTTTTTTTCCTTTTTCTTAGCCGTATAACATTAGCTCTGGTCAGGGTGCTCATAACTATGGGTGGATTGTTAGTCATACCTTTTTTTTTTTAAAGATTTTATTTATTTATTTGAGAGGCACTGACAGAGAGAGGGAGAGACAGAGAGATTGTCCATCTGCTGGTTCACTCCCCAAATGGCTGCAGCAGCTGCTGGGCCTATCCGAAGCCAGGAGCTAGGAGCTTCTTCCAGGTCTTCCGTGCAGGTGCAGGGACCAAGCACTTGGTCTATCTTCTGCTGCTTTCCCAGGCCATATCAGAGAGCTGGATTAGAAGTAGCCAGGTTATGAACCCGTGTACATATGGGATGCCAGTGCCACAAGTGGAAGCTTAGCCTACTATGCCACAGCGCCGGCCCCAGTTATACCTTCTTAACATTAGAAAAATAGGGGTGTGCCGTCACTGTGGCGTAGCAGGTAAAGCCACTGCCTGCAGTGCCAGCATCCCATATGGGCACCGGTTTGAGTCCCGAATACTCCACTTCAGATCCAGCTCTCTGCTATGGCCTGGGAAAGCAGTAGAAGATGGCCCAAGCGCTTGAGCCTTTGCACCCACATGGGAGACTTGGAAGAAACTCCTGGCTCCTGGCTTCGGATCGGCACAGTTTCGACCGTTGCGACCAACTGGGGAGTAAACCAGCAGATGGAAAATCTTTCTCTCTCTCTGCCTCTCCTTCTCTCACTGTGTAACTCTTTCAAGTAAATCAATAAATTTTTTTTTAAAAGAAAAAGAAAAATAGGGCTCAGCTGAAAATTACCTGTTGGAAAAAAATTAGCATGTTTGCAAAGAGGTGTTGTTAATGACTGATGTGCCTGTTTTCTGTTGAATTTCTCCTTTGATGTTTTGTGTCACAGAACTTCCTGAACAATTTCCAGACCGCCAAAGAGGCTCTGAGTGCTGCCACAGCCCAGGCGGCCGAAAAGGCTGCCACAAGTGTGAAAGATCTTGCCCAGAGGAGTTTTCGTGTTCTGATCAATATCGACTTGAAAGCACCAGTGATAGTCATCCCACAGTCTTCCATGTCCACTGATGCAGTTGTGGTAGATCTTGGATTAATCCGGGTTCAAAATAAGTTCAGTTTAGTTTCTGGTGAAGACTCCTTGAATCCTCCAGTAATTGATCAAATGGATGTGCAGCTAACAAAACTTAAGCTTTCTAGGTATGCTTTTTCAGTAATTATGGGTTTCATATTAAGATTTCTCATGAATTTCTTTTGAAATTCATACCCAAAATACTTGTATAACATATAATTTTTAAAAATTGTTTAAAAAATAGCTTTATTTGGAAAATTTTATACCTACAGAAAAGTTGCAGAAATAGTACCATCAGTGCATACTTTCATCTAGATTATTCACATTTGCTTTTAATTTGTGTATAACCATATTAATATTATGTAAAGATTTACTCATTTCAGAAGCAGAGTTATAGACAGAGAGATGGAGAGACAGAGAGGAAGATCTTCCATCTGTGGTTCACTCCCCAAGTGGCCACAGTGGCTAGAGCTGGGCCAGGCCAAAGCCAGGAGCCAGGAGCACTTGGGCCATTTGCTACTGCTTTCCCAGGCTATTAGCAGGGAGTGGGATCGGAAGAGGAGCAGCCAGGACTTGAACTGGTGCCCATATGGGATGCCAGCGCTGCAGGCAGAAACTTAGCCTACTATGCCATAGCGCTAGCCCCCATGTTTTTATTTAAACCATTTTTTTTGCTCATCCATTTGAGAATAGACTTCTTGATCTTTTGCTCTTAAATACTTCAGCTTGTTTCTTAAAAAAAAGAATATCGGGCCAGCATTGTGGCTCACTTGGTTAATCCTCTGCCTGCGGTGCCAGCATCCCATATGGGCGCCGGGTTCTAGTCCCAGTTGCTCCTCTTCCATTCCAGCTCTCTGCTGTGACCCGGGAGGGCAGTGGAGGATGGCCCAGATGCTTGGGCTCTTGTACCCGCATTGGAAACCAGGAGGAAGCACCTGGCTCCTGGCTTCAGATCGGCGCAGTGTCGTCCGTAGCAGCCATTTGGGGAGTGAACCAATGGAAGGAAGACCTTTCACTCTGTCTCTCTCTCACTGCCTAAATCTATCTGTCAAAAAAAAAAAGGATATCAATTTCATAAATTAACCTCAATTTTGGAAATTTACTATTGGTTTAATAGTATTATTTAACATTCAGTCAGTATTCAGATTTTATGAGGTGTAACAATATTGTAATTTCTCTCCCTTTCTAGGGTCACAAGTGACATTTAACTGTTTCTGGTACAACTGAGGGGAATTTATTTACTAATACACTCTTACTCTTTAGCCTTAATCTCTCATAATAATGACAGTTTGAACATTGTAGTCAAGTTGTTGAGTTGTTGAGTGATTCTTCCTAGTTTTTTTGAGCTTATACATTCTTTTTTTTTTTTTTTTTTTTTTGAGCTTATACATTCTTGATTGAAATCCTGTATAGGTAATGTTATATCCTTAGGTGCTCACACTAGGTGATTCATGTACTGTGTATGTAATTTATTTAAAAGTCACTGTCTAGCCCATCTAATATTTCATTATCCAGAATAAAAAAGTAATGATCATGATAGCAAGTCCGGAAAATAATCTTGGAGAAGAGTTATGAAATGCCTTAGGAAATGCTAACTGTTCACCTCACCATTGTTTTCTTTTAAAGATGTATTGATTGGTCCATTAATTGAAAGACACAGTGACAATAAGACAGGGGAGAGAGAGAGAGAGAGAGAGAGAGAGATATCTTCCATCCACTGATTTACTCCACAACAGTCAGGGCTGGGCCAGGCCGAAGCCAGGAACCAGGAACTCCATCTGAGTCTCCCACATGAGTCGCAGGGGGCCAGTTACTGGAGCTGTCACCATTGCTACACAGGGTATGCATTAGGAGAAAGCTGGATTGGAAGCAGAGCAGCTGAGACTATGTGGCATTCCCTTTTCAGAGTGCTGGTGTTGCAGGCAGTGGCTTAACCATCCTTGCCACAATGTCTGTTGTTTACGTTAGTGTTTGTACTGACACATGTATGAGGGACCTTCACTAAGGTCATAGAAAAAGTGTATTATGAACAAAAGCTATGCATTCACTTCAAACAGTTATTTTGTAACTAAGTGAACTTTTATAGCTTTTTTTTTTCTTTTTAAAATTTATTTGAGAGATAGAGAGAGAGGTCTCATCCATTGGTTCACTCCCCAAATACCCACAGTGGCCAGATCTGAGCCAGATCAAAGCCTGAAGCTGAGAATTCATTCTGTGTTTGCAGTGGGAGTGGAACCCAGTTACTTCAGCCATTACCTGCTACCTCCTATGAAGCTGGAATTGAGAGCCAGACTTGGGTAAAATAAACCCAGATGCTAATATGGGTCAGGGACATCTTAACCATTAGACCAGATGCATCTGACCCTACCCCCAAGCTTTTGATTTGTCTTTCCACAGATTTTTTGAAATACCCTCTTGTTATTCCTGAGAAGCTATGATCCTGAACAACTGTATTTGATTATTTCTCCCATATCTTCTACATTGATAATTTACTTTTAAAATTTATTTGGGGCCAGCTCTGTGGCCTGGAAGGTTAAGCTGCTTCCTGCAGTGGCCGCATTCCATGTCAGCGCCAGGTCTAGTCCTGGCTGCTCCACTTCCAGTCCAGCTCTCTGCGAATGTACCTAGGAAAGCAGCAGAAGATGGCCCAAATGCTTGCGTCCCTGCACTCACGTTGGAGACCCTGTTGACTCCTGGCTCCTGGCTTGGGCCTGGCCAAGCCTTGGCTGTTGTGGCCATTTGGGGACTGAATCAGCAGCCTCTCTCTCTCTCTCTCTCTCTCTCTCTCTCTCTCTCTCTCTATATATATATATATATATATATATACCTACATATACATATATATATATATATCTGCCTTTCAGATATATTCATTTTTTAAAAAATTTGACTTTTCACATGTCTGTTCTTTAATGAAAAAATTTCTTAATGATTCATTATAGTATCACACAATTGAATCTTTCCTTGCTAGTGGATTATAGATTAAGCTGTTTGTAAATTCAATTTTGAAATCACTTAAGCAGCACTGTTATAAGATATTTAGAATAGAAAATAACTACTGGACCTTATTTTTTAATATTTCATCTGCCCCCTTTATTTATGCAAGTTTGTTATTTTTGCTTTTCTTTAGGACAGTGATCCAGCCAGGCATCTCACATCCTGATATTCAGCTCTTGCATCCAACTAACTTAGAGTTTTCTGTAAATCGGAATCTAGCTGCATCTTGGTACCACAAGGTGCCTGTTGTAGAAATTAAAGGACATCTTGATTCAATGAATGTAAGTATAAAAGTGAAAAGAACATGAAATTTTAAACAATAAAGACTTTTTAAAACAGATCCAAATGAAGAAGGTCTTAGTGAATGGTAGAAAAATTTCAGTGAAATGTCCAATGAAATTGTTACTATTTTCAGGAGAGTCTAATTAAGTTAAATGTTAACTTAAATTTGCTCTGTGTACACACTGGTAGAGATCTATAAGCAAATTATTTATCAGTATACTGTTACCTTGAATTATTTATGGAAATTTTATACACATAATTTTATTTTTGGGGATATCTAAGTACTCCTGAGATAATTATAACAGTAAGAGAAATGCTTATTTTTCATGGTGAAGACATCCTTTTTATATCATTGGAATTCTTATTTTTTTTAAGTTTTATTTTATTTATTTGAGATGCAGAGTTGGACAGGGATAGAGAGAGAGAGAGAGGAAGAGAGAGAGAGAGAGGTCTTCTATCCCCTGGTTCTGTCCCCAAATGGTCACAAGCCAGGGCTGGGTTGGGTGGAAGCCAGGAGCCTGGACCTCCGTCTGGGTCTCCTGTGTGAGTGGCTGCGGCCCAAGTATGTGGGCCATCCTCCTCTGCCTTTGCAAGCACGTTAGCCAAGGGCTGGATTGGAAGTGGAACAGCTGGTACTCAAACCAGCACTCATATGGGATACTGGGCTTGCAGGCATCAACTTAACCTGTTATTCCATGATGCTGGCCCTGAGAAAGTCTTAATGTTTAAGAAAAGGAAATCATGTGGTTTCTGAATTTCTTGCTTTTTAAAAATATGTTCAGATCTTTGATCATAATTAATTTTAGTGAATATTGTATAATTAGTGGAACTAATACTGATTTATAAATTACATTTTTCTACAGTTTTATCTTTGAAAATAAAAATATTATCATGAATTAAATAGTGAAATACTTGAGTGAGTAGTGATTCAGTAACTTTTCAGCTTCTGTAGTAGTATTCTTTGTTTCATTACAGGGAATTTATTCTTTGTTAGAATTGTTTCATTTTAAAATGAAATATATTTATCTTTTAATGTGATACTTCACAGGTTAGTCTCAATCAAGAAGATCTTAATCTTTTATTTAGAATATTAGTAGAAAATCTTGGTGAGGTGTCTGAAGACTTCAATAAAGTAAAACCAAGAATACAAGACAGAGGTAAGAGGCTGACAGCAGGTGGCAAAATATACATGTGTCTATTTACAATTTAGTCAGAAAGAATAAAAATGATATAAATAAATACATATCTGTAAACTATTACTAGTATTACCAAGGAACTCAGCAAGGTTATTTTCAAAAAGTTTGTTTATTTTATTTGAGAAGCAGAGAGATGGAGATGGGAGGGAGGGAAGGCGTGAGGGAGGGAGAGAGAGAAAGAAATAGAAAATCAAACTCTCCCATCAGCTCGTTCACTTCTCGAATGCCTGGGAGCTGGGAACCCAGTCCAGGTCCCCCCACATGGGTTGCAGAGACTGAGCTGTTTGAGCCATCATTGACTACTTTCCAGGATGCTGGAAGGTGGAATGGATCTTGAACTTGAGCCCAGGCACTCTAATGTGTGATGTGGAGTCATAAGCAGTGCTTAATCCCTGTGCCTTGATTGATTCTATTAAACAGTCTGTCAGTGACAGTTCCAGGCTTTTTCTAGATTTCTTGAGAGAAAACCAGAAAGAAGATTCAGATCAATGGTGGATTCCTGGATTATTTACTGAATTTGTTTTATATAGAAAAACATTTTAAGTTGGAACCAGGCTATGGTACTATGTTGTATCTTATTTTTATAAAAGGCTTAGTAGTAGTAAAATATGTATAAGAATTGAAATGATAAATTACTACTTCTGAAAGGCACTAAAATTGTATTTCAATAAAAATGCAAGGGAATTTAAATTAGTTATAATGGCTTAAAATAACTACCAGATTTATTTTTAAGCTGTTAAGATGTCTATGTTGATACCATGTATGCATTCATATACATATAATCTATGTTTCAGAAAAAAATGGTAACACCTGTGTGTGAGTTAGTGTATTTATCTGCTTTGCTGGTTTTTAAAAAATTAACACTGTATCTGTGTGCCTTCCTTTTATGTATGTCTATTATGTATATTTCATTCTTTTTAATGGCTACTTGGTTTTCAATTCTGTTGAAGTCTCAATTTATTTAGCAAATCCCTAGCGATGAACCTTTTAAGATTTTTTTTTAGCCTTTATCATGTTGATTGAATGTGCTTATTACATATAAACTTTTACAAGTGCATGTTTATTGGAGAATACCAGTGAAAGGGCATACAATTTTGTCTCATTCAAATTTTATTAATAATTCAAATAATCTCATTCAAATGTAATTTATTAACTCAATAAGTAAGTGTAATAAAATTAATATAAGATTTTGAGAGCTTTTGCTAATTGCCCTCCATGGAATTTTTTTTAGTTTCTTTTTTTATTTTATTTTATTTTTTTAGCTTTTATTTAATGAATATAAATTTCTAAAGTACAGCTTATGGGTTACAATGGCTTCCCCCCCATAACTTCCCTCCCACCCGCAGCCCTCCCATTTCCCTCTCCCTCCCCCCTTCCATTCACATCAAGATTCATTTTCAATTCTCTTTATATACAGAAGATCAGTTTAGCATATATTAAGTAAATATTTCAACAGTTTGCACACACATAGAAACACAAAGTGAAAAATACTGTTTGAGTACTAGTTATAGCATTAAATCACAATGTACAGCACATTAAGGACAGAGATCCTGCATGAGGAGTAAGTGCACAGTGACTCCTGTTGTTGACTTAACAAATTGACACTCTTGTTTATGGCATCAGTAATCACCCTAGGCTCTTGTCATGAGTTGCCAAGGCTGTGGAAGCCTTTTGAGTTCACCAACTCTGATCGTATTTAGACAAGGTCATAGTCAGAGTGGAAGTTCTCTCCTCCCTTCAGAGAAAGGTACCTCCTTCTTTGATGACCTCTTCTTTCCACTGGGATCTCACTCGCAGAGATCTTTCATTTAGGGTTTTTTTTTTTTTTTGCCAGAGTGTCTTGGCTTTCCATGCCTGAAATACTCTCATGGGCTTTTCAGCCAGATCCGCATGCCTTCAGGGCTGATTCTGATTCTGATGCCAGAGTGCTGTTTAGGACATCTGCCATTCTATGAATCTGCTGTGTATCTCGCTTCCTATGTTGGATCGTTCTCTCCCTTTTTGATTCTATCAGTTAATATTTGCAGACACTAGTCTTGTTTATGTGATCCCTTTGGCTCTTAGTCCTATCATTATGATCAATTGTGAACAGAAATTGATCACTTGGACTAGTGAGAAGGCATTGGTACATGCCACCTTGATGGGATTGAATTGGAATCCCCTGGTATGTTTCTAACTCTCCCAAATTGCACATCTCTTCCGTCTCTTATTCCCACACTTATATTTAACAGCGATCACTTTTCAGTTAAGTTTCAACACTTAAGAATAACTGTGTATTGATTACAGTATTCAACCAAAAGTATTAAGTAGAACAAACAAAAAAAAATACTAAGAGGGATAACGTATTAAGTTGTTCATCAACAGTCAGGGCAAGGGCTGATCAAGTCACTGTTTCTCATAGTGTTCATTTCACTTTAACAGGTTTTAATTTATTTTTAAGATTTTTTCATTTATTTGAAAGGCAGAGTTACAGAGAGGCAGAGAGAGAGAGAGGGAAGGAAGGAGGGTCTTCCATCTGCTGACTCACTCTACAGATGACTGCAACAGCTGGAGCTGCACCGATCTGAAGCCAGCAGTCTGGAGCTTCTTCTGGGTCTCCTATATGAGTGCAGGGGCCCAAAGACCGGGGCCATCTTCTGCTGCTCTCCCAGGCCATAGCAGAGAACTGGATGAGAAGTAGAGCAGCTGGGACTTGAACTGGTGCTCATGTGGGATGCCGGCACTGCAGATGGTGGTTTTACCCGCTATGCCACAGCGCCAGCCCGCCCTCCATGGAACTTTTACTGATTTTGTGTCCCCATCTGATTGTTTTTCTGTACTTTTTTTTTTTTCCCAAAGATTTGTTTGTTTATTTGAAAGGCGGAGTTACAGGCAGAGGCAGAGAGAGAGAGGTCTTCCATCCCAGTTTACTCCCCAAATGGCCGCAGTGGCTAGAGTTGAGCTGATCTGAAGCCATGTGGATGCAGGGGCCTAAGGATTTGGGTCATCTTCCACTTCTTTCCCAGATGCATTAGCAGGGAACCGGATTGGAAGTGGGGCAGCTGGGTCTTGAACCGGCACCCATATGAGATTCCGGCACTGCAGGTGGTGGCTTTACTCTATGTTACACGTCACAATGCTGGCCCCATATTTAAAACTTTTTATTGCATGATAATCCACAGAATGATTTACACAAATTGTAAATGTACAATTCAGGAAATTTTCTTAAGGAAATCTCTGTGTAATCACCATGATCATGGTATAAAGGAAATTCAAGAAGTTCTTAAAAATGGAATTAAAAGACAAAAAATAAGAAAAATGTATTTCCTGGGGCCGGTGCTGTGGCTCACTGGGTTAATCCTCTGCCTGCGGTGCCAGCATCCCATATGGGTGCCGGGTTCTAGTCCCGGCTGCTCCTCTTCCAATCCAGCTCTCTGCTGTGGCCCGGGATGGCAGTGGAGGATGGCCCGAGTCCTTGGGCCCCTGCACGCAAGTGGGAGACCAGTAGGAAGCACCTGGCTCCTGGCTTCAGATTGGCGCAGTGCCTGCCATGGCTGCCATTTGGGGAATGAACCAATGGAAGGAAGACCTTTCTCTGTGTCTCTCTCACTGTCTGTAACTCTACCTGTCAAATAAATAAATAAAAAAAAAAGAAAGAAAAGAAGACTGTATTTCTTTTTAAAAAAATTTATTTATTTTTTAGGAATACAAATTTTATAAGTACAACTTCAGGAATACAGTGATTCTTCCCACCATACCCGCCCTCCCACCCACACTCCCACCCCTGCGCCTCCTCACTCTCCCTTTCCCAGTCCCATTCTCCATAAAGACTCATTTTCAGTTAACTTTGTACACAAAAGACCATTTCTGTACTAAGTAATGATTTCAACAGTTTGCACACACACACACACACACACACAAACTGAGAACTAGTTTTACAGTTAACTTTTTTTTTTTACGTTAAAGAGTTTATTGGGGCGGAGCCAAGATGGCGGAATAGTGAGGGCGCGCACCGATAGTCCGGGAAAATTTAGTTTAATAAAAGGGGAGTTACGGTAGCCTCAGAAAAAAGAACCAGGAAAATATTGCAGACAAAACTCTTCTGGATCCAGTGGGCGTGAATCGGAGGACCTACTGGGAGAACAAGGTCGCCCACCGCGTGCGAAAGCCGAACCGCAGGACCGAGCCGCGGGACGGAGCCGCGGAAGCTGCAGGGGCTGCGCGCAAGTGCTCGAAGGGGAGTGCAACAGTGTGGAGACTTGGGAAGTCCAGGGCTCCGAGTCCACACATCGGCGCTGGAAGGGGAGCAGACCTGCGTGGAGAGCGTGGGAGCCCACAGTTCGGGACATCAGCGGCAGACTCAACACACCAGCGCTGGAACGCGAGGTGAGCCGAACCTCAATAACCCGAGACACCGGCAGGCAAGCGGAGAGAGAAGACTAGAGGGAACGACCCCCGGGGCGGGGGGGACTTCACCAAGCTAACTGGAAGAGAGAGAGAGGGAAAAAAAAAAAAAGGGACTGGTACGGACACGGGTTTCTCTCTCTCCGCTCACCTCTCAAGGGCGAGCAAGACAAAGAGCAGGCGCCATCTTGGACATACGTCATAAGCAGAGCGACCTCAGGTCTGCACCGGCCCTGAGCCTAGCAGTAAAACCTGACTCTGGGTGGGGCGAATTAACAGGAGATTAGGACTTAGTAAATTTATGGTGCTACTGAACTGAGACTGTGAAAAAAGAGACGGTGGGGGAGAGAACTCACGGAATTCACGTGAGCACTCTCCAGAGACGCTACAATTCCGTAACTTTGGCAACCCAGTGGGAGACTGAAGGAGAATTTGAGCCCACTCTAAGGGCCGAACAGATTCCCTGTGTGGTCCTTGGGAAAGAGCTTCTGATCTCTGGCTCCTGTGGGTATATCATTTGCCTGCTAACTACCTCCAACTTTGTTCAGCTGTGCAGAATAACTTCCCTGTTGAATCAAAAAAAAAAAAGAGAGAGAGAGAGAGAGAGGTTTACCACGCCTAACCTGGGAGTGTCACCTTTGGCACACCAAACAGAGCTCTCAGGCCACACCCATCTCAAGCCCTAAGGCTCCATCAAAAACAGATAGTCCACTTAATCTAGAGTCATAGTATAACAAGAAAAAGCACCACAGTGAAGAAACCAAATATCTCCAATATGACAAATAACAAACGCAAAAACCAAGGTAATAAAAACAAGGAAGTCACCATGAAGCCCTCAAATGAAAAAGACACCCCAATTCAAGATTATGAGGATGATGACATAGAAGAAATGCAAGAAGCAGATCTCAAAAAATTGATAAGAACATTAAGAAGTTCTCAAAAACAAATTCTTGAACTACAGAAATCCTTAATGGACAAGATAGAAAATCTCTCTCGTGAAAATGAAATATTAAGGAGGAATCAAAATGAAACGAAACAACTAGTACAACAGGAAACTGGGATAGTGACTGAAGTGAAGAATTCAATAGATCAAATGAAAAACACAATAGAGAGCCTTACAAACAGAATGGGAGAAGCAGAAGAGAGAATATCGGACTTAGAAGACAGAGAACAGGAAAGGATACAGTCAGACCAAAGAAAAGAAGAGGAAATTAGGAATCTAAAACATATTGTCAGGAATCTTCAGGATACTATTAAAAAACCCAACATTCGGGTTCTAGGAGTTCCTGAAGGCATGGAGAGGGAGAAAGGATTAGAAGGCCTTTTTAGTGAGATATTAGCAGAAAATTTCCCAGGTTTGGAGAAGGACAGAGAAATCCTAGTACAGGAAGCTCACAGAACCCCTAATAAACACGACCAAAAGAGACCCTCACCACGGCACGTTGTAATTAAACTCTCCACAGTGAAACATAAAGAAAAGATCCTAAAATGTGCAAGAGAGAAACGTCAGATTACTCTCAGAGGATCTCCAATCAGACTCACAGCTGACTTCTCATCAGAAACTCTACAAGCTAGGAGGGAATGGCAAGATATAGCCCAGGTACTAAGAGAGAACAACTGCCAGCCCAGAATATTATATCCTGCAAAGCTATCATTTGTGAATGAAGGTGAAATAAAGACTTTTCATAACAAACAGAAATTGAAAGAATTTGTTGCCACTCGTCCAGCCCTGCAAAAGATGCTTAAAGATGTGTTACACACAGAAACAAAGAAACACGGTCATCAATATGAAAGAAGGTAAAGGAAGGAAACCAAGGAAGGAAAGCTCACAGCAAAAGATCACAGGGAATTCAAAGCATATATTAGAACTTATCTTTGGCAAATGGCAGGGCAAAGTTACCACTTATCATTAATCACATTGAACGTGAATGGCCTGAACTGTCCAGTTAAAAGACACCGTTTGGCTGATTGGGTTAAAAAACAAAACCCATCTATTTGCTGCTTACAAGAAACACATCTTTCCAACAAAGATCCATACAGACTGAAAGTGAAAGGCTGGAAAAAGATATACCATGCCAACAGAAATGAAAAAAGAGCAGGCGTAGCCATCTTAATATCAGACACCATAAACTTTACCACAAAAACCATTAAGAGAGACAAAGAGGGACACTACATAATGATTAAGGGATCAATTCAACAGGAAGATATAACAATTATCAATGTATATGCACCTAACTACAGGGCACCGGTTTATCTAAAAGAGTTGTTAACGGACTTAAAGGGAGACTTAGACCCCAATACAATAGTACTGGGGGACTTCAATACTCCACTCTCAGAAATAGACAGATCAATAGGACAGAAGATCAACAAGGATACAGTAGATTTAAACGACACTATAGCCCAAATGGATCTAACAGATATATACAGAACTTTCAATCCTACAGCTAAAGATTATACATTCTTCTCAGCAGTACATGGAACCTTCTCTAGGATTGACCACATACTAGGCCATAAAGCAAGTCTCAGCAAATTCAAAAGAATTAGAATCATACCATGCAGCTTCTCAGACCATAAAGGAATGAAGTTGGAAATGAACAACTCAGGAATCCCTAGAGCATACGCAAACACATGGAGATTGAACAACATGCTCCTGAATGAACAATGGGTCATAGAAGAAATCAAAAGAGAAATCAAAAACTTTCTGGAAGTAAATGAGGATAACAGCACAACATACCAAAACTTATGGGACGCAGCAAAAGCAGTGTTAAGAGGAAAGTTTATATCAATAGGTGCCTACATCAAGAAATTGGAAAGGCACCAAATAGATGAGCTTTCTATTCACCTCAAGGATCTAGAAAACCTACAGCAAACCAGACCCAAATCTAGTAGGAGAAGAGAAATAATTAAAATCAGAGAAGAAATCAACAGGATTGAATCAAGAAAAACATTACAAAAAATCAGCCAAACGAGGAGCTGGTTTTTTGAAAAAATAAACAAAATTGACACCCCATTGGCCCAACTAACTAAAAAAAGAAGAGAAAAGACCCAAATCAATAAAATCAGAGATGAAAAAGGAAATGTAACAACAGACACCACAGAAATAAAAAGAATCATCAGAAAATTACTACAAGGACTTGTATGCCAGCAAACAGGGAAACCTATCAGAAATGGATAGATTCCTGGACACATGCAACCTACCTAAATTGAACCAGGAAGACATCGAAAACCTAAACAGACCCATAACTGAGACAGAAATTGAAACAGTAATAAAGGCCCTCCCAACAAAGAAAAGCCCAGGACCAGATGGATTCACTGCTGAATTCTACCAGACATTTAAAGAAGAACTAACTCCAATTCTTCTCAAACTATTCAGAACAATTGAAGAAGAGGGAATCCTCCCAAACTCTTTCTATGAAGCCAGCATCACCTTAATTCCTAAGCCGGGAAAAGATGCAGCACTGAAAGAGAATTACAGACCAATAACCCTGATGAACATAGATGCAAAAATCCTCAATAAAATTCTCGCCAATAGAATGCAACAACACATCAGAAAGATCATCCACCCAGACCAAGTGGGATTTATCCCTGGTATGCAGGGATGGTTTAATGTGCGCAAGACAATCAATGTGATACACCACATTAACAGACTGCAGAAGAAAAACCATATGATTCTCTCAATAGATGCCGAGAAAGCATTTGATAAAATACAACACCCGTTCATGATGAAAACTCTAAGCAAACTGGGTTTGGAAGGAACATTCCTCAATACAATCAAAGCAATCTATGAAAAACCCACAGCCAACATCCTATTGAATGGGGAAAAGTTGGAAGCATTTCCACTGAGATCTGGGACCAGACAGGGATGTCCACTCTCACCACTGCTATTCAATATAGTTCTGGAGGTTCTAGCCAGAGCTATTAGGCAAGAAAAAGAAATTAAAGGGATACAAATTGGGAAGGAAGAACTCAAACTATCCCTCTTTGCAGATGACATGATTCTTTATTTAGGGGACCCAAAGAACTCTACCAAGAGACTATTGGAACTCATAGAAGAGTTTGGCAAAGTAGCAGGGTATAAAATCAATGCACAAAAATCAACAGCCTTTGTATACACAGACAATGCCATGGCTGAGGAAGAACTTCTAAGATCAATCCCATTCACAATAGCTACAAAAACAATCAAATACCTTGGAATAAACTTAACCAAGGACGTTAAAGATCTCTACGATGAAAATTACAAAACCTTAAAGAAAGAAATAGAAGAGGATACCAAGAAATGGAAAAATCTTCCATGCTCATGGATTGGAAGAATCAATATCATCAAAATGTCCATTCTCCCAAAAGCAATTTATAGATTCAATGCAATACCAATCAAGATACCGAAGACCTTCTTCTCAGATCTGGAAAAATTGGTGCTGAAATTTATATGGAGGCACAAGAGACCTCGAATAGCTAAAGCAATCTTGTACAACAAAAACAAAGCCGGAGGCATCACAATACCAGATTTCAGGACATACTACAGGGCAGTTGTAATCAAAACAGCATGGTACTGGTACAGAAACAGAAGGATAGACCAATGGAACAGAATTGAAATACCAGAAATCAACCCAAACATCTACAGCCAACTTATATTTGATCAAGGATCTAAAACTAATTCCTTGAGCAAGGACAGTCTATTCAATAAATGGTGCTGGGAAAATTGGATTTCCATGTGCAGAATCATGAAGCAAGACCCCTACCTTACACCTTACACAAAAATCCACTCAACATGGATTAAAGACCTAAATCTATGACCTGACACCATCAAGTTACTAGAGAACATTGGAGAAACCCTTCAAGATATTGGCACAGGCAAAGAGTTTCTGGAAAAGACCCGGGAGGCACAGGCAGTCAAAGCCAAAATTAACTATTGGGATTGCATCAAATTGAGAAGTTTCTGTACTGCAAAAGAAACAGTCAGGAGAGTGAAGAGACAACCGTCAGAATGGGAAAAAATATTTGCAAACTATGCAACAGATAAAGGGTTAATAACCAGAATCTACAAAGAGATCAAGAAACTCCACAAAAACAAAACCAACAACCCAATTAAGAGATGGGCCAAGGACCTCAATAGACATTTTTCAAAAGAGGAAATCCAAATGGCCAACAGGCACATGAAAAAATGTTCAAGGTCATTAGCAATCAGAGAAATGCAAATCAAAACCACAATGAGGTTCCACCTCACCCCGGTTAGAATGGCTCACATTCAGAAATCTACCAACAACAGATGCTGGCGAGGATGTGGGGAAAAAGGGACACTAACCCACTGTTGGTGGGAATGCAAACTGGTCAAGCCACTATGGAAATCAGTCTGGAGATTCCTCAGAAACCTGAAGATAACCCTACCGTTCGACCCAACCATCCCACTCCTTGGAATTTACCCAAAGGAATTTAAATTGGCAAACAAAAAAGCGGTCTGCAGCCTAATGTTTATTGCAGCACAATTCACAATAGCTAAGACCTGGAACCAACCTAAATGCCCATCAATGGTAGACTGGATAAAGAAATTATGGGATATGTACTCTTTAGAATACTATACTGCAGTAAGAAACAACGAAATCCAGTCATTTGCAACAAAATGGAGGAATCTGGAACACATCATGCTGAGTGAAATAAGCCAGTCCCAAAGGGACAAATACCATATGTTCTCCCTGATCGGTGACAACTGACTGAACACCAAAAAGGAAACTTGTTGAAGTGAAAGGGACACTATGGGAAACGGTGACTTGATCAGCATAGCCCTGACTGTTAATGAACAACTTAATACATTATCCCTCTTAGTAGTTTTTTTGTCTGTTCTACTTAATATGACTGATTTAATTCTGTAATTAATACACAGTTATTCTTAAGTGTTGAAATTTAACTGAAATGTGATCCCTGTTAAACATAAGAGTAGGAATAAGAGAGGGAAGAGATATATAATCTGGGACATGCTCAAGCTGACTTGCCCCAAATGGTAGAGTTAGAAACATACCAGGGGACTCCAATTTAATCCCATCAAGGTGGCATGTACCAATGCCATCTCACTAGTCCAAGTGATCAATTTCAGTTCGCAATTGATCATAATGAAAGGACTAAGAGTCAAAGGGAGCACATAAGCAAGTCTAGTACCTGCTAACACTAACCGATAGAATAAATAAAGGGGAGAGTGATCCAACATGGGAAGTGAGATACTCAGCAGACTCATAGAATGGCAGATGCCCTAAATAGCACTCTGGCCTCAGAATCAGCCCTAAAGGCATTCAGATCTGGCTGAAAAGCCCATGAGAGTAGTTCAGGCATGGAAAGCCAAGACACTCTGGCAAAAGATCTCTGTGAGTGAGATCTCAGTGGAAAGAACAGGTCTTCAAAGAAGGAGGTACCTTTCTCTGAAGGGAGGAGAGAACCTCCACTTTGACTGTGACCTTGTCTAAACAAGATAAGAGTCGGAGAACTCAAGGGGCTTCCATAGCCTTGGAAACTCATGACTGGAGCATAGGGAGATTACTGATGCCATAGACAGGAGTGTCAATTGGTAAAGTCAACAACAGGAGTCACTGTGCACTTACTCCTCGTGTAGGATCTCTGTCCTTAATGTGCTGTGCATTGAGATTTAATGCTATAACGAGTACTCAAATAATATATTTCACTTTGTGTTTCTATGGGGGTGCAAACTGTTGAAATCTTTACTTAATGCATACTAAACTGATCCTCTGTAAAAAAAAAAAAAAAAAAAAAAAGAAAAGAAACTATCAACTCCCAACTTGACTCTCACTGGGATTAAACATGACAATAGGTCTGATCTGATTTCATCATCATTAAAAAAAATCATCTATTATTTTTCTTTTTTTTTTTTTTTTTTTTTTATCTTTTATTTAATGAATATAAATTTCCAAAGTACGACTCATGTGTTACAATGGCTTCCCCCCCATACCGTCCCTCCCACCCACAACCCTCCCCTTTCCCACTCCCTCTCCCCTTCCATTCACATCAAGATTCATTTTCGATTATCTTAATATACAGAAGATCAGCTTAGTATACCTTAAGTAAGTATTTCAACAGTTTGCTCCCACACAGAAACATAAAGTGAAAAATAATAGATGATTTTTTTTTAAATGATGATGAAATCAGATCAGATCTATTGTCATGTTTAATCCCAGTGAGAGTCAAGTTGGGAATTGATAATTTCTTTCTTTCTTTTTTTTTTTTTTTTTTTTTTTTTTTTTACAGAAGATCAGTTTAGTGTACATTAAGTAAAGATTTCAGTCGTTTGCACCCCCATAGAAACACAAAGTGAAATATACTGTTTGAGTACTCGTTATAGCATTAAGCCTCAGTGTACAGCACGTTAAGGACAGAGATCCTACATGAGGAGTAAGTGCACAGTGACTCCTGTTGTTGACTTTACCAATTGACACTCCTGTTTATGGCATCAGTAATCTCCCTTTGCACCAGTTATGAGTTTCCAAGGCTATGGAAGCCCCTTGAGTTCTCCGACTCTTATCTTGTTTAGACACGGTCATAGTCAAAGTGGAGGTTCTCTCCTCCCTTCAGAGAAAGGCACCTCCCTCTTTGAAGACCTGTTCTTTCCACTGGGATCTCACTCACAGAGATCTTTTGCCAGAGTGTCTTGGCTTTCCATGCCTGAACTACTCTCATGGGCTTTTCAGCCAGATCCGAGTGCCTTTAGGGCTGATTCTGAGGCCAGAGTGCTATTTAGGACTTTTCACTTTATGTTTCTGTGTGGGAGCAAACTGTTGAAATCCTTACTTAATGTATACTAAGCTGATCTTCTGTATATTAAGATAATCGAAAATGAATCTTGATGTGAATGGAAGGGGAGAGGGAGTGGGAAAGGGGAGGGTTGTGGGTGGGAGGGACGGTATGGGGGGGAAGCCATAGTAATCCATTATTCGTACTTTGGAAACGTATATTCATTAAATAAAAGTCAAAAAAAAAAAAAAAGAGTTTATTGGGGGAAACCCGACAGACTGGAGGGAAGGGGCAAAGAAGGAAAAGAGGGAGATGGAGAGCATAAGAGAGAGAGAGAGAGAGAGAGAGAGAGAGAGAAAGATCAGGAGACAGAAAAGAGAGAGCGAGCCATGTGTTCAGGAACAGGTCCTTTTAAAACTTTGCCAGGGGTGGGCAGGGAAGTAGGAGCAGCAAATCCCATTAGGATGGGGTGGAGCTTGACACTGGTGGTTGGGCCATGTGGCCACCTGGCTTCCAGCAGTGGCAGCGGCAGGAGCTAGAGCCCAGGATGGTGTCAGGGTGTAGATCGCAGCAGAGATAAGACTGTGCCATTTTACTAACATTCCCCTCTTTTGTTTTTTATAAAGCAGGAGTTGTATGGGATTACATTAGTCCCAAAAGTCCAGGAGGAGTAGAGGGACAATGTTCTGTCTTTAGCTCTACTTCCTGCTGACATGGGAAGACAAGGTACTCTTCGCTGGCATGGGGTGATATCTCTAGCTGCTGTCTCCTGGGTGGGGAGCCGAGTATGTCCTTGCAGCAGCATTTGGTTGATCACCTGGTTGCTGAAGGCCTTGGTTCATTCCAGTATCACCTGCTGTAAACACTTAAACAGACACTGTAGTATAAAAGACAGGGTGACAGTAGCAACCAATGATCCTAAGAGTAGCATTAACCAGCTAATGAGAGGATTTCAAAGAGGAGAGGAAACTGGGTGGGGGGGGGAGGTTGTCTCTGGACCTTTGTGCAGACTGTTTGATGGACATGGTTTAAAGCTGATCCCAACCAAGACCAGGAGAAAGGCCACTCATCTTTTGCAGGTAGAGAGGTTTGTTTGTAGAGAGTATCCTGAACAATCATACAACCTTGAGTGGGGGAGAGGACCATCAGTATACACAGGTCGGGAGTAGAGCCATGGATGTTAGAGTAGAGGCTATGATTACAAAGGATTGAGGCCCCAGATGGGCTAGATAGGGTCTAGAACAAAAGACAAAGTCATTATTAGAGAACATAAGAGAGGTGCTGTCTAAGCCACGAAAAAGTTCTCGATTGAGAGGCAAATAGAAACTGACAGAAGGGCTTGATAATAATCTGGTGGGCTTTAAGGCCTTGGCCTGAGGCCCAGACCTACCTATCTCTTCACATGGGGTACATCCTAAGGGAGGTGTGAACCTCTTGGGAAAGCACCCTGTTGACTTCCATTGCCTAGTAGGCTTGGGAGGAGAGCTGGCCAGGTAAAGGCAGGTGGCAACTCTAACAGGAAATCTACAGTTTTGCCTGCAGTGTTACTGACCCTACTTGGCCATCCCCTCAGCAGTAGTGGTCACCTTGGAAGCTGGGTCGAGTGAAGAGCTTTTCAGCTTGTAGCCAGCAAGATCTATGGACTTGGGCATCCTTCAACACCAAGTCAGTTCTATTTAGTGATCCAACTCTTGGCTGGCAGAGCTGCCAGGGCTCTTCATAAGCTGACTTCTGCTGAAGCCCAGGCTTACCACATTGAAAGCCACTGCAGTGGACTGGCCTGTTGGGTCTCCCTGATGGCAGATCACTGTACAGAGCTGCCTTTAATAGGCCTGCCACCTATCTTCACATTGCTTCTGATGCCTAGCTTTCTTTTCCTCCTGGTTTTTGTTCAAGCAGACCAGAGGATGCAAGTCAAGGGGATGCTCAAGTTCCATCTCTAATCTTTGGTGGCCTAAACTAGAAGTCTATAGTCATAGGCATGTTCTGGTAGTGGTTTTTCTGAGGTAAACATGCCCATGAGGAAAGCTGTGTTCTTACTTTAAAACTTTCTCTCCCTTTGGTCTGAAAGGGAGGTCTTGCCTGTTAACAGTTAACTCTTATAACTCATTGAGGACAGAGGTCCTGCATGGAGAGTTAGTGCACAGAGACTCCTGTTGTTAATTTAACAATTAATACTAAAAGACTGTATTTCTTAACATAAGTGTCTCCTTCAAGTTCAGAATACTTTTGTAGAGGTGAGCATTTGGTACAGCATTAAGACTCCACTTGGGATGCTCTCATTCCATACTTGGAGTGCCTGTTTCAAGGCCTGACTCTCCTGATCCAGCTTGCTTCCAGTACACCTTGGGAGGCATCAGGTGTTGGCTCAACTGCTTGGGCCTCTGCCACCCACGTGGGATACTTGGGTGGAGTTCCTGGCTCCTGGCTTTGACCTGGCCCAGCCTTAGCCATATAGGGGATGAACCAGTAGGTGGAACATCTTTCTCTGTCGGTCTCTCTCTCTGCCTCTTAAATACAATGAAAATTTAAAATGGATTTTTTTTATTAATAATGTTATAATCTTTTAGTCAGTTCATCCCCAAAGAACTGAGGATCTGATAAATTTAACCATGTAAGTTCAGTCATTTTTACATTATTACCTGAAGATAAACAAGTGCCATGAAAAGACGTAAGACGTCACAAGGAACCAATAGGGACTGTTAAGATGCATGCCTAATGATTTCACATTTAATCTCTGGCAGAATTGTCTGTGTTTGATGAGAGGAATGAGCAGGAGTGTTGTGGAGCAGGACTCTCGGGCGAAGCCTTCCTAGGGGTGTTGCTACTGGATGTCTGGCTTTCCCAGAGCAGATGTTTTCCTTCTTTGACCCTCAGAAAGTCAACAAGCAAAATGTGTTGAGCAACTCCCAAAACATTTGGCGTGACCTTTACTCTTAACAAGTCCACTTCTGCTTTGATGGCACTGCTTGTACCTCTTGGTAGCCATTGGTTTATTGTGCTTCATTTCCACAATCTTATTAGTAAAGCCACCTTTCATCTCCTGTTACACTTCTTTAAAAAAAAAAAAAAAAAACAACACTTCAGGATCTTGTCCCCATGTTTTGAAAATTTCCGTTGATAGCCTTGCTCCTGTCTGCAGCTCATCTGGGTTTTGGTACCCGTCATGCGGAAAGTTGGGTACTCTTGAATTGTTCAGTCAGAATTGTCAGCCGAGTCAGTTGAGATGTCTGTGGTGCTGGCTAATTGTGGTGATTTTTGGTCCTTTTATTTAGGGCACAAACAGAGCTCATGTTTTCCTTACGTATTGATGTGGGCTGCTCCTGGGGCTTCGTGTTCAACGTTGTCACATCCCTTCTTAAAACAAGCTGTCCTTTTGTAAACTGCTGATTTCTTTGGGGCAGTATCCCAATAAATGTTCTGTAAAGCAACAGTGATTTCACCAGTCTTCTATCTGGGCTTCATCATTTTGGTGTTTGTTCTTGTTTCCATTTTAGCAGAATTCATGTTGCTCTAATAGGGACTTTATTCAAACTGATGTCTTACCCTTCTTCCTGCCTCCAACTAGGTCTTCTTCATATATGTTGTAACAAGGTAGTATGAGTTTTATTTTGGTACAAAAATTTTTGGTATCAGTAGTTTTTCATAATCACATTTTCAGTAAGCTTTTTATTTTTAAAGATTTATTTATTTGAATGTCAGATTTAGGGAAAGAAAGAGAGAAAGATGGAGAGAGAGAGAGAAAGAGAGATGTATCCATTGGTTCATTCCCCAGATGGCTGCAACAGCCAGGGCTGAGCCAGGCTAAAGCCAGGAGCCAGGAACTTCATCTGTTCTCCCTTGTGGTTAGCAGGGGCTCAGATGCTTGTACTGTCTTTGCTGCTTTTCCCAGGCCAGTAGCAGAGAGCTGGATCCAAAGTGGAGAAGTTGGGACTCAAGCCAGTGCTGATATAGGGTGCTGTTGTCTCAGGTGGTGACTTTACCTGCTGCACCATGCCGATCCCTCCATGAGCTTTTTGAAGACCTGTCATATAGCACTTTTCTCTGCAGAAGACTTTCTGTTGCCCCTTCCTTGTCAGTAGCAGCCACCCACCCTGCCCCTAGATGTACCCTTAGTAACTGCCATGCTAACTCGTGACACTGCAGGTGGATTAGTTTCGCCTCTTCTTGATTTTCACATAAATGGAGTATTCAGAATTTACTCTTTGGCATTTGACTTTTGTTCAGCACTTGGTGAGGTTTCTCAATGTTTTATATAACAGTGATTTGTTTTTTTGTAGTCCTGTGCAGTATTCAGTTGTCTTGAGTGTTTCTTACATAGAGAGAGAAGGAGAGGCAGAGAGAGAGAGAAAAAGAGAGAGGTCTTTCATCTGCTGGGTCACTCTACATTGACCGCAACGGCCAGGAGCGGGAGCTTCCTCTGGGTCTTCCCACGCTGGTGAAGGGGCCCAAGCACTTGGGCCATCTTCTGTTTTCCTAGGCCACAGCAAAGAGCTGGATCAGAAGTGGAGTAGCCGGGACTTCAACCCACGCCTATATGGGATGCTGGCACTACAGGCGGTGTCTTTACCTGCTACACCACGGTGCCAGCCCCCTAAGTGTTTCAAAATTTATTTTATCCCTTCTTTTTTGTTGGACGCTTGGTTATTCTCCAGTGTGTCTGGCTGTGTCATGTACAAATCTATTGTAGGTGTTCTTCTATGTTTCCTTGGCATTCAGTAGTTACCCCTTCTCCCTGGGTTTCAAGGTCTCTGCAGCTGCTCATGGTCAGCTGACGTCTGGAGATATGAACTGAAACATTTCAGAAGGAAACCGTTTATAGGTTTAAGTTGTATGTAGTTTGAGTAATAAAAAGTCTTGTGCCAGTCTGGCCTGTCTAGCCTGGGGGGTGAATCATTCCTTTGCCCAGTATACTCATACTGTACACACTAGCCATCAGTTAGTCTTGATTGTCCTGTGATGGTGTCTCTGTGCTTGGGTTCAGGAAATGTTGTGGCCCTTAATGATAGCCCTAAAACACAACAGTGTTGATGCTTGCAGTTTTATACAGGATATTGCTGTAATTGTTCTATTGTGTTACTGTTGTTAATACCTTACTTGCCTTATTTGTAAATTATACTTTATCATGGGTATGTACAAATATACTTGTGGAGAAATGTAATGTTAATTTTATTTTGGTACAAAATTTTTGAAGTCTGTGCATATGAGTACAGTATTGGTATCTTTGGGTTGCCATATGTCCCTGTTTCCAGTGTATGAGTAATACTACAGTTTGGTAACAGTAAAAGTATTTTAAGGAGTATGGTTTACCATTTTATTACTATAAAAATGAGTTGATATCAGTTGACCACCTTATTTCCTGATGGAATTTTTAGTTGGAAGAAAGAAATGAGTGGAAGAAAAAATTATTTTGCTTCTATTTGAATTTTGAGTACTGACGACTTAAAGTAAAACTATACTGTGGGAAGTAAAGGAATACTTTAAAATTTAGCAAAATAGCTACAGTATTCAAGTATCTGAAATTTTGATGAGTCTTAGAATTTTAGACTTGCCTCTTAGTGACAGTCTCTAAGTTATTCTTAAGAGTCACACTTGGTAATCTTGCTGACTATAAGCAGTTAACCTAAAATTAAAGATATTTATGTGACATAAATAGTCTGTTTTAAAATTATACATTTTATATAAACATAAAAATCTAAAAACTATGCATGAATTTCAAAGATTTTTGCACAAAAATGAACTTAGATTTTAATTACATGCTCCATAAACTTTTGAAGTACCCTCATATATATATGAAAAATCATGATACACATCTGAGTGGGGCTTGATACTGCCTTTGGTTTCAGGTATCCACTTGGGGTCTTTGAATGAATGCTCTGTGATAAAGGAGGTAATGCTGTACTCATATACTCCTTTATTTTGGCTACGTGGGTAAGAGTAGAATGCCTGGGTCATGGTAGGTTTACAGTTAACTTCAGTAGCACATGTCAGATTATACCAGCCAGCTCTCTAAGTGGTAGTTATACCAAATACTTATCTACTAACAGTATATCAGAGTTCCAGGTATTTCATATTCTGCCTGTACTTTGAATTGTCTGTGTGTTTAAATTTAGCCATTCTGATACATATACAGTGGGATCCCACTATGGTTTGTGTGTTACCTGATTACTGATGAAGTTGAGCACTTTTTTTTTTTATTTAATGAATATAAATTTCCAAAGTACGATTTATGGATTACAATGGCTTCCCCCACATACCGTCCCTCCCACCCACTACCCTCCCCTTTCCCACTCCCTCTCCCCTTCCATTCACATCAAGATTCATTTTCGATTATCTTAATATACAGAAGATCAGCTTAGTATACATTAAGTAAGGATTTCAACAGTTTGCTCCCACACAGAAACATAAAGTGAAAAATAATAGATGATTTTTTTTTAAATGATGATGAAATCAGATCAGACCTATTGTCATGTTTAATCCCAGTGAGAGTCAAGTTGGGAGTTGATAATTTCTTTTTTTTTTTTTTTTTTTTTTTTTTTACAGAGGATCAGTTTAGTATACATTAAGTAAAGATTTCAACAGTTTGCACCCCCATAGAAACACAAAGTGAAATATATTGTTTGGGTACTCGTTATAGCATTAAATCTCAATACACAGCACATTAAGGACAGAGATCCTACATGAGGAGTAAGTGCACAGTGACTCCTGTTGTTGACTTTACCAATTGACACTCCTGTCTGTGGCATCAGTATTCTCCCTATGCTCCAGTCATGAGTTTCCAAGGCTATGGAAGCCCTCTGAGTTCTCCAATTCTTATCTTGTTTAGACAAGGTCATAGTCAAAGTGGAGGTTCTCTCCTCCCTTCAGAGAAAGGTACCTCCTTCTTTGAAGACCTGTTCTTTCCACTGGGATCTCACTCGCAGAGATCTTTTGCCAGAGTGTCTTGGCTTTCCATGCCTGAAATACTCTCATGGGCTTTTCAGCCAGATCCGAATGCCTTTAGGGCTGATTCTGAGGCCAGAGGAAGTTGAGCACTTTTATGTGATTAAACTTCCACATAGATATCTTTTGTGATGTGACTTCTCAAGCTTACTGACTAATTTTTATTGAAGTATTCATCATTTTTTTCTTATTGATATACGGTAGATTTTGTATTGATTTTGGACACAAACCTTTTGGAAATTCAGTGCGTTACATGTATATAGTTGCTGTACATACAAAAATACCTTCTTCTGGCCTGTGGTTTGCCTTTAACTTTCTTATTGGGTCTTCGGATGAAGAGAATTTGTTAATTTTAATAAATTCCAACTTACTGTCTTTTTACATCAGTGCTTTTTGTTTCCTACTTAAGAAATCTTTGCCTATTCCAGGAAATGTTTTGTAAAAACAAAATATTTGCTAGATTTCTTTTGCCTGGTTCACAATATGTTTGGAAATTTCCTGCTTCACATTATGCTTGGAACAGTGCTAGGTAAGGTGACAGTTAAGAAATCTTGGCCAGAGTCTTGTTTTATTAAGGGCAGTAATTAAGAGCAGTGGCTTGTATGTGTGGTTTATACTGCAGGGTTCCTGTATGCTGCATTAGTTGTCACAGTAGTAAGTGATGTGGTGATATTGAGTGATAGATGAGAATGAAGGAAATAAGGTCAGACTGATGAACTTGATCTTCACCAGTTGCCATCTGTGTAATAACTGGACAACGTGGTACATTTTTCCAAACCGATTTGCTCATCTGTGAACTGAGGATGATAAACTTCCTCGAAGGAAGTTGTGAGAACTTTGTATGACAATCCATGTGCAGCCCTTAGCATGGTATCTGGCACAAATTACGTTAGCAAACAGTAGCTGTCATTGTTTTTATGTGTTACAGTTTGGAAACAGTTTTTTGCACTTTTAGGGGAACTCTCAGAAAAACAGCACCAAAGAGCTTTATTTGTTTTGTATGGTGTAAGAGGCCTTAACTTCTCCTTTTTTTTTTTTTTAAGGTTTATTTATTTATTTGAAAGGCAGAATTACACAGAGAGAGGAGAGGCAGAGAGAGAGAGGTCTTCCATCTGATGGTTTGCTCCCTAATTGGCTGCAACAGCTGGAGCTGCACTGATAGGAAGCCAGGAGCCAGGAGCTTCTTCTGGGTCTCCCACATGGGTGCAGGGTCCCAAGGACTTGGGCCATCTTCTACTGTTTTCCCAGGCCATAGCAGGGAGCTGGATCGGAAGTGGAATAGCTGGGTCTTGAACCGGTGCCCGTATGGGAGGCCGGTGCTGCAGGCCAGAATTTTGCCACAGCACCAGCCCCTAACTTCTCTCTCTCTCTCTCTCTCTTTTTTTTTTTTTTTATATTGTTTTACAGCCTTGCTACTTGATATCCTCCTCATGATGTAACCATATCCAAATCCCTTCTGTATGCAGAACCCGCCATGTGTAATCTCTTGTGATTTCCCACACTTTCCTACCCTTCTTTGTTGGAAGTCTTCTCTGTGGAAGGAGGGTCTTCCACCCTGCTTGAATGATGCCTCCTCGGTTAAGCCTTTCTTTCTTTCATAACAATGGCGTAGCTTAACCCGTGCTTCCTAAGAGTTTTATATAGACCCTTCTAACATTTTCCCTCTTCATATGAGTAGGTATTTGTTATCTTAAAGCTGTTGATCTCTTTTTTAAAAAGAGATATTTTTGTTTATTTGAAAAGCAGAGTGAGAGTGAGAAAGAGATCTTCCATCCAGCCAGGGCAGGGCCACGCTGAAATCGGGAGCCAGAAACTCCATCCAGGTCTCTCAAATGAGTAGCAGAGGCCCAAGTACTTGGACCATCATTTGCTGCCTTCCCAAACCAGGTGCTGTGATAATGGGATGCCGGCGTTATAAGCTGTTGTTTAACCTGCTGGGCCAGGACACCTTCTCTAGTATTTGTCTCTAGTACTAACCTGAGTGTTCTCTTAGGGCAAGAGCTATTACTGATCTGTGAATTTTCAGTGGCTATGCCAGGTCCAGAACACACATATATGTCCTCTAAGTACTTATGGAAGAAATACTTGAACAGAAGTGAATGAATTTCTTTTAAACATCTTTAGGTGAAATTAAAGAGCACCATGTGATCTCTGTCCCCCATCGAGATGCACATGCCTCACAGGACACCTTAATAGTTGGAATGGAAGCAATGAGATCTGTGGACATCATCAATATACTCCTGAATTTTGAAATTAAAGAGGTCTGTACTTTTCATCTGTTTTCGTAAAACAAAGTGAATAAATAATAGATACTTAGAGCATCCTCTATTAAAATAAGCATAGGTTAATGATGTGGATAAAAAGTCTTATATAGGCTGTTAACATATAGCAGTGATGTTTTAAAATTTTAGAGTTTGTTACGGATGATATATTAGAGGGATATCATATCACAGAGAAAAGGGTAGCATTTCCTTGTATCATGCTTTTTAGTGACTATAGGACAGGTGGAATCTGACTTGCTGCGAATTTCACATTAGAAAGTAAGGAATGGGAAATAGTGATAGAAACCCTTTTGCAAGTATAGGCACTGTTGATAGAGTAAATAATAGCATGTGTACAATTTTTTTAAAAGATGCATTTATTTATTTGAAAGTCAGAGTTACACAGAGAGAGGAGAGGCAGAGAGAGAGTGAGAGGTCTTCCAACCGCTGATTCACTCCCCAGTTGGCTGCAACAGCTGGAGCTGGGCCAATCCGAAGCCAGGAGCTTCCTCTGGGTCTCCCACATGGGTGCAGGGCCCCAAGTACCCATCTTCCACTGCTTTCCCAGGCCATAACAGAGAGTGGGATCAGAAGTGGAGCAGCCGAGACTTGAACCGGAGCCCATATGGGATGCTGGTACTGCAGGCGGTGGCTTTACCTGCTACGCCACAGCACTGGCCTCATCTACATTTTTTAAAAATGTTACATTACTGCTGTCGGCTTACCATCTAGAGCTGCTTGAGGAAAAATTGGATTTTCCTCTGGTTTATTCACACACTGAGCATTCAACAAGTATTCATTGTATGAGCTTGGTGTAAGACTTAGACTCTGTACTCAAACAAGAAAACAAGCGATTAAACTTTTTTAAAGTGTTCTAAAAATGTGTATAAAGTACTGTTGGAGCTTGTGATGTTGATGGTAGGGAGGGAGCATTTAGGCATACTTGGGGAGTCAGGAAAGATTTCCTGGAGGAAGGACGTTTGAGTTGGATTTTTGAAGAAAATTAATAGAGAGAAGGAGATCAGGAAAGGTCCTAGGACCAGGTAGGAGGAGGAAATGAGCATAAGTGTCTGTGCAGAAAAGCAGAGTGGGTATAGACACCTGCAAGAACTTCTTTCCAGTGCTGCCTTTATTCAATTCTGTGTAGTGCTTTTATTCTTTGTTCTGAGTAAAAATATTAAACTGTTGGGGCCGGCGCCATGGCTCACTTGGTTAATCCTCCTCCTGCGGTGCTGGCATTCCCTATGGGCACCAGGTTCTAGTCCTGGTTGCTCCTCTTCCAATCCAGCTCTCTGCTGTGGCCTGGGAGGGCAGTGGAGGATGGCCCAAGTGCTTGGGTCCCTGCACCCGCATGGGAGACCTGGAGGAAGCTCCTGGCTCCTGGCTTTGGATTGGCTCAGTGCTGGCCATAGCAGCCATTTGGGGAGTGAACCAACGGAGGGAAGACCTTTCTCTCTGTCTCTCTCTCTCAGTATCTATAACTCTGTAAAATAAATAAAAAAAAAAATTAAACTGTTAAACATAGTTTGTACTTTTTAAGATTGAAATACATGCTTTGAAAGTAACTTCTTTCATGATAAACTTATGTTTTTTCTGGTTAATATCATAGTTATTGAAGGTATTTAAGCTTTGATAATTGAAACATTGGTAAATCATTCTATTTGTAAATTTACTTAATTAACCTAAGTACATAGAAGACTCCTAAATCCTTTGTAATATCACTTGCAATGCTTATTACAATAATTACCTTCCCTTAGGACAGTGGTTGAGGTGGAGGGGAAGCAAAATTTGCAGCCCCTACCAGGAGAGGATGCTGCCTGGTACCTGGTGGATTGAGGCCGGGTCACTGCTAAACATCTGCATTACACAGCACTATGCCTACTAGGAAACCTTGACAACTCAGAATGTCAGTAGGACCAGCAAGCCTTATGAGTTGTTTAAAGCTTGGCTGCTGTTCTCATGAACTTTCAGATGAAAGGCTAACCATTTGACTAGAACTTCTAGGAATAATATGAACTCCCCCCAACACTTTTATTTATTTATTTATTTATTTATTTATTTTGTACTTTTAAAACTACTAGAATTAGTGGTGATGCCTCAAAAGTTTAAATAAGCAAATGTGCCTTTTGGGATATAAATAAGGCTAAGCAATTTTCAGGCACAGATGAAAGCAAATTTCTTTATAATATATTAGTCTCTTGGTAACATCACTCTGGATGGTTGTTAAATTTTCTCGACTTTATCTTCATTGTGTATTAATGAGTTAGTTTGTGGTAATTCTGGTACATTATTCTAGGTTGTTGTTACTTTGGTGAAAAAAACAGAAAAGAAAGGAAGACCTTTACATGAACTCAATGTCCTACAGCTTGGAGTGGAAGCTCAAGTTAGAACTTATGACATGACTGCTAAAGCTTATCTAAAAAAAATTAGTATGCGATGCTTTGATTTCACTGGTAAGTGTTAAGTATTGTCTGTGTAAATTGTTTAGGAGGCTGATGGTCTTTACCTTTTTATCAGTATTAAACATATTGATTTATGTCACCATTATTTAAATTCATCACATTAGTACAAAGGATTTGATATTTAAAAAATTCTACCATTTTATGTAGTTATCATAAACCAACAGTATATCTATATGTATATGCATTTTTTAAAAGATTTTACTTGAGAGGTAGAGTTACAGACAGTGAGGAGGAGAGATAAAGGTCTTCCATCCACTAGTTTACTCCCCAAACGGCTGCAACCGCTGGAGCTGAGCCTATCCGAAGCCAGGAGCAAGGAGCGTCTTCTGGGTGCAGGGTCCCAGGCACTTGGGTCACCTTCTACTGCTTTCCCAGGCCATTGCAGAGATCTAGATCGGGAGAGGAGCAGCCGAGACTAGAACCAGTGCCCCTATGGGATGCTGGTGCCCTATTGTGCCATAACGCTGGTCCCTCCAACAGTATATTTAAAAAAATATCTTTTTATCTAAAAATCCAAATCAATGAAGCATATGTCTTCAGTGTTTATAACACTTCAGGACTTGTAAAAGATGCCATTTTATTATAACTTTGCCACGAGTACTGGCATCATAGGAAATCAGAATCCAGGTGAAACTCCCAGTTACAGAACCCAGGACTCCTTTTGAAAAATTATTTTAGTTTAATAGGAAACCTAACTTTTATTTGTTACTATTCATTTTTAAATTATGTGAGTTTTAGAAATTTTTCTCAATTATACTAATATATTCTTTGGAAAAACAAAAATCAAAAAGTATAGAAAAATTAAAAACATCTAGAAGGAATCATTTAAACTTTAATTAAAAATTACCTATAATCCCCTCCAAATAAATACTAAGTTATTGTTTAATAGATGTCTTACCACCTTTTAAATTCACTTTCTAAATTGTACCAAGCCAACTTTTAAAGTTGCTGTGGGTGTTTAACATTTATAGGGACACTGTGGGATATATTTAAGTAAAGTAGACTTGAGTTAATTCCGACTATTATAATATAGCTTTTTTTTAATGATTTACTTAAGTGAGAATAATACTGTTAGTACCAAATGTTATAAAGGTGGTAACTGGTACCATCTCCGATGTTTTCATGGAACTTCATTATTTTTTTTGAAAGCCAGATTTATGGAGGCATGATTTATGTACAGTATGAGTCACCCTTTTTAATGTATAATTCTACGAGTTTTGACAACAATATGTATGTTTGACATGTTTAAGAGACTTAATGGATCAAACCTTGTCTTGTTTTGTACCAGGTTCAAATGGAGAACCTCTTCACATTATTAGTTCTTCTAATATAACTGATGAGCCCCTCCTAAAGATGTTACTGACAAAGGTACCTAGTTTTGTTTTTAAGGTTTTCTCATATTTTAATATGTAAAGTTACATCTGTATTTATCTATCTCCCTTTTATTTAATACTTTATTTTTTTCCTCTAAAATTTTTCTTTCTGAATTTGTTGATTGTAGTTGATTGAATTTGTTGATTCGGTTGTATGGAAGTATCTGAAAATCCTGAGTACTTTATTAACCTTCTGATTACTCTAGGTTGTTTTAATAAATAAAGGCCCACTGTAGTCTAAATAGAAGTGTGTTATAGTCTATATGTACTAGCATTTTTTCTGATCTTTTAGATTATTAGTATGCCTAATCTAGATATATTAGCATTTCCTCCAGAGTAGGATAAGGGATTTGAGTTTTTGTTTCTGTAGGTTGTGAGGACTGTTTATGTTGTCAGTTTTCTGTCATGTTCTTTACCATTAAGAAACTGGTGTATACTGCTTTATATGCATCCTATAAAAAGAAAGATGATGTGTTTCTAATTGTGTGATTTTTTTAGTGTCTGTAACCCAGGGGTTTAATTCTCCACTGTTTGTAGGCAGAAAGTGATGGACCAGAATTCAGAACTACTCATGACAGTACTAAACAGAAGTTGAAGGTAAGTCTGGGTTGTCTGAGTGATTAAATATAGCTTCATGGCCATTTTCAGTTGTGCAAGTGTGAGTTCTAATATTAGAATAAGGGTGGCAGTACCAACAGATCTAATTTTTTAGATAAAATAGTTATGGAATTGAAATATAATTCATACAAAAAAGTGATTGATTCCTACAAGATTATTTGTTTCCAAGATGTGAATTAATGATTACTTGTTGAGTATACAAATCATCCATTTTTAAGAGTGTTTTGTTAATTTCTGTCCACCGTGATCATCTGGCCCAGTGTTGATAAAAGCATTAACTATTTGAATTATGTATTTGCTTTACAGTTAGAATAAGATTAAGGTGAAAAATAATGCATGACCTGGTTCAGACATTGCTCAAGGTCCATTTGAGCAAAAGTAGTCAGTCATGGAATCATCTGAAATGTAGTTTAAGGCCTGATAATAATTCTTGTACCTTTATTTAAAGCTCATCAGGTTTTGTTGAGGTTATAATTATAATGATACCTGAGAGTGGGCAGAATGTTGGTTTATTGTCTGTTAAAGGTTGACACTGTAATAGCTATTTCTTGAAAATTGGAGCATTCTTGTGCTACCTGTGTATGTTGAAGCTTGAGGTAAAAATGTTACCATATCTGAATTCTGCCTATTTTCATTATTTTAGGTTTCATTTACGTCCTTAGACTTAGTCCTTCATTTGGAAGCTTTACTTTCATTTATGGATTTTTTATCATCTGCCATTCCATGTTCTGCACCTTCCTCCTCTGAGCTGAAACCACCTGTCGGAGAGTCTAGAAGTGTTGCTGTTAAAGCAGGTATTCATTTTTGAGTCATTGTCCCCTACTTTGTATCTGAAATTTGGTCAACATATAGTAACTTACATATGAAACTGAGATAAATATTTAGCACCCTGACAGTGGAGCTGATCTGATAAATTAGATTTGTTTCAAAATAAAGCAAATTTTGTCCTTCTGGGATTATAGGGCAGTTGAGTGAGGAATTTTTAAAAAAGTTTAATATATATTTACTATTTGATTTTGCTCTCTAGATTTTACATAAAATAGAATTTGTGTATACCCTACATTGACTTTTCTTTGCAGTCTTCAGTTCACTGACAATGAGAAAAGAAGTTAGAATATGGATATAATCATGTCTGTTTCATTTGCTCAGGTAGTTCTACCTGGTACTCAACGATTTTAAGTATTTTTTTGATTTATTTTATTTGTTTGAAAGACAGAGTTACAGAGTGAGGTAGAGACAGAGAGAGGTCTTCCATCTTCACTCTCCAGATGGCTGCAATGGCCGGAGCTGCACTGATCCGAAACTAGGAGCTAGGAGCTTCGTCTGAGTCTCCTTTGTGGGTGCAGGGGCCCAAGGACTTGGGCCTTCTTCTACTGCTTTCCCAGGCCATAGCAGAGAGCTGGATCAGAAGAGGAGCAGCTGGAACTAGAACTGGTGCCCATATGGGATACTGAAGCCCATATGGTGCTTCAGACCAGGGCTTTAACCTGCTGCACCACGGTGCCAGCCCCAACAATTTTAAGTATTTTAAGAGACACCGAAGAAGGGAGTTCACAGGAGAGACAGATGGAATTTGATTTCTAAACAAAGTTGTATGTTGATCACACACACCATGTTCCTTAGAGATACGACTTAGGATATAAAAAAATGTTAGATTGGAAATAGCCTTTGTGAATAAACAACATGTGCCTGTTTTTAAAATCTATTTATTTGAAAGAGTACCAGAGAGTGATAGAAGGAGAGATCGCCATCCACTTGTTTACTCCCCTCCAAATGCCTCTGATAGCCAGGGCTAGACCAGGCCAAAGCCAGAAACCAGGAGCTTCATCTGCATCTCCCTCAGGGGTTGCAGGAACCTAAGTACTTGGGCCACCATCTGCTGCCTTTCCTGGCATATTAACAGGAAGCTGTATCAGATGAATGGCATAGCTGGGACTTGAACCAGGTACTCCAGTATGGGATATGGCAACCCAGGTGGAGGCTTAACCCACTGCACCATGATTCCTGCCCCATATGGTTCTTTTTAAGTCAAGAACTATTTGGATATTTTTCATGTTATATTTTATATATATATATATATGTAATATCTAATACTTTAATTTTTAGACCTTTATTAGATTATTTGAATCTAGTTGAATAAATTACAGAAAATCATTATTTTTCTTTGTAGTATGTAAGTTATTTTATTTTTTTACCTTTATTTATATGAAGGGAACAAATTTCATGTATTTCATACATACAGTTTTAAGAGCATAATGATACTACAAATAATATTAGACCAAAGAAAACAGTCTCAAGTTTTGTTATATAGTGAGTTTTTATCATTTGGTTATGCTGCATGGTGCTGCAGGAGGAGGTTCAGCCTAGTACGTGTGCCACAGCGCCAGCCCCTGCTGTGTTTTAAGAAGGCTCTGTTTCCTTCAGGTGGGACAGGGTTGTAGCAAAATACTCTCTAACTTTATTAATCAGGACCTGCACAAATGTAGATTCAGGGAATCCATTAAATTGAGATTCGTAAACACACAAAACACACGCATACCAGGAGATATTTCTTTTTAAATTTTTTTTAACTTTTGCCATTTGTATTCACTTCTCTATGAATTCGTTTTATATAACCTACTGAAATTGATTCTGCAGATAATTACATGTATGTGCCATGGTACATATGAATTTTATTATTCATTTTTGCTTTTCATTAATTATTCTTTGCTTTAATATATGATATAAAAAGGAATTCAAAATAAGATTCTAAAAACAGGATTTCTGTTTTTCCCATGAGAAAAATTTTAGTAAGGTTTCTGTCCTGCAAATTGTAGTTTTAAAGTGCTGCTAATATTTATCTTTGTTCTTAAAGGGGAACATGTTAGTTTCTGTCTGATTGACACCCTAAAATTGAGTCAAAATCTGTATTAATTATATGTTACTTTAATGGGGAACTTTTTGGTTTCACATTGTACTTTACATAGTCTTAATGATTTAAATGATTATTTTGTGTGTCCTGTTATCTTTGCACTTTGCTGATTACAACATTTCTGTGACTTTTCAGTATCCAGCACCGTTTCCCAGGAGGATGTGTTTGATTTGAAGGTCACAGCTGAATTGAATGCATTTAACATCTTTGTTTGTGATCAGAACTGTAACATTGCAGATATCAGAATACATGGTAAATAATTATTCCTTGGTGTAGGTATTTCTGGTCCTTTACAATAACATACCGGAAAAATGTGCCTGTAAATGGTAAATGTCTCATGAGTCATTTATTAGTTTACTTATATTGAAGATGTATGCAGAGTTTTCAAAAATGAACTTTGAAATGTTAGAGGTAAATTTGCTACAATCCATTGCTGACTTGAGACATTCTTTATGTGTTTAAAAAATTTCAGAGTAAACTTGAAGTTAATTTCTTATTGTACTGGTTGCAGTTTCAGAATATCGTGGTACATCTCACAGACTGAAGAGTAATGTCATTATCCTTATTGCACCAGTGTTTTCTTATTGTATCAGTATAGCAGCAGGAAAAGAAGTTTCTACAGGACATTTTGTGAGCCTTTCTTGTCATCAGCTTGATGTAAGAGTAAGGCAGCCTGATTGAGCGGTGCCATAGGTTTGGGAGCCAGCCTGCCTCTAGGCTCAGGTCCTTGCTGTGATACTCACTGATATTGAGCAAATTGATTAGCCTTTCTATGCTTTAATTCTCCCTTTTGTAAAATGCAGATAGTAATAATTTTACATGGGACTGTTTTGAGGAATAAGTAAAATCTGCACATTTACATAGGCTTAGAAAATGACTAGTACTATAGTAAACACTCTTTAAAAAGGTTAAAAATTATCTCCATTTAATAAGTAGTACTGTATATCTGTTTAATAGCAGGAATGGTAATGGTTTTGGAACATTATTTAGATGCAGGCATTCTCTCTTTACTTTGAAATTCATGTGCCTTTAGAAATTTTGAGGATGACAAACTCTTTGGAGAGAAGTCCTAGAAGACTTTATTGTGGTTACAGTTTATTAGATAAATAGGAGTACTAACTCATCAAATAGTTTTCATTTATTTTTATTTTATTTATTTATTTATTTATTTATTTATTGACAGGCAGAATTAGACAGAGAGAGAGAGAGACAGAGACAAAGGTCTTCCTTCTGTTGGTTCACTCCCCAAATGGCCACTACGGCCGGGGCGCTGCACCGATCCGAAGCCAGAAGCCAGGTGCTTCCTCCTGGTCTCCCATGCGGGTGCAGGCGCCCAAGCACTTGGGCCATCCTCCACTGCCTTCCTGGGCCACAGCAGAGAGCTAGACTGGAAGAGGAGCAACTGGGACAGAACTGGCGCCCCAACCGGGACTAGAACCCGGGGTGCCGGTGCCGTAGGTGGAGGAGTAGCCTAGTGAGCCGCGGTGCCAGCCTCATTTATTTTTAATTACTGGAGCAACAGTTTTAATAGTGTAACACGATTATTAGGTGGCTGTTTAACAAATATATCTTTCCAAATGACCAGTTCTGATCTTGCCATTGCATAGGATATTTGAATTTTTTTTTTTAAGTTTGCTTTAAAAAAAAGATTTATTTATTTATTTGAAAGAGTTACAGAAAGATGGAGAGAGACAGGTCTTCCCTCCTCTAGTTTACTCCTTAAATAGCCACAATGGCCAGGGTTGGGCCAGGCCAAAGCCAGCATCCAGGAGCCTCTTTCAGGTCTTCCATGCGGGTAAAAGGGCACAAGCACTTGGACCATCTTCCATTGCTTTCCCAGGCATGTTAGCAGGGAGCTGGATTGGAAGTGGAGCAGCCAGGACATGAACCTGTATCCATATGGGATGCCGGCAACTCAACTCACTACGCCAGAAGGCTGACCCTAATTATTTGACTTTTTGAAATGTGATTTTTTTCCTTGAAATTTAGTGTTTTTTTTTTTTATTTTAAAATTTCCATTTTTGTGTATGAGATGTCTGTAGCACTTAAAGATATTACAGACTTTAGGTATCTCACACCTGGAAGTTGATACTGTTAATATGTCTAATTGTGACATTATGTATCTTGGTGGTATCTGTTGTGGTCTTAAGATACTCCTAAATTGATTCACTTTGAGTGGAAATTTTATAAATGTTGTGTTTCTCATAGGGATGGACACCTCTATTTCTGTGAAGCCAAAGCAGACTGATGTGTTTGCTAGACTTCGGAATATTGTAGTTACAAATGCTGATTTGCTGTCCATTCATAAAAAGGTGATTAAAATAGATTTTTATATTGAAATTTATTTTGTTCTTTGGATTTGAGATACTGTGATCCATTTAGTCTATTTGGTATAGACGTATTAGTTGTCATATGTCAGGCATTTTGTTAGGGTTTGGGTGGGCATGGTAACAGTCTGCTTTCACACTTTGCACAGGTGAAACCTCCTTACTTGCAGTAAAAGTTATTTCTGAACAGTTACGTGGTTGATATTTCCACTCATAATTTCATAGAAACAGGAAAATGTTACTGTTAAGTATTAAAATTTTTTTAAAGATTTATTTATTTGAAAAGCAGAGTTACAGAGAGGAGAGACAGACAGAGGGAAAGAGGGAGAGAGAGAGAGTTTCCATGCACTGGTTCACTCCCCAGATGGCCAAAACTGCTGGGGCTGCGCCAGGCCAAACTTCCGGGTCTCATATGTAAGTACAGGCCCAAGCACTTGGACCATCTGCTGCTGCTCTCTCAGGCCATTAGTAGGGAGCTGGATTGAAAGTGGAGCTCTGGGACATGAGCCAACACTCATATGGGATGCTGGTGGTTGGCTTGTGGCTTTACTCACTATGCTACAACCTCGGCCTCCAAGTTAAATATTTTTAAATAATTATTTTTCAGATTGAATTTGTATGTTGCTCCTTTCTGTGTCAGTCTGTAGTAAGGGAACTATGGTATAGTGATAAGGCTATTCAGCCCCTTTGATGTCATAACTGGTTAACCTCATCTTTTTAGGCTGTTTCTATTTTGGAAGATGAAGTCTTTAGATTCCAAATGACTCTTTATCCAGATGCCACTGAGGGGCAGGGATATGCTGATGTGACTAAGGTGGACGGCAGACTGAGCCTCAGAGTGGGTTGTATTCAGATTGTTTATGTTCATAAATTCTTCATGTCTCTTTTGGTAAGTGTTTTAAAAAAATACTTCTTTCTCATTGAGTCTTAAATAGTTTGCCTATGTGATTGAACCATGTTAATCAAAATCTTCACTAATAGGGCAGTGTGATAAATTCCCAAATGCTAAATAAAAAATTTTTAATTCCATGATGGATAACCAGTGAATTTTTAAAAATCATTGTTTTGAACATAGGAACTGTTCTCTATAATTTTCATAGTTACATGCTTTAAAAATTTTTTCTGATCAAATTTAGGACTTTTCGCTGTTGTTTGATGAAATGTCTTTACAGGTATTCAGCTGAAAGGAAGCTCATTAGGCAATAGAAAGACTAATAATGGAACTTAACAGAAGTTGGTTATATTTGTGATCAACAAAGCCATGAAATTCTCTTATAATTCTGTGTGTCATGGGCAGAAGAGTTTCATTCTGCCTCTGCCTCTGCCTCTTCCTGTGGCTGCTAATCAAAGCTTTCAAGTCAGGAATTTCTACCACAACCACCATGTTTACTTTTGTAGAAGATAATTTATTTTGGGGAATGGGAGAGAGATTAAGTTGCTTTTGTATTTATTAATTGATGAGCATAAAAAATTGCTTCTAAGAATGACCTTTTCTTGAGTGAGGAAAGTCTGTTTTTAATTGAAATTGGTATGAAATGGTTCTTACCATTTAGAGAACTTTTGAGTCTTATTAATTGTAGTATCATAAAGAATTGAATATCTTTGTGAATGCTTGAGTACATTTTTTTAAAAACTTTATATTTTTTTATTTTTTATTTATTTATTTATTTTTTATTTATTTATTTTTTTTGACAGGCAGAGTGGACAGTGAGAGAGAGAGACAGAGAGAAAGGTCTTCCTTTGCCGTTGGTTCACCCTCCAATGGCCGCCGCGGCCGGCGCACTGCGGCCGGCGCACCACGCTGGTCCGATGGCAGGAGCCAGGAGCCAGGTGCTTTTCCTGGTCTCCCATGGGGTGCAGGGCCCAAGCACCTGGGCCATCCTCCACTGCACTCCCTGGCCACAGCAGAGAGCTGGCCTGGAAGAGGGACAGAATCCGGCGCCCCGACCGGGACTAGAACCCGGTGTGCCGGCGCCACAAGGCGGAGGATTAGCCTAGTGAGCCGCGGCGCTGGCAAAAAACTTTATAAAGTAGCTGACAGAACCATAGGCTTTTATTTTTTAATATTTTTTTTTCTAAATTTGAAAGAGTTACAAAGAGAGAGAGAGAGAAATCAAGATCTTCCATCCACTGATTCACTCCCCAAATGGCTGCAATGGCCCCAGGGCCAAGGCAGGCCAAAGCCAGGAGCTAGGAGCTTTTTCCATGTCTCCTAAATGGGTTGGGGCCTAAGCACTTGGGCCATCCTCCGCTGCTTTCCCCTGTGCTTTAGCAGGGAGCTGGATCAGGAGTGGAGCAGCCGAGGTGAACCTTGGGGCCCATATGGGATGCCAGTATCACAAGCTGGCAGCTTAACCTGCTATGTCACAATGCCAGCCCCCAAACCTCAGTTTTTAAGAATTAACTTTATTCCTCTGACCCGGAAGGAAAGCACTGAATCCAATTTGGGAAAAGTGAAGTGCTTTCTTTTTCTTTTTTTTTTTTTAAAGATTTATTTTGTTTATTTGAAAGAGTTACAGAGAGAGGTAGAGACTGAGAGAAGTCTTCTATATGGTGGTTCACGTTCTAGATGGCAGCAATGGCCAGAGTTGTGCTGATTCGAAGCCAGGAGCCAGGAGCTTCTTCCGGGTCTCCCACATGAGTACAGGGGCCCAAGGACTTGGGCCATCTTCTACTGCTTTCCCAGGCCATAGCAGAGAGCTGAATTGGAAGTGGAGCAGCCAGGACTAGAACTGGAGCCCATATGGAATGCCGGCGCTTCAGGCCAGGGCTTTAACCCACTGTGCCACAGCGCTGGCCCTGAAGTGCTTTCTTTTAACCCTTTCATTTATTTGCTTATTTCTTTTCTTTTCTTTTTTTTTTTTTTTTTTAAAGATTTATTTATTCATTTGAAATGTGAGTGACAGAGAAAAAGATAGGGAGAGACAGATCTTCTATCTGTTGGGTCACTCCCCAGAAGGACTCAGTGGCTGGGGCTGGGGCAGACTATCTGGGTCTGCTACCTGGCTGGGAGGGACCCAAATACTTGAGCCATATTCTGCTGCTTTCTGAGGCACATTACCAGGGAGCTGAGTCATGAGAGGGGCAACTGGGACTTGATTGGGTGCTCTGCTAGGGGATGCTGATGTTGCAGGAGGTGGCTTCAGTTATCTGTGCCACATGTTGGCCCCTAACCTTTTCATTTAAATTTGAGTTTTCAGTGACCAGTGTTCATTAAAAAAAAAAAAAAAAAAAAAAGGTGTAAAAAAGAATTAGTAGAAAAATTTGTCATAAAAATTAAATAGTTCTGAAATAGAGAAAATGAAAGTTAACTCTTCTAGAGGCAGCTGTTGTTAGTAGCTCGGAATGTATATTTCTAGGCTTTACTCTGTGATATATACAACCATAAGCAGCATCTCTTTCATATGACCTATTTTATTTAGTTTTCCTCTTTAAAGTAAATGCTTTTAAGAAGCTTTTCCTTTTAAAAATACTTGCTTTTTGAGAAAATTCTCTAAGCAACAGTGTCCTCCAACAGAATTTCCTCAACAATTTCCAAACTGCTAAAGAAGCTGTGAGTGCAGCCACCGCTCAGGCTGCGGAAAGAGCTGCTTCCAGCATGAAGGACTTGGCTCACAGGAGTTTCCGCCTTTTGATGGACATCAATCTGAAGGCACCAGTTATTATTATTCCTCAGTCTTCAGTGTCACCTAATGCTGTCATCGCAGATCTGGGTTTAATCAGAGTTGAAAACAACTTCAGCTTGATTGCTGTGGAGCATTATTCTCTTCCTCCAGTCATTGATAAGATGAACATCCAGCTCACTCAGCTGAAGCTTTCCAGGTATGAGTACAGCATCTAGTTATGTATTAGAGGATTTTTGTAGATATCTTTCCTGTGTTAGCATAGTTTACTGCTTTGTGATGCTCATTTCTTATTGTAATTTTGAAACCTTGACTATTGGTTTTTAGTTAGTGGTTAATAGTAGTGTTTCTCATAGGGCCTGCATTTTGTCTTGCTAAATTTATAATGTGTATTTTTCCCATTCTGTAAAAATTCCCTGGGAATTTTCATTGAGTTGTCTAAAGGATTATTGAATCCAGATGAGAAAGAGTTGTAGGAATACTTATTTGATTTTGTATATGTTTATTGGCAGGCATACTGAAAATAACAATATTATACGTTTAACTTTTAGATTTGGTGAGTTTTCTCCTTGTTTTTGGAGAAGTACCAGTAACATAATCAGGATTAAATATATGATACCTTTCTTTATCTTCCAATTTTAAGAGGATATAACTTTTTTTTTTTTTTTGACAGGCAGAGTGGACAGTGAGAGAGAGAGAGAGACAGAGAGAAAGGTCTTTCTTTGCCGTTGGTTCACCCTCCAGTGGCCGCCGCGGCCAGCGCGCTGCGGCCAGCGTACCACGCTGATCCGATGGCAGGAGCCAGGTACTTCTCCTGGTCTCCCATGGGGTGCAGGGCCCAAGTACTTGGGCCATCCTCCACTGCACTCCCTGGCCACAGCAGAGAGCTGGCCTGGAAGAGGGGCAACCGGGACAGAATCCGGTGCCCCGACCGGGACTAGAACCCTGTGTGCCGGCGCCGCAAGGCGGAGGATTAGCCTAGTGAGCCACAGTGCCGGCCGAGGATATAACTTTTATTTGCATGGCATTGCTATAATAAATTGTCTTTGTGTAAGTAAATAATGCACTAGTCATACTTTCTGAAAACTGTGTTTGAAATCACTATATTACAGACTTTACTTTAGATACCTCTGCATAATAAATTTGATTTAAACTGACTCGGGCCGATTTGTGACAAAGAAGTGTGTTCTACAAAATTCTGATAGGAGCCTGAGGTGCTTAGGAAAATGCTATATGGAAATTGTTACACAATATGAAAATAGCCCCCATTTAAAGTGCAGATTAAAAAGTATATATATTTATATATGTCATATATATGTATTTATGTAAAGGCACTTCAGAAAGTTCATGGAATATGGAATTAAAAGATGAGTTTATTTTGATGCAAAGTTACCCTATTTGGAGTTTTCAGAAGGTTTATGGAAATGTATATTATGAAGATACAGATTTCAAGATTCTTTGCACTAAAATAAACTTATCTTTTAATTCCCTTTTTCATGACCTCTTGTTTTTCTTTCAGAACTATTTTGCAGGATGACTTGCTACAACCTGACATTGAAATTTTAAAGCCAGTCAACATGCTTTTGTCTGTACAACGAAATTTATCTGCAACATGGTATATGCAAATTCCAGATATGGAGATAAAAGGAAAGCTAAAACCTATGCAGGTAAGTATATAGTATTAAATTTATGAAAATTGCTGTATAGGCTTTTGTCATTGATCACAGGGAAATTCTAGTGTATATCAGAAATAATGCTACATTAGAAAGGAATACTTGGTTACCTGAAATAAGATCATCCTTGTTTACCATGCTTTTCTGTACTTCATTTTATTTATATGTTTGGTAGAAACAGCAAGAAGACTGAGATGAACTTGTTGTGGTATAGTAAAAATAGTCTTCACTTTGGAAAATTCTATTAAGTCTTAACACAGTTAAATTGTATGAGTCCAGAGTGAGGTTCAGATAAACATTGAAAGCACTTTAGTATTTTTGATGTGTAGAATCCCTCTTCTAAAAAAAATGCTTATTTATTTGAAAGAATTACACAGAGATAAAGAGATCTTCCATCCTCTGGTTCACTTACCAGATGGCCACAATGGCTGGGGCTAGGCCAGGTCGAAGCCAGGAGCCTGGAGCTTTTTCCATGTCTCCCACGTGGTTACAGGGGCCCAAGCACTTGTACCATACTCTGCTGCTTTCCCAGGCATATTAGCAGGGAACTGGGTTGGAAGCGCAGCAGCCGAGACTCAAACTAGCACCCAGATGGTATGCTGGCGCTGTAGGCAGCGGGTTTTCCTGCCAGATACTGTCTTTTAATTAGAGAAGTGAACATCATTTTGAACAGGCATATGTGTTTATTTGGCAGCAGTAGTGATAGCGTGGTGAGTGGATTACATCCCAGCTTACAGGAGGAAGTGAGACTGGTGAAGGCAGTTCTGGAAGTGTAGGCATCCTGTGTTCTGTGTTGGCTGTAGTGAAACTGTTGAAGTCAAACAACAGGGGTTGGGGCTGGAGAGGGAGAGACTTAAGCAAATAGAGTGTTTGAAAAGCAAATAAAAACTTAGTAGTTGAGAAGTTTTTTATATCTATGATTATTTTAGGCTAAATTCTATAATAAAATAGAAAGGAATTCACTAAGGAGGAAATTGAAGCTTATTGTAGAAGTGGATATTTTATCTCTGTTTGCAAGACTGGATTTATTACATGAGAAGCATACTGAATTGTATCTATTGGAAGTGTTGATGGAGAAGTCTCTATTCCAGAATCTGAGTGCCTTTTCTTAGTTTCTCTCTTATAGCTAAAAGATTGGGTCCTAAGATTAATATTTGATCTTTTCTTCCAAAGATTGTGTGGTCATAGGTTTGCTGAAAGCAAAAGTAAAATCTAAATGTCTATCAGTAGGAGAATGTATATGAAATTATGATATATTCACACAAGAGCATTGCAAAGCATATAAAATGAATGAACTAGAGCTGTCTGAAACAAAATAAGTATATTTTAAACATAAAAATGAAAAAAGTGAGCTGCAAAATGGTGATATTGTTCTGCTACATTTTACAGCAAGCAGGGCAATGCTATATTATTATAGGGGAGGCAGTAGTAAATGTAAGAAAGTCTTCATAGGAGTGATAATTCTCTCACTCAGGATAGTATCTTTCTCTGGGGATGAAAGGAGAAGGGACTGGAGTCTGAGAGGTACACGCAGGGGCTTCAGCCATGTCGGTCATGGGGGAAGATACCTGAAGGAAGCAGAGCTGCTTGTTAAGTTTTGACACAGTTAGGTGGAAAGGGCTAGGGGAGGACTACAGTGTGCTCTGTCCTTGGGCTTTATGTTTGAAGTTTCCCAAACATGGACAGAAACAGATCCAACGGTTTAGCCCCTATGTGTGATCCTTACTTTAACCAAAAAAGACACATATTATCTCTACAATGCAGAGACACTGGATAATGTTCCCACTGCCTAATTGGCCAGCCCTGTCGACGTCTCTAAACACCCTCTCTTTAGTCATACTCTGTATAGTGTTTCAGGGCTACGGTGCAGCTGAGAAGGAGTATTACCTGGGTTACACCATTAAATTCTAGAGGTTGGTGCTTTTTATTTTTAGTGTTTTTTCTTTGAATTTTTATTTCAGGACCCCCTTCTACACATACACACACACATACACAAACACACACACTGTGTGAGAGAGAAGGGGGAAGAGTTCCTGTCCAGTGACCCACCCCATCAGTGCCAGTGTCTTGTGTCAAAGTCAGTAGTCAGGAGCCAGTCCAGATGTCTCATGTGAGTGGCAGGAGCACAGCCACTGGAGCCATCACTGCTGCCTTCCAGGGTCTGCATTAGCAGGAAACTGGTTTCAGGAGCTGGAGTCTGTCCTGGAACCCAGGTGCTGCAGTGTGAGACACAGGGATCTGAATAGGTGTCTTAACTGCTAGGCTAAGTGCCTGCTCCTGATAGTTGTTAAAGCACTGTAGAGCTACCTTTCAAGATTGTCAGACTCAGTGAAGATCAGTCTAATAAGATCTCAGAAAGTTCACAGTAAATCTGTATTATGAAAAAACTATGCATGTATTTCAAGTATTTTTGTACCAAACTGAACTCTTCTTTTAATTCCATTATTTCATGAACTTTTTGAATTGCCCCATGTGACAGAGTTATTCTTCTACTCACAGTGAAGTGCCAGAGATAGTGTAGTTAGCTGTTCTTCAGGCAGCTGTGATATCGTGGTTGCTGTCCTGAGTAGAGATGGATCCACAGGAATTTCTAGGGTGTTACAGTTATGCCTGTTGTCTAAGTACTGTGGTTTGAGGTAAACAAGAAATGCCTGATTATTATCCTAAACTAAAAATTTCCCTATTTTCATTCAGATTGGCAAGCAAGCAATTTCCCTGGTGACAGGGATCTAGTTTGGGTCACACAGGGTCCTGCGGCATTCAGAGGAGGTGCTCTGTGTGTGCCTGCATGTTTATATGGATTTGTGTGTAAACACTTGAAACAGGCTTTTGGATTACTGTATCCTATAGAGAAAATTTTTTGTAAGGTAGAAGGGTAAGAAGCTCCAAAGAAAGTACTGATTTTATAGACTTTAATAGCCCAGGGCAGCTTTGTTAATTTTAGCTGCTTCATATTGTTCTATAGCTACCTGTGAAGAAGATATTATTCCCATTTTTAAAGACATACTTGAATTGAGGAGGCTGACAAACTTAGTCAACAACACAGTTTTAAAGTGGTGGAACTGCTATAGAAAGAGCTGCCTTTTTTATTTTTTTATTTTTTTTGGCTTTTTGCCATACTTCTAGTTCTGCAAAGACGAGAGATGAGCAGAATTCTTTGTTTTGTTCATAAAAATTATTTTTAGTTTAATTTGTTATTCTAAGAGATACTATTTTTGGTAAGTTCAGTGAGTGTTTTATGTATGTCTGACTGTGTAAGAATTGGGAATAAGAACCATATACACACATCCTTATTAACTTCCGAATTGCGACTGTAAACTGAAAAGCACTATGTTGAGTGTGGGGAGGAGTAAATGGTCTAGAGGAAAGAACTGGTTCTGGGTGAGGAGAGAGGTGGGGAGACTGGGAGAGGTGTGGTATGGTGTGGTAACAGATCAGGCAGGAGGGGTCTTCGCTTGGATACGGTGGAGGCAGGAGTGTATTCACACTCAGGAGGCATGTCTCTTCTTAGAAAAGATGGAATTTTCTCCTGATATTTGGGGTCTCAACACTGACTCTTTATTTTCTGTTTTAAATAGATCAGCACATTGTTAATTTAGAGAAACATAAACTGAGAATTAGGTCTGATATTTTGCATTTTTTATGACATTATGTTAGCAACAAATTTTTCCTGGTTTCTAGGTTGCTCTCAGTGAAGACGATTTAACAGTTTTGATGAAAATTTTGCTGGAAAACCTTGGAGAAGCTTCTCCACAGCCAAGCCCTACCCAGTCTGCCCAGGAGGCAGTAAGAGTGAGGAAAGAAGTTCCAAGTGGACCTCACCACCTCAAAGGTATAAGCTGATGAAGATATTGCTTTGTGGAGAAAAGTGAATGTTAATATCATCTTTTTTAAAATATTTTATTTATTTGAGAGGTAGAATTACAGACAGTGAGAAAGAGACAGAGAGAAAGGTCTTCCTTCCATTGGTTCTCCCCACAAATGGCTGCAATGGCCAGAACTGTGCTAATCCGAAACCAGGAGCCAGGTACTTCCTCCTGTCTCCCACGTGGGAGCAGGGGCCCAAGCACTTGGGCCATCTTCTACTGCCTTCCCAGGCCATTAGCCCGGAGCTAGTTTTGAAGTGTAGCAGCTGGGAAATGAACCAGCACCCATTTGGGATGCTGGTGTTGTAGGCAGTGACTTAACTGACTATGCCACAACACTGGCCCCAGTGTATTATTCATATTTAGTGCTTTTAGTTGTCCAGCGTAGTGTGGTATGAACTGAGGTGATTCTATGCTGTCTACTGTGGAAATCTGCCGTGCTAAGGGCTGCCTGTTGAGAAGCTCCCAGGGGAAGATCTGCCCACTGCCGCCGCAGGCCGACATTCACCTTGCGTTGCCTGTGTGCTGCTCGTTTGCTCTTGTGAAAGCTTAATTTGGTGAGTTCACCAAGCACTGAGGGTGGTATGTCTTGAGAGAAAATGCAAACTAGCCATGCAGCGTAGTAAGATCCCAAACTGATAAGAAAGAAAAAGACCTTAGTGTCATGTCTTACACGTAGTCACTTGAACTGTGAGAAAGGAAGATACTCCTTGTAGCAACAATTGTACCTTTTGTGGCTTTATTGGAAAATCATGTAGTTAGATACATAGGAGGATTTTTCAGGTTATTAAAATTGAACCTTTCAAAGGCAGAAATTTCTTAAGTAACACCATTTCTAAAATATAAAGTTCCTCTTGTTTTCTTAAACACATTATATGAAATATGACAGCCTTATTATTTAAAGTCACTCATGAATATCATATGACCTACTAAACCATAAATGGGTCAATATTTCCCTAAGAAGAGATAAATACCGAGTGCTTTAAAAATAAATGGTCCTGGCTGGTGCTGCGGCTCACTAGGCTAATCCTCCACCTTGCGGCGCCGGCACACCGGGTTCTAGTCCCGGTTGGGGCGCCGGGTTCTGTCCCGGTTGCCCCTCTTCCAGGCCAGCTCTCTGCTATGGCCCAGGAGTGCAGTGGAGGATGGCCCAAGTGCATGGGCCCTGCACCCCATGGGAGACCAAGAGAAGCACCTGGCTCCTGCCTTCGGATCAGTGCCGTGCGCTGGCCGCAGCGCACCAGCTGTGGCAGCCATTGGAGGGTGAACCAACTGCAAAGGAAGACCTTTCTCTCTGTCTCTCTCTTTCACTATCCACTCTGCCTGTCAAAAAAAAAAAAAAAAAAAAAGGTCCCAGGTGACTGTGCTTTTATAATGCATTCAAACTATCAGCTCTTTATTCTGACAGCAACACCAGACAACTGCACTGCTTCTCTTGTTACTCCTGTGTGTTTTGAAATCACACAAATGAATAGACCAGTGAGCAAAAGTAGTTTCTGACTGAAAGAGATAAAATGTGAGCCTGAAGAAGCCAGCATCTTCTCCCCTGGTGCTGTGTGCCACCTTGTAGACAAATGCTAGGTCAGTGGTCTGTTGTTACAGTAAGGGAGGAATTATGTAGACACAGATACACTGCAGGAGGCAAACTTGCTGAGATTAGGGATGTCATGTTCAGCTGGGATCAGATTTATGTATCTACTTCTCCATATGTGGTGGATTTGGTACTTGGGAAAACTGGTAAGTTGAGATGAAAGCTGCAAAGATGATGAATTTTGGTCTATAAATTATTTTCAGGAAACTTGCAGAAAAATATCTAATATTTTCTAACTTGGAAAAACCTTATGTGGTTAAAGTTATGCTGTGTTGGCTTTTTCTAGTAACTTGAAAGAACATGCTTTCCTGTGGAATAACCAAAATATAGAATCACTCTCCCAAAAGATTAGAAAGTAACAACTTTTCTGCCTGTTCTGTCTGCAGATGAGAGAAAAGACTAACTACTTCTTGAAGTTTCTTTTTTTTAAAAAAAATATTTATTTATGGGGCTGGTGCTGTGGTGCAGTGGGTTAACACCCTGGCCTGAAGCACCAGCATCCCATATGGGCGCTGGTTCTAGTCTCACCTGCTCCTCTTCTGCGCCAGCTCTCTGCTATGGCCTGGGAAAGCAGTGGAAGATGGCCCAAGTCCTTGGGCCCCTGCACCCATGTGGGAGACCCGGAAGAAGCTCCTGGCTTTGGATTGGCCCAGCTCCAGTCATTGCGGCCAGCTGGGGAGTGAATCATCGGATAGAAGACCTCTCTCTCTCTCTCTCTCTCCCTCCCTCTCCCTCTCCCTCCCTCCTCTCTCTGTGTAACTCTTTCAAATAAATAAATAAATATTTATTTGAAAGGCAGAATTACAGAGAGGCAGAGAGAGAGGTCTTCTCATCCACTTGTTCACTCCCCAGTTGACCACAATGCCTGGAGCTGCCAATCCAAAGCCAGGACCAGGGGCTTCTTCCGGGTCTCCCACGTGGGTGCAGGGGCCCAAGGACTTGGGCCATCTTCTACTGCTTTCCCAGGCCACAGCAGAGAGCTGGATCAGAAGAGGAGCAGCTGAGACTAGAACCAGCGCCCATATGGGATGCTGGCCCTGCAGACAGCAGCTTTATCTACTATACCACAGCGCTGGCTCCCTTGAAGTTTCTTTAACCTTAAAATTTCAATCCCACCTTACCATTTTTGAACTCTATTTGATTCTACTGTGGAGTTCTATTCTATTCTTCTTAAAGAGGTATAATAGATTGGTATAAAAGATTGGTATAAAAGATAGCTAAAGATAGTGAAAAGTATACTAATTTAGTAGGAGCTGTTTTATTAGTTGTCTAATCTAGGACAAAGTATTTGACTTTTCTGGGCTTCTATAATCAGTTAGGTGAAAATACCTTACTAACTATAAGCTGCTCTATAAGAAATAGCTTTGCTTTTGAGACACTTTTGTTGTTGTTGTTAGTCTTTACAAGCCCCATTGTCGCTCCCCCTCTTTGTGGAGGAACGACACTAAACCCTGCCTAGGCTTCATATCCGAGTCACGGCACCATTATGTCGCTCCCCCTCTTCGCGGAGGAACGACACTAAACCCTGCGTTGTTCTTTTGTCTGCTCGGCCCTCCCCGGGTTTGCTGCTGGTTCTTCCCGGGTTGGCTACCGTCCCTCCACCTCTGTGGAGGGGCGGGCCCCCTGCCACTTTCCCCACTTCCGCGGGGGAGCGGCACACCACCGGCCGGCTCTCTCGGGGGCTGCACAGGTGTTCCTTCAGATAGATGTTCCTGGTGCATGTTGTCTCTCTCCTCCTTTATAGTCCTCTTCCACCAATCCCAACTCGGCTACCCACACGCCGAGTACGCTGCTCTCCTGCAATCAGGAGCAGGTCCTGCTGTTTATTGGTTGAACTGGAGGCAGCTGTGTAGAAGCTGTTTCCTCCTCTCCCAGCGCCATATTGTGGGAGAGCAGATGCATAGAATAAGTCTTAATTCCAGTAACTTAGTCTAGTCCGAGTTGCTCCCAGTTGCTCCCCACACCCCATCTTTTTCTTAAAAAGATGTGAGTAATCTATCTCATCTACTTTGCCTTGTATTTACTAAATACATATGAAATAATTATTGCCACTTTTATTGTTTCAAAGTATGAGTTAAATAATCCTAGAAGGCCTGTATAACTTTATAATAAAAATTATCAAAGCTTTTTGAAAATATGTAAATCAGTATACCAACTTAAAAGCTTTATTTTCCTGTTTGTGTTGGAACCTGTAGAGCAAGAAGACTTGACAGACTCCCAGCTCTCTGTGGACCAGAACGTCACCCTCCAGTTTGACTTTCACTTTGAGTCTCTCTCTGTTACACTTTATAACAATGATATCAGCCAGGTATGTAATAAACTTCTGAAGTTAAAAATAAATCCCGAGCTCTAGATACTCAGTTTTAAATACTGACTTTTTTTTTGTGCTGTGGCTGTTCATTAGAAAATTTAAAATTCTGTTTGGCCTACAGAGTGTGCATTTGTTCTGCCCTATGTTGTTACCTTGTTAGTGTTCCTAATATTATTAGGCTAGAGGAAAGATCTTAGAATTTTATTTCTTCACGAGTGATATCAGAAATAAAATATTTTAATTCATTGCTAATATAATTTGATATGGGATTAATTGCATGCACAATTTTATCGTACAGCTAGAAATATGTGTATATATAACTATTTGAGAAAAATAATTGTGGTTGCTGGCGCCACGGCTCACTAGGCTAATCCTCCACCTGCGGCGCTGGCACACCGGGTTCTAGTCCCGGTCGGGGTGCCGGATTCTGTCCCAGTTGCCCCTCTTCCAGGCCAGCTCTCTGCTGTGGCCAGGGAGTGCAGTGGAGGATGGCCCAAGTACTTGGGCCCTGCACCCCATGGGAGACCAGGAGAAGCACCTGGCTCCTGCCATCGGATCAGTGCGGTGCACCGGCCGCAGCGCGCCAGCCGTGGCGGCCATTGGAGGGTGAACCAACAGCAAAGGAAGACCTTTCTCTCTGTCTCTCTCTCTCTCTCTCACTGTCCACTCTGCCTGTCAAAAATAAATAAATAAATAAATAAATTGTGGTTTTGGAGCTAAAACAATTATTCTTAAATTCATGGTTGTTTCTGATATATAAATATTAATTGTGTTTTTACTGAGTAAATTTTATATATAGTAGATACATACTAGGGATACAGATTAAAATACTGAAGAACCAAGATCTAGTGTCATGATGATTTGAACTAAATAATATATTAGTAGTATTGTAGGAAATTTTTTAATTTTGTAAATGGTGAATTCCAGTAAATATTTTTGATTATGCAAAGTAATTATATGCTAACACCCATAACACACATGCCATATTATAATACCCATATTTCATTGATTTTGGATATTATATCTGTTGCTAATATAGTTTTATATGCTAATTCAGCTTTGGTATTGTTTTTTAAAATTTTTACAGTATTCATACATTGCTACTGTTGAACTTTGGGTTAGTGTCCATCATTTGGGTAATGAACTGCCTTCATGAAAAATTTATAGTGTTTGGTGTTCATGAAAACACCAGGGCTGGCGCCGCGGCTCACTAGACTAATCCTCCACCTTGCGGCGCTGGCACACTGGGTTCTAGTCCCAGTTGGGGCGCTGGATTCTGTCCCAGTTGCCCCTCTTCCAGGCCAGCTCTCTGCTGTGGCCAGGGAGTGCAGTGGAGGATGGCCCAAGTGCTTGGGCCCTGCGCCCCATGGGAGACCAGGAGAAGTACCTGACTCCTGCCATCGGATCAGCCCGGTGCGCCAGCCGCAGCACGCTGGCCGCGGCGGCCATTGGAGGGTGAACCAACGGCAAAGGAAGACCTTTCTCTCTGTCTCTCTGTCTCTCTCTCACTGTCCACTCTGCCTGTCAAAAAAAAATAAATAAATAAAACAGAAAACAATCTTGTAGAAAATGAACAGTTTAGTTATTTTTTTTTTTTTTAAGATTTGTTTATTTGAAAGTCTGAGTTACACAGAGGAGGAGAGGCAGAAAGAGAGAGAGAGGTCTTCCATCTGCTGGTTTACTCCCCAGTTGCCACAAAGGCTGGAGCTGTGCTGAACCATTGCCAGGATCCAAGAGCTTTTTCCAGGTCTTCCACGTGGGTGCAGCGGTCCAAGGACTTGGACCATCTTCCACTGCTTTCCCAGGCCATAGCAGAGAGCTGGATCATAAGTGGAGCAGAGGAACTCAAACCAGTTCCCATATCGGATGCCAACATCGCGGCAGCTTTACCCGCTTCACCACAGCACCTGCCCTGAAAGCATTCTTCATTTCACTTAATCTGCCAGTGTCTACTAGACCCCTAGATGTAGAATCTTATTTTCCTGTTTATTTCCTTCTCTGTTTGCTGTCCTAACTCATTTAGATACTGAGCGCTGTTCTTCACGTCAGCATTTGTTCTTTTTTCAATATTTTTAATTTATTTTTATTTATTTGACAGGCAGAGTTAGACAGTGAGAGAGAGAGAGAGAGAGACAGAGAGAAAGGTCTTCCTTCCGTTGGTTCATCCCCCAAATGACTGCTACGGCCAGAGCTACACCAGTCTGAAGCCAGGAGCCAGGTGCTTCTTCCTGGTCTCCCACGTGGGTGCAGGTGCCCAAGCACTTGGGACAATCTCCACTGCCTTCCCAGGCCACAGCAGAGAGCTGGACTGGAAGAGGAGCAGCCGGAACTAGAACCGGCGCCCATATGGGATGCCGGCACCACAGGTGGAGGATTAACCAAGTGAGCCACGGCGCTGGCCCCAGCATTTGTTCTTTGTGTCATTTCTCTAGTTTTGTTTGAGAGTCTTAGCTCACACTTAGAATATTCTAGTGACTGTTGGTCACTCTTTTTCCTTTAATCCATCCTAGATATTGACAAGCTCAGTTTCCTAAATGAGTATTATAGCCATTTTCCACTTCTCATTTTAGTTAAGTATGTTCCATATGATTTTATGTGAATTTCTCCTTATAAAAAAAATCCAGTGACTCAAAATTGTGTATTTCAATAACTTGTGTTTAGGAAATAGTGTATCGTAGATAATTTCTACTAATGGTTACAGAACAGAAGCATGTGAATTACTCATTTTTATAAGTTAAAGCATTCAAAATATGTCAGTAATAATGCATTCTCCACCTATATGCTCTGTACTGTCGTACACAAGAGAAGATGTGAAGTTTCAAGGATTTTGTCATCAGCATTCCACTTTTCAATGCCATGATCTCCAATGAGCAAATGTGACATATGTTCTTTACTTTCCTGAAAGTTTTTTTTGTTTGTTTGTTTATTTGTTTATTGGTTAGATTCTGTTCCTTTTAAATTCTGGGCATATCTAAAGAATTTGGAATTTAATGTTAGAGTGGAGTAAAGATTGAAGTTCATTTTCCTATAAATAGGAGTTTACATCTTTAGTTTAGGATTGGCTAGAACCCCAGGTTTCTTTTCTCCCCAGTCCCTACCCTTCTTTAATTGGAATATTCAAGTCTAACCACCCTGTATCCTGTGCACTCTGAGCGTCTTGCATGGTTTGCTTATGATCCTTTCCCCTCTACCTTGTCCTCTACCTTCTTACTCTGATTCTGGTCATCCTCCAAGGCTCAGTTAAGTTTTCTCCTTCTTCACCAACTTCTCCAGACAACAACAATCCATTTGCCTTTTCTGAGCTTTGACTGTTTTCTTAACCTAATTACCTAATACGCTTTGTGAAATGTGGGAAGGTATAAGGATGACTAAATAAATTACTCTAAGGCAAGGTATTTGATCATTTGTAGCATTCGTTGTGATGTTCCTTTCTGCGCTTTTCTGTTTTGTTTTCTCATTTAGGTATAAGCTCTCTGAGGTCACCGACACACCTGGTCCTTCCCTGAAAGCCCCCTAATTGTCCCATAGTGTTTTTTACAGAGAGTGCATTAGATACTAAGAAGTTAGATTGATTAATTGGCAACATGTTTCCTGATTGTTTTTATTTGCATTGAGCTATAAATATTAACCAAACCATTCTTGAATTTCACCAACACACATGTCCATGCCAGCTCATAAATGTGTGTATTGTTCGGTTCGGTTTATGTGTTTCAGCATCCATACTCTTAAAATGTGTGAGATTCATTTGCCTCAAAAGTTTGAATTAAGAAATATGTATAAAATAAATTACATGGTATTTAAAGGTAACTGATTTCTTTTCTTGAAAAATACACTACAGGAATCCAAGCTCTCGTTTCATAATGACAGTTTCCGTCTCGGTGAGCTCAGACTACATCTGATGGCCTCCACAGGGAAGATGTTTAAGGATGGCTCAGTGAATGTCAGCGTTAAACTTGAGACATGCACCCTTGATGACCTCAGAGAAGGCATTGAGAGAGCAACTTCGAGGTTTGTCAGATCTGGATTTGCTCTACGTTACTTAGGGGTGACACTGCACCTGGTATTACCATCAGACATAGCTAGGCCTGGGATCATCAAAAGAGTCTCTGTCTTTGGGTCATACTTCCTGATTGGAATGGCGTTAAGAAGTGTTATTATTTCATTCCACAGATTAAGTGGAAGTTTCTTAGTAAAATGGAGTGCCATCTTAAAAATGGAACTAAGAGAATGTAAAAGTTTGAATAGTTAATTCCATGTGGGATGATGCATCGGATAATGTATTTTTCCAAATTGTCTCCAGTATATAATAGAATTCAGTTCTGTTAAAAAGTTTTAGGTCTTGTCTTTGTCTTATTTATTTTGTCTATTTCTCTTATTTTTTAAAAATTTTTTTATGTTTTTTGAGATAATATGTTTTTAATTTATATGACAGCCATAGACTTATTTCCACTAAATAAAGAGTTCAACAAATAAAAAGTTGAAAGACTAGCCCAACAGGAATGTAGGCCTCGGCAGTACACAAGAATTAAAGAAAAAGATGTTCAGTGTCACTCACATAAAGTAAATTTTAAAATAGTCAAAAAATCATAATTGTTATAGTAGTAAATAATTCCTGTCACTCTGTTTGTGAAGTATTTAAAACAAAGTTTTATAAAATACTGTATTTGCAGATTTATAAACTCAGGCATTTTTTCTATTCTAAAGCAATTCTGCGAAATTTCTTTCAAAGTTTTCATAAAACAGAATGTGGTATAATTATGTTATATCCTTTGTGAAATGTAGGAAGGTATAAGGATGAGTTAAAAAATTACTCTATCAACCCATTTTTGAAAAATTAGCTTTTATCATCCTAATGAAAGGTGACAAATACATCATGACAAAAGCTTCAGTTGCCTAATTATGTTTTTATTCCTTTCTCAACTGATGAGACAAATAATTTTGTACTTGATTTAAAAACTTATTTTTGAAAAAAACTATATTAATAATTAAACTTGGACTCTACTGAATACATAGGAAATGCTTTTGAATCTTCTGTTTCTCAGAACAAGTAAATGAAGAAAGAGTGCTACCAACTAACCAGCTTTTCCAGTTTGCAAATTTCCTGTCTGGAGTAGCTATTCCCAGCTCTGTGAGCCAGGAGAATACATGGCCACCATCTATTTGGTAGCCTGTTCTTCTAGCACAAGCGAGGACCTATAGAAACTATCATTGCAGGCATTTGATAAATACTTGCTGATTTGAGTTGCGTTGAATACTGTCAGAACCTAATTGTACAGGATGATCTTTGGAGGTGAATTCCTTCAGGGAGGTTATATTTTGTAAAAAAAATTATAAAGACATTATCTTACATTTTGTGGAACCATATGGATGTGTTTTGTTAATTGGCCTTCCTAGCAGTCATTGTTTTGGTTCTCTAGTACAACTTTGCATTGTAATTATAAAATATTTTATAATTACTTAATAGCATGAATCTTGCTTGGAGATTAGGAGACCGTGTCTTGGTTTCTACTAGATAATTAGGTTCCAGTTAACAGTGTCTTGTTTTCTATTCATATAAGAAACTGAAAGAAGAAAAATGATACTGAAATATATGGGAAACTTTTCTTTATTTTAATTATTTTATCTGGAATAAAATAATGAATACTGTATATGTTTTCAGAATGATCGACAAAAAGAATGGCCAAGATAACAATAGTTCTATGATTGATATAAGTTACAAACAAGACAAAAATGGAAGCCAGATTGACGCTGTTCTTGACAAGCTGTATGTGTGTGCCAGTGTGGAGTTTCTGATGACTGTGGCAGATTTCTTTATCAAAGCTGTGCCTCAGAGTCCAGAAAATATGGCAAAAGAAACACATGTTCCACGAAGACAGACTGCCATGGGGAAAGTCAAGATGGAGAAAGGTTAGCAGAATTTATCTGCTGCAGTTGTTCATTTTTGAATCTGTTATAGCAAAATGTTGAGAAAAGTTTAATAACTTGTAGATGACGTGTAGTTAACTGACATGATTTTGGTTAAGTAACACGATTTACATTAAAATATTTTTGTTCCCTGTGTTTGTTCAGAGGACTCTGTAAGATCCAATATGACGTTAAAGGCCATGATCACAGATCCAGAAGTGGTGTTTGTGGCCAACCTGACAAAGGCTGATGCCCCTGCTCTGACGGCCTCGTTCCAGTGTAACCTCTCTCTGTCCACGTCCAGACTCGAACAGATGATGGAAGCTTCTGTGCGCGATCTGAAAGTGCTCGCGTGCCCTTTTCTCAGAGAAAAGAGAGGGAAGAGCATCACCACAGTAAGAATTGCCTTGTCTCCTAGTCTTGGATTGAAAATGGCAGAAGTGGTTGATTCATAGAATTCTAGAGTAAGAGAACTGATAATATCAGACTTTAGAGAATATTTACTACAGACATGGGGCTCTGTAGGTAAGGATGTTGAGCTCCAGATGTGTGAAATGACTGTCATGGCTGCTAGTGACAGAGTTGGAGGCTATCTCCAGAGTGGTTTTCTTTTCATTATTCTATCTTCTGTTGAATAGTATTTACATTTTATTGTAAGTCAGTGTTTGTTGTCCAATATAATATGCCTAAGGGGTAAATGACTCTTTAAATTGAGGATGAGAAAAATTCAGTTAGATCTATGGGACTAAAAGAGATGGAGTTCTGTGGTTATTTATTAAAAGTTAACTTCAGGGCAGATGTTTAGGCTACTTGTTATGATGCCTGCATCCTGCATCAGAGTACCTGAATTTGATTCCTGGCTCCATCTCCTGACTCCGGCTTGATGCTAAAGCTGCCCTGGAAGATAATAGTGGTGGCCCAAGTCATAATTGAGTTTCTGCCAGTGGGAGACCTGGGTTGCATTCCTGGCTTCCAGATTTAGCCCTGGCCATTGATTGGATTTGAGGAGTGACCCAGCAGATGGGTGTTCTCCCTGTCTTCAGCCAAAAAAATAGACAAGCAGAAATCTTTTAAATGCAAATGTCAAATTTTTCTCACATTATTAAAATATTATTTTAGTTATTTACTAGATTCATTACTTTTAATGTTAAGTTGATAATTTTGTGATAAGAAAATATATATTACATGACTCATTTTCAATGTTATTTTAAATTTAAAAAGGTGTGGGCTGTTACTTGACTGGCTTTGTCTATATGTTGTCATGAATTATTTTTGGACAGGATTTTTTTTTTTTTTTTCAGACAGAGTGGACAGTGAGAGAGAGAAAGAGACAGAGAGAAAGGTCTTCCTTTGCTGTTGGTTTACCCTCCAGTGGCTGGTGCGCTGCAGCCGGTGCACCGCGCTGATCCGAAGGCAGGAGCCAGGTGTTTCTCCTGGTCTCCCATGGGGTGCAGGGCCCAAGCACTTGGGCCATTCTCCACTGCACTCCCTGGCCACAGCAGAGAGCTGGCCTGGAAGAGGGGCAACCGGGACAGAATCCGGCGCCCTGACCGGGACTAGACCCCAGTGTGCCGGCGCTGCAAGGCGGAGGATTAGCCTATTGAGCCACGGCACCGACGGACAGGATTATCTTTTTTTTTTTTTTTTTTTTGACAGCCAGAGTGGACAATGAGAGAGAAAGAGGCAGAGAGAAAGGTCTTCCTTTGCCGTTGGTTTACCCTCCAATGGCCGCCGCGGCTGGAGCGCTGTGGCCAGTGCACTGCGCTGATCCGAAGGCAGGAGCCAGGTGCTTCTCCTGGTCTCCCATGGGGTGCAGGGCCCAAGCACTTGGGCCATCCTCCACTGTACTTCCGGGCCATAGCAGAGAGCTGGCCTGAAAGAGGGGCAACCGGGACAGAATCCGGCGCCCCGACCGGGACTAGAACCTGGTGTGCCGGTGCCACAAGGTGGAGGATTAGCCTATTGAGCCACGGCGCCGGCCCAGGATTATCTTTTAACATATCACAGAAAGTTTATACTGCATTTAAAACTTATCCTCATTATTTTAAAAATGAAAATTATGTAATAATTCTTATTACTCTGGTCAGTTCAGAGGCATGGTTCTTTTATTTGTTTAATGATATGTGAGAGCATAGACTATATTTTTAATATCTCATCAAGTTTGAATATTTGAAATTTATTCTAATAAGGACATAACATGATATTGAAGATTGGCCTGTTAATTATCCAGAGACTTTTCATTTACTTTTCTTACCTCATTCTTGAGCTGATTTTTACAGCTACTTACAGGAGGCATCTTGTGAAATATGATTCAGCAAGAGGAGACATTTTAAACTTCTGCTATTGAAGTACACCTTCCCTTAAGGATTTGGTGTAAAGAAATCCATCAGAAGTGCTTCAAGTGCTGTATAGTGTTCACAATTTGTTGTAGTTCAGAGTTTGACCAAGAGCTTCTTAGCTAGTTTGCCTTGCGTTTCTGCTTTTGATAGTAGACTATAGTTAAAGCGCTAAGTTAAATACGCTGTGGCTCTTCTAAGTATGTATTAATTGTATAATGAATTGATCACTAAAGACATATGAATTTCACTTATTTGTTACTAGGTATTGCATCCCTGCTCTTTATTTATGGAAAAATGTACATGGGCTTCAGGAAAACAAAATATAAATATTATGGTCAAAGAATTTATAATTAAGGTTAGTGCTTGTCATATTTTTGGGTAAAAATTCTTGTTTTTGTAACAATATTATATATTTGCTGTTCCTTGAGATAATATCTTTTGCTGTCTTTTCATAATTTGAGTATCAGTGATAGTCACGTTCAGTAATGAGTAAATAGTTGTAACATTAAAATATATTTTAAATGCAAATGTTTGTTTCTGTTTTCTCTGTAAGAGCACTTTTAATATTTATGAATGAACAAGGTAGTGTTCTGTTATATTTGCACGTGTGTGTTGGAGAGGTTGAGTTCGAGAGGAGAGCAGAGCTGGGGTGGGAGGAGAAAGAATTAGAGGAGGTTGCTGTTATTGTTACTTTTAGGCTTTTATTTAAGTATATTTTGAATTTCATAACTGATATTTTGTTTGGTTCATAAAATATTTGAAATAACAAATGTATGGTAGAAATAAATTAGAATTTTTTTTAAAAATCCCTTATATTTAAAGTATTGAAAAAACAGTTTCTGTTCTTTAGCAACATTTGTATTTTTTAAGTACAACCCTATACCCAGGTAAAAATAGAAGATACAGAATGCTTTCTGAAATCTGTTTCTGTCCAGAGGACACAGAAATGAGATTGTTAATGCCAGTAATGATGGTAGCTTTATTCATAGGTCTTTGACCAACAGTGGTAGAATTGAAATTCACATTAATTTCATTTTATGTACCATGTATGCAACACTGTAATTTTTGTCCAATATTTAAAAACATGATGTAGTCTTAGATTCTGTTTTATTAACGAATTTATACTTTTAGGATATAAAGTAGCAAATGGGGGGAAATTCCTTGAATTTTGCATATATTTAAATCCCTGAAGTACTAGATTAGGTACTAAGAGGACCTTCCACTTTTTTGTACAAAACTTTTTTATTCAGCAAACATGTGTGTGAGAAGGAAGTAAGTAACTCAGTGATTATAGCTTTCAGTTGAGGCATGCTCCAGGTGCTATTGCGAGCATGAGCACAGGTCCTCTAATTCAGACCAAGACATCAGGAAAAACTGGGGGTGAGACTACCTGAACTAAGTTGGGAAAGGCAATGAAACTTAGAAAGATGGAAAGGGAGGGGGGAGGTTTCTCCAGACAGAACTGACAGTATGAATTATGAAAATAATTCTTTAAGCACTTAGAGTAGTAGTTCCATATGTCCAGACAGATGGTGTGGTAGTTTTTAGGACTGAGGTCATCAAATATTAGTGAGTATAATAAGTCAAGAAGAAACCTCATTTAGTTGACAGGAAATTAGGAAAGTGTTGCTAACTAGGTCTTCCTTTTGGTAATGTAATTACGTCTCTTTAGCATACTGGGTAAGTAGAGGTGGAGAGAAGTGAAATGTGAAGGACTGCATTTATCTTACATGACTCAGTGTTTCTTGAACTGTGGGGATCTCTGGCTAGCTGATTAGACACTAGGTCACAAGGAGCTTTGTGTACCAAGCCATATGGAGAGTTTGTATTTTGTCCTGAAAGTTAGAGGAAGTTGTTGAAGATTTTAAGCCTAAGAATGAAATGGCTGGTAGCAGTTGGGAGGGTGATGAGTGGACACACAAAGTACCATCATTTGTATAATGAAAGCATGGTGAGGAAGGTGAACAAAGATACTGCTCCCAAATAAGGCGCAACTCACAGATTTTCAGTAAGATAAAAGGGAGCTATCTGTGTATAACTCAGCAAAAGATCATGCACTTTGCTTACTTAATACAGCTGCTTGAAGAATGGAAAAGTTGATTACACTTCTCATATTTGTCCATTCATATAACATTATTTTACTCTGAAGTGATCAGTGTAAGTTTCAATATGTAACACAAATTAGTTCCAGATAACTGAGTGAGTGGAAATCTGTGTGGTACAGTTAGTTGACACAACACATGATTTTGTGTTCTCTCTTTTGTTCCTGAGTTACAGATTCAACACATTTACATTTTAAGTTTTTAACTTTTGTGTCCTGTATTTGTTAATTCTCAGCTGAGAAAGAATCTATTCTGAACATTTTTTGCTTTCTTTTTTTAAAGATTTCACCCATAATTCTTAATACTGTAATGACAATCATGGCTGCCATGTCTCCAAAACCAAAAGAAGTTGAATCCAAAGATACAACTAAGGAAATGGAAAACCTTTGGAGTATCAAGTCTATTAATGATTATAATTCTTGGTTTCTTGGTGTTGACATGGCAACAGAAATAACTGAAAATTTCAAAGACATTGAAAATCCTCTCATAGAAGAGAATTGTACTCTTGCCGTGGAGACAGTTCAGGTTACCTTGGAATGCGGCCTTGGACATCGAACTGTACCCTTATTACTGGCTGAGTCTAAGTTTTCAGGAAAAATTAAAAATTGGACTTCCCTGATGGCTGCTGCTGCTGACATGACACTACAGGTATGGTCATAGCTCTTAGTCCAGAGCCAGCTTCTTGAAAGTACAGCTGCGGAATGAAGATACAGGCCTTTGTTGTTTATACCTAGCCACATCAAGTATGTAAGTGGATGGAGAATATATTCTAACATTTGGTTTGTTGGTGCTTAGTATTTTTTCATACTTATTTTTAAAGAGTTTTTGCTAAATAATTTTTTGTTGCAACAAGTAATAGAGTAAATGAAAAGATGCTCTATAATTTTATGTCTTTAAGTGAATTTCAAAATGGCTATTGAGATATAATATCAATTACTAAATATTTTTCCAGCTGGTTACAGAAATATGTAAGTAAAGTTGAGAAAGTCATGTATTACACTTCTGTGCCTTTCCAGGTTCATTATTACAATGAGACCCATGCTGTCTGGGAACCACTGATTGAAAGAGTGGAGGGGAAGAGACAGTGGAATTTAAGTCTTGAAGTAAGTAAGGAAATGGTTAAATATCTTTGTATAGAGTGACATTATACATATCTATTGATACTTTTAGTTCAATCATTGCAAGATGTGTTCCAGGATCCTGGAAGGCCTTTCCTGAAATTCATGAGGTCAAATTCTACTTTTGTAATAATATTCAGTCATTTATATCATTTTAATTTGTATTCTCTTAGGAGCATTCAGTAGAGTTTTTCAGAGATTATATGAATATGAGATTGGAGCAGTTTGAGCCAGGACAGAAATGGTAGCTCCTCTCTCTTCTCTTAAGGAGGCACCACATTTCATTGTTTATGTATATATAAAGAGACAGAGATCTTCCATCTGCTGGCTCATTTCCAGACATCCACAGTAGCATGGTCTGGCTAAACTGAAGGCAGGAGCCTGCAGCTCAGTCCTACTCCATGTCGGAGGCAAGGATTCAAGTATTGGAGCTATCATCTGCTGCCTCTCAGGGAGCACGTTAGCCAGAAACTGGATTGGAAGAGGAAAAGCCGGGACTCAAACCCAAGCATATCGATAAGAGCATGTGACTGTCCCGATCAGAAATGCTGGCTTCTCACCTTTTATATTTTTAAGTAGTTATTTTTCATTTCAAATGTTGTTTATATTAACATGTAATTTTTATTAAATGGATATTAATTTTTTCCCAGTTTTAATTTCTGATAGAATCCATATAGGTACAGCTCACAGGAATGAAGCTGTTTGAGATAGTCAGTGGGTTGTAAGGGTTAAACCAGAAAGTTTTGAGAATTGTTACTCTAGTGCTTGAACTGTTTTGCATTATTTCTTTATGCTATGTCTTGAGAACATTTCAGAATTATAGATATCAAAGCACGTAATTCCAGGGTAACAGGAATGTGAATTGCAAACTGTTAACAATTGTTACAGCACATAATCTTTAAATTCTAGTTGAAAAGATTGTAATCCTTTACTGAGGAATCTGGCCCTAAAAGAGACTCAGCATATTTCTTGTGTTAGGCACTTAGCCCGTGTCCTAATTTCTCTGAATAAAGTTAAAGTAACCAAGAATGTTTCACAAGGCTTTTGAGATGCTTTTAAAACAAAATCTGATGGAATCTGGTAGGTAGCTGAAAGGAAATCTTATGACTTAGTTGTGCATGTTACTATTAGAAAGTAGGAGAGAAACCTTCTTCCAAATGGTACCTCCAGTAAGGGTGAATTTAGACTTCAGGTTCGTCTTAGATTACTCATCAACACATAATCAGCAGTTAGGCCCCACGGAGTAACTAGCCATGCTCTGGGAAACTCACTGGAGACAAATACTGTAGCTGACTTTGAACACATTTGTGACCTGATTCTGAACATTGCCGTGTGCATGGACTGTGTGTTGAAAGAAAGCTGCTTTGCACCGAATCAGAATGATGCTCTATGTATTTTTGAAAAGAAGACATTTGTGGAGTCATAATGAAAAGTGACCAGCTAAGGAGAATTTAGCACGGTTATTTTAGTTTTATTATTGGTTAATATGTGAAATTTATATTATTTATCTCCATAGGTAAAGAAGAACCCAGTCCAGGATAAAAGTTTGATGCCAGGAGATGATTTCATTCCTGAGCCACAAATGGCAGTTCATGTTTCTTCAGGAGATACAATGAATATTACAATATCTAAAAGTTGTCTTAATGTTTTCAACAATTTAGCAAAAGTATGTTTGATTATTGCTTTGAATATTTCAAGTAGAATTTTAATGTGAATCATGTATGGATTTTTTTGGGCCAAAATTCAGATTTTAAAAAGTACATTTTACAAAAATTTTATTATGATATGTTCTTTTTCAGGGTTTTTCAGAGGGCACTGCCTCTACTTTTGACTACTCTTTAAAAGACAGAGCTCCTTTTACAGTAAAAAATGCCATAGGTATTCCCATTAAGGTGCAGCCCAATCATAATCTCAGAGTAATTGGCTGTGTTGAGAAAAGTGATATTTACGATGTTGCTGCTGGTCAGAATTTGGAATTGGAGTATGCCAGTACGGAACCTTCACAACCAGAAAGACTCTCCATGTTGAGCCGCCAGGAAAGCTCCTTCTTCACTTTCACTTTTGGTACGCCATGGTCTTTATCTTGCTTTAAGATCATCTCAGGAACTGTTGTTATGGACTTATTTTTGATAAAATAATGAAGGAAATATTTTGCTGCACATATTTTGGGAGATACTATTTCTAAAGGCTTGAAACAAATTGCTGATAAACTCTTATCTCTTATCTTTTTCTAAATTTGAGAAAAGTTAACTTGATTAACTTAAGAAGGACCTTAGAAAGTTAGATTATTTCTGTACCCTTCAATAATAAAGTAAGGAGTGTACATTGGATAGGATGGGAGTTCAGTGAAGATAGAAGGTAACTATATTTGGAAGTTCTAAAATGTTGACATTAGTGATTACCATTACAAATAAAGAAACTTGGAGATTGTTGCAATATACTTGAGGTGAGTTGCATTTGACTTGTTTTAATATAATCACCCCTTATATTTTAAATCAAAAATTGTATATCAATAACTGTTTTCCTTTAGTTCCTGTGTGTTAAAACACTTTTTAGTCATCATTTCTAGTCATGAAAACAAATAGTCTTGTCATTGTTTTGAGGTGTTGATGATGATTCTGTCACAGAGCAATATTGATAAATTATTGTTTGGAATTCTTTTCACTTATGATGTGCCTCAGTACCTCATGGATATACAGAAGTTGCAAATATCCCGGTAGCCCGGCCTGGACGGCTGTTGTACAATGTACGGAATCCCAGCGCCAATCGTTCTGACTCAGTCTTGGTACAGATTGATGCAACTGAAGGGAATAAAGTAATTACCCTTCGTTCTCCTCTGCAGGTAACACTTTAGAGTGAATTGTGTCCCTTTCAGTATGTCTGGAAACATTAAATCATTTAGCTGGGTATTAGAGTATAGTAAAACTTCTTTAGTTGAGTACTGATTATTTAGAATCGAATAGTAAACTGAAATGACTTCCATTTTCTCTTTAACTTGCTTTTGCAGTATTTTTTATTTTAAATATCTGTAAACAGGTTTGTTCATTTAAAGCCCATTTTGCTATCTCTTGGTTTAAAATTACTGAAGGTTTTTGTATATTCCATTAAAGATTCAGAAATAAGGAATAAAACTATAATTATAGTTGGTCGTCAAGCGGAATAACATCCTGTTTTCTTTGTATATCAGTTGGGATCATGTTTCAAATCTATCAGAAGTAATGTTGGAACGATTATTTCCCCTTAATAAAGTCATACAAATATTCTGATTTCTACTTTTAAAACTTTATCAAAGCATTTTTACAGATTTTAGTATGTGGTCAGCAAAAGAATATCTTTCTACCTATATAATTTCAGGTAATAAATGAAAATATTTCAAATTTTGGCCATTGTTATCTCTTATTTATATATCTCTTATTTTGTGTTATTTTGTTTTATATATATTTATGTATATATTTTCTTGTGACATGTGTCACACTGTAAGTCCAGAAAACACTTGTACTATTTTTCTCATAATTCTTCTGTGGTTTTCTGCTTGGTCACGTGATAAACTGGAGAAAATTTGTAGTGGACAAAATGTGACTGAAATCTTAAAAGAGTAATACACATTTGACAATATGTAATATTCTTTTTATTTTTTTATTTTTTTTTATTTATTTATTTTTTTTATTTTTGACAGGCAGAGTGGACAGTGAGAGAGAGAGACAGAGAGAAAGGTCTTCCTTTGCCGTTGGTTCACCCTCCAATGGCCGCCGCGGCCGGCGCGCTGCGGCCGGCACAGCGCGCCGATCCGATGGCAGGAGCCAGGAGCCAGGTGCTTTTCCTGGTCTCCCATGGGGTGCAGGGCCCAAGCACCTGGGCCATCCTCCACTGCACTCCCTGGCCACAGCAGAGGGCTGGCCTGGAAGAGGGGCAACCGGGACAGAATCCGGCGCCCCGACCGGGACTAGAACCCGGTGTGCCGGCGCCGCTAGGCGGAGGATTAGCCTAGTGAGCCGCGGCGCCGGCCGACAATATGTAATATTCTAAGCATATGAATATCCGTGTCACTTTTTATAGTCAACTGAAGCTTACAGTTTAATATAGATAGCACTGAATGTAAAAATTTTCAATTGTTAATAAAAAATAACCTCCAATATTCTTTGAAGCATTGTAGATCTAAACATCTTTTTAACAACTTTTCTGTCTTTTTGTCTGACAGGTCAAAAATCATTTTTCTATCGCATTTATCATCTATAAGTTTGTTAAGAATGTGAAACTGTTGGAGCGGATTGGAATAGCCAGACCTGAAGAGGAGTTCCATGTTCCTTTAGATTCCTATAGGTAGATACTTTTGAATACACTAAGCTCTAAAAAATTCACACCATTTTTTCCTATTATTATAAATTGAGATTTCTATTTCCACTTTTTAACGATCTATTACTCTTAAAGAGTAATGGAAAATTTACATTAACACTGAACTTACCAGATGAAAAGTACTTACTGTATGTTTGCTATTTTAAACTCTTATTTATTAGATTGTCTTGTATTTGAAATGAAAAGTGTTTTGAAAGTTTTTCTTGTTTCGGAATTTTTTTCTACAAAATTCCTCCATGAGTTAGTTATGTGACTTTGGGAAGTTTGTTTTTTAGATTTGTTTTTATTTGTTTTATTTATTTGAAAAGGCAAAGTTACAGAGAGGGAGAGGGATTGAGAGAGAGAGAGAGGGAGAGAGAGAGAGAGAGAGAGAAAGAGTTCTTCCATCCTCCAGTTCACTCAGCAAGTGGCTGTAATGGATGGGGCTGTGGCAGTCCAAAGCCAGAAGCCAGGAACTTTTTCCGGGTCTCCCACATGGGTGCATGGGCCAAGCACTAGGACCATCTTCCACTGCTTTCCCAGGGGCATTGGCAGGGAGTTGGATAGGAAGTGGAGCAGCCGAGTTTCTAATTGGCACCCATATGGCAGGTGGTGGCCTAGCTGTACCACAACTCTGGCCTGGGCAAGTTTCTTAACCTTTTTTAGACATGGTTATCTCATCAGAAAAGCCAGGAATACTAGTACCCACTCTGTAGTGTTGTCAAGATGATTTAATGCACTTTTTTTTAAAAGTTCTTGGTTAAAACAACCCCCTCTACCCGCTGTGGTTCTCTTTTTCTGAAGGTGTCAGTTGTTTATCAAACCTGCTGGGTTCTTAGAGCATCAGTACAAAGAATCCACCACTTACATTTCCTGGAAGGAAGAACTTCACAGGAGCAGGGAGGTCAGATGCATGTTGCAGTGTCCATCAACAGAAATCAACTTCTTGCCTCTCGTGGTGAATACAGTTGCTCTGCCGGATGAATTAAGCTATATCTGTCCACGTGGGGAAGACTGGGATCCAGCTTACATTATTCATCTTTATCCTCCTCTCACTCTGCGGAATCTTCTCCCATATTCTCTAAGATTCTTACTTGAGGTACATCTCTTGCATTTTGTTTGATTTTTATTCCTGCACAGAGTGAATTGTAGTTTTGTTTTAAGGAATTTTTAGTTCCCATCATTTTTTCTATATACCATACTTGTAGTGCTTTATTAATCGTGATGACAAAAATGTAGATAGCATCTGCTGTGTCAGGCACTGTGCCATGTTTTTTTCTTATATTAACACTTCCAATCCTCACAGAAACCTCCAGGAAGGTAGGTTCTTTTGCTAGATTCACTTTACATAGGCAGAACTTAAGTCACAGAGACATTAAATGGCCCGTGGTTCCAAGGTTGTTTGGCTCCTTGATATATATCACTTTTCTCTGCTGCATCTGACATGAATTAAGACTGATAATCATCTCTTTATTAAGCAAAATTCCATTAGTTAATGTAAAATAACATTAAAAATATTTCATATTAAAGTTTTTGTTATAAAATTAATGTTAAGATTATTTGACCTAAAATTCTATTGAAAATAAATTACTGTTTTCAAAAACAATAAGGAACTCTTTCGAATAATTAGATATGCTAAATATTCTTTAAATTTTTACATGCTATGGTATTTTGAAATACAGAAGCATTTGGAAACCTAGATTCATTCTTTTTTTTATCTGACAATGAGCCATTCCTTAGTTGAGGAGACACAAATTGATTAAATTAATGAAATAGTGCTTCTTTCAATAAAGAAGACTGATTCATATGTTGCTGTTACTCACTTTTAAAATAATTGCACCTTACTTAGTTTGTCACCGTAGTTTGGCTTCACTTTGGTTATTACATTCCTATGGGAGCCACTTGCGTGGTATGTGAGTAGAGGATGAGACTGAAGCCCAGCCAGTTTTGTTTTTTGTTTAATGACATAGCTCAAATGGGTAGCAGCCAGGATTCCTGAACCCAGTCTTTGCTTCTTGGTTTAAATCTGATTTTATTTTTTCCCTGAAACTTGGAATTGTTGGCCTACTAGTAGCCCAAAGATAGTGTCTGCCTGTGACTTTGGTCTGGTGTCTTTTCTTTTTAGCTGTTAGTCCTGGACATTGGTAATATCTAAACATGGTCATTGAAGAATTAGTAGTTAACCTGTGTCTGGTTATTTAGCATTTGCATATAATATGGATTTTTCTACTTAAGAGATCATAAAAATGTCACTAAGCAAACTTAGTTTTCGTTTTTAGGGAACAGCAGAAACTCATGAACTAGCAGAAGGCAGTACTGCTGATGTTCTGCATTCAAGAATCAATGGAGAAATAATGGAATTAGTCCTGATGAAGTACCAGGGCAAAAACTGGAACGGACATTTCCGCATAAGTGATGCACTTCCAGAATTCTTCCTCGTGTGCTTTTCTTCTGATTCCAGGGAACCAATGACCATTGACCTGTCAATACATGTCAGGCGAATTGGCTGCCGGATGGTGCTATCTGTCTTTAGTCCCTATTGGCTAATCAACAAGACTTCTCGGGTTCTCCAGTATCGTTCAGAAGACACTCATGTGAAGCATCCAGCTGATTTTAGGGATATTATTTTATTCTCTTTCAAAAAGAAAAACATTTTCAGTAAAAATAAGGTATGTTTTTATTCACTTAACAAGTTAGAGTAGATAAATTCCTAATCTAGAAACCTGGAATCATTGTCTTCCCTAATTGTAAGTATGTATTTCTTAATCTTTGTGTTTAGTTGGAAGCTTGTGAAGATATAGAAACTGCCCTGTATTCTTCCAGTCTCCTTATCACAATACCTTTCATTTGGTATCTGCTGAATAATGTTGAAGATGTAAATTCTGTGTGTGTTGAAACTTTAAGAATGTGTGGTCCATGTATCATAAGCCTAACACTGAGAAATCTCATTCTGAAGTATAATTCTTTATAAGAACAACCCAGGGTCTCATTAAATGCGCTGTACTCATTGCACAGGTGAACAGGAAGATCACTGCTATGCTTTTGTCATACTGTCCCCTAGCGTTTTCTGGAGTTGTCTGTCCCACTGGCAGTATGACTTTGATTATATTGTTTCTATGTCCCATGATGCTAAAGACATTTCCAGTAGTCTTATACCCTTGAATCAGATATAGTTAATTTCTTCTTGATTTCTTATATAGTGATATATGTTTTCTGGTATAGGTACAGTTAAAAATTTCAACCAGTGCCTGGTCCAATAGCTTCTCATTGGATACAGTAGGAAGTTATGGGTGTGTGAAGTGTCCCGCCAACAATATGGAATACCTGGTAAATGTGCTAGTTTGTTTGCCTTTGACTGTGTTCATCTTTTGTGTAGTTCAGTAAACCAATTGATTCCTAAGGAGTACAGAAGTATCATGTTGGGGCTGTCTCTGTAAGTTTCTGTGACTACTGCTATGAAAGCAAAACCTAGTTTGTCAAAATTTAAGACTGTAAGTTGAATCCTTCCAAGTGAGAAACTTGGTAAATATTCACAATTTACTAGAGCTTTCATTCAATACTATCCTTTGCCAGACATTTCTTAAATCCTAAATGTGAATACCAGGAAATTTTGAATAAGAGATATTAATTGAACTATTTTATTACTGCTTCAGAATTGTTATTTTATTAATAACACATAATAAAGCAGTAAAACTTGAAACTCCATGCTGATTATTTGACAGCTTGTTCAGTGTGTTAACAAGCATACTAGACAAATCTTACTACAAGTCGTCATTGATTAAATAACTGTTAATTCTTGAATTGGTTTCTGATGGAGTCAGCTAAGGAACCTAAATTTTCTTCTTCATAAGAAGATCGTCAGGATTGGAGTATAGCTAATAGTAATTACTTTAAGAGTTCTTATTTTAAAATGTTTTGTATTTGTATTGAATGAGAGTGTGTATATATATTTCAAAGTACTGGAAAATAACTTTGTTTATTTTCTACAGGTTGGTGTTAGCATCAAAATGAGCAGTTTTAATCTTTCACGAATAGTTACTCTTACTCCCTTTTGTACCATTACAAACAAGTCATCATTAGAACTAGAAGTTGGTGAAATTGCATCTGATGGCTCAATGCCAACTAATAAATGGAATTATATTGCTTCTTCAGAGGTAAGATTTTCCTTTAATATAACTTCTTCCTAAGGTAAACAAATAAATTTTGATTTATAAGTAAGAATTTCCCATGCCTCTTTGTCATATTCCCTTGCTGTCATATTTTTGTGTTAAAATACTATAGGCAACTTTGAAAGATTTTTCTTTTGTACAGTAAACATATGTTAAAAAGAGAAAAATTTTTGGTATTTACCCCTGTCCCAGTCCAGCTGATTGATGGTCATTCTTAAGCTCTTCCTGTATGTGTAGAATGTGGATATAAACTATGAGAAATACATAGAGATTATGTGCTGTGTATTGTCCCGGGTGTCAAGATTATGTGACTGTGTTCGAGAAGCTTTAATCTTGTTGAAGAAGCCCAGGACTCAGTCATACAGAGCAGGAGTAGAGAACTTTCAGCTTGTGATATGGCCTGTGAGATACTTAGTCTGGCCCTGCCAAGACAAATAAGGGTGGGACTCAAAGTTCAGTACACCTAGAGCAGGCTGATTTTTAAGTTGATAATTTTGTATGGCCCATGAATAATGTTACAAATATCCAAACGGCCCATGGCAGAATAAAAGGTTGTCCACCCCTGCTATAGATTAATACTTGGAACAAAAGATAGTATATACTAAATTTCAGGGAATATAGAATTTTTAAATAGGTGAGCTGGAAGTTGCCTTGAAAATTAAAATTCACCCCTCTTGCTAACATAGGTAGTTGTGATCATAGTGATCTAGATGAAAAGGAAAAGTTGTAAAGGAAAAGCGGGATTTGAACTAACTTTGCAGGCTCCTTAAGATTCAAAGAGGTGGGCCGGCACTGTGGCTTAGCGGGTAAAGCCTCCACCTGCAGTGCCAGCATCCCATATGGGCATTGGTTTGAGTCCCAGCTGCTGTACTTACAATCCAGCTCCTTGATAATGCACCTGGAAAAAGCAGTGAAAGATGGCCCAGGTGCTTGGGCTCCTGCACCCACATGGTAGACTGGCAAGAAGCTCCTGGCTCCTGACTTTGGATCGACCCAGTTCCGGCCCTTGTGACCACTGAGGGAATGAACCAGCAGTTGGAAGATCTCTCTTACGCTCCGTCTGTCTCTGTAACTCTGCCTTTCAAATAAATAAATAAACCTTTAAAAAAATTAGAAGAGGTGACAAGAATGAGGGAGACAGTGGGGAAAAGGACAGGTACAAAGGTAAGCCTGAATGTGTGACTTAAGATTCCAGGCAGACCAGCTGACTTTCCATTCTGCAGTGTATCTTAAAAAGAAAGGTTTCTAAGCCTTTTTAAAAAAACAGTACTTAGCAAAAGACTCAAAAGGAAGGATTCTAATCACAATGTAGACTGAGAGCTCTAAGAGGCTTGGCTATTTAAAGGTGCCTAGGGTGATCTCCATGACAGATGCGTGCTTACTGTCTTTGATGTGGGCTTGATAACAATAGTGTTTTTATTCAGAAATGAAATTTACCCCAGTGTTTTATAAAATAAGGCCAATTTGTCTTAGGAAACTGAAACTAGTTTCACAGATAATAAAACTGAAGCTCAAATAAGTATGATGGTACTTGAAAAAGTGTTTGAAAAAAACACATGTTTTGAAAAAACTGGTTTTTAGCACAGAAATAAATTTATCTTTCTTTTTTATTTTTTAAGATGTATTTATTTATTTGAAAGAGTTACACACAGAGAGAGAAGGAAAGGCAGAGAGAGAGAGAGAGAGAGAGGTCTTCTGTCCGCTGGTTCACTCCCCAGTTGGTTGCAACGACTGGAGCTGTGATGATCCAGAACCAGGAGCTGCTTCTGGGTCTCCCATGTGGGCATCCATCTTCTACTGCTTTCCCAGGCCATAGCAGCGAGCTGGATCGGAAGTGGAGCAGCCAGGACTCAAACTGGCACCCACATGGGATGCCAGCACTGCAGGTGGTGGCTTTACCTATTACACCACAACACTAGCCTCAAATTTATATTTAAATTCCATTTTTCTACAGGCTTTTTGAAGTCCTATCAGATATAGTTTGATGAAGATCAAACGCAAAGAAAGTAGTTTCAAGCCGGCGCCGCGGCTAACTAGGCTAATCCTCCGCCTTGCGGCGCCGGCACACCGGGTTCTAGTCCCGGTCGGGGCGCCGGACTCTGTCCTGGCTGCCCCTCTTCCAGGCCAGCTCTCTGCTGTGGCCAGGGAGTGCAGTGGAGGATGGCCCAAGTGCTTGGGCCCTGCACCCCATGGGAGACCAGGATAAGTACCTGGCTCCTGCCATCGGATCAGTGCGGTGCGCCAGCCGCAGCGCACTGGCCGTGGCGGCCATTGGAGGGTGAACCAACGGCAAAGGAAGACCTTTCTCTCTGTCTCTCTCTCTCACTGTCCACTCTGCCTGTCAAAAAAAAAAAAGTAGTTTCAGTACTTAATGACAAGGTCCTTGATATCCTTGCTTCCTTCTTCATTGGCCTTTCTGGTTTATCTAAGATAAGATACTTTGTGAAAAAATTCACTGTGTATTAATGAATTAATATGGAATCTGTATAAAAGCAAATCAGGATTATGATTTCTAAATATGCAAGGTATTTGAGATTTTTTATTATTATTTGAGTTATAAACAGTGAAAGAGAGAGACAAAAGTCTTCCTTCCGTTGGTTCACTCCCCAAATGGCCACTATGGCTTGCTGGCTCTGTGCCAATCCGAAGCCAGGAGCCAGGTGCTTCTTCCTGGTATCCCATGCAGGTGCAGGGGCCCAAGCACTTGGGCCATCCTCCACTGCCCTCCTGGGCCACAGTAGAGAGCTGGACTGGAAGAGGGGCAGCTGGGACTAGAACCTGGTGTCCATCTGGGATGCTGGCATGGCAGGTGGAGGATTAACCAAGTGAGCCATGGCGCCGGCCCTTTTTAAAACAACAAATTTCCTTTAGTTTCTCAGATAGTAACCATACCATAAATATCTAAAAATTAAAGTCTCTGTATTCTTCAGGTGAAATTTCTTTCATTGATTTCACAAATAGTCACTATATTGTCACTAATCTTAATGCAACATATGAGAGGAGTATTTTAAGACAGTGATGATTGAATCAAGATCAAATTTAGAACTGGAAAATTAATTAGCCAGTGTTTTATACCTCAATTTTTTTTTTTTTTTGGTGCCAATGTTAAATACAGGTTTATTTAAGATGTTGCCTTCAGTATTTAAGACTGATGCTAAGTTTTGTTTTTCCAGTGCCTTCCATTTTGGCCTGAAAATCTGTCAGGTAAACTTTGTGTGAGAGTGGTGGGCTGTGAAGGATCTTCCAAACCATTCTTCTATAACCGACAGGACAACGGCACTTTATTGAGCTTGGAGGATCTGGTGAGTTTTCGTGTCTTAAAATAAGGTGTCTTTGAGTTTTAAAATTTGCTCTAAAATATTTAAACTATGCTATAAAAATCTGTTATCACTTTAGTGCTGCAATAACAAAATATAATGCCATATATGTATTTTTAGTAGCTTAGAGCCAAATTTTTTCAGTAAGAATTGAAGAAACCAAAGCTTTTGTGTTTTCTTTTTTGTGTTTTCTTAAATTATATTCGTATGTAAAAATCAGTACACCAAACATTGTGTTTCTTTTCCTACAATAGAATGGAGGTATCTTGGTGGATGTAAATACTGCTGAGCATTCAACTGTCATAACTTTTTCTGATTACCATGAAGGATCTGCACCTGCCCTGATAATGAACCATACACAGTGGGATGTTCTCATTTATAAACAGAGGTATGAGAAAAGGGTTAATGGAGAATTGGATTTGCTGTTATTGATCAGTCCCTTCTGGGAAACACTTGAGTTTCTTATTGTAGATATTTATAGATTTTAGTCAAGTAATACGGATTGTAAACTGTTTATTACTGGTACCCTGACAGATTTTGTGATGGTATTCTATAATCGAACACATTACTTTTCCATAGCAAAACTTGTGAATATTCATACCAAGTGGAATAAATAGAAACTATTTAGATCTGCATCACAGATCAGGTGTTGCTGCCAGATTACTTTTAATGCAAAACTTAAAAATCTTTGGGCTTTTACAGCTTTTTCAATTTCATAATTGCAGAGAAAATTCTCTGAGCCTGTTTGGCATTATCTTTGCTTTTGTACTCTGCTAATTCTTCGTGAACTGTTCCCTGCAAATCCTTACCTGTTTTTTTGTTGTTGTTGTTGTTAGGTGTAGTAAAAGGTTACATATAAGGAAAGGAGGAGGAGGATGTTGAATGTATAGTACAGCTTGATACAAATTCTGTTCTTGCCTTTGTCATCATTTGGCTTGCATTATGCTATTATTAATGGTGTAACTGATAGTTTTAAGCTCTTAATTTTATACACATGAATATTTATATGTAGATTTGTGAATAAGAAATGTCAAATGTATAAATTTCGTGGAGAGTTTCCTATTTTTAACTCTCTTGGCTTGAATCCAGTGAGATTTAAAAGCAGTCTAGGATTTAAATCTTGTTGGAATACTGGGAATCTTGTTACGATGCAGATTCTGGTTGACTAGGTTTTGGGCATTTCCCAAAGTTATGCCAGTGCTGCTGGTCCATTGACTAAAAGGAGCAGTAGTGGTGGGCACCTTTTTTTTTAATTTTCCTGAGACTAATAATATATCTCATGTATTGCATTTGATTAAGAAGTTTAAACTTGGGGGCCAGAGATGTGACGCAGTGGGTAAAGCCGACACCTGTAACACCTGCATCCCATATGGATGCTGGTTTATGTCCCAGCTGCTCCATTTCCAATCCAGCTCCCTGCTAATGGCCTGGGAAAAGCAGTGGAAGATGGCCCAAGTGTTTGGACCCCTGCCACCCACATGGGAGACCCAGATGAAGCTCTTGGCTTCTAGCTTCAGCCTGGCCAGCCCTGGCCATTGAGGCCTTCTGGAGAGTGATCTAGTGGATGGAAGTTCTCTCTCTCTCTCTGTCTCTCTGTAACTCTTAAATTTCAAATAAATAATCTTTTTTTTTTTTTTAAAGCTTAAGCTTGAGCACTGAATAAAGTCTTCTGCTACTAAACATTTACTGTTTATAGCCTTTCTATAGGTTGACACTGTGCACCAATCTATTTACCTTAAAGATATTCTGTTGGTATGATTCTGCCTGGATCAGTTTAGATTGTATTGCAGTTTAAGAAAAGCCAATAGGTCTTTCTCTCCAAGCTTCAAAACTATTGATTGTTTGGGCATTTTAGGATGCTGATTGTTAGGCAGAGTTAAGGCAACATTGTAGTGGTTTGCGCGAGTCCGCTCCTCAGTAAACTAGAGGAATGGGTTTCCCAAGGCAAAGGTGGCCTAAGGTGGTCTAATCTTTGCTCTGTTCACTGTGTTTTAGTGGGTCACAGGAAGAAGTGGCATTGCTACCTAGACAAGCACGACTTTTTGCCTGGGCGGATCCTACTGGTACTAGGAAACTTATGTGGAGATACGCTGCAAATGTCGGGGAACAAGATCTGTTAAAGGTATTGTTTCATGTGAATGAATGCTATTCGAGGCACCTGATTTTGAGGAAAGTAGACAAGTGGGCTTTACCAAATCCTTTTTGTCCTTACTGAACTAAAAATGAATCAGAAATACTTCAGAATAAGTTGTTTTTTTACTTTAAATTATAGATTGTAAATACCAACATTGTGTGGATCAATGGAAAAATGTATTTATAATTTAATTTTTGAAGAACTATAAGTCAAAGGAAAACTGTTAAGTAGATTATGATACTATGGTAAAGGAGTGATAACCATAAACATTTAGGTAATGATTAACATTGCTTCCTAATATGAAACTTAAAATGTTGGAAGTTAACGGGAAAACAGTTGCCTGGGGATATTTTAACATATCTTAATCAACTTTTAACCTATCAAGTAGATGAAAAACAAGTAGAATCAGAGTGTATGGGAAAAAATAACTGAGTTTCAACCAATTTGCATAATATATTTTGTAGTTTTCAGGTAAACAATTCATCTATTTAATAGGGTTGCATATTAGAATAAAAAATATGAATAAGTTATTGTTACATACAGTATACCTTAAAAGTAATAATAAATTTCAAATAACAAAGAAAAACTTTACTGTTCATAAATCCCTGTTAGCGTTCTCTTTGTTTTCTTTTTTCAAGAACCCATGAGATTAACTGTACGTAGTAGGTACTTGACTGCCTAGTGAAATGAACAGTTGTTGAATTTGTGTTAAGCCCAGAACAAATTGTAAAATAGTCTCTGAAAACATTGACCCAATTGAGCCTTATTTTTTTTTAAGATTTTTTTTTATTTATTTATTTAAAAGAGTTACGGAGAGGCTGAGGTAGAGAGAGAGAGAGGTGTCTTCTATCCTCTGTTTCACTCTCCCGATGGCTGCAATGGCTGGAGCTTCACCAATCTGAATCCAGGAGCCAGGAGCTTCTTCCAGGTCTCTCCTGCAGGTGCAGGGGCCTAAGGACTTGGGCCATCTTCCACTGCTTTCCTAGGCCATAGCAGAGAGCTGGATCAGAAGTGGAGCAGCAGAGACTCAAACCAGTGCCCATATCGGATGCTGGCACTGCAGGTAGCGACTTTACCCGCTACACCACAGTGTTGGCCCCAAGCCTTATTTTTTTAAGTTGCTATGTGAAACCTTCAGCCCAGCAGGCTGTTCTTAGTGGAGCTTAGTACAAACTGATCACCATAGTTAACTGGTTGGCACTGTGATTTATCTAGATATTTGTTATGTTATAGATTGTTAAGACATAAAAATAAAGCTTTTCTGAGGTTAATTTTCTCCTTTTTAAAAATTCCATTTATGTTTATTTAGTTGAGAGACTGACAGAGCGCCTGTTTGCTAGTTTACTCCCCAAATAACTTCAATAGCCTAAAGCCAGGAGCTTAATCCTGGTCTCCTGGGTGGGGATAGGGACCCAACTACTTAAGCCATCATATGCTACCTCCCAGAGTGCACATTAGCCAGGAGCCACCCCATGAGTTTGTTTTGCTGTAACTTCTGAGTCATTCTGTTCTCCAGCTTTGGGGGAAGTAATCATCTGTGGCATTGGTGCCACCAAAGGATACTCATTGCTGCTCATTGCTCTTTGATTTGCTAAGTAGGTGACTCAATTTAAAGTATCCAAAAAACTAAGTACCATTAATCCTTGTCATTGTTTGAAAACAAAACAAAAGGGTTTGTTCTAACATAGATTATATGTCATTTCGATGGTAAGAATTTTCCAATTTACAGTTGTGCCTTTCAACTTTTCTTATGTTTCTCAGTTACTTAGTTCTACTTCAGATGATAAAGCTTGCTTATTTGTGACTTGATGAAAAATCTGTCTCCTCCCCAGGATGAATGTGGACAGTTTCCCTATGATGCAAACATCCAGATACACTGGGTGTCATTCCTAGATGGGCGCCAGAGGGTTTTGCTTTTCACCGATGATGTTGCCTTGGTTTCCAAAGCACTGCAGGCAGAAGAAATGGAACAGGCAGATCACGAGATAACCTTGTCACTTCACAGCCTTGGGCTTTCTTTGGTGAACAATGAAATCAAGCAGGAAGTTTCATATGTTGGGATAACCAGGTATGCGAGAAGGAGGATAAGTCAAATAAGTCATCAGAAATCATTAAAAGGTGTTGAGTTCATAACACTCAACTTGATGAAAATAAAGAAATCATTCTGCTGAGTTTGATATACCGTATATTCTTTGCTAAGACTTACGGAATAATTGAATTGAACTTTAGTTGAAAAGCCCCAAAGATAGAAAGAAGATTAAGATCTTGTCTTTGCTTTCATAATTCTCATTACAATTGTTGGAGTTAGAAGTGGTTTGCTTCTTTCTTTGCTGTTTGAAGGGCTTTTGTTTTGTTTTTAAAGTGAATTGCAAAAACCCTGAGGTATACTATAAAGAAGTATGGATATATACATGTTTTTCGTCATGGGAAACCAACAGAAATAAATATGTAGGAAAGATCATAGAGGAGGCCATACTTGATTTGAGTTCTAAATCATTAATACATGAATGTGTAGAGTATAGCAGTATCTGAAAAAATATTTAGGTATTTATTTTGGTTTTTAAAATCACAGTAAGTGTGATGACTGAATTTTTTTTAAAAGGACTTATTTATTTATTTGAAAGGCAGGATTACAGAGAGGGAGAGGCAGAGGGAGAGAAGTTTTCCATCTGCTGGTTCACTACCTAAATGGCCATTGGTTGGGCCAGACTGAAGCCAGGAGCCAGGAGCTTTATCTGGGTGTCCCACATGAGTGCAGAGGCCCAAGCATTTGAGCCATCTTCTGTTGCTTCCCCAAGTGCAGTATCAGGGAGCTGAATTGGAAGTGGAGCAGCTAGGACTCAAACTGGCGCCAATGTGGGATGCTGATGCTGCAGGTGGCAAATTAACTTGCTACACCACAGCACTGACCCCCAGTGACTTTTTTTTTTAAGAGTGATGTACAGAATGTTAACATGGTACCATATATAACCAGCTTAGGATCTATCAATAACCATGTGGTTAAGGAGTAAAATATTAAGTTAAAAAATTAAATAGGCAGATAATATTTACAATACACTTTGTACAATACCTAAAAAACTAATGGTTCTTTAAATGGTATCATATATCTGTTAATATCATATTAGTATATTTTTGTATATATAAGTAGTGTATGAGAAGGTTCTAGAATTTCATGGAAAATGGAATTAAAAGATAAGTTTATTTTGCTGTAAAATTTTTTGAAATGCTTGAATAGTTTTTTCATAATATACATTTTTCAAAATTTTGCCAAACTCCTGCATATGCATAGGAGCCAAAAACTTTTTGTACCAAAATAAACTTAAATTTTTAATTCCATTTTTTGTGAATTTTTAAAGTCACCTCAGAATCTCTTGGTTATATATTTCAGTATTAGATAGAATTTTTTATTATTATTATTTATATATATATTTTAATTTATTTGACAGGTAGAGTTATAGACAGTGAGAGAGAGAGAGAGAGAGACAGAGAGAAAGGACTTCTTGTTTATTGTTGGCATACAAAAAAGGAATTGACTTATTTATTAACCTGGTGTCTTGCAAACCTTGTTTGATAATTATTAGTTACAGCAATTTTTTGTTGTTATTGATTCTTTGAGATTTTCCATTTATGTCATCTGTGAACAAAGGCAGCTTTATTTCTTCTTTCCCAGTCTTGTCTGCCTTTATTTTATTTTCATCTGTTACTGCATTACTTAGGGTTTCTAATACAGTGTTGAATGAGAGTGGTGAGAATGGATGTCTTGCCTCATTCTCAGTCTTAGTGAGGAAGCGCCTAGTTTCTTATTGTGATTGTTGATGTTAGTGATAGATTCTTTCTTTAACAGATACTCTATATGAAATTCCCTCTATTTCTAGTTTCCTGAGTTTATCATATGTAGTGATTGGATTTATATAACTAATAATATTTATTTTATTTAATACCTTGATTGAATAATATCCCCTAAACAAATTATATAGTGAAGACATTAGCAGTATCATTGACTGATATCAGTAAGCTACAGAAATTGAAATACTACAGGTTAATATTTTATTGTATTTCAAGCAGTATTCTCTTAATTCAAATGTAGGTGAAATGTGGCTTGTGAGCCACATCTAGTGCCCTGCCTGTTTTTGCACGCCTTTTTTTTTTATTTTTTATTTTTTGACAGGCAGAGTGGACAGTGAGAGACAGAGAGACAGAAAGGTCTTCCTTTTTGCCGTTGGTTCACCCTCCAATGGCCGCCGCAGCTGGCGCGCTGCGGCCAGCACACCGCGCTGATCCGAAGCCAGGAGCCAGGTGCTTCTCCTGGTTTCCCATGGGGTGCAGGGCCCAAGCACTTGGGCCATCCTCCACTGCCTTCCCGGGCCACAGCAGAGAGCTGGCCTGAAAGAGGGGCAACCGGGACAGAATCCGGCGCCCCTACCGGGACTAGAACCTGGTGTGCTGACGCCGCAGGGGGAGGATTAGCCTATTGAGCCGCGGCGCCAGCCCTTTGCACACCTTTTGATCTGGGAATAATTTTATATGTTTTAAATGACTGAAAAAAATCATAAGAATAATAATATTTTCTAACACAAGGAAATAATATGAAATTCAACTTTTGTTGCCTATTGATAGAATTTTATTGGAACATGGCCATTTTCATTCTGAGTGTATGACTGCTTGTGTGCTGCATCTCAGTGTAGTGAAAATCATAGTTAAGTGTTTTGGAAGTATATGTGTGGCATTTCTGTATTTCATATTACTAGTGGACGCCCACCATGTCAACTCAAGAGGAGTGTAGTGGACTCCAGATGTCACTGTTTTGTAGCAGAGGGCATGTGGATTATATTCTTACTAAACGGCAAAGAATCATTCTATTTTGTGATGACATTGTAGCTGTGCTACAGTAATAGAGTATATGTTGACATTTCCCAGTTTAGCACACACTGCATGGTTCTCAAATCTCGGGAATGCCATGGTCAGAAAAATTAGAAAATTTGGCCGGCGCTGTGGCTCACTAGGCTAATCCTCTGCCTTGCGGCGCTGGCACACTGGGTTCTAGTCCTGGTCGGGGCACCGGATTCTGTCCCGGTTGCCCCTCTTCCAGGCCAGCTCTCTGCTATGGCCTGGGAGTGCAGTGGAGGATGGCCCAAGTGCTTGGGCCCTGCACCTGCATGGGAGACCAGAAGCACCTGGCTCCTGGCTTCGGATCTGCACGATGCACCGGCTGCAGCGCGCCGGCTGCGGCGGCCATTGGAGGGTGAACCAACGGCTAAAGGAAAGCCTTTCTGTCTCTCTCTCTATCAATGTCCACTCTGCCTGTCAAAAAAATAAAAAAATAAAGAAAAATAAAAATTAAAAAAAAAATTAGAAAATTTATTACACAATATCTCATCAGCAAAATTTCTTTACAGAAACAAAAACCAAAAAATCAGACTGCAACCAAAGTAAGTTTCTGAGTAACTCATTTGTTAGCCATGTGTGGAAAGCCTTTTTACTAAAGCGTGTTAATTGAATCATGTCTGATTGCAGCAGCTAAAGAGATGCGTACGGAGAAAATAAACGTGTTTAAGGCCATTAGCCTTTCAGTGAGAACAGTTACATAAAGAATTCAGGACATTCAGAACAGCATCATTAGTCAATTAAAAGGAGAGCAAATGATAGTGAGTGCTTTCCTCGGCTCTTGATGAGTCAACAGATGTTGCTACCATTGCTGTGCATTTGTTGGATACTGAGAAGTTAATATTGAGTTTGAAATGACTGAACAATTAGCTTGTATGCATAACAACTACCAGTGAGAATATTTTTAATAGGTTAAAGAAATACTAATTTGGTACAACCTGAAGCAGAATCATCTAAGATACGTTATGACTGATTATGAGAAAAATTTAAGCAGAAAAGCGTTTAGTTGAACACATCTACAAGGCTTATAAAATGTAGATCATTTAAAGTCTGTGTTCCTCACTGTATTTTTTGTCAACAGGTGATTTATGGAAAACAACTTAATCTATATATTGTTATCATACCTGTAGTATCAGACTGAACTTAATTCAGTTTCATGAACTTAACCATCAGCAGTTCTGTGCATTTTGGTCAGAAATAGGAACTCAGTGTCCTGGCTTGACTCACCATACAATATCTGGATGATTGATTATTGATAATTATTGGAGTTGTGGCTCCAGGGGTTAAGCCGACTCTGATGACTCTGGTATCCCATTAGAGTGCCATTTTAAATCCTGGCTGTTCAGCTTCCCACCAGGCTCCCTGCTAATGCTGCTCAGAGAGCAGTACAACATAGCCCACGTGCTTGGGCCCCTGTCACCCTACCTGGATGCAGTTGTGGGCTCCTGGCTGTGGCCTAGTCCAGCACCCAGTGGTCATTTGGGGAGTGAACCAGCAGATAGAAGGCCTCTGTCCCTCCATCTCTCTCTCTCTCACTCTTTCTCTCTCCTCCCCCAACTTTGCCTTTCAATTAAAATCTTAAAAAAAAATGTGGTGTAATCCATAAACTGTACTTTGGAAATTTATATTTACTAAATAAAAGTTAAAAAAAATTTATGGAGATTACGGAGATTTAGTAGTCTGATACAGCCCTATTCAAGAGAATAATAAGAGGAATCACATTTGTAATTTTAAATGTCCTAGTCATTCCATTAAAAAGTGAAATGAATAAAAAAATGTGGTAACTTTTTATTATACTCTCTTTGAGTTATCATCCAAGATTAAATTTTTTCTGAACAACAGGAGCCACGCTCAGTCACTGTTACCGGATACTTAATGGCTTTGGAAACTAGTTGCTGCAGAATAGATGATATTTCTTGATGTATTTTAAATTAAAATGAAAAGATGAAGCAGCACTTTCTGTGAAATGTGATACTATGGTAAATTCATTTAGATGGCAACTAGTCATTGAAAAAATCAGTTTTTGCCACAAAATTGGTGATGTTTCTTAATGAACTTGAACCTAAAATTAGAAAACAAAATAGCTCTTACATCTGAAACTTAATACCATAGTCAGTGCACTTTGATGACAACTGGTGTTTGAATCAATTGTTTTATATTTTTCCTGTGCTATCCAAAGTTGAAACCAATTGTGTGATCGCTGATGTCGTATGTATTTTGAGAGGGTGTATTTTGTTACCTGCAACTTTAGTCCTGGCAGCCTTTGTTCTGACTTCAGTGCAGATGCACAGGAAGTGCCCACATTTCAAAATCCGTGTGCAGTTGAGGAGCTTCCATCTGGCCTGCAGTTGGAAGTGATTGATCTGCGCTGTGTTTATGTACATGCAAAAATATCAAGAGAATTTAATAGAATTTTTATAAGTTTGTCCTTGTGTTATATATGCTAAATTAAAGTCATATTCTCATAGATTGATTACCAGTATTTGGCAGTACCTACCTCTGAAATATTATTTATTTTTAAAAATTATTTGAGAGACAGAGATAGAAAGAGAAGCAGTCTTTCCTGGTTCATTCCCTAGATGACCCTTCAAGCCAAGGGGCCAAAGTCAGGACCAAGGAAATCAATCCAGGTTACCCACCTGGGTGACAGGACCTCAGTTACCTGAGTCATCACCATTCCTGTCCGGGTCTGCAGAGCAGGAAGCTGGAGTCAGGAGCCAGACTCAGATGTTAAACTCTGGCACTCTGATACGGGATTTGGACATCTTAGTTACTAGCTCAAACGCCTGCACCTGGAATCGCATTTTGAAAGATGTTCATTATGGGGCCAGCACTGTGGCGTAGCACGTAAAGCTACCACCTGAAATACTGGCATCCCATACGGGCGCCAGTTCATCTCTTGGCTGCTCCACTTCTGATCCAGCTCCCTGCTAATGACCTTGGAAAGCAGTAAAAGTTGGCCCAAATCCTTGGACCCCTACACCCTTGTGAGACCTGGAAGAAGCTCCTGGCTCCTGACTTCATCCTTACCTGGCCCTGGCTTTTGTGGCCATTTGGGGAGTGAAACAGCAGAAGGAACAATCAATCTCTCTCTCTCTCTCTCTCTCTCTCTCTCTCTCTCTTTTTGTAGCTCTGCCTTTCAAATAAATAAATAAATCTTGTAAAGTTTGCTACAGATCAGCATTGATAGGTGAACATTATTTTTTTAAAGATGTATTTATTTGTTTATTTGAAAGAGTTACAGAGAGAGAGAGAGAGAGAGAGAGAGAGAGAGGTCTTCCATCTACTGGTTCACTCCCCAGTTGGCCACAACAGCCGGAGCAGTGCCGATCCAAAGCCAGGAGCCAGGAGCTTCTTCTGGTCTCCCAACGTGGGTGCAGGGGCCCAAGGACTTAGATATCAAGAGATCTGGATCAGAAGTGGAGCAGGTGAGTCTCGAACCGGCACCCATGTGGGATGCCAGCACTTCAGGTCAGGGCGTTAAACTCGCTGCGCCACAGGGCTGGCCCCGATAGGTGAACATTTGCAATAGATTTTTTTTTTTTTTAAAGAAATTTTTATTTGAAAGGCAAAGTTACAGAAAGGCAGAAGCAGAGAGAGAGAGGTCTTCCATCTGCTGGTTCACTCCCCAGATAGACGAAACAGCCGGAGCTGCGCTGATCAGGAGCCAGGAGCCTGGAGCTTCCCCCAGGTCTCCCACGCAGGTGCAGGGGTCCAAGGCCTTGGGCCATCTTCCACTGCTTTCTCAGCCCATAGCAGAGAGCTGGATCAGAAGTATAGCAGCTGGGACTGGAACTGGCACCCATATGGGATGCTGGCACTGCAGGTGGCGACTTTACCCGCTACGCCACAGCACCAGCCCTGTGATAAATTTTGATAATATAGAATACTTACTCAGTAAAATGCCACTCCCACAAAAGAAGTGTATTTTTCTCATTAATAGACTCATGTTTTTAAAGATTATACTCAGTTGTTACTGTATATTTTAAGTTTCATCAATTAAAAAAATGTTAGGAGGGTCCGGTGCAGTGGGTTAAAGCCCCGGCCTTCAGCACCAGCATCCCATATGGGTGCTGGTTCGAGTCCCAGCTGTTCCACTTCCTGTCCAGCTCCCTGCTAATGCTCCTGGGAAAGCAGCAGAGGATTGCTGAGTCCCTGGGCACCTAAACCCATGTGGGAGACCCAGAAGAAACTCCTGGCTTCTGGCTATGGATCGATCCAGCTCCGGCCATTGAGGCCTTTGGGGACTGAACAGCAGATAGAAATCCTCTCTGTTTCTTTCTCTCTGTAACTCTTTCACATAAATAAATCTAAAAAAAAAAAAAAAGTAAGAAATTTTTTTTTCTCTCTTGATATCTAAGTCCATACATACTTTCCTTGATTCTGTCCCAGCCCACAAAACCTGAATTACTTACGTTCTGTGGCCTTTTGCAGGAAAAGTTTGCCAGTTCTTTAACAGACGTTAGGAGAGACAGAAAAGTGTTTCCTCCTTCCTCCTTTATGTGCTTTGGTCACCCAGGTGTACTTGGATATTTTAAAAAATCTCATATCAATATAATTTTCTTAGGTCATTTGTGATTGTAATAACTTAGACTTGGGTAAGAGTTCCATAACCATAAATGCGTTCCTAATTTAATTTTGTGAATTTTAGTTCTGGTGTTGTTTGGGAGATGAAACCAAAACAGAAATGGAAGCCTTTCAGTCAGAAGCAGATAATCTTACTGGAGCAGTCCTATCAGAGACATCAAGCATCAAAAGACCGGGGCTGGATTAAGCTAGACAGCAATTTTGAGGTATCACCGAATTCCTTGCCTTTGGATTTTGTAGATGTGTTCTGCTGGGGGTGGTGGTGGTGGCTGTACACGGAAGCTTACTTTCCAAGTAAAAATGTGTAGAAATTTATTTTTATTCTGTTACTTAGTTTTTAAATAACAGAACTCTTAGTAAGAGTTTGTTTTGAATGATACCAATATATATTGCTAATGACTAAAACATGTTTCATTAATAAAAAAAACTAAAAAAATTGTGCTCAATTAAACTTATTAAATGTTAATGATTGCTAGACATGAGCAGGCATTAGCAAGTTAGGGTGTGCTCCACTTGAGCCTTGACAGAGCTAAAACTAAAAGTCACCACTGCTTTGAAACTCCGGGAACTTGGCTTTGATTTCCCACTTGCTTTGGTTTACTTAGGCCCCTTGGTTATTCTTGAAAACCAGTTTTTATTCTTGGCTGCCAGTTGTGTGTCCAGGCTTAACTGTTCATTATAAAACAAGTTTGTTTAAGAATAGTCAGGAATTACACTGAGTTTTTTTTCCCATAAAGCATTTTCTTAAATTGTAGTTTTTATAATTCAAAAATTGACCATCCTGTTGTTCTGACTTTATTAGAAAAATGATACTTCTGCTTCAGAGATCTCAGCTTCGATCACCTTAAGGTGGATCTTTTGATGAGATGGATTTTTTTTTTTTTTTAGGTTTTAATTCGTTAGTAAAGAGACATTTAATATAACAGAATGGGTGCTCTGCTAATGCCAGCTCTTCATAAAAACATGTGCTTTTTTGTTTTTTTTTTCAAGGTCAATTTCGATAAAGTGCCAATGGAAATGCGCCTCCCCATCCGGTGCCCTATTAAACGTGATTTTTTATCAGGAATTCAGGTTGAATTTAAGCAGTCTCCTCACCAAAGAAGTTTAAGGGCCAGGTTGTACTGGCTTCAGGTAACACTGTCATTCTCAGATAAACATTTTCATATTGTAGCTGTGTCTTCTCTGCTTCTCCCACGTGTGCTATGAAGTCAGCATCTTCCTTACAATCCAGATTCAAAGATCTTGTGACTGTTGAGGCACTTGAATTTGGTCAGTTCGCCTATGAGGGTGTTTGTACTGACGTTATTTGTAATATTCCTTTGATTTGTCATGGGTTTCCCAAATGAGATCGTCCTTTGTCCTTCTAGGCAAAAAGCAGAGCTTTATGGGGGGTGGAGAGAGGGGCTGTTGTTGAAGGCATGCTTGCTCACTCCCTCCAGCCTCCCTGTCTTTCTTCCTTTCAATTCTTTAAGTGATTTTAGAATATTTTTCTTCTTTATCCTTATCCTCTTACTTCATGTTCAGTTACATTTAAATTTTAGAGAATTGAAATCTCACATGATCTGTAGGTACAAATATTTATATTAATGTTGTACATGCCACATAATGTTAATGAATATGAGAGTTTTTATACATTCTTTTGTAAAAAAAGCTCATTTTGTTGAGTTTTATAAAAACTTCTACAGCTTTATAGTGAAACTCCTAATGACACTAAATATACATTCAGATATTTATTATGAAATTAGGTGATAACTTTTATAATCTTAACTGTGAAACTAAAAAAAAATTAAATTATTTTAAATCCTGCTGAGTCGGTCTTCTTTTCTTTTAGGTTGATAATCAGTTGCCAGGTACAATGTTCCCTGTTGTTTTTCATCCCGTGGCTCCTCCAAAATCTATTGCTTTGGATTCAGGTAAAAACAAACAAAAACCAACAATGAAAATTAAGTTGGAATGGTCATGAAGGTGTACTTGATTGTAGAAGCAAAGTAGACACTAGTTTGTTCTGAAACAAGGTTTGATTTTCTTTTCTTTTTTCCTTCTTCCTTTTAGAGCCCAAGCCTTTCATTGATGTGAGTATCATCACAAGATTTAACGAGTACAGTAAAGTCTTACAGTTCAAGTAAGTAAGGATTCCCAACACTTATCTAAAGGGATTTGAAGTAAAAGTCTGCTTAAAAAAGAAATTTTATTCTTTTTGAAAGTGACTTCTAAATAAAAATTAATTTTTAAATGAACACACTAATTTTTTGGTCATGTAACTTTTTATGCTCATACTTATTTTATTAATAATGTCTACACATTTAAAGTGTAGAATTCCTTTAGCCACCTTCTTCCTTTGTAACTATAATTAGAATATAAAATAGTAAGTAAGGCATAAAGTACATGTATTTGTGAGCTATGTTCTTTAAAGCAATTGCAGTGCAATTTAAAAATTGAATGATTTATACATTTGTGTCTTCTTTGATGTGATAAGTGGGCTTTTCAGTGCAAAGTGTTCATAAAGCCACACTGCCTCCAGAGAAGTTTTCACTCTAATGGCGGCATCGCTGTAAGTCAATCTTCCTAACCAAGTGTTTAAGAGGTGAAGGAACAGGACCTTATTGTGGCTTTTGGAGAAAAGCAGAGTTTTAGCATTTAAAATTGCATGATTGAATAGAAACTCTTTCCATCTTAAAAAATTCTTTTCCCTTAGGTATTTTATGGTTCTCATTCAGGAAATGGCCCTAAAAGTTGATCAAGGGTTTCTTGGAGCTATTATTGCACTGTTTACCCCAACAACTGACCCTGAAGCTGAAAGGAAACGGGTAATAATTTTTATTTATTAGGAAAATTAAAAAGTAAAAAAAAATTAAATCTGCCATTATTGAAACTAATTGTGGTAGAGAAAAAAATTAAAAGCAATTCTGATTTCATTTCTTTCAGACAAAGTTAATCCAACAAGATACTGATGCTCTAAACACAGAATTAATGGAGACTTCAATGACTGATATGTCAGTTCTTAGTTTCTTTGAACATTTCCATATTTCTCCTGTTAAGGTTTGTGGTAATTATTATTTTGAAAATTTAGTATAATTGGCTTAGAACTTTTAGAAAGTCTCTTTACAAGTGCAGGTTTTAATTTTGTGCATCACATATTTGGTGGGAATTCTGTTTGATTAATGGAAATAATTAAGACACTTCTCTGTGACATATGTGCAGCCATAATTCCCACAGAGAAACCACCAGAGCATGTTCTCTAGTCTTGAATTAATAACCCTTTATTCAGTGAAGAAGCTGACAAAAGCATTTCTTAATTAAGCGTAGAAGTGCTTACCAATGTGTAATGTTTTGGTTGCACTTTGTAACTCGTATCACTGTCTAAACAGAACGCCATAATGGGTGCCCTAACCAGAATGGGAAAACGCTGAAGTAGGTATTAGACTGTTGATGTGGTATTTTTCCTCCATCCAACGTTTGACTGTAACTAAGGGAGTGGAAAATTAGATACCTTTCACTTGCCTGCTTTTGTACTTTATGAACCCATTTCCTTTCCCCCTCTGTTGTTCCGTTTAGCTTTTATCAGGGAAGGTGACTGCTTAGTAAATTCACAAATGCTATCAACCATAATGCTCTAAACTTGTGTAATGGGCCAGATTTACAATTAAGTAACTCTTTAAAATATTGATGATCCATTACTTTCTCAAAAACTGTTTACAGGGCATTATTTTCAATTGCATCTGCCAATTTGTTCAATTAAATGAGTGGCTTTGTAAAATTGAGTTATTACTTTAAATTGACCTATTAGTTTGCTGATATTAGTCATGTCCCTAGTGACAAGTTAAAAATTGATAGTCTTTTGTGACAGATTATATTAAATTTCTTTCTCATTATTAAGAGAAAGTAAGTTATTTATATGATTGAACAATATCTCCAACCAATATTTACTGAATGAAGTTACCATGGAGGTATAAAATGACTTTATAATCTAGGGAGTGAGTTTATATTATATAATCTAGGGAAGTATTAATGATTGGTGATTTACCTATCCATGTTCTAAGGCACATTGGGAATTGTGCTGTGAGGTTGCACAGTGAAGATAATGAAGGACAGTTATTTTCTTCTTCCATGGTTTCTGCCCTGGGGAAGGACTGAATCTCTCCACCTGAGCATTCTTTCCTCAACCCGGACACTCGCTGACTCCATGAAGGCAGGAGTCCATGTCAGAGGAGAAGATACACTGCAGCTTTCCTGGCGAGTAGAACGCTGGGGGCTGAGGAGAGTGACGGGTCATCTGCTCTGTCTGCACATACCCGTCACCCCTGTCTTCTTAAACTGGGCTACCAAATGGTGACACAGCCCAAGTCGGAGCTGAAGAGCAACGTGTGAAATCCACGTTTCTCCCCTGAGTTTGGAGGGTCTGTAGAAGCTGCACACCTTGTAACCTTTGAAAATTTATGTGGCAGCTTGCTAATTGTTACCTTGGTGGTTGTGCTATTGTTATTTTTGATTGTTGTGGTGGTGTAATTATAACATAATTGTTATTGTTAATTTTTGCAATGAATGATGTACCTTAATTGGGTAAAAATAACTGATTTGATTATTTGGCAGAAAACTTGTGCCAGTTGATGTATTTTCTTAAAATGGTTATGCTTGTTTTGTAAGAAAGTATTAGTCTCTTAAGAACATGTAGTATTTATATACTTAGAATAAAGTTAGAGCTCTGTTTTTGGAACATACTAACTTGTGTTTTATCAAAAAGCACATGGGAATCAAATGTAAGTGGACTGTTTTGTGTGATGTATAAAGAACAAATAATAACTTTCACTGGGATTCTGATGGAAAGATTTTTGTGCATCTGGAAATTTCTGTTTCCTATAAATGTAAAATTTTTGTTTTTAGTTTTCATTTGTGAACATTATTTTTCCTTTAGTTGCATTTGAGTCTGTCTTTGGGTTCTGGAGGTGAAGAATCAGACAAAGAAAAACAGGAAATGATTGCAATTCATTCTGTCAACCTGCTGTTGAAAAGCATAGGTGCTACTTTGACTGATGTGGATGACCTTATATTCAAGTAAGATATCTGTTAAATACATTGGGAAGCATTTGCCCAAATGTTACGTTTCTGGTTGTTAATTCTCTCCATTTGTGCACTGTTAGCTTAGAAAATTAATAACTTTACTACTTGTTCTGAAAGAGTTTGGTCCATGTCTGCTCTTTTAAGTATGCTTATTTTATTCATAATGTTAAAGTAGAGTCCTATATTTCCTTTGATTACTCATATCTGGATAATATGTGCATGTAGGATAAAAATGGAATTATTTTAATAGTATATGATAAATTGGCTTTTTAAAAAAGATTTATTTATTTATTTGAAAGGTAGAGTTATAAAAAGGCAGAGGCAGAGAGAGAGATCTTCCATTCACTGGTTCATTCCTCAGATGGGTGCAATGGCTAGAGCTGAGTTGATCCAAAGCCGAGGGCCTGGAGCTTGTTCAGGGTCTCCCACATGGGAACAGGGGCCCACATTCTTGGGCCATCTTCTACTGCTTTCCTAATCACATTAGCAGGGAGCTGGATTGGAAGTGGAGCAGCCAAGACTCAAACCGGCACCCACGTTGGATGCTAGCACTGCAGGTAGCAGCTTTACCAGATACACCACAGTGCTGGCCCCGATAAATTGACTTTCAAACAGAATTAGATTTAGAAATATATAGTAATAGGATGATATTTCAGTATTATCATACAGCAAAGAATAGAAATAAGAATGCACTACGTGTAATTTGAGAATGTTTATGTATGCCAGGTAAATATAATTCAATTTTCATTTACTGAAGTGAATATTCAACAATGGTATTGAAACAATTAGTCACCTAAGAGAAAAAAATCCATTTAGATCGTTTCTGCCCTACATGAGCACTACTGCATTTCAGAGGAAACAAATGACAAAATATAAAATTTGAACTGAAAAACACCCCACAAGTTAACCCTGTTACCAAATCTCTGAATAGAGGAAGTCTTTATAAGTTTAAAAACATTGGGGGGAAATTCCATTGGAAAATGCAAGATAGATTTGATTATATAAAAAGTATACACTTTAAAACAAAATCAGCAAAAGTATTTAAAAACCAAAGAACTAGGGAGATAGAATGACAGCTAGGACAGAAAGAGGATTAAGTTTAAAATCTAAAGATTCTAGTGGATAATGACCAGAGGACAATAACAGATCATTCTTAAAGAGGGAGATAAAGTGGTCAATAGATATTTAAAATGTTCAACTTTATTATTTATCAAAGAATACATGTAAATCAAAGCAAATTTTCGAAGATTTCAAAGTATGAGTGAGCCTAGTACTAGCAGAGAAGCTATGTATCTATCAAAAGCCTTAAAAGTTTTTGTTATCTTTCACTTAATAATTCTCTTTTGGGGAATTCAGTTAAAAAGTAATCTTGGAATGCAGTCAGAGTTTGATATTCAATATGCACTTGGCAACCCTGACAATTAGAAATGTCTGACAGTGGAGGAATTGTTTGTTGTGACACGGCCAACGTAGTGGAATGCTGTATATCCATTAAAAAGGACCGTCTAGAATTTTGAATAAATATATAGATAAATACTTTCCTTACAATATTGAGTGTAACTGCGGCATGTAAAATGTTTTAAATATTTTGTAGTTGTGTAGAAAAGCAAAGGAAGAATTCAGAATTGGGGGAATGGGAAGAAAAATCTTAGAATTCCACTGTGAGCTGAAGTTGTGGTTGACTGTTTAAAACCTTTGTAGTCTTTATGTGTTCATGAAAAAATTAAATATAGGATTACTATTTTTATTGCCATAAAATTAAGATACCAATGATAAATTGTATGTGACAGATACACAGTTAATTGTGAAGGAATTAGCTATGATTAGAATTATGCATCACTGAAACATTAAGTCCCTCTTTTCAAAAATACCATCTCAGTATCTTGCAATCTTTGTTTTCTCTCCTTCTAGACTTGCTTATTATGAAATTCGATATCAGTTTTACAAGAGAGATCAGCTCATGTGGAGTGTTGTTAGGCATTACAGTGAACAGGTAATTTCCTATCATAGTAGCTGATATTGCATAGATTCATGATGTGTCAAAACAAAACACATTTACGTGGTTCTACAGTGTGTAGTAGTGTTTAACTAGTTTACCTTAATTCACAATTGCAGTACTTAGTGGTTTTCTTGCATAGTTTGTCTCTTTAGTTCTACCTGCCTTTATCTACCTTTCTAAAATTTTCTCCATGCTTTTTCCCTTTGTGATTATATTTGTCCCTTGGGAAGGAATAGTGGTTTTTGCATCATTATGCTTGAGTTCTTCAGTGACTGTAGTTTCTAAGTGTAGTCTAGTGGAACTGCAAGAGGAATTCTAAACTAGCTTCTTCCTTGTGCATCAGTTACTCTGTGGTTCAGGTATGTATTCACAGAGTCAGAGTAATTGTTACAGGCTCCTGGGGACCGTTGCTGTATAGGGTGATATTTCTCTTTCCTTCTTCTGTTGGAAGATCTTTTCTCCTATAGTGTGTAAAGGCTGGGTTATTACATGTTCAAATAAGAATATGACATCCCTCACAACCCTCCCCCCCATTTTGGTCACTAACTATTCCCCATCTTTTTTAGTAGTGATGGTAAGGTAATATTAAAAATAAGTAGCAATTATCGAATTATACATTCATTTAAGGTGAGTGTAACCATCCATTTTATAGATGAGAAAACTACACCACCAGATAGAAACTCAGTCACTTGTTCAAGGTCATAAACTGCTAAATGGCAGACTGTACCTCAAACCTATGTTTATCTAATTTGAAAGCCCAACAGGAAGTATTGACATTTTCTTACAATGAAAGATCAGGTAATGAGTGTGGTGGTGATTATTCTACACAGCCCTTCTTTAACACAAACTTCAGTAATCTCTCCTTTTTTCATGTTGCATGATGATGTTGTTTCTTACAATGGTTATAAAAGACTTAGTTTGCGCTTTTTTTCTTCTTTAGTTCTTGAAACAGATGTATGTCCTTGTTTTGGGCTTAGATGTGCTTGGAAATCCATTTGGATTAATTAGAGGTCTGTCTGAAGGAGTTGAAGCATTATTTTATGAACCCTTTCAGGTACTGATCTTTAATTATTTTAAGTATAGGTGTATGAAAATGAATATTTTATGGACAAATGATTTATACTTTAATTGAATCTGGGAACTGAGTAATATTGAACAAAATATGTTTGACATTTTTATTTAAAAGTACTTGAGATGACATTGAAAGATTGTTTTAGAAAGGATTCAGCACTTCTAGTGCTTATCTGGGCAATAAGACACGCACATTTTCCAGAGCTTAATGCTGTTAGAAGGACATTTAGAGTGGTAGGTAGATAAAAGACTGTCTCAAGGCTGTTCCACCATTGTGGTTAGGACTCATGGGGCATTCAAAGCTTGCTTTGTTTCTTATTCAAGCTTGCATCACCTCCGTTTAAAGAATCCAAGAGTCCAGTAGGGTTCTAAAGGACAAGGCAGAAAGAAACACTTGAAGAACAAGAGAGCTAAAAACATGTGGATTCACCCTCCTGCCAGCTGCACACCTCTGCAGTCTGATGGAACTGAGAGGCCAGCATCAGTCTGTGATTGAAGCCTGGTGATTTACACCTGTCAACTTTAGTCTTTTTAAAGAATTTGCTAGGATTTTATGGGTTAAAAGTACCTGTAAACACAAAATTCTTCTATCAGTATTTGGTATACAGGATGAAGATTGTTTCATCACAATTTTTATGGATCTTTCCAGATTGTGTGTCTTCAGGAAAACTCTGAAATGTTTTATTAAAAAATCTTAAACTTATTTAAATTTTAAATGTTCAACTTTTTTTTGGCCAGGGTGCTGTTCAAGGCCCTGAAGAATTTGCTGAAGGGTTGGTGATTGGAGTGAGAAGCCTCTTTGGACACACAGTAGGTATGTATCACCTGTTCATATTTTTTTTCGTTTTATTATAAAATGCATTGTTTATGAAAAACATTTATGTTAGTAAAACTGATAACTTTCTTAATAGTCCCTATTAAAAGACTAATTTCCTCATTTTTAAAGGAAAATAAATAGTGGCCTGGTAATTTTTTAGTATGTCTATCATGTTCAGTAGTTTTTTTTTTTTTTTTTTTTTTTGAGGTTTAATTTTGTTTATTTCAAAGACAGAGTTACAGAGAAAGGCAGGGCTAGAGAGAGTGAGAGAGGTCCTCCATCTGCTGGTTCACTCGCCAAATGACTGCAACAGCCAGAGCTGAGCAGATCTGAAGCCAGGAGCCAGGAGCCTCCTCTGGATCTCCTGCAGGTGCAGGGGCCCAAGGACTTGGGCCATCTTCCACTGCTTTCCTAGGCCATAGCAGAGAGCTGGATCGGAAGCAGAGCAGCCGGGACCTAAACCAGCACACATGGAATGCAGGCACTGCAGACTGAGGCTTTAACCTGCTGCGCCATAGCGCAGGCCCGTTTTTTTTTTTTTTTTTTTATTATTAGTATTTAAATTTTTTCAGTAGTTTTATTCTTTTTGATAGAAGGGTAAAATTGATTTCCTCATTTTTGTGTATTGGACAAGTTGAATTTAAGCTTTTTACAGCTTAAATTTAAGAATTACAGAATTTAAGCTGTTTACAGCAGTTGCACACTGTGTATTGTGATAATGTTCTCTAAAGGAACAGCGTGATTTACTTTTCTGGGCCTTGTGATAGGTGGTGCAGCAGGAGTTGTATCTCGAATCACTGGTTCTGTGGGCAAAGGTTTGGCAGCAATTACTATGGACAAGGAGTATCAGCAAAAAAGAAGAGAAGAGATGGGTCGACAGCCCAGAGACTTTGGAGACAGCCTGGCCAGAGGAGGAAAGGGCTTCCTGCGAGTAAGTCTTCTGCAGTGTCTTCAAGAAACCCTCAGCTGTCTACCTGTGCTGTCAGCCATGTGCTCTCGCTGGCTGTCTGGGACTTAGAATGCCGTTGTGAGTCTAGCCCTGTCGGGCAGCAGGGGTGTTAAGTGGTGGACTTCCCGGTTTCCCTTTTGCTGTCCTTCCCTGTTGTCACCACCAGATCTAGTGCTTAGTTTCCAAATGTGCTTTTGCATGTGGGCTGGAGTGAACTTGGTGATGGTAGGTGAGCACCGGTGAGGACGGTGAGGAAGTAGAGGAACTATTGAGGGCATTGTCAGTCAACTACTTCTGTAGAAGGAATACATGCTTAACTGATGATAAACCAGCAAATGCCTGTCACTACTTTGTAGTACTTGTAAAATTATATAGGGAGCATGTAAGTGTTGTTTAATTATATGATATATGAATGAATATTCTCTTTTTAAATAAGGATGTGTAAGTTTTATTTATAATAAGTAACTAAGACATTCCAGGTAAGGCTTTTTAAAATTACTACTATTCGTTAATTTTTTGAAAAGCAGAGCTACAGAGAGAGAGAGAGAGAAAGCTTCTATTTGCTGATTCATCCCACAAATGCCTGTAATAGCTGAGGCTGTGCCAGGCTAAAGCCAGGATCCCAGAACTCCACCCAGGTCCCCATGAGGTAGCAGGGACTCAAGTACTTGCACCATCATCTTGTTGCCTTCCCAGGCCACATTAGCAGGAAGATGGATTGGAAGCAGAATAGCTGGGACTTGAACTAGCCGTCTCATATGGGGTGCAGGCATCATGAAGGACTTTAACCTGCTGTGCGACAGCACCTGCTCCTAGAGTGCTCTTTGTTCACCCCTCACCTCTTTCCAGAAAATGGCTAATCTTTTCAGTTTTAAGTATATCACTTAGTTCTCTTTCTGTGTATTTTTGAAATAGTTTAGTTACTACCATTGCTTGTCAGTTATTAATAATGTATAAATATCCAAATGTTTTGATTTTGAAAATTATTTTAAGAAGCTATACCTGCTGTGTTTGTGCCAGTGATTTTAAAAGTGTGTCATATTCTCTGAAGTGCTTTTGTCAGGTAATTTGCTATCCTAAGGGGTTCCTTTGTTTTCAGTTACATACACTTTCACTTACATAGTAGTTTCCTTAAAATTTATACTTAGGTCTTATGGAAACTGAGACTTGAAAGATTAAATCAGCTACCCATGGTAATGTAACTGATTAGTAACAGAGCCAGATTTAGACTCTTCACCTGCTTTACTGCTGTTTCTGTTATAAAATTAGGTGTTTTCATTTAAAATTTACCATGTTGGAACACTTGCAAACCATGTAAAAACCTGAAAGTGTTCACTAACCTGCAGTTGTTCACATGTACGTTCTCAATTAAAAAAATAAATAATTTCCAGTATGTCTGTAGAGACCTCTAGTGGTTGGTTTAAAATCAGGCACCATCCTTTCAGTGGCGACTTCATGATTGATTTCTGTTTCAGGGAGTTGTTGGTGGAGTGACTGGAATAATAACAAAACCTGTGGAAGGTGGGTTGAGAATATTTCCTCCCTGTACAGATTTGGTAAAATTGATGCATATTAAAGATAATAGATGTTCTTACTACTAGATACTTGATTGATAATATTTACTGACTGAATCTTATTTTAATTATTTAAAGAATAATTATATAAAGCCATATAAATTTATTATTTTATAAAATTACATAAAATAAATTATCCATTGGAAAGATCTTTCATTCCCTCATTTTTTTCTCCTCCTTTAAGGTAAGTTTATGTTAGTGTAACATTTTTAAGAAATATGTTTATGTATTTTCATTTTGTTTGAAAGGTGGGACAGGGAAAGAGAGAGAGAGACAGAGAGACAGAAAGCACGAGTGAGTGAGCTTCCATCCTCTGCTTCACTCTCCAAATGTCCAACAGCCATGGCTGCACCAGGCTGAATTCAGGAGCCTGGGACTCAGTCTGGGCTGCTCTTGTGAACGACAGGGAGCCAGGTGCTCCCTGAACCATCACATGCTGCCTCCCAGAGGGGCATTAGCAGGACGCTGGACTGTAGGCCGGGTCACCGGGTCCTGGTCCAGGCACTCCTGTATGGGAAATGGCCTCTCCTGCAGCAGCTTACCCGCCACCCCGGGTGCCTGCCTCCATGGACTCCTGGTTTTGATTGATCAGTGTATTTTCCTCAGGAAGTGGAGAGATAAGCAGAATACTATTTTCAGTAGGACCATAGATAAACTACATTTCTTGAGGCCCTCAGTAGCAGTAGAATTTTGATAGTTTTATCCCATTAACAAAGCATATTTCTTGCACAATGCAGTCCCTGTCAAAATTTCTGTTGGCTTCGTCGCAGAAATTGACAAGCTGAATTTAAAATTTGTGTGGAAATTGAAGGGACCCAGAAAAGTGAAAATAGTCTTAGAAAGTTGGAGTTAAACTTCTCAATTTCAAAACTTACTGTAAATCTGCAGTGGCTAAAACTGTGTGGTATAGGCATAAGGATACACATGCAGACCAATGTGATAAAATTGAGACTCTAAAAATAAACTGTACATTTATGGCTAATTGTTTTTTTTCTTCTTCTTTTTTAATTTATTTATTTACCTGAGAGGCAGAGTTATAGACAAAGAGAGATCTTCCATCCGCTGGTTCACTCCCCAGATGGCCTCAACAATCAGAGCTGGGCCAAGCTGAAGCCAGGAATCAGGAGCCTCTTCCAGGTCTCCCGCATGGGTGCTGGGGCCCAAGCACTTGAGCCATCTTCTGCTGTTTTCCCACGTCATTAGCAGGGAGCTGAATTGGAACTGACTGATCAATTGGGGCTCAAACCAGCACCCTTATAGGATGCTGGCACTGCAAGCAGGTGTTCAACCCACTATACCATAGCACTGGCCCCTAATTGATTTTCAATAAGAGTGCTCATATAATTCAATAACATGTAAAAGAAAAAAATTGCACCATAGACACCATATATAAAAGTGAACTTGGGACCAGTACTGTGGCATATCTGGTAAAGCTGCCACCTGCAGTGCTGGCCTCCCATATTCTGCTTCACTTCCCATCCAGCTCTCTGCTATGGCCTGGGAAAACAGCAGAAGGTGGCCCAAGTGCTTGGACCCCTGCACCCACATGGGAGACCTGGAAGAATCTCCAGGCTCCTGGCTTCAAATCGGCCCAGCTCTAGCCATTCCAGCCATTTAGGAAGTAAACCAGTAGATGGAAGATCTCTCTTTCTCTGCCTCTGCTTGTTTTAACTCTGTCTTTCAAATAAATAAATAAATAAATCTTAAAAAGAACCAGTGATTATGGTGATGGTTGCATGATTCTGAATTAGCATTTAATTTGTACACTTTACAGCAGGGGTGGGGGACATCCGGCCCACGATAAAGCTCGTGAAATCATTTGGTCTGGCCCTGCCAAGACAACCACGGGTGCCACTTGAGATTTAGTAAAGCAGTAGCAGGCTAATTGTTCAGTTGCTAATTTTGTGTGGCCCATGAATGCTGTTACCAATATCCAGATGGCACCTGTAGGAAAGTTTGCCCACTCTTGTGTTACAGGGTGTTTTGAGGTACGCGAACCTTATTTCAGTAAACTTATTTTTTTTTTTTTTTTTTTGACAGGCAGAGTGGACAGTGAGAGAGAGACAGAGAGAAAGGTCTTCCTTTTGCCGTTGGTTCACTCTCCAATGGCCGCCGCGGATAGCGCGCTGCAGCCGGCGCACAGCGCTGATCCAATAGCAGGAGCCAGGTGCTTCTCCTGGTCTCCCATGGGGTGCAGGGCCCAAGCACTCGGGCCATCCTCCACTGCACTCCCTGGCCACAGCAGAGAGCTGGCCTGGAAGAGGGGCAGCCGGGACAGAATCCGGCGCCCTGACCGGGACTAGAACCTGGTGTGCTGGCGCCGCTAGGCGGAGGATTAGCCTAGTAGCCGCGGCGCCGGCAACTTATTTTCTTTTTAAATACACTGGTTAAAAAAAAATCTGATGGTTGTCGTTAATAAAACAGTGTTTTCTGGTCATGGTCACAGGTACCCACTAGCCTCCTAGCTTGGTGGTTCTCAAACTTTAATGTGCTTTGGGATTACCTGGTGTGTTAGTTCAAACACAGGTTGCTCTCCCCACCTCCAGAACATCTGATTCAGTAGGTCTGGTGTGGAGTCCAAGGGTTTGCATTTTGGACCCACTTTGAGAACCACTGTTATATCACTCAGATCTACATTTAATTTAATTAGAAAGCATGTTCTGGTAGCTTCCTGGGTAAAACAGTTCCGTATTTGTCTCAGGTTTTAGTTGAGGTCAAGCTTGCTTATTTAAAATGTCATTATGTGCTGTCTTTGACTTTCTGAAGGTGCCAAAAAGGAGGGAGCTGCTGGATTCTTTAAAGGAATTGGAAAAGGGCTTGTTGGTGCTGTGGCTCGTCCAACTGGTGGAATCATAGATATGGCCAGCAGTACCTTCCAAGGCATTCAGAGGTAATTGAGTAGACAGCATGTGCAAGGTGGATGTCCAGGTACTGAGTGCTGCTAGGGATACATACACAGGTTAGGTGGTGTGGTTTGGCTGCTCTTCTTTCCTTATTTTTTTTTTAATAAAAATTATTTATTTACTTGAGAGGCAGAGTTACAGAGAGAGGGAGAGATGGAGAGAGGTCTTCCATCCACTGGTTCACTCCCCAACTGGCTGCAACAGCTGAAGCTATGCCAGTCTCAAGATAGGAACCAGGAGCTTCTTTCAAGTCTCCCACATGGGTGCAGGGGCCCAAAGACTTGGGCCATCTTCCATTCCTTCCCAGGCCATTTAGCAGAGAGCTTGATTGCAAGTTGAGCAGCCGGGACTTAAACCCGTGCCCGTATGTGTTGCTGCCACCACAGGTGGAGGCTTATCCTACTGTGCCACAGCACCAGCCCCTTGACTGCTCTTAAGGATCTTAAAGTAATGAAAGCTATGACAGCTTCACAAGGTAAAGTGCCACCAGAAAAGAATAACAAAAGGCATCGTTTACAGCTCAGTTTCTCTTTTATTCCTCAAGTGTTTGTTGGTACCTATCTCACGCCAGGCCCTGTGCTGACACCAAGGAAACAAAGAGCAGATGACCTCATTCCAGATTTTACTGTTTTGACATTTCTTTTTAAGAGTGGGGAGATGGACTTGATTTTAATGCCTTTTACATCATGTTGGGGAAGTTATTTAAAATGGCTGTTTCTGTTTTTTTTTTTTTTAATCATGTTTATATGTTTAAACAGCATATTTATTTGTAGTACTTTGAAAGAGTCTCATGTATTTTCTTACACATACTTGACTGCTCTGTTCAGGGCAGCAGAATCCACTGAGGAAGTGTGTAGCCTCCGCCCCCCTCGCCTGATCCACGAAGATGGCGTCATCCGTCCCTACGACAGGCAGGAATCTGAGGGCTATGACTTGTTTGAGGTAAATTCTGTTCTCTGTGGTCCTTAGTGAAATTTATTTCAGATTTCTGGGGCCAAGATTTCATGAGTGGTTCTTAAAGTTCTTGATTAATGAATTTCTTTGAAGGATTGTTTGTAGAGTAGATTTTGATCTTTGGTTTTTTATTTTAGCATAATGTGTTATGTGGAAATAACTGGTTTTTTTTTCCCCCTTGCACAGGAGCAAAGCTCTTTTTGTGCAGTAGAGATAGTGTTAAAAGAAGCCAGAGGCGATACCACCATTTCTGTAATAGCTCATTTAGTTAACTTTAGTTTTGGTTTCCTGCTTTGTAGCTAATTACTGGAATTTGCTGCTTTTTTTCTCCCAACCAAATTAATTTATTTACACTACTATGCAAATCTAGATTTTTTTTTTTTCAGGTAAACAGAACTGGCGGAGAGAAAAAAAGATTATATACAATTAAGATCTTGTTAACCTTAAGAAAAAAATTCAAGGTTCTCTGGGCTTTTATTTCAGTTTAAACTTCAGTATATATAAATAATACATACTTGTGCAAATTGCTATTCTTCCATGACTAGCTTATCCCCAGAGACATTTATTAATATGTTTTACCTTCACTATAAAATAAAATGACCCTTAATTGTTCTTAGCCTTTGGTTTTTATTGTAAATGATTACATTTTATCTTTCTGCATGCTTCTAATTTTATTTTCTTTCTTTTTCTGCCTACACAGCAAGAACTGGAAATACAGGAGTAAATGTTTCCTATACTACTACTTGATTTCATCCTTAAAAATCAAAACAAACTGTGGTACTAATTGTGTGTAAATTAACTTGAGAGTCAATTTTAATGAAATTTCCTTGACAGTTCTCACCTCCACCTGAACTTCTCACAGTAGTGGCTTGACTGCAAATAAAAATGGCAGTGTCCCTGGAACTACTGTGCAGGAATACATAATCAGTGTAAAAGATTAAAGGGTGAAGGAAATCAAATCCCTCTTCATCTAGTGCATGAAAGACGTTTTTGAGTTCAGAAGGAGATACTTTTACTATCATCTGGAAAATTTTATCTTACAGTATTTGTATGAAATTGGAAAAAAAAGGAGACAATTACCATGTCCATTCTGGGGGATGTGTTCTTTATGTTTGTGAGCCTTGGGTGTGGAATTACACAGCTATTGTCATCCACGTTTTTTTGTTTTAAAAAACCATGTCAGGCTGGGTGGCTTTTCACAGAAGAGAAGTGTATTTTGCTCACAATTTCGGAGGCTGAGAGTCCGAGATCAGGCGAACTCTGTGTTTGGCTTCTGGTAAGGGCTCACTTGGACTGTGTCACAGCATGGTGGACAAGTGGAAGGGAAACAGGCCAGGTGTGGAAGAGGCCTGGATTTATAACAATCCCTTCTCAGGACAGGTGACTCACTTGCAAGGCCGGTGTAATCCTGCCGAGGTGGGGCTCCCGGGACTCCGTCATCTCCCATCAGGGCCCATTTCTAGAAAGTTCCACTACTTCTCAACCTCAGCATCCTGTGAAGCAAGCTAGAGTTCTCCTGTTTTGTTAGTTCTTGTGAAGATGCCAGAAAGCTTTACAGCAGGTTGATGTCAGAACCTCTGGGGACATGCTCAAACCAAACCCAAACTATAACACTGGTTTTCTGTTTTGCAGATAACTGGAGCATATATTTTAGTAACTGAATGTTAGTTGCCCTTTGTTGAGCCTTTGACTTCAAATAAGGGCTGCCATATGAATTTTGAGAATACATTATCCTTCAATTTATTTTTTCCTGCTTGGACCTATTAGTATTGTTCATAAATAAATAGCAATCATTTTATCTTAAATACATTTTCAGCCGTTACCATTTATGCTTTTCAAAAACTGAATCTCCCTATTTGCTATACTCATAATTATTAGTTTTAATTAACATTAAAGAAGTTGAACTTGTAATTATTCAGTTTACTTATGTGGTACTTGAATACTTACAGATTTCTTTGCCTTTAAGAACGAACCCTTTTTTGCTTTTCATTCCTTAGAGAGTATTTGTTATCTTAATGACAATTATAATGATGATGAACTATCATTTTGAAATTAGGCCCCCATAGTTAATTATTAAATTATATTTCAGTCTATTTTTCATAAATGATGGAAATATTTGACTCAGCACTGTTTTATACTGCAGCTTTCCTGCTTCCCCCAAATTGAAACCAAAGTGTAAACTTAGATTGAATGTGTGGTATATTTGAAGAGAATGAAACTGTTAATGTACAAGTGTTTATTTTAAAATGATAATTATAAAAATAATAAGTTGAATGTTTCCTATTTAAAATAAGTACTTTAAAGAAAAAAGAATGACATCTAAGGACTGCCCTGTACTGCATATGCAAAAGGAGTGTGACTTCCATCCTTAAGGGATCAAATGTAACAAAACATGTAAATATTAAACGTAGCTGACAAACTTTTCTTGTGCCTAGATAATTGAGGGTTGACAGAAATGTCACTGCATGTACAGTTTTCTATGAGAATCAACACAGTGACTAATTCAAGATGCTGTCTTAAGTCATCACTAATAATTCCCCTTCCTAAGATTCTTAGGTAAAAGTAATAATTTTTAATTTTCCTAGATAGATTGCAGTTTTAATGAGACAACTTTTGGGGGCTCCTGTCCCTTATTTTTTCCTGTTGTTTACTTCTTCTTAATTGTTCAGTTCATTATCTTACTAATCTTTTCTTTGTGGTTTCCCTTTTTACAACTGTGTGTTAGTAAACACTAAACTTCAAGATACTGTTTATTATTTCGGCTAAATATAGGTTGAATATCTTTATCCAAAATACTTGGGATTGGATGTGTTTCAGTTTTTTTTTTTTTAATTTTAGAATATTTCCCTATATGTAATGAAATATCCTGGGCATGGAACCCATTTCTAAAAACAAAGTTCATTTATATTTCATACATATCTGCATAGTCTGAGGGCAGTTTTATACGGTGTTTATAGTGTGCCTGTGTTTTGACTGCAGCTGTCACATAAGGCTGTGTGTGGAATTTTCCACCTGTGCTGTCATGTCCGCATCCAAAAACTTTCAGATTTTGGAGCATTTTGGTTTTTAAACTTAGGGATTCCCAACCTGTAGTTTCCTTAATCTTTTTATTAGCTTTTGTTGAGGTATTAATATTTTAAACTCTTAAACTTTAATATATTATTATAATTACTGGATGAAATAGAATGATTATACATTAACAAGTGGACTGAAACTTTTTTTTCCCGTGGGTGGCAAGTATAGGCACAGAAAATTGAGACATTTAGGCTATTTCATCTCTTGCCCATCTTGCTGTGATCACTTTGTTGAGTAAAAAGTATTTGTTATTTAGACTGTGCTGGGTATACAAAACAAGTACAATTTCTGTCCTCAATGGACCAGAAATAATAAAACATGTAAATATAAGAGTGTATTGGGGTGTAAAATGATGTCCTCCTAGCCCCTTTGGTAATATGGCCACATTCTAAGTAATTTGCTTGGTTACCTTTTGATCCTCATTTACTTTTTCTCCCAAGTATTGCTTTGTGTCCTTTATTACTCAGGTTGGGAATTACTAAATTATACACTGTTTTTATAGGTTATTCTCTTCTGGTAATCCTCTATTCTCCTAGGGTAATTACTGTTTATGTCATGTGTGAGTGTGTGTGTGTGTGTATGTTTGTGTGTGTGTGTGTGTGTGTAAATAGAGAGACACCTGTATGTATATATAGCCAATTTTTAATTTAATATTCATTTTGGTTTACATATTTATGATCACTCAATACTTAAAATTATGTTTATTTCTTGTAAAAATTATGTTTCTATATATTCTGAGAAATGCTTTAAAATTCTTAACTTACCTTATCATCTCTGGAGGTAGTCTGATGTGGATTTCACTTTTCTTAATTCCTAAAATTTAAATAATTTTTTGTATTTTATTAACAATAATAATGTTGTGATAAGACTCACTATATATTTTTTGTCATCTTGTATTATTTCCTTAGAATTTGAGAAAATTGAATTACTGATTAAAGGGCTTGGGCGACATATTATTAAGTTCATCACATTGCATTTAGGAAAGGGGGAATAACTTTTTTTGTTTTTTAATTAATCTGATTTGCTGTCATCAGTGGTTGAATACCTTTATCTAAACCTCAGAGTACAGTGGATTTTTAGTAGCACTAAAAACAGGTTCCCTAAAGTGTGTTGTTATATAATAAATTATACTTTAAGCTCTTAATGGTTTGAAGCACAATAGCTTGTTAACTAATGAAAATGCATAAAAGATAGAAAATATTTCTTGTACTTGCAAGTCAGATCAAAGTATTTTACCATAATAAAATTTCAAACCACAGATAAGTATACTAAGTTAATATATTCCTTTTCCAGTTTCTGTCTGAAGAAATTGAGGCATAAATGTTAACAGGTTTAAACTAATTCACACAGGTGAAAGTTATACCCCTTTCTGAGACTCATTTTGAAGATGATGTCCTGGTTCTAACTGGGGACTCATCTTCCTTGTTTGTTGCCTTCTGTAATTGTTGAGGAATGACTGGGGAACAAGCATCTTTTTAAAATGTGCATTTAAGCATTAAAATAGTAACATCAAGTTTGCTCTCTGCTTGTGATCATATTTCTTATATTTAATTACATTATATTTAATAATGTTAGTATTGTATTCTTATTTACAAAATATTATTTTATCTGTTAAGTATGTATATATCCTGTATATTCATATATGTATTATCATCTGATCTTCAATCATGCATTATAGATCATGTCAATAATATTTCATTAGCATTAATTATTTAAAAAATATTTTGTGGGGTTTCAATGTGTGTTGACAAATTCAAGAACCAGTAGTTTTGAGATAGTTGAACAGGAAAGTAAAAGTATTATAATGTACTGCTGTTTATACTTGAATTATTTTGTGCTTGTATTTATCTTTAGGAATAAATTGTGCCAGCTATTTTGAAATCTTAGTAATCTTCATGTTTGTATTAACATTGTGACTACGCCTTCTTTTCGATCAGAAATATAATTTGATACATAAATATACTTTATAAGATCAAATATTAAAAAACACTAAATATCAGTTATCTTAGAATTTTATTATGTGTATAATGTCTATCCGTGAATGGGATCACAGATGAAAATCACAAAGCATCCTTTGAAAAAAGTTGTAGGACCATATTTTTTATTCTGTGAGGCAGTTCATAGAACCACCCCTAAGTCCTGCCATGGACCCCTGTTTAGGAATCCCTGTTAATTTAATAGCTTGATATTAGCATAATATGTTTATATGATGCTTAATTTAAATGTGTAATTATTTCTGGTAGATATTTTAAAATTTTAAAGTTACTTTAGAACAAAATATATTTTACCAGAAGATAATTTGGTAAACATTTCATACATATTTCTCTTTTAAGGCAGTAACGGAAACTAAAAACATGCTGCAGATATTTTTCTAACATTATTTGCCAATATAGAGAATTATATTTTTGTTTGAGTAAATTTTTTCTTAACACTTCTATTATAATCAGCTAATACACTGTTTGAATGCATATCCTTCCCAAATCTTAAGTCTTCTTTCTTTTTCAGAATCAAGTCAAAAAGATGGAAGAAGAAACTTACCTATACCACTGTGCTGTTCCCGGAAGCAAGAAGACAGTCTTCATGGTTACAAACAGGTATTAACTTCAAGTGGCATTTTCGCCAATGCAGGCCACTTGTATTCAAAGTCAGAATGTTGAAGGCTAAAGCTGCAGGGGTGTTGGAGAACTATACTTCAGTGGGAAAAAGGTCATTTTTGTAGAATTGTAAATCATACACATACAGGTACATCCTTAGGGATTATCTTCTCCACAGCCATCATGTGAGAGATGCTGAAACCAGTACTCAGCGTGGTCCATCCAAGCTGTGTGACTGCTCAGGCAAAGTCTCGAAGAGGCTTCACACCTGCAGTAGCCATACTGTGTGTTGCTTGTGAGCTGCAAACCTTGTTTTGGAGGCTTGCTTGATAATCACTTTTCCTAGGTATGATTTAGCAGACCCCTTTCAAAGGCTGGCTTTATTGTTGTGTGTTTGCCCCAGTTTTTCCTAAGCCATTTGGAAGTGGTAGATAATTTTTCCAAATAAAAGAACTTTAGACAAAACGACCGAGTTTGTTTTCCCCTGGGGTTTATCTGGAAAAGAAATGTATCCCAAAATCATAGTTATAGACTGGTGAGTTGCAGACTTTCAAGGTAATGTACTTTTTAAGGACTAAGATGTGGTAGGCAGAATCTGCATCCTTGCTGTGGCACGTGAATATGTTTGGATAGGAAGGAATGAAAAGAAAGCTGAATGGCAGGATTCAGACTTCTAGACTTGAAAGTTTTTTCAAAGAGAAGGTCAACCAGTTGTCTAAGAGATACCTAGTTGTGTGAATTGCCCATTTGTTAAGAAGTAAAATTATACACAAAACAATGTAAAAAGCAGCTTTCAAATTTGACAGGTAATCACTTTTTTGTAATGCATATAATTTAATAAAATTTTCCAATTTTCCAATAAATTAAACCATGATGTGTATGATACTTAGCTGACAGTGGTAATATGTTAATTCATTTTAAACTTCTATACTTTTTATGTAATTCAATACTTGGCATTGGGAATCAATTCTTTTTTTCCTTCCCTTTTTTTTTTTTTTTTGGTTTTGGTAATATGAGTTAGTCCTTTTCTGACTTAAATCATTCTATAGGAATTTTTTTTTCAAGTAAATTGGAAGATCATAGCAATTTTACATCTAGTCACTTCAGGAACTTTTCAGGAGACAGTGAAATAACACACCTGACCAGTACGATGAAGCCTTCTTGCTAGGCTTGGTTGACTCTTTCTAAAGGATTCTCTGATTGAGCTGGTTATCTGTATGCTGATCTATTTGGTCTTTGATGATTATATTGAAATAACAGTTCTTCTAAATTCAGAATTCTTAGGAATACTTAAGTTAATTCTTAAAAATACTTAATTTTTTATTGCTTGAGTTATGCTTATTTATTATAGATAATATAAATCAGCAGTCAACACACTTCCTTCAAAGAATCAAATAATAAATACAGAGATGTTGAGAGCCCTGTTGTGGTTATCAGCTTTTTATCCCTGCCCTTGTCATGGGAAAACAGCTTTGAACACCATATGAAGAGTGAGCATGGCTGTGTTCAGTAGCATTTCATTTATATAGACCTTGGGCTCGGTTTCACTTGAAGGCTATAGATTGCCAACCTCAGTACACATCGTTAGAAAGATAAAAATAACTAAAGTCACCATGAATTCTGCTTGCATGGGACAGAGATAGTTTGTCTCAATGTAATTATTAACAGCTGTCCTTTTTATTCTTAAAAATGTTCTAGTTTAAAAAAAAAGTCATGGTTCGAAGATATGATAACACCCCAACATATCTTTACCAACAATCTTATCATTCAGAGATGCCCAATATTGGCTCGCATATAAGGCTGCAATGTATATTAATATGATAACATACTATTAAAGCTACAAAAATGTATTATGTTCATTCTTTTGAATTGGATTTTTTATGTAATGTTATGTTATAGTGTGATTATCTTCCCAAACTATTAAATATTCTTTGATAACATCATTATTTAATCACTACTTAATGTTTATGAATGTATTGTAATTTATTTAAATTATTGCTATTTGATACTTAGTTTTTGCCTTCCTAATATTTTATAACTAATGTTTTATGATTTATTTATTTACGTAGTTATTTTATTTGAGAGGGAAAGAGACCAAGAGAGAGGTAGAGAACTCTAATAAGCTGGTTCACTCCTAAAAATGCCCATGATAGGGGCCGACAGTGTGGTGTATCAGGTTAGGCCACCGTCTGCAACACCGGCATCCCATGTAGGCTCCCATTCGAGTCCCAGCTGCTCCACTTCCAATCCAGCTCCCTGCTGATGCACCTGGGAAAGCAGCAGAAGATGGCCCAAGCGCTTGGGCCCCTGCATCCACATGGGAGACCCAGATGAAGCTCTTGACTCATGGCTGTGGGCTGGCCTTTCCCTGGCCATTGAGCCATTTGGGGAGTGAACTAGTGGATGGAAAATTCTGTCTATCTATCTATAATTCTGACTTTCAAATAAATAAATAAATCTAAAAAGAATAATAAAATGCCTACAACAGCCAAGGCTGGGCTAGGCTAAATCCAGGATCTGGGTACTCATTCTGTGTCCCCTGTTCGTGGCAGGGATCCAACTATTTGAACCATCACCTGCTGTCTCCCTGGGTGGACAGTAGCAGGAAGCTGGAGCTGGGACTTGAACTTGGACTCTATGACATGGGATGTGGGTGTACCAAATGATCTCCTAACTGCCAGGCCGAATGTCATTCTCATAGTTTTATTTTTACAGCAAAGAATGATGTTTTGTCTATTATTTCATTTTTTTAAAATTTTATTTAAAAAATTTTTAAAGATTTATTTATTTATTTGAAAGGCAGAGTAACAGAGAAACAGAGGCAGGGGGATAGAGAGAAGTCATCCATCCACTGGTTCACTCCCCAAATGGTGGATCTGAAGCCAGGAGCCAAGAGCTTCTTCTGGGTTTGTCATGTGGGTACAGGGGCCCAAGGACTTGGGTCATCTTCCACTGCTTTCCCAGGCCATAGCAGAGAGCTGGATCGGAAGTGGAGCATCCCAGGACTCAATCCAGTGCCAGAATGTGATGCCAGCACTGCAGGTGTCGGCTTTACCTGCTACACCACAGCACCAGCCCCTCTATTATTTCTTTACAAAAAGTTCTTATAGATGGAGTTTCTAACCTAAAAGAAGTTTGGACTCTCTTTGTACAAATTGCCAGGTTGTTTTTCAGAAAGGTTGTATCAATTATTTACATATCTGTATGAAAGTGGCTTTTCTCCTTTGTTTGCTGAGACTGGGAGTTATCACTTAAACTTTTAATTTTGGTAGCTCAGTGGTGGAAAATACCTTGTTTTAATTAGCAGTTCTTTGATTATTGAAGAATGAACATTTTAACGTGATCCATTTATAGTTTCTGTTTTTTGAATTACTTGCTCATATTCCTTACTCACTTTTCATTCATCTATTTTTTCTTACTGAATTTAAAGAACATTTTATACTGAATGATACTATTCCTTTTTTACTTAATGTCTTATTAATATTTTAATGATTTATTGAGTTTTTCAGTGCATAGGACTTTTAATTTTTACATATTGAAACTCATCCAAAATGTAATTCCAGTGTTGGTTTCTTTTTAAAAATATTTATTTGTATTTTTATCTCCTTGAAAGATGGAGTGAAAGAGAGAGAGAGTGTGTGCATGTGCTTCCATCTGCTGGTTCACTGCCCAAATGCCTCCAACAGCCAGGGCTATGCCAGGCTGAAGCCAGGAGCCAGGAAGTCCATTCAGATCTCTCACATGGCTGGTGGGGGCCCGTGCACTTGAGCCATCATTTCCGCCCCCAGTATGCATTAACAGAAGACTGGATCAGAAGCATAGTAGCTGGGACTGAAACTGGCACTCTGCTGTGGAGTGCAGTGTTGCATGTGGTGGCTGGCCCTGCTGCATCACGGCACCTGCCCCTGTGTTTTTTACCTACTGGATTAGAAGCAGACCACAAATTCTCATGATATAAATGTATTAAGCTAAAACTATAGTACTTGTTAAATAATGTGTTTCAATAATCTTTATTAGGATATCAATTATTGAGCTAATTTTTTTTTTTTTACCATTATTATTTGATAGATGTAGGGACACAGCGATGAAAGTTGCATCTCTCTCCTTTCCTCATTTCAGGGGACCTACAAATCACCTGACAGCACAGTGTGACAGGTGCCAAGAAAAAGTGGTGTTCAGAACTCTAAGAACATAGGGAAAACGATTGGCTCAGTAAGATGGGGACCAAAGTTTCATGGGGAAGAGGTTTTCTATGATGGGGGTTGCTTCAGCATGTGTCTATCACACAGGTAAACAAGAGGCTGGCAGCGGCGTCACACAGAGTGGCAGGTTAAATAGGTCAATTTGGAATGGCTGGATGGTAGGGTGTTAGTGGGGACGTGTTGGGAACTAAAGCAAAGAATCATGGGTGGCTGATCATAAGATCTTAGGGGTTTAGGTTTTGCCGTGATTGCAATGGAGAATCATGAGACTGTTATTGTTGACTCTCAGAGCTTCTCATATAGAGATGTAGGCACACAGTACACACAAGTGATGTCTTCTCTTTCCCAGTGACATCTTGTGAACAAGGAGTTAGATGCTGAGATTTGTGGTATAGGAAGACCCCTAGCAGCAGTTCGAATACTGAATTGGAAGAGGGTCAGACTGGAGGCCAGAAGCTGCTTAACAGTTTTCTATTTTTGCACACGTTTCCACGGAATCTGCTACCAGCCTTACTTATTATTTGCAGAACTCAGTTCCTTGCAGTCATAGGACTAAGATCCTGGTTTCCTTGATCTCTGAAAGCAGTGGGACTGATCTCAGCTCCTTGAAGGCCACCTTCATTCCTTACCATGTGGCTCCCTCCACCATCAAGCCACCAGAGGCTCCCTGAATCTTGGTCTCTGACGTGGAATTAATGAGTCCATGTGATTAGGCCAGGACCTTAAAGTCATCTTTGCCTTAAAACAAAACTAATCATGAGAATGAGGTCCATCATATTCTCAGTCCTGGGGATTACACAGAAGGCACCTTGGGGCACGGGGCCTTAGGGACTGTCTTGGAATTCCATCCAGCACAGAGACTATGGCAGTTAATTTGGTAGGAAGTGGTGAGTGCCTGAACCAAAAGGAGGAGAATGAAAATAAGGGGCTGAACGTAAGAGAGAATGCTGTGACTGATTGGACAAGGAAGAGATGGAAATCGAAGATAAGCCTCTGAATTTTGGCTTGAGTACCATTTGTACTAATTTAAGGAAAAAGATAGCGACTTTCTAGTTTCTGTTTTTAAACCTCCTGATTTTGATTGTGATAGAGATGCCTCAGTAGTTGGGGCCAGATGTTACTGGAGAAGCAGGGGTTCTTGGCTTCATGCAAGAAAGAATTCAGGCCTGAGACAGAGAGCAGTGGAAAACAAAATAGCAAGGTTTAATAGGGTAGGGACCCATCCATAAGAACTGATGGGCACCTCTCCAGACAACCTGAGAGAGAGTGCCCAGTTGCTCGGACTGGGGAGAGCGAGGTTACATGGTTGAGTGGAGAGAATACACCTGGGCAGGCCAGGCGGGCGGCTCAGCAGAGAGGCAGAGGGCTGAGTGTGCAGTCCAGTTGGGGTGGGGGGAGGGGCTAAGGGGATGGGTCTTGCCTTCTCTCCCCCTCTCCTTCTCCTCCTCCTGAACAAAGGACTTTTTGGATGTAAATACGAAAAATTCCTTTCTGAGTTTCCCCCCTGAAGTTATCAGACAGGGGGAAGCCTGGCTGGTGTCTCCTGGTTAGAGGAAGGATGGTTAGCAGGTAGAAGGGGCAGGGCGTTTGAAGTGCAGATACCGGGCTGCACCTGGAAGGTTACCAAGATGACTTTGAGATGTGGATGCTGAACCTAGACGTCAACTCCTTAGGCCTTTGTCACACACATAAGCTCATTTCTGACTTCCTACCTAACAGTCAGTCTCTGAGCAGGACTTTGAAGTGCAAGATGCTGGGCTTTTGGAGCTTCCGCAGTAGGTGCTGGTCTTCAGGCCTGTTTCATAAACACACATCGGCTAAATTTCTTACTTGCTACCTAGCAGAACCTGCGCCCATATGAGATGCCGGTGCTTAAGTCCAGGGCGTTAACCCACTGTGCCACTGTGTAGGCGCCAAGATTTTATTTATTTATTTGAGAGGTAGAGTTACAGACAGAGAGAGGGAGAGACATGGAGACAGGTCTTCTGTCTCCTGGTTCACTCCCCAAATGGCTGTAGTGGCTGGAGCTGGGAGGATCTGAATGAAGCCAGGAGTCAGGAGCTTCTTCCAGGTCACCCACACAGGTTTAGGGGCCCAAGGACTTGGGCCATCTTCCGTTGCTTTCCCAGGCCATAGCAGAGAGCTGGATTGGAAGTGGAGCAGCGGGACCTGAACCAGTGCCCATATGGGATGCTGGTGCTTCAGGCAGAGGCTTAGCTTGCTCTCTTCTGTCACTTACTTGACCAGTAGGACCTGCCTTTCTCTGCAGTGCTCCAGAGCACTTCTGCCAGCTTGGTTGCAGCACTTGTCTAGTTGTGCTGTAGCGTTTGTTTACATGTGAGTACTTCTCAAGCAGAAATGTTATCTTCCTGGTTCCCTTGGCACCCCTGTGTATTTGTTAAATCAACAATTCTACTTTTCTGGGTTTGCTGCCTGCAATAGAAACTTAAAATTAAGCGTGGTTCTATTAGTAATTAATCTAAATCAAAACACAGGGAAATCAGTGTGGGTGCCCTTTAAGGATTCTGGTCCCCCCCCCCCCCACTTATTGCTGTTGAGTAAAATGGGAAACTCAGTCTGTGATATAGTATATTAGCATTAAAATGTTCAAATCTGATCTTTATTAGTAGTCCTAAAGTGAATCTTTGCTGACATTTCAGGTTTGTGACATTTCCTGCACATTCTTCTTGACTGGAAGGCATAAATGACTGACAGTAAAGAGCAATTAATACTTTTCGAAGTAAAACATTTTCAGGGGCTGTTGCCTTTATTGCTTCCCAGATGAGAGTGTGGTCTATTCCTGTTGCAAAAATGATTTTCCTATAAGTTTTTTTTTATCATTTAAAAAAAGTTACACTTTTCTGAGTTCTGCAGGATTGGCAGAAGGGAGATTTTGCAAGTCGGCTTGGTTAGGTGGTAGGTGTCCTGTTTGCTCTTTGACAGTTGCATCGACTTTTTCCCCACATGAAGCGTGCATCATTGTCGTGCCTGTTCTAGCTGTGCTGTCCAGCCCAGTGAAATGTGTGGGAGAATAATTAACTCTCTTTATCACTACCTGGATGTTTTTGTCTTGTTTTGCAATACAGGCGAGTGTTGTGCTTAAAGGAAATTGAAATACTAGGCAATATGTCTGTAGACTGGCAGTGTCCGCTTGAAGACTTTGTGTCTCCTCCTAGTGTCAGCGACAATCTGCTCAAGCTTTCCGTGAAGGTAAGAGAAACGTGAGTCACGCCACACGGTAGTGTCAGGAATTGAGTGAGTGAGTGGAAACCAGAGCTTTTAAACTCTGGCTCACGGTTAATGACGCACAGTGTCTAGAGGATTATCATCATTATTGTGTGTTGAGGTGGAAAGAAAGGCACAGTCCCTGTGTTGGTGGAATTGTATTTTCTGACAGCCTTTGATTCTGTGATTTGCTAAAGTAATTGGGGTACTGATATTTTCTTTTTGACAGAATTAAGCACCAATAAACAGGAGATTCTTTTTACTTCATTGGATACTCATTTTGCTATAGTCTTGGCATTTCTGGGAAGATTCTCTCTTTTAAGCTTTTAGGAGATTGTATTAAGTATTTTGGTAAAAAATAAATATTATGTTTAAAATATCTGTTTTATAATATTTGGCATTTATAGAATGCTGACATAGTTTGTGTAACAGTGCCATCGTGTCTCTCCTCCCATCATTTTCTAGGGAAGAATTTTAAGGACATAGTAAGTTTTTAAAAAAAGGTGATGCCCCATCTTTGGCTTAGTTTCCAGTCACTTGACTTTGAAGCATACTGATTGCATTATGCATATTTTCATCCCTTTAAAAATCTCACAAGTGGTCATCCTAAATATGGTAATTTCTGTAGTGTACTGGTTTTCCCTGAACAGTAATAATGCTCTCTTACCACTGAAGTATCTGAGAGACACTTTCCAAAATGAAGATGCAGGTGGTGTGACCCTTTTTGATGTGTTATTTTTTTTTTAATGGAAACTTACACATCAGAGGAACTCCATGGCCGCCCGGCCAGTTTTCGTGCTTTCTTCATCACTACCTCACTGTGGCATGTCAGAATTTGAAGTGTGCCCTGGTGTATAAAACCCAGCTTTCAGACTAGGAACGACCGTGTGTCACTAAGCATATAGTTTGCAGCTTCCTCAGTTACCACTTTTCTTTCAGATTAGGGGTGAGAATTGATTCACGGTATTTTACATTGTATAAGAATTTTATCTCTCAGCAAAGAACAGGAAGGATTTTTTGATTTGTCAGATGTGATGAGTTACCAAGTGGTGTTTCTGTAGGCTATTTATCATAGCCTGTGGAAAGTCATTATTTTATACTGATAGATGTACATTCATCCAGTTTCATAAATTTTAACTCACATACAGAATCACTGTCCTTCCACCAAGATGATTTATTTCAGATTATACTTGAATATATGTATTCGTTTGTCTGCCAGTTATAAAATTGAGTTGACATTTAAGCATCCAATTAAAGATTCCAATTTTTTTCTTTTCCTCAATCATTTCTTTCCTGTCATTGTTCCTTTTGAAACAGGAGCAAGGTCTGTTCTACAAAAAAGACAGCGCCAGCAGAGGCTGTCTCCAGAAGATTTACCTGAAGGACACGGCCACAGCCGAGGTCAGCGATTTATTTCAGAGGGCAATGTTCCCCTCAGGTGTTCTTTAAACCCGTAACCGTGAACAGTATCCGTTAGTTCTTCCCAAAGCTCTTCCCTGTTCATGTTTCTTTGGATGGATATATACATAAGCTTAAAGTACACACTGTGGACTCGGGAGGGCAGAAGGGTCTTGCTTTGCGTTCCTTGTTGGGACTGATGAGCTTGTATTTATCTTTACAATCCCAAATAAATATTTTATTTTACAGACAGCACTTAATGCCATCGAGGAAGCACGGTCAAGGAGACACCAACAGAAATTGGTGAAGCAGTCATCACTGAACCTTCTCAGGCCTCAGCTACTCTCTTAATCCCAGATCCCAGGGGATTGTGACTAGAAGGAAGACCAGGCGTCGGCGTTGTCTATAAATCGCTCTTCTTGTCTTGTTACAGATTTTCAAGCAGTCCTTTAGTTTTATTTTCATAGAATTGCTAATATTGGACTCTACACTTTTCCCCTTGAGTTTTGACTGTCATTTTATAACCACGTGTATGTTAGCAATCCAGTTCTACACTGCCAGCTGAATGGGCCAGACCCTTGAAGAAATACCACTTTAAACTCAGAGTGAAATTTTCATTAATATTAATATTGTGAAGCAAAGGGCAATAGGCTTATTTTTAATTAAAGTCTATTATGAACAATAAGAAAAGAGCTTAGAATGACTAGTGTTCTTTAAAAGGTAGCCATGGACAAATGTTGGACATTTTGACATTTTGTTTAAGGGTAATTTGTTCGCTAAGTGAACCGAGATAACATTTTTCATAAACCAGGTAATTGAAGCCACTAAAGGGAGAAATGACATTTTTCTGATTTTCTTTTCATGAAAACATTTTCTGCTAATGAAACAAGTTTTACTTTGGAGCTTGTTTTCCTTCTTTGCACCATAAAAAAAGAAATATGAAATTCCAAACTTCAAACATCCATACTTGATTCTCTGTATAACCTTCACAAAATCTGGAAGTTCAATATGAGCTTATATGGCAAAATTGTAATTTGCTGATACATGGAAATGTTGCACTTTGACTTTTTTTAAGACTCAGATATGTAAAATTCAATATTTTTATATTCTCAGAATTTGGTTCTTTTGGAAAGACTTTTAAGGACATCATAAATTAACATTTAATGCTAATGCATACCTAGAAATGTATTTAAAATACTTAGTAATAAGAGTGAAGAAAGTTTCTAGTTGCTATATACTTAAGGAAAATAAAGTAGCTAGATCAGCCCTGTGGAATGTAAGTGGAAGTGTTAGATGCGTTCTTTGGGGGAACAGGGCTGTGGGAATCAGTTAGGTGCAGTGCTCTGGTCCTTTTTGCATTTCTGTTATGCAGGTCACAGGTGGACTGCTTATTAAAACTTCATGAAGCATATTCCAAAGTGTTTCGCTTCCTTGGATGAGCTTTAGATGTATTCATGGTATTTAATATGGCATTTATTTCAAAATCACTGAATTAGTGATGAGATGAAGATGTGGACACACTTGGTTTGCTCTATTTTTGTTGATGTATCATTGCTCTTTTTTTTTTTAAAGATCTGGCCATAACCCTTTTTAATTTTTCCTAATGCTATTTAGCAATTCATCTAAAAAGAGACTGCAGTAACTCATTGTCATTGTCATTTCCACATCACCCTTTTCTTATTTCTCTGAAGAAAAGTGTCAAATATAAAACTTCCTGCTGAATTTTTGTATTTTACATTTTATTAAAAGGAGCATTGTAAATAATTTCATAATAAATGTTCTAGTATTTTGTGTCTTTAAAAGTGACCTAATCAGGAATTTGAAATAAGATTATATTTTTCATATGAATCACAGCTATTCAGTGTCCTAAATATTTAAAAAATTATATTACACTGATAGTGAAAAATGCGTGCAGAAAATATTGAACTAAGAAAAATTATAGAAATATAAACTTACCATCTCAGTTGACCTAGAAGTACACTTTTAACTGTTGGTATTATTGTTTAATTTTATCTCTGGAGACAGAGATAAACTCATTAATAAAGAGTAATAATGGCTGTTTAGTTCTTTAAAAATGCCTTGAGAATCAAGTACCTGGATATGAACTACTCTAAGGAATAAAACCTTTGGTGCATTGTTTACAGGTATGGAAGCTTTGTGAGTTTGTATTAAATATTCAAATAACATTTGCTTTTACTTTGTGTCCTTCCCCGTTCTCTAATAGTGAGAAGTTAGCTTGTTTGTTGTGGAGGGATTTAAAGATAATAGGGAAAGCTTTTTCTTGGGGGTTCTGAGCCCCTTCACCCTCTTGGAGATCTGTGGTGCAGACCCCCATCCAGGCAGAATACAGAGCATTCACTGGCAGGGGTCCAAGTGCTGCGTATTGCAGTCCATCACTGTGTTTACATTGAGGCCATGCCTTCCCTGGCTCCTGCCTGCCACTGACTGAGTGTGGCAAGGGTACTAAGGCTGGCCCTTCCTGGGAGACACAGATTCTGACAGCTGGCTGTGGCTTGAAAACTGTGTGCAGCCTTGTAGACTCTCTTTCACTGCATGGCAGTCTGGGATGTCTCCCTCTCCCTCCCTCCCTCCCTCCCTCTCTCTCTCCCTCCCTCTGCCACCTCCTCTCCCCATCCCAACCCCGAGTCTTCCAAAGGTTCCTGTGGAGTTAGAGGTTGCTCACAGAGCAGTCTGTCCTTAGGGGACAAGCCCTTTTGGTGGAGAACCACTGCCAGTGTCCTGCGTGTTGTTGCGTCCGCGGAGAAACTGAGACTCACGGGAGTGGAGGAGGCTTGTTCCTCTTGGTAGTGAAGCCTCTGGTGGGAGCATTTAGGCTGTTGTTGAACTCATGCTTGGAAGAAGATTGAGCTACAGTTTCACATGATTCAAGTATTCAACACTATGGATCTCTGAGCAGAGTCTTTAGAAAGACTTACGTTGTTTGATTTTTGTGTACTATAGGCCAGTGGTTGCTTATCCAAAATTCAAAAAACTCTGAAAACCACTGTTTGCACAAATTTGAGACAAAGATATTTGGCAGCAAAATACGCACTGACATGAGGCAGTTCATAGTGTGTATTCTGATTAGTGGAACAAATTTGGATGTAGCAGAATCAGTAGATTTTTTTTTTTTTTTTTGGACAGGCAGAATTAGAGACAGAAAGGTCTTCCTTGTGTTGGTTCACCCCCCCAAATGGCTGCTACAGCGAGCGTGCTGCACCGATCTGAAGCCAGGAGCCAGGTGCTTCCTCCTGGTCTCCCATGGGGTGCAGGGCCCAAGCACTTGGGCCATCCTCCACTGCCTTCCTGGGCCACAGCAGAAAGCTGGACTGGAAGAGGAGCAACCAGGACAGAATCCAGCTTCCCAACTGGGACTAGAACCCGGGGTGCTGGTGCCGCAGGCGGAGGATTAGCCAAGTGAGCCACAGCACTGTCCAGAACCAGTAGATTTGATTATGGGGTGCTGCCCCAAATTTCATTGGAAATGCATAAGTTATATGCTTTATGGACAGTATCTTTCTTTTTTTTATTTTTATTTATTTTTTTTGACAGGCAGAGTGGACAGTGAGAGAGAGAGAGAGAAAGGTCTTCCTTTGCCATTGGTTCACCCTCCAATGGCCGCCGCGGCCGGCGCGCTGCGGCCGGCGCACCACGCTGATCCGATGGCAGGAGCCAGGAGCCAGGTGCTTTTCCTGATCTCCCATGGGGTGCAGGGCCCAAGCACCTGGGCCATCCTCCACTGCACTCCCTGGCCACAGCAGAGGGCTGGCCTGGAAGAGGGGCAACCGGGACAGAATCCGGCGCCCCGACCGGGACTAGAACCAGGTGTGCCGGCGCCGCTAGGCGGAGGATTAGCCTAGTGAGCCGCGGCGCCGGCCTTGGACAGTATCTTTCTAAAATTTTGAGTTCTTTGGAATGTTTTCAACATAAAAATGTTTGAGTAAATAGGTATGTTTACTTTGATTGGACATATTATGCAATAAATATGAGAATTGAAACATCTCTGGTGCCCCATAAATATGTACTTATGTCTATTAAAATTTTTTAAAAAGTTAAAACCAAATAAAGTGCAATAAGTAAAATTTAGAGTTCTATATTCTGGTACACACAGCTGGCCCTCAGTGTTCCACATAAAAGATTGTAGCTCTGTTTGCCCTGACAGATTTCTATTACATTTCCAACTCGAATACTAGAAAAATCACAGACTATAGGAGGAACTATGAGAAACAACAGAATTTTCTTCCCTCTTCAGATCCTGCTAATGTTTCATTTTACGGTTGTGCTGCAGTTGTTTGATAAAGTGTTCAAAATAACCAGTGTCAGCTTACAGAGGACTGAAATGTTGCCATACGACTGTGCATCATAAGGATGTATGACTCAAGAAAAAATACAATCAGAAGAGCATAATGATTCCTGTACCTCTTGTATATTAAGTAGATATTGTCTGCTTGCTAGATAAAAATATTTTGGAAATTGACCTGTAGAGGGAAAATAATTAGCACAGTAATGGAGCCAACACAGTCCTCCAGGTTGATAGTATCCACTAAGATTATAACCAGCACTTCACAAAGAGGGTTAGTTCTTTAGCATTAATTCTTTTAAACCTGAAGATAAAGCAGCTTCCCCAGAGAGTGACTATAATGCTTAAAATTTCCCAGCTGTGGTTTAAGTCCCATGATAATTTTCATCAAAAATAGGTTTCATATCTATTTATTTGGGTTTTATTGTTTGTTTTTGTAGAAATCATTCACCTTATTATAACAGTTTTTTTCCTCGGTAATCCACTTTCTCTGTTGCCACCATTTACGTCTTTTATGATTTTATCTTTTCATTTTATGATACTTCTTTTAAATTATTTTTATTAATTATCTGTAATACTATTGTTTGACAAACCATCTATGAGGCAATTCGTCTGTTTGTATAAATAAAACTTTATTGGAGTACAGGCTGACCAACTCATTCACGCTGGTTGTGGCTGGTTTCACTACCATGGAAGAGTCACAGCATAGCTGTGACAAAGACAGTATGGCTGGTGAAGCTTAAAAGGGTGACTCTCCAGTCCCTGTATTATTCCCTACAATTGATCTTACAGATAGGACGAAAGCATATTCCACATGGCTTACCTGAGATCCAATGGCAAGAAAGGAACTGAGTTAGCATCCAACATATCTTTCTCCTCTTTCTTCCTAAAGACAGCGATCTATGGGAAGTGAATGTGGCCAACGTTGGCCTCTTGGGTTTCTCTTTTAGAACCTTATGCCCTTCTCCCCAAGTGATCCACCCATTTTCTCCCCATGTACGTTTAGGCCTATTGGTGACTTAAGGATTTCGCATAAAGACACAGAGTCTCTACTGACCCTTAGCTGCACATTTTTTTCTAAAGAATTCTCACATAGAGTCTAATATTACTGTCACAGTTTACTAGCATATGTAGCTTTTGAGATATAAAAACAAGGAAATAAAAACTTTGGATATAGAATGGAAAACTTACTCTGATTCCTAATGCACAACCAGAACTAAAAAGCAAGTGCATGGAATCCACTGTTGGAGAGCTCTGCTCTTAGAAGCAGAAGAAGGCCGGCACCGCGGCTCACTAGGCTAATCCTCCGCCTAGCGGCGCCGGCACACCGGGTTCTAGTCCCGGTCGGGGCGCCGGATTCTGTCCCGGTTGCCCCTCTTCCGTCCCGGTTGCCCCTCTTCCAGGCCAACTCTCTGCTGTGGCCAGGGAGTGCAGTGGAGGATGGCCCAAGTGCCTGGGCCCTGCACCCCATGGGAGACCAGGAGAAGTACCTGGCTCCTGCCATCGGATCAGCCCGGTGCGCCAGCAGAAGCACGCTGGCCGCGGCGGCCATTGGAGGGTGAACCAACGGCAAAAGGAAGACCTTTCTCTCTGTCTCTCTCACTGTCCACTCTGCCTGTCAAAAAAAAAAAAAAAAAAAAAAAAAAAAAAAAAAACAGAAGAAACAGGCCGCAAATAAGTTCCTTGTCACACCTGGCTGGGGACTTGCCACAGAAGAAAGTAGTTGGGAGTGCAGTGGGTGGTGGTAGAGAGCAGTGGTGTAACAAACGCACGGGTGTTCAGAGATTGCAGTTTGCATAGAGACTCCTCACCCTGGATGCTGCTGCACATTAGTTAAGCAAGCAGTTATTGATCGTTTAAATTAGCTCGACTTGAGTAGGGCACATTCACCTTCCCTGTGGAGCACTGAGAGACTTAACCTACTTCGACACTTGTGATCAAATCTTACCTACTTCATTCTATTCAGAGTGATTCATGCTTTCAAAAATAGTAAAAAAAAAAAAAATAGGTCATGAATTAGAGGATTACAATTAAGAGTTCTTTTTCAATAATGATTTCATGGTCTCTAGTCATTTGTGTAGTCTGCTCACTACATTATAGAAGTAGTAGTTTTTTTTTGTTTGTTTGTTTGTTTTTTTTTTTTTTAAGCCAACATAAGGGAGTCCTACTCCTAAGATATGGGAATAGTTAGTTGTAAACTCCATGGGACATTCGAATATATCTGGAATTATTGACACTAGGAAACAGTTGCTTGCTCACGTAAAAGATTCTTACATTTAAAGTTTGGGGACCTGGGCCTCACAACTTTTGTGCTGACTCCAATGAATAGAGTAAAAAGCTTGCATGCCTGTGATTACAATCCAGATGGTGAATGGGTACCACTGCAGTCACTGCTTTTGGACAGGCCATAAAGACTGATTACTCGTGACTTAAACTGGTGAGTGAGAATATATTTCCCATTATACCTAAAATTAATGCTCAACTAATGTTGAATTATTTAAAAAACTTTGGAAGTACTAATGATATTTATTTCAGATGGATTGATATTTAATTTTTAGAGAAGAATACTCAGGGGTCTGTTTATTGTACTTAAAATCATAAACTTCTAGGTTCTTATATTCAGGATAGATCTGTTTTCTTGTGGCTTCTGTCCATTGAGCTCATTCGTAAGTCCTGGGGACCATCAGAATAAGAGTGTTGTTTTTGCTTCTGGAAGCCCACAGCTGGAGCACTGCCAGACAGAACTGAAGGCTGGGCTTCAGATGTGTCCTGTGCATTTAGCAAGCATGGACATTTTCTCAAGTTCTCATCTTTTTCTATATAAACCATCCCTAATTTGATGTAACTTCCAAGTCATCCTATATTTTGTAAATATTTATTTGAGAGTGATGCAGAGAGATCTTCCATCTGTTGGCTCATTCCCCAAAGGACTGTAAAAGCCAGGTCTGGGCCAGGCCAAAGCTAGGAGCCAGGAACTCCATACAGGTCCCCCACGTGCATGGCAGGGGCCCAAGCACACAGGCCACTTCCGTTTGCTGATTTCTCAAGTGCATTAGCAGGAAGTTAGATGTGAAATGGAGTAGCCTGAACTTGAACTGGCGCTCCAAGACAGGATGCTGGCATCACAAGTGGAGGCTTACCCTGCTGCACCACAACACTGACCCAAAGACTTCCCATAATCCTGATAGCTCTCCCCTAAACAAAAAGTTCATTGCTGTCCCTCTTAGAATATAGAGGTTCCCATGAGTGTTCCAGGAATCCACCAAGGCAGAATGGTCCATGAACAGCTCCAGACTTCCTATTCCTTTATAAAAGTCGTAAGTCTTCCAACCTATTAAAGCAATTACTTAACAGAAAATAAAGTGTCTCCATTATTGTAGTTTACTAATCTTGTAAATTTACATAAGAATATTGTTGAATCATTCTTTTATCCCTTTTACTAAAAAAGACCTGAAATTTGTGTGGTGGTGTATGTTGAAAAATCAAAACACCATGAGAAAATCCCTTGCCCTCTCTTAGCCTCATTTTATTTGAAAATCAGACCCCTGAACCAGATCTCTATGGATTTTACAGATATTTCTAAAATGATCACATTGAGAGTTCTTTTGAAAGTGTGAGATGTGTTGCCTGAGCGTTTTGTTCGCGCTCACAATATTTCCTTGGACATTAAGTAAATGTTCTGCTGTGGGCATTTGGCATGGCAGTTAAGCTGCTGCTTGGGATGCCTGTGCCCTGTATCAGAATGCCTGGGCTCGACTCCTGGCTCCACATCTCATCCGGCTTCCTGTCAACGTGCAGGTGGTGGCTCATGTTGTTGGTTCCCTGCCACTCACATAGGCAGCCGGTCCAAGGAGGGCCATGAGCAGGAAGGGCTGGGTCAGAAGCCAGGCCTCTGCTGTGCACATGGAGTATCGCTCTGCATCCTTGCATTGCACCCTTAGTGGTGCCCTTCAGCCATCTGAGGGGCCATGCCCTGTGGCCCGGTCACAGCACACAGCCTGCCCAAGTAGGCCTCCTTAACGCTTCTCCCTCACAGCAGGTGTCCTGCAGGCCAGCCTGGCATCTGAACTGTGGTGGAGTCCTTGCTTTGCATCAAGGAATCCAAGTGTTAACCCTGAGTAGCAGGCTTGGGGTGGGGGGGGGGGGGCATGGGGTCCTGAGGCAGGCTTGGGACTGGCAAAGAGAGAGCACCTCCTCCCTCAGCGGGACACCCTCAGGCTGCTGCCCTCCTGGCCTCTGACTCCCCGTTGAGGGAGGAGCCACAGCATTATCCTGACAGCCAGGAACCCATTGCCCATGACCCTCCACCCTCGTTACCCTCACCCTTGGCTCTGAGCCCTGTACTGACCACATCACAGTGATGAGTTTTAGGGGGTGGGTGGGTAAGGGGAGGAGTGGGAGGTGACCGAACCAACTTTATCAGCATTTTGTATATTTTCTTCAACAAGTAACCAATCAATGACTTGTCACTATAGCCAGCCAATCGATGGATCCCCTCCCCACAAAAAATCGGGTTAACTTACTGAATCAGAAAAAGGGTAGGTCACTTGAATAGCATTTTGGAGAGCTTTACAGCTTACAAAAGACCACAGACCACACAGTAGTGCTAATGGGGGGAGGGGTTGCTCACAGCAGCCGAATGAGAAGGAAGGGAGGATAGTGGTGCAGGGATGTTCACTGCAACACTTCAAATAAAAGCTAAAATGTGAAAGCACTGGCTCAGTAGGAGATTTTTAATTCACAAAAGAGGAGCCCAGCCGGCATCCCTTATTGGTGCCAGTTCCAGTCCCTGCTGCTCCACTTCCCACCCAGCTCCCTGCTAACGTGCCTGGGAAAGCAGTGGAGGATGGCCCAAGTGGTTGGGGCCCTGCACCCATGTGAGAAACCTGGATGAAGCTTCTGGTTCCTGGCTTCAATCTGGCCCAGGATACTGAAATTCTTAAATACTGTATAGAAAGAGTAATATAGCTCGGGAAAGCAGTGGAGGATGGCTCAAGTGCTTAGGCGCCTGCACCCGTGTGGGAGACCAGGAGGAAGCACCTGGCTCCTGGCTTCGGATCGGCACAGCGCCGGCCGTAGCGGCCATTTGGGGAAGACCTTTCTGTCTCTCTCTCTCACTGTCTGTAACTCTACCTGTCAAATAATGAAAAAGTAATATATAGATGTAGATATGTGTATATATATGTATATATATATGAGAGGGTTTAAAAAATGAAGTTGCAAAAGGCTACATTTCATGTAATTTTTAAGTTTACAGAAGTGTATTTACCTTTTTTTCTTTAAAATTTATTTTATTTATTTGAAAGAGTTAACAGAGAAAGGAAAGAGAAAGGTTTTCCATCTACCAGTTCACTCTCCAGATGGCTTCAATGGCCACTGCTGGGTGAGGCTGAAGCCAGGAGCCAGGAGCTTCCTCCCTGTCTCCCACTCGGGTGCAGGGGCCCAAGGACCTGGGCCATCTTCCACTGCCTTCCCAGGCCCTAAGCAGGGAGCCGGATCAGATTGGGAGAGTCTGGCTGGGAAAGCTCCTGGGGAGGGTGCAGAGGGATGGTGAAGGGACACAGGGTCTCTCCGAAGCAAGGGCAAGCCAAGGGGGAGGTCAAACCGCACCCACCCAGTATCTGGGAAGGAAGGAGAAAGGGGCGCCCTGCAGGGTGAGGGCAGCACAGGAGACAGGGACCCAGCTGAGGGGCAGGACTGACTGTGCTTGGCTCAGCCCGCCGGCTGACGCTGGGTGCCACAGGACCCAGCACGGGTGGGGATGCTTGGCCGGCAGTGAGCCACAGACCCACAGAGAGAGAGCAAGAGAAGGAGACCCGCGAAGGCATCCCCAGCCTCCCTCAGTCAGCTGCTAGCCCTTCTGGTGACATGGCAGGAGCTGCAGGCACAGGGTGCAAGCAGAGCCTGGAGACACTGAGCCCGAGCCCCCAGGCCCACTGCTCCTCCCGCGCTCTGCTCTGAGCCTGGCGCCGAGACGCAAGCACGGGCATTTTGCTTCCCTGCTGGAGGAAACAGATCTGTCCAGGAGACAGCTGACACTTGGAGACTTGGACTTGAGAGACTTTCAGCGTTGCACGGGCCCCGACACAGCGGCTGGCTCTGCTCCTGACATCTGATGGCCGCTGCAGTCTCTGAGCGTGATAGTGAACTTGGGAGAGGAGGCCTCTGGGAGGTGAGGGACCTGCCCCGGGGAACACGGAGAAGTCAGACGGGGTACCACCACGAAGCAGGGTGAGGACACACAGGGCAGACTGTGGGGACAGAACTTTCAAGGAAAGGCCACTGTCTTCCTCTCAGGCACGAATAGTTTCAGCCTTGGAAACTAGGCTGTGACAGCAAAGTCTGGCTGGGCTCCGGGGGACCCGTCTTAATGAATTCGAGCTGATTCATACCTCGGATTCTAAATGATTGTCAATTGCTCCTTCTCAGGTAATTGAGAATGCTCGAAAGGAAATGGAAGTGACACTTTATACTATTAATTAGCTCTCCCTAACTTTTATGCGGTTCATTGATAGAGCCAAAAAGACCTGGTTTGAATGACTTCGGCGATCCAAGCGAGTGAGGTTTTCCGGGTAAGAAAACGTTCCCGGGCAGAGGATCTCACCCAGCTTCAGAAAGGGTTTGACCCTCTGGGGACACTCGTTGAGCAGTTCCACGGGACAGCCCCGGCTGCACCCATCTTGTGCAGCAGCTAAAGAAACGTTTCCATTGGAAATCTGTCTCTTCCAAGGCAGAACCTGCGCAGACCAGAAGCAAACGTGACTCAGAGCTGATCTGCTTAATTATTTCAGGAAGCAGGGCTCTGGGCAGCGAGCTGGCTGCTTCTGGAACGTTTGTTTTTGATTCAGCCTCTTGGTCAAAACAAAGATAAACAAGGGATAAAGTGTCCTTCCAGGGGGAGATCCGCGCCTGCTTGTGTTTGTTCTGGGGGGAGGCCTGCCAAGCCCTTCTGCTCCTGAGAAATATGTGGAGATGGCACAAGGACACTCTCCATGGCTTCTTCTGGGATGGCTAAGCCCAGGACCGGGCCACCCGACACTCCCCACAGCGCCATGTTGGAACACGCGGCTCCGAGCCCAGACAGATGGCCCACTAGCCACAGCTGATGCTACCTTTTGCTTTTCCCTGTAGTGAACTCAGAATTTGTGTGGCTTTGGCATCTTGTGTAAACACGAGGGGACTTCACAAAGTTCATGGGAAAAGAGAAAGAAAAGTTTATTTTGGTGCAAAAAATTTAAAAAGTTGAAAAAGCTAGTTTATGGGGGCAATGTGTATTATGAAGAAACCATGCAAGGACCGCAGAACTGAAGAACTGGGTTTCAGCCAGGGGAGAGCCAAGGCGAGGAAGAGTCACCCGCAGGTCTCACTGAACTTAGTCGTTTCCACTGCTTTTGAAATCTGGAGGGTGGCCTTCTCGCTCTGTACTTCTCCTGAAATAGAAGCTTATATATTAATACCTGCATAGTTATTATTAATCTAAGAACACTTGAATTGTACATGTTAGAATTAAATTATGAAGCATAGTCTTCTTAATGCAAAAGAAAAAAAAAAAAACTGGCCAGGCAGGCTTGATGGATTCAGTTGCCTTTTATAAATGCTGAATTGGCTTCTTGAATTAAAATAATCATGTGTGTCTTTTGAAAAGGTGTTTACGCTGACAGTTTATAAATGCTAACTAAATTCTTTCCAGAGCAAGCAGCCCCGGCCCTTAGCCTGGAGGCATTTGATTTTAGGGAAGGTGAAGTTTAAGATGAATTAATCGTTGGCGGTTAGATTTTTACACCACTTGTAGTATTTTGGTAATTACTTAAATTCAAACCAGGCAAGAGCCAGGGTTGTCCCTTGCCTGGGATAGCCTCTGAGTTTCAAATCTGTCATCCACACACCGTGCTTTTTGGTAGGTCTGGATTTTGGTGAAGCTGTCTGTCTGGGGTCTCTTACCACTGCTTGGGGGCACAGTTCAGTTTTGGTCTGTCAGGTTCCAGTGTATTCACGGCATTTGGATTGGAGACGGTGTTCAGAACCGCATCTCTCATCTGAAGCCCTCTTTGTCTAAAAGCTCTGGTTGCATGTTTGTACAGCATCCTTTCTCCTTTTAAGTATTTAATTTGACCTTTCCGATTCCAAGTTCTGTTTGTCTTAGGTGTTTTCCTTTTTTAAATTCGGTCAGCATCCTCTGGTTTAGTGTACCTTCGAAGTGGATTATCCTTGTGGGTACTGAAAATACTGCTAAGGAGGAAGTATGGGTGATGCTGGTGGTGGTGGTGGTGGGGGGGAGGGACAGCTAACTGTCCCTGGTTAGCTTCCTTTACAACAAAATGGACAATGACCCAGAGCCCGCAGAGGTGTTGGGGGAATTAGGCGAGATGACGCGTGTCTCATGTCTTTGGTACAGTGTGCAGGGAAGCCAAGTAACAGGCAGCTAATGACTAAGTCCAAAGGCCCTTTGATTTTATCGTTTTTCGCTCAACATTCCTGCTGAATATCCATGTTCAAACACTGTTAGTATGGTCACTATGTCATATCTAAAATCACAGAAAAACATTTACAAGAAGTCTGTTGTAAATAAATGTTAATAACCCTTCAGAAAGTACTCCCAAAAGTGGGGATGGAATTAACAGCAAAGTTTATTTTGGTGCAAAATCTCTGGAATTTTTCACAATTTTTCATAATATTCAGCTCCATGACCTTTTGTGAAGACCCTCTGTATACATGGATTTCTAAGTATTTTGCACCAAAATAAGCTTAACCTTTAAAAAATTATTCAAGAGGCAGAGAGAGAAAGAGGGAAAGAGCGAGCGAGCGCTCTTTTTGGCAGGCTCCATCCCCAAGTGCCCGCTAAGCCCAGGCAGGGGCTGGGAGAGACAGACCCAAGGCAGGAGGGCCTGCAGGAGTCATCACCGCCCGCCCACTGCCTCCCGGGCTGTGCTGGAGTCAGCTGGGGACGGAACCCAAGCACTTGGGGATGGCATGTGGGTGTTGTAACTGCCAGGCCAGTGCCTGTCCCATACTTATCTTTGAATTAATTCCATTTTCCCATAAACTTTTTGAAGGTTCCTCCTATGTTCAGTAATTCCGCTGGATGACTTTGAGCCGAGGGGAGAGCCTACGCCCACCTCTGAGCCCGCCCACCGCAGGGCGCTGGGCGTGTCTGCTCCGCGGTGCTGGAATCCCAGACTGAATGGGTGTGTGCTGCAGAATGGACTTGGGGCTTTAAGGCGGCAATAAAAACTCCCAACGCCCCGCAAGCGTTCGAGAGAGAGAGGAGGCCTGCTTGTCTTGGTTCTCAGACCTCCTCTTTGAAACAGCTGGGCCTGGACTCCATGCCCACACTTGAAAGCGCCCTGAACCCCACACCACGCGTGAAACACATCAAGGAGCAAGGCTTCCCCAAAGCCAGGCTTCATTGTTTTCCTTGGAGGCGGTGAGAGCTGCTGTTCAGAACAATTCCCAAGGTGCCTGTGATTTGTTATGAATCGAAGGTCGTTCCCAGGGCTCGATGGTCGGAGGCCCCGCAGCCAGCCGCCGGCCCGTCCCCGTGGGCGCCGAGGTGTGCTGGCAATTCTGCAGCTGGAGTTCAAAACCCGGCCTGCCTTGAGGCTGCCTTTCCTCGGTCTCCCACAGGAGGGCGCCCAGTCACCAGTCTCGGCTCCACGGAGGCATCTCTGGGATCCCAGGGGGCTCCCGGGAGACAGTGTGGGCCAGCCACTGACTCAGGAGCATTCTGAGCTCAGCCTGGGGCCCAGGGGTCCCTCAAGAGGTGACCCCGGGCTCCCTGGGAAGGAGGGGGCTGTGGGAGCCCCTCCCTTGAGGATGGAGACCTCAGACATCCCAGGAAGGGCTTTTTACTTTCAGTCTGCCCCATGTCTTCGTCTCAAAAGGCTGCTGTAGACATGAATGGTAAATAATAAATATATATCCCAGGAAGCAGGGGACTGTGTCTCCTGATCTCAACAGTTGGGGGACCTTGACAAGCGCGTGTGTCTTTATGGGAGCAAGAGACTGGAGTATTAAAAACAAACAAACAAACAAAACCCGAAAAACCAGGACTCCGGAAAATCCAGAGCCGACAGCTTCCTGGGTGGCTTGGAGCCCCTGGGTGGCCTGCCCCTTGCCAGTCACCAGGGCGAGGGCAAGCTGTGGGTGAGGGCGCTTCCTCTGGCTCAGAAGCCTAGCGAGCAGGTCACTGCTGCAGGTGCAGCACGAGGCTGTGTGATGTTGCCCTAACTCGGACCGGCCCTGTGCTTTCCTCCCGACACTGTCTGCACACCTGCTCTGAGCACCCTGCCTCCTGTGGGGGCCTTCTGAGCCACAAAGCCTTGCCCTGGGGTTGCACACAGGGTGCCATCTGCCGCTCCTGTCTCAGATGGGAGTTATGAACCTCCACCCTCCCAGGTCACAGATGCGAATAGTAGAGTTCAAGGTGCTGAAATCAGGACTTGAACTCTTCATCGGCCTGATCCCGCGGGGGTTGTCATGTTTTGGTTCAGGTCTCTGCGGCAGTCGGAATTGGGGTTTGACTTCAGAGAAATCCCAGTTCGCTGGCCTTCATATGCCTGGGTGTGTGTTATCGGGAGGCCTGGTGCTCCCTCTAAACACTCTTCAAAAATGGCAGCAACGTTGGTTTCCTGGGTGGGTTCAAAGGCATCCTTCTCAACATGGGAGATGAATGGGGCGAGCCTGGGGGTGGCCAGGACCCACACTGCGGTGTGCTTGGAAACAGATGCATCCGTCCCTCTAGACACGGGAGCACGTGTGTGCCACTGGATGACAGCAGGCAGTGCCCCATCCCGGTAGGAACCGCGGTGGCGCCTTTTCACAGGTGCACCTCTCCGTTAGGGACCAGCCACTGGAGCCCATTGTTCAGGAGCTAGGCTTCCGCCCCAGGGGGAGACTGCAGTTCTCCCGGTGGCCACAGGGTGGCGGAGCGACTTAAGCTTCGGGCCTCGTTCAGTCCAGGACAGGGAGCTCAGCTGGAGTCCAAGGGAGGAAAATGGAGCAGCTGAGTTTGCTCCGAGGACGGTGGGCTGCACACTTGGGAAAACCCATAATGCTGGTTTCCTCCCTACCCTCCTTATTTTTCTCTCTTTCTTAAAGAGGTGGTTTCAGGGTTTTCTGTTTGGAGGAAATCAGGTGTAATGACCTTTCTGAACTCCGTATCTGGGTCTATGATTGTGACATGCGTGGCACAGCGAGAAACAATGATGCGATCTGGAGCTCATTCGACATCGTGGGATGTGCAGACACAGTGCACGGGTGTGCATGCACACACACGCACACGTGAAGATGTGCCTGAAGCACTGTGCACCACGCTTAGTGTGTGTGAGCCCTGGCTCCAGACGCCAAGGGCCTCACCCTGCTTCACCCCATTCCAGGGGAGGAGATTCCCTTTTGGTGCCCTTGTAGATGCTCTGGGCTCTGACGTTCTGCACCTGTGCGGAGGCCCTGACGCTGCCATATCGGGTCGGGAGAGGTTCGTGCAGCAGTAAGGAGATTTGCGAATGCAGGGGAATTGCCACGTTGGAATGGTTTTCGTGACCACCTGCAGGGATGGAAGGGCTTCTACTATTATCGGCAGGGAGAAATTGTCCTTTCTCAAGGCGGAGTTCATAGGCTTGTGTGTGTGTGTGTGTGTGTGTGCAGGTGTGGGTGAGACTTGTGACACAAGCCCATGTCACTGGGGCGGGGACTGCTGCTGCCAGTGCAGAACGGCCGCGTCACATGCTGGGCTCCCTCCTTCCGTCGGTATTTGCATGTGCATTGACATGGGTGTCATTTATTAAGTCAAATCTTCTGTAGACATTCATGGATCACCTACTGTGTGCTGAGCAAATTAAGGCATGACATGTGGTATTTATTATTAGAAGCAGATCGCTCTTTTCGGATGCGAAGAAAGCAGTGCTGTGCAGTTGGCTGAGGTTACAGGCTTGGAGCGTGGTTATTTGGGTTTGAGTCTGGCTCAGATCCTCCTAGCTGGGGTCTTTTGCTCAATTTCCTAAACCTACTGTGTACCCACACCACACACTGTTGTAGGACTACATGAGCTACAGAAATGACTTTCTGGGGCTGGACTTATGCAGCAGCAGGTTAAGCCGCCACCTGCAGTGCCAGCATTGAAGAGGAGTGCCGTGCCAGTCCCGGCTGCTCCGCTTCAGATCCAGCTCCCTGCCAATGTGCCTGGGGAAGCGGTAGAAGATGGCCCAGGTACTTGGGTCCCTGCACCCACATGGGAGACCCGGATGGAGTTCTTGGCTCCTGGCTTTGGCCTGGCCCAGCCTCAGCTGTTCTGGTCATTTGGGGAGTGAACCAGTGAAGGGAAGATTTTTATCTTTCCTTCTTTCCTTTCCCTGTCTCTATTGCTCTGCTTTTCAAAGTAATTAAATATTCAAAAAAGAGAAAGAAGCGACTCCACATAACACACAGCACAGAGTTCAAGAAATGGGCAGTGTTACTATTACTCCCTTCTCTCAGCCAGTGGGAGCAGGTGTCCCACCTTCCCCTGGACACAAACATCCAGTGTGGGCCACGGACCCGCCGCTGCAGGGACTGGGGGTGAACCGGACACTGTCCTTTCAGCTGAGGGAGAGCTGAGGGCTCCCAGGAAGAGGCAGGTGGGGGCAGGGGGAGTGCTGGTGTGGACCCATCCTCTGGGTAAGAGGGGTGGTTGCAGATGTGGAAAAACACCCCAGCTGTGGCTCTGGCTCCCGTTGCCTGCTGGCTGGGGGCACCAGCACCCTAAGGCACCGCACTGTGTAATTTTCTTTCTTTCTTTTTTTTGACAGGCAGAGTGGACAGTGAGAGAGAGAGACAGAGAGAAAGGTCTTCCTTTACCGTTGGTTCACCCCCCAATGGCCGCTGCAACCGGCGCACTGCACCGATCCAAAGCCAGGAGCCAGGTGTTTATCCTGGTCTCCCATGGGGTGCAGGGCCCAAGCACTTGGGCCATCCTCCACTGCACTCCCTGGCCACAGCAGAGAGCTGGCCTGAAGGGGCAACCGGGACAGAATCCGGCGCCCCGACGGGGACTAGAACCCGGTGTGCCGGCGCCGCAGGCAGAGGGCTAGCCTAGTGAGCCGCGGCGCCGGCCTGCGCTGTGTAATTTTCAAACAGTACAGCCCCCAACGACAGACAGCCAGGACCTGCAGCAAGACGGAGGTCCCGTCTCCTGCTGAGAGGGTTGTGGGGCACGGGCCGTGGGCTGGCAAAGCCGCCCTAAGCTCTGGGGTGCTGGGGCGGTCTGGCTCACCGGAGCTGGTGATGGAGATGCAGGCCCATGCCAGGGCCCAGGGGAAAAGGTGCCCTGAAACGGGGAGCACCCGCCTCTCAGCTGGGGCTGCCTCGAGCTACACCTTCCCAGGGCACGGATGCAGGTGCGCGGGGAGGAGCCACGCAGAGCTCCCGAGCTCTCAGGATCCGACTCAGTGTTTGGATCAAGAGAAACATGGGGGTGCGCCGAGAGGGCCAGAAATTCCTCTTCTCCACCTCTGTCTTCAGGAAGCTTCGCCTGCTTTGCTGCCTGTGGTCCATCCTCCCAGGTATGTCCCCCCACATGCACATCCTGGCAGGGTCAGCGGCTACGGCCAGGTGCCTCTTGCTTGCAGGCCCCGGCTGGGTGTGGGCCATGCAGAGCTAAGTGAGCCGCGGCCACTGTCTCCAGTGAGCTTGGAGGCTGGCTGCGGGGCGGCGGTCTCGGTTTTTAGATCCGGGTCTCAATCTCGCAGGTGCAGAGCAGGTCTCTCTGGGTCCCCCGGCAGAGCGATACCACACATGCTCGGCGTTCCTCCAATGCCGCTGCCTCGCCATGCTCGTCCCCGTCAACGGTGGCTACGCAGTGCCTCTTCCGTTCCAGCTGCCAAGAACAGGGAGGTTTTCCCCGTGGTGCTTCGGGTCTGGCGGAGAAAGAGGGGAAACAGAGTACACAAAAGAATGGCAGGCACGATGGTGTGCTTGTGGAGCAGTGCTGGCTGTTTCTGCCGCGTGGCCTGTGAGGGTGCAGCCAGGTCCCCGGAGCGCTGGGCCTGCCTCCGGGGGGCGTCCCGTGGGCTCCTTTCCCTGTTCCCAAGCCGACCTTCTCACGGGGCCCCTCCTGGGGGCCGCGGAACACAGGACGGGATCGCAGCAGCGACTTTAAGTTCTGCCAAGGCCGGTTGCTCTGGGCGCTGTCCCTGATGCTGAGCGGAGAAGTGGACGCCGTGCACGCAGCGGGTGCACGCGGCGGGGGCCCGAGGGCCCGCGGAGACCACTGGGTGCTCACTGCTTCTCCCTGGCACGTCGTTCTGCTCTCCAGCTTCTCCACCTGGGCTTCTCCAGAGTCCTGCCCTCTTCTGAGCCTTCGATTCATTAAATCTTCCTGCGTGCTTTCTCCCATCCTTTACCCTCCTCCCTGGGCACAGAGGGAGAAACACACACGGGAGTGGGTCCTTCTGTTGATGGGTGGGGGGTGAAGGTTCCGCCTGCCCCCTGCAAATCCCCATAGACCAGGGGCTGGAAGCTAAGCCCACACCCCACACTGCCATCGGTAGCCCAGCCAGCTTTGTTTTTCACAGGTTAACCATAAAGAAGAAAGCAAGGGGCTGATGCTGTGCCATGGGAGGCTGCGCCTTCAGCTGCAGTGCCGGCATCCCACGTGGGTGCCGGTTCTAGTCCCAGCTGCTCCTCTTCCAATCCAGCTCTCTGCTGTGGCCTGGGAAAGCAGTAGAAGATGGTCCAAGTCCTTGGGCCTCTGCACCTGCGCGGGAGACCTGGAGGAAAATCCTGGCTCCTGGCTTCGGATCGGTGCAGCTCTGGTCGTTGCGGCCATTTGGGGAGTGAACCAGCAGATGGAAACCTCTCCCTCTCTCTCTACCTCTCTCTGTAACTCTACCTCTCAAAAAAATAAATAATTAAAAAAAGAAGAAGAAAGGAAGATTCAACGAGTGCTTGCATTCACTCCTCCCATCACGGCCGACTTTGACACTAGAACCCTGTTTTCTTTTTCAATCTAAATGCGGCTTCTTTGGTCTCCTTGTGAAGTGCTTTATCTTTGCTTTTCTGGATAACTAGTAGGCAGGCATGGCCCCGACCTCAATTGGTGCCAAAGGGCACACAGGGAGGGACCCTTTGTTCCTGCTGCCTTCCCAAGCCACCTGCTCTCTTCCCAAGGGAACTGCCCCACCATGTTCTTTCTGCATGTCTGGATATGGTTCTCAAGGTACCCGCGATCGCAGCATCACCCCTGTCGCGTGAAGTGATGTGAAGTGTCCAGCCTGCATGGCGGGGGAAACTGGGCCAACATGGCGGCTGGGTGGAGGCGGTGTGCCGGCTGATGGCGGCAGGGTTCCGGGGCAGACTGCAGAGGCAGAGGCGCTGGGCACGGAGCAGCACAGGGGGCTGGTGCCCATCTCTTTCTTTCACTACATGCTCTCGAGCAGGAGGGGCTCCCGCTGGGGCAGGGGGTGCAGCAGGCACGGGCTCACGCAGGGGTCTGTCCGCTCTGCACTCTGGCACTCTCCGCCCTGTCTTTGGTACTCAGAGGGCCCCTGAAGTGGAAGGCAACACTTTCTTATTGTTATTATTTAATATTTAATATTTAATATTCATCCAGTGCCTGTGGTGTATTGGACGACTTTGAGGAAGATTCATGGCTGGGGAAATTAAACTGAGCTCAGAACTGGCCTGGTGCCTGTGGGTGCTTGGCAGGCTGGGCTGCGGCTTCTCCTGTCTGTCCACAAGAACAACCTCACGGGCCAGGACGAGAGCCCCCACCAGCACTGACCTGCTGCCGATTCTCCTTGGGAAAGGCACCGATCCCTGTCCTTGTCCCCACTGTGAGTGAAGGCGGAGATGGAACCACCACCACCATCCTCCAAGAGAGAGCCCGAGAGGGAAGGCAACCCCACGTGGGTGCAAACGGCATCCTTGAGCCAATCCAGGAGCTCAGCAAAGCTGAGCTTCAGGCTCCCTTCCCCTTCCCTGGCTGGGACACTCCCTCCCTAGGATCAGGGGCCACGCATCTTTGCTGCTCTTCACGACCTCCTACCTGGCAACAGCCACACACTTTCATACTCACGAGTGAGTGACTGACCTTAGCGCCGTGGTTGAGGGTGAGCCAGATGTTTCCCCCTCTGTGATTCCATGTTGCACTCCCAACAGCCCTTCCTAGTAAATACCATCCTTAGCCACGTTTTATCCAGGAGAGGACACGGGGCAGGTGCCTGGTGTGGCAGTTAAGATGCTGCTTGGGATGCCGACGTGCCATACGGAAGTGCCTGGGTACGCGTCCTGGCTCCTCTTCCAAGGCCCCTCCCTGGGAGGCAGCAGGTGGTGGTTTAAGGGCTCGGGTCCCTGCCACCCATGCGGGAGTCCCACATTGAGTCCTGGTCTCCAGATTTTGGTTTTTAAATTTTTTAATTTATTTGAAAGAGAGAGAGAGGAAAAGCAGAGAGAGAGAGAGAGAGAGAGAGAGAGCGAGCCACATGGCTGCGTTGGACAGAAGCTGGAAGACTGGAACTCCATGCAGGTCCTCCACGGGTGCAGGGGCCCAGACACCTGGGCCATCTTCCACTGCTTTCCCAGGCCATTAGCAGGGAGCTGGAACAGAAGTGGAGCAGCCAGGACTTGAACCAGCGTCCATATGAGATACCGGCACTGCGGGTTGTGGCTTTACCCCTTAGGCCGCAGCGCTGGCTCCCTCAGCATACACCCCTACTCCTATCCCATCCCCCCTCCCCCAGCTCTTGCAGGCATTTGGGGAGACAAACAGCAGATACAAAATTTCTGTCTCTCTCTCTCCCTGCCTTTTAAATCAAATAACAAATAAATTAGTTAAACATTAGGAAAACCTGAGAGGACATAGTGGTTCAGGCCATCCCTGCGAGGCCAGCCCAATGGCGGGGAGTAGGTTAAGTCTGGATCTCCAAGGCCTTTTTTGTGGCTTCTCCCTGGGGGCACGGGACCTGTGGCTTCAGCAGATGAGTGACACCCAGGTCCTTATTTGCGTGTACCTTGGGGAGGGAGTGTGTGCCTTGCTAACCCTTGTACCCTTCTCTGGTCTTAGTGCACAGCCGGAGCCTGGCAGGGTGCCTGGGTGTCTGAGGCTTAAACGGAGACCATTTTTTTGGCTGACCGGAGCAGGCTGCCCCCCTATGCACCTGGGGAAGCGTCAAAAGCAAGAGCTCAGGCTGGTGCGCGGAGGCCTCACCCAGGCTCCAGGGTCGTAGCCAGCCTTCTCCCAAAAGGCTTCTCCCACAAGGACCCTGCCAGTCATCAGCCCTGGGGATCGGCTGCCATTCGTTCTGCTGCTTGAGCGATCAGCACCAGCTACAGCTCATGGGGCCCCGGGGAGGCAGCAGCAGAGCCCAGACGAAAACTGAGTCTCAGGGCAGGGGTGGGGGTGGGGGTGGGGATTCGCCTCTGCTTCCAACCAGGAAGCACAATGCCTGGAAAGCCACGGGCTGGGCTGTGGCTGGGAAGCAGCCTGGGCACAGTGCACGGTGGGGGTGCGCTCTCGAGCGCTTGTCTTGTGCCTGGTGCTGTAAGATGTTTTGTTTTTTAGTGTTTATTTGAAAAACACAAAAGGTAACAAGTGAGCTATCATCTCAGCCCTGTGCCGGGTGCTGGGGATGAGCAAGCTGGAGGGCCCTGAGCGCTCACCTGGGCCGCGTGGTGTGGTTTGTCCCTCCTGACTCTGTCCCTGCGTGCATACTGGCTGCTCTGCCCTGTGGTCAGCGTGGACTTTGTGGGCTGCAATGCCTTTTCTTTTGGACAGCGACATCCTGTTCTCTGGGCTGGTCGAGACTAACCTTTTTAAACTTCTGCACAGCCTTCTAGTACATGATTGCAACGTAATTTTTCTATCATTCCCTTACTGGTAATTCATTTAGATATTACCATTAGCCTTTTGCTATTCCAGTGTCTCATTATGCCTTCTTTATGTGTCTTTTTTAAAGATTTTATTTATTTATTTGAGAGGTAGAGTTACAGACAGTGAGAGGGAGAGACAGAGAGAAAGGTCTTCTATCCATTGGTTCACTCCCCAAATGGCCGCAAAGGCTAGAGCTGCGCCTATCCAAAGTAATTCACAGGAGCCAGGAGCTTCTTCCGGTCTCCCACACGAGTACAGGGGCCCAAGGACTTGGGCCATCTTCTACTGCTTTCCCAGACCATAGTAGAGAGCTGGAATGGAAGAAGAGCAGCTGGGACTAGAACCGGCACCCACATGGGATGCTGGCGCCGCAGGCAGAGGATTAACCTACTTCGCCACCACGCTGGCCCCCTTTATGTATCTTTATGCGTGTGTACAACAAACTTTTGTGTTGGAGGTATTTATAGATGTGTCTGAATCAGAGTTCATCTTGTAAAACGGACATCCAAAAGCATAGTACCAGTTTACTTCTACAGTCTCATTTATGCACATTCATGCCGTTATAGATGCTGTGATTTTTTTTTTTTTCTAAAAAATGCTTTTGCTGGGCCTAAGCATGGAAAGTGGTGCTTTTTTTTTGTTTTAAAGTGCATTTCACTGAGCATCTTTTTGAGAGGAATTTGGGTGTCTTTTCATCACTTATTGGCTGTTGTAATGTACTCTTCTGTTGATACCTTTTACCTAATTTTTCTCTAAGGGACTTGTATTTTTCTTATAAACTCCTTTTTACTTTCTCAAAGGAGGTCTCAGTTTTGATGCTGTAAAATCTGTTAATTCATGAGTATTTTCTCCTCTCTGCAAAAGCTTCCCTTCAGAGTCATGAGACTCTTCTGAATTGTGTCCTGATAAGTGTTTGCTTTTTAAAAATCCTTTATCCATTGGGAATCCTTTTTCTCAATCATTCTTTCAGAGGGATTTCCCAGTTCCCAAGGCTTGCAGGGCCACCTTCGTCACAGATGAAGTTCCCATATAGACTGTATTCTCTCTGCTTTCCTATTGATGGGTTTATTTATTACAGTGTCATTACTGTCTTCATTTGTGCTGTCTTTTCCTATTGAGAATGAATGCTTGCTATCACTTCTTCAGAAACACCTAGGCAATCTGTCTAAGGTTGTGTCTACTCTCCTTTCTCAATTCTTGGCCCATACTTTTGCACTTCCATAAACAATGCCAGGAAAAATCCATAGGGCCTAGAGATACCAGTAAATAGGGATGGAATGACAAATTAGGAAAAACTAACACAGGAGAAACAAATCAGTTGTAGGTGTTACCAAGTGGAAGCCCTCCTGGATTTGATCACGGGGGAAGTGCCACCCAGAAAGCCCTCCTCTTCCGCTTACCTTGTGTTCACCTTGCCTCTGAAAAGCCTGGCTTCTGACACCACCGACTGGTCCAGCTCTGGGTGCCCTGCTACACTTCTCCAGACTTCCCTCTGTCTACACTGCTGTGCCAAAGCCAGATGAGCTCAGATACTCAAGACAGAGCATGGGAGGAAACGAGTCACTGAAGGCGTCAATATTTCGTGGTGGGGTGGCTCCCAGGGCCTGCGCACCTGTAGACTCCCTTCGACCCTGTGACGCTCTGACGCTGGCACGCAGCAGTGGAGTCTGTTACTGGGAAGGAGAGGAGCCCAGGCTTTGCGCAAACAGCACTGCTGATGGAAGTTGAAATGGTAGAAGGGGAAGGGGAGTCTTTTCTCGGCGTGGAGAGTGCTGGGCAGAGCTGGAGCAGGACTGTATTAGAAGAACACGGAGAGTACTTGTCAAAGGTGGGGCACAAAGCTGGCGCCAGGCAAGATCCAGGAGTAAAAGCTGACACCCGCCATCTGGGCATCGGGCGGAGTCTCGGGCTGCTACAAACATCCAAGTTCTTGTCTCGCCTTGCGGACAGATTCTTGTTCCAAAGATGAGGAGACGTGAAGAGGAAAACTGGCAATTGGGAGTAGCAGGAATTTATCTGGGGCCAGAAGACTAAAACCCCAAAAGGAAGTGGCCCCGTAGCCTGAGCACACATCTGGGAAGGAAGGGAACCTGAGAATGCAGTTACCCGTGCTTGGAAAGTGAGTCTGGCCTTTCTACCCCCCCCCCCCAAAGCCCTGCAAACTGGAGTGGGTTACAAGGACAGTGGATTCTGCATGCCACTCTCTGTGCAATCTAAAGTGGCCCAAAAAGAAGGAGAGGGAGAAGGCGCTGAGAGAGTCAGTGTGGCCCCACACAAGGAGGGAGGAGGTATGGCCTCCTCAGGATTCTCCAGGGAAACAGACCAAGAAGAGGGACATGCACCTGTGCTTGGAGGAACTGGCACATGGGATTGCGAGGGCTCATAAGACTGCCCTTGGGGGGCCGGTGCTGTGGTGTAGTAGGTAAAGCCGCTGCCTGCACTGCTGGCATCCCATATGGGTGCCAGTTTGAGTCCCAGCTGCTCCACTTCTGAGCCAGCTCTCTGCTATGGCCTGGGAAAGCAGTGGAAGATGGCCCAAGTGCTTGGGCCCTTGTAACTGCATTGGAGACCTGGAAGAAGATCCTGGCTCCTGGCTTGGATCAGCCCAGCTCTGGCCTTTGCGGCCATTTGGGAAGTGAACCAGCACATGGAAAACCTCTTTCTCTCTCTACCTCTGCCTCTACCTCTCTCTAACTCTGCCTTTCAAATAAATGAATAATAATAATAAAAAAGACTGCACTTGGTAGGCTGGACTGGCAGTTGGAGATCCGGGTAAGAGCTGGTGTTGCAGACTTGGGTGTGAATCCTCTGGGCAACGGGCAGTGTTCTTACATTGCAGCTCTCTGCTTTAGGAAAGCCCTACTCTTTGCTCTTGGGACCTTCAGTTGATTGGATGAGGGCCATTCACATGGTCTGGGCAGCCTGCTCTTCTGAAGTCTACTGGTTTAAATGTTAATCTCATAGGAAAAATGCCTTCACTGTAACATCCAGGCTGCTGTTGAACCAAAGTGATGGGCACCCTCGCCTGCCCCTCTGGAGCTTCAAGTGAATCACCACAAGGAGCATTTGGTCCAGGCAAGTACAAGCGCTCTGGGCCCCTAGATGAGGAGTCAGAAGCTGAGACACGGCTGAAAAGCCATCAACAAGCCATGGTGCGGCTCTTAGAGTTGTCATGCAGTGGATGGATGGGATCTCAGTCTATTCAGGCTGCTGTAACAAAACGCCCTACCTGGCGGCTTAGCGACAACAGGTGCCGATCTTCTCACAGTTCTGAAGACTGGGAAGTTCATGGTTATGGCCATGGCAGATTTAGGGTCAGGTCATGACCCACTTTGTAATTCACAGAACATTGTCTTCTGACCATGTCCTTGCATGATAGAGTGGTGAGGGGTCTGGGGTCTCTTTTGGGCCTCTTTTCCATTCCTGTGTTCTTTTTTTAAATTTTTTTAAAAATTTGACAGGTAGAGTTAGACAGTGAGAGACAGAGAGAGGAAGGTCTTCCTTCTGTTGGTTCACTCCCCCAAATGGCCCGTGCTGCGCCTATCCGAAGCCAGGAGCCAGATGCCTCTTTCTGGTTTCCTATGCATGTGCAGGGGCCCAGGCGCCTGGGCCATCCTCCACTGCTGCCCCCACTCCCCCCGGGCCACAGCAGAGAGCTGGACTGGAAGAGGAGCAACTGGGACTAGAACCTGGTGGCCATATGGGATGCCGGCGCCACAGGCGGAAGATTAACCAAGTGAGCCACAGCGACGGCCCCTCCATTCCTCTGTTCTTATCCCACACATAAGGGTACAGCCCCATGGAACACTGCCACTGGAACTCCATTTCAGCACAAGAATTCTGAATGCCCAGCTCAGAGCAGGACGGGTGTGTGGTCCAGTAGGGTACAGACTGCTGGCCTTCGTCTCCATGGAGCAATATCTCTAACCTAGGGTAGGCAAAACCTGGGTGTAAGAGACCCAGGGCTAAAGAGCCCTAAGTGCCCTTACCTTAACAACCTGCAGCAAGTTGCGGCTCAGAGCCCTGGAGATCCTTGAGCCCCTAACAGGAATTTTAGAGCCATCCCAGAGAGCCACAGGTACCTGAGCACTGCGGATTAGCTATCCAGCTTTCCATAAAGGGATCATACTGCTTATACACCCCTGGCCAGCTCCTAAAAGAATGACAAGCTAGTGATCTGCAGAAACACAGCATTGTAGGGAATGAAGCAGCCCCGGGGTAGCAGAAGCAAAATGTTCTGTGCACCTGCTCAAGGCATGCCTTACCCCGACCCTTGGCTCGCTTTGCCTCCTTTGCTGTCTGATCTCTACTTGCAGTGGGCAGAGTCAGGGGGTGAAGAGTGTACCTGGAAGTCAAAGGACTCGGGGCACCAGGAGAGCTTGGGCTCTTGTCTTCGTCCAAGGATGACTTCGGGCTGCATCTGGCCCACCAGCCCAGCTGTCTTTGTATGTTCCCTGAATGAGGCTGGTTTTCACATGTTAAAATGGTTGGGAGAAAAAAAGCACACACAAAAGTAATATTTTTTCGTGCTGTGGGTAAATGATATGAAATTCAAACTTCAGTGTCCGACAGCAAAGTTTTATTGGAACACAGCCACACTCATTTGTTGCTGTCCCATCTCTGACTGCTTCTGTGGTGGAGCTGAGAGTTAGGACCACAGCCCTCAGGTGTAGGAGACCTAAACTATGTCCTTGCTTGCCAGCTGCCTGGCCAGTCCGTCCAGGGTTGCAGCGCACGTTTGTGCAGACATGTTAACACATGTCGGAAAATGTCAGAATCTGCAAGTGTAGCTTGAGGGAGGTGATAGCATGGAGTGTGGGAAGGGAGGGAGAGACAGGACAGTGAGGATGATGAAAGATACTGAGAAGGAATGGAGTTCTGTTCTGTCTTGGAGACCGTGGTCTGACTTGCCGTGAGGCATTTGCATGTCTCTCATGATACCCTTGTGAGCCTCGTAGAGAAAATGTGGATTTGATGATCACAAGTAGATCCATGTGTTGGGAGCTGATGGGCATCTCTCCACAGGACATGGCTCATGAGCGGCTGCCAACCTAAGGTTGCTGGTAATATGCAGAAGTGCCCTGTCTCTGAGCCTGTCCTGTCCGACGTTCACAGCCCATGTTTGGACCAAGACGCAAAGAGCGTGTGTATCCACTCTGAAGTGAAATGAGGCAGGGAGCCTGCGCAGTTGGAGGTGGAAGACCTGGGGGCTTCCCATTCGCCCGGAGGAGGTTGCAGACCAAGCCTGTAAGGTGATGGAAAAACAGACTCAGCCTTGGGGGTTGCAAGAGAAGTGCATCGCTCAGAGCAACAGGAACTGCAGGGCTTGCATGGCTCAGGACGGGTGCGCTGGGAGCGTCCTCGGCTGTCCCAGACTTCACACCTTCAGGGGGGTCTTTACAAGGGGAAGAGCACAGGGCAGCCTGGCCAGGGCGATTGTGGGTCCAGGAACAGCATCCTGTGAGGGGCAGGAGAGGCACTGGGGAGCTTTGGCTTGGTAAGAGAATGTAGGGAGGGCATTGTCTTGTGGGGTTCCCTGGGGGTGGCCTGTGAGACAAGGGTGGGGTGCATGTATTTGATTAAGGAAGTGTAGGAAACACCGCAGGGGCTGTGGGGGGAAGGGGCAGGGCAGGAAGACAGCAAGGAAAGGGTGCATTACCCAGCCAGCTCCCACTGGGAGAAGCTGGGACTGAGTGTGGGGTGGAACTCCGGGAGAGGGTGTTGGGGTACTAAGGGGCACGGGCACTGCGTTGTCATCTCCTGTCCATCAGGGGATGAGGGCTCTTCCCAAGGCTTCAGAGAGAGCCCCTGGGGACAGAGGCCAGGACCCTGGTGGCAGGGGGTGGTTAGGTGGGTCTTCAGCCTTTGTAGCATCAGCGACCATCCATCCTTTGATGTGTGAAGTGCTGTAGTGTGGATGAAAATTGCAGGAAGCAGATTCAAGGTGCAGGGAAAGACTTTCTAACCCTTGTGGGGGCTCTGTTCTGCGAGGTGGCACTGTCCCCAGCAGCAGAGCCTGAGGGGCTGGACCTGGGAGGATGCTGGAAGTGTGGCCTGCTGTCCCCTACCAGGTGCACGTGCTTCTGATATTATGAATGAGATTCCGATGGGGTGTTATGCTGGGCTGTCTCTGATCATTCTGTGGCTCATGAATGGCCACACACCCTGTTCTACCTCCGTTGAGGCCAGCTCTAGCTAAGTGATGGGGACATGGCCAGCCGCTTCCAGTCCAATTCAGTTCCCCGCAGCTACACCCCTCTCCCTCCCAATCCCCAGCATCTGTGTTGCTGAGTGAAATGGAAGGGCACTGAGTTGAAAAATAGCCCCTCGGGCAAAGACATTAACGGGAGAGCAGAGGGAATCCTGAGGCCGTCCCGCTGGCCAGCTCCTCCACGGCGCCCCGGCAGCTGGGGGCCTCCCTCTCTGTACCCCTTCCCAGCCCTCTCTCCAAGCCGACGCTCAGCAGCTCACGGCAGTGGCAGCTCATTATTTTGCTGCAGTTGACTTGAAATCTGAACTCGATCGGGTATCAAATATTCAGTCCTCGGTTTGATACTGTTTTTCAAAGGTGCGATGGTGTTCAGAAATGACACCGCATTTCCTAATTATGAGATTCTGTCGTCGCTGCTCGGTGTAGAATGACTCGGTCGCAGGGCTTTCTTTTCTTTCTTAAGCCTGAGCATACAGTACAATTATTCTAAAATTGCTTTGGAAGAAGATATTTCATCAGCAAAAGATGAGCCTGCTTATTCCCGAGGTTTGGAGGCAGTGGGAGAGCGAGGATGAATTCGCGCAGGCTCTGGGGGTTCTTGGGAAATGTGCCCTCCTGTCACCGCTGCTGCCTTCCTGCTGGAGCGCCTGTCACCTCCCACTGCCAGGGCCTGCAGCCTGCCCTGCCTGCCTCACTCGCATCAGCCTGGCCGAGATCACTAATGAACGGGGGCCTGGAAGGGGCTGTCGGGAAACTCCTGCTCCCTCTCAGGACACAGAGAGGAGGGCATGGGGGAGGGGCAGGAAGTTATTGCAAGTGTCCCTTGAAAGTTGGGGTCCCTCTCCCTGCCAAGAAGAGCACTGGGGAGCAGAAGGCTTTGTTTGGCGTATGTAGTAGGGCTGTGTTTGGGGTCAGGGGTAAGTGTTTGGCACAGCAGTTAAATTGTCATTTTGGGCACCCACATTCTCTATCAGAGTGCCTGGGCTTGCGCCTGGCTCTGCTCCTGATTCCAGCTTCCTGGTAATATGCACTCTGGGAGGCAGCAGGTGACCGCCCAAGTAGCTGGGTTCCTGGCTTCTTTGTGGGGGACCTGGACCAAGTCTGAGGCTCCTAGCTGTGGCCTGCTCCAGCCCTGGCTGTTGCAGGCACTTGGAGAGTGAACCGACTGATGGAAAAATCTTGGTCTGCATTTCTCTGTTTCTGTCCGTCCCTGTCTTTTGGATAATTTTTTGAAAAATGATCAGCATCCGTCTTAGGCTTGGTCCATCGAGGCTGTGATAACAAAATTCCATAGACTTCTGGCTTATAAGCAGCTACTGGCTCTGGAGGCTGGAAGCACAGCATTACGGCGCTGGCAGATTGGGGGCCTGGCGAGGGCCACTTCCTGGTTCATAGACCACCAGCTTTGCTCCCTGGGTCCTGGCAGGCAGAGGGGACGAGGAGGTCTCTCTGCGGTCTTTTAGATGGTCCCTAATCCACTCCATGAGGGATCCTTCCCAAGGGTCTCAACTCTAGATGCCATCGTGTTGGAAGTTAGGGTTCAGCAGGTGACTTGGGGCACATTCAGTCTCTAGCAGGTGTGGAATACCGGCACGCATGTGGCAGGGGTAGCCTCAAAAGTATTTAAGTTTGGCGTTACATTGAGAAGTCCAACAAGGACATGCTGCATGGTTCTACGGGTGTTACAGGTCCATGGTGGGCAGAAGTCACCGATGCTGGTGAACTTCACAGAGTGCTGGCCTCTGGGGTTGGGGCATTGACTGCAGAAGCCGTGAGGGAGCAGTCTGCAAGGTGGAAACCTTCTCCGCCTTCATTAGGGTGCAGCACCCTGGGTGCATGTGTGTGTCAAAGTAGATCGAACTGTGTACCCTTGCAAAGAGGTATTGCTGCCAGTGGCCGCTCCTTAGAGGAACACGGGAACAAAGACACAGCCAACCGTGGCCTTCCCAGAGGCCTCCCCTGGGGAGGATGCCATCTCAAAGGCTTAGCCTTGACCCCAGCTAAGAAACAGTCACACCAGCTTCAACCGTGCCTTATCATCCTCATCTTGAACTGGATCCCACAGCCCCGTGCCTGGCTCAGGGCAGCCAACCTTGTTTTCTGAGGAATATGGTTAACCCAGAGCCCCAACATGCCCGTTCTTAGCGATGAAGTGACTGACGGGGATAGCATGAAGTCAAGTGTGGGCAGACGCTGGGAGTATGTGTGTGCCTCGCGGGGCCTGGCATGAAGGCAACCACCTCATTCGCATAAGACAATACTTCTCAAACAACTTTGTCTTTTCGTGCACTTCCTTTTTTTTTTTTTTTTTCCGTAGCCAAGACCTCTTCACACTGATGACTGATGAATATGCAGGAGAGACGGCGTGAGACCACTCGGTGTCTCTGAACGGAGGCCAGTTTCGTTCCTGGGACTGGAGTCCCTGGTATTTTTCCTGCATCTTCAGCAGCACCTGAAATAGATTCCACTTCATATGAAATGCAAAACACTGCAGAGCAGAAAGCTCACCCTGGTCTCTGATCCAGGCGAGAATTCTCAAGCCTGGTGTTCATGGATTTTTTTTTTCTTCCTCCTGCTTTTTCAAAATACTGCCTCGCTAAGCCCACAGGTGGGGCTGATAGGATAAGTAGATGCATAATCTATTACCCCACATCCCACCAGGCACCTGCTCCTGCAGGTCAGGAGGACCTGCGGATGGAGCCTTCCAGGTCACAGCATTTCCTTCTAGAGAAAGTCTCTCTCATAATTAAGATTGTGTCAGCATTTCCATCTCGGGACCCGGGGTAGAAGCCGCTCTGAAGTGCAGCTTGGTTTTAAAGCCCTTAGTCTTGGAGAAACCTCTGTCTCTCTGACAGAGGCTGTGCAGCCTTCTCCCCCTTGGGAACCAGAGAAAAGACAAATGCCCCAGGAGTCAGCAGTGGAGAGGGGAGCGGCTGCGATGCCCTGTGCAGCCTCCCAGGGGGCTTTGCATGGAGGAGGTCTGCCTGGCCCCCTACGGTCTCTAGGACAACAGCAAGTGCAGCAGGTGGAGCCCCTGACCCTCAGCCTGTGTTCCCCGAACTGTCTCTGTCTCCTCTGTCGCAGTCACCTGGGCAGTGCCTGTTCTGAATGCAGAGCCTTGCTCTCTTCTCAGTCCCTCACCTGCCCCACCTGCTCCAGCCAATCAGAATATCCAGGGCAGGGCCGGGAATCTGCATTTTCTCATGACGGCACACACATATCCCCCCTCCATGATTCCCAGGAAACATGAAGTCATGCTGCTCTAAACTGCTTTTTCCCCCCCAAAATATTAATTAATTAATTAATTAATTAATTTAAAAGAGAGATCATAATCAGCACCCCAAATACCTGCAACAGCTGGGGCTGGGTCAGGCTGAAGACAGGAGCCAGGAACTCTCTCTGGGTGTCCCATGTGGGTGGCAGGGATCCTGGGTCCACCATGTGCTGTGTCCCAGGTGCGGTAGAAGGAGGCTGGATTGGAAGCAGAGGCGGGGCTCAATCCCTGGTGCTCCGATACGGGAGGTCAGCATACAGGTGGCAGCTTAACCTGCTACACCGCATCACCTGCTCCTAGATTTTTTGTTGCTGGTGACTTCACCTCTTTATGCCTTGCATCCCATTTATCAAATAATAGAGTATATCATGTGCCTGTCATGTGACAAGCGTGTTCTAAGGCAGCCTCATGCATTCATTCACTAATTAATTCTCACGCCTAGGAGGTGGCACTGTAGATAACCACACAGAGAGGTTAAGGAACCTGGCAAAGTCACACAGTTGCAGAGTGGGCTTTGAGCCCAGGGAGTCTGGCTCTGCCAGGTTGTGTTGCATGGTGATCTGAGCCTCATCAGCCTGGGTTGTGAGGGGTAATTGAAGCCACGGATGCCGAACCACTCTGTGGCCTGTGCAATTAGGTTTATGATCTCTGAATCTGTGTCCGTGTCTCTTCGGCCAGGTTTGTCTTGACAGCTGTCCTGACTCTTCCCAGTCTCCTGTGTGCCCCTTCCTGGTCCCACTCCAGTCGGTGGTTTGTGAGTGGCAAACTATGATAGCCAAGTGTGAACTCTTTCTTCAGATAATACGCTTTAATTTCTTTCTTTTCTTTCTTTTTTTTTTTTGACAGGCAGAGTGCACAGTGAGAGAGAGACAGAGAGAAAGGTGTTCCCCTGCCATTGGTTCACCCTCCAATGGCTGCCGCGGCCGGCGCACTGAGGCCGGCGCACCGTGCTGATCCGATGGCAGGAGCCAGGTGCTTCTCCTGGTCTCCCATGGGGTGCAGGGCCCAAGCACTTGGGCCATCCTCCACTGCACTCCCTGGCCACAGCAGAGAGCTGGCCTGGAAGAGGCGCAACCGGGACAGAATCTGGCGCCCCGACTGGGACTAGAACCCGGTGTGCCGGCGCTGCAGGTGGAGGATTAGCCTAGTGAGCCGCGGGGCTGGCCTCGCTTTCATTTGAACTGAGGGTTTTTGTTGTTTCTTGTTTTTGTTTGTCTTAAATTGGAGGAGCAGAGAAACAGAGGTGGAGTAGTTGACTGCGTGCCTGCAGAGGCCAGGGTTGGGGTGGGGTGAATGGGGAGCCGTCAGTGCAGTCCAGGTGGTCCATGGGAGTGGCAGGAGCCCAGTTACTTGAACCATCGCTGCTGCCTCCCAGAGTCTGTCTCAGCAAGAAGCTGGAGACAGGAACCAGAGCCAGAAACTGACCTCAAACACTCTGATGTGGGACACGGCATCTTTTTGAAAAAGACTTACTTGTTTCTTTTTTTTCTTTTTTTTTGACAGGCAGAGTGGACAGTGAGAGAGAGAGACAGAGAGAAAGGTCTTCCTTTGCCGTTGGTTCACCCTCCAATGGCCGCCGCGGCCTGTGCGCTGCGGCCGGCGCACCGCACTGATCCGATGGCAGGAGCCAGGAGCCAGGTGCTTTTCCTGGTCTCCCATGGGGTGCAGGGCCCAAGCACCTGGGCCATCCTCCACTGTACTCCCTGGCCACAGCAGAGAGCTGGCCTGGAAGAGGGGCAACCGGGACAGAATCTGGCGCCCCAACCGGGACTAGAACCTGGTGTGCCGGCGCCGCTAGGCGGAGGATTAGCCTAGTGAGCCGCGGCGCCGGCCGACTTACTTGTTTCTTTGGAAGGCAGAGCAGTAGGGAGAGACAGGCAGACAGAGGACTTCCTTTGCTTGTTCATGGCACAAATGGCCAAAAGAGCCAGGTCTGGGCCAGGCCCAAGGCAGGGTCCAGAATTCCACCCAGGTCTCCCAGGTGGGTGCAGGAGCCTAAGCACTTGGGCCATCTTCTGTTGCTTGCCCAGGCCATTAGTAGGGAGCTGGATCGGAAGTGGAGCAGCCAGGGTAATGAACCAGTGCTGATTGGGGAGGCAGGTTTCCCAAGTGGTGGCTTACCCTGCTGTTCCATATCACCAGCCCCGATGCAGTGTCCTAACCAGCGTCTTAGGCCACCTCCCCTGTTCCAGCTGAGGGTTTAAGTCAGAATAGCCTCACCTGCTGACACTAGGGGACCCCTCTCCAGTTCTTGCCCTTTATCGGCCCCTGCCCTTTCCCGGCCCCATGCCCCATGAGATGTTTCTAAAAGAAGCAGATGTCAGTAAGCAGTTTGGAATCTGTTCCAGAGGTGCAACATCATACTCTGTGCAATGGAAGATCATTTGCAAAGATTATTTCTGGGGTGTTTTGAAATGGAGAAGACTTCAGAAGGGATCATTCTCATTAGGGGACCAAGGCCACCTATGTCGGGTCAGCCGGTGTTGGGGAGACTCCTTATGGAAGCCGCTGCCTCTGCCCAGGGAGCAAAGGTCGCGGGCAGAGTGGAGTGTGCCAGGGGGGTGGGGGTGGGATGCCGGCTTTGTGACTGGCCACGTCCCTCTTGCTCTGTCTCTGGGTCAGGCTTGCCTTGCCCACCAGGACTTTCTGCTCCAGGGGCTGCTGGCGGACACACAGGAGGGGAGGGGTTTGCTGCTCTGGGGGTGGGGGTAGGCTTGACTGGCAGCTGCTGTGAAGGTGATCACGTCTGTCTGAGGGTCATTTTGTTAACTCGTGTATTCCCTGTGCTCACCCGGCAAAGGCTGCAGGCCCTGCTAGCGAGAATGGCCTTGTGGCTGGAGGCGTGGTCTGGGCTGCTCGCTCCAGGCCCCATCAGCCACACCATTCCAGCCACATGGCCTCCTTGCTGTTCCTGAAACGGGGCAGCCACGTTTTCCCTTTGGGGCCTTGGGTTGGTCCTCTTTCCTAGGGATTTCGTCCTCCAGGTTTTGCTTTGAGTACTGGGTGCAGTACTCGCTTCAGTCCCAGGCAAACCTAGCCGTCACCTTACTGTTCTTGGCTCCCACCAAGCTCCAAGCTTGATCTCACTGTGTCTGTGAGCCCCACCCCTCCCGCCCTTGCCACTCGCCACTCCTTGTACTTAGCTCATTCATTATTTCAGCAGTGTTTACCACGTTCTTTCATACTACACTTGTGTACTTATTGTTTGTTGTTTATCTCTTGCTACTAGATGTAAGTACCAAGAGAGTAGAAATACTAGTCTCTTTTGTCTTTTAATTTTGTCCCAAATGCCTAGAATGGAGTCAGGCATACAAAGATGTTCACTAAATACTGAATGCTCACATTTTTCTGCCCAGTTCTAGATACCATGGGGCTACTTTTGAAAGCATAAATCATGGGGCCAGTGCTGTGGAATAGTGGATAAAGCTGCCTCCTGTAGCGCCAGTATCCCATATGGATGCCAGTTTGAGTGCTGGCTGCTCCACTTCCGATCCAGCTCTCTGCTATGGCCTGGGAAAGCAGCAGAAGATGGCCCAAGTCCTTGGGCCCCTGCACCCACATGGGAGACCCGGGAGAAGTTCCTGGCTCCTGGCTTCAGATCAGCCCAGCTCCAGCTGTTGCGGCCATTTGGGGAGTGAACCAGCAGATGGAAGATTTTCTCTCTCTCTGTAACTCTGTCAAATAAATAAATCCTTTTATAAAGAAGCATGAATCATGACCTCTGACCTCAGAGGGCTTGTCACCTAGCAGAGAGAGGCAGCTGGGAGCAGTCCGAGGCAGGCAGGCCCGCTCTATCCCATGGGCCCCTCTGGACAGAATCATTTGCCTGTCACCTCTGTTGGGGTTCAGACATTCACATCCCTGCTCCCCACACCTCTGCCTCTTGCCTCCAGGCTTTGGCCCCACACAGCACTGCCTACCCACTGTCTGTGGCTGTGCTCGCCACAGCCCAGTGGAACCACCACCACCACCCACTGCTAACATGCCCTGCTACCTGCTTCCTCTGTTTCTGTTCATCTCTGCTGGGTTGCTGTAGCCAACTGGAGTCGCCCCAGGCCCCATCCCCTCTCACAGTCACTCAGCCATCAAGTCCTGTGCATTCTGCTTCCTGGAGCACTTCTCAAATACAAGGTTCTCTTTCGCTCTCTCCCGGCTTACTGGTTCTGGTTCATTCCAGCAGACTCCTCGGAGCCTCTGCAGGATCAGCCTCCACACGGCTGTCATTCTTTCCCTGTTGATGCCCACCCTGCCCAAGCCTTGTGCTGGGGACCAGGAATACAGCAGAGAAAAATACAGGCAGAAAGGGCCTAATATCATCCGGCCGTGAGAGCCACACAAACAAGGACTCCTAGGCTGGCCTGTTCTGGCTTACCACTTTCTTTCTTTCTTTTCTTTTTTTTTTTTAAGATTTATTTATTTATTTGAAAGTCAGTGTTACACAGAGAAAGAATGAGAGGCAGAGACAGAGAGAGAAATCTTCCATCCACTGGTTCACTCCCCAGTTGGCAGCAACAGCGAGAGCTGCACCGATCTGAAGCCAGGAGCTTCTTCCAGGTCTCCCACATAGGTGCAGGGGCCCAAGGACTTGGGCCATCCTACACTGCTTTCCCAGGCCATAGCAGAGAGCTGGATAGGAAGTGGAGCAGCCGGGACTTGAACTGGTGCCCATATAGGATGCTGGTACTGCAGGCGGTGGCTTTACCCTCTACCCATAGCGCTGGCCCCGTCTTAACACTTTCAAACCCATTGCAACCCTTAGCCCTGTACCCTGCACCTGCTGGAGTTGTGCATCCTTTTTAAAAATCTGATGCAAGCTGACTTCATGCACAAAACTCCCCTGATGGTTTCCAGGGAGTGGACACTGGGCTCCAAAGGTGGCAGACTTCAGGCGCCTCCCCTGAGTGATGATGTTCCCTTCCCAGCCTCGTCTGCTGCCCTCTCCCCCACCTTGTCTCTGCTCACAGCCACCTGTCTCTGTGTCCCAGCAGCATGGGGCTTGTTCAAGTTCCCCGTGTGGGTCGTCCACTCATCCAGTGTCCATTCAGAACCTGTTTCTTTGGATTCGAGTCACCAGAAATACACAGGTGAAAAAGAACTTGACCTCTGCTCACCTGAACTTCATCTTCTAGCTCCAGGCCTCTCTCTGGCTCAGTCCATTCCATGTCCTGGTGTCCTCCCCCACTCACTGGCTGTGGCTCCCTTCCAAATTCAATGCAGCCATCCTCCTTTCTGGAAGATTCTAAATGCAATCTCCCCCTTCATATTGGCTTTGTTTGGATGCCCACGTTCCCTGTTTCTGTGCTCATAATTCAGTATTCATGGATAATTATTGGTATATGAGGCTGTGGCTTGCATTCCATTAGGAGTTTCAAAGGACAGAAGCAGAGGCAGGCGTTGGACACTGTTGTTAGGACTCTGCTTTGGAGGCCTGCATGCCGTTTCAGAGTGCCTGGGTTCCAGTCCTGGCTTCCAGTTGCAGCTTCCTGCTGACGTGCACCCTGGTGCTTATGAGAGGCAGCAGAAGATGGCTCAAGCACTTGGGTCCCTGCCACCCACTTAGGGTGGGCACCAGACTCGGAGGAAGCATGGCCCAGCCCTGGTTTTTGTAGGCATTTGGTGAGTGAACCAGTGGATAGACGATCTCCTTCTGTGTCTCTCTTTCAAATAAAATGCAAATTAATAATATCAAAAAGGGAGAGAAAGTTTTATTCTTGTTTTGTCCTTAGTGCATGGCATCAATAGATAATGTATTCAGTGAAGGAGTCCATGAGTTAGTGACTAGGAAGGATGAAGAAGGCTAGAAACCTGTGCCGTGTCTCCCACAGGAGGGCGCTGAATCCTGGCCTGCACTGTGATCTTTACTGAATCTGGGTGGGTTAGGGCTGCTGGCACCAGCGACCATAGACTTGATGGCTTAAACAGCTGAGATTTGCTTCTCATGGTTCTTGAGACTGCAAGTCTGGGATCAGGGTGTTGGGGGGCTTGGTGAGGACCTCTTTGTGGCTTGCACATGGCTGTCTTCCTCAGGTATCCGTATATGGCACCAAGAGGCAGAGGCAGAGAGAGTAGGCTGTGGTCTCATCACCCCCTTCAAAGGATACAGAGGGCCCCACTTCGTGACCTCATCTGAATCTGATTTCCAAAGACCCCACCTCCAAATAGCATCACTGTGAGGCTAAGGGCTTCAACGCAGCAGTCTCAAGCAGTGTATTCCAAGGCGCTGGTAGAAGAGCTTTTGGAAGTGTTGGCAGGCAGTGTTTGTGGTCCCAAATGTGGTGATGGCTTCCAGGATGGATTGTGGGGGGCTAGGCCTTTGCCAATGGCAGGGTCTGAGCCCTGGTTTCAAGAGCAAGACAGGGGCATTGGAGAGGAAAAGGGGGAGGTCTGGTGGAAAGTCTGGCCCTTGGGGCTCGGGTGCAAGCTCTGCTACATTTGATCTGTGCAATCCTAAGCAGTGCGTCCCCTTCCGGGCCTTGCTCACTTCACCTGTTAATTACGCTCTCTGTCTTTCCCGCTTTATGCTGTTGGTCTACCTGCAAGCCCTAATCTGCATTTTCTGTAGGAGCCAGAGAGTTAGTGGCCTGCTGCTAGAAATGGCCCCTGGAGGCCACTGTAGTGACTCATGCCTTGCTTAATTTGGATGCCTTGATAGAAGACTCCAGCTTGGATGGCATATGAAGGTATTTCAGGGTTGATAGGGATCTCAGGTGTCGCAGGGCTCTGACTGCTGGATAATTAGGCCCCAAGCGACAGCTGACTCCGTCTCCAGCCCCTTCATCCCATGTCAACTTGGCTCGGGCTCCCTCATTTTCTTTCCCTGGTTACAGAGACAGCTGCTGGCTGTGATCTTCCTGCTGGGGATCAGCTGCTTACCAGAGCTGGACAAGGCCCCCCAGAAGGAGCCCGGTGGTGGTACACATGCGCATGTGGGTGGGTGTGTTCACGCTCGGGCCTCCTCACACCCCTGGCTGCTGCAGACCCCAAGTCCCCAGAGGAGGAGAGAACAGGGGAAAAGCGTCTCACACGGGCACTCCACGCACCCACCCACCCATCCGCCCACCACAACAACCCTGGTGGAAAGCTGCTTCCACTACTTTAGAGAAATGAGAAAATTGAGGCCGGCACTGCGGCTCACTAGGCTAATCCTCCGCCTGCGGCACCGGCACCCTGGGTTCTAGTCCCGGTCGGGGCGCTGGATTCTGTCCTGGTTGCTCCTCTTCCAGACCAGCTCTCTGCTGTGGCCCGGGAGTGCAGTGCAGGATGGCCCAAGTGCTTGGGCCCTGCACCCCATGGGAGACCAGGAGGAAGCACCTGGCTCCTGGCTTTGGATTGGCGCGGTGCGGCGGCCATTTGGGGGGTGAACCAACGGAAGAAAGACCTCTGTCTCTCTCACTGTCTAACTCTGCCTGTCAAAAAAAAAAAAAAAAAAAAAAAAAAAAAAAAAAAAAAAAAAGAAGGACTTGAGTGCTAAACACTTTGGGGAACTTGCTCGAGTCTCTGAGCCAGGGCCCTTTAACTCTAGAGTCTGGAGTCTTTCTGAGAACCCAGGTGGGGAGAATTAGCACCTGGAGACTGGAGCTCACCCACACTGGGACTTTTTATTGCAAAAAACTTAAGAAAACTTGGGCTCTGCCATGTGGGTTTGAGTCCTGGTGTTGCCAGTGACTTTGTGACCTTGGGCAAGGAGCTTCACATGTATGTTCAGGCTTCACTTGCCTTATCTGTTGTGAAATTTAACTAAGTCTGGCCTCAAGGATGCCTTCATCCTTTGAGTCCTATGCCAGGATCTGTAAAATAACTTGGCATTTCAACTGAAAGCCCAGCTGAGCAGGAGACCTGTCCCACACGGCTGAGCGGCAGCCAGTCCCAGGCTGCCAGGCCGTCAGAGCGCTTTCCAGCACGCTGTGCCTGTTCTCTGCTCCATTTTCCATCCGAACACCACTTGCGCCCTATGCAGAGGCTGGGGCTCTCTGAGCCTCTTCTTGTGTGAGGGCTGCCTGATGTGTGAACTAGGGAGGCACACTCTCCTGTGGCTCCCGTCTCCAGTGGTGCTTTCTTGGAGGGAGGGTGATTGTTCACTGAGCCGATCGCCGCTGGCCGGCCTAGGCTGTGCTTCCATCTGAGCGTTGTCCCGCCCACCCAGGCCTCTGGCTAACCCTGGGGTGTGTCCCAACTGCCAGTGCTGGCGAAACCCAAGGCCATGGTCTCTAGGCTCCCCTGAAAGTGCGGGCTACGGGGAGGACATGCTTTGGCTCTGCCATTTGGGGACAGCTCTAGTGGTACAGGAAGTGGATCTGAGAGGCCCCAGGTGGAGGGAATGGTGAGGCTGATAGAAGCGACACACCAGGAAACAGCACCCTGGGACTGCAGCCCAGAACCATTACTTGCTGGCTGTGGGGCCAGGGACAGTTTCCCTACCCTGTCTGCCCCACAGTCTCTGCAGCTGAGCCCTTTCCCATTGTCCTCAGAGCACACCGACTTAGGACGAGGGAGGGGAGGCCAGGGGGTGAGCAGGGAACAGTGAGCACATAGGGTTGTTGAAAAGTTGGGGTTGCCGGCTCAACATGCATTGGCAGGGGATGGAGGGGGGAGGGACTTGGGAATGTATTGATCTGAAAGACTCATAAAGATAGAGAATTGTATTTTGGTACATGCAAATGAATAATTTCTGTTTCACTGACTAATAGCACTTCTTTGGTATTTTTCTAAAAAGCAAATACAGGCTCTTTGGTCACTGCTGATAATGAATCATTTTAATTCTTTCTTCCTAATGTCAGTTGCAAGAGGACCTTGGGAGAGATCAGGGCAAAGGCAGCCAGGAAAAACGAAACCTTCCTGTCCCTTCTCACTATTTTGAACACGTCCACCGAGAATATTTCTACCTGTTGCCTGTTATTTCCCAACAAGGACAAATACTCTTCCTCCCCCACATGCCTCTTTCTTCCCCTTTTCCATATTAATTTCCTCCCCGATGTCCTTTTCTGGAAACCAAAATAGGTATTTACTTGATTATAAATAATGCCACAGCCCATGGTCCTGGGCTCCCACAGCACGCCAGTGCAGGCCCGCCGCCTCCCTGATATTTATTGTGCTATCAGCACAGCTTCTCAATTGAATCCTGGTCTTAAATCAGGGATCCCATCACAGCACCTAATGGGAGAGGAAGCCAGGTACACCACAAGCCTCTTTTATTTATTTATTTTTTGTCTCCCTGGCTTGCCGAGCAGTCAGAACCTGGAGACTTGACATTCAGATATGTGTTGAATGTCTCTGTCTGGTTGCTAATGATGCTGTGATGTGGCAAACCCCCAGTGCTCGCTGATGCTACTCGGAGCGGATCTGTATTCTGACGGAGTCAGGCCCAAACTCCTTTGTCTAATAAGACGTTTAGCATTTTGAGCATATCGCTGTAGCACCCGAGGCATTTAAACACTGATTTGAGTCTTGAGGAAAATGTGAAGGGGTCGAGGAGTGAGGGAAGTGTTTGGGCTTTGAGGTTGGCTCGGTCGGTTCAGATCCACTGGGGGCGTTGCTGGGAATCCATGCATTTGGTATGGGGTTTTGGTTCCCTGATGAGCTGCATTCAGGTCAGACGGCTGTTACCTCGTTCAACACCCACAGTTCCTGAGTGCCAACCCCTGGGCTGCCTTCCAGAGATGGATGCTGAGGTCAAACCTGCTTGCTCCCGACCTTTGAGAAGTGTTATCCTCAGAGGAGGTAGAAAAACGAGTCCCAAGGCCCCGGGGAGAGCTGCTGCAGGGCTCCCTGGGAGGGGACCTGGAAGGCTTCTGGGCATTGATTGGACTCTGCAGTTTGGGTGAGCAATGGCTCGAATGCCTCTACCAAAACTCACGTTGAGCCTCAATCTGAAATGCCCTGTGTTAACCGAATTCGGAGAAGTGACTAGGGTCACTGTCCTTATTTAGAAGTCACGAGGGTGGCATGCTTATGATCGCATTAGTGGCTTTGAAGAAGAGGAGGAGAGAGTTGCCGGCTTGCTCAGCCCGGCCGTGTGATACCCAGCGCCGCCCGGCAGCTCTGTAGAGAATGCCCACCAAAATGGAGGTCCTCACCGGATGTGGTCCCCTGACCTTGGACTTGCACAACCTTGAGTTGAGTAAGCCTTGGTTCTGTATAAACTGTCCAGCCTGTAGTATTCAGTCATAGCACCAGCAAACAGACTAAGGGGATGTTACTTTTGCAGTGCGCTCTTGAACCCTTTCCTCCAAATTCTGCTTCTGCTTCCTAGAAAGTAGTGGTGAGGCCGAGTTTCTAAGAGAGTGGTTCTCAAGGGCCCCTTCAGTTTACTTTTTCATAAAAACATAAGGACCAGGAAAGTTATTTCAGTGAGAAACAAAGGGTATTGAGTGAGAGGCTGGATGAAGTCTTTTTTTTTTTTTTAATTTATTTAACAGAGTTACAGACAGTGAGAGAGAGACAGAGAGAAAGGTCTTCCTTCCATTGGTTCACTCCCCAAATGGCTGCTATGGCCGGTGCTGCGCCGATCCAAAGCCAGGAGCCAGGTGCTTCCTCCTGGTCTCCCATGCAGGTGCAGGAGCCCAAGCACCTGGGCCATCCTCCACTGCCCTCGCGGGCCACAGCAGAGAGCTGGACTGGAAGAGGGGCAGCAGGACTAGAACCCGGCGCCCATAAGGGATGCCGGCACCGCAGGTGGAGGGTTAACCAAGTGAGCCACGGCGTTGGCCCCTGGATGAAGTCTTATGATGCAAAGATGGATCCCTCTCACACACACTCTGGTCCCTCTCCAGTTGTAGGGAGGAAGCATCATACTCTGGGAACACTCTGCCCTGTCCTTGTTGTCACTCACCAGGCATGGCATCAGTGACATGCTCACATTGGCTTTCAGGGAAGGGTCCGTCGAAGCCTTGGATTGCGATGGCTGTCAGTACTCATGGTGTAACTACTCCCATCATAGACAATTTCACACCACTGAGGACTTCACAGCTGGCTTGAAAAATTTCCTACAATGTAATGGGCTGCATGGGCCCCAGGGGCTGGCTCAGGCACACCACTTCACGGGATCCTGTTTCACTCTCATTTCCCCGGAAGTCATGATTTCTGCCTTGGTATTCCCAGGGCTATGGAAAATACGGACGTGAGGCAGGCTCTCACGGTGCCTGGAAAACAGGGGTCTTTAGATGTTGATTTGCTTATCTTCCTTCTCCACCTTCAGAGTGAGACATGTGCCACCGCTTATTTATTCATTCACTTAGTCACCGTTTATTGAACACCTAGTATGTACTAATCCTTAAGTATTTGAAGTAGGCAAAGACCCGAACCTTGCCTGAAAGCATCCTGCAGATCAACTGAGTAGACAGAGTGATGGGTCAGAGGTGGTGTGAACTCAGAGATCTGTGCTGTGGGAGCAAAAGGAATTGGTACTGAGGGAAGGCTTCTTGGAGGAGGTGGCACATTTGGAGTTCCGAAGCATGAAGGGGAGGAAAGTCCCTAAACCATGTCTTTCCCATAAGTAATTCTTTTAGATTTCTTTGCCCTCGTCATTTCTTCCTTGTCCACCATGAAATTTTAAAATGTGTTTATGTGCTGCCTGCATATCTGTGCTTCGTACATAGACACAGGAAGATTTTGTTTTTCGCTTCTCCAGAGTAACATTGCCCAATTGCTGAGGATGTCCACTGTGGGCCAGGAGTTCCAAGGGGGTAGGAAACCAACTCTTCTTGGTGACCATCAAACACAAAATAAGGCGCTAATTATTATTTGCAAACTAAATGAATGCATCAATAAATGTCACGGCCAGTACAAGAACTGGTTCACAAAGTGGGACAAGAGAATAAAATAGCGTAGGACAGCAGGAAAGGAGAGTTATGCCCCCGTTTGTAAATAAGGACAGTGAGACGCCGTGAGCCATGGGTCGCGTGGTGTGTGGGGTCCTGTGGGTGAGCCTTCACATGCTGGGCTGGGACGCTGGGTTCCAGGCCAGGCAGCTCCCAATGACGAGAGTCTCTGGTGACTTGCAAGGCTCTTGCTGGCACTGCAGCTCCCAACTCTAAGTGCTGAGTCAAGGTGGGCGCCCTATTCGCCCAGGCGGAGGTGAACAGCCACTGGCTATCTTATTCCTCCAAAGTTTTAATGAAAGAGCTACAATTACCAAGCTCTCTGCCTCTGGCACTGGAGAATCCATCTCCATTTCCCATTTCTTTCTGAAGCGACAGTGATTAAAGATGCGTTCTGGACATAAAACAAGTGATCAATGGCTCCTGGCAGTCGCCATTGTCTCCCTCCTCCCCAGCATCAGTAGACAATGTATCTTGGGGAGCTGCCGGGCCTGAGAAAAATGAGTTTGCCAGACACAGTTCTATTTTGATTTAGATCACAAATAGCTCAGCTCGGTTTTTACATTGATAACAAGGAGATGGTTCCATTTCCCAAGGTCTGCCATCTCTGGAGAGAGAGAGAGAGAGAGAGAGAGAGAGAGAGAGTTGGAGCTTTCTGTGTGAGAACACGCTGTGCCCAGATTTTTGTGGTCAGGCCAACCCCAGTCTGACCAACCCGACTCCTCTCCTGGAACCTCAGGGTAGGTGGGGTCCGATTCTCTGTGGGCTTCCCAAGCCTGGCACTGGTGGTTCCTCCTAGGCCACCTGAACCAGTCCAGGAAGGGGTCTAGGGCAAAGGCAAGGAGGCAGCCAGGCCAGGTGGTGGGACTGTCAGCACAATGGCAGCAAATCTGGGAACAGCCAGTGAGTGAGGGGGAGGCAGAATTCAAGTGACCTTCACGGGCAGCTCATGGCCAAGGCCACCAGGTCCGGAGGTGTCCTGGGTAGGACTTCAGTCAGCAGGGAGGGTGGTAAAGATGGCTGCCTGAGGGGAGGAGTCCCCTCCCCCTCCTCCACCGCACTCTGCCCTGTGCACCGCCCCCCCGGCCACTCCTCTTCTCCCAAGGGAGAACATGTGCTGGACTTGTGTTTCGAGGGGCCAGTTTCAGAGTGGAAGCCAGTCGCAGGAAGCAAGGCTGATCCCATGAGAGAAGCCACAAGGGAGGCAACTGCTGAGTGTGCTAGGGCCTCAGCGTCTCAGCTGGCCACCCAAGAAATGGGTGTGCCAATCAGAGGACGCCAAGTACGTAGACCTGTGTGCCCTGGAGCTGGTGTGGCAGGGGGTGCCAGAGGAGCATGCAAGCATGCCTGAAGGTGAGGACCCACCAGGCCGGTGTGGTACCTGACTTCAGATAGAACACAGAGCCCCAGAAGTAAGAACAGCCTTTGGAAAGAGGTTCTGGAAGGAAAGAAACCAAAGTGTTCACAACGCTTAACTCCAGGTGCAGGGATAGTGAGTGGCTTCTTAGTCCCTTGGGGCATCTATCTCTCTGTGCCAACCACTGTGAGCCTGTGCTAACATTTTGCTTTTGGTCTGTTTTATTCTAAAATGGCTTTTGGTGAGTTGTAATTCCTGTGTCATTTGGCTCACCCATCTCAAGTGTGCCAGGCGTGTTTTCAGTGCGCTCACCGAGTGGTACAGCCATCATCATCATCATCAGTGTTAGAGCATGTTTGTCACTCCCCCCTCCCCCCATCAGCTCTGTAATCACCAGCACTCATTCTTCCCCATTCACTCACATCCCAAATCACTATCTCATGTTGATGTATGCATTTTGAGTATTTCCTCAAAATGGAATCCTATATCCTGTGGTCTTTGGCAACCAGCTCTTCCTTCTTGAAACTGTGTTTTCAGCATCCATCCTGTCAGTACTTTGTTGTCTCTTGTGGCTGAATAGGCTCCATCGTGTGGATGAACCACCTTTGTTTATCTATCATGAGTTGACGGACATTTGGTTGTTTCTCCCTATGGGTATAATGAAGGTTATAAATGAATCATGCTTCTGTGAATATTTATGTGTGAGTTTTTATGCAGACATACATTTTTTTCAACTGTTTGGGGCATATACCAAGGAGTGGAATGGCTGAGTAATGTGATAACTCACATTATATATTTTAAATAATTTTTTAAAATTGACAGTAGTCATTGTACATGTTTGTGGCACACAGAGTGACATTTCAATACAAGTAGATTCCTACAGTATAATGATCAGATTGGGGAACTGGCATTTGTGCCACATTCCTTGTTTTGGCAACATTCAAGACCCTTTCTGCTGGTATTTTGAATATTCAGTTAATTGCTGTCAACCATGGCTGTACTCCCATGGTCTAGATGATACAAATCTTCCCCCTTCTCCAACTGCATCCCTGTGCCCATTAACCATCTTCTCTCCAACTCTGCCTCCTCCACACTGTCCCCAGGCTGTGGTAGGCACTCTTCTCTTCTCTCCCAGGGGTCAACTGTTGGCTTCCCCATATCAGTGTGAACGTCCAGTTTTTGTCTTCCAGTGTGTGCTTCTCTCACTTAGCGCAATGTCCTCCAGTTCCAGGAGTGTTGCTGCCAACCATGAAAGGCAAGGTTCCTGCCTTGTTCCATTGCCTGTAGATTTCTGGCTGTCTCAGCTCCCTTTATTGAAAAGGCTGTTCTTTGCCTCATTGAATTGTCCTGGCACTCTTGTAAAAATTCAATTGCCTTAAATTATTTATGGATTTATTTCTGGACTCTCGATTCTATTCTACTATCTATACATCTATCCTTATGCCAGCAACTTATGCAACACAGTTTTGATTACTGTAGCTTTAGAGCAAGTTTTGAATTTTTTTTTTTTTGCTTTTCTGGATCCTTTGAATTATTATATCAATTTTAGGATCAGTTTGTCTATTTCAGCAAAAGGGCCCACGTGGATTATGATAGGTGAGTTGTGTCAATCTGTAGATCTAATTTCAGGAGATTCAATTTTAAGGAAAGTTCTGGAAATGAGGCAGTGTGGTATAGGAGATAGAATGGTGGTGGCTTCATGGTCAGGTGGATGAGGGACATCAGTTCATGACTGACCTTCAGCCCTGAGCAGCCCTGGGTTTATGGGTAAATCGGTCTTCTCTGAGCCTCAGCTTCGTCACCTATAAACCAGGTCTGTGGTTGCTCTACAGGCGTTTTGAGGACTCAGTGAGTTTACCTGTGCACCCTGTCAGGTCAATACCTGATCTGTCACTGTAGCCTCTTCTCATTTCCTGGGGTCAGTGGAACACACCTTGCTTAACCGCATGGAAAGCATCCTATGGAAAAATGTGAAAGGCCTCCAGTGATTACATAAACACACATTGATATTGCAGTGCCTGTGACCTTGATCTTTCTTTGCCCTAGAATATCTTTCTCCCCATCCTTCTGGTGAACTCCCACCCACCTCTGGTGGCCTCACTGGAGGTAATCCTGAGACTCCTCTGACTGCCCCTCCTCTGCCTGTCGTATGCTCTAGGTATGCATCTTGACACCACTTCTGAAGTGTGATCCTGTAAGGCCAACTCAGCAGTGCCCCTAAGGCATATCAGCGTGGCAGAGCTGAATTAATCCTGACCCTCCCATGTGCCCACAGTGTGTGTGTGTGTGTGTGTGTGTGTGTGTGTGTGTAGCTTTGTTTCCTGGTACCTCTCTCCCCACTTCCCCCTGCACACACATGCACTTTACCCCATGCTCAGCTGACTCTGTTAATGGGAGTGGTAGGAACATGGTGCACTGATTTTTTAAAGATTTTATTTATGTATTGAGATGTTGAGTTACAGACAGAGACAGGAAGAGACAGAGAGAAAGGTCCTTCATCTGCTGGTTCACTCCCCAAATGGTCACATTGAGCTGATCCGAAGCCAGGAGCCTGTAATTGGTCTCTCACTTGTGTCATCTTCTATGGCTTTCCTTAAGCAGGAAAGAAGTATGGGAAAAGGAGCAGCCGGGACATGAACCGGCCCTCATGGGATGCCAGAACTGCAGGCCGAGGCTTAGCCTATTATGCCACAGCGCTGCCCCCAGTGCACTGACTCTTGAAGGTGGGAGTGAAGTGAGTGCCCCCTTCTGGCCCAGCCAGGGGTGGCCAGTGACCTCCAGCAGGGAGGAGTCTCATTGCTTCTGATTTCACAGCTCTGACAGTTGAACAAGAGTACCCTGTCCTGATTTGTGTTTCTTATATGACTGCTGAGGTTGACTTACTCTCTTTTGCTTTTACTAGACTGTTTTCCTGGTTTTTTGCTTGCCTTTCTTTTTTTAAATGATTTTTTTAAAAGAATTATTTATTTACTTGAAAGTCAGAGTTACACAGAGAGAGAAGGAGAGGCAGAGAGAAAAGGAGAGGCAGAGAGAGAGGTCTTCTATCCTTTGGTTCACTCCCCAATTGGCTGCAATGGCTGAAGCTGCATTGATCCGGAGCCAGGAGTCAGGAGCTTCCTCTGGGTCTCCCACATGGGTGCAGGGGCCCAAGGACTTGGGCCATCTTCTACTGCTTTCCCAGGGCATAGCAGAGACCTGGACAGGAAGTGGAGAAGCCAGGACTCGAACCGGCACTCATATGGGATGTCAGCTCTAGAAGCAGTGGCTTCTCCCGCTAAGCACCAGCGCCAGCCCATTGTTTGTTTATTTGAAAGGCAGAGTTACAGAGAGGGAGTGGAAGAGACAGAGAGAGAGAGTGAGAGAAAGACCCATCATCCGCTGGTTCACTTCCCAAAAGGCTGCAATGGCTGGGGCTGGGCTGGGCCGAAGTCAGAAGCCAGGAGCTTCTTCCGGGTCTCCTACGTGTTTGCGAGGTCCCAAGCACTTGAACTGTCTTCTGCTGTTTTGCCAGGCCATTAACCGGAAGCTGGATCTGAAGTGGGGCAGCTGGGACTCCAACTGGCATCCATATGGAATGCTGACTCTGCAGACACAATGCGGGCCCCCTTTGCTCACCTTTCCACCTGAAGTTTCTCAGTATGTGATGGGGACAAGACTGGTGATGAGCAGGAGATGTACTTCATAAGCTTGTTTGGGGCTGGCTGTTCAGAAGCGTGGGCCTGGCCCCAGGTGAACCATGTTGGTGTGTGAGAGTGGTGTGAATTTTTGTATGTGCAAAGTGTGAGTGTGTGTATAGGGATCTGAGGGTGTTTGTGTGGGGTGTGTCTGTGTGCATGTTGCTTTGTTGTAGGAGTGAGTGAGCTTGTTGTTCAGTATGTGGGTATGTGTTGTTTTGTTATATAAGTATGGGCATATGTACAGTTGAGTGTGCATGTTATTTTGAGTGTGAGTGTGGGTGTGCATGCTGTTTGGCATGTGGATGTATGAATGCTTTTTGGTGTGTGGGTTTGCGTCTGTTGTTTGATGTGTGGGTGTGTGTATTGTTTTGATATGAATGTGTATGTTGTTTTGTGTGTGGTTTGAGTATGAATGCTGTCATGAGCATGGGGTGAGGGAGTGTGTTGTTTGGTCTGTGGTGTGGGTGTGAGTTCTGTTCTGTGTGTGCTTTTTTGGTGTGTCGAATGTTGAGTGTGGGTATGCATGTTGTTTTGTGTGTGGGCATGGGTGTGGGTGCTGTTTGGTGTGTGTGTGTGTGTGTGTGTGTGGTATAGGATATGGGTGTGTAAGCTGTCTTGAGTGTGGGTAGGTGCTGTTTGGTGTGTGGGCGTTGTGAGTGTTGTTTTGTATGTGGGTGTGAATGTGCATTGTTTGCTGTATGGTGTGGGTGTGCATGCTGTCTTGAGCGTGCATGTGGGTGTGTGTATTCCCCAGTAGGGATAGCCTGGGAGGCCTGGGGACTGTTAGTCACAGTGGATTTGTGTTTGCCCTGTGCGCCCGATGAAATGCAAATCCCAGCCCCCTGTCTTGCATGCAGAGCTGTGGCTGAGACCCGTTTCTCTGAATTCTTTGCTTTCAGCCTCTATGCTGACTTCAGATGCTGGTACCCCTGTCAAGTTGCCTCTCCCGTGCACACAGGCTTCTGATCACTTCTTTGGGAAAATAGAATTGAGCATTATGCGCCCCTGTTGGGGTGAGATTCTGTGTTTTTGTATCTGTTGCCAGTTTCTACTTAATTACCTAAATGTTTGATGTAGACTGGAAGCCAGGCTGGGGCTGGAGGTGGGAGTGCCTGTGCTCGCTGGTCCAGTGGGGAGTTCCTGATGGGGGTGGTGTGTCACGTTGCTGGGCAGGGCGGCCACGGTGCTGAGTCTCAGGGCAAGCTGAGGCGAAGGGGCCAGCCCTTGCCCCTGCTCATTCTGCGATGGACAGTGACAAGTGAGTGGCCAAGGGGTGAGTGTGCACTAGGTGCTGGGGATGGCCCTGGTGAACCTGGTGCTGCAAAAACAGTGAAAGTCTGATTAAAAGTCAGAATAAATTGTTGGCAGCAGTTAGAATTAATATAGCACTAAGGACTAAATGTAGATATTTTTTAAAAAGCAATTATTCTGCAGGGATGCAAGTAATGACCTTGGAATTGACCCTGTTGAAATTGAGGAGTGTGTGGGGTCAGCGCCGTGGCTCACTTGGTTAATCCTCTGCCTGCGGCGCCAGCATCCCATATGGGTGCCGGGTTTTAGTCCCGGTTGCTCCTCTTCCAGTCCAGCTCTCTGCTGTGGCCCGGGAGTGCAGTGGAGGATGGCCCAAGTGCTTGGGCCCTGCACCCGCATGGGAGACCAGGAGAAGCACCTGGCTCCTGGCTTTGGATCGGCGCAGTTCTGGCTGTTGCGACCATTTGGGGAGTGAACCAGTGGAAGGAAGACCTTTCTCTCTGTCTCTACCTCTCTCACTGTCTGTAATTCTACCTCTCAAATAAATAAATAAAATCTTAAAAAAAAAAAAGAAATTGAGGAATGTGTGGTCCATGGGTGAAGATGAACCTGCAGTGTTAATGAGCGTCGGCCTTGGGTGGCGGTGGCATGCAGAGGCTTCTGTTGAGTTGTCTGGAGGGAATTGCAGGCAGGAAAGGATGATCAAGTCCCAGGAAACACCATGGGTGGGGTCCTAGGAAGGACAAACAGAAGTGAGAAGAGGGTCACATGAGGTCCGTGTCTGGAAGCTGAGGAGGGGGCACTTCTGAACTGAAGGCACTCGTGACAGTGTCGGATGCCATGAAGGTGAATGCCACGGTGGACGTGGGAGTATGACCTTCAGTGAAGGGCTTGGACTTCAGGTTCAGAAGCACCTGGCTTTCAAACCCTGGTTCCAGCACTGGGTGTCTCTGGGGTCTTGGAGATGTCACAGAACCTGAGCCTCATTTTGAGAGCCTGTAAAATGGAGCCATGCTGGTAGCAGCCACTTCGTGGGAAAATACACTCCTGCGATGTCCCGTGTCTACACTGAGGTGTGTGAGGATGCGCACTCCTGGTAGAGAAAAGGCAAGGAGAGGGAACAGGCCAGGTGCATGGTGTGGACTGAGGCTGAGAATGTCAGACTACAGCTCAGAGCAGGTGGATCCATGTCTTTGGGGGCTGATCTGAGAGATGTGAGTGGTAGAGTTTAGGTGGGAGTCTTGCTTATTGTTTTAGAGAGCATCTCCTTCTAGGCAAAGCCTTGAGCCTCAACTCCAGGCCTGTCACTGCCAGGGACCATGTGGGCAGCGTGGGCTCAAATGTTGCCTGCTTGATTTTGGGGGAGCTGCAGTACCCTGTGGGGCCTCCAGGGCGGCTCCACATTCGGGGGGCATAGTCACAGGCCCTGCTTGCTCTTGGGCAGGGGTCTGCATGGGCCTAATCTGTCTCCCATTGGACCAGGACATGTATGCAGAGAGCTGGGTGCATTTTGGGCAGCTGAGGATCCTCATATGGGGACTGATGGATGCTGTGAAAACGCCTAGACTGGGACATTAGGTCAGGACTGTGTTGGAAGTTCACACTGTAAATGCCCACTAAACCTACATATATTGCAAGATAGATGAAGTATTTCAAAAGGAGTTCAGACACTGGCACATTCAATAAGATAAGTGGGGCCAGTGTGGTGGTGCAGCAGGTTAAGTCAGAACCTGAGACATGAGCATCTCACATGGGAGCACTGGTTCACATCCCGGCTGCTTCACTCCTGATATAGCTCCCTGCTCATGTGTCTGGGGAAGCAGTAGCAGATGGCCAAGAGCTTGGGTCCATGCAACCACATGGGAGACCAGGATAGGGTCCGTTGCTCCTGGCTTTGGCCTGGCCCAATCCTAGCAGCTGCAGCCATCTGGGGAGTGAACCAGTGGATGGAACGCTTCCTTCTCCTTCTTGCTCTCCCTCTCCCCCATCCTGTCTCTCCCTCTCTTTGTCATGCTGCCTTTCAAATCAATCAATCTATATCTATCTTAAAAAAAAAAAAACACCAACAACTAGAGACATACCTCTTTGGGCCAGAAACAAAACAGTAGTGGATGGTGATTAAGGTGATAGCTCTGCTGGGCTCTGGGAGTTGGGAAGAGGCAGTGGGGGACTTGAAGTGCAGCTGCTGCAGGATAAGGGGACCAAAAATTCTGCATCCATAGCTGGGACTTGGATCCAAGGTTATTGTGGGCTGTGGCAGACGTTCCTCCCTCCCTGTTCCGAAGAGGCCAGAAGAAACCTCAGCATGTTACAGAGCTGCAGCATGTTACAGAGCCTGGTGGAGGAGGATTCGAGGAAGCCACAGCCCCAGGGGGACAACCAGGGTCTGCTGGCTCAGCGATGAGATCTGTGAGATCCCCTGTGTCGCCCTGGAACAGGAAGCCCGAGCACCCTCTCCGACCTGACTGCAGGCTGGGAGAACCAATGCAGGAAACAAGGATCTTCACACAGGGAGGGTGGGATGAAATTGAAAATCTCCCAGATAAACTTGTTTCAAAGCATGTGCAGGAAAATAATGCTAAGAAAAAGAAACACGAAGCTCAGAACCAGTAGAATTCACTCCCTTTGAAATGGGGATCAAAGAGAGATCTGAAAACGACTTTTAAAGGAATATGTTTAAGACTCTCCAAGATAGAAAGAAAGGAACACCTAAAAAGAGCAAGAAATTATGAAAAAAACCAGGCTGGTAGAAATCAAGAACAGGTGCACATGAAAATGAGCTGATTAGACAGTAGAAATAGAAGAACAAGTAATTGGAATAAAAACTTGTGCAGGAGACAAATCAGCTCTGGATGGATCCAAGAGAGCATTGGAGAATTGGGAGATAACACTGGAGAGTTCAATCCTAAATGTTGGGTAAAGAGATGAAAACTAGAAAAGTTAAGAGACATGAAGGAGATTCTGAGGGAATCTCACTTGGGTCTAGTGGGAATTCCAGAACTAGAGAATTGAGGGAATGGGAGAAAAGCACTTTCACAATGATGAAAGCTCAGAATCTTCTGAAATACAAAAGAGACACAAGCCTTTAAATTATTAGCACACACTAAATACTGAACAGGAATATACCTAGTACTGTGAGTGGCAAATTTAGCTGCTTAGTAAATATAAGTCCCTTCCCCCACCCACCCATTTCCTCCCTCCCTCCTTCCCCCATGCACTCTTTCCCTCCCTCCCTTCCTCCTTCCCTCCCTCCCTTCCTCCTTCATTTCCTCCCTCCCTCCCCACCCACCCATTCCCTCCCTCCCTCCCTCCTTCCCTCCCTCCCTCCTTCCTTCCCTCCCTCCCCACCCACCCATTCCCTCCTTTTTCTAGAAACAGCTACTGAGCATCTGATAGGAACTTGACTCCCTGATAGATTTATGACAATATTTTGAATTCCTCCTGACAAAAAGCTGAGAGTTTGGTAGGAAAGAAAGACTGGCAAGCGAATACATGCAGTAAAGACCCTGGGCATGTAGTGGGAATCTTCACAGAATTTACAAAGCATAATAATGAAGGAGGTGTAAGTGCTGCTTCAATAGCCTTGTGATGGGGGTGTATGAAAGCAGTGGAACAGGACGAGCAAAGGAGGAGGGGCCGTGGCCTTGCTGTTGGGGAACTCTGGTAGTTCACTTGGTTGCAGTGTAGGGTGTGAGAAGCATGGGTGTAGCCTTCTGTTGTGCATCGCACAGCCTGTGCACTCCTCAGAAGTAGGCTGTACTGGGGTCAGTATTTTCCCAGAGCACATCCTGAGGGTCTGCAAATGGCTGACTTTTATTTTTATTTATTTCGATTTCCTGCAAGGCGAAGAGCCAGACACAGAGATATCCCATCTATCTGACCCCCAAATGCTTCCAACAGGCAAAGCGAGGCCAGACTAAAGCTGGAGTCCCAGACCTCAACCCAGGTCTCCCGTGTGGGTGTCAGAGACCAAAGTACTCAAGCTATCCCCGCTGCTTCCCAGAGTGTGCTTTAGCAGGAAGCTGGAATTGAAAGGACTCGAACCCAGGCTCTCCAAAATGGGATGCGGGTGTCCCAGGCATCATCTTAACTCCCATGGCAAACGCTTGCCCATGAATGGCTGACATTTACAAGGATCACCGTGCTGACCCACCTGCACAGACACAGAACCATGTTTGCACGTGCCCTTTGTTAGAGCAAGAGACTCCAAGCCTTCATTGGTGCTCCATGTTGCTCCTGTGCGAGCTCTCCATAAACCCGAATCCCGCAGCTGCTGGTGGCACCTCGCAGGGAGATCTCTGGCTGAGGCTGATTCGTTGGGGAAGAATTTCATAGCTTCTGCGTTCTTTCATCTGTCAGCAAGGAATGACAATGCTGCCACTTCAGTGTTTCACAGACGTGTTGTTATCAGGAACATTGGCAACACTCTTTGATATATGGAGATGAAAGATGCTGGATTAATTCAAAGCTTTATTTGTTGTTTTTTACGATTATTAATAGTTAAATTGCCCAACACTCTTTTGACAGTCTTGTCAGGAGCTCTCCAGTAAGTCCTCTACTGTGGAAGAGTAAACATTGCCTTCAGAGCTTGGAGCTTGCCTACTATGCTTTCTTTTTTCTTAGTGCCAAAAAATGACTTCAAATCAGAGTATTTAGTGTGATGATGTTTTTGACCTGCTCTGTCCTCTTTCAAGCTCCTGTTCTACTGCCCAGTGCTGTGCACAGAATGAAAAGGTAGCGAAAAACCGAGACATGAGCCTTGCCTTGGCCTCCGGTGCTGCCCCTGGGGCCAGTGTGGGGAAGACTGGCTCTCAGGGTGGTCCCTCAGAGAAATGACATGGTGGGGAGCAAGCTTCTTCCTGTGCAGTGGGAGGGCTGGTGCTGGTTCCACAAGGTTTTGGTGTCAATGAGTCTCAGCATGCATTTGTCTTCTTTCTTAAGCCACAAGGTCCCTGAGAGCCTGGATTTTGTGCCACCTTGTCTGTTTCCTTGGTGGAAAATAATCACTTCCGAGCTAACATTTGTTCCTCCCATTCATTCAGTTGAGATCCTATCCAGGGTGCTGAGTCTCTTGCAATGTTTTTACATGTTTTGGTGAAAGTCACAAAAGGAAGGCATTTTAACCACAATCACTTAAGAGTAAGTCTCTCTGAAGTCCAACTTCTCCCCCTTGAAGGTTGTCTTTGTGTCTTGGTGCTGTGAATGACAGCGAACATTTTTGAGATTCGGCTAAAGGTAAGTTGAATGGGAATATGCCAATTTGACTGTAATTTGGAAAGATCATTTGGGACATATCAATAAAACAGGAGGTTACAGCCTCCTGATTTGGATCTGTATGAAGAGCACCTTCTTTTGTCATCTTTATTTATTAGAGAACTGGGAGAAAGTTCAACTGAAGATTAATAGACTGTGAAAATGAAAGCTATAAGATGAATGATTAAATCAATAGAAATTCTTTACTTCCTGATGGCAGAATTGTAACAAAAATTTCAGAATCTATTAAAAGCTGCAGTCCTATCCTTATAAGGAGGTACATTTTGGAAGGAAATCCTGAGTTGGTTTTTGAATTGTTTGCTAACCCAATTAATGATGTAGAATGAATGAATAGGAAAAAGATTTAATTTTTGGCTGGTTTGATGTGAAACTTTGAAATCAACAAAAATAAAAATCTTTCCATGTATAATCACAAAAAGGACATTATGGTGAAATGGCCAATAAGATCATCAACTAAAAATGTGTTTGATTAGTTATTCCAGAGAAAACATGAATGACACTAGTATCTTATGGTTAAATGGGAACTAAACCAGATTCATACTCCTGTGCATGGATTTTAAAATTTTTTTACACCAATAGACTTATTTATTTATTTATTTTTGACAGGCAGAGTGGACAGTGAGAGAGACAGAGAGGAAGGTCTTCCTTTTGCCGTTGGTTCACCCTCCAATGGCCGCCACAGCTGGCGTGCTGCGGCCGGCGCACCGCGCTGATCCGATGGCAGGAGCCAGGTACTTCTCCTGGTCTGCCATGGGGTGCAGGGCCCAAGTACTTGGGCCATTCTCCACTGCACTCCCTGGCCACAGCAGAGAGCTGGCCTGGAAGGGGGGGCAACCGGGACAGAATCCGGCGCCCCGACTGGGACTAGAACCCGGTGTGCTGGTGCCGCAAGGTGGAGGATTAGCCTAGTGAGCCGCGGCGCCGGCCTAGACTTATCTTTAAATTCTGTTTTCAAAACACTTTTTGAAATATATGTACCAAATGTTACAACAGTCTTAAAAATGTATAAAAGACATTGTGTTTTTAAAAATTTTTATTTAACAAATGTCATGGATTTCATGTATAAGACTGTCAATATTGAGGCGTGAAGCAGGAGACTTTTTCTACAGTACCAATAGTAAGAAACAAGGTACAGAGAAAGAGCATAAGTTCATGAAAAGTTGCTCAATATCACTATTCATTAGGGAAATACAAGGTGAAACATAACCCATTAGAATGGTGATATTGAAACTACATGGCCAGTATCAAGTGTTGGTAGAACAACTAGAACTTGACATTGCCGGTAGGAATGTAAAATGGTGCAATCACTTTGGGAAATTCTTATCATGTTAAACAAACACTTAACATAAGGCTCAGTCATCCCACCCTAGGTGTTTGCCCTAGGGAAAGGAAACAGACATTGAAACTTGCATTTGGATGTTTCTAGTAACCTTATTTATAATCACCAAAACCTGAAACAACACAAATGCCTTTCAACCAGCGAATGAACAGATTATGGTATATTCAAGTAATGGAATGCTACTCAGCAATAAAAAGAGACCTGATTCACACAGAGATGTGACTGAATATGAGATGCACGTGCCACATGAAGGAAATCAGTCCCACGTCATGGTTTCTATTTATCACTCTTCAATTAAAGAAACCAGAGTTTCTTGGAGAAGTAGTTGTCACCAGGACTGGATTAGGAAAAATCCAAGATGGACCTGGAGTGTCTTGTGATATTGGAAGGTAAGGAAGTGCTCAAGGGGTAGGGATAGGGAGAGAGGTGGAGAGAAAGGGGGGAGGATGGGGAGAGAGAGAGAGAGAGAGAGAGAGAGAGAGAATGAATGTGGAAGAACACAGGAATAATTCAATCATTCTGGAAAAGCTTCCAATGTTCAAAGCTAGAATTTGAGCAATGAAATAAATTAAAAAATTTTAAGATGGTATATGTTTATAATACAGGAAATAAAATACCTATCCATGACTCCAGACTGATAAGAAAAAATTATTGAAAAATAATTGGAAGAACAACCAACTATCCCACACAGAACAATTCTACTAAATAAGTGGAGAAGACAGTAGAGAAATAGAAAAATCACCACTAAAACCATAATATTACTGTAACAATAACAATAAAAGCAGTTGATGAAAATGTAAGGAGAGTTTTGTACAGTCTCAAAATAGCTCCCTTCCAGATATTTATGAAATACAGAGGGGGAAATAACTTTGCAGGGGAGAAATCCATGTCCTAATTTACTTTATGGCTCAAATTCTTCTAATTTGGAATATTGGTTACTTTCTCCCAATGATGTCCTTTTCCTTTCTGATCTTACTTCTCTTTTTCTTCCTGCAGATCAAGTTAACATGATCAGTAAATGGACACAGTGACATCATGTCTCCTGATAGGATATACTGAGGGCATCTTCTGTCTTGGAATTCTTTCCAGCAATTCACAAGCCCAATTTAATCCTTTAAAAAACTCCAGACAAGTCAAGTAGAGACACGCTGTGCAAGGCTTCTGACCAGAGCTCTTCACAAGGGTCAAGATCATGAATGACCAGGAGATGTTAAGCAGTGGTCAAAAATTGGAGGCGGCTAAGGAGCCCCAACAAATGAATGTGGACTGGATCCTGGAAAAGAGAAAAGACATGATGTGAAATCCCAATGAAGTCTACAGTTCAGTTCATATACTGTATCAATGCTGATTTCTCTTTTTTTTAAAAAATTTATTTATTTATTTATTTTTGTCTTTATTGAAAAATAATAATTGTACATATTTATGGGGTTCAGTGTAATATTTTGAAACATGCATACATTTTACTGATCCAATTAGGATAATTAGCATCCATCACTTCATATATTCAAGGTTCCTTTGTAGTATGAACATTCAGAAGTCTTTCTTCTAGCTACTCAGAGAAGTACAGTATGCTATTGGTAACTATTATTACTCTACTGTGCAATAGAACATCAAGATTATTTATACAATAAGGAAAGAAAGTACTTTTTAATTCAATAAAAGTAAACCTTTCTGAGGTTTAATTTATATATATGTATTTTTTTTTTTGAGAAAATTAACTTCGAAGAAGAACCCAAGAATGGTGCATCTTTTGTGAGCACTTAGACTTTACTATAGCTTATGAGACCTGGATAATATCCTCCACTTAACACATTAAAATGAGGTAAATCTTTGGGATCAACTTTTACTATTAACTGTCATAATCCAACTCTTCGAGAACAGAGGTCCTGCATGGGAAGTTAGTGCATAGTGACTTCTGTTGTTAATTTAACAATTAACACTCTTTATGTGTGAAAGCAGTGATCACCTGAGGCTCTTGACATAAGCTGCCTAGGCTATGGAAGATTTTTGGATCCACTGACTCCTTCCTGATTTAGACAAGGCCATGAGCAAAGTGGAAATTCTCTCCTTCCTTTAGAGAAAAGTACATCCTTCTTTGATGACCACTTCTTCCTATTGGGGTCTCACAGAGATCCTTCATGTAAGGGCACTTTTTGCCACAATGTTTTGGCTTTCTATGCCTGAAGTATTCTCATGAGATTTGCAGCCAGACTAGAATGTCTTAAGGGCTGATTCTGATGTCAGAGTGTTATTTAAAGTGATTGTCATTCTATGAGTCTGCTGTATGGACTGCTTCCCATGTTGGACCATTCACTCCTTTTTAATTCTACCTATTATTATTACCAAACAGTAAGTCATATTTTATGATCACTTTAACACTTAATCCTATTTAAGTGGGCATTTAATCCTATCCCCATGCTCACTTTGATACTCAAAATGCTATTTTTACCACCCAGATTAAGGGGGGCAGTCCCATGGTAAGTTTTTAAACTGTACCCTTTAAACTGTAAATGTACATCAAAATGTATGAAGAACTATACAGTATTGTAGTTGCAAACTTCATATGTTTCACAGTTACAACTTTAGGAACATGGTGATTCTTCCCACTGTGCCCACCCTCCCACTCACACTCCTACCTCAATTCCTCCTCCCTCTCTTATTCCCACCCTTGTTTTTTTGCTAAGAAAGATCTATTTTCAGTTAACTTTATACACATCTGATTATCTCTATTTTGAGTAAAAGTTCAACAGGTAGTATGAGAAAGAAGAGAAAAGAAAAAAAAAAAAGAAAAGAGAAAGAAAGAAGGCAGCTGGTGCCATGGCTCACTAGGCTAATCCTCTGCCTACGGTGCCAGCACCCCGGGTTCTAGTCCCAGCTGGGGTGTCGGACTCTGTCCTGGATGTTCCTCTTCCAGTCCAGCTCTCTGCTGTGGCCCGGGAGTGCAGTGGAGGATGGCCCAAGTGCTTGGGCCCTGCACCTGCATGGGAGACTGGGAGGAAGCACCTGGCTCCTGGCTTTGGATTGGCACAGCGTGCCAGCAGTAGTGGCCATTTGGAGGGTGAACCAACGGCAAAAGGAAGACCTTTCTCTCTGTCTCTCTCTCTCTCACTGTCTAACTCTGCCTGTCCAAAAGAAAAAAAAAGAGAGAGAGAGAGAGAGAAGAAAAGAAAAAGAAAAAAGGCAAACTATTCCTTAACAGACAAGACAAGAGCTGTTCAAAGTCATTGATACTCAAAGAGTCAGTGCTGTATAGTATTCCATGGTGTACATAACCCATATCACAGGTCAGGGAGAACATATGTTATTTATCCTTTTAGAATTGGCTTATTTTACTAAGTATTATGTCTTCCAGTTTCATCCATTTTGTTGCAAATGTCTGGATTTCATTTTTTTAAGCTGCTGTGTAGTAAGTAGTCCATGGTGTACATATCCCATAATTTCTTTATCCAGTCTTCAGTTGACAGGCATTTGGGTTGATTCCATGTCTTAGCTGTTGTGAATTGAGCTGCAATAAACATGGGTATACAGATATCTCTTTCGTATGCTGATTTCATTTCCTTTGGGTAAACACCCAGGTGTGGGGTAGCTGGGTCATATGGTAGGGCTATATTCAGATTTCTGAAGTACCGCCTTACTCTCTTCCATAGTGGTTTTACCAGTTTACATTCCCACCAACAGTGAGTTAGGGTACCTTTTCCCCCACATCCTCGCCAGCATTTGTTGTCTGTTGGTTTCTGTATGAAAACTATTCTAAAGAGAGTGAAGTGAAACCTCATTGTGGTTTTGATTTGCATTTCTCTGATGGCTAGTGAATCTGAACATTTTTTCATGTGTGCTAGCCATTTGGATTTCCTCTTTTGAAAAATGACTGTTTAAGTCCTTTGCCCATTTCTTCACTGGGTTGTTTGTTTTGTTGTTGTTGAAATTCTTGATCTCTTAATATATTCTTGTTATTAATCATTCATCAGGGGGCGGTTGCCATGGCACAGTAGGTTAATCCTCAGCCTGTGGCGCTGGCATCCCATATGGGCACCAGTTCTAGTCCCGGTTGCGCCTCTTCCAATCCAGCTTTCTGTTATGGCCTGGGAAGACAGTAAAAGATGGCCCAGGTCCTTGTGCCCCTGCACTCATGTGGGAGACCAGGAAGAAGCTCCTGTCTCCTGGCTTCAGATCGGTGCAGCTCTGGCAATTGCGGCCATTTGGGGAGTGAACCAATGGAAGGAAGACCTCTCTCTCTGTCTCTTCCTCTTACTGTCTGTAACTCTACTCTCAAATAAATAAATAAAATCTTTTAAAAAATCATTTATCAGTTGTATAGTTTACAATTTTTTTCTCCCATTCTGTGGGTTGCCTCTTCATTTTGCTGAGTGTTTATTTTGCAGTACAGAAGCTTCACAATTTGATGTAATCCCATTTTTCAATTTTGGCTTGGATTGACTGTGCCTCTGGGGCCTTTTCCAAGAATTCTTTGCCTATGCCAATGTCTTACAGAGTTTCCCATATTCTCTAATAATTTGATGGTATTGGGTCATAGATATAGGTCTTTAATCCATTTTGAGTGGATTTTTTTGTGTAAGGTGTAAGCTAGGGGTCTTGCTTCATTCTTCTGCATGTGGGGATCCGGTTTTCCCAGGACCATTTGTTGAAGAGACTATCCTTGCTCTAGGGATTGATTTTGGTTCCTTTGTCAAAGATAAGTTGGCTGTAGATGCTTGGGTTGATTTCTGGCATTTCTATTCTATTCCATTGGTCTATCCATACTGATTTCTTAGCTTGGACGATTGTCCCTACAGCTATGTAAGATAAAAGGGGAAACTGGGTGAATTCTTTTGTACTGTTTTTCTTTCCTAAGTATAAAATTGTCTGAAAAAGTTTCAAAATTGTCAATTAACCATACTAGAGGAAAGACTGACTTATGTTTTGGATTTTTAAATGGGAAATAATGAAAAGTAATTGTCACATAAAGAGTTAATGTGTGAGTGTGGTCAAAACGTAGGAAAGGTGGTATTATGTGGATCTATAGGGCAGTAAGAAACCATTATTTTTCTAGATTTTGTGATGCTTGGTATTTGTCAGCTTATATTTATAATTTGTCATGAATTATTGTTTGTAAATAATTGTCTTTGTTCTTAAATTTCTACTCCTAATATTATATTTTGACAATTGTATATGCTTTGAATTTCCCAAACCTGAATTGACCTGGGCTTCATACAGAGCTGGACCCAGAGGGAGTGTCTGTCTCACACATTGGCTCCTGTCCCATTGTTTCCATGTCTCCTGGTGTGGTAGCTTTTTTTTTTCTTTTTTAAGATTATTTATTTATTTATTTGAAAGTTAGAATTACGTAGAGAGAAGGAGAGGCAGAGAGGCAGAGAGAGAGAGAGAGAGAGAGAGAGAGAGAGAGAGAGGTCTTCTATCGGCTGGTTCACTCCCCAATTGGCCACAATGGCTGGAGCTGTGCCGATCAGAAGCCAGCAGCCAGGAGTCAGGAGCTTCTTCTCAGTCTCCCACGTGGGTGCAGGGGCCCAAGGATTTGGTCCATCTTCTACTGCTTTCCCAGGCCACAGCAGAGAGCTGGGTCAGAAGTGGAGCAGCCGGGTCTCGAACTGGTGCCCACATGGGATGCCGGCACTGCAGGTGGTGGCTTTACCCACTATGCCACAGCACTGGCCCTGGCCTGGTAGCTTTGAAAGGTCAGTTTTCTCTAAAGGTTCTTTCATGCTTTCTACATAATGACGAGCTAGCAATCTCCCATAACTTTCACTGATAATTCTAACACAGTCACAGGGTGTTTGCAAAAGACACAGCCACTGGTAAAATAAAGTCCTTGGAGTCCTACTCACTCCAAGATTCTGTTCCTAAATCTCCAAATTTCTGCCTTGTGGTCCCATTTTACATACTTTTCTCTATTTTATTCTCCACCTTGATTAAACTTTATTTTTTGGGGTTGCCAATAATTGGAACTATATTTGATTTTTCTCTTATTTTTACAGATCATTATTTTCTGTTCTGAAAATAAGTATTCTCTCTTTGGAATTAAAGATATAGAAAAAAATAAATCAAGAAAATAATTTCATATCTGATAATGTCAAAAAAATGTAGCTAGAGAGGTGAAAGATCTGTACCTTGAAAGCTAGAAAACATCAGTGAAAGAAATTGAAGACATAAATAAATCGGGAGATATTCCTCGTTTATAGACTGGAAGCCTTGATGTTGTTAAAATGTCCACACTACCCAAAGTGATCTATAAATTCAGTGAAGTGCCTATCAAAATTCTATTGACATTTTCCACAGAAGTAGAAAAAGCAGTACTAAAATTCATACAGGGCCAAGACCCCAAATAGCTAAAGAAATCTGGAGTAAAAAAGAGCAAAATTGGAGATATCACACTACTCAATTTAAAAATCTGCTACAAAGCTGTAATAACCAAACCAGCATGTTACTGGCAGAAAAACAGGTATGTTGTCCAGTGATTAAAGAGGCATGGCAGGTTAAGCTGGTGCCTGAGATGCTGGAATCCCATATGAGTGCTGGTTAGAGTCCTGGCTTTTCCACTTCCTATCCAGTTCCCTGCAAAAATGCCTGGGAAAGCAGCAGAGGATGGCCCAAGCACTTGGGCCCCTGACACCCACGTGTGGAAACCAGGATGGAGTTCTAGGCTACTTGTTTCAACCTGGTCCAGCCCCAGCCTTTGTGACCACTTGGTGAGTGAGCCACTGGATGGAAGATCCCTCTTTCTGTCTCTTCCCTTCTCTTTGTTACTCTGCCTTATAAATAAATAAATCTTAAAACAGAAACAAAGAGCCCCCAAAGCATAGGCAATAAAGTAAAAACAAATGTGATTTCATCAACCTGAAAAGAAACAGCAAAGAAACAAGTGAAGAGACAGCTAATAGAATGGGAGAAAATATTTGCAAACCATACATCTGTTCAGAGGTTAATATCCAAAACATGTAAGGAACTCAACTGACTCAATGACAAGAAAACAAAGTGAAACAAATAACCCAACTTAACAATGGGCAAAGAACCTGAAAAGATGTTTCTCAAAAGACAGCACACAAATGACCAACAAGTCTATGAAAACCACCAGTCACCAGGGAAACACAAAAGCACAGTAGATATTGCCTCATACCTGTTAGGGTGGCTATTATAAAAATGTAAGAAATAGCAAGTGTTGGCAAGGATATATAGAGAAAGGGACTCTTGTACATTGCTGGTGTAAATTTGTATAGCCATTATGGAACACAGCCAGAAGTTTCCTGGAAGCCAACACCAGAATTACCATATGATCCAGCAATCCCACCACTGAGCAGGTAGGCATAGGAAATAAAGTCGGTATGTGGAACAGATATTTCTACTCCTGTGTTCTCTGCAGCGTTAATCATAATGGCCAAGATGTGGCATCAATCTATGTGTTCATCTGTGGATGAACTGATAAAGAAAATGTGGTAAGTATACACACGCTGGAATACTATTCAAGCTTAAAGAGAAGAAATCCTGACATCTGTGACAATATGGAAAGTCCTGGAGGGTGTTATACTACCTGAAATGGGCTGGACCTAGAAAGACGAATACTGCAGGATCTCATTTATTTTTGGAATATAAAAAAATTGAATTCCCAGAAGCAGAGAGTAGAATGGTGGTTAGCAGAAGCTGAGGGTGAGAGGCGAGAACAGCAGGGTGATGTTGTTCAAAGGATGCAGAATTGCATTTAGGAGGAATAAATTCAGGAGGTCTGTTGTGTGACGTGGTGACTGTAGTGTGTACTGTACCGTATACTTGAAAATTGCTAAGAGAGCAGATTTAAATGTGCTCACTACCGACAAATAACTATGTGAAATAATGGATATGTTAATTAGCCTTATTTAGCTATTTCACATTGTACACCTATACCAAAACATCATGTTTTACAGCGTAAACAAATATATATATTTATATAATTTTGTTTGCTCATTAAAAACAAGTAAACAAATTTGAAGGAGGAAAAAATCTCCCCAGGACTCTATATTAACCAGCATAAATATTTTGATATGGCACCTTTGTGTCTTTTTCTTATGCATTACAATGTGAGTGTGTCTATTTTACAACGTAATTGTGATGACAGTATAGTTCTACTGCTGTTTCCTGCTAACTGTACAATGCAAATAGTTTCCCACAGTGTTTTCCGTAGTATTTTATACACAGTGACTACATACTCATCTGCTAAATAGGTGCCGTGACTTGCTTAACTATTCCTGAATCACTAGAGGCAGTGATGGACTTTAATCAGGAAGTATGTGTGTGTGTGTGTGTGTGTGTGTATGACGTTTTTATGAAATGTACAAAGGTACTGTGACCAGAGAATTCTAGCTCAGTATAAGCAACTGAGAAAGAGGGAACTCTCTGCTAGGTCCCTGGAGTGCCCCTTGCAGGTTGTGAGACATCCAGGGGATAAACACCATACTAAGACAAGTCTCTAGGAAGGATCTGGAATCAGCATTTTGGTTGAACTGAGTGATTTTCCACTTCCAGGATGAGTACCTAAGAGGATGGTTATTAAGCACCTGGAGAAATGAAAATTAATGCAAATGTCTATTAGCCAGGAAAGCCCAAGGAAGGACAAGAATGAGACACTGCAGCAGGGAGGAAGTGTAATCCATAATAATGGAGAAAACAGCATGCGTGGAGACTCCCAATGAAGACAGAGACTTGCAGCATAATTAAATCAAGTCCTTGGACAGCTGAGAGACAGCGGAGCCAGCTGAAGAGCCTTGGTTTCCAGTGTCTGCAGAAGCCATCGTGATCCTGTGACCCAGCAACTCAAAGAGCGTCCTTGTGCTAATTAGTCGTGGGCATGATATGGAGGGCCCCAATTCTGCAGATTTGCTTAAGGAAATGGGATGCAGATGGTCATTTATTTACTTGGCAAAACCAACAGTATTTTACTGAGGGAGGAATTTATTCTGTTAAAGTGAAAGTACTTTCAAAAATTCACGGAAAAATTAAATGAAAAGTAGGAATTAATTTTGGTGTAAAAATGTTTTGAAATCCATATGTGGTTTTTATATAATAGACATTTTGCACAAAATGTGTAAAAAATGTTTACACTGAGTTATGTTTTACTCCCAACTAAATTCATACTTTTCCTTTCTTCTTCCCAGAAACCTTTTGCGGTACCTGTGCATTGTTTGCCTCCTCAGTAGTCCGTATACACTGAAAGATGTTGTTGACATACAAAACTCCAGGAATGTTTAGCATGGAAAAGACAAAGGGAAAATCTGCTTAGGAACTGTGCCAAAGCCAGCTCAGTGCTTTGAAGTGAGCTGGATTAGACATTTCCTATCGAAGGACTCCCAAAATTTGTAGGGGTTGCCACTGAGCTCAGAAAAAGGGCTCTGTGTGAAAAGGCCCAGGCCATGCCAGCTGTGCCTTCTTGGTGCCCACAGCTTCTCACAGATGTTTCTAAACAAAGGAAAAATGCTCCTTTACCCACACAACATACTCTGTCTAGTCGAGACGGTCCACATACTCTCAGGGGCCTGCTCTGCTGTTCAGTGAAGACAGCGTCAAAGAAGGGGAAATTGTTCTTCTGGTGTGGAATAGATCAGGCCAAGAGGATTCTCTGGACCATCTTGGCAACTGGCAGGATCAGAGTGATTCTGAGCCAAACTTAGAGGGGTGTCATAGCCTTTTTTAATGTGGTTGGTTTCTCGCATAATGCAGGCAAAGTCATCTTTTTTAAAAAGATTTATTTATTTGAAAGTCAGAGTTACACAGAGAGAGGAGAGGAAGAGAGAGAGAGAGAGAGAGAGAGAGAGAGAGAGAGAGAGGTCTTCCATCTGCTGGTTGACTCCCCAGATGGCTGTAATGGCCAGAGCCTAGCTGATCCAAAGCCAGGAGCCAGGAGCCTCTTCCGGGTCTCCCACATGGGTGCAGGGGACTAAGGACTTGGGCCATCTTCTACTGTTTTCCCAGGCCATAGCAGAGAGCTGTATTGGAAGAGGAGCAGCCGGGACAAGAATCAGCATCTATATGTGATGCCAGTGCTTCAAGCCAGGGTGTTAACCTGCTGCGCCACAGCGCCGGCCCCAGCAAAGTCATCTTGAGACAGAGAGAGAGAGGTCTTCCATCTGCTGGTTCACTCCCCAAATGGCTGCAATGGTCAGAGCCTAGCTGATCCAAAGCCAGGAGCCAGGAGCTTCCTCTGAGGCCCCCTCGCAGGCACAGGGCCTAAGCACTTGGGCCATCTTCTACTGCTTTCCCAGGCCATCAGAAGGAAGCTAGATTGGAAGTGGAGCAGCTGGGACTTGAACTGGCACTCGTATGGAATACCGGCACCACAGGCGGATGCTTAACCTATTAGGCCACAGTGCCAGCCCCAAGGCAGTGTCTTTTAAAAGGGAAAGGCAATAAATTCCAGTGAAAGAAGTAAACTCATAGGATGATGTCCCTACATGTCAGCAGAGTATTCAAGACTCTTTGTGACTGTGCCTTTCCCCCTATCTTCTAGTGTGTTCCTGCCTTGGGCCCTAACCTTGTGGTTTCTAGAATAGGGTAGGCTCCTTTGTAGTCCTATAGGTCTGAACTGTTGACAAATTAGGTTTCTCTCTCTCTCTTTCTCTCTCTCTGTCTCTTTAAAGATTTATTTATTTGAAAGAGTTACACAGAGAGAGAAGGAGAAGCAGAGAGAGTCTTCCATCCGCTGGTTCACTCCCCAGATGGCTTCAACAGCCAGAGCTGTGCTGATCTGAAGCTAGGAGCCAAGAGCTTCTTCCAGGTCTCCCATGCAGGTGCAGGGGCCCAAGGACTTGGGCCACCTTTTACTGCTTTCCCAGGCCACAGCAGGGAGCTAGATCAGAAGTGGAGCAGTTGGACTTGAACTGGCGCCCATTTAGGATGCTGGCACTGCAGGCAGTGGCTTTACCTGCTATGCCACAGTGCCAGCCCCAGTTTTTCCTCTTGACGTTCATTTCTTCCTTGTATCTTGGAAGGTCTAACATTCATCCATTAGAGAATCTCTGTAACAGACAATGTTCCAAAAGGAAAAGAATGCTGTACTCACATTAGTGCGATTGTGGGAGTGGTTAATAAAGCCAGCAGTAGAAATGATGTGGGAACAGTAGTGCTGTTTTTCACAGAAGAATGGGCAGAGAGTAGAACTGTCAGCAGCCCTATTTCCAGAGGGAAAAGAATAGCTGGGAGTCAGGAGTTAGCAGTGCCTAAATGCTGGACAGAGTCATGCATAAACGGCCATCTTGTGAGAAGTCAGGTGCATTTCATTGAATAAAGTTTGAGCATCTCCAAACTGAATATCCAAAATCTGAAATCCCCTCCATTCTGAAAGATATTGAGAGGCAATATGAAGTCACAGTGGAAAATTCCACACCTGAAATTGTGTGATGGGCAGAAGACAAAACACAGGTGCACTGAGGATGTTGTATCAAATCACTATCAGGCTCCATGTAGGAAGTGTGCATGAAACATAAATGAGTTTTGTGTTTCGACTTGGGTCCTATCCCAAAGACTATCATTATCTATATGAAAATTGGCTGAGTGGATAAACAAACAAGACCCCACTATATGCTTCCTGCAAGAAATGCATTTCAAAAATAAAGATATGCATAGATTGAGAGTGAAGGGCTGAAAAAAGATTATCAGGCAGATGAGAATCAAAAACTAGCAAAAGTTGGTATTCACATATCAGATAAAACAGACTTTAAATCAAAAACTATAAAAAAGACAAAGTACATTATATTTTGATAAAAGTATCCATTCAGTATGAAGATAAGACAATCATAAATATATATGCACCCAGGTCAAGACTACCCAGATAACAGCAAATGCTATTACACCCAAAGGGAGAGATAGACTCCATTATAGGAATAGTGGGTGACTTCACCATCCCACTTTCTTCAATGGACAGATCATCCAGACAGAAGATCAACAAAGATACATCACAGTTGACCTGTTCTATTGAGAATATTACCTAGTGGACATTTACAGGCTACAGCCAACAACTACAGAATACACATTCCTGTCATCAGCACATGGAAAATTTTCTAGGATAGGTCATCCATTAGGCCACACATCAAGTCTCAGTAAATTAAAAAAAATTGTGGTCATACAAGGTATCTTCTCAGGCTACAAAGCAATAAAATGAGAAACCAACAGCAAGAACAATAGAACATTCATAAATATGTGGAAATGAAACAACATGCTATTGAATGACCAATGAAGAAATTAAAAATCAAATAAACTTTCTTGAAATAAATGAAAACACAACATGTCAAAACCTGCGGTATACAGCAAAAGTGGTATTAAGAGGGAAATGCATAGCATTAAGTGCTTATATTAAAAAATGCCCAGAATCTGAAATTGGAAGCATTTTTGGCTCCCGGCATTTCAGATAAGGGAGATTCAGCCCATAAAGAGTCTGGAAGCCTTCTCTTCTCTTCCTCTGCTGTTCTAGAGCTCTTCATTAGCCACCTCCAGTGAGATGCCAGAGGTCATGGGAATCTTGCTATTGTGAGTACATAGATCAGCCAGGGTCAGAGAACAGGGCAGGGGAGAACAGGAAGGAGGGTGGGTCTGAAGGAGAAATGGGCACATTGAGTGCAGTCAACCCCTTCAGTCAACCCCTGAAGAATCCATTCATGTCCTTTTCCTATGTGAATACATTTCCTTCAAACAGCAAGTGCAAAAATGCTATCAATTTAGTTTCAATTATGTGGACAATATAACCCACCAGACACTACTGGTGTTCTTTATATATCGTAGTGAGTGTGGGAAGAGGGAGAAATGTAATGATTAAATAACATAGCTGTTATAATTCTTATCTCTCTAGCCAGTCTTGAGGTCCAGGTTCAAAATCACTGCTGTTTACTTTCACCATCCTTTGTTGTTCCCTTTGTCCATTACCAGCCCACAGGTTGGTTGTGATTGTTTGCTTTATTTTGGTAATGCTGAGGGCATTGAACATTTATTTCTGCCAAATCAGAATCCTTGGTGGTCTTGATTTTACTTTCAAATCATTGGGCAAAGGAGTACTTAAAAATATTCTTTTGAGTACCTTGGGTTTTGTATCTACTCCTTTTGTGGGAAGTATCATCTATCCATTTTCTATTTGATAGTTGGGATAATGTTTCTGCACCCCATAGAATGACCCTCTTGGATTTCTTTCTGTTCAATGACACTGGAAGCCCTGTTGGTTGGAGGAGCAATTTTTTTTTCTATTTAAGATAAATGGATTTCATGTATTTCATAAATTCAGGCTTAGAAACACAGTGACACTTCCCACTCTACCCTCCTTCCCACCCATGCTCCTGCCCTTCCTATTCCTTTCTCTCTTATTCCCTCTCAATTTTTACAATGATCTAATTTTGGTTTACTTTATACTCATATAAGATCAACCACACACTAAGTAAAGAGTTCAACAAATTGCAAGCAGAAAAAAAAAAAAACCAACACTGTTCCTGAAAAGTAGAAGCAAGGGCTGTAAACCATTATTGATTCACTGAATCTGCAAATTTCAATTTCACTCCTATACATTACATTTTTGGCACTCCATTAGTTACCACAGATCAGGGAAAACATATGATATTTGTCTTTTTGGTACTGGTTTATTTCACTGAGTATCATGGTTTCTAGTTGAGTCCATTTTGTTGCAAAGACAGAATTTCATTCTTTTTTATAAATGAGTAGGATTCCATTGTATATATCTATATATCTATATAGATATTCCATGTCTAAGCTATTGTGAATTGAAATGCAATAAATATGGGAGTACAGACAACTCTTTCATATGCTTATTTATTTCCCTTGGGTAAATTTCCAAAAATGGGATTGCTGGATCATACAGTATATCTATTTTCAGCTTTCTGAGGTATCTCCATACTGTCTTCCACAATGGCTATATTTGTTTACATTCCCAACAAAGGTGGATTAGGGTACCTTCTTCCCCACATCCTTGCTAGCATTTATTCTTTATTGATTCCTGTGTGAGAGCTGTTCTGACTGGGGTAAGGTGAAACCTCACTGTGGTTTTGGTTTGCATTTTCTTTATGGCTAGTGATCCTGAGCATTTTTTCATGTGTCTGCTGGCCATTTGAATTTCCTCTTTTGAGAAATTGCTGTTCAAGTCCTTTGCCCATTATTTTATTGGATTGTTGGTTTTATTGTTGTTGAGTTTCTTGAGCTCTTTACAGATTCTGGATATTAATTTTTTATTAGTTTCATAGTTTGCAAATATTTTCTCCCATTCTGTCAGTTGCCTCTTCACTTTGCTGAGTGTTTCGTTTGCAGCGCAGAAGCTTCTCAGCTGGACCAAATCCCATTTGTCAATTTTGGCTTTGATTTCCTGTGCTTCCAGGGTCTTTTCCAAGCAGTCTTTGCCAATGTCAATGTCTTCCAGAGTTTCCCTAATGTTCTCCTCCAGTAATTTTATGGTATCAGTTCATAGATTTAGATCCTTGATCCATTTTGAGTTGATTTTTGCATAAGGTATAAAGTAGGAGTCTTGCTTCTTTTTTCTGCATGTGGAGGTCCAATTTTCCCAGCATAACTTGTTGAAGACTGTCTTTTCTCCAGGGATTGATTTTAGCTCCGTTATCAAAGATTAGTTGGTTGTAGATGTGTGGATTGATTTCTGGAGTTTCTATTCTGTTCCATTGGTCTACATGTTTACTTTTGTGCCAGTACCAAGCTCTTTTGATTATAACTGCCCTGTAGTATATATTAAAATCTGATGTCGTGAGGCCTCTGGCTTTGTTTTTGTTGTTTAAGATTGATTAAATTATTCAGGGTTGGAGGAACAATTTCAGCTTCATCTAATTTTTGAGTTTCAGGCACACTAAGCCTAACTCTGGTAATGGAAAGCAAAATTTCTTTAGCTTACTCAGAATAATAGGGGATCCACTCCCAACTCCACTGTGAGTTTCTTGAACCCAAGAATCCTGACTGTGGGAAAGATGACATCATATAAGTATGTTGGTTTAAGACTATTCTGAAGAATAACCTAACTTCATAGGGTTTACACTGCGCTCTGTAACTAAACTTTCAAGAGGCTAGTCCATTGTTCTAGCAAGCCAGTTAGTTATTAATTATAAGACCAATTAATTCCTCAGAGTGGGTCCAGGTATGGGCTTCATTTGCCAACATTAAATGGTTACTACACTTTTGGATGAGATATTCTGTAAGTTTATAAACAGTAGCTTTCTCACAAGCAATTTGGGTAGGAATAACAAACATATCTGAAACATGTGCCTGATCCAGAGATGGCAAAGAACAGCTCACTTCATGCTCAGAGTCAAATTGGTCAGCTTGCCATGTGGTGGTTAGTTGGTCCACTGGGGACTGGTGCCACTGAGCATTTGTCTTTAGTCTTGGACACTCCATATTAGAGGTAGCCAGATCATTCCCAATGAGTATAAGAGCATGGTGTTCACACCATGTATTTTCTTTATGCCTGAAAGTACAGCTACTTTCTACCTAAGTAACAGTGCACCCATTGAGTAGGCACCATGTGGCTGAAGGGAGGGGCTGTGTAACAGCCACAGAGTAGATAAAGTTGTCCACCCAAAAGGGAGCTGTCTCAACTGTAGACGTATGTGGGCATCTAAACGAACAAGGTGTTGTTGTACTCTGTTCCTTCTGAGAGTTTGGTTCCCTTACAGCTTTTTTTGGGGTTTCCTTTTCTTATTTTAGTTCTGACCAGACAACTTACCTACCTGCTGTGGGACAGAGCAGAATCTCAGTCTATTTCTTTTTTTAAAGATTATTTTATTTATTTGAAAGACAGAGTAACAGAGAGAGGTAGAGACAGAGAGAGAGGCCTTTCATCTGCTGGTTCATTCCCCAGATTGCCGCAATGGCAAGAGCTGTGCCAATCCGAAGCCAGGATCCAGGAGCTTCTTCCAGGTCTCCCATGTGGGTGCAGGGGCCCAAGGACTTGGGCCATCTTCCACTGCTTTCCCAGGCCATAGCAGAGAGCTGGATCGGAAGAGGAGCAGCTGGGACTAGAACCGACGCCCATATGGGATGCCGGTCCCTCAGGCTATTTCTTTTAGAAGTCACTTTTTCTGAACTTTGGTGTACGGATAGATTTCAAGGAGCTCTTGAGCTTGGATAGGAAGAAAACTACATGTTAGTTTTCCCTAACATCAAACTAAAATTTTAGTCTTTTAAAAATTTTATTTGAAAGGAAGAGGGAAGGAGAACAGGAGAGAGACACCTTCTATCTGCTGGTTTACTCCCCAAACACTCACAACAGTTGGATCTAGGCCAAGACAAAGCCAGAAGCCAGAAATGCAGTCCATGTCTCTCACATGGGTGGCAGGAACTCATTCACTTGAGCCATCACCTGGTGACTCCCAAGGTGCACATTAGTGATAAACAGAGCTGGGAATCTAACTCAGGCACTCGGATATGAATGTAGCAATCTCAAGACACGTCTTAACTACTAATGAAACACCTACCTGTGAAATTTAGTATTTCTTTTAATTATGAGTGAAATTGAGAAGCCTTAGATGGTTCCACAGCAGTGCTCATGCTAGTAGAAACTGTGATCTTATCATGAGCAGAAATCACAGGATACTTACTAACACATAACAGTTGTTTATGGAAACCTTGAAATATCTATGCATCTCTACTTTGAAAACATGTTGCTAGAGGAAACATGCAATCTTCCTATACAGAGTGCTTCAAAAAAGACTGTGGAAAGTAGAATTTAAACAATAAGTTTATTTTGGTACAGGATTTTTCAAAATCTGCATATGAGAGGTCTACAAAAAGGTCATGGAAAATGCATATTGTGAAAAAACACACATGGGCAACCGTGCCACTAAAAGTCGGGCTCCTGGTTCAGAATTCTGTTGTTCAGATGCCTATGTTACTTTTTAGTATTCCCTAGCACCATTTGTTTGTTCAGAAATCCATAAAAGTAATTTCTCAGTTTTCAGACTCTGCTAAAAGTTTGAAAAGCAAGTTCAAGTGAAAATTCTTCACTCTGGCTAAGCCATTTCCACGTTTGGATTTTCCCAGAAGTCCATGCTCAGGGAGAGGTGTTAGAGAAGCCATATGCACTGGACTAGGTTGAGCTTGCCTGTGGACAGGGGCAGAAGAACAACAAGAGCAGCAGAGAAGCAAGCTGGTGGCTGAACCCTTGGTACATGGTGAGTTCTGTTCTGGAATAGTTGATTTTTAAAAAACCTTCCTGAAGTCTGTCGCTGAGAACTGGCAGCGTTGCCGCTCCTCCTTGGTACATGGAGGAGGCAAACAGACGTTGCTCATGGTAGCCAGCTCCTTGCTTTTGCTCCCTACGTGCATGCTAATGCCTTTAAAGACGAATTCTTATTTCGTGAATCGCTTTTGGAAACTACAAAGCCCTTTAGTATTTTGGAAATGGCAAAAGTCCCCCCCCCAACACAAACTTTGCCTGGAAATAAAAGCTTCAGACTCTGCACAGATGGTGCTTCTGGGATACGTGATGATGCATTCCCTTTTGGTATGCAGTGGAAAATGGAAGCTCCTGACGTTGGTGCCACTCATTTCTTTCCGCACACCCATACATTGACATCAGAGACTTTTCCACCAACTCTCAAACAAGTTTGGTCATGAAGAGGAGCAGGTTTCCGAATCACAGTGCTTTGTCAAGTACTGTTTGTCTCTGTTCCTCTCTTCTTGGCCTCTCAAATAAATAAAGGAAACATTAACAACAACAAAAGCAGCAGGTGTGTAGCCTAGCTGTTAAGACATCCATATCCCACGTTGGAGTACCTGGATATGAGTCCTACCTCTAGCTTCTGTCTTCAGCTTCTTCCTGATGTAGGCACTGAGAGGCAGCAATGATGGTTTAATTATTTGGGTTCCTGCCACCCATATGGGAGACTGGATTGTGCCCCTGGCTTCTGGCTTCACCCTGGTCATTGCAGACATTTGCGGAGTCAGTGGATTGGAATGCTCTCTCCCTCCCTCAAATGTCAAGAAGTGGGAGCTGAGAATGAGGAGGTTTTTCTACCACTTGAGGTCCTCCAGACTTGGTGGCCACTGCCAGCATCACTTTACCTGTATCAGAGAGAGAAAAATCCACCCTTGAAGCAATCTGAAAGGAAGAATTTTGTCCATGACTTGGCTTACTTTGCGTATATTTTTGATCATAGGATAAGTCTTTCAGTTCAGAATCTTGAAGTTACGGTTATACATGCAAGTACAAAACTGAAAACTTTCTTGCCCTAACAATTGATAGAGAAGGCAAAGTAGAGGCCGATTTCCTTAAAAGCTTTCAACAACTGGAGGGGTTGCTTTTCCAAGACACAACATTTCTGTCAATTTGCTTGAAAAGATAAGTCAGAAGACACCTGGAAAAAACAGTCTTTGAAATTTCTCTCTGTCTCCATGGCACTAAAGTTGAATTAGGTATCCACAGTACGTTTTTCATGGATATAAACTGTGTTGAGAATCTGGATTGAGCCAAAGAGGCATATATTGATCTTAGGACAAAAAGCTTACTACACTACAAGCTTACTGCAATTAACAGTTTAACCAAAACAGCCTTGAGAAATGTTGGTGTTCCTTGAGAGAAGACTATTTTGATCTTGTGAAGTGAGTTATGGAAACTTCCATTTGAAACACTTTGTCTTCATAATCACTGAAATAAGAAAATCAAAATTAATTGGATGTCCAACTTGATGGGTTTGTTGCTGTTCAACAGTCATTCCAGAGTTTAGCTTTCTTATTTAAGCTAAATGACATCAACATGTCTTCTCACAAATAATGCCTATGTTATATTAGCTTGATATTTCATGTGTTAATAAACAAGCACGTATACGGTGGTATTTGGACAAGTTTATGGAAGATGGAGTAAAAAGCTATTTATATTGGTGCACAAACCTTTAAAAATCCATGCATATCACATGAAGGAGCTTCAAAAAGTTCATGAGAACGTGTATTATGGAGAAACTGCATGGATTTCAAATTCTTCTGCATGAAAATAAGCTTACATTTCAGTTGCATTTTCCATGTGCTTTTGGATGGACTTTCTTGTACAGCATTTTTTTATTAGCTGCCAGCCTGACTAATAGCAAACTTTAACCTGAAGGGTAGTGTATAAAGGGTTCTATTTTCAGCACATCCTGCAGTGTGCAGGCCCCACGAAGCCTCTTAGCGATTGTGTGCTGTTGTGAGGAGAGAAGTAAAGGGAAGACTCTGGCCCCCAAGTCTTGAGGAAGTGCTGACTGCCGGCTTTCCAGCTTTCTCATCCAGAGTCAACTCTGCCTCCGTGCTGGGTGGAAGGCTCGGACTCCTGGAGAAGCGTGTGTGTGGGTAGGTGCCTTTGATGCAAGGCCAGAACAGGGCTTCGTCCTGGAGAAAGGTCGGTGGGGAAGACGGATGCTCCCTCTGTGCCCATACTTCTCCCCAGGGGAAAGAGTGACAGTCAGCCCGTTTATTTTCCAGCCACGGGGACGTGACCATGTGGCACGTGCAGAGAGAGCCTGCCTTTGCCTTCCAGATACTCGGAGAGCTGAGCTTTGGAGAGCTACCGGGCGTATTTCAAGTCCAAATCCACAGGAGAGCATTTCCAGAGCGCACGACCCAGCGTTTAGCCAGAGAGGAGGAAACGACCTGAACTGAGACGCAGCCAGGAAATCCACTTCTGTGACCTTCATCTGCATCAAGGACAACATGCGTGTCGCATGTCCTGTGTTGGTAATATAGCCAGACTGTCATTTTCCTTTTGATGTTCCTTCCCACCATATCAAGTTTCTAGCTCAGGCGTTCCCGGAGGAAGCACAGGGTGGGTCTTTTGTAGACCTCTCTGCCAAGGTGTGAAGGAGGTTTGTTTGCAAGGTTGTCAGTCCCGGGGACCCTGAAGCCTCCAGGAGCTGTGTCTCTTTAGCCAAGGACTTGGCTGAAAGGATGATCAGTTCAGCTTGAGAAAACACTTAGGGCTAGCTGGTTCCCTTTAGGAGCAGTGGTTTTTAAAGGTAGAGTGAGTGACTGGTAAAAATGCACATATTTGCCTTTCAGAAATCTTGACTGTCTGTGTATCTCTGTGTGTAAGGGATTATATTTGCCTGTAGAATGGAGATGAACACTCTTTTTTTTTAATAAAGATTTATTTTATTTATTTGAAAGGTAGGGTTACAGAGAGAGAGAGAGGAGGGACAAGAGAGAGAGAGGAAGGGAGAGAGAAAGAGAGATCTTCCATCCACTGGTTAACTCTTCAAGTGGCCACAACAGCTGGGGCTGAGCCAGGACAAAGCCAGGAACCAGGAACTCCATCCGGGTCTCCCACATGGGTGCAGGGGCCTGAACACTTGGGCCATCTTCTGCTGCTTTCCCAGGTGCATTAGCAGGGAGTTGGATCTGAAGTGAGGCAGCTGCCACTTGAACTGGTGCTCATACAGGATGCTGCTGTGTTGTAAGTGGCAGCTTAACTCACTGTGCCATGATGCCAGCCCCAAGGGATGGAGGTCCTTAGTTAGGAAAAAACTATGAGTCATTCTAGTGGCACGCTTTCTGAGCATTTCGGGGATGGGGCGGGTTGCAAAAACCCATTTTCATAATTCTCCTAAGAAAACAACATATTAACAGTTGGTATTTTCAATAGAAGAATATATTTCATGGTTTCAGTACTTATTACACATTTAATCGATGAAAGGAGGGAAGTGTTTGAAAAATGTGGAAATTTGAAACAGCTAGTGATAGGTGATAGCTATAACCTTTTATCCGTTTCAGCATCTACTTTATTTCTAATTTTTAAAACTATGTAGGTTGTACAGTATTGAAACAGCCAGGTTCACAGAGGTCAGTTATTACAAGTTTTAAGTTTCCCAACAGCTTTCCATAAATCCAGAATTTTCTTTAATGAAAGGAAGAGGCATGAGAATCTATTCCGAGAGCTGGATAAAAATGAGGTGTCCTGGCAGCTCCGGAAAACACATTAGTGTTTTCTTTATGTTAAAGTTTGGGATGTCACGTATTTCTGTGCCAGCATGCTTTACAGTGCTTTGAGAAATAGAAGTATTTTTTACACACTAAGATTTGAGAGTTCTGGTTCTCTGGGTGATGGAGCAGACACACTGTCCTGCCCTGCCACTAACCACAGGGGAACCCCGGATGGAAGGCACGGTCGGCGCAGTGCCCTGAGGACCTGCGTGTGAATGGCAGAAGGCAGATGGGGAAGGGGCCCAGAATGTGGTCTCCGCAAGCTGAGGAAATTTCCCTTTTTGAACTCAAAGGTAGCCTGTGCTGTATATGGAATCAAAAGCCCTGAGAAAACTCATTTTATTTTTTCGGTCTAAGGAGCAGGAAAAGGGTTCTTGAAAATCACAAAGTGGAAGAAAATCTCTGCTCCCCCCCGCCCCATGTCATGCCTGTGCCTGTCCATAGGCAAAACTCCAGCAGCAGCCCAGTGACAACAGTAGTGATTGACAGGTGCCTAACATTCTTTTTAAAGAGTTATTTGTTTATTTACAAGTCAGAGTGACGGGGTGGGGGGTGGAAAGAGAGAGAGATTTTTTTTTTTTTTTTGACAGGCAGAGATCTTTCTTTCATCTACTGGTTCACTCCTCAAATGGCCATCATGGCTGCAGCTGGGCCTTGCCGAAGCCACCAGCCCAGAACCCCATCTGGGTCTCCCATGTGGGTGACAGGGGCCCAAGCGCTCAGGCCATTGTCTACTGCATCCCCAGGCACTTTAGCAGGGAGTCGGATTGGAAGCCATGCTGTGGATGTGTGCTCCTAGATGGGATGCTGGTGTGGCAAGCAGGGGTTTAATCCTGCCAGTGCCTGATTTTCTGAGGGTGGCAGCACTTTTTCCCAGTCAGAGCTGTGGTCCCAGGAGTGCTGGGTGGATCCCCAATGCTCTTTCTCTCTCTCTGTGCTTCCATTGCTTTGCCCTGCTTGTATTTATCCTGGGGGAAAGTTTGTGGCAGAGCAGGGAAACTAACTGGAAAGACAGACCCTAGACAGCCAGAAAGTGTTGGGGGATCAGGGAGAAAAGCGAGGTCAAGGAGTGACCTTCTAAAGTTGTGGTTGAATTTCTGGCTTCACTTTTGAACTGTGTGTGCATGAAATCTGGCCCTTTACAGGGGAGCTGGCTTTGAGAACTAAGTTACTGGGTAGATTGTCGCCAAGGTCCCAGATTGGCTACACTGGCACACAGGCAGGACAGATGTAAGTAGCACAGCTAAAGCTGTGTAATTGGAACTGATGCTGTAACCATAGCCTACAGAAGATTAAAACCAGCAGCCTGAAGCTCACCTAGTTGATGGCATACTGAAGCAAACAAACATCAACATTCTTCTTTAAAGATAACCTGGAGTACTATAACATAACATTCACAAGACCTGGGGCACTACCCAAACTCAGCTTGTGAAGAAACAAGAAGAATTCAACATTTACGAGAAAACAGCAACAGCAGATGCCAACCTAAGAAGGCACACATGTTGAAATTATAAATATTATTATAATAAATTATAAAATATTGGAACTCAAAAATGAATTTGGCAAAATGGATGACTACAAGAGCAATATACAAAAGTCAACCATATTTTTAAATGCCAGTGATGATCCACTGGAAAATGAAATATTGGGAAAAATACGTATAATTAATAGCATCAAAACCAGCAAGATACTCAGGAATAAATCTAAACAAGGGCATACAAGATCTCTGCAGTGAAAACTATGAGATGCTGTTGAGGGAAGTTTTAAAAATTGAAATAGAGAAGAGTTATACTATGTTCATTTTGAGTTCCAAGGTTGAACTTGCATTTCTTATATGAAAATCCTCTTAGGACGTAGTACCCTTTGCATGTAGTTCTGGATTTGAGTTTGTAACATTTTTTAAAAAACTATGTATTTATATATTTGAAAGGCAGAATTAGAGAGAGAGAGAGATCTTCCATCCACTGGCTCACTCCCCAGATGGCTTCAATGGCTGGGCAGATCCGAAGCCAGTAGCCAGGAGCTTCCTCCAGGTCCCCCACGTGAGCGCCGGGGCCCAAGCACTTGAGCCGCCAGCAGAGAGCTGGATCAGAAGTGGAGCAGCTGGACTAGAACCGGCACCCATGTGGGATGCTGGCACTGCAGGTAGCTGCCTCACCTGCTATGCCACAGCGCTGGCCCCTTAAAATTAATTTTTATGTTGATGAAAGATATTACCCTGTGGTTTTCTTCTTGAATTCACATTTTGATACCAGAATTTGTCTATTTTCTGTTTCATTTTTTTTACTCTTTTTTCTCATTATTTTATTTTTGTTGGTTTGATATTGCTCTCCTTTTCTAAGATTTTTTTTAAAAAGATTTATTTATTTATTTGAAAGTCAGAATTACACAGAAAGAGAAGGAGAGGCAGAGAGAGAGGTCTTCCATCTGTTGGTTCACTTCCCACTGGCTGCAACGGCCGGAGCTGTGCTGATCTGAAGCCAGGAGCCAGGAGCTTCCTCTGGGTCTCCCATGCGGGTATACAGGGGCCCAAGGACTCGTGCCATCTTCTCCTGCTTTCCCAGACTGTAAAAGAGCTAGCTCAGAACTGTAGCAGCTGGGACTTGAACCGGCGCCCATATGGGATGCTGGCACTGCAGGTGGCAGCTTTACCCGCTATGCCATAGTGCTGGCCCCTCTGGGATTCTTAAGGAGGAAGTTTAGAACAATGGTTTTATATTTTTTCCTTCCAGGTAAACGCATTTAGAGAATAAATTTACTACTGAGCTGTGCTTCACCTATGTCCTACAAACTCTGTTAATTTATTTTCATTGTCTCTCAGTTTTACTTTTTAAAAGCCGTTTGTTAAAGTTTTTGAAAATTCATTTGGTTGAGAGAAATAGAGACAGAGAAAGAAAGCGCACTGGCTCTCTTCTGTTGGTGCACTGCCCGAAGGCCCAAGGCTACCAGCACCCGGCCAGGGGCAAAGCTGGGAATGCAACCCAGGCCCTCCATGGAGAAGCGGAAGCCACAGCACGCAGCTGTTGCCGCTGCTTTGCGGAGTCTGTCTTAGCGGGAAGCTGGAGTCAGGAGCCAGAAGGCGCAGGCAAACCCAGGCGCTTCGGCAGGGAAAGCGGGCTCTGAACCGCTGGAGCCAGGGCTGCTCCTTGCGTCTCCATCGTAAACACTGTCTGACTCCCCTGAGCTTTTCCTCTTTGGTTCGTGGGTTGTGAAGATGCGCGGAATCGCCAGACATTCGGGGATTTTCAAGGTATCTTGTTGTTCTCCAGTTTCCGTGCACTGTGGTCCCAGACCACCCCCTGTGTGACTTCATCCTCTTGTCTTTGCGGAGTCTTGCTTTGTGGCTTAGCACGCAGCCTGCTTCAAGGATCTCTTTATATTTCCGCTTGAGAGGATCGGGCGTCTGCTGTTGGGTGGTGTGGTGCTCCTGAGTTGCAGATGTTACTCAGGTTTCTGTTCTGTTGGAGTGTTGTCTACCTGTTTAAAATTTCCACTTTGGCAGTTGCCGCGGCTCACTAGGCTAATCCTCCGCCTTGCGGTGCCGGCACACCGGGTTCTAGTCCCGGTCGGGGCGCCGGATCCTGTCCCGGTTGCCCCTCTTCCAGGCCAGCTCTCTTCTGTGGCCAGGGAGTGCAGTGGAGGATGGCCCAGGTGCTTGGGCCCTGCACCCCATGGGAGACCAGGATAAGTACCTGGCTCCTGCCATTGGATCAGCGCGGTGTGCCGGCCGCAACGGCCATTGGAGGGTGAACCAACGGCAAAGGAAGACCTTTCTCTCTGTCTCTCTCTCTCACTGTCCACTCTGTCTGTCAAAAAAAAAAAAAAAAATTTCCACTTTGACTTTTGGCTTGTGTGCATTCCCTTCTCCTCATATCAGTTTTGGCATTGTGTAACATGAAGTTTTCTTCTTGGATGTATGAGAGTTCAGGCCTGACTCGATCCCTTTATCATTTTTTTTTTAAAGATTTATTTTATTTATTTGAAAGACAGAGTTACAGAGAGAGATAGAGACAGGGAGAGAGGTTTTCCATCTGCTGGCTAACTCCCCAGATGACCGCAATGGCTGAAGCTGTGGTGATCTGAAACCAGGAGCCAGGAGCTTCTTCCAGGTCTCCCATGTGGGTGCAGGGGCCGAAGGACCTGGTCCATCCTCCACTGCCATCCCAGGCCACAGCAGAGAGCTGGATTGGAAGAGGGGCAGCTGGGACTAGAACTGGCATCCATATGGGATGCTGGTGCCTCAGGCCAGGGCGTTAACCTGCTGCAATACAGTGCCGGCCCAATCCCTTTATCATTATTGTACTTCTCATCTGATTGCGGGGCCCCACTTTGAGACTACTTAGTTGTCTATAAAACTACATATATTTAGAATGGTGTAGTGCTTGCCAGTGTCCACTTTCAACTTTTTGTTCTATTTAAAGTACACCTCCTACAGGAATGTGCAGTTTATCTTGATTTTTAATCTAGTCTGACATTCTATGAGCTATTGATGTGGTTGACTTGTCTATCATTTTGCTATTTGCTTTTGATTCTTTGCTTGTATATTTGCCCCCTCTGTTACTCATCCTGACTACATTTGAGTATTCCATTTTACCTCCTACCATGGACTTTTAATAGCTATCTTTAAAAATTTTTTTGTTTGATTGGTGTATAATATACTTCCTCAACTCATAAAACGCATAAAGCATTGCTTATTTTTCAACTTTTTATTTTAAATAAATTAAAAATCCTTTTATATTTTACTCATTCACATTATGTTGCTTTTTCTTTCTTTTTTTTAAAGATTTATTTATTTACTTGAAAGTCAGAGTTACACAGAGAGGAGAGGAGAGGCAGAGATGGAGGTCAAGAGAGAGAGGTCGAGAGAGAGAGGTCTTCCATCCGTTGGTTCACTCCCCAATTGGCTGCAATGGCTGGAGCTGTGCCGATCTGAAGCCAGGAGCCAGGAGCTTCTTCTGGGTCTCCCATGTGGGTGCGGGAACCCAAAGGCTTGGGCCATCTTCAACTGCTATCCCAGGCCATAGCAGAGAGCTGGATCAGAAGTGGAGCAGCTGGGACTGGAATTGGTGCCGATATGGGATGCCAGCACTGCAAGCGGCGGCTTTACCCGCTATGCCACAGTGCTGGCCCCTGCTTTTTATTTCTTAGTGTAGATCTATGTTTCTATCTGGTATAATTTTTCCATTAACCTAAAGGATTTCCTTTAATATTTATTGTGGTGTAGGTATACTGCTGATGGATTTTCTTCCTTTTAATTTCACTTCTATTTTTGAAGTATATTTTTCCTGAATATAACATTCTAGGTTGACAGGTCATTTTCCTTTCACAGTTTAAAGATACCATCTTCTGGTTTGCACTAATTCTAATGGTAGACCAGCAGTCACTTGCATTGTTATTCTTGGAAGGCAAGTACAGTTTTCTTTGGCTGTTTTTAGAATTTTCTCTTCATTGTTAGTTTTTGGTTATTTGATTTTGATATATGTAGCTGTGTTTTTTTTTTTTGTATTTGCTTTACTTGGATTTGTTGGACTTTTTGCTTTTATTGATTTTTATATTTTTTCATATTTTATATTTAATGTTTTTCATTAAATTTAGTTGAAAATAAATTAATTTTATATTTTATATATTTTATATTTATATTTTATATTTTTCATCAAATTTAGTTGAAAAATAAATTATTCATTCTAATCTCTTTTCTGCCATAATTGTCTCTCCTCTATTTTGGAACTCCAGTTAAATGGATACTGGCTCAATGTTTTCCATACATCACCGAGACTTTCATTTTTCAACCTTCTTTCTCTCTGTGTCAGTTATGACACTTTCTATTATCCTGTCTTCAAGATCCCTTCCTTCTGCAGTGCTAATTTATTTTTAAGCTCATCTAGTGGGTTTTTTATTCCTAAATTTTTCAGTTTTGAAATTTCTATTTTTTTAAAAAAAGTTATTTCATGAGATATCCATATGCTCATTCATTATGTCCATCCTCTCAAAGTCTTTAAACATGTAGCTGTTTTGAATTCTTTGACAATTTTTTTTATATTTTTTCTTTTTTTTTATTTAGTAAATATAAATTTCCAAAGTACAGTTTATGGATTACATTGGCCCCCCCCCCCATAATTTCCCTCCCATCTCCCGCTCCCTCTCCCATTCCATTCACATCAAGATTCATTTTCAATTATCTTTATATACAGAAGATCAAATCAGTATATGTTAAGTAAAGATTTCATCAGTTTGCACCCACACAGAAACACAAAGTGTAAAAATACTGTTTCAGTACTATTTATAGCATTACTTCACATTGGACAACACATTAAGGACAGATCCCACATGAGAAGTAAGTACACAGTGACTCCTGTTGTTGACTTAACAATTTGACACTCTTGTTTATGGTATCAGTAATCTCCCTAGGCTCTAGTCATGAGTTGCCAAGGTTATGGAAGCCTTTTGAGTTCGCCGACTTCGATCTTATTCCGACAGGGTCATAGTCAAAGTGGAAGTTCTCTCCTCCTGAAAGATATCTTGATAGATGACAGCTAAGGTTATAGATGAGATTTTTCTTTATCAAGCTCAATGATAATTATGATTGTTAATTCTTCTAGGTGGTCATCTGCCTAGAATATGTCTTTCCTTGTCTTTCTTTTTTTTTTATTTTTTATTTTTTGACAGGCAGAGTTAGAGAGAGAGAGACAGAGACAAAGGTCTTCCTTCTGTTGGTTCTCCCCCAAATGGTTGCTATGGCTGGCGCATTGTGCTGATCCGAAGCCAAGAGCCAGGTGCTTCCTTCTGGTCTCCCATGTGGGTGCAGGACCCAAGCTCTTGAGCCATACTCCACTGCCTTCCCGGGCCACAGCAGAAAGCTAGACTGGAACAATTTTAACATAAATGTATATTTTTTGATTATGTAAGGTCATTGTTGAGAGATTAGATTTCACTGTCTTTCTCTAAGGAGATTTATTTTGGCAGGAAGTTAGTTTATGGTAGTATTTGTTTGATGCTTTGGGCTTTACTAAGATTTGTTAGAACAAGTCTAGATGAGCCCTTACTCTGGGTGGGAGTCCAAGTTGAAGAACTGGGGTGTTAGGCAAAGTCTCTAAAGTTTTCAGAATTCCTGTTTAGCAGCACCATATGATTTCTGCAGTCTCCATTGGACGATGCTGCTCGACCGTGTCCAACTTGGTGTTTTACCAATGAGTTAAGGGGCCTCTACCTGGATCCCTGGTGCCCATTCGGTTTGTGGCTTCCTCCTCTGTGGTCCTCATTCCTCCACGTCATCTCACTTCATCAGCCCTGGGTTCCAGTCTTTACCTCTTCAGTCCTCCCTCTCTATTCTGTGGTCCAGGAAATAACTCTGAGGGTGTCGTGGTCGTAGTGGCCAGCCCTTGTGTTGCCCTTCTCCGGGGAGGACTGTCCTAAGCTGAGTCCTTCTTGGGGACAATTGTCTTGGGTTTCTAATGGATGCCAGGCCTCTGCTATGTTAAGTTGTCAGTAACTGAAAGTAACTTACTTATGTATTTTGTCTAGTTTGAGAGCTGAAGGCTAGCCTGGTGCCAGGTATTCCACCATGATGAAAAGCGGAAGTCTCACTTATTTCGGATTGAGTTCAATCTGCTATTTAAGGAAGGTGAACTAAATGCAACTGCTGTTCCTCCTATGTGAACCATCAAAATATCCAGGGCTTAGGTTATGACAAATGTGATTAACATAGCTACAGTAATAAATTTTGTGAAAGCTTAAGTTGGGATTTAAACTTGAATTCTGAATTTGGTGTGATAGTTTTTATTTTTTTAAAAAATGTTCAAGCTGTTTAATCTGTTAGTGTGATAATTTTTAAAACTCTCTTAAGGAAAAATTTAGAAAAGGCAGGCCAATAGTTTTCTATAGATTTAATATTGGAAGGCAGGTTTTTTCATTTAGAAGCATTGATTTTTTTCCCTGCATGGGTTTTTATGTGAGGCATTGATTGACGTGGCTGCCTTACGATGGCAAGTCCATTGCATTTCAGGGTTTTTTTTTTTTTTTTTTAATCATCTCCAAACATCTTGATTTAGGCCTCAGAGTCATTGATTGATGACAGTGTTGTCTTAGACTTTGTGATGGGTTGCTTTGCCTTAAAACTTAATCTCTGTAGGTGACATGCAGGAGAGGAGTCTATTACTTTGTAGATCTTGCTTCAACTTGTTAATTTTGTGAGCATCCATGCAGATTTCTGTAATTTGTGATTTGTGGTTCTTTAGGCAAGTGGCAGCAGAAGGCAATCTTTCACGGGTAGCTCTCTTCTGGGAGAGGCAAAGAGCTGTAAAGAAGCAGAGGACGCTCTACCTCATGTTCCGGAGGTCACCCTGACATGTAGAAAGACTCCGCGTCCAGAGTATCCCAGAGCATGGCTCCTAACAGCTAAGCACAGCGCTGGGCCTCTCATTACCGAGTAGACAAAGAACTGAGCTCAAGATGGCCTGAGCCCAGGGACTGCAGAAACAGAGACACTGGCAGCAGTTCCCAGTCTTGCTCACTTGCTCTACTTCGTCTCACCCAAATATTAATCTCCATTGTCCAGGACTGAGGGCTTCTTCACAGCCTCTTCACGAACCCGTTGAAGAAGGTATTTCTTAGGCACAAAGTGTCTTAGACGTTGTCAGCTTTTTTGTTTGCTAGAAAGAGCTGAGGAGAAATGTGTATTGGAGAGTATATAGAAATTGGGTCATATTTTAATTTCTTGGTTATATTATATTTTATTTTTAAAAGTTTTTTTTATTTGAAAGGAAAAGTGAGAGAGAGAGAGAGAGAGAGAGAGAGAGAGCGAGCCAGCAAATCATCTTCCATCTGCTGGTTTACTCCTCAAATGGCTGCAAGTCAGGAGGCTGGAACTCCATCTGAGAGTCCTATATGGGTGGTGGGGGCCCTCTTCTGCTGCTTTCCCAGGGGCATTAGCAGGGAGCTGGATCAGAAGTGGAGCAGCTGGGACTTGAACCAGTGCTCTGATGTGGGATGCTGACGTTGCAAGCAGCAACTTAATGCACTGTGCCACAATGCCAGACTCTTGGTTATGTTTTAGTAAACTATTAAATATTTCCTAAATCACTGACTGTGCCATATTTGATTAACTTTGATGGTTTTTCAATATTTCTTTAAAATATAATTAAGCTACATTTGTCTAGAGTGGCTCCCAATCCAGACTTTCTCTCTAATTAACATAATTGAATGGATGACATTCATTAGTTTTGAGGCTCAAAAATGGGTATTTTTGCCTTTGTCAGATTTCAGTGTCATTTAAATCTGTTTAACAGTTGAGCAAGGCTGAGTGCTTAGCATAGCAGGTAAGTCACTAGTTGGGACGCCTGCATCCTAGGTGGGGTGTCAAGTCTCAGCTAATGCAGACCTGGGAGGCAGCAGTGATGGCTCAAGTGCCTGGGTCCCTGACACTCATGTGGGAGACCTGGGTGGAGTTCTTGTCCTGGCTTCAGCCTTGAAACAGCCCTGGCAGCTACAGGCATTTGGCCAGTGAAAAGTACGTGGTTGGTCTGTCTCTCTGTGTCTCTCAAACAAAACCTCATAAACTTAGAAAAAAATGCTCTGAGATAATTTGCTGATCTTATTTACTGTTAGAATTAATTTTATTTTACTCATTTTAAAAAAGATTTATTCATTAACTTGAAAGGAAAGCAGAGAGACAGAGAGAAAGAGGGAGAGGTCTTCCATTCACTAGCTCTCTTCCCAATTGGCTACAATAGCCAGGGCTGGGCAAGGCCGAAACCAGGAGCCTAGAGCTCTCATCCGGGTCTTCCTCCTGGATGGCAGGGCCCCAAGCACTTTGGCCATCTTCTACTGGTTTCCCAGACACATTAGCAGGAAGCTGGATCAGAAGCAGAGCAGCTGGAACTCAAACCAATTCTCTGATATAAAATGACAGCATTATAAGTGGTGGCTTAACCAGCTGCACCACAATGCTGGCCCCAGAATTCAACTCCTTTTATTCCACATATGAGTAATCCACAATACGGGGTGCTCAGGCCTTCATTTGTCTTGTAACAGCCTTGACTCACTGTCTGGGGATATGCTCTTAGGGCAGATTTGCCTGGAGAACTGTGAACTAAAAAATTCTGATTTTCCTTACTTCGGAGTGTGTGGTCTGTCAGGCTCACCTGGCTTTTAGAGTTGTCACAATGACCTGGCATCACTAAATGAGTTGAGATTTTCCTAAATCTTCCAGCAGTCATATATTTTTCTATTTTCTAGTGTGGAGGATTGTCAGGACATTTGCTTCACATACAGGGTTAGGTGATCTTTTTAAAACACAGTCCCAAACTGGAATAGGTCATAATCTTTATCTTCCCACAAGCAAAGAAAGAGAAAAGAGATGGTTTAATAATGAAATCAGCATTTGAAAGAGTTATCTGTACCCCCCCCCCCCCACTGTTTATAGCAGTTCAATTCACAGTAGCAAGGGGGTAAACCCAGCTGTCCATTAACTGACAGTGTAAAGAAAATGTGGTGCATATACATGATGGAATGCTACCCAGCCATAAGGAGAATGAAATCCTGTCTTGCAACAGAATGGGTGTAATTGGAGACCATGATGCTTAGTGAAATAAGCCAGTCTCAAAAAGACAAGTATCACATGTTTTCTCTGATTGGTGGTAGCTAATATACACAGTACTAAAAGGAGTATTGTATCTGAATGAAATCAGCATCTTGAGCTTTGATTATTGTTTATAGACCTTGTCTATTATGCTGGAGGAACAGTGGTTATTCTACTTAGTGTTTGTTGAATTCTGTATTTAGTGGAGGGTTAAGCTTAAAAAGTAAATGTAAAGTAGGTCATCACAAAAATTAAAAGAAAGGAAAGGAAGGAGGAGTGAGATGGGAGTGCAGGAAGGAGGGTGGGAAGTGCCATTTCGTCCTTTTTTTTTTTTTTTTTTTTTTTTACAGGCAGAGTGGACAGTGAGAGAGAGAGACAGAGAGAAAGGTCTTCCTTTTGCCGTTGGTTCACCCTCCAATGGCTGCCACAGCCAGCGTACCGCGCTGATCTGAAGGCAGGAGCCAGGTACTTCTCCTGGTCTCCCATGGGGTGCAGGGCCCAAGCACTCGGGCCATCCTCCACTGCACTCCCGGGCCATAGCAGAGAGCTGGCCTGGAAGAGGGGCAACCGGGACAGAATCTGTCGCCCCAACCAGGACTAGAACCTGGTGTGCCGGCGCCATTACATCCTTAAAATAGTAAATATAAAATACATGAAATCTTCACTTTACACAAATAAATAAAAATTTTTTGAAAGTTTTAAAAAAGTAACTAAACAGTACATTTACAAATAATTTTTTTATATTTATTTATTTATTTGAAAGATTTACAGAGGGTCAGAGGCAGAGACAGAAAAAGAGAGGTCTTCAATCTATTGGTTCACTCCCCAAATGGCCACAATGGCCGGAGCTGTGCCAATCCAAAGCCAGGAGCCAGGAGCCTCCTCTGGGTCTCCCACTTGAACCTAGGGGCCCAAGCACTTGGGCCATCTTCCACTGCCTTCCCAGACCACAGCAGAGAGCTGGATCAGAAGTGGAGCAGCTGGAACTTGAACCAGGATCTGTATGGGATGCTGGCACTGTGGGCAGCGGCTTAATCTGCTGTGCTACATCACTGACCCCCACAAAGAAGTTTCTATTGAAATCCTTACTACAACCCCTGGAGGCAAGTTGCATTATTATTATCCCTCTTGTACAGAGGAAGAAATGAAGGTTAGTAACTCCATTGTGCAAGGGTATTGTAAAATGTGCAACTGAGAGTAGCTTGACGAATGTGTAGAACAATCTTGGAACCCTGAAAATCAAACCTTGTTTGTCGCTGAGCCATAAAAATGGAAGCTGATCTTCTGTATATTAAGATAATCGAAAATGAATCTTGATGTGAATGGAAGGGGAGAGGGAGTGGGAAAGGGGAGGGTTGTGGGTGGGAGGGACGGTATGGGGGGGAAGCCATTGTAATCCATAAATCGTACTTTGGAAATTTATAATCATTAAATAAAAGTTAAAAAAAAAGAAAATAAAAACACAATGAAATATTTAAAAAATTTTAAAAAAATGGAAGATTGTGAAATCCAGCTCCATAGTCTTATTCTTCTTAGAGATTTAGACTCCGGAAGCTGGGGACTTGCCAGGAGCTCAAGGGCTGCCTGGTGTTGCAGCTGGGGCAAGGCTATGTGGCTGACAGGGTAGCTTCCTATGGCGCAGCAGACTCCATGTTCCCAATGAGCCACTCTCTCTCAGTCATTTCTTAGAACTTCTGTGCTGAGTGGACATGGGAATAAGGTCTGGCTTGATGCATGTGCCCTAACAGCAGGGTGCTAGCTACCCAGGTGTGAAGTGTCCTGTACTGTAGTTTCCTTTGCTGTAAGGTATTGGGTCTCTCAAGATGCTCATTCCCATGTGCTATGGGAGAGGAAAGATGGGTGGGCAGTAGGCTTCATGGTCATACTAGCATGAATTAATCTGATCATCTGGTGTCACTTTGCACTCTGACTTCTAGAACGACAGCTGATTGGGCCAGCACATTTGGATTGGGGAATGCCGTGGTTTGAGTATGTCCCTTAAATTTCATGAGTTAAAACCTTAGTCACCAAATTTATATGTTAAGGGAAGGGAAGGGAAAGAGGGGAAGAGTAGGGTAAAGTAGGGGAAGGAGGAGAGGGAGAGAGGGAGGGAGGAAAAGGGAGAGAGGGAGGAAGAAAGGGAGAGAGGGAGGGGAGGTCAGATCTTTGGAGTGAGATTGAGTTTTTTTTTTAAAGATTTTATTTATTTTATTTGAGAGTTAGAGTTATAGACAGTGAGAGGGAGAGACAGAGAGAAAGATTTCCTTCCGTTGGTTCACTCCCCAAATGGCTGCAATGGCTGGAGATGCGCTGATCTGAAGCCGGGAGCCAGATGCTTCTTCCTGGTCTCCCACATGGGTGCAGGGGCACAAGGGCTTGGGGCATCTTCTACTGCTTTCCCAGACCACAGCAGAGAGCTGGATTGGAAGAGGGGCAGCAGGGACTAGAACTGGCACCCTTATGGGGTGCTGGCGCCACAGGCGGAAGATTAACCATGGTGCCGGCCCCGTGTGATTGAGTTTTAAGGGCTCTGCCCTCATGGATGGACGAGCCCTTTAGTTGACTAATGGACTAATGGGTTGTCAAGAGAGTGGATTTTTTTTTTTGAAATCCAGCTCTCTGGGAGGGCTTGCTCTGTGATGCTGCAAGAAGGCCCTCTCCAGAGGCTGAGCAGGTGCCCCTGTGGTGCGCTTGGACTTGCCAGCCTCCAGAACCATGGGCCAAATCCACTTCTATTCTTTATAAATCCCCTGGTCTCAGGTCCTATGTAGAAAACAGACTAAGACGCTGGGCTGGTGAGGGTAGATGCAGTGGGCACCGATGTCCTGGGATTCCAGTAGGTACTTGGGCAACCGGATGTGGCATAGTTATTGATATACAGGGACCCTTCTTTCCAGACTTTTCTATGTAACTCCAGGGATTGATTGATTGATCATTCATTCATTATCAAACATTCTGGATTTACTTTTTAAAAGGAATTTTCCTGAATGTATCATATATATATATATATTTTACAGGCAGAGTGGACAGTGATAGAGAGAGAGACAGAGAGAAAGGTCTTCCTTTTCGTTGGTTCACCCTCCAATGGCCACTGCGGCCAGCGTGCTGTGGTTGGCGCACTGCGCTGATCCGAAGGCAGGAGCCAGGTGCTTCTCCTGGTCTCCCATGGGGTACAGGACCCTAGCACTTGGGCCATCCTCCACTGCACTCCCTGGCCACAGCAGAGAGCTGGCCTGGAAGAGGGGCAACCGGGACAGAATCCGGCACCCCGACCGGGACTAGAACCCAGTGTGCCGGAGCCGCTAGGTGGAGGATTAGACTATTGAGCCGCGGCACCGGCCCTGAATGTATCATATTTAGGGGCTGTTAGTTAATGAAGCCATTACTGAATACCAGATATAGACAGGACACAGTGCTAGACACCAAAAGCAGACGAAGATGACAGTGACATCTTCTTTGCCCTCTAAGACTCTACAGTCTGGTTTACAGATGAGTACAATGAAATAAAAGGGACGTGGAGTAGATGCTCAGAGAAATATTCAGAAAATGTAATAAAATCCATGAATGGAGTTTTATACAGCTAACAGCAATGAAAACCTGGTTCATAGTGGCTGGTGTTGTGGTGCAACAGACGAAGCTACTGCTTGCAAGGCTGGCATCCTGGATCAGAGTGCTGGTGCAAGTCCAGGTTACTCAGCTTCCTGCCCAGCTCCCTGCTAACGCACCTGGGGAGGCAGCAGATGATGGCTCATGTGCTTAGGCCTCTACCACCCCTGTGGGAGATTTCCTGGATCCTGGCTTAGGCCTGGCAAACATCAGCCATTGTAGCCATTTGGGCAGTGAACCAGCAGGTGGAAGACTTCTCTCTCTCTCTCTGCCTTTCAGATAAATAATTTTTTCTAAAAGGGCCATAGAAGAAGAGCCATTATACTTGCCTTTGAGCATTAAGAAGACTGTCACTCCCAAATTTTTATCCTCAGGCCATCTCTCTTCCCTGAGCCTACACTCATACATTCATCTAACCCCCTGATCAATAATCTCGTGTAGATTTCAAATAGGTGACATGTCTAGAGTTAGTCTTCAGCTTTTACCTCCTTAAACTGGCTTGTCCCCCATTCCATTTTATCTTGGGCAAGGGCTCATCTGGTTGATCATGACTTTATTCTTCTAAATCTAATCCTTGCCATTCTTTGCCAAAACTGGTGGATTATGGCTGTGTGAGAGTTAGACTTTTGATGTGTTAATGAGAATGATAAATAGTTAATGAGAACTCCATAGGGTTTGAAAAAAAGATCTGATGGAAAATGATGTTTAAACCTTGTCTAGAGTTGCCTGTTTGTGCCCAGAACTGTAGACACAAGATTTGTATCAGACTTCAACATATTATCAAATAGGATCTGATTGCATTTTTGTTTCCTTTCACAATGGGGATGCTGAAACAGTTGTCTCTATTTTTCTCATTCTACACACAAGGAAGCTTGAGGAGAAGGAGTGACTGATCTGTAATCTAACAGTGGGTACAAAGAAGACCTTTATTGCACACACAGCCTCTTCCCAACACCTACTGGGTAGCTTGGAGCCTGTAAGCAATCAATAGTTCAGTTGATTATGATTGAGAAAAGGGTGACAGATTATGCTGGATAGGAATTCTGGGACTCACGTGTGGAGGACTTTGAATGCTTACTCAACAGTAGGACTTGTCATCTCCCACCGGGGTCTCCAGAACTGGAGTCGCTCCTTCCAGGCGAGTGCGAGGCAGTCCACTAAGGCACACAGACACATGCACACACAAAATTAAAACTTCCATTCATGTTTGTTCACTTCCTTTTTCTAAATATATTTGTTAATGTTTATAATATGTTAATATTTTTGCAGAGTGAGACATGAATATATATGAAGGTACTTCAAAGAGTTTGTGGAAAAAGGGAATTAAAGATAAGTTTCTTTTGGTGCAAAAAATGTTTGAAATCCATGCATATTTTTCCATAATATGCATTTCTATGAACTTCTTGAAGACTTCTTATATAAGTGTATACACACATACATTTACAAGTAAACACACATATATCTCAAAATGGTTTTATCTTTATAGTTTTAGTTTATTTGTGTTTGTTTAAAAGTCAAAGTGACAGAGCTAGAGAGAGACAGAGGAAGAGAACTTCTATTAGTAGATTCACCCCCCAGATGCCTACAACAGGCAGGGATAGGCCAGGTGGGAGGTGGAAGCCAAGTGCCCAGAACCACATGCAGGTCTCCCATGTGGGTGGCAGGGACTCAGCTACTTGGGCCACTTTCTGCTGCCTCCCAGGATATCCATTAGCAGGCAGCTGCAGTCAGAAGCAGAGTGGCGGCTAGAACCCAGGCACTCTGATACAGGTATCCCAAGCGGTGACTTCACTGCTGTACCAAATGACTACCCCTCAAGAGTGCTTTCATTGGGAGGAGTGCAGTGGTGCTTACGGAGCAAGGCAGTATTATGATGAGAGTAGTTTAGGAGAAGTAATTGTAAGTACTACAGCTGGGGACATGGAGTGAGCCACTGCCCACAAGGACTCATGAACACACCAGCCAGTGAGTTTTGAATGAGAAGTCACAGTGATATAATATGAGTGAAAATACCCTAAAAATGTAAAATAAACAAGGATAAATTTATGAGAAGTGCTATGTGCTTGTGAAAGTATTTATATAAAATACAAATGGGATTTGCACTTAGAACTATCCTACATCTGATGCTAGATTCTTAGAAGACAAAGACCCCCGTTAATAGCTAGGAGGAGAGGCCTCAAAAGTTAAATGAAGAGGGGCCAGTGTTGTGGCACAGTGGGTTAAGTTGTTGCTTATGATGCAGGCATCCCATATGAGTGCTGGTTCGAGCCCAGCTGCTCCACTTCCAGCCCAGCTCCCTGCTAATGTACCTGGGAAAGCAATGGAGGATGGTCCAAGTGCTTGGATCTCTGCCACCCGTGTGGGAGACCCGGATGGAATTCTTGGCTCCTGGCTTCAGCCTGGCCCAGCCCTGGCTGTTGAGGCCATTTGGGAGGTGAACCCATGGGTGGCAGATTTCTCTCTATGTCTCTGCCTCTCTCTGTTTCTCTGCCTTTAAAGGAAAGAACTAAATCCTCAAAAAAAAAAAAAAAGTTTGGAACGGATGCTGAGAAAACCCTTTTTGGATCTGGCTGGCTGAGCAGAGTTTGAATTGTTTATTTACTTGGCATTCCTACTGTCTGTTCTAGAATCATTAGAGCCTTCTATGTGGAAAAGCAAAAACACTTTGGAAAGTGGGACTGTGCTTTGCAACACTAGGATGAATTTTAAAGGCATCTTTACCATCTTCCACTGGATAGCATGTATCATTCTGTGGTCCAGTGCCGATAAAACATTAGCAACAACACACACAGCGGAGGAAATGGCCGCGTGAAGAGACTGACCACCCAAGCATTCATAAGTAGGAGGTTTCATTTGTTCTAAACCTCCTTAAGTGTCAACATTTTTTATGCCCCGAAGCGAAAGCGACATTTTCCTGTTTTTCCCAACTGAACCGAACCTGTGTTTCAGGAGCTCTGGCTTTTAAAAGCTTTTATTCTACAAGGAACAAAGTGGCAAACTTTCTAAATTAGTTAAAATTCCTGGAACTTAAGAATCAGCTAAAAAGAGTCTTGGTTCAGAACAGTCCGTTAGCCAGAGTGAGGACTCCGCTGGCGTGACAACTATTTTTAGGGGGAATGCTGGCAGGCAGCCTTGTAATGAAAGGCTGTGCAGAAGCACCTGAAATGCCTGCCTGCTTTGTGCAATGTGGACCGCAGAGAAGGCTGGTGTACGGTCACAGTCTCCTTAGTTCAAAGATCTCCTGTGCCTGTGCATATTTCACGTGGCTCAAAAACTGCTAAGTTCTGTGGAGGGGAAAACCAATCATTTGCAAATCCTGGTTGAACTGTCGGAGTTGGTTGCTGGGGAATGGCCCGTTCTTGGCTCAAGGCAGGTTGGGTCGCGAGGCACGGAATCTTAACTGGGACTATAATTGATCAAAGCACGGCCGAAACCTGAGTCACTGTAAATAAATCGCGAAACCCAAACTTTTCTTGGAAGCAATTATGCATTTATTGTTGTGATTGCCTTTGTTGAGAGCAAGAGAGTTTTCCTGAACAAAGGATTCCTACGGAGACAACACAAGTCTTAGCAGGACATTCCTCACTGGCTGCCTGTGGCCTTGGGTTTCTTGTGGCTTGGCTTGTTTTGGGAGAATTCCGGTTGGAGAAGGCAGAGAGGAGCAGGCGTCCTGCTGGGTGGAGTTCAGGAGACCTGGGTCTGCTTTGACTCAGGTCAGAAACTGTCTCTTCAGTGTGATCCCGAATGTATGCTTTTGCTCTCAGGCCTCAGTTTCTCCTCCTGTAATGTGGGGTGGTGTTTCCTGAGGCCCCTTCTAGCTCTAAGAGTCTAGGTCTGTATCTGCGGTTCTCCAGATTTCTCCTTTTCTCACTGGACAACATGAAAATAACCGTTTTTCTATCCCACAGCTGAGTGCACCGAGTCCTGTGTTGGCCTGGCCCTGGGCTCCCCCCGTGGGGCAAACAGGACTGGAGCAAGCCTCATCCCCCATCAGCTCGCTTGCTGCACCACTGGGTTATGTTCTGCTAAGACAAACCCCTATAGCTCTACCCAGTAACCTTTGGTACCTGCTTCTATTCCCAGCTTAGCAAGTTTCTTCATCTTTCTAACTCCGTCTTCTCACCTGTAAAGTGAAAATTAGGATAGGAGCTGCTTCGTAGCATTGTTGCAAGGATTAAGTGTCTAGTCTGCAAAACAGCTACGCCCTTAGTATACATCCCTGAATGCTATGGTGGATGTGATGGGGTACTTGAAGCTTAATCCCCTCTCCTCTCACCTGACAAGATTAAGCCCCAGGAAAACACAGAACAGGCTTGCTTTGCTCACTCAGTTTAGTTACTACTTGCCCTTAAGTGTAGTAAGTGCTCAATAAATACACTTGCTGTTTGTGTTTCCTGTCAGACATTGGGAGGTAGTCCCTTTATGCATGACAGAACACCCCATTCACTGACTGCACAAAGCTGCCTCTCTCTCTTTCTCTCTCTCCCTCTCTCTCTCTTTCTCTGTTGCATTAGTGAGGCAAGGAGAAAGAGAGAGAGAGAGAGAGAGAGAGAGTATATGACTTGCATCTTCTGGTTCCCTCCCCAGATACCCATACTGCTCTGGGCTAGGTAGAATGAGAGTTGTGGTGTGGCAAGGGTAGATGCAGGAACCAGGAACTCAGCCCAGGTCTCCTACATGGGTGGCAGGAATCCAGCTGCTGGAGCCATCACCAAGGCCTCCCAGGGTCTGCCTTAGCAGGCGGCTGGATTCAGAAGCCACAGCCAAGCATTGCACCTGGGCACGCCGACATGGGATATGAACAACTCAACTAGCATTCAGCTGCTGGGTGCAGTGCCCACCTAGGCTGCCTATTCACACTCTGCAGTGAAATGAACATGATCAAGAAATTCAGTGAAATTAATTTGGCTACAGTTCTGTCTCACAGAAATCCAGCATACTCTTAGGTGTTTGCAAATGATGGGTGTCTTTGTCTTACCATGCTGTATACTCTGGCCTACTAATATGGACAAAAGAAGATGCTAGAAATGAGGCAGGAAGAAGACCCGCTGTTCCCACAGCTCAACATTCTCAAGGCTCTGCTGATCGGAAGGCAGATGATGTCCTTGAGCGACTCCACAACCCAGATAAGGCTGTCTTAAGACAAAGCAACTGTCCCTGCTTTGACAAATGGGACTGACCTTCCAGGCCTGGTAAAACACTCTGGTTTCAACAAAGTCTGTATTGGGTGAGAGATGATGTATGACTGGAAATATGTAAATCCACCAGCAGGTGTTAACTGGCTGCCTGGTTATGCAATTAACCCACAATTCACAAGCACATGGAAGAAAGAAGGAACTTGTATTTGCCTTCTCTTTGGGTTTTTTAGTTAAGTGGCTGTATCAAGAAACACTTCTGAAAAAGAAAGATTCATTAGTCATAGATTCTAAGAGTCTCAGTCTGAATTCATACTCTGTAATTCAGCCTCAGATAACACTTGTCTAAACATCGGATGAGTCAATTAGTAAAATCAGAGGGATTGCAAGCTTTCTTGGTATGTTGTCATGGGCGCTACCCCCAGTAGGATGTAGGTAACTGCTGGCACATCTTCTCTCCATCAGGCTAGGAGCAAAGTGGCAAGGAAGGAATGAGAAGTCCACATTTAATTTGAGTCAAGGAGAAGAAGACATCTGATATTATTGGGTCCGCTGTCCTCAATGTTGATGGGCACCTGCCGTCCCACCCCCTCTGCTCTCTCTCTGACTCAACATAGCAGCTTGGTTCTCCTACGAAGTTCCTCTGGGATACTGTACTTTGCCAAATTTGCAATTCCATGTCGCCGTGTTTTCAGATACTCGGAATTTTGAACTCTTAATTGAAAATTTTGATTCAATTTGCTGAAATGAAGACCTGGGAGGGCATGATAATTGTCTTCCAGTAGTTGGAGGTCTGTCATGGGGAAAGCTAAAGCACACTGTTCTGCAAAGGTATAGAATAAAAGACCAAGGCTACAGAGGGAGCTTTTCATTTGTGACAAGTGTGGATTGTTTATCAGTCAAGGAGGAGCAAAAATGAAGTGAGTTATCCCAGGAGGCAGTAGGATTCCCATGCCTGGGTAATCCTTGGATTTGCTGGAAATTGACATGTGGGTAGTCGCTGAGTGCGTTCCAATACCTGGCTGGCTTTGTATTTCAGCCACAGGGAAACTGCATTTCCGGAGCTCCCTTGTGGCTGAGTAGAGCCATGGGACTACTTCTGGCTTTTATGTCCAGCTGGTAATACTTAATTACCAGTGCAAGACTGCAAGAGATTACATTCCCACCCCCCACCAGTGTGATCAAGTAAGAAGCACAGGCATAGATAGAGCTTCCACCAGCCTGGCTCCCAGAGGTGGACATGAAGTAAGAGGGAGAAATCAAAATCCATGGCTCCCCTTGGATTCCAGTCTCAGCTAAAGGAACCTTATCCTCCCTGTTGCCCAACCAGAGGCCACAGAACGACCCTGGCACTCCTGCCTCTCTAACATTTCCCACCCAGCCTATCTCCCATTGCTTTTGCAGCAGCCCAGGCCACAGGCACCTCAGCCAGTGACGTCTTAGCTAAGCAGTTGGCTTCTGACCCAGTTCCCTCCAGCTTAAGCAAATATTGCAGCCAGAGGGAACTTTCTAGAATGAATTGATCCCTTCAACCTCCTGCTTAAATCTACTTCACTGGCTTCTTAATGTCTCCATGACAAAGCTCCACACCTTTGGCTGAGTTTTTGAAACTTTCCCTTTTTCTTTTTCTTTTTTTAAAGTATTTATTTTTATTTGAAAGGCAGAACAACACAAATAGCAACTGAGAGTGAGAGAGAGAATGAGAGAGAAGTCTTCCATCTTCTGTTTCACTCCCCAAATATCTGCAATAGCTAGGCTGGGTCCGGCTGAAGTCAGAAGCCAAGAATTCCATCAGGGTCTCTCATGTGGTGGAAGGGGCCCAGGTACTTGAGCCATCATCTGCTGGTTCCCTGCGTATGCATGAGCAGGAAGCTGGAATCTGAAGTGGAGCTAGGACTTGAACCCAGGCATTCTGACATGGGATGGAGGTATCCCAAATGATGTCTTTTTTTAAAAAAATAGATTTTGTTTTGGATTATTTTTAAAAAAGATTTATTTGAAAGGCAGAAAGAGAGAGAGAGGTCTTCCATCTGCTGGTGTACTCCCTAAATGATAGCAGTGGCTGGAGCTGGGTGGACCTGAATCCAGGAGCCAGGAGCTTCTTTAAGGTCCCCTGTAGGTGTGCAGGGGCCCAATGACTTGGACCATCTTCTGCTGCTTTCCCAGGCACATTAGCAGGGAGCTGGATCAGAAGTGGAGCAGCAGGGACTCGAACTGGCACCTGTATGGGATGCTGGCACTGCAGGTGGCAGCTTTACCTGCTGTGCCACAGTGCCAGCCCCCGAAATGATGTCTTAACAATTGCATCGTACCACCTGTCTTCTTAACTCTTTCTTTATTTCATCACAGCATGCTGAATATTAAGTGACATCTCATGGGGCCTGTACCTGGAGACAGCCCATGCCCCACAAATGCATTTCTCAGGTATACTCAAGCAAGTCAGCCTTTTCAAACACCACCAAATTTAGAATGAAACTTAACACTCTCCCAGTCTTTCTGTCCTCAGGAAGATTTCTTTGTGCCTAAGCAACTAGTCATTGTTTCCCTGTTTCTTTCCTTTAAAGACCTAATGTTTCCTTTTGTAACACCTACAGCTCATATGATTTCCTATGGTTTTCAAGAGTTGTATGAAATGTTTCATGCTCTGTGAAGGTTTCACACCAAGTGAGGACTAGTCACTGACCAGTCATTAACAGTGACATGGATATAGACAGAGGAGCCCACTGGTGAAAATGCAGAATGGTCAATGTCAGATCACCAGGCATTCATGTGTATGTATGGTGTCCAGGATTGCATTTACAGAAAAGAACCATGCTTTCTGGAGAAATGGCCAATATTAAAAATACAATAGACATGACTAAATCTGCAATACAGAACTTACCCTGTAACATGTCACTTGGCTCAAAAGAGATCCAAGTAGGGGTATCGGGGTGAAGGCCAAGGAGCAACATCAAGTTGAAGGTAGAAGGGGATTGTTAAGCTAGATATGGTTTCCTTCGTCAGTGGGCCGCAAAGGTTGTAACCCATTAATAGCAGTAATAGCAGGCATAATGAAGGGACATGACCTGATGATATCTATAATAATTGTTATAAACATTGTATGTGCTCTGTACTAAGAAGCTTACATGTTGTGTTTCCTGTAATCCTCACAACATCCCGATAAGATAAGTGCTATCATTCTTCCCATGTCAGAGATGCAGGGGATTGAGGCACGGAGAATTTGAGCAATTTGCTCAGCTCGAAAGTGGCAGGACTGGGATTTGAACACCGGCAGTTTGTCTCCAAAGCCTACTGTGCACTACTGTCTCCTCCAGATGCAGGCTCAGAGCAAAACTTTGATCTCATCATGGACTTTGGAGTTCATCTTCTATTCCAACCTCAATCAGTTCTTTCTGCCAACTTCTAAGTGAATATACACAGTGATCCGTGTTGAAAGCAAGATGCCAGCATGCATTGTGTGAGTGCTCACTGACCTGGAGTTTGAGGGGAGATCCTTGGGAGACGCTCAGTGGAGATGGTAAATTGGCTTGGGGAAGTACCAAGCACTGTAAGACTGATTACCTGAAGTCAGTAGAGTCTTGGGTGCCCAATCCCTGCCCAGTAAGAGATCCTCTCCCACCCACACCTGTCTGGCAGGTGACATTTGGGGCTGTGAACTGGGTGACACATGTGTGAGAAGACTAGAATTTCCTTCCCTGTGGATCAGAGGGACATATAAGGAAAGGCCTGGGAAGAGAGGAAGGTGGGGTCTTCTCCTTGGGCAGTCAGCCACGGGAGGCCAGGGCTCGGCCTGAGCTGCTTCCCCAGCCCCACTGAGCCATGGCATTGGGAAGTTACTCTATCCAATTCCATGCATTGTCCAAGGCTCACGTCCTGCTCACTCTCTCTGTACGGCCTTTCTGGCCCTCCAGCCAGCCCCAGTTCTCCCTTTGTGGAAGTCCTTCCCATGTAGTCAGAACAGGGTCCCCGCAGTCAGATCCCTCGTGGCTGCCACCCAAGCCTCCTGTTCTTCACCAGTATCAAAGCCCTGGAAGAGGCAGACCATACCCTGACTTTTGTGAGGTCTCCCAGCCCTCATTGTGCTGTACACGGGCGGGCTGTGATTGTAATTCACACATCTTAGCACAGGGATTGTAATCCGTGGATTTGGGGGGCAAAAAAGACAAAAGACAAGCTAGAGAGAGAGAGAGAGAGAGAGAGAGAGAGAAAGTGGTTCTCTTTGGGAGAAGAGAGATGCTTCCCTAATAATAGATAAAGTGGCCAAATGGGGGTAGACTTGTGCCCCTGAGATAAGAGGACAGGTCGTTTATTTAAACCGAAAATGGCTAGAAGTGCAGTTTGGATTTATTGGGCTCCTACAAACCCATTAAAAACCCTCATACACAGATGCATGCATAATAATTCTGAATTGGCTGTGGAATTTATCTTCATGAGCAAAGAGAGGAGGGCTCGTTGATGCTGCTACGACTTTTACCCCACCTTTCCAAGGGAGGCAGGATTAATACCAGGAGAGATAAATCATGATGTGATTTTTGTATATATGCACAAAGCAAACACAATGAATATTTGATTTTCTCCTACTTCTGCAGGGCTAAATCAATTTGAAGAGATAATGGTAGAGGATTAAGTTATTGGAATGTGTGTAGCTGTAAAGTTTTGAATACAGTTAACTCACAAGTTATTACAATTTCAGTGTAACATCTGTTATCATTGAAGTAACAGATGCGTTGTGTATTGTGAAACTAAGGGGAAATTGGCTTAGGCACATGGTTTTCAAAAGGGTCCCAGCTCATATTAAATTATCTGTGTGTAGGAACACTGTAAAAATCATTGCAAGGGGAGACAAAATGCAGGGGGTATCCCCCAAATGAGGCTGCAGCACTCATGTAAAGTCACCTTAAGACATGGGGCTAACGAAATATGATGTGAACTGTGGCACTTTGTCACATTAGAGAGAAGGGGAGTTGTGATACTTAAGGAGACCAAACATGTAAAGCCAGAGGATGGAAACTAGCAACAGACTGAAAGTGGGTGTGATATGAAGAAGGGTGGTTGCTCAGTGGCTTCTCAGCATGTCCATCTATGTGCAGTGTCCTTGATTGCATTCCCTCACTAGAGTAACCACGCTACCCGTGAGACAGGTCCACCGTCCTTTTCACCCATCCTATGTTCTCAGCCCGGAGCTGGTTTAACGAGGACGGTGAAATGGGGGGAGGAGCTCTTTCCCACTGGGAGTTTCCTCACCACTCAACAATTTGTGCTCACTTTTGCTGTGATGCCCGGAAAAGTGCTGCCGTGGAAACAAAGGCTCAGCGACGACTCACAGGTGGATCTGAACGACAACCTGCTCCTCCCCAGGTGCCACCTTTGAGGCAACTCTGGGAGTTTTCTGATTCAGTTCTTGTGATGGCGGTATTGGTAGCATTTGGTTACTATTTTGCAGAGTGTTATGAAATCTCTTCTGCTACATTTTAATTTTCTTTCTCTACCTGTCTACCTTTGTGCTTTGCTTTTCTTTTCTTTTTTTTTTTTTTTTTGAGAAATTAGGAGAAACTAATGCCACTGTATTGTTATTGATCAAGGTTCCTGGTCAGGAAAGAACTTATCCTACATGTGAGGTTGGAGGTAGGGAGAGATCTAATTAAGCTTGAGTCTGTCTGGTTTTCAATTCTACCACCGCTGACAGCTGGCTCCTAGGAGAAGGAGGTCCCAGTTGGTCTCCACCACAAAAAGGTTTTTAATAAAATATTCAAGATAGCTGAGGACCTTTACAATGGGTAATTTTATTCAGCATCCACTATGATCTTCCTGCTGGTTGTGGGCGTTGGACCAATACCCAGGAGCTTCTGCTGGAGTGCATTGTGTTAGAGTATTCTGTGAAAAGTCAATTTACTCAGAGTCAGAGCCACCATATTTTAACATTGAGACTAAAATTGTCTCTGGGGTTTAGTGTGCTGCCATGATTAAATGCATCCTGTTCTGCAAATCCTACATTTATTTTTAACTGTTTCAGTGCTGTATTTTTTTTAAAAGACCAGTGAATGGTTAACAGAGAGAGACAGAGAGAGAGTGAGAGAGACAATGAAAAACAGCAACAACAAAAATTGGGACTCAGGATGAATCTCTAATAGAGTGCAAACTTTCATTAAATAATGCCTGTAGTGAGTTTACCTGCCTTTGGCTTTGCCTCTGGTTTCGAGAGGCTGCCTAACCAGGCCTAGGGCTTAATGAGGTGGTTCCCTTCAGTGTCTCAGACACTTAGCTCTCAAAAATCTTTATCTATAAACCAGTTCTTTCCCATCCATTACAAAATGAGCAAGAGAAATTGAATGTGTGGGATGAAATCCCTGTTAATCAATTGGACTATTCCCCATGGGTTGTGGTTGAAGAGCAAGTTTTCATTATCTCCAATAATTAGCATCATCTTTTTTGCAATTAGCTGAATGGACTGACACAGTCATCTGTGGGAGATATGTCATGTGTCTTTCCATTATTAACTTTTCTGGGGAGGAGGGAAGAGTGAGTTGGGGAAGAAAGGCACTGTGGGAACTTTTCCTTGTCTTGGTGGCACTTAGCATGAATGTGGAGGGTGTGGGTGGGTATCTATGTTAGGCAGTCTCAGAGTGTAATGAGCATGAGCTCTGGAGACCTAATTGGCAGCTAGGGTCCTGTTCCTACAGCTTACTTTGTGAGTAAAATTGGACAACTATCTTATTTCTCTGAGTCCAAACTTTTGCATCCAAAAAAGTAGAGGTCATAATAAGGCAGGGCTCACAAAATATTATCGGAAGAATAAGGCTGGTTATAAATATAAGGTTATGGTAGAGATTTAATGAGTCAGTGCGCCTTAAGCACTTAGGAAGTTACTGGTGCTAAGTGAATGATCCACGCATGGTAGTCACTGCTACTGCAGCTTTACTGCTTGGGCCACTGTTATGTTAAATAGCAGTTCTTCGTTATCCATCACGTATTGATGGCTTCACTGAACTACTGTGCTCAAGACTCCCAACAAGGCACCAAGAGGCATGTGGAGAAGAATCCCTGGTGCTTGCAAGTGGAACAGACATAGTTATAAATGATTGTGGCAGAGGTGGGCATTTGGCCTGGTGGTTAAAACACCCGCATCCCACATTGGAGTGCTAGGGTTTGATCATCAGCTCCAGCTCCTGACTCCAGCTTCCTGCTAAGGCACAACCTGGGAGGCAGCAAGTGATGGCTCAAGTGATTGGGTCTCTGCCATCTGCATGGGGGACCTGGATTGAGGTCCTGGCTCCTGGCTTCAGCTTCACTTAGCCCCAGCCATTTTCTGCATTTGGGGAGTGAACCAGCAGATGGGATGTCCATGTCTGTCTGTCTGTCTCTCTTTGCTTCTCAAAAATTAAATAATCAATGATTATGGCACAGGGTAGAAAGTGGCAAGTGCCATGGAAGATGGGCAGGGCAGAGGTGGTGTGTCCCCATGGGACTGTGCTACAGTATTAGGGAGGTTCCGGAAGCACAGCCCCCAAGCCAACTCTCCTTTCTTCAGACACTTGTGCCAGTGGAAACCCTAACTCCCCATGTGGTGGTGTTTGGAAGTGGGGCCTGCGGGAGTAATCAGGTTTAGATGAAGTCACAAGAGGGCACGGTCCCCAAGGTGGGGTAAGTGCCCCTTTACGAAGAGGAAGACCAGAGCTCCCCTGCCCCTCTCTATTCCCCCTGCCTTCTGAGAACACAACAGGAAGATGGTGTCTCTCATGAGCTGGGCTCTCTCCAGGAACCACATCAGCTTGTCCCTTGATGGTGGAGTCCTCAGACTCGGGGGTTCTGAGAAACAAGTGTCTGCTGCTGTAGCTGCTCAGTCTGCAGCCCTTTGTCACAGCAGCTGAGTAGACTAGTACAGCTTTTGGGGGCCTCTTACTTTGAAAGTGAGAATTACAGAAGGAGAGGGAGACAGAGAAGGAGAGAACAGGAGAGAGGTGGTGGGGGGAGGGAGAGAGAGAGAGGAGAGAAAGAAAATTTCCATCAGCAGGTTCCCTCCCCAGATGGTCACAATGGCCAGCGTTGGGTCAGACTGAACCTAGGAGCCAGAAGCTTCATCTGGGTCTCCCACACGTGTGGCAGGGGCCCAAGCACTTGAACCATCCTCTGCTTCTTTCCCAGGTGCATTAGCAGGGAGCTGGATTGGAAGTGGAGCAGCCAGGACTTGAACCTGTGCTCGTATGAGATGCTGGTGTCACAGGCATTGGCTCTACCAGCTATGCCACAATGCCGCACATTAGTCTTTTAATGAATCCCTGTCTGCCTCCATCAGCTGCTAAGAAACTGACCAGCATACCCGTCAGGGTCATGACCTGCACTCTGGGGCTACACCTGACTTCTTCCCTGGTCTTCTCTGCCCATCTTCTTTTCACCCCTTTCCATCAGGACAATCCCTTCTGGGTTACTCCGTTCCACTTCCAGGGGTAGGGGATCTGATTGGCCTTGTTAATGACCACTGGGCAGAGTGTGACATTAGCCCACCCTCAGGGACTCCACTGACCTTAAACATTGGGTCTGCCTTGGCCTAATTGGGAGCAAAGCTGTGCCCGAGGCAGAACTTGGGGCATCTTTCCTTGGCATGACCTCTGGAGTGAGGTCGTGAGTTTGATTTGCTTTCCTATTACAATTCTTGCCAGATAATATGAAGCAAGGCACAAGATGGCAAGATCTGCAAGGCTGGGGTAGAATAACTGGGAAAGGTTTATCAGAGAGAAAGGTGCCAATTCCACCTCTTCCTCAGATGTCACCACAATTCTAAGGACATTTCCCGACTGCGTGCTTTCAGCCGTGTTGCCACGGAAATTAGACATAATTGTGCTGTGAAATTTCATATTCCATGTATATTATTCATGTACCTCTTCCCCTTTTCTCTTTTCTGTGATTTAAAAAAATTATTTATTTGAAAGACAAAGTTGTCTCTGAGAGAGAGGGAGAGACACAGAGAAAGGGAGAGAGATTGTCCATCTATAGGTTCACTCCGTAAATGACTGCAACAGCCAGGGCTGGGTCAGGATGAAGGCAGGAGCCAGGCACTTTATCCATTTTTCCCACATGTGTGGCAGGGTCCCAGGTACTTGGACAAATCTTTGCTGCTTTCCCAGGTGTGTTAACAGGAAGCTGGATTGATTGGAAGTAGAGCAGCAAGGACACAAACTGACACGCCTATGGGACACTGCAGACAGCAGATTAACCCCCATACCCCAAGGTCGGCTCCTTCTGTGGTGTTTTTAAGGTCAGGAACTGATTTACAAAACAGTACTGAGTATAGGGCTGGATCTGTCCAAGTTCACATTAGTTAGGCTATTAATGACCGTTGTCATAAACAACACCCATTTACAATTACTTGAACATGTTGGATGGAAGTTTTTGTGCTACTTGTCAAAATATTCAGATGGAAATTCCTGATTTATGGGTGGCCTCCCTATAAGCAAAGGCCAGGGGCTGGCACTGTGGCATAGCAGGTTAAGCCATGGCCTGCAGCACTGGCATCCCATAGAGGCAACAAGTTGGAGTCTGAGTTCCACTTCCAATCCAGCTCCCTGATAACGCATCTGGGAAAGCAGCAGAGGATGGCCCAAGTTCTTGAGCCCCTGCACTCAAGTGGGAGACCAGGAAGAATCTCCTGGATTCTGGCTTTGGCCTGGCCCAGCCCAGTCCCAGTCATTGTGGATATTTGGGGAATGGGCCAGTGGATGGAAGATCTCTCTATCTTTCCTCCTCTCTCTCTGAAACTCTGCCTTTCAAATAATATAAAGATGTATTTATTTATTTGAGAGACAGTTACAGAGAGAGAGAGAGAGAGGGAGAGGGGCCAGCACTGTGGCACGGCAGGTTAACGCCCTGGCCTGAAGTGCTGGCATCCCATATGGGCGCTGGTTGGAGTCCTGGCTGCTCCATTTCCTATCCAGCTCTCTGCTATAGCCTAGGAAAGCAGTGGAAGATGGCCCAAGTCCTTGGGCCACTGCACCCATGTGAGAGACCCAGAAGAAGCTCCTGGCTCCTGGTTCCTGGCTTTGGATTGGGGTAGCTCGCTCTCTCTGCCTCTCCTCTCTCTGTGTAACTCTGACTTTCAAAAAAAAAAAAAAACTTAAAAAAAAAAAAAAAGAAACAGAGGAAGAGATCTATCTGCTGGTTCACTTCCCAGATGGTCCCAATGGCGATAGCTGGGCTGATTTGAAACAGGAGCCAAGAGCTTCTTCTGGGTCTCTCACATGGGTGCAAGGGCCCAACCACTTGGGCCATCCTCTGCTGCTTTCCCAGGCCATTTGCAGGGAGATGGATTGGGAGTGAAACAGGTGGGACTTGAACTGGTGCCCATGTGGGATGCTGGAGCCTCAGGTGGCAGCTTTACCTGCTACACCACAGTGCCAGCACCTAAATAAACACCTTGATAAGCAGAGATCAGGAGTCCGTATTCTGTGCCTTTTCTGCCTTCAATGCATGGCCTATGAGGTTCTCAAAGCTATCTGAATCAAAGCAGAAGGAAGATGATTCCAGACTTCTGTGAGATAATCCATACCCAGACCAGCATAGATGGTTTCATTCACACCCATTGGCCAGAATGCAGTCCCATGGCCACTCCTCACTGCCGGGGAAGTCGGGAAATGCAGTAGTGCGTCCACAGGGAGGAATGGTTGACTTTGGCAAATCACTGCCAAGCTCCTGCATCTCGAGCTGGGCCAGAAAGTCAGGGGTCTGAGCAGACTGAGGGCAGGGGCTGACATCCCAGCAGCAGCAGAGTGTGGAGAATAAGAAGAGGGGTCTGGCTGCAGGCAGCTTGGTGTGGAACGTCAGCTCTTTGCACCACAGGTGCTGGTGTGAGGTCTTGGTATCCCCAGGGAGGACAGTCGTGGTCCACGATGTGAACTTGGATAACTGGATAAAGAAAAGGAGGCGTGTGTGTGTGTGTGTATATATATATATATATGCTGGAATATTACAGCCACAAAATGCATGAAAACCTGACCTTTGCAACAAAATGGATGTCACTGGAGATCATTATGCTAAGTGAAACAAGCCAGACCCAAACAGAAAAATATCATGTTTTCTCTTACTTGTGGGAGTCAGGGAGAGTACAGAAATTGTGTGGCTATCCTGTCATTTGGTATGTAATTATAAATATTGCTTCACTGAAACAATATACCATATAAATGATAATATACTCTTCCTTTCCATGTTGGAAAAAATAAGTGAAGGGGGAGAACAGTGAGGACTCTTGGTATCTAGTAATGCTTTGTTCTTAATTTGGGTGTTGGTTATGAATGTGATCAGAGGAGAAAAACTGGTGTGTCTGTACATGGAAGTGCATTTCTTGGTGTGCATATTGTATGTCAATTTTTTTTTCAAAAGATGAAAGCTTGGCATCCAGAAAGGCTGGTTCACATCTCAGTGCAGATACTTCCCAGCTCTGTTATTTTTGTAAAGTCTGTGCTGTATTTTCCTCATCTGTAAAATGGGCACAGAAATAGGAGCTGCCTCCTAGGCATGTGCAGGTGACAGGAGCTGAGCCCTGGAAGGCATTCAGAAGCGTGGTTAGCGTGTAGCATGTACTCCACACCCACAGAGGCTACAGCTTTCCCCTGTCTATCAGTGAGGACACCACGAGGACAGAGCGTAGGAAAGGACTGGGGAGACGGAGGTCAGTGGGTCTGGCTTCAGCTTGGTATTTTGGTCACTCACTAGAACAGGAATCTTAGTCCTTTCAACAGTCAGTGTTTTCTCCTAATGTCTTGGCTGTCCTACCGATTAGCAATTGGTTCTTCAGTGACATTTGTTCTTACATTTTGTATTTTGTGTTATGACATAAATCTTCCCTCTCTTCTACCTTTTGTCTGAGATTTGGCTCATTTGTGTGAGGAATATAATGACGCTCATTAGTATTGGTACGACCCAGCTGCGGGCGGCTTCCTTAGAGCAAAGCCCCAACTCCTGTGGGTCTTTATTCTGGTGAGTGTGCTGTCCATTAATGCAAGGTCATTGCCAGTTCCTGCACTTGTCTCCTCCTTCCTCTCTGTGTCCTCTCTGGCTTGCCAGTGGGCTGCCTTCCACGGTCAAAGGCACCCCCCACTCACTCTCTACTCCCTGGGGCTGCAAGTTCTGGGGGTCCTTGGGTGCTGCTTGCAGACCAGCAGCTGCCTCAAGTACAAGTCTGGTAGCCACCCCCACAGGCCGCCGGGACTGGTGGGGCGGCAGCCTCCGGATAAGCTGATGGGGAGTGGACACTGACATCTGATGAACTACCTCTCCACATTCTTGCTTCCCAGAGAGGCCGGTGGTGCGGGTTTGCCAAGTCCTCAAATAAGAAAACACTGTGTTTCCACTCGGCTTCACATTCGGAAGTAAACTCGCTGGGCAACTCTTTGCATTCGGCTCATGTAACTTTAATGCCTCGTCCGTCCTGGTACTGTTTCTGCGCTGGCCCTTTGTGCCGGCTCCTGGAGGACAGGATCTGTTCCGTGCCTCCAGGCCGTGCCGTCCCAGGTCAGCAGATGGCCTTCTGATTGCTCTTTGCAGCCCATCATACCTGACCATTCCCTCACTGTATGAACAGCTGTTTCCTCACTTCAGTGCTGCCCAACCGGATTGGTGATTTTTCTTCTGCCGCTTTGTTTGCACAGAACATAAATCTTTCTCTTTCTCTGACCTGGCCTGCAGTTCCATCCACCTGTGCCCGCCTTGAGCCATCTATAACTCTCGCCAGGCTCTGTTTCCTGTGCTGGTTTCAGCCTATAAACCAAGCTTTCTTCTTCCTTCCTCCCCCTCTTCTGGGCTGATTCAGCACTCTCTCAGCGCTTGGCTGCCAGTTACCACTTAAATACAAAAAAAGTATAGGATTTTATGGGTCTGACCTGAACTGGAAACTTCCAACACAATGAGATCCACATCTGAAGTCTCAGTCCCTCTGGCCTCCTTTCTCTTCTGGAGTCTAAAGAGACTTAATTTATACTGGGTTAGCAGCGACTGTGCTAATTGAAAGTGAGTTAATTAAATAACTTGGTACTTGGGAAGGATTTTGAGCTGTTAAAGGATAGCCAGTCAATTGAATCAGTCCAGCTAAATGTTTTACAGTGATCCCCAAAATCTGGTATGACCTTAAGAGGAGAAAAAAACCCTACGACCCTAAGAAGACCCTCTGGGGGATTCTAGACCATTATGGCCAAAAGCTACTGACTTTCTGGTTGTTGCAACTCTTTCAGTGATGTTTGGTTTGAGAATTTTGTTTTGGTGTCCTGGATTATGGAAGGATTTTCCCTTAATACTATTTTTAAAAGGTATATTTTCTTTATTTGAAAGGGAGAGACAGAGAGGGGGGAGAGAAGGAGAGAGAGAGAGAGAGAGAGAGAGAGAGAGAGATCTTCCATCTGCTGGTTCACTCTCCACATGGCTGCAGTGGCCCAGACTGGACCAAGCTGCGGCCAGGAACCTGGAGTTCCATCTGGGTCTCCCATATGGGTGCAACTCTTTAATAACACATCTGGGAGGCAAGCTTAAGTTCCTGGAGAACTCCTCACCCCCAACAGCAAAGCTCAGATTATCGGGTGTGCCTTGTGTCAGTTTTGGATTTTATCTCTGTGAGAAGCAACTGGCACTACCAGAGCCTGCAGAACTGTCTTACCAGATCACGAGTACTTTATTGGGGTGAGCATTCGGTGCAGAAGTTAATATGCTGCTTGGAACCCCCACATCCCATATGGGAGTGCTTGGATTTGATGTCTGGCTCTGCTTCTGGTTTCAGCTAATGTGCACCCTGGGAAGTAACAGGTGACAGCTCAAATGCTTGGGTCCGTGTTACCCTGTGGGAGACCAGGACTGAGTTCCCAGCTCTTGGATTTGGTCTGGCTAGCCATGGTACCTTGTAGGCATTTAGGAAATGAACCAACTCATGCAAGATCTCTGTCTCTCTCTGCATTTCAAATAAAGATAAGTCAATTTTAAAGGAGTTCATCATGTGCAGTATAGTTTTGTTTCTGAGACCAAGCCACTGTTGATGAATATCCCTTTCTCCAACAATTGAACTTTCTATATGGTACTTATATTATTTGTCAAATAAATAGGACACTTGGCTGTACAGACAGCTCATTCTGCAAAGGTTTTTCTTTCTTTCTTTTTTCTTTTTTTTGTGGGTAGGAATGTAATGCTTGAGAAATGACAGGGACCATGGAATTGTCAAGTTGAGTCTTTTGTTTTTAAAGATGAGGGATTTGAGGTCCAGGAAAGTGGAATGACTACATCATTTTTCCTCTTAATTTTTATTTATTTCCATTTTATTTGAAAGGCAGAGAAACACACGGAGAGAGACAGAGACAGAGAGGGATCCTCCCAGCTGCTGGTTCACTTCCCAAATGTTTGCAATAGCCAGGGCTGGGACAAGCTGAAACCAGGGGCCCAAAACTCCATCTGGTTCTCTCACATGGACGGCAGGGAACTAAGTACTGGAGCCATCATTTGCTGGCTCCCAGAATGCACTTTAGCAGGAGCTTGGGTTGGAGACAGACATGAGATTTGAACCCAGGCACTCTGATGTTGGATGCAGGCATCCCAAATGGTGAGTTAATGGCCACATGGAATGCCTGCCCCTCACTGAAGGTCTGAGTAGGTCACCGAGGGCTCTGGCTCCCTATGGTCCAGTCCAGTGATTGTTCACCTTGGTGCCTGTTGGAGACATCACCTTGACCACAAAGCCCCAGGGAGGTGTCAGAGACTGCCTAGTGATCTGCATGCAAGGAAAGTCACATTTTATAGCTTTTCTACAAAGAAAAAACATAGCTGCACACATGAGGGATCTTCAAGAAGCTCATAGAAAATGTGCATTAGGAAAATCTGTGCATGGATTTAAAAAAAAATGCTTGCACCAAAATAAGATGATCTTTTTTTTTAAATTTATTTGACAGGTAGAATTATAGACAGAGAGAAAGAGAAGGAGAGAGAGAGAGAGAGAGAGAGAAAGTCCTTCCTTCCGTTGGTTCACTCCCCAAATGGCCGCCACGACCAGTGCTGCGCCGATCTGAAGCCAGGAGCCAGGTGCTTCTTGTGGTCTCCCATGCGGGTGCAGGGCCCAAGCACCTGGGCCATCCTCCACTGCACTCCCGGGCCACAGCAGAGAGCTGGACTGGAAGAGGAGCAACCAGGACTAGAACCCGGCACCCAAATGGGATGCCAGCTCCGCAGGCGGAGGATTAACCAAGTGAGCCACGATGCCGGCCCCATAAGCTGATCTTTTAATTCCATTTTCCACAAACTTTTAGAAGTACTCCTATTAGTGTGTGTGTGTGTGTGTGTGTGTAGGATGTGGAAAATAGAAGTAAAAGACAAATTTATTTTGACACAAAAACTTTTTGAAATATATCTGCAGATTTTTCATAATACACATTTGCCATGTTTTTCAAAGGTCTCTCATATTTGTGTGTGTATGTGTGTCTATAGTTTATTTAAAAGTGTGGAATTTAGAGACATGATTTATTATCAGAATATTTGCATTAATAATAGATGCACTGAAATTCCTTTCATCTGATCCTTTTGTCTTGAGGTCTGTTTAATAATTTGCAAATTTACTGGGAAGTTAAGATCAATAAAATATTTGTTTGCAAGTTAAACTCCTGGCACCACACACCTCACATAGTTAAACTTATATGGGGCAGGTGTTGTGACATAGAGGGGTAAGCTGCTGCTTGGGACAGCTGTAGCCCAGAGTGCCGGTTCATGTCCCAGCTACTTTGCTGCACATCCAGCTTTCTGCGAATGCATCCTGGGAAGCAGTGGATAATGGCTCAAGTGCTTGTACCTCTGCTACCCACTTGGGAGGCCAGAATGGGTTCTGAGTCTCCGGTTTTGGCCTGGACCAGCCGTGGTTGTTGTAGGTGTTTGGGGAGTGAATCAGCAAATGGAAGGGATCTGTCTGTGTCTCGTCTCTCTGTTGCTTTCTCTTTCAAGTTGGTGAAAATAAATAGAAAAACTGAATAAAGATAATAATTGCAAGTATGTGGTGAGAGCTTACCATATTCAAGTACTTGATTGCTTTTCCCCATTTACTTCTCTCAATCACTGTGTGAAGCAGTGTTGTTATGAATCCCTTTTACAGCCTGAGGCTTAGGGAAGCTATAGCTGCACCCTTTGTAAATGATAGACCTTTTGATTTAGGTCAGCGTGGTCTGACCCTAGAGCCTGACTCTAGAACCTGAAGTTCATATTCAAGAAGGATTTCATGACCTTCTTCGGTGTTTGAATGCTCGGATTAACGAGAATTGAACTTCTAATTAAAAAGAGTCAGTTGCTCAGTATTTTCTGCTAAGGGTTTCTGGATTGGTGACCAGGTAGCGTCAGGACAGATGCTGTCCTGAACTGGTGCAAGAGGACTCTCCAAGGACGCTGACCACCATAAGCAGCTTGTAGAAGGGCTCCCGGGCGTGACCCTGCCCTAGCACGTTCTGTCCCACCAGAGAAACTGCTCAGCACACAGGAAGAGCCGTCTGCATAACAGCCTCTTTGATAACTTGGATGCTTGTTTTAGAAGATAATGAAGATGGATGCTCAAGGAAACAAGCATTCCAGAAATAATTAAATGGGGTCTTGAAGCCCGATTTATGCTTTTGTTTGTTCCCAAGTTAAAAATGGGGCAGAAAGTTACATAGTTTTCTCTGCTTCTTTATTTCCAGGTGTCATCCACCAAATTTACCCGCTGATCACGAAAGAGTCAATGTGTACCAGCATGGCCCAGGCAGGCTTCCCATCTCAGGTGAGAATGCTTGGAATAATTAGCTTTGCTTTTGAGACCACACTAGTTTAATAAGGAAGAAAACCACGGAGAGCATAAGCAACCTCAGAAGGTCTCCTTACAGCTCCATCTTCCCCTAGCTTAGACCTCCAGCTCTCAATAAACAAGAGTTTCAGAAAGAAAGTGCTACATAGCATTTGATACTTCTCATATTCTGCTTTCCTTTTTAAGTTGCAAACTTAAGCTTGATTGTACTGCGCTGCAACCAAAGGACCCCTCAGGCAAGAAACACATTATGGAAAGCTATTTATAAGGTTTAAATGATCCACATTATCATACTTAAAATTCACCAGTGTGGTTTCGTGATGCCAGATTCAATCCACAGAGAAGCTTCAGCATTGGGTTGTAGAGGCAACAGTGTGGCTCATAGGAAGAAGATGTGGTGTGAAACCATACGGCCGGAAGATCCTGGGGGGAGGTAAGTAGTTTGTCCCCCAGCCTCTGGCAGGACTGAAAGCAAAGCCTATTTATCTAGGAGTATAGGCTTATACTCCTGCTTTGTTTGTAAAACCTAATTGGTGCCATCTCCTTCCATTTTTTAAAGTGAGATCTGTAGGCAAAGAATGAGAGAAAAAAAAATTACTTAGTATACATAGACACACCAATTACACACCCGGATCTCGATCATTAAGTATTTATTGGATTTCTCCTATATTGAAAAGGTAGCATTAAACTCGGAAAGTTTGTATAGGTAAAAATATAGCCGATGCTCACCACGCAGCTGGATTAGGAAGTCTCAACATAGATGATTTATATTCCAATTCAAGACAGCACTGGATTGTGTTGACATAAGTAGTAAAGACCTAATGTGTACTAGCACAGAGAGTTCTCATCACATTCACTTGGGCTTTGAGTTCTTTCGTCCTTTTGTGTCCTGGGAATTCATTCATAGCTTTTCAATATCACACAAAGTTGATTTTGTTGGAGACATCCAATTTTCCCATCTTGAATCCTTGCCCAGAAATATTGTCTGCTCCCTCTGTGCCAGTCCCACTGCTGCAAATGACTAGTGTCCCCAGCTGGACTCATGCAAGAGACCCAGCAAAGCAGGCCCAGGTCTGCTTTGTGGTTTCGGGCTCCAGGTGGGGATAGCAGGGGTAGTGTACGTGCGTAAATGGAAGAGTTGGTTAATGATCTCTCACCTCTGTTCCTTCTAAAGTAGCGTCAACAGGCTCCTGCTGCTTAAGAAAGCCTGGAGTTAAACAGAAAACCTCTCATTCACTCATGCACTTGTTCAAGGGGCTAAACTCTGGGGCTAGGAAAAAATGCATGGCACTTAGTGAAGAGCTCATGGCACTTAAGCAACCAGGATGCTGTGACAAAGGTCAGTGACAGAGGCAGGCACAGCACATAGCGTGGGAGTCAAGAGGGACAGGAGTTAGAGCAGCCATGAAGTGTGCAGGATGTTTCAGAAATTGTGAGGGGTGGGAGGTTTCTTCAGAGGGAGAAGGTGCTGCAATCATCGTAGGCACAAGAATGCTCTGGGCCCCAGGGCAGAGTGTGGCCAGAGAGTGCCAAGGTTGATGGGGCCCTGGGGCAGGGCTGGAACGGCTTTTGATGAGCACATGATAGAGGGAGTTTCATCAAGCTTGCTTTGTGGTTTTGGGTTTGGTGCAGAGAGAAGGAGGGCCAGAAGAGGGTAAAAGTCAGCTAACACTCTTAGACACACAGGAAAGGACAGGTCCCTGTTCCTGTTTTAGAAACTCATTCTGGCAGTCTGAGTGTGGAGCGATGTGGAGGTGGGAAAAGCCTGGGACCCCGGGGTGGGGATGAGGCTGGCTCAGAGGTCATGGCAAGGGACCAAGTGAATGAAGATGAGGCTGAGCCAATGTGGAGAGAGGATGGCCTCAGGGGACTGTGGGCATGATCAGAGACAGCGGCATGTAAAGACCAGAGCTTGTGGGCAGGGGAGAGAAGCAGCTGTGGCAGTGTTGAGCTTCCCCTGAGATGAGTGGAGATGGGCAGGAAGAGGTGGCTGTCAGCCCAGGGCTCTCTGACTGGTGGACATGCCCACCGTATTGGTGGGACACATGGTTGGTGCTATCAGCGTTCGGGTGAAAATGTCAGGTTGCAGAACTCGGGGGTCATGCACCCATGGGACAAGTGCAGTGCCACTCACAATGAGTGGCTGAGTGGGCAGTGTGGTTTGGGGAAACACCCCTGTTGCTATGCCACTTCCCTTGTCTGCGTCCCCAAACACAGATCTCAGCCATGCGGTGGCTCACGTGAGCCAACATTTCTCTAACTTTCCTACCAAGATACAGAGATTTGGAGAGAGGGATATCGGATCTAAGGGGCAAGGAGAAAATATCTTTCAAGTGTCTGTTCCATCTGAAAAACTGTTTACTGTCTGAATTCTGATATATAACATTACCCATGTTTGTTTCAACATGAAGCAGGTTTAGATTATGTAGCGGTTGAATTGTACATGGTAATCACCTTTCTCTTACATCTGTGCATTTCCAGGGAGATGTACCCTGGTTTTGGGGCCCCTCAGTAAGTGACTGCCTGTTTTAGTCAGCTTTTAGTGACTACAATAAAATACCCAAGGCTTATGATGAGAAGTGTGTTTGGCTCATAGGGGGAGGATGCTGGCATTGGCCCAGTTGTGCTGAGGGCCCTCTCTGCATAACTGCTCGTTCTGTCCATTCAGAAAGAGCTTCCCAGTTCCCGTCTGTTTGCCTGTCAGGCTATGCTATCCCGGACCTCCCTCGCCATACCCTCGGGCAGAGTGTGAGCAAGCACTGACTTTGTCAATAGGAAAAACTCAGAATGAGTCCTTTTGCTTTTCTTAAAAAACAAAACCAAGCCAGATGATAGACTTGACATTTTAAACATTACATAGATAGAACATAATGGAAAAATGGACTCGTATACATGTATATAAAATGCCAAACACATGTTTACTCTCCTCCTCCTGTCTCCTACCTCCGACTCCTGTTTTGGGAGTACCTATCTGAATACATGAGTGTGCTACATAGCCTTATTACTCAACGTGAGACCCAGCAACCACAGCATCTCTGGGGACTTGTTGGAGATGCAGAGTATTGGGTTCCACCCCCATCAACTGTGGAACATCTTCTCTGCTCTGTGACCCATCAATGCTCTCCCCGGAGAGAAGTTCCTGGCCAGCCTGGCTGTTGGTAGACTCTAACTGCACATTTAGTGTCGCTCCCCCTCTTCGTGGAGGAACGACACAGGACCCTGCGTTGTTCTTTCGTCTGCTCAGCCCTCCCCGGGTTTACTGCTGGCTCTTCCCGGGTTGGCTACTATCCCTTCCACCTCCGTGGAAGGGCAGTTCCCCCTGGCCACATTCCCCACTTCCGCAGGGGAGCGGCACACCACCGGCCGGCTCTCTTGGGGGCTGTACAGGTGTTCCCTCAGATGTTCCCCTTAGATGTTCCTGGTGCATGCCGTCTCTCTTCTCCTTTATAGTCCTCCTCCGCCAATCCTAACTCGGCTGCCCACACGCCGAGTACGCTGCTCTCCAATTAGGAGCAAGTCCTACAGTTTATTGGTTGAACTGGAGGCAGCTGTGCGGAAGCTGTTTACTTCTCTCCCAGCGCCATATTGTGGGAGAGCAGATGCATAGAATAAGTCTTAATTCCAGTAACTCAGTCCAGTCCGGGCTGCTCCCCACAATTTAGGACTCTGTCCTCAGATTTCCAGGAAAACAACACGAAACACTGTAAAGCGTAATTCCCCAATTGTGCTTCCTTGTGAATGGGATTTGGAGCTCCCAGGTTGCTACTGTGCAGCCACTGGGGATGGAGGCTCCAGCTTCTGGTGGCATGTCATCCTGCTCTCTGGGGCCACTAAGGGCTCCTCCCCAACATCATCTGTGCTGGGGAGCTAGTGACCAGGTTGCTAGTGGAGGTTATATCATCAGGGTCTCAGGTGAGGAGGTTGAAGCTGAGATGTCACAGAGAACATAGCCACGTTGGACACATACTTGCTATTGAGAGGGCCTAGTTTGTATGCTGTTGGCATGGCTCCAGGGCACCTGGTTCATAAGGTTCTGGTCGGTCCTTCTGGTCTCCGCCTCAGTGTGGTAGATGGTGCTGTTTGCATGGTCCTTGATCCTGGAATCAGGCACAGAAGTCTTACTTTCTGCTTCGTGTGTGGGTAATGGCTTCTACTACAGCTGGAACATGCTGGTTATCGAAACGGTTATTTGGGGTTAAGCTATAACTAGAGTCATCATAACTGGTACTCTAGAGTTACAGGAAGTTTAACCGAAGGCATCTAGTTATAGTAAAACACATGTGAAAACTACTGCTTTAGCTAGCTCAGGCTGCTGTAACAAATACCCCAGGCTGGGTGGCTTTAGCAGCAGGCACTTATTGCTCACGTTCTGGAAGGTCAAAGTTCAAGGTTTCAGCATGGGTAGGTAGGTTCTGGTGAGGCTTCCCTTCCAAGCTTCTAGATGGCTGCTGGTTTGCTGTATCTTCATGTAAAGGTGGGGAAGGTGTGTCTTGTCTTCAAAGTGAACTAATCCCACTTAAAAGAGCTGCACACTCATCACTCACGACCTAATTACCCTTCAAGGGACTCACCTCCAAATACTATCACCCTGGGAGTAAGGGCCTCGACTTATGAATCTGGGAATGTCTACAAACATTTATCCATAGCAGCACCTAAGAGGATGATGCAATTAGACACATTTATTTATTTACTCATTCAGCACGTAAATTGAACATGAATAATGTAAATAAACTTGTTTTTCAATCTTTGAAAGCCCATGGTTTATTTTGATGTACCTACGACTCCCTATCCTCATTGCTAAGATTTTAAAACACCCCTCTTCCCGCCCCCTCACCTATACCACCTCCACAATCAGTGTCTTCTGCTTATTGTTATCAACAAAGATAGCTTATTTTTTGTTTTAATAGCTTTTATTAATATAAAGAGAACAGATTTCATGTATTTCAAAGATAAAGTTCTAAGAACAATAAGGATAATTCTCTCCCTCCCTCCTGCTTCCTTCATTTCCTTTATTTTTTTAAAAAATTTTTGTGATAATACACTTTCTTTTTTTTTTTTTTTTTTTTTTTTTTTTTTTTTTGACAGGCAGAGTGGACAGTGAGAGAGAGAGACAGAGAGAAAGGTCTTCCTTTGCCGTTGGTTCACCCTCCAATGGCCGCCGCGGCCGGCGCGCTGCGGCCGGCGCACCGCGCTGATCCAATGGCAGGAGCCAGGAGCCAGGTGCTTTTCCTGGTCTCCCATGGGGTGCAGGGCCCAAGCACCTGGGCCATCCTCCACTGCACTCCCTGGCCACAGCAGAGGGCTGGCCTGGAAGAGGGGCAACCGGGACAGAATCCGGTGCCCCGACCGGGACTAGAACCCGGTGTGCCGGCGCCGCTAGGCGGAGGATTAGCCTATTGAGCCGCGGCGCCGGCCTTGATAATACACTTTCAATTTGCTTTGTAATCACAGGTTTAATACTCCACTAAGTATAGTGTTTAACAAGTAAAATTAGACCACTGTTCCACAGGAATATAGCTAAGGGCTATAAATGATAAGCAAGTCATAAGATGTCAGTTTCATTCTTATACATTCAGGTTTTTCTTTGGTATTCTCTATATTAGGTACCACAAATAGAGAAAACATATGATAATTGTCTTTTTGGATCTGGCTTATTTCACTAAGCATAATGGTTTCCAATTGTATCCATTTTGTTGCATGAGACAGGATTTCATTCTTTTTTATGGCTAAGTAGTATTATATCATGTATATATGCCACATTTTCTTTATCCAGTCATCAGTTGATGAACATCTGTATTGATTCCATATCTTAGTTATTGTGAATTCAGTTGCTGTAAACATGGGTTATAGCTAAATATTTCACATGATGATTATATTTCTTTTGGATGTGTCCCCAGGAGTGGGATGACTGGGTCATATGATAGATCTATTTTCAGAATGCTGAGGAATGTTCATACTGTCTTCCATGATGGTTATATTAGCTTACATTCCCATGAGCTGTGTATTAGGATACCTTTTTCTCTACATCCTGACCAGTATTGGCTATTTTTGATTTTTGGTTGATAATCATTGTAACTGGGGTGAGGTGAAATCTAATTGTGGTTTTTATTTGCATTTTCCAGTGATCCTGAGCATCATTGCAGGTGTCTGTTGGCCACTTGTATTTCATCCTCTCTAAACTATTCATATCTTCTGTTCATTTCTTAACTAGATTTGTTTTCTTCAGTAGTCTGGATATTAATTCTTTTCTTTTTTTAACTTGTATTTAATAAATATAAATTTCCAAAGTACAACTTTTGGATTATAGTGGCTTTTTCCCCCCATAACCTCCCTCCCACCCGCAACCATCCCATCTCCCACTCCCTCTCCCATCCCATTCACATCAAGATTCATTTTCAATTATCTTTATATACAGAAGATCAATTTAGTATATACTAAGTAAATATTTCGACAGTTTGCACCCACACAGAAACACAAAGTGTAAAGTACTGTTTGAGTACTAGTTATGCTGTTAATTCTCATAGTGCAACACATTAAGGACAGAGGTCCTACATGGGGAGTAAGTGCACAGTGACTCCTGTTGTTGATTTAACAATTGGCACTCTTATTTATGGTGTCAGTAATCATCTGAGGCTCTTGCATGAGTTGCCAAGGCTATGCAAGCCTCTTGAGTTCGCCAACTCCTATCTTATTTAGACAAGGCTATAGTCAAAGTTTAAGTTCTCTCTTCCCTTCAGGGAAAAGTATCTTCTTCTTTGATGGCCTGAAATGCAGAGTTTGAAAATATTTTCTCCCATTCTTTTAGTTGCCTCTTTGTTGAGTGTTTCCTTTGCTATGCAGAAGCTTCTTAGCTTGATGTAATCCCATTTGTCTGCTTTTGCTTTGACTGCCTGTGCTTCTGGGGTCTTAATTAAGAAGTCCTTGCATATGCCAATGTCTTGCAGAGTTTTTTCCTCATGTTTTCCTCTAGTAATTTGATGGTATCTGATCATAAATTCAGAGACTTGGCTGTTGTGAGCTGATTTTTATGTAAAGTAATAGGTAGGGATCTTGTTTCATACTTCTGCAGGCGAAGATCCATTTTCCCAATGCTATTTGCTGAAGAGACTGTCGTTTCTCCAGAGAGTGATTTAGTTCATTTGGCTATAGATGCATGGATTAACTTCTGTTACTTTGGTCCACATGTCTATTTTTGTACCAGGACCAGATTGTTTTGATTATAACTGATCTGCAGTATGTTTTGAAATCCATTATTGTGATGCCTCCAGCTTTGTTTTTATTGTTTAAGATTGCTTTAGCTATTGGTGGTCTCTTGTGATTCCATATGAATTATTTGATCATTTTTTCTAGCTCTGAGAAAAATGTCCTTGGTTTTTTGATTTGAATCACATTGAAACTGTAAATTGCTTTGGGTACTATGGGCAGTTTTATGATATTCTTCAAATCCATGAATATGGAATATTTTAGCACTTTTTGTGTCTTGTATTTCTTAATATTTTGTAATTTTCATTGTAGATATCTTTCACATCCCGGTTAAATTTTTTATTCCAAGATATTTAAATATTTTTGTAGCTATTGTGAATGGGAATGTTCTTACAAGTTCTTTCTCAGCTAAAGCATTGTTTGTGTATGCAAATGCAATTGACATGTGTGTTGATTTTATACCCTGCAACCTTACCAAATTCTCTTGAGTTCCAATAGTCTCTAGTGGAGTCTTTTGTTCCCATATATATAGGATCATATCATGTGCAAACAGAATAATTTGACTTCCTCCTTTCCAATTTGCATTCCTTTCTTTGATTTCTTTTTCTTTCCTAATGGCTCTGGATGACTATTCCAGAATTATATTTAATAGTAATGGTGAGGATGGGCATCCCTGTCTGGTTCCAGATCTTAGTGGAAATGCTTACAGCTTTTTCCCATTCAATATGATTCTGGTGATGGGTTTGTCATACATTGCCTTGATTGTATTGAGGCATGTTTCTTCTATGCCCAATTTGCTTAAGCCTTTTTTTTTTTCAATGAAAGGATGTTATATTTTATTAGTTGCTTTGTCTCATCTATTGAGATAATCATATGGTTTTTATTCTTCAATTCGTTATTGTGATGTATCACAATTACTGATTTGCATATGTTGAACCATCCCGGCATCACTGGGATAAATCCCACTTGGTCCAGTTAGATGATTTTTTTGATGTGTTACTTGATTCTGTTAGCTAGTTTTTGTTGAGGATTTTTGTGTTTATGTTCATCAGGGATGTTGGTCTGTTGTTTTATTTCTTTGTTGTATCTTTTTCTGGTTTTGGAACTAAAGTGACACTGGTGTCATAGAAGGAGTTTGGGAAGATTCCCTCTCTTTCTATTGTTTGAGTAGTTCATGAAGAATTGGGGTTAGTTCTTTAAAAGTTTGGTAGAATTCAGCAATGAAGCCAGATGGTTTTGGGCTTTTCATTTTGGGAGAGTCTTTTACTGATTCAATCTTTTTCTTGGTTATTGGTATATTTAGGTTTTCTATGTCTTTGGGCCTCAGTTTCAGTAATCCCTGGATTTTCCAAGTTGTTGGCATGTACCTATTTGTAATAATGCCTGAAGATTTTATTTCTGTGGCATCACTTGTAACATCTCCTTTTTTCACCTCTGATTTTATTAATTGGGGTCTTCTTTTTTTTGGTTAGTTGGGCCAATGATTTGCCAATTTTGTTTATTTTTTTTCAAAAGCCATCTCTTCACTGATCTTTTGTTTGTTTTCTTAAATTTAAGTTTTGTTTATTCTCTAATTTTTATTTCTTTCCTTTTACTAATTTTGGATTTGGTTTGTTTTTGTTTTTCTAGATCCTTGAGATGCAGTATTAAATCATTTAATTGATATCATTGCAATTTCTTTACTAATTGCTATAAACTTTCCTCTTAACACTGCTTTTGCTGTATCCCTTAAGTTTTGATATGTTGTGTTGTCATCTTCATTTGTTTAAAGGATTTTTTTGATTTCCCTTAAGAGTTCTTCAATGACCTACTCTTCGCCTAGGAGCATATTTTTTTAGTCTCCATGTGTTTTCATTTTTTGTAGAGTCTCTTATGCTGTTAATTTCCAGCTTCATTCCATGTGGTCAGAAAAGACACATGATATGATTGCAACTTTTTTTGGATTTTTGAGACTTGTTTTTATGGCCTAGCACATGGTCTATCCTCAAAAATGTTTCATGCAGTGATGAATAGGGTGTGTATTCCATGGCTGTAGGATGAAATGTTCTGTAGATTTCAATTTGGTTGATAATGCAGATTAACTTTGCTGTTTCTTTGTTGATTTTTTGCCTAGCTGATCTGTTCATCAATGGAAGTGGGGTGAAGTCTCCCATTTTTATTGCATTGAAATATATATATATATATATATGTGTGTGTGTGTGTGTGTGTGTGTGTTTCTTTAAGTCCATTAACATTTGTTTTAAATTGCTGGGTACCCTCGTGTTGGGTGCATATACATTTACTATAGTCACATCTTCCTCTTGAATTGATCTCTTATACATTAAATAATTACCTTTGTCTTTTAAATTTTTTTGTTATAAAAGGAAAAATTATATTTCATATATATAATTTTAAGAGCATAATGATACTTACCATCCTACCCTGCCTCTCTCCCTCAATCTCACCATTCCTCTTCTATTCTTAGTTTTAATTTTTACAATGACATACTCTCAATTTTCTTTATAATCACAAGCTTAACTCTCCACTAAAAAATAATTCAACAAGTAGTAGGTAGAAAAATCACTGTTCCTCAAGTGTATAGACAAGGGCTAAAAACAATAAAATCTCAACATGTCAATTTCACTTAAATACATTACATCTTCTTTGGTACTCTGCATATTAGTTACCACAGATCAGCAAAGCATATGATATTTGTCTTTTGTTTTGATTCCCATTTTGATGGAATATCTTTTTAGATCCTTTCACTTTCATCTGTGTGTGTCTTTGTTGGTAAGTTGTGCTTCTTGTAGGCAGCATATAGATGGATCTTGTTTTTTTTTTTAACCCATTCAGACAATCTATCATTTGATTGGAGAATTTAGTCCATTTCCATTCAAGATTATTATTGATAAGGAATGACCTGGTCCTGCCATTTTCCATAAATATTCCTTTTTTTTTTTTTTTTTTTTTTGGTTTTGGATCTCCTCTGTACTGTTACTGGCAGGTTTCCTGATTTCACATTCTTTTGTGATGTTAATTATCTTGCTCTGTTTCTGTGTGAAGCTCATCCTTAAGTATCATTTGTAAACTGGCCAGGTAGTGACAAATTCTTTCAATTTTTGTTTGTCTTGGAAGGTCTTTATTTCACTTTCATTTATAAGTGAGAGCTTTTCTGGGTATAGTATTCTGGGTTGACAGTTTTGTTTTTTAAGGACTTGGACTATAACTCTCCATTCTTTCCTCCTGTAGGGTTTCTGATGAGAAATCAGCTGCCACTGTAATTGGAGATTCTTTAAAGGTCATCTGATGTTTCTTTCTTAAACATCGTAGCATTTTTTCTTTATGTTTTACTTTTGAAAATTTGACTATAATGGGTTGTGTTGTAGATCTTTTCTGGTCATGTCTCTTTGGGTTCTGTGCACTTCCTGTAATTGGATGTCCATATCTTTCTCCAAATTAGGGAAATTTTCTGGTATTATTTTACTGAATAAGTTTTCTGAATCATTCTGATTTTTCCAATCCTTCAGGAACTCCTAAGACATGTATATTTGGCCATTTGGTGGTATTCCATAGACGGCTGTTTCTCTAACTATTTCTTCTGTTTTTTGTTTTGTTTTGTTTTGTTTTGTTTGAGATATTTTCAATGTTTTGTCTTCTAGCTTGGATATTCTTTCTTCTGCTTTAACGAATTTGTTGCTTAGGCTTTCCACTCCTTTTTTAAATGTGACGTATTGAATTCTTCATTTCTATTATTTCAATTTGATTTGTTAATATTTCTCTCCCTGCAGAATTTCTTATCCATGTCCTTTATGGATTTCCTTAATTCAGGTAATTGCTTCTCTGCATTCTTAAGTAATCTTCCAGTCAATCTTTTGAATTTTCAGACATTTTGTCAATTTTCTCACTTCACAGAGTGTTGTTATGTTCCTTTTGAGGAGTCTCTGTTCATGTTTATTGTATTTCTATATTTATTTTTATGCATTTGGGGAAACACTGGTTAGTATCTCCTCTGAAGGCTCTGTCCTTGGAAAGATGCCTCTGTGGCTTAGAGGAATGTCTACAACTTCAGCAGATATCCACAGATGTGTGGTGGGTGTGGCTGGGGAGTTCTGGCTTGCTTTTGTGGGTGGGGGAAAAGTCCAGAGTGACAGCCATGCTGGGCATGGTAGATATCTCTCTTCAGTAGGGGGAAGGCAGATGGCATGTTCACAGCCTCAGTCCTTCTCTGTGCCGAGGTGACCCAATTGCCTAGGATGAGCTCACAGTGCCTGCATACCTGACCCACACAGGCACATGAACTGTACATAGTGTGAGCACAGAGCCCTCTGTGATGTCCCTCCTCAGCACTTGGGGAATTCTGAGCTACCAGAGTCAGACCAGGTGACTGCCCAAAGACCTAGCCACACGCCATACCCTACTCAGCTTCTTGGCCTATGTATAACTGTCACAGTCACAGAATTCCACAGAATGGTCACAGGGTGCAGGGAATCCACTCTCTGTTTCACAAGCCTCCCTGTCCATAGAGTGAGCAGCCCTGTCACCGGAGTCAGCAGCCTGCCAGCCCAAAGTTGGTTGGTGCTGCAGCTCACCAAGCTGAGTCTGGTGCTGTGGTGGAGGAAGGGGCGGGGAGCAACACCCACCTCCTCTCTTCCACCTACTCCCCCAACTCCTGCCACTGCACCCCAAGCTAAGTGGGTGCCATGCCCACCTGCTAGCTTTCCAGGCTGGACTCTAAATTAGTGGGGAACTTGGAGTTCTCCCTCAGACAAATCCACCAGTTGCAGGTGGGGCACAGCAGGTGCCACTCACCTTGTTCTGGGAAGATGCTGCCTCCCCCTGCCTGCTGCTGAGTGCTTTGATGGGGGGAGAGGGGAAGCCATGTCCCTCATTTCCTGGATCTGGGTGGGCACATTGCCCCTGCTGGCTCTCCTAGCCAGACTCAGCGTCTGTTCAAACCTCAGGCTCCTCCTTCAGACAGGATCACCAGTAGTACATGGGTTGCTGCAGGCTCCTCCCTCAGATAAGATCACCAATGGTGCAATGCTTGCTGCAGGCTCATCTCATCTCCACAGTTTTTTTAAAAATGTATTTTCATTTATTTGAGTGACAGAGACAGGAAAGGTCTTATATCTGCTTCTTTGTTCCCCAAATGCTCACTACAGCTAGGGCTGGGCAAGGTGAAAGGCAGGAGCCTGGAACTCAATCTGAGTCTCCCAAAGTGGGTGGCAGGGACCCAAGTACTAGAGCCACCACCTGTCACCTCCCACAGTGTGCATCAATGGGAAGCTGGCTTGGAAGCAGAGCTGGGATTTGAACCAGATACTCCAATATGAGATGCAAGCTTCCTAAGTGGCAGCTTAAGAACCATAGCAAATGCCCTCGCTGACCGAGACAATGATTAAGACTTCAGCTTGTGTGTTCTAGAAACAATGGTTGTTTTTCATCTTTCAACTATAAACACATTTTATGAAAGCACTTTCCCAAGCTACATATTGCATCTGTGTCCTACTGGGAGAGTCTCCTTCAGCCCTTTGGGAGAATGTATTTCTGGGGTGGAATCACTATCCCAAAAATTTAGGACAGGGGATCGTCTGGAAATGATTCCCTTGCAAAGATCCTGATGGACAGCTCATAAAAACAAGAAGGCAGCTTCTTCTAATAGACAAAGGTGACAAGAAAACAGTGAGGGCCAGACAATGGACTTTGGCTTACAAATGATTGTTCTTTTACTATTGTTCAAATATGATTTCCTTCACATTCCCCATGGATCAAATATGATACTAGGGAGGTGTTCAGCTGTTTCTGAGTTATAATGTCAGCCATGCTGTTCAGCATTTGGAATTCCCTTAATAAGGAAGCTGTTTATTTTTCCCATTGAAAGTCAGAGTTTTGAAAGCACTGGGAGATGCCCCTCACACAAGAAATCCCTGCTGAGGAGCCGGCGATTGATGGTGTTCATTCCTGATGAAGATTTTGATGTACAGGGAGGGAGAGTGTGTGGGAACGCTTTGTGTATCTCACAAAGGGAGGTGCAAAATCCATGAGAACAGCAACACCGGTGTGGAGGAGGAAGGGGGCCAGCTTAGTAGTTACTCCATAGGGGTCTTCAAGGCCTCAGGTAGCTCCTTTCCCTGCACAGGTGGTCAGGGGCCAACCCAGAGTTTCCACTCAGTATCCCAATTGCATCTGACACAAAGTAGATGCCCAGTAAATGTGGAATGAATAAAAGAATTCTGGAAAATATGGCTTGGTGTTCTTCTCTAACTCTTGCCACCTGTCACAATAGACGTCTCGCTGGGTGGGCAGATGGTTTGTAACATCCCAGAGGCACAATTCTGAGGTGCACAGTTCCTCTGGACACACGAAGAATCTTCTAGAAAAAAATGACTTTCACAAAAATATCCAGAAGATACATAGGGTGAATGCCAGAAGCTTGGTCTTAACTTTGTTTACTACTACGCTTGTGAAATTCCTCAAGTCTCAGGTTTTTAATCTATCAGAAAGTAGAAATTCCTATTCAGTCACTGTGAAGATTAAATGAGATGTGTGTGTCACTCTGGTGGCGTAAAAAACACACTCTTGGGGGCCCAGAGTTGTGGCACAGCATATTAAGCTACTGCTTGTAATGCTTGTAATGCCCGCATCCCATATTGGAGTGACTCGCTTGAGTCCTGGCTGCTCGGCTTCTCATACAACTCCCTGCTAATGTGCCTGGGAAGCAGCAGATGATGGCTTAGGTGCTTTGGTTCCTGACACCCACAAGGGAATCCTGGATGGAATCCCTTGATCCTAGCTTTGGCTTGGCCCACTGCAGGCAATTGCAGCCATTTAGGGAGTGAGCCAGTAAATGGAAGATATCTCTTTCTCTCTCTCTCTTTCCTTCTCTCTCCTTTACTCTCTCTCTCCTCCCTCCTTCTCCTATCAGTTTGCCTTTCAAATAAATGAAAAATTAAAAAAAAACTATTATCTTGTGTAATAAATACTAGGTTTAAATTTGAGTAGGATCCAAGGTCCCTTCCAGTTTCTATTCCTTTGGAGTAATGAGCTTTAGGCCTATGGCTTCTATTACCAGTTATGTATTTCAGAAGCATAAAGGTCTCCTTTTATTTCAAAGATTTATTTATTTATTTCAGAGGTAGAGTTATAGACAGAGAGAAGGAGAGACAGAGAGAGAGGTCTTCCATTTGGTGGTTCACTCCCCAGATGGCCACAATGGCCAGAGCCAAACTGATCCAAAGCCAGGAGCTAGGAGCTTCTTCCGGGTCTACCAAGCAGGTGCAGGGGCCCCAGCACTTGGGCTATCTTCCACTGCTTTCCCAGGGCATAGCAGGGAGCTGGATTGGAGGAGGAACAGCCGGGACGTGAAGCAGCACCCATATGGGAAGCCGGCACCACAGGCAGAGGCTTAGCGGCCTGCACCACAGGTCCAGCCCCCATCAAATTCTCCTTTATGGAAGAATGGTGCAGTAAGAATGTTGGCTTTTGTCCAGCCTGCTTGGTAGTGTGACCCAGCTTCTGGGTGAAACTCTGAGCTGCTAGAACCTCCTCACACTCGGTAGACTTTCAGATTTCAGGAAAGTATTATAGTGATAGTTTCTGAGGCAGCAGACTGTTTTTTAGTGCTGGGCCTGCTCATCCTGAAGCTAAGTGTTGTGGAATCCAGGACCTGGAGCCCGAGCTTTTTATTCACAAGGGACTGTGACTTTTTCTTTAGAACCATGCAACTTGTGGTGAGGGACTTGTAGGAGCTAAAGGATATTTGCTGAGTAGCTGAATGATGCCAAATGCAGGCCAGCCAGAGAAATGAGCCAGAGTGGTGAAGACAGTGGACAGCGAATCAGCCTGGAGACGGGGAAGCTGGTGATGGACATGGCAAGGTCGGTACATCCAGTACAAGGAGCAGTGCCAAAGGCAGGCCAGAACAAAAGCCCCGCCCTGGCTACTTTTTATGTTGGTGCTGCCCTCAGATCACACATTCTACCGAGCAGCCGTAGATTTCCTTCACGGTCCTCCCAACAGTCAGCTTGGACTCGGCCTTTGGGCATCTTGGGTCCCTCTTGGGAGCTGGCTTGAGTGGGGCCAAGTTTGGGTCACAGGTGTGAGTCTGACTTGTGTGATTGCTACTTGCTGTTTTGGAGGGGGACAGAATGCCTTGAATACCAGATGTCACTTATTTGTGAGGCACCTTTGGGTTACAGCTGGCTCTTCCATGTGTGGTAGATGAGACCTATGACAAATGCTTTGGTCGTTCCTTAGTAGAAGTTCTTTTTATGTACTTTCTCATCTTGACTTGCAATTCACTGGTTGGCACTGGAAGCCTGCACTCATGCCCAGACCTCACAGGTGCAGAGAACAGGTAAACCTGGACCTGCATAGTGTTTGTTTGTTCATCCTTAAATACTTCCTATTATGGAAACTATGAACCTCTATATGGACTTTAACTCATAGATGATTTCAACAATTAGTGACTCTTACAAACTGCCTCCTCCTACCCTTTCAACCAAATCCAGCCATAATATCATCTCATAGTCTGGAGGCTCAAATTCACTATCATCACCGCCACCACCACCTCTACCACTGCCATCATCCCTTTCATCAAAGCCTTCTATGAAAATCTAGTAAAAACCACACTGTAGATTTTCTTGCCAGGAAAATGTATCTGCTGAGCTGCACCCCAAGTCCTGAGTACTGTTGCAGGGAATTCTTGCTAAGGACCCTGTTATCAGAAACCCTACTTTAGCCAGAAGTAGTCAGCTGTGGTTGTGATTCTTGGAGCTCTGTCAGTCAAGAAGGCTGCTGATTAACACCAAGGACGACGTGCTGTTCTGCAGGCAAGTGCAGAAGTGAAAGTCTTTGCTCAGATGAGTTGCAGGCCATCCGGATTTGTTACTTTAGTCTTTCTCTGAGGAGTCTCTTGCACTATCTCATTTCCAGTCTCATTAACATAACATGAAACACACGTCATTATTTTCAGTGAAGGTGGAAGTGGCTCAAAACCTTTAAAAGTAATGCTTATGAATATGTTCTGAAAAGTTACTCTGCATTTATTGAAGTAGCAGAAACTTTCAATGAATATTAATGAAGTAATCTGAGACTATGAGAGATAGTGGGTTATCATACCAATGCACTGAATTGAGAAAGATAAATTTCAACAATATAATTAAAATAATTGTTGCTAGTATAATTTTTGTATGTTTTTAAGGGACAAGAAATTCTTTAGAGTTCAAGGTCAGCAGATGACATGTTTAAATGCCAGCTCAGCTACAACTATGCCATGACTAACTTTCGCTGAGTGTTGAAATATCTATGTGGGGTCTATTTTGGTTTCCCAGTTTTGCTCTTTTTAAGAGAAAAAAGTTAAAAGAGGAATCCATCATCAGGTTGATATTTAAGCTCATAACCAAGATAATCAGCATAACATTTAAGATAGAAACTGTTGGAAATAATTGATTGTGTCATGTACAGTCAGTCTCATTAACATATGGTGGAGATTGTAGGCATAAATATGGGAGTCAGCATAAAATCCACTTGCTTAAAACTACTAAAAATTCTGTTATTAGGTAACCAAACAGATGTCTTTTTCTTGGGGCCTGGGGATGGTTTCCTGCATTTTTGCCAGTTGCTTTCTCTTCTGCAAACCCATCTTCAATTCTCTCTGCAGTGGTAGTTGCTCCTCCCCACTTCCCAAGGGTTCTCCTTGACCATTTAGAAAGATAGAAATGATGATCATTTGATTAGCTGCCACTGAAAAGATCATTATCCCTTAGGTGGCATGAAGTGGGGCATCTGAATTCATATTTTGGAATCTTTACCTATTTGCAACCATTCTACCTTGTTAACCTATTTTATCTCATAGGATTAAAGAGAGGCTTGTGACTTGACCTCTCCATTCTCTCTCTCCCTTCCTCTCTCTGTCTCTCTCTCTTTCTCTTTCTCTCTCTCTCTTCCCTTTCTGCCTCCCTCCCCTTTACCTCCCTGCTCACACCCTTTCTCCACTGTATCAGCTCAGACTTGCTCCAAGGAAGCAGTGCATGTCCAACTTTTCTAGATATTTACTTGGAGGGTTTCTAGCTTATCTTTAGGGCTCCGTCTTTCCAGAATTACAGATCTGTCCTAGTTTTCTTCTATCTCTACTTGGCCATGTGCAGTGTTGGCTTCATCCTCAAGTTCTACAACATAGTTTATAGAAAATTCTAGGTTTCCCTGTTAAGATACTAAGGTGACACCAAATTCTAGATCTTCACATTAAGAAATCCAAAATAAAAATGATGAGAGCTTTACTAAAACAGTAATTTAACTTTCCTGGAGATACCTTGGTTCTCATTGGCACACATCAGGTTGTATGCCCATCCCTGAGCCAATCACAGTGGCTGGGGGCAGCATAAGTTGGCTGACTGAAGCCCTTGGGGATTCCACCCCTATATGTGAAGTGGCGGTCCAAACTGTCCCAGGCATGTGGATGAAAATGGGCCACAAACTCAGGGCTATGCTGACCAGAAGGAGGGAGAATCTGAGCTGACAACAGATACTGACCTTGCTTTCCTTTTTGCTCTTACCACCTCCCATGTATTTAATGAGCTGTGTCCAGGTGCTTATTATGCCAAAGTGTGGGGGTTGCAAAGATCGGGTCGTCCAATATACTCAGAAAAGAGGATATGTGATATCTCTGTCTGGAGGCAGAGACAGTTGTGTCTTAACGTTCTGCAGGGGAGGAGTCAGTCTGTTATGAGGACTTAAAAATTCCTAAAAGCCGTAAAGTCAAGGCAGAAACCAGAGCCTAATAATATCAGCAGGCGATGATACTATCATGAATTATAGTAATGATACATGTGTTAGCCATTCACCATTGACAGAACACTCATTTGCATTTAACGGTATATGTAAAGCTGGCGTGAATTTCATTCCTAGTAGCAGAAACCTCACAAACACCCCAGATAATCCAGTGATTTGTAGAAGTAGCAGCTTGTTCTAAAATTAAAATGTTATTTTGCCATGGGAGTAAATATGTGCTTCAAATTATAACACATTAGCTACTCAAAGTTTTATGGACAGATATTTATAATAACAAAAAATGAAAACCTCCTGAATATTGAATAGTTATAGAATGGTTGAGTTCCTCATCATAATGTATCTTTCCCATTGCATCTATGATTTTAAAAAGATGCTCTCAAAAATATTTAATGACAGGAAAATTTCATTATATAAATTATGAAAGCAATTTAAAAATCCAAATGAGCCTATATTCAATATGTTTCCAAAAATAAACAAATAGAGGTGAGAAGCACACATAAGCTCCGTGGGTTATATTAGAAATGTTTAACAATTGTTACAGTAGATACTAACCAACCAGAATGGGTACCTTCCTTTCAGTTGCTATGCCCAGGCCAAATGCTTATTGGCTAAGTTTCTATTCTCAAAAAAATTAACAGGGGATAAGAATGTACAGGAGATTTTTCTTTTCTTCTTTTTGTCTTAAAAAGTTTTTGTACCATTCCCTGTTCTCTAAATTTTATACAATTCAATATATTTCTTACAATAAGAATTAACAGAAGGAATACCACACTTTACTATTCCTTTTAGTGAAAGTAGACCATGCTTTTGCATTGCTCTGTGTTTCTGTAGCCCTTCTCTGCCCTTCGTTGAGTTTGTCTCCTTCAGTCCATGTAATTCACAGAGAATGCCAGGGATGGGTCAAATAATGTTCTCTTTGAAATGCCCAAATGCAGCCAACCTAGATCAGTACCAAGAATAATAAGTCTACCATCTCTTAATGCTCCGTGGTATAGAAACCAGAGTGCGATGAGTTACATTTTTTTTTTTTTTTTGATGAGTTACATTTTTAGTGGAGGAGCCCTAAAGGCCAGTCTATTGATTATAAAAATCTCTTCTCCGTCAACAAAGGAAGATCAACCCTGTTTTAATTTGTATTATACACCAGGCCCTGCTGTAAGCACTTTTCTTGGATTATCTCCTTCCATGCTCACAGCCCACTGTCAAGTAGATGACCTTACGTCTCCATTTTCCAGACGGGGATTAGTGAGGCCAAGGTGTTTGTGCGAGGACACACATCCAGCAATGGTGGAGCTGAGGTATGATGGAAGGCAGGTGACTCCACTGTTTGTGCTCTTGTTCAGTCATTTTCCTGCTGTCACTGTTTTATCTCCATGTGCAAGAGTTGATGCGATTCTAAGAGTGTAGATACATTATATGGTGGAGTTTCAAAAAGTTCACGGACAATTGAATTAAAAGATAAGTTTACTTTGATGCAAAAAATGAAACCATGCATGGTTTTTTCATAATATACACTTTCTGGGAACTTTTGTTTTCCAAAATTTTTCTGCACCTAAATGAACTTATCCTTTAATTTCCATTTTCTATGAGCTTTTAAAGGATTTTTGTATTTTGCTCCATACACAAAATATACATATTCATACACATGGTGGGAAGGAACATGGTAGGAACATAGTAGGTGCTTAATAAAGGGCAGATACAGCTGTGTATTATTATTCAACCTGTTGGCATTTTTTTTTTTTTTGACAGGCAGAGTGGATAGTGAGAGAGAGAGACAGAGAGAAAGGTCTTCCTTTTGCCATTGGTTCACCTGGCGCACTGCGCTGACCCAAAGCCAGGAGCCAGGTGCTTCTCCTGGTCTCCCATGGGGTGCAGGGCCCAAGCACTTGGACCATCCTCCACTGCCTTCCCGGGCCACAGCAGAGAGCTGGACTGGAAGAGGGGCAACTGGGACGGAATCCGGCGCCCCGACTGGGACTAGAACCCAGTGTGCCGGCACCGCTAGGTGGAGGATTAGCCTATTGAGCCACGGTGCCGGCCTCAACCTGTTGGCATTTTAAAGTCAGAGTTATAGAGACAGAGAAGGAGAGAGGGAGAGGGAGAGAAGGAGGGGGAGAGAGACAGAGGAAGAGAGGGAGACAGGGAGAGAGAGAGAGAGAGAGAGAGAGAGAGAGAGAGAGAGAAACTTCCATTCACTGGTTCACTCCCTAAAAGGTCCCAATGGCTGGGGCTGGGCTAGGCTGAAGCCAGGAACCAGGAGTTTCATGCAGGTCTCCACAGAGGTGGCAGGGACCCAGGTACTTGGGTCATCTTCCGCTGCTTTCCCAAGCGCATTAATGGAGAGCTAGATTTGAAATGAAGCAGCGAGGGCTCATAATGGCACTCATATGGGAGGCCGGTGTCGCAGGCTGCAGCTTCCCTGCTCTACCACAGTGCAGGCAGCACACTATGGGGCCTGGTTTTCTATGCACTACATATAGCAGATTCTTTCCCCTGAATAACCTCCTCCTAAAGACTTTGCTCTGAGATTTGGTTAAGATCTTCCCTGATCACTTTTGCATACACTGCCTTTACAATGTTGGTTTAAGATTAATTTAAAGTGAATTTCACCTGGAATGAATGTCAGCAGTTGATTGTAAGCTCTGTCCATTCATACTATGGCTGCAGTGAAGAGAAATGTGTCCCATGATTTGAAGTTAACAGGATGTGAGGCTAATGGAGGTATTAATGGAGCAATGATTGCCTAATTAGGAGTTGCAGAGGGCTTGTGCTTGCAATGTGGGTAGTGGAGGTACCCAGTGAATGCTGAGCTGTGAGTTTTGGAAAAGGGACTAAGCTTGGCTATGTCTGCGCTTCCTTGCAGCCCAGTGGGCCTTGTCCTTCCAAATTTTCTGTGCACCTGCTGGGAACAGAAATCCTGATTTGTGGAGGTTTTTAAGGAGAATCCTTTCCCTTCCTGAGGATAAAGAGGTCAAGTAGGTGATTTCTGGGCCAGGCAATCTTTAAATGATTGTGTGCTCCCTGATAATTTGGGGGAGCTGCTAACACTTATGGAAATGGGAATATATTTAAAATTCAAACATGTAATTTCTACTATTTCTAACCTCCCATATGTGTATCGCTGAAAGTGAATTTTGAGAGCGGTAGTGGGAAAATACTGCCTGAGGATAAAGAAAAGTTCCTGCAGGAGTCTGGTTTCTATATTAATTTATTTCACAATAAGAGCAAATTCCTTGCCCTAGGGGAGTATTTGACAGAGTAATTGCACTAGGGAACAGTCACTGTTTCGTTTCATTTTCTCTCTCTTTTTAAACTTGCTTTGTAAAGCAAAGTATTATAAATCTTCTTGAAGGAGCAGCTTAAACAAGATATGTGGGTGGTGAGATACTTGTTTCATGTGTGTGTGTGCATATACATATATAGTGAATATATACTTGTGTATATGAGAGTACTTCAAAATATTTGTAGAAAAATGGAATTAAAAGACAAGTTTATTTTGGTGTATGCGTAAGGAGGATCTTCAAAAAGTTCATAGAAAATGCATATTCTAAAAACATTGTGCATGGATTTGTAAAAGTTTTTGCATCCAAATAAACTTATCTCTTTAAAAAGATTTGTTTATTTGAAAGTCAGAGTGAGAGAGAGAGAGAGAGAGATCTTCCATCTACTGGTTCACTTCACAGATGGCCAGGGCTGGGCTAAGCTGGAGCCAGGAGCCAAGAACTGTATCTTTGTCTCTCATATGGGTTTCAGGGGCCCAAGGACTTGGGCCATCTTCTTCTGCCTTCCCAGGAGCATGAGCAGGGAGCTGAATCAGAAGCAGGGCAATTGGATCAGCACTGGGATACTGACATCCCAAATTTACCTGCAAATTCCATTTTTCTATTCACTTTTTGAAGGACCCTTGCATTCATTGATTCATTTGTGTGTTTGTTCATTGCTGGATCTCAGAATGACAGTCTAAACAACTTGTATATACAATTAAAAGAGAAAAATTAGAACTGTGTGAGAGCAGAGATGCTGGGAAATGCATCCTTGTACATTTAGACAGTGAGAGAACACAACCATCCCCAGGTTAGGGATCAGGAGCACAAGCCTTAGGCCAGAATTCAGTGTGCATTGCCTCTGACCAATGACTTTTATTGCTTTTTGCAATGATTTTATTACTTGTAAAGATTTTTAAAAATTGACATCATATCAATTTTAAACATTGAACTCCTGTGAATGGGGTGATTTTAATGAGTGATACCTATCCAGTTTTTGAAATCTGTGCTTTTGGGTAGAGATATTTGAGAGGTGTATCTCTCTGCATTCTAGCTTTTGACTGGGACCATATTTTTGGATTCCTGTGGGTCTCAGCTGTTTCTTGGTTCCAGGCTCCTTTTCAATTTTCTTGGGGTCTTTGTGCTGCATTACAGCTCTTATCATTTCTGGGATACCTCTAATAAACTCAGCTGCACCAAGCTTTAGAGACTGAGGCTGTTGTCCCTCCCAGGAGCAATCATAAGTGGGAAGACATCAGGCATTGCAGAGATGGATCCTGCTATTAGAAGAAAGGAGGAATTTCATGCCCGAGGAACCCATCGCTCGTGGTGGGAGGTTTCCTGGCACTCCTCAGTCATCGGTGTGAACAAAGCATGCACATTATGCTCACATGCTACGGTCTGTGGGGAAAATGAATGCTCACAAAACTAAAAGCATCACAAAAACCTTTAAAAGTAAGAAGGGGAATCAAAGGCAAGGGGAAAAGAAGAGAACAAATGAGTTGATTCTAAAGGAATGATGGAACATTTCAAACAGATGTTGAATCATTGGTTATGCTGTTCCTGTTATTTTCACCACCATAAAGACAATATAACACGATAGAAAGTTGGGCAATTGACAAAAATAGTTCTCAAATTCATTTCACTAATAGGAATATAACTTTAAAAATTTGTTTCCATCATATCATTTTATAGGTTAAGAAATTAATATTTAGAGACACTAGCTGACGTGTTCATGGTGACACAGATTTTACTGAACCCATGGAGACAGGTAAACAGGACACACCCTAACAGAAGGCAGAGCAAGTCTTTTGGGGAGCATCCTACTGACTTTTAAAAGACATTTGAAAAGTTTATTTGTTTACTTAAAAGTAGAGAGAAGAGGAGGGAGGGAGGGGAGAGAGAAGGAGGAAAGGAGGGAGGGTGCTAGTTATCTCCCATATTCTCGTTCACTCCCCAAATGTCTGCAACCATTTGGGCTAGGCCAAGCTGAAATCAATGACTGCAAACTGAATCTGGGTCTCCCACATGGGTGGCAGGGATCCAACTACTTGAGCTATGACCTGCTACTCCCTGGGGTAAATTGGAAGTGAAGCCAAGACTTGAATCCGAGAAGTCTGATAAGGGATGCAGGCATCCCAGGTAGCATGTTAACTACCACACCACATGCCTACTCCCACGCTTAGAAGTGCCATCAACTCCTGCCAGCCGGTGTCTGATTGGAACGCTCCCTGGAATTGTTTTCTCTTTGGCTTACTTTATAGATGAGAATGCTTCCCGGACATCTCCATTGCTGTAGACCAAATTATCAAGGTAGAACACTGCCAGATTCCAGGATTCCTAACCCTGTGCCCAACCCTCTTCCTACTGTACTTTGCTAATTTTTGATTGAATTTTGCAGTCTAGAATGGATGCTGTTTATAGTTTTCTGTCTATGATGTGCCCTCTTGAATGAGGGTGGTGGCTTTTAAAAAAAATGTGAACATAAATTTAGGTTGGGAAAGCAAGGGAACACCCCTCTGAGGTGTGATATTATGGCCTTGTGACATCAGATGAGGACACCACAGCTCATGGGGTTGAGTGGGGAGGTTAAATCAGGCCCTAATTCAGGTCTAAGAGCTTCCTAAGCCCCTGCTCTCTGCTGTTGTGCCAAGGGTAGAAGAATCTGTGAGTCATGCAACTGCTCTCCAGTTCTCTGTCTTGCCAGACATGGTTCACTGATGAAGGTCCTTTTTCCTCTTGAGTTCAAACTCAACTCCAGAATCTCCTCAACACTGTGTTGTGGGCAAGAGCTGTCAACCAATGGGATTGACCACAACATGAAACCTGTTGGCCAGACTGGCATTGCAGGGTTCTTTTCTGAACTAGGCTTGTCTGATGGCTAGAGCCCCGAGCATTGAACTGTACCACTGATGTGAGTCTGTGAGAAAATCCCTTACTTTTAGCACCTCTTTCTCCACATTATAAAGGGAACAATACTACCCAATTTACAAGGCTGGTGTGGGAGGTACATCAAATAAGATAGTACAATCATGCATGGTGAATTGATGTTTTAGTCAATGGCTGACATCATAGACAGTGATGGTCCTATAAGATTATTGCATAACTGAAAAATGTATCACTTAATGACATCATTTTGCCATTGTGTTACAGTTGCCTACAGTGTTAGTATAGTTTTGCTGTACAAGTTATTAGTACAAGTTTGCTGTACAAGCCTAGGAGCAATAGACTGTATACCTGATAGCCTAGCAGAGTGGATACATGATCTAGGTTTGTGTAAGTATACCGTGTGATGCTTTCACAACAACAAAATCAGTTAATGATACATTTCTCAGCCATATTCCTGTGGTTAACTAGTGCCTAGCTGTGCATGGAAGAGCATTAGGTAAACTATTTAAATGTATGGGTAATCATAATGAATTTTATGGATGAGAGAAACTCGTTACTTACAGAATTCTTCATACCTTTAGGTATTTACTTAACAAATTGAAAATGCAGATTTAATATGTGTTCATTGTTAATGATCTCATTGACAACTGGACACACAGAAAGGGAAAGTCTGTTAGGACTGGGACCAAGGACTCACTCTGATGTTTTGCTAATGGGTATTTTGTTGGTAGCTCCCTCACTGTGTTCATAACATTGGTGCCTTCTCTAAACACAGGAAATAGTCTTTAAAGGCTGTGGAGTGGGTCCTGTTTTGCTTCTTGGGTGGTCTGGCCGCCATCTCTCTTCCCATGCTCACGGCACTGGAAATTGAGCAGCAGGACTTTTACAAGAGCATGGACACGGTGTAATACTGCCACAGAAAGAAGTGCTCAGCCCCAGGGCTACCATTCGAGGGGTGCTATCATCAGCCAGGCTTGCAGGGGCATGGGAGAGAATGGTCACTGGGACCCAAAGAGGATGACTGCTCAGAGCCAGGGCCTTTGGCTGAGAAATGGATGCAGCCAGGACCACCCTGTGACTCAGCAGGAAGGGAACTGGAACTTGGAAGGCACCAGTGGTGTTGCTTGGTTCCATAGACTCTGTATCGGGCACAGAGAGGTAGAATGGGGGAGGCAGTGATGCATGGAAGAGCAATAGGTACTCAGAAAGACAAGGAGAGTGGTGCCTAGAGAATTGAGATTTATTCAGGAGTGAAGAGTGGAGGGGGCATTAGACCTCAGCCCTTTTGAAAATAACACCTTTGTTTTTTAAAATTTGTGTTTATCTTTTTTATTTGAAATGTAGAGAAGAGATAGAGGGAGGGAAGGGAAGAAGGAGGGAAGGAGGGAGAGAGGGAGAGACAGAGAGAAATATCTCTTATCCTACTAGTTCACTCCCAAATGCCCAGAACACCTGGGGCTGGACCAGGCCCCAGAAGTCAGAAACTCCATCCAGGTCTGCCAAGTGGGTGGCAGGGACCCAAGTACTTGAACTATCACCTGCTTCCTTCCAGGCTGTGCATAAGCAGGAAGCTGAAATTGAGAATGGAGCTGGGACTCGAACCCAGTCATTCCCAATATGGGATGCAGGCATCCCAAGCTGTGTCTTAAGTGATGCGCTAAACACCTGGCCTCTCAAGCAGTTTTGGACTATGTAGCTTTGTAGTTTAAGCATATCTCTCCCCCTTTTTAAAAAAAACAAAAGCCTTTTATCCTTGTTTTAGTCATTTAGGTATATATGTAAGCAACCTCCAGTATTTTTAGAAGGTGACAAGGTATGGATAATTAAAGAATAAAGTTAGCGTTTTATAAAATGATTGTTTTCCCCCTGCTGACTCATAAACTTGCTTCAGGCCTTGTGGCTTTTTTTAATGTGAAAATTGAACTTTCTTATGAAGTTGCTTTAAAACTTACGTCTTCAACTTAAAAGCTCCCATTCTGACTCATCCCTTTTTATGCTGCAGTTCAACTCCGTGCCTGCATTGCCATTAACCACGGCCAACTGCACTTATATTTACCAATGGGTCTTGTTTCTTAGGTGTTTTTCTCAGGGTCTTCTAGGGATCCTTCCTTGAGGGCAGCAGGCAAGGGTCATGGACAGGTTTCCATAAGATGCTGCTGAGTGCTGGCACCAGGGCCTGCTGTATACCAAGTCTCTTGGGAAGTAAAGGTGAAATGGAGACATCCCTCAGTCTTCAGTCTCAGACAAGGATGGCTTAAGTCCCAGCATTGACACTGATGACTGCTGTGCACCTAACCCTAGACATGGCTCTTAGCTTAAGTGTTGGTTTCAAGGATTTCAGTGCAGGGGATCCAGACAGATAGGATGGATTGAAAGTGAGCGGTGAGGCCACGATCATTCTGAGACTGCTTTGTGCAGGTCAGCCGAGAGTATTTCTTCCCAGGAACAGGGTCTGGAACTTTTTCTTAAGATGTATTTATTTGAAAGAGTTACAAAGTAAGACGGAGAGATAGAGAAACATTTCATCTGGTTCACCCCCCAAATGGCTACAATGGCCAGGCTAAAGCCAGGAGCTTCTTCTGGGTCTCCCACATGGGTGCAAGCGCTCAAGCGCTTGGGCCATATTCTGCTACTTTTCCCAGTCATATTAGCAGAGAGCTGAACTGGTGCCCATATGGGATGCTGGCATCGCAGGTGGTGGTTTTACTGGCTATGCCACAGCACTGGCCCTGCCCTGGGAACTTAATGTGTTTAGAGGCTGACCAAAGCAAAGGTAATCAGTAGATAAAGTTTCCTTGGAGAACAGTCACTTTCATTCCTGTGTTCTCCATAGATGCGTTTATGCTGTGACAGCACAGCCAAGCAATTGCAACAAAGACCAAGTGGCTCACGGAGACTAAAACTTTGACTCTTAGGTCTTCCGGAGAAAACGTTTGCTGACCCACATTCCAGAAACTTTTTGGTCCCACCCATCTCTCTGCTCAAGACTTTTGGAGGAGAGTGCCTTGTAGGCCACGTTCTCTTGACAAACTTGACCTGGCGTCAGTGCTCCCTTCGAGCAGTCTTGGCTCGTCACTGGCCTTCAAGGCCTTGGTCAAAGAGGGAAGCAGTGTGCATGCGTCTGGGGTTGTGGAGGCTCTGTCTCCATTCCAATAACTGTGCGCTGGTAACATAACTACTGCGACTGAATATGTCTTTGTGATAGGTAGGGCTACAAACAGCCTTGGCTTCCAGACCTCCCTCCCAGTCCTCAGGAGCAGATCCACACACACTATAAGAGAAGCAGAGATGGAGGATGAGAGAGTGAGGATGAGAGAGCAGGCTTGGGAACACAGCCCAACCTCTTTAGGACCTGTTGTGTGTCTCCTCCAGTTCTGAGACCTTAACCACCTTGAGGGAGCAGGTGAATCTTCAGGGCTAACGGAAGTAGGGTAAGGAAAGCTGTATCTTGTGATTTTCTAGGCCAAAAACTAACCAGAAACATTGCAGTGCCTTGGGGGTGCCTGTCACCTCCAGGTTACTGCAGAGACTCAGGGACAGGACACTTTGGTGGAGAGCTCTGGGACTGAGCCTGCCTTCCCCAGCCTGGGCTAGGACACTTGCCTCTGTCCTGCTCAGACGCCACTTCCTTCTCCTTGGCCTACTTTTTTCATCTACTTCCCCTCCCTTGGACTCACTGCTCTTCCTGCTTCAGCTTCCCTTCATTTTCCTTGGCAAACCTCCACCCTTCCTTCAAATCCCAGAGCGAATGTCTCCTCTGCTCTGAGCCTTTCCTTGGCTCCCCCAGAGAGCTCTCTTTTTCTTTCTGCGACCCCAGAATATTTTTCCTACTCTGTTGTAGCCTCGGGACTCAGATGGTGCATTTGCATTTCTGTCTCTTGCTTCCTCCGACAGTGGGCGAGAACCACGGCTTTTTCATTTTTGTATCTCCAGTTCCCAGCACAATATCCGGCACACCAACCGGCACCAGTGGCTGCAAGTGATTAGAGGATGGAGGTTACGGGCGCGTGTTAGAGTCTGTGGGGCTGTGGGCAAGTTCTTTAGCCTCTGGAAGGCTCGCTCTCTGGGCTTTCATGTGGGAGTAGCCACAAGCTATGGCACAGGACCGTTGTGAGGATTAAAAGGACTCATTAGGGAAGGTGCTTAGCACAGTAACTGCTACATAGTGAGGACTCAGGAAGTGTTAGCTGCTGATGCTACTTTTAATTCCCTCCAATTCTTAATGAGCTCATATAGGAAACCGCAGTGCTGATAACAATTTGGTGAGTGAATGAATTAATGGGTAAGGGCTCACATCATTCTCTTTCGTTCCCTCGATGGGACCATTGACAAAGAGCAGGGCGTTACCTACTTGGGAAAGTTGGCTCTGGTGGCTACAGGGCCTGGCTTCTTCCAGAGCTTCTCCTTTGCTGGAAGGCCTTTCTTCCACTTGTGCGAAGTTTAGAGTCTCGAAACTTTGTTTTCTTCAATCAGGTCAAGCAATCCCGTGCAGGGGGGAACCGCCACCAAAGGCCAAGGCCTGGGCTCCAACACCCCAACTCATTAATATCAGCAGCAGCCTAACAAATGGGAGGCCGGAGAGCCAGACCGAGTGGCCACTTGGTCACATGGCAGGGGTCTGCCCTGGGGCCCTGCGCACATTGAGTAGATGGGCACAAGTGCCATCCATATTTCTCTCCACAGCCCCGGCCCCCACCTCCCATGTCAGCCTGCTGAGCAGGCTTGGCCGAGGTTCTGTGCTTCACAGAGAAGATTTATTCTTCAAGACTGACCTACATGGACGTATGTATCTAAATTCACAAAAAGCTTGAGTTTGATGGCAAGCAACAAAAGGTCAGAGGAAAAACAGGCAAGGCATTTAAATCAAAATGATGAAACTGGGTAATTTCATTAGCAACAGTTGTATTTACTGGAAGTCACAGATGGTGCAGTTTAGCTCATAGCCAAGTTTTTAGGACAAAATAAGAATGAAGAAAGAAATATTTCAAGGGAGAGGTGGTTAAAAATTAAATAGGCACCAGATGGCTTGAGATTGTCTTTCCTATAAATTTGGTGAACGAAGGCATGCTGAATCCAAAGCCTTTTTGAATGGGATTAGAGTTTGGAGAGGATCTTTAATAATATATAAATAAGGACTTTAAAAGAGCGATATGAAGTTTGGCATTTTATTAAGTGGAGGGGATAGTTAATAATATAAACTGTACTACATTTTATTTCCTTCCTTGCTGTTCATTTGTTTAGCATTTATTGAGGTCTACTGTGTGTTGGATCCTATTTTTAATGTCTGTTAATGATACAAAGGAAGATTTTACTTTCTTGGAATGTTGGAAAACTCCTTGCTGATGCTAAGAGGGGAGAAACTGTGGCTTTGAAATACACTTAGCCATGAAGACACACTTGTTTTTCCTCTGGTACGCTTGATGAGAAATACTTCAATGATGTTTTCCAAAATGGAAAGTCTTTACCATGCATTGAGCTCGTCATGAGCTGGCATTGCCTACCTTGGTAGCCTTGGAGTTCTCAGAACTGCCAGGCATGCGTCCGATCACCCGAGGGGCCTGAGTGTCTGCAGTCAACTCAGCTGATGCTGTTGCAGGTTACAGTTTCTTCTCTTGGCTCTCCTTGCTTCTCTTCTCTTCAGCCTGCTCAAACTCCCTGCCACACCCTGAACTCCCAAGTCTCAGGCTTTGGCCATCTGTCCTCACGTGAGCTCCCTGTCTCTCAGCTTAGGAAGCATCTCCTCTCTCTCGGGCAGCTCCCTTGCGACCAGGGGCCGGATTGTAGAGCCACTGAAAGAACTGTGACTCTCCTCTGGATGGAGCAGGGGCTCTTGCCAGGGTTCTGAGTCGAGGAGAAATGAGGTGGAGCATGTGGGCAGCAGTTCACTTGAAAGTTTTGTTGGCTAATGATGAGAAAGTGGCTTTTATTACATCAGTCCTCCCGCTGATGTAAATTATGGGCAATCTATTAAATAAGCAAAGGCACCGGGAAGCAGTGTATATTGGACCAAAGGGAGATCTACCTTTTGAAACAGGCATTTGATTGGGTGAGGCCCGTATGGTAAGATTTTCTCTGGAGGGCACACCCCTTTCTGTGTGACATGTGGTAGGGGAGCTCAAGCAGAAAGCCACATTCTTCCTGTCAGGCCTGCCACCAGCATGAGTTCCTGAGGCGGGATACACTGGACCGAGATGGCCATCAGATGTGTGTAGCAGCTTCCCTCAGTCCCAGGCTGCTCCTGAATTATGCATGTGCAGGGAGAGATTCCAGGATCCCAGAGGAAAAGTGACAGGCAGATCGCTAAAAGAGCTCAGTGGAGATTTCAGCAGCTGCCTCGTGCAAAGTTGGGAGTTGAGTCCTGCCAAGATTGGGAGGGGCTGGGTAAACGTGCTGGACTCCCTATTAAAATCCCAGGAAGACCCCGCATGACAGGAGAACGACATGTTATGTTAAGGCCCTGAACTGAACCTGCTTCCACAAAGCCTACAACCAAGTGTCCACTAGTTCAAGGTGATAACCAGTAGTTTAAATGTCTCCAGGAACAAAGCTTGGCACTCTTCAGAGGAAGCGATACATCTGGAAGTGACAGAATTTCCCCAACAGAGTAGGCTGGGATTAGACACTGTGTAAGATTTCATATCTTCACCTGTTTACCTGCTTTCTTATCCCCTGATGGGGGGGAAAGAAAAACCTCTTCTTCAGCCATTTCAAAGCAACTAACATCAAGTGCTCTTGACTTTGAGGGTTGCAAACTCTAGTACCCAGTGACACTTGCAGTGTTACTCTCTGGCAGAGTAAAAGCCATCTTCTTATCTTTGGGTCACTCTCATATTTTCTCTGTAATTTTAGCACTGTCTCATTGTATACTCTCCAATACTGTCTTTATTCTCGGTAATTTCATTATAGATATGCATAATGTTTCCAGTATTTTGGCTTCCGGATTGCTTGGGTTCCTGCTGCCAATGTTTTTGTCCTACCCTAATTCAACTACTCAATTCCAAGGTCAAACCCTAGCTCTGTCATTACAAATAATTACAATGCCTACAACAGTCTTGGCTTCAAACATCCATTTCTGTGACTATGACCTGCCTGCTTCCGACCTTACATCCTTTTCCACACCAGATCCAACAGCTCTTTCCCTAATAGCCATTGATTCACCCTCTTTTTTTTTTTTTAAAGATTTTCTTTATTTGACAGGCAGAGTTATAGACACAGAGAGGGAGGCAGAGAGAGAGGTCTTCCATCCACTGGTTCACTCCCCAGATGGCCACAATGGCTGGAGCTGGACCATCTGAAGCCAGGAGCTGCTTTCAGATCTCTCACATGGGTGCAGGGGCCCAAGCACTTGGGCCATTTGCTGCTGCTTTCCCAGGCCATAGCAGAGAACTGGATCAGAAGCGGAGCAGCCAGGACTTGAACTGGTGTCCAAATGGGATGCTGGCCCCTCAGGCAGAGGCTTAGCCTACTATGCCATGGTGCCAGTCCCATCAATCCACCTTCAATAGGCTTCTCCCCAGCTTTCCAGAGGCCCCGTCTTCTCTCCTTACTCCACCTCCCTTAACTTCCCTCCTCCCTCTTCATTCTGGCCTGATGATCCAAAAGCCTGCTGAAATCCAGCTCTGTCTACTCCGAGCCTGTGTGTCTGCCCCTAGAGGAAAGCATGTAACCAAGCCAGATGCTTCGAGGGACCCCTTCGGTGCTGGTTTCTCTCTAAGACAGCTATTTGTACTCTCACCTTTCTTTACAGCTTCCCCTGTCTCTCCTTCAACCTCTACTCAAACCTCGCCTACTGTTTCAATGAAAAGCATCCAAAAGGGGAATCATTAAAGAATTTCCATAGAGTAGTGGCAAGCGTTTGGCCCAGTTTAGATGACAGCTGAGATGCTCATGTCCCATACTGGTGTGCCTGGGTCTGATTCCAGCTTCCTGCTAATGCAGACCCTGGGAGACATCAGGTGACAGACAGATCAGGCAGCTGGGACCCCATCACATACATGTAAGCCATGAACTGGGTTCCTGGCTCTGACTCTGGTTCTACCCTGGCTGTTATAGGCATTTGGAGAGTAAGTCAGTGGGTGGGAGCCCCCACCCACACTTTGTCAAAATGTAAATACAAATGGGAAAATATTTGTATACTGAGAGGAGAGGGAGGGGACATCCTGTTTTCTAACTCAGTTCCCAAATTCCCACAACAGCTGGCCTGGGCCTGGGCCTGGGGCTGGAGGCAGGGACACATCTAGGTCTCCATGTGGGTGGCCGAGTCCTAGTTGCTCAAGCCACCACTGCTGTCTCCCAGGGTTTGCATTGTCAGGAAACTGGAACTGATAGCTGGAGCTAACAATCAAACTGAGGCATTCTGCTAAGGACGCAGGATTCTTACCCACTATGCCAATTGCCCACCCTCACGTTTATCTTAATTAACACTCTCTGGCTCAACTTTTCATTTTAACTTGCTACTACCTCCCTCCTCATCAGTCACTCTTCTCAAAAGAACCACCTCTGATCGCTGCCCACTGTAGCTCTTGAACTCTGTCATCATTGTGATGGTCTCAGGATTGTGTAGAAGCTGATGAGTATGGTGGTCTATTGCCCTTTTATCTTTTCTTGAAGCCACATTATACTTTGGTAGAGGCATGGATAATCACAATTTTCTTCCTTTTACTTATTCTTTCTAAATTTTCTGTGATGAATATGCAATACTTTTGTAAAATGGGAAACAATAAAATTATATAAAAAGAAACACCATATTTTATGAATAATTTACAATCAATTGCATTTTTATAGAAAAAACTGGCAGTGGGTTGGAGTGGAATGGGCATCGGGATTGGGGCCAGTTCTACTCCTGACTTGCTCTGGAGAAGCCACTAAAATTCTCTGAATTTCAGATGCCTCATCTGTGAAGGGGAGAAACTGCCATTTACCCAGCCTGCTTTTTAACATAGTTGTGATGGTCTTATAGGGTGATGGTTGTGAATATGCATTGGGGCTACACAGACATAAGCCCTTTACCCTGACCTTAGCATTTGTTGTAAGCCACATGGTGACATTGTCCTTGTACTAATGAGGGAACAAGAGTCCTGACATAGGGTGGGTTTAAAACCATGTCAAAGGAGAACATCAATAAGGTTGGCTCTCCATGTTTCTTGGTCCGGTTCTTCTCTGTTTCCCAATCTCTTTATCTACCCCACCCTTCAAATATCTACTAAGATGTATTCCTCATCCATCCATTGCTCTTGGTTCTACAGATTCTCCCTACAGTGATGCTTCGTGTAGGTCTGACTGACAAGAAGGGGGTACTCTGAAGGAATCTTGGACCCCTAGAAGCTATGGAGATATTGACTAAAAGTCACTGAAGGCATTTTAATTTTCACCATCTGTTAGAAACTCCTAGGCCACATGGGACCCTCAAGAAGACTGGCCTAACAGTTTAGTTGTGTGTTGGAGTTACCACCTGGAATCAATGACTCCAAGGTCGGCTTGGATAGGGGAGATCTGAGTGTCATGGCAGAACCTGGAGTATTTGTGCTTATTATTTTTCTCTACTTCTTTCTTTGTTTCCTTCATTTTCTTCTCCTGACTTGGAGAGGTAAGGGAAATCGCATGGATACTGCAGAGGGAGAACATCTGTACCTCCCCAGTCATGACTCATTCCCCTTATTGATCACGTACTGGATGAAGAAATAATTCCCTTCTGTCCACTTGTTCTCAAACCCAACCCTTGGCCTCCTAGTCCAATACTTGATAAACAAGCCCTTACATTCACTGAGGTGGGTAAATTTTCAAAGCATGGAACTGGAAAAGTTATTTCTCCACTACCAGCCCTCCATCATGTGGCTCATCTGATCCCCCTGTCCCAGAAGGATGCTGGACTTTTGCTTTCCTAGTCACCATCCACATCCTTTACAAGGAAGGGAGCAGTGCTTACTGAATGTCTGTGCCAAGGGCATTTATAGACATTGCTTCATGTAGTCATCAAGATAGCCTTTGAAGGTAGATATTAATCCAGTTAACCAAAGCCCATTGACCCCACTCTACAGAGATGTCTAGATGAATAGGAGCTCCAAAAGCTAAGAAACTGTTGAGTGGAGATTAGAATCCAACTCTGTAATTACAGAGCCGAACTCTGTGCCACCTCAAGAGGTGTTCTCTGTCCTAGAGCTTTCTTGGGCTTCCCTCCCTTCCCCTCTCCTCCCTTCCCCACACCTCCTCTCCCCTCCCCACACCTCCTCTCCCCTTCACTCCCCTCATTAAAATGAATGCAGCCATGTGATCACATGCTACCCCAACCTTCATCTTTCACTACTGAAGGGCACAGACACTTTCGGTTTTGCCCGTAAGTGTGCTGGGCTGCTGACCAAATCCTTTCAGGGAGGGACACCTGGAGCTGTTTCGTGCTGAACAGAGGAGTTTCCTGGGGGAGGAGAAGGTCTCCACCCATAAGGCTTAGAAATGACATGTTGGTTTTCTTGATAATTGGATTGTTAGAGTTTTCGGGGAAAAGAGTCTGAATCCTGAGAAGTACAATCTAAATGTAAATGAATGTTTACATGGGTATTTGGAGGACTCTGGGGCTGGAATACTGATGTGGTGGTGCTTAGTAATGCCCAGAGAGCTGATGCTGGAGGTTCAAGGGGTGGAGAATTGCTCCTTTCTGGATGGGGAGAAATGGTTCTGCTTTGGCTTAAGGGCCTTTTGAGTCTTGCTGTCCATCAATTGATGCAAGCAGAATAGTGGAAAAATGCTTATTGTGCTATAAAAGGAGCTACCAAAGTGGCTCCCACCTCTTGTAGTCACAGTCAAGCCAGACTACCCTTGGGGAATCGGCTGCTGGTCCAGTGTGAATATCATCTTTGTCCTTGACCCCCACTACTGCGCTTCACATTCCTGTTGGCTGCTCTTTCCCCTCTTCCAACATCCCAGGAAGCCCAGACTCTAGACATGAGCTTTAGCTCTTGGCTCTGCCCTCTTTGCTGAGACAGCTCATCTCTCCTCTTGACTCTGGTGGTTCCTCTCTGCTGTTGAATCTTCCCCAACATTGGACTTTGATCACAGCCTCCTCCTGCTCAAGCACTTAGATCCTATTCTCAAGGTTAACCTTGTCTTGAGGGTGAGAGTAGTGAATGCCCCCCTAGAGCATAACCACTAAGAGGTGCTGAAGACTTTTTTTTTGCTTTTAAGTTCCCACAAAACTAAACAGACCATTCACTTTGAACAAATGTGTAAGGAACATGGATGGACACAGTGAATGGTTTTAAGGTCAATGATGAAATCAGGTAGTATCCTGACTTAACCTGTTTGTGATGCTGGAGCCACATTCCACAGACCGGATAGTTTATTCTTTATTATTATTATTTTTAAATTTTTTTTGACAGGTAGAGTTATAGGCAGTGAGAGAGAGACAGAGAGAAAAGTCTTCCTTCCGTTGGTTCACTCCCATAATGGCCACCATGGCTGGCACGCTGCGCCAATCCAAAGCCAGGAGCCAGGTGGTTCTTCCTGGTCTCCCTTGTGGGTGCCAGGGCCCAAGCACCTGGGCCATCCTCCACTGCCTTCCTGGGCCACAGCAGAGAGCAGGACTGAAAGAGGAGCAGCAGCCGGGACTAGAACCCGGCGTCCATATGGGATGCCAGCACCGCGAGGCTGAGGATTAACCAAGTGAGCCACGGCGCCAGCTCAGACTGGATAGTTTATCAACAATAGAGATGTATTTGTCACAATTCTAGAGACTGGAGTCCAAGATTGAGGTGCTGGCAGATACAGTGCCTGGGGCATGTTGCTTTTTACTTACAAAATGACCCCTCATTGCTGCATCCTCCAGCCGTGTTCCTCACAGGGCAGAAGGGACAGAGGGACAAGCCAGGGGAAGTTAGGGAAGGCTCTTTTATGAGTGCCTTAATTCCATGCACAAGGGAGGAGTCCCCGTGACCCAATCAACTCCTAAAGGCTGCACCTCTTTGTGCTATCATATTGGAGGTCAGGTTTCTCGTGAGTTTGGGAGGAACCCAAATTTGTAAACCATGTTTTATGCAGAATCACAGGATCTCTTCTCCATTTTGCTTCCTGCCAGGCTAAAGTATATGTGAAGGCAACAGAAGATCTTTATTCTTAAGTGGGAATAAATATATGATTAAGAATATTGTTGGGTCCAGCACTGTGGCACAGCTGGTTAAAGCTCCAGTCTGCAGCTCTGGCATTCTATATGGATGCCAATTCGAATCCCAGCTGCCCCACTTCTGATCCAGCTCCCTGCTAATGTGCCTAGGAAAGCAGCTGAAGATGACCCTGGGCTCCTGCACCCATGTGGGAGACCCAGGCAAAGCTCTTGGCTTCAGCCTAGTCATTGAAGCTATTTGTGGAGTGAACCAGTGGATGGAAGATCTCTCTCTCTCTCTCTTTCTTTCTAACTATGCTTTTCAAATACATGAATAAATCTTTAAAAAAGAAAAAATATATATTACTTTTCTCAATTTGATTAGTCCAAGTAAAAGCTATTCATTGAGGTTGTATTATGTTCCAGCCAGGCCTTGTTCTAGATGCTCAGATATGAGTTTACCTCCAGAAGAGGACAGGAAGGAGAAGTAGACAGGTTTAGAAGGTTGGCAGCACAATGTGACAAGGAAGTAACTTTGTAGGAGGAAGTGGGGGCTATGAGGAGGCAGAGAACAGCAACAGAAAAGAGGAGCAAACATGCAGAGAAAGCTATAAATGATGGGAATGAGTGAAGGCAATGGGATTAGAGACCTGTGAGTGGTTCCATATGATCTGAGCAGTATTAAAGTGCCAAGGAGAAAGACACGAGAAGGGAGTAGATAGAGGATGTGGACCAGGATGGATCTCTGAAGCCCATCTTAAGGTCTTGCCTTTATCCTGCAACCACGTGGAACAAGTGAAAGGCTAATCAGAAGAGAAAGATGCCCTGAGCTTCTGTGGAAAAATAGGCAAGGGCATGGTGGAGCTGCAGCCTGGAACCAGTGGAAAATATACTGCTTCAGGAGACAGATAATGAAGGGAGTGAGACATGGCGGGGGTTCTGTGGTGTAAAAATGAGGGAGAGGAAGTTGGAGAGAAGCAGATCCTATGTGATTCATCCTTGTTCTTCCACTCTGCTTTTGCGAGGAGCAGTGTTGGATGACTTGTGAGCACCTAATAAATGTGGAAATGAATGAACAACTCCAAATACTAATCTAATTCCTGTAATTTGTTAAAACAGAAAGCAGAGCTGAGTCTTTACAGAGCAAGACATTTGTCATCTGGAGACCAGAGGAATTAGCAGTAGTCACAGTTCAATTAACCAAGATCCAACTGCATTATTTGTAATAGAACGTGTGGCATTGGATGATGCATAGAAATATCCAAGATCGAATTTTCTTATCTATCATAAGGCTACAGAGGATTCATAGCAGTGTTGTAAGGATCAAGAGAGAACATGAATGCCCCAACATTTTCAATCTGTAAAGGTCTATAAAATGTTATCAATATCTCCAGGGTTGCTTTGGATAGCGAATTGGGCTCTGACTGGCGGGACTGATCTTGCAAAGTCAACCAACAAATCCCTCTGTGTCTAGCGCTGGCTGGTTCCCTGGAGAGACGCAGAGAGGGAAGCTATGGTTCCTTAGTTGTCACCTTGTCCTCTGTTTCTACCAGTGCTGGCTCTCCTGCATTTACTTTTCTTTCTGCACATGCCCTTGGTTGTCTATGCCTCATGGTCACTCCATGGGCACACAGGATGATGTCACCACTTCTGAACAGACAATACCTCCACTCTAGAGAGTCAGGTGTGGCCATGGGCCTTTCAGCAACAGGCCAGCAGAACTCTGATGACACTATTGCAGAGGTGGGGGGTTCCTAGTGGCAGTGTGACCTGGAATGGTAGTAGGTGAAAGGCAGCCCTAGTAAGACTTCTCTCTTTTTTAAATTTATTTGAAAGACAGAGTTACAGAGAGAGGTAGAGACAGAGAGAGAGGTCTTCCATCTGCTGGTTTATTCCCCAGATGGATGCAATGGCCAAAGCTGCGCCAACCTGAAGCCAGGAGCCAGGAGCCAGGAGCCAGGAACCAGGAACCAGGAACTTCTTCCTGGTCTCCCACACAGGTGCAGGGGCCCAAGGACTTGGGCCATCTTCTACTGTTTTCCCAGGCCATAGCAAAGAGCTGGATCGGAAGAGGAGCAGCGAGGATTAGAACCAGTGCCCATATTGGATGCCGGAGCTTCAGGCCAGGGCTGTAACCCGCTGCACCATGGTGCCAGCCCATTTCTCTTTGTCCAAAGAGGAAAGTGAGGCTTATAATGACTTGCCCAAGCTCCTCTAACAAGTGGCTGAGATGGTGTATGCTCAGATAAAGCATTCCAACTCCGTGTGTTTTAATTCTTTCATTGCCTTTGGTGGATGAACACAGGTGAGGTGCTGACTTGTGCAGCAAGCTTTGTTTGGTAGAAATCTGTGAAGAAAACTTCTGCAAGATTGGGGCTGGTGCTGTGGAGTAGAAGGTTAAGCTGCCGCCTACAACTCCTGCATCCCATATGAGTGCTGGTTCACATCTCAGCTACTCCACTTCCTATTCAGCTCTCTGAAGTGTCCTAGGAAAGCTGCAGAAGATGGAGACCCAGAAGAACTCCTGGATCCTGGCTCCTGGCTTCAGCCTGGCTCAGCCTTGGCCCTTGTGGCAACCTGGTGAGTGAACCAGCAGATGGAAAATCTCTCTTTCTCTCCCTCTCTCTCTGTAACTCTTTCAAATAGATAAATAAATCTTAAAAAAGTGATATTCTTGGCCGGCGCCCTGGCTCACTTGGTGCCGGCACACTGGGTTCTAGTCCTGGTTGCTCCTCTTCTAGTCCAGCTCTCTGCTGTGGCCTGGGAGGGCAGTGGAGGATGGCCTAAGTGCTTGGGTCCCTGTACCTGCATGGGAGACCAGGAGGAAGCACCTGGCTCCTGGCTTTGGATTGGCACAGCGCGGGCCGTAGTGGCCATTAGGGGAGTGAACCAATGGAAGGAAGACCTTTCTCTCTGTCTCTCTCACTGTCTAACTCTGCAAAAAAAAAAAAAAAAAAAAAAAAAAAAAAAAAAAAAAATTGATATTCTTCCTGGTACAAAGAAGTCCTTATTGTAGAATTTGTAAAACTATAGAAAAGTCTAAAGCAAGGATACACATCATCCAGAATCTCACCTAACATCCAGGATCTCATTCTGACAAAAATTGCTAGTATTTACTGTGTCTCCTTACAGTCTCTCCTCTGTGTAGCTGACATTACATTTAATGTGCAATTATGTGTCCTGCTTTTCCACTTGATATTATATTATAAGCATTTTTATATCATTAAAAACTTTTATACCTGATTTTTATTGGCTCCATAATATTCCTTTAGACAAGCATACTTTGACTGATGCAAGTATTCCCTTCTCATCCATCCATTGCTTTGGAGGGATCTCCGGCTGCAAAGCTGATGCTGTTTTTAAGCAATTCGACTCATTCATAGATTCTCAGTATTTGAGGTTGAAAGGATTTATTTCTAAATAATCTAACCATTTGTGGGTCTAACACAAAACAAACCCATCAGTGAAAACACAAGCTGAGCTAGATGGATGGGAGGTGAGATAGCAGAAGTCATTGGCTTTGATGAGCTTGCAACATTATTAGGCCTAGAAAACAATTGAGGGTGATGTTCATGACCGGACCCGAAAGTGATGGCCAGACAGCTCGTGGGTTGGGTGTGCAGAGGCGGAGCCGTGGGGATGAAAGCAGGCAGCTCTCCTGCCCCTTCTTGCCCTTGCTTTCCTAAGAGGGTCTCTCTCTCAGGTTTGCTCCCCAGGCTTGGGTCATGTGGTTGCTGACCCACTTTGTGGATGGAACCTAGCAACTTCTTTAAGCCTTGTTTGTTGAGAGTCTGGGCAGAGCTCTTTGTTAAGATACTTGAGTGTTTCTATATTGCCAATGCTCTGTAACATGTTATGGGAGAACCTCCTAATCTCCCTTGTACATGGAGACAGTGTCCCACAGTGGTCAAAGACCCAACAAACAGGGTCAAGTTGATTGGTAACTATGTAACTTTAGACAGATACTGAACCTAGGTGTGCTTTTATTTCCTCAGCTTTCAGATAGAGAAAGAAAACTGTCTCCCTAATAGGGCTGTTGAGAAAATTCCATAAAATAGGTTAAGCATTTAGCCTAGTAAGTGACGCATAGGAGGCATGCAAAACAGTTGAGTTATGACTTCAAGCTTCCAAGAAACTTCCCAGTGAGTTCCATTTAATTTCTATTTTATGGGTGCTGAAGTTGAGGCCCTGAGAGGTTCGGCACTTTGCCCATAGTCACAGAGATGGAGTAGAACTCCGTAGAGCACACTGCAAATTCCATGTTATATCAGCCAAACAGAATTTTCCACCGGGGAAGGGAAACCTTGAAAATCAAAGCAGAGATCACCAAGCTTTTCGCAAGTGGTCTGGTCTTGGAAGATAAAAGCAGAGCCTGGAAAGCAAAAAGAACACTAGAGAGATTCGTTTGCCAGGGTCCAAGACAGTAATAAAAGGATTCTTACAGTTGCCAGAAGCCAGCTGTAGTCTTTTGGTCCACAGAAAAGGAGAAGGGTGGGAAACTTAAAATATTTTGGCTGCATTACAGTGCCCTGTGGGATGTTGGCTGATGTACCGATGATGCAATATGTACAAATGATTCAAATTTGGTGAGAAAAAGCATAATTCCTGCACTGCTGTTGTGGGAGAAACCCTGGGTGGGGTCAGTGACCTGGGCTGAAGGAGTCAGCAGGAGCATGATTTTATTTCAATTTCTCACTCTTTCTCTGTACCCCTCCTCAATGTATTCTCTTTCTGCTAGTAGGATTTGGGGTCTGTGTAGCCATGTAATTGTTACTCTGTAAAACATGGGTGCATGTGCTATTTTACACAAACATATGAGGATACTTCGAAAATTATGTGGAATTAAAAGGTAAGTTTGGCAGTGGATTTTACGGCACAGTGAGTTAGGCTGCTGTTTGGGATGCTTGCAGCATGTCAGCGTGGTAGTTAGAGTCCCAGCTCCTTCACTTCTGATCTGGCTCCTTGTGAATGTGCTTGGGAAGCAGCAGATGATGACTCAAGTACCTGAGTTCCTGCCGCACACGGGAGAGAGCTGCATGGAGTTCCTGGCTCCTGGCTTTTACCTGGCTCAACTCTGGTTGTTGTGATCATTTAGGGAGTGAACTAGTGGATGGAAGAGCTCTCTCTCTCAAAACAATAAATAAATCTTCAAAAATAAAAGGTAAGTTTATTTTGGTGCAACAACTTGGAAATCCATGCATTTGAGGGGATTCTAGAAAGTTTGCGTAAATTACATTATGAAAACTACATGAATTTAAAACTCCTTTTTGTATCAAATAAGCTTGTCTTCGAATCCCTCTTCCCTGTGCATTTTCTGAAGTACCCTCATATCATACCAGCCTTAGAGTTCTCTACCTGCTATTGTCATCTCCTTGTCAGTAACTGTTGTCTCCCATGCAGGTGCAGGGCCCAAGCACTTGGGCCATCCTCCACTGCCTTCCTGGGCCACAGTAGAGAGATGGAGGAAGAGGAGCAACCGGGACTAGAACCCGGGGTGATGGTGCCGCAGGTGGGGGATTAGCCAAGTGAGCCGCAGTGCCAGCCCTGCAGCAAGTATGTTTTTACCATTCTCCTTGGAAAAATATATGATTCCTTTTGGTATCAAGGTTATCCTAACTTTGGAAACAAGGTTACCATGTAAAATGAGTATTTGTAAAATGATGAGATGATTTTTCATCTTCCACCTTCATTTGCTGACATTTTTTCGATGGTATAGAGAGGGATTGGCTGAGGTTTTTTTTCCTGTGTGTGTAGGGGGGTGGTTGATAACATACCTGTAAGAACATTTGGGTTACTTTGGTTGCTTTTATTTTGAAGCAGGTGATGGCATGATATTGAAAGATATTTGACTTGGAATGGCATTGTTGAACTACAAGATAGGCATGTTTTTGACTGCTGAATTCCTCTGCAAAGTGATTGTACTAATGTATATTTCTTTTTTTTTTAAGATTTATTTTATTTATTTGAAAAACAGAGTTACAGAGAGAGGTAGAGACAGAGAGAGAGGTCTTCCAACGCTGCTTCACTCCCCAGATGACTGCAACAGCTGGAGCTGCACTGATCCGAAGCCAGGAGCCAGGAGACTCCTCCAGGTCTCCCACATGGGTGCAGGGGCCCAAGGACTTGGGCCATCTTCTACTGCTTTCCCAGGCCATAGCAGAGAGCTGGATCAGAAGTGGAGCAGCTGGTACTAGAACTGGTGCCCATATGGGATGCTGATGCTTCAGGCCAGGGCGTTAACCTGCTGTGCCACAGCACTGGCCCTATTAATGTATATTTCTACCAAAATATATAAGAGTTATTGATTTCTCTGCAGCATTTGGTAGTATTTAACTTATCTGATGATATCTTGTAATTTTAAATTTACATATAACTGATTGTTAGGGGCATTTTGCTTCTCTGTTTTGTAAATTGCTTGTTCATGTATTTTAACCAATGTTTCTAATGTTGTGTTTATATTTTTCTTAATGATTTAAAATTTTTTTAAAAAAAGCCTTGTGTATTTGAAAAGCAGAGGGAGAGAGAGAGAGAGAGGGAGAGAGAAAGAGAGAGTTTTTTATCTGCAATAGCTAGGGCAGGGCTACACTAAAACTGGGAGCCGGGAGCTTCATCCGGGTCTCCCACATGAGCGCAGGGGCCAAGCACTCAAGCCATCCTCCATTGCTTTCTCAGGCACATTAGCAGAGAGCTTGATCAGAAGTGGAGCATCTGGGACTTGAACCAGCATCGATATGGGATTCAAGCATCACAGGTGTTGCGGCTTAGCCTACCACACCACAACACCCTCCTCTTTTCGTAATGATTTTAAGAATTGTTTATGTAGCATGCATTAAAATCCATATAGCTAGCAAATTTCTTCTAGGTTGCTACTTGAATGTTATCTTTCATAATTCAGAAGCTTTAAAATATTTATTTATTTTTGACAGGCAGAGTTAGACAGTGAGAGAGAGAGACAGAGAGAGAGTTATAGACAGTGAGAGAGAGACAGAGAGAAAGGTCTTCCTTCCTTTGGTTCACTCCCCTAATCGCCGCCATGGCCGGTGTTGCGCCAATCCGAAGCCAGGAGCCGGGTGCCTCCTCCCAGTCTCCCATGCGGGTGCAGGGCCCAAGCACTTGGGCCATCCTCTGCTGCCCTCCCAGGCCACAGCAGAGAGCTGGACTGGAAGAGGAGCAACCAGGACAGAATCCAGCTCCCCAACCGGGACTAGAACCCAGGGTGCTGGTGCCGCAGGTGGAGGATTAGCCAAGTGAGCCATGGCGCCAGCCTAAAATATTTAATTTTTAAATTTATTTTAAAGGCAGAGAGATGGAGACAGAGACTTTCCATATGCTGGCATCTTACTCCTCAGATGCTCACAACAACTAGGGTTAAGCCAGGCCAAAGTCAGGAGTTGGGAACTCAATCTAAATGTCCCACTTGAGTGGCAGGAATTCAGATCCTTGGACCCTCTCCTGTGCCTCCCTGGACATCCATTAGCATAAGGCTGGAATCAGAAAGGGTAGGACTGGAACCCAGGCACTCACAGTGTGTTATCTAGGTGCCCCAAGTGGTATCTTATCTGCTGGACCAAATGTCCGCCCTAGAGGTCTGAAACTTAATGTAGTCAAGTTTAGCTTGTTCTCTGTGTATATCTGTATGTGAACACACACATATCTGTATCTATACATCCATATTATCTCTCTATCACCTGGATTTTTGAATTTATAAGAATTCAGATTTTTTTTTTCTTACTCTCCTTTATGTAGGCATACCCTAGCTTTTGTTTTATCTTATTTTTTTGGATTAGGCAGCCTTGTTGAGACTTTGTTTTTTTTAGTTACTCAACTACTAGCTTCTAGTTTTGTATATCATTAATATATTTTTCCATTAATAATTACTCCTTTCTACTTTCTTTGGGTTTAACTTATTTTTCTTCTTGAAATGAAAACTTCACTAATTTATATTCACCTTTTTTAAAAAGGCATGTTTATTTAGTTGAAAGGCAGAGTTACGGAGAGACAGAGGCAGAAAGAGAGATCAATCTTCTAGCTATTGGTTCACTCTCCAAATGGCCCCAAGGGCTGGAGCTGGGCCAATCCAAAGCCAGGAGTCAGGAGCTTCCTCCAGGTCTCCCACATGGGTGCAGGGGCCCAAGCACTTGAGCCATCCTCCATTGCTTTCCCAGCACATTAGCAGGGAGCTGGATCAGAAATGGAGAAGCTGGGACTTGAACTGGCACCCATATGGGATGCTGGCACTGCTGGCAATGGCTTTACCTACCTCGCCTCAGTGCTGGCCCCTTTTTTCACTTTTTTTTAAGAAGATTTATTTATTTATTTGAAGCTAACATTACACAGAGAGAGAAGGAGAGGCAGAGAGAGAGAGAGAGAGAGAGAGAGGTCTTCCATCCACTGTTTTACTCCCCAATTGACCGCAATGGCCGGAGCTGCACCGATCTGAAGCCAGGAGCCAGGAGCTTCTTCTGGGTCTCGCACATGAGTGTAGGGACCCAAGGACTTGGGCCATCTTCTACTGCTTTCCCAGGCCATAGCAGAGAGCTGGATTGGAAGTGGAGCAGCTGGGACTTGAACCAGTGCTCATATGGGATGCTGGCACTGCAGGTGGTGGCTTTACCTGCTACACTGCAGCGCCGGCCCCCTTTTTCACTTTTTAACACATGAACTTGAACAATAAATTTCCCTTTAGTCCATGCTTTCATTGGCTTCCATAAATTTGATTGTATTGCTTCCTTGTTATTCAGTTGCAAGTGTTTTATAACCTTTGAGTTTTTTCTTTAATTCACTGATACCTAGAAGTGCGATTTTTTTCCTGTTTGATGTCTATTTTAGTTACTTTGTATCATATGGTGAGTTCCTTATGTCATATGTTCTATGAGATTCTTGAAATAAACTTTGTGACCCAGCAGGTGGTCAACTTAGCCCTATTGCATAGGTATGTGTGACAAGAAAAACCTGTTCTCTAGTTGGTCACAGGGCTCTGTGTCATGAGATCATGACTTATACTGCTGCTGCTCCAATCTATTCCTTTGCTAATATTTGGTTTGCTTATTTGCTTACTAATACACGTGAGAAAAAAATCCCCATTTGCAGTGTGGATTTGTCAGCTTACCAGTGTAATTCTGTCATTTCTTGCTTTACTTGAGAAGATAGTATTGGGCATACCCAGCTCATGGCTGGCACGTCTCCTTGGTGGACATTCTCTTTGACCATCATGGTTTTTTCTTTGTGGCAGGGAGAGTTAAACCCTACATCCTGACTGTCAGATTGCAGCCCCTGCCTGGTTCTGGGGAATGGACTGTGAGGAAGAGTGGCATCTGTCATGTCCAGTGAGTGTTTGGGGGGGAGCACTTAACTTCTCAGTGTGTTGCCATCCTGACCCTGGGGGCTGACATAGCTAACCTGTGGAAGCATGCCTCCTGATCAGTATTGGACTTCATGTGAGTGGAAGAGAAACCTTCACTTTAAACCCCAGGAATTTCAGAGGTTTGTCAGCTGGAGAAGCTAGTGGGAGTTATCCTGAAACACACTCCAATAAGGATGCTGTTTTCCGTAAGTTCTGTTTTCCCCATTTCCTCTGCAACTCTGTAAACACACACACACACACACACACACACACACACACACATACACACACAGTGATACTTTGGAATGTTTGTGGAAAATAGAATTAAAAGATATTTATCCTTTGGAAAAATTTTGGAAACCCATGCACAGTCATGCATAGTTTTTTCATAATATGCATTTTCCATGAAATTTTTGAAGATCTTGTATGTGTATTTCTTTTTGTTCGGATTTTTATCAGTTCCTTTATATATTTGGTATTCAACCTTGCTTTCAATGCCTTTTTAGAAACAGAATGTTGCTGGGTTAAAAAATTTATCTAGGTATTTCTATTTATTTATGTATGTTAAATTTTGTATTAACATGAAATCTCTTCACAGTTTTATGGTGGTCTCTGTAATATTTCAACAGATATTCACAGCACAACCCAATCATACCAGACAGTTAACCTTTCCATTCCTTAATGGTGGAACAATGGGATTTGTGATGTTCACCCAGCCGTATTTTGGTACCCATCCCACAACCCTTCTAGTTATAGCCCTTCTAGTATATATAATCACTGTTTATATATAACACACACACACACACACACACACACATATTTGGCTTTCACACTGGGGAGAAGTCATGCAGTGTTTGTGTTTCTATGTATGACTTATTTTACTTAATATCATGATCTCCAGTTCCATCTGTTTTCTTGGAATTGTCTGGATTTCAACCCTTTTTTGGGTGAGTAATATTCCATTATATATATTGAGATACATATATATGATTTTATATATACATATATACATATATATATATTATTTACCTGTTCATCCACTGATGGACATTTAGATTAATAATCTTGACTATTGTGAACAGTGTTGCAATAAAAGTGCTAGCAGACTGGGTCATGTGATAGTTCTGTATTTTAGTTTTTTGAGAAAATTCCATATGATTCTTCATAATGGCTGGACTAATTTGCATTCCCACCAGTAGTATATAAAGATTCCCTTTTCTCCTCATCCTCACAATATTAATTTTTGCCTTCTTGATAATACACTTAAAGATTGTATTTGAAAGGCAGATTTACAGAAAGAGAGGTAGAGACAGAGACAAAGACAGAGAGAGAGAGAGAGAGAGAGAGACAGAGAGAGAATCCTCTGTTTGCTGGTTCATGCCCAAAATGGCTGCAATGGCCAGAACTGTGCCATGCTGAGGCCAGGAGCTTGAAGGTTCAATTGGTTATCCCATGTGGGTGCAGAGCCCCAAGCACTTGGGCCATCCTCTGCTGCCTTCCCAGGTACATTAGCAGAGAGCTGAATTGGAATTGGAATGGCCAGGACACAACTGGTGTCTTATGGAATGCTCATATCACAGGGGGCAGCTTTACCTGCTACGCCACAATGCTGGCTGTGGTCATTTTTTTTTTTTCAATTTTGTGTGGAAGCTTATTGTATTTTGGTGACTATTTTTTTGAGTCTGGACTTTGTAAATTGATTTTGGGTAATATGGACATTCAAGTAATATTAATTCTGGGGCCAGGATTGTGGCATAGCAGGCTAAGTTGCTGCCTGTGACACTGGCATCCTATGTAGGTACCAGTTGGTGTTCTGGCTGCTCCACTTCCCATCTAGCTCCTTGCTAATGGCCAGGGAAAGCAGTGGAGGATGGCCCCAATTTTTGGGCCCCTGCCACCCATGTGGGAGACCCAGATGAAGCTTCTGGCTTCAGTTTGGCCAAGTGCTGGCTGTTGAGCCATCTAGGTAGGTAAACCTGCAGATGGGAGACCTCTTTCTCTCTCTGTATAACTACCTTTCAAAGTAAATAAATAAAACTTTAAAAAATATATTAATTATTCTAATCCATGAACATAGGAGTTCATTTTATTTCTTAGGGGCATTTTGCAATTTTTTCATTAATGTCTTTAAAATTTTTATTGTAGAAGCCTTTTATATCCTTGCCTAAATTGATACTAAGGTATTTAATTTTTTCATAGCTACTGTGAATTGGATTGTTCTTGTAAGTTCTTTCCCAATGAGCTCAGTTTTGGTAGTGAAAATGCTGATGATTTTTATGTGGTGATTTTGTATCCTGTAACTTTACTGAAGTCATTTGTCAGTCCTAATAGTCGCTTGGTGGAGGCCTTGGATCATCTGTTCATAGAATTATGTAGTCTTTGAACAAGGGTAATTTGGCTTTCTCCTTTCCTATTGGTGCACCTCTTATTTATTCCTTTTACCCAAAGGCTCTGGGTATAAATTCTGGTATTAACTTGTATAAGAGCAGTAAGAATGGACATTCTTGTGTGGGTCTAGATTTTAGTGAGATGCTTTTAATTTTCCCTTCTTTAATAAGATGTTGGCTATGGTTTTGTCATATGCAGTTTATATTACACTGAGTTATGTTCCTTCTTTATCTAGTTTTTCAAGGTTATTTTTATATCATGAATGGATGTTTTATCAAATGCATTTTCTGCATCTATTGAGATGATCATATGTTTTTAATCTTTCATGCTGTTAATGTGATGTGTTACATTTATTGATTTGCATGCATTGAACCTTGCCTGCATCCCTGAAATAAATCCTACTTGGTCATGGTGAATGATCTTTTGGTATGTTGTTGGGTTCAGTTTGTTAGCATTTTGTTGAGAATCTTTGCATCTATGTTCATCAAGGATATTGGCATATAGTTTGCTTTTTTGTTGTATCTTTTCCTGATTTTAGAATTAAGTAATTCTAGCCTCATAGAATGACTTTGAAAGGGTTCCTTCCCTTTCAATTTTTTTGGTGTAGTTTGAGAATAATTGATGTTAGTTCTTCCTTAGAAATTTGATAGATTTCAGCAGTTTTAGGCCCTCTGGTCCTGGGTTTTTCTTTCTTGGGAGACTTTTTATTACTAATTCAATCTCATTACTTGTTGGTCTGTTCAGGTTTTCTGTCTTCATGGATCAGTTTTAGTAGTGTGTCAAGAAACTTTGCATATCTTTCAGGTGTTCCAATTTGTTGGTACATAGCTATTCACAACATCTGATTTGTTGGTACATCATTGTTCATGGCAGCCCCTGGTCATCCTTGCATTTTGGTGGCATTGTTGCTATATCTCCTTTTTCATATCTGAGTTTTTGTTATCTGATCCTCTTCTTTATTTCTTTTTTAGTCTAATGAAGTTTATTGGTATCAAAATTCATGTCATTGATCTTTTGTATTGCTCTTTTTATTTTCTATTTTGTTTATTTATATTCTGATCTTCGTCATTTGTTTCCTTCTGCTAACTTCAGGGTTGGTTTGTTTTCATTTTTCTAGGTCCTTGAGATACATCATTATGTTGTTTATTTGAGACCTACTTCTTTGGTGCAGGGGCTTGTTTTTTTTAAAAAAAACATTTATTTATTTGAAAGCCAGAGTTACAGAGAGAGAGAGGGAGAGGTGGAGGGAGAAAGTAATGAGAGAGAGAGAGAGAGAGAGAGAGAGAGAATCTTCCATCTGCTGGTTCATGCCCCAGATGGTTGCAATGGCCAGGCTGAGCCAGGCCGAAGCCAGGAGCCAGGAGCTTCATCTAGTCTCCCACATGGGCAGCAGGGGCTCAAACATATGTGTCATTCTCCATTGCTTTCCTAGGCCATTAGCAGGGAGCTGGATGGGAAGTGGAGCAGCTGGACTCAAACCAGCACTTATTCAGCATGCTGGTGTTGCAGGTGGGAGTTTTACCTGCTGTGCCACAACGCCAGCCCCAGGGCGGGTGCGTATTGCTGTAGACTTCCTTCTTAGTGTCGCTTATGCTGTATCTCATGTTTTGGTATCTGTGTTTCTATTTTTATTTGTCTCAAAGAATTAAAAATTTTCCTTTTAGTTTCAATAGTGACCCAATGTTTAATCAGGACAGTGTTGTTCAGTCGCCATGCATTTTTATAAGTCCTACAATTTCTTTTGTTATTGATTTCTAGTCTTATTACATTGTGGTTAGAAAAGATGCATGATAAGATTTTGATTTATGGGCCGGCACTGTGGCTCACTTGGTTAATCTTCTGCCTGCAGCGCCAGCATCCCATATGGGTGCCGGGTTCTAGTCCCAGCTGCTCCTCTTCCAGTCCAGCTCTCTGCTGTGGCCCGGGAGGGCAGTGGATGATGGCCCAAGTGCTTGGATCCCTGCACCCACATGGGAGACCGGGAGGAAGCACCTGGCTCCTGGCTTCGGATTGGCACAGTTCTGGCCTTAGTGGCCATTTGGGGAGTGAACCAATGGAAGGAAGCCCTTCCTCTCTGTCTCTCTCTCACTGTCTATAACTATACCTGTCAAATAAATAAAAAAAAGATTTGGATTTATTTGGGATGATTGGGACTTGTGACATATTCTGTGATCTGTCCTAGAGAGTGTTGTATGTGCTGATGAAAAGAATGGTATTCTGCAACTGGTGGGTGAAATGTTCTATAAATGTCTCTTAGGTCCATTTGGTTTACAGCACCGTTTAACTCTGATATTCCTTTGCTGATTGCCTTTGTCTGAATGATATGTCCTTTGATAAAAATAGGTGTTAAAGTTCCCCACTGTTACTGTATTGGAGCTTATCTAATTTTTAAAAATGAAATTGTGTGTTCTGGCATTTGGAGAATATATATGTGTGTGTGTGTGTGTGTGTGTGTGTGTATATATATATAGTTCTATCTTCTTGTTGAGTTCATCCCTTGATCATTATATGATGACCTTTTCTGTGTCTTTTTTATAGTTTTGTTTGAAAGCCTTTGTTGTCTAATGTAGGCATAGCCACTCCTGCTCCCCTCTGATTCCTGTTTGCATGGAATATCTTCCCTATCCTTTCACTCTTAGTCTTCATGTGTCTATTGGTGAAGTGAATTTCTTGTAGGCAGCATATTGTTGGCTTTTTAAAAAAAGTCTATTCAGCTAGTTTATATCTTTTGAGGAATTTAGTCCTAAGGTTTTTACTTGTAAGTAATGATTTGGTCCTGATAATTAAACATAGTTTTTCTGCTTCTTTTGAACATCTTTTGTTCTTTTTCTAATATACTTTACATTTTCACACATTTTCATGATGCTGCTTATCTTTCTTCTGTATGTGGGACTCCCTTAAGCATCTTTTGCAGGGCTGGTCTGGTGGTAATGAACTCCCTAAGGTTTTGCTTCTCTTGGAAAATGCTTGTTTCTCCTTTATTTATGATATACTATGGTATTTATTTATGGTATAGTTTTGCTGGGTATTGTATTCTTGGTTGGTGTTTCTTTTTTTTTTAATTTTAAAACTTGGAGTAGTTCTAACTGTTCCCTCCTGGCCTGTAAAATTTCTGCTAAGAAACTGCTAAAGGGACTCCTTGAAGTATGACTTTCCACTTTTCTCTTGTATTAAAATTCTTTCATTGTGTTTGCTTTCAACAGTTCAATTATAGAAGGTTGTGGTAAGGATCTATTCTGGCCATGTTTATTTCAGGTGTTATGAGCCTCTTGGACTTGAATGTTCAAATATTTCTATAGATTGGGGAAGTTTTCAGATATTATGTCATTGATAAATTTTCTGTGCCTTTCTTTGCCCTCAGGGAATTCCAGTTTGAATGAATGTTTCTTTAATGTTATCATATAGATCTCAGAGCTTGTCTTCACTTTTTTCCCTCTATTTTTCTTTTTTTTTTGTTTGACTAGTATATTTTGAAAGATTTGTCTTCAAGTTAATATATTCTCTGTTTTGCTTGATCAAGTCTGTTGAAGCTTCCAATCTTTTTGTTTTAATTTGAGTTCTTTATTTTCAGCATTTCATTTTCTTCAAAATCTCCATCTCTTTGATTAATTTATGTCATATACTGTTTATGTCATATACTGTTCTCCTGATTTAAATCAGCTGTATAAATATTCTTGTATTTCTTGAACATCCGTTCAGTCACTCTTTTGACTTCTTTTTTTGCCTCAGAAACCTTTTATTTAAGGTATACAAGCTTCATGGATTTCATAAATACAACTTCAGGAATATAGTGATTCTTCCCACCCTCCCCACTCTCCCACCCCACTACCACCCTTCTTCCTCTTCCCTCTCATATTCCCATTCTTATTTTTCACTAAGACTTATTTTCAATTAACATTATAAACAGAAGATTAACTCTATACTAACTAAAGAGTTCAACAAATAGTATGAAAAAAAAACTGTTCCTCAACAGTTTTTTTTATTTCTCTTTTGATTTCTTCTATGACCCATGAGCGTGTTGTTTAGCATCCATGTGTTTGTGTATGTTCCAGAGATTCTTGAGTTGCTGATTTCCAGCTTCATTCCATTGTGGTCAGAGGTGATGCATGGTATGATTTTGATTTTTTTTTTTTTTAATTTGCTAAGATTCGCTTTATGGCCTGGCCTGTGGTCTAACCTAGAGAAAGTTCCATGCACTGTAGGATTAAAAGTTCTATAGATATCCATTAGGTCCATTTGGTCTATAGTGTCAATTAACTGTTGTTTCCTTTGCTGATTTTCTATCTAGTTGATCTGTCCATTGCTAAAAGTAAGGTATGTAGGGTATTGAAGTTTCCCATTACTATTGTATGGGAATTTATGTCTCCCTTTAGATCCATTAACATTTCTTTTAAATAGCCAGGCACCTTATAATTAGGTGCATATACATGTATAATAGTCACATCTTCCTGTTGAATTGATCCCTTGATCATTGCATAGTGCTCTTCTTCATCTCTTTTAACAGTATTTATGTTAAAGTCTATTTTATCTGATGTTAAGATGGCGACACCTGCCCTTTTTTGCTTTCCATTAACATGGAATATCTTTTTCCAAACTTTCACTTTCAGTTCTGTGTGTATCTTGGTTGGCAAGATGTGTTTCTTGTAGACAGCAAATAGATGGGTTTTATTTTTAAATCCATTCAGCCAGTCTATTTCTTTTAACTGGAGAGTTGAGGCCATTTACATTTAAGGTGACTTTTTTTTTTTTTAACTTTTATTTAATGAATATAAATTTCCAACGTACGGCTTATGGATTACAATGGCTTCCCCCCCATAACGTCCCTCCCACCCGCAACCCTCCCCTTTCCCACTCCCTCTCCCCTTCCATTCACATCAAGATTCATTTTCGATTCTCTTTATATACAGAAGATCAGTTTAGCATACATTAAGTAAAGATTTCAACAGTTTGCTCCCACACAGAAACATAAAGTGAAAAATAATAGATGATTTTTTAAATGATGATGAAATCAGATCAGACCTATTGTCATGTTTAATCCCAGTGAGAGTCAAGTTGGGAATTGATAATTTCTTTTCTTTCTTTTTTTTTTTTTTTTTACAGAGGATCAGTTTAGTATACATTAAGTAAAGATTTCAACAGTTTGCACCCCCATAAAAACACAAAGTGAAATATATTGTTTGAGTACTCATTATAGCATTAAATCTCAATACACAGCACATTAAGGACAGAGATCCTACGTGAGGAGTAAGTGCACAGTGACTCCTGTTGTTGACTTTACAAATTGACACTCCTGTCTATGGCATCAGTAGTCTCCCTATGCTCCGGTCATGAGTTTCCAAGGCTATGGAAGCCCCTTGAGTTCTCCGACTCTTATCTTGTTTAGACAAGGTCAAAGTCAAAGTGGAGGTTCTCTCCTCCCTTCAGAGAAAGGTACCTTCTTCTTTGAAGACCTATTCTTTCCACTGGGATCTCACTCACAGAGATCTTTCATTTAGGATTTTTTTTTTTTTTTTGCCAGAGTGTCTTGGCTTTCCATGCCTGAAATACTCTCATGGGCTTTTCAGCCAGATCGGAATGCCTTTAGGGCTGATTCTGAGGCCAGAGTGCTGTTTAGGACATCTGCCATTCTATGAGTCTGCTGAGTATCTCGCTTCCCATGTTGGATCACTCTCCCCTTTATTTATTCTATCAGTTAGTATTAGCAGGTACTAGACTTGTTTATGTGATCCCTTTGACTCTTAGTCCTTTCATTATGATCAATTGTGAACTGAAATTGATCACTTGGACTAGTGAGATGGCATTGGTACATGCCACCTTGATGGGATTAAATTGGAGTCCCCTGGTATGTTTCTAACTCTACCATTTGGGGCAAGTCAGCTTGAGCATGTCCCAAATTGTACATCTCTTCCCTCTCTTATCCCCACTCTTATGTTTAACAGGGATCACATTTCAGTTAAATTTCAACACTTAAGAATAACTGTGTGATAATTACAGAATTAAACCGGTCATATTAAGTAGAACAGACAAAAAAAAAACTACTAAGAGGAATAATGTATTAAGTTGTTCATTAACAGTCAGGGCTATGCTGATCAAGTCACCATTTCTCATAGTGTCCATTTCACTTCAACAGGTTTCCTTTTTGGTGTTCAGTCAGTTGTCACTGATCAGGGAGAACATATGGTATTTGTCCCTTTGGGACTGGCTTATTTCACTCAGCATGATGTGTTCCAGATTCTTCCATTTTTTTTATTGACAGGCAGAGTGGACAGTGAGAGACAGAGAGAAAGGTCTTCCTTTGCTGTTGGTTCACCCCCAATGGCCGCCGCGGCCGGTGTGCTGCGGCTGGTGCACCACGCTGATCTGATGGCAGGAGCCAGGTACTTATCCTGGTCTCCCATGGGGTGCAGGGCCCAAGTACTTGGGCCATCCTCCACTGCACTCCCGGGCCACAGCAGAGAGCTGGCCTGGAAGAGGGGCAACTGGGACAGAATCCGGCGCCCCAACCGGGACTAGAACCTGGTGTGCCGGCACCGCAAGGCGGAGGATTAGCCTAGTGACCCGCAGTGCCAGCTCAAGGTGACTATTGATAAGTATCGACTGGACCCTGTTGTTTTTCCATAAATATTTCTATTATTTTCTTTGGATTTCTTTTGTACTTTTACTGGGAGATTTTCTTCCTTCACCTTCTTTCATAGTGATGACGATGTTTCTATGTTTCTGTGTATAGCACATCCTTAAGTATCTTTTGTAAGGCTAGATGAGTGATGACAAATTCTTTCAATTTCTGTTTGTTTTGGAAGGTCTTTATTTCACCTTCATTCATCAATGAGAGCTTTGCAGGGTATAGTATTCTGGGTTGAGAATTTTTTTTTGTCTTACAGCTTGGAATATATCTCACCATTCTGTCCTAACCTGTAGGGTTTCTGATGAGAAGTCAGCTGTGAGTCTAATTGGAGATCCTCTGAAAGTAATCTGGTGTTTCTCTTGTGCACATTTTAGAGTGCTTTATATATGTTTTACTGTGCAGAGTTTGACTACAATGTGTCGTGGTGAAAATATTTTCTGGTCACGTCTATTAGGAGTTCTGTGTGTTTCCTGTACTTGCATGTCCCTTTCTTTCTCCAAATTAGGGAAGTTTTCTGTAATTATTTCACTAAACGTCCTTCTAATCCATTCTCTCTTTCCGTACTTTCAGGAACTCCAAAGACCATATGTTGGGTCATTTGGTAGTATCTCATAGATCTCCAACACTCTTTTTTAGTTTTTTAATCCCCCCCCTTTTTCTTCTTTTTTGATTTGACTGTAAAATTTCCAGAGATTTGTCTTCTAACTCGGATATTTCTTCTGCCTCACAAATTCTGTTGTTAAGGCTTTTCACTGCATTTTTCATTTGGTCTATTGAATTCTTCATTTCCAATGTTTCATTTTGATTTCTCTTTAAAATCTGAATTTCATGAGGAAAAAATTTCTTTCATGTCATGTACATATTTCTTTAATTTGTGGATTTGCTTTTGATTACTTCTAAGTAATCCTATGATCAATTTTTGAATTCTATTTCTTGCATTTCTTCAGTCTCTTCACTTTCACAATTTAGTATTGAAGTGTTGTGTTCCTTTGGTGGCATGATGTTGTCTTCCTTGTTCTTATTTCTTGAATTGCTGCATTTATTTTTAGGGATTTATGGAGATACTTGTTGTTTTTTTTTTTCTCTGTGATGGCTTATATATTTGGACTATGCCTCTGTGGTTTAGTGGAGTGTCTGCTCTTTCAGTGAATACCCTGATGCATATGCTGGGTGTGGAAAGGGAGCACTGTTCAGTTCTCTAGGGTGAGGGGAGTGTCCAAGGTGACTCCAAATTGGGTGTGATGAATATCCTCTTTTTTTTTTTTTAATCAGAGGGGAGGTTTGTTCAGCTCTGTTGACATAGTCTCTTGCTTACCTCCTCTCCTGCAAGGAGGTCAATGCCTGGCACTATCCCCAGTGGGTACAATATTCGTCCCCACTGCCACAAGAACTACACAAAGTATCTTTGAGGTCCTCAGTGTGAGCATGGATCCTGCAGCAATGACCATCACCAGGGAATCAGGGAGCCCCAAGCATGTGGAGCCACCAACAGTGACTGCCCAAGGGCCCAGCCACACCCTGCACCCTCACACTCAGCCACAGTGTTTACACAGTCCCAGCACACAAGGGTCCCACAGTTATGAGCACCAAGCCCCATCAGGTCTCCCAGCCAGACTCAGGTGTGTCCTTTCAGCTGGTTGCTAGGCACATGGATACAAGCTGGCACAGCTGTTACTTATGTCCAAAATTGTGCCTACTTGCTGTAGGCTAGTTACCGGACCCTGGTGCCAGGTGGTTGGGGAGAGAGAAATGTGCCTCCTTTTTTCCTTCTCGGTCCACTGGGCTCTGAGCCAGACTCGCACCAGGCTCTTTCCATGGCTTTATTAGCGGGTTGAGCTGCTGCAGTCGGGTCTTACCTCACTCTCCAAAGCTTGTGATGAGGCTCTTGGCTGCTGGGGTCCTGCGTTGTGTGTGACCACATCCTCCATGTAGGTCCACTGTGTCCTTCTAATTTGTGTGGAGTTTCCTCTGCCATTTTTCTCCCTAACTCTCCCCTGAGATTGCACTCTCTCCACATTTTTTTTTAACTTTTATTTAATGAATATAAATTTCCAAAGTACGATTTATGGATTACAATGGCTTCCCCCACATACCGTCCCTCCCACCCACTACCCTCCCCTTTCCCACTCCCTCTCCCCTTCCATTCACATCAAGATTCATTTTCGATTATCTTAATATACAGAAGATCAGCTTAGTATACATTAAGTAAGGATTTCAACAGTTTGCTCTCACACAGAAACATAAAGTGAAAAATAATAGATGATTTTTTTAAAATGATGATGAAATCAGATCAGACCTATTGTCATGTTTAATCCCAGTGAGAGTCAAGTTGGGAGTTGATAATTTCTTTCTTTCTTTTTTTTTTTTTACAGAGGATCAGTTTAGTATACATTAAGTAAAGATTTCAACAGTTTGCACCCCCATAAAAACACAAAGTGAAATATATTGTTTGAGTACTCGTTATAGCATTAAATCTCAATACACAGCACATTAAGGACAGAGATCCTACATGAGGAGTAAGTGCACAGTGACTCCTGTTGTTGACTTTACAAATTGACACTCCTGTCTATGGCATCAGTAGTCTCCCTATGCTCCGGTCATGAGTTTCCAAGGCTATGGAAGCCCTCTGAGTTCTCCGATTCTTATCTTGTTTAGACAAGCTCATAGTCAAAGTGGAGGTTCTCTCCTCCCTTCAGAGAAAGGTACCTCCTTCTTTGAAGACCTGTTCTTTCCACTGGGATCTCACTCGCAGAGATCTTTTGCCAGAGTGTCTTGGCTTTCCATGCCTGAAATACTCTCATGGGCTTTTCAGCCAGATCCGAATGCCTTTAGGGCTGACTCTGAGGCCAGAGTGCTATTTAGGACATCTGCCATTCTATGAGTCTGCTGAGTATTTCACTTCCCATGTTGGATCACTCTCCCCTTTATTTATTCCATCGGTTAGTGTTAGCAGGTACTAGACTTGTTTATGTGCTCCCTTTGACTCTTAGTCCTTTCATTATGATCAATTGTGAACTGAAATTGATCACTTGGACTAGTGAGATGGCATTGGTACATGCCACCTTGATGGGATTGAATTGGAATCCCCTGGTATGTTTTTAACTCTACCATTTGGGGCAAGTCAGCTTGAGCATGTCCCAAATTGTACATCTCTTCCCTCTCTTATTCCCACTCTTATGTTTAACAGGGATCACATTTCAGTTAATTTTTAACACTTAAGAATAACTGTGTATTAATTACAGAAGTAAACCAGTCATATTAAGTAGAACAGACAAAAAAACTACTAAGAGGGATAATGTATTAAGTTGTTCATTAACAGTCAGGGCTATGCTGATCAAGTCACTGTTTCCCATAGTGTCCGTTTCACTTCAGGAGGTTTCCTTTTTGGTGTTCAGTCAGTTGTCACTGATCAGGGAGAACATATGGTATTTGTCCCTTTGGGACTGGCTTATTTCACTACTATCTTCCCCTAGACTAAAGCAGTAAGTTCCCTCCCTATTCTGTCATCTTGGTACCTCTAACTTCTTTTTCTCTCTCTCTCTTTTTTGAAACATTTAGTTATTTGAAAGGGAGAGTTTACCCAGAGAGAAGAGAGAAGGACACACACACACAAACACATACACACACACACACACACTCACACGGATCTTGTGTCTACTAGTCACTCCTCAGATGGCCATGACATTGGGAGCTTGACTGGACTGAAGCTGGGAACCAAGAGCTTCCTCCAGATCTCCTACATGGGTGCAAGGGCTTAAGGACTTGGGTCATCTTTCCCTGCTTTCACTAGCACATTAGCAGGTAGTGGGATTAGAAGTGGAGCTGCCCGGCCTTAAACCAGCAGCCAAATGGGATGCTGGCATTGCAGCAGTGGCTTTACCCACTATGCCACAATGCTGGTCTCTTGACTTCTTTAATGTACATTTTATCAGTCTTTTTTTCCTTTTGGAAACTATTGCTAAAGAATTATTGTGTTCTTTTTTATTGTTTCGTTATGTTGTTTTATCATATTTCCTGTTTCTTTGTGCATCTGGTGAGTTAGTTGTTTCTATCACAGTTAGTGAGTAGCTTTCATGGTGGAAGATGTGTCACTGGGTGTCAGTTTGGTAGGTTTTTCTTGCTTTTGTCCCAATTGTATACTATGGTATAAGAGTTGCTGACACAGCAGTGGGGGGCTGGGGTGCCCCCTCATTGCCTGCTGAGGTGCATGGGTTAAAGTAGCAGCCCACATGGTGGAGGCTGGTGTCAGGAGGGTCCACTGTGACTGGGCTTGTGAGAATGGCAGCCTAACATCACAGTGGGGTTCTCAGGTGCCCACTTTGGGGAGGAGTGTAGTCTGTCATCTGGTATCCTTAGCTCTTGTAAAGGCGACGTGGTACACAAAAAGCTGTTGAGACTGGTGTCTTTGTGGAGCATCTCCGTCACCATCTTGCTACACCTTCTGTTTGTAATTAGTGTGTTTAATTGGTTGTGACTACTGGTGTGTTTGGCCTTCTCTCTGCCATTTTGTTTTTCATTTTCAACATCACAAGCTTATTCTTTGCTTCTTCCCCCTTCCCTTCCTGATTTCTGTCATATTACTTTAGTTTTCTCTAATTTTATGATAACCATTGGAATGTTTACATTTTCAAATGTATTTTTTATTTTTATTTAATTTTCACTTTGTAATAGGTTCAGACTAATACAAACCTGCAAAATATCACAGAGAATTCTGTCATCTCTTTCTGTAATCCTGAGATGTTGACCTCTTATATAATAACAGTAAAATGACATGAACACTGAGACAATAATTAACCATTTCATTGGCCTTATTCACATTTCCCAGTGATCACAGGACACCATGCAGTGTCACTCATTTCATTTATCTGGCATATCTCCTTTGTCACCTTCAATTTGGGGTAATTTCTCACCTTTCATGATCTTGACATTTTGATGAGTGCTAGTTGAGTAAGTTAAGTTGAATGTTCTTCACTTTGGGTTAATCTGGTGCTTCTTAATAACTAAATTCAGGTCATGCATTTTTTGGCAAGAATATCACAAACATGATATTGTGCTCTTTTTAGTATTATGTGATGTTAAGTAATCTCTATACTCTGATGTTAACTATGGTCTCTTGGTTATGGCAATGTCTGGCAGATTCTTCTAAAGTAAAATTACCATTTTTTTATCCCTTTTGCAATTGAGAATCATCTTGTAGGGAGACACTTGGCGATGTCTAAGCATCCTGATTTTCATATTTTCATCATTGTGCTCCTATCCATTAATCCTAGACTCCACTGATCATTCTGGCCTGCAACACTTACTGTTACGGTGTCTGCCACTGAACTTAGGGTACTGGCTGTGCATCAGGACATATAATTCAAACTCACTGGCCTTGTAAAGTTTCCCCTCTAGTAAACTGAAATCATCTTTTTGTGGGCTAGGGACTCTTTATTCCCAGGTAGAAGGAACAGAAGAACTGTGCTTCCCTCTATATATCTGAGGTTACCAATGCTCTGTAGGAACCCTCACATTACAGCCAATGTATCTATTATATGAGAATATTTAAAATCCACTCTAGGCATTCTCTACCATGTTGCTGTTTTCCGGTTTCTTTGCATTGTGCTTCTCTCTCTCTCTTTGTTAAGATTTTCTTTGTTTATTTGAGATGCAGAGTTACAGACAGTGAGAGCGAGAGACTGAGAGAAAGGACTTCCATCTACTGGTTTACCCCCGAAATGGCCTGCAATGACCAGAGCTGGGCCAGTCTGAAGCCAGGAGCCAGGAGCTTCTTCCAGGTCTCCCACTTGGGTGCAGGGAACCAAGAACTTGGGCCATCTTTCACTGCTTTCCCAGGCTGTAGCAGAGAGCTGGATCGAAAGTGGAGCAGCCAGGACTTGAACCAGCGCCCATATGGGATGCTGGTGCTGCAGATCTCTTTTATACAGAAAGATTTATCTGTGTTTCACACTGCATTTCAATAGTAATTAAGCCTCTTTAACCTCTTTTTTGTATGCATCATGATACAATGCTTTAATTATTTGATAATCATTTCCTTCTTGTTCATTTTTCATTTGTTTATATGCAGAAAGCTTTAGCCATTTCAGTGTACAGGTCTAAGGTGTTTGACAAAGTATCCAGGGACACACCTGCCAGTGTGACCACGATGCAGTACTGTTCCATGGCCTCCAGTGTTCCTTCATCTCCCCTTCGTAGTCAACCCAACTCTTCCCCCTACTGTTGGAAACCACTGATCTGTCCTCCACCCGTTAGTTTTGCCTTTTCAAGAAGGGAATCAGGTAGTGTATAACTTTCTGTGTCTTGTTTCTGTCACAGGGCATAACGTATGTGGGATCCAGCCATTTGGCTGCATGTACTAGTTGTTTCCTTTTCTCCTATTAGCTGTTTTTCCTAATTAGAAATTCTCCTTTGTAAAAGCTAATTATGAACAGGGAGAATTGATGTATGGTATGTCTTAATGCTAAGATACTATCAAATAATTCTATTTCATATATGCCGCATCCTAGATTTTTAGGGGGAAGGAAACAATTATAAGGCTTCTGGTTTTAAAAAGTCTTAAAATGGGAAGCAAACATTCCTCTTGAGGCTCAGGAAATATTAAGATTCCAGACCAAGCCAAAGGAATATGGTTAAGATTTTAGAAAATGTGGGAGACTTTCATATTTTTTAAAGCTCTTCTAAAAGATTGAGACTAACAGGTGCTCCGCAAATATTTGTTGAGTGCATGAAAGAAAGAATGCTGGAGCCTCCTGAACTCTAGGGGCTGCCTGAAGCCCTGTGACTCCGAGTCGGTGATTACTTGTCTAAGCAATCATTTGCCTTTGGTCCCAAACCCGTGGCTGCTACCTGCATCTCTCTGATGTTGGGGTGGAAGGGGCTTTGGCATGTTCTCAGCTTTGTGGGCTTGAGAGGCAAGCACAAAAGAACAACCCATTAGTACCCTGCAGTTGTTGTCTGTTATCTTTCCAGAAACCGGCAGAGGGTCTACCTGCCAGACAGCACACCTGTTCCAGCTTGTCTTGCCACATGGCCCACTGAGCAGCAGTCCCCTTCCATGAGGTGGCCACACACCTGCTTTCTTCAGTCAAGCAAGCAAATGGGTCTATGGCATGAGCCACGTTTCTCCCTCGGAGACATGCCCAGAGCCCCGTCACAGGTGACGGGAGGCTGGGCTGGGCTGGGCCCCAGTGGCTGGCAGGTAGTCTCTCCCCACACCTGTGTGCCACACTCAAAATGGGATATAAAACATACTAATTACAGCCCTGCTTTGAAGCACTAACTGCCATTTTGAAGGCAGTGTGCCACAGTGAATGTTCTTGTCATGTGTGTGTTGAGTAAGTGCTGCACTACTGTCCTTTAGTGAGGAGGCGTGGATGTATAGAATCTCAGTGTTGGGAAGACCCTATATGTCATCCTCCAAGCCCTCTGGGAGACTGCTGTGGCTCGGGCGGTGAGCTCTGCCTCTCTGTTGTCTCTCTTCTGCATCATGTGTGACAGCTGATGCTGACATCACAGATTCTGTCTTGCCTGCGATGTCCTGGGGGCAGCAGCTCCTAGTTACAGGCTCCCAGTCAGTGTAATGCCTGATGCACCTGCTGAAAGTAGGGGCGGACGTGGCCCTCTTTAGTGATTCATGGAGCTTGATTTATGGTCAACTTGCTGATGGACAAAGGTTTGATTTAAAATTCCAGACCGTTTCTTTGATTCTTTGGGGAAAATGGTGTGCCCCTAAGGAAGATTTTCTCTTACTGTTGTTTCCCCACTTTTTGTTTTTGTATCAGACTGAAATTTATTAGTTAGAACTCCATAAAGTTAATTACTAGGGGTATTAAAATTTCTATATCCTAAACCAACATTGCTAGTTTACCGAAAATTTTTTTTTGACAGGCAGAGTGGACAGTGAGAAAGAGAGACAGAGAGAAAAGTCTTCCTTTTCCGTTGGTTCACCCCCAATGGCCGCTGCAGCCAGTGCGCTGCATCCAGTGCACCATGCCAATCTGAAGCCAGGAGCCAGCTGCTTCTCCTGGTCTCCCATGCGGGTGCAGGGCCCAAGGACTTGGGCCATCCTCACTGCCCTCCCGGGCCACAGCAGAGAGCTGGCCTGGAAGAGGAGCAACTGGTACAGAATCCGGCGCCCTGACTGGGACTAGAACCCGGGGTGCCGGCGCCGCAGGCGGAGGATCAGCCTATTGAGCCGCGGTGCCGGCCAATAGCGAAATTTTGAGTTGATGTCACTGTGTACAACAAGCTTGTTCCTCTCCACAATCTTTTCCTTTTGTGTTCTCTTTAATGACTTTTGGGCAATTACAACTATCAGAAATTCCTATTTCTTGTTAGGACAGAATCTGTTTCCAAATGTCTTTTTCTCTTTTACTTTGATGCCCATAGTGCTTAGCTACCATCTTAAGAGAGACTTAAGACAGGGATTACTGCAACCTCCCTCATCTCCTGGGGGCCTGGAATGTGTGATGCGACTTCACCCTGGGTAATTTTGGACCTTGACTGTCCCCAGGAGAGGCTAGGTCAGAATTTGTCCATTAAAAAACAAGCTGATTATACGCTCTTTGTAAATGTCGTGTAACTACCCATCCCAGAGTTTACTTGATGGTTTCTTGCTTTGGGATGTTTAGACACACATTGGTTTCTATAATTTTTACACTCGTACCTTTTTTCACTCAAACATAATTGCTGCATTTACCAGTGTTTGTCCAGAGCTTAGAAGATCAACTGTAATGAAGACCAATGCAAGGCACAGAGTTTGTCTTCTCTGGCTTTAGTTTAGGAATCTTGGCCAAAGAGCTGGTAAACAGTCATCAAAACCATAACTGGTAGTCCGTGCAAGAAATTAGTCAGACAATGTAAGTATGTACTGAAACTTTTATTAAAATATCTTGGCTTATTAAATGCCATATTTAAGGTTGCTTGGCAAACGGTGTTAATAAAGCTCATACTGTGGTGTAGTCTGTGCACCCATTAACAGAGAGAAATATCCTTACGTGGTGTAGTCATAAAATCTTTAAACTGCCATTCTGTGAGCAGCTAAGAAGTGAATTGCCACCACAATCCAGACCTGCAGCAGCTGCGAGAACAGGAAGGAAGTTTCTAAATGCTGACACCGGTCATGAAACTGATATTTTATTTAGATGTCCTTGCAGCACAGGGCTCTCGGAAATCATGTTTATAGTCCTTGTGCAATAGAAATACAAGCAGTGTTGTATGTTTTGGCAGGTAGTGCCCGATATAGTTGTAATAATTCACAGCACTGCTTCAGGGCTTCCATGTTGCTCCAGGCAAAAACCTGTATTATAAATTAGAGCACACAAAGCTGAATTTGACCTATCAGTTGATGCATAATAAACTGACTTAATTCTGAATATTAACTACACATTGTGGCCTAAAGGTTTTATGCTCTCTAAATGTAACAATAAATTATACAAAAATCTTCCTCTTGGGTAAAGCCTAAATATAAATAAATCCCCAGTCTTAATACTATGCCGAAAGACCGGTTACTATAGATACCAGAGAGAATATATTAATCTTAAATGTTATTGCAGAATAAAATAACTTTAGAATATCACTAAGTACCTGAACCCATGATGGAAACTTTGAGGAGAAGTTTCAGGACTTTGACACACCACTTTGCCTTTTGCCACACTGCCTGAGCAGTGACCTGAAAGACATCACCTTGTGCCTTCGGTGCTGAGCATGGAGCTGGCCCATGTGAGTACTCAGAAAAGATTTTAGCAGATGAATGAACAGGATTCTGACCCATCACGTAGTCTCATCAGAACAGTCTTGGGTTTGAGGAATGTATATGCCCAACTTCAGGCATTTTGCTTTACAAAGGACTTGCTGGGAGATATTGAAAAAATCATTTGGTTTCTCTGGATCTCTTTCTTGTAAAAGGGAAATTAAAAAAAAAAAAAAGACCCAACTCCAACTTGCCCAGGATTTTTTTTTGTATAAGTTTTTTTTAAATTTTTATTTATTTATTTATTTTTTGACAAGCAGAGTGGACAGTGAGAGAGAGAGACAGAGAGATAGGTCTTCCTTTGCCGTTGGTTCACCCTCCAATGGCCGCTGTGGCTGGCGCACTGTGGCCGGCGCACCGCGCTGATCTGAAGGCAGGAGCCAGGTGCTTCTCCTGGTCTCCCATGGGGTGCAGGGCCCAAGCACTTGGGCCATCCTCCACTGCACTCCCTGGCACAGCAGAGAGCTGGCCTGGAAGAGGGGCAACTGGGACAGAATCTGGCACCCCAACCGGGACTAGAACCCGGTGTGCTGGCACTGCAAGGCGGAGGATTAGCCTATTGAGCCACGGAGCCGGCCTATCACCCAGGTTTTTACTCCACGAATAGTTGAAACCAATGTCTGTGATGTATTTTGAAAATGATTACTATTAGTAGTTTTATCTTTGGTAAAGCTGTCTTACATACATGAGAAATGATGGATTCTAGCAGAAAAGTGGACTCTTTTTGTTTTTCTATCATGTGACCCACTCACAGTTGATTGGTTCAGAGGTGGCTAAGTCAGATCTTCTCTTTTGAGAATTACAGCCGAGAGGTACAAAGCTTAGGAGTTGGTTTATAATTGCCCCGAACCCCCAAGTACCATGTTCTTCTATAGTCTGGCTCTATTTCCTGCCGCCTGTTTCCATAAGCTCTTCATGTATCTTAATAATAACTCTCTTTTTCCTCAAAGTATATAGACTAGGATTCTACTTCTGCCAGCCAAACACTATCCAACAATTCTATACAGACCCCTTCTTGGCCCACTTTTTAAGCACCTGCTACAATTCAGATGCAGGAACTTTTGGCTTAATATTGAAAGGGTAAAACATAAAACAAAGAATGGTATCGGTCAAAACGCCAACACACACAGAGGTCTGAGTTGTGACTTAAATGGACTGGTAGGGAGAAATCCTGTCTGCTTCAGGGTGAGAAGTAGGTTAGGGAAGTCTTGATGGATGGGAGTCTTGACAGACTGTATACACTGCTTCTCTTCTTCATTACCTGGCTCCCCTTTGGGTACAAACTCCTGAGTCTGTGTGGATTATAACAATAGCTTCCTAGCTTCCGTCTTTGCCCTCAGCCTGCCCTCCGTACCACTCCCAGAGTCATCAGGAAACTCACCATGTCGTATCAGACATCACACTTTGGGTGTGATGTCTGACAATCCCCGAATCTGTGTCTGAACTTAAGTCTGAACTCCTGCCTTGGAAACCCATCATGCTAGGTCCCAGAATTCCCTTACATTCTCATTTCCCATTCCTGCTCTACGTGCTCGAGGCTCCAACAGCTTTGAGCAATGTGTCCTTAAGCAGATTCCATATTTGTCCCTGCCTGGGTATATCCCTGTTCTCTTACCTTCACCTGGAAATCGTCTGCTCCTCCTTTTAGGTTCATTTACTTGTCTTTTATTTGAGAGGCAGAGAGATAGAGAGACAGAGATGTCTTCTGTCCAGTGGTTCACTCCTCAAAAGCCCACAGCAACTAAGGCTGGGCTGGGCTGAAGCCAGGTGCCTAGAACACAATCCAGGTCTTCTACAAGGGCAGCAGGAACCCAATGACTTGAGCCATCGCTGCTGCCTCCCACTGTCCGTGTTAGCAGGATGCTGGAGTTGGGAGCCAGAGCTGGGATTGAACCCAGATACTCTGATATGGAGTGCTGGTATCTTAACCTGAGTCTTAATCAGATTAAACACCTTCTTCCCATTTGGAAAGGACACATCACAAGAGAGTTATCCACCACGGCAGTCTCCTCTTCTTCATCTCAGGAGTTGGAGGACTTGGGGGCTTTAAGTTCCCTCACTGACAAGAACAGGAACATGTCCTTCCCAGCCAGAGGGTTGTCTTCCTTTCCTCTTTAGTGAAACGCTGCAGTGGTGGAGATGGAGGGACATGGAAACATGCTTGACTGTCCTGTTTTCAAGGACACTGAGTTCCTGCTTGGATGCGGGAATTGGAAAGTTTTTTTCTTCTCTGGCTTTGGTTTCACCTTCTGTCTCCCAGACTCAGCAGAATTCAGAAACCACAGCCTTTAGGTTTCAGCTGCCTTCTGGCACAAATATCACTACCTCCTGGAAGCCCTCTTTGATTCTTCACCACTCCTCTACCCTGGAGTGACTCACCTTTGTGGTATTTCCTTTTTCTACCTGAAATCATGATTGTTCTTAAGGTGACCTTACGTGTCTATTAGCCAAAATCTCCCTCAGGAAAGAATCAGGTCTTATTTATCCTTAGCATCTTAAAACCCCCTTCCCTTCTCCTGTTTCACTGGACTCTATGCAACTTCCACAAAGCAGCTACCAATGCTTTCCGTTTGAGAAGTGTATACCATTTCGCGTAACTTTTTATCATTTCTCCTTTGGATTTTACAGATAAGATATCAAGCCTCAGAATGTTTGAATGATACTTCTAAGAGTGCATAACAAATCTGCTTTTTCCCTCTACTTTCATAAATACTCTTACTATACTTTGCTACTTCATCCTGTCTGAATGAATTTGAGTTTGACTTAGGATTTTTTGGTTTTTTAGAATTACACAGCATTTTAGAGAAGAAAGCACCCGTTGAGATATCATCACAGTTTCTGTAGCATCCTGGGGAGGTGCATATGACAAGCTGTGAAGTGCACAGTAATGTGGGAGATTTCCTTGATCCGTCTGAAATATTTAAAATTCAGCCATTAATCATAACAGCTGCATTCTTGCTTCAAGTGATCAGCCACTAATGATTTCAACATTCTGAATATCAGAAATTCCTATTAATTGTCCTAAGAAAAAAAGGGCATGAATGAATAATCTTGACTTCATTTGGGAGGGTGAATCAATTCCTCTCCCTTTCTGAGTCGCTCTCACTCTTAATATTATTTTCCCTTCAGAATTATTTGCTGTAAATGCAGTTATTTTGTGGGCCTTTGTTTCTTTGGGTTTGAATTGTAAAGGTCACGTATTCCAGGTAGCTGTTGGTCTCTGGAATTAGCAGGAAGGGAGGGGCCCTTTAATGCCAGGTGTGTCTGGGAGCAGTCCCTGTTGGTCAGCTGTGCTCTAAAACAGTCCCACCTGAAGACACAGGCTGGGCTTGAAGCTGAAGAGAGTAAATGCTCACCAGTGTTAGTGGTGATAAATGTATTCAATAGTATGATGATGGTATTGTGCCCTCATCCACTGTTGGTGGGAAAGTGAACTCATCCAATTGTCATAGAAGACAGTATGGAGATTCCTCAGAAATCTGAAAAGACACTACCAGATGACCCAGCCATTTTACTCCCAGGAATTTGCCCAAAATGAAATGAAATCAGCATATGAAAGAGTTATTTGTACCCCCAGGTTTATAGCAACTCAATTCAAAATAGCTCTGATATGGAATCAACTCAGATATCCATCAACTAATGAATAGATAAATAAAATGTGATATGTATACATGATGGAATACTACTCAGCTGGAAAAAAAATGAAATCTTGTCTTTCACAACAAAATGGATGCAACTGGAAACCATTATGCTTAGTGAAATAAGCCTGTCCCCACAAGACAAGTATCATGTGTGTTTCCTGATTTGTGGTAACTAATATACAGAGTATAAAAAAGAGTAATGTATGTGAGTGAAATTGACATTTTGATGTTTGATTATTGTATATAGCCCTTGTTTGTACTTTTGAGGAACAGTGGGTTTTCTACTTACTCCTTGTTGAAAAATGGAGGATTAAGCTTGTGATTATAAGGTAAATTGAAAGTATATCATTGTAAAAATTAAACGAAAAATAAGAAAAGGAGGAAGAAGAGTGGGAGTGAGGGTAGGGTAGATAATATCATTATGCTCTTAAAACTGTATATATGACATGCATAAAATTTGTTCTGTGTATATAAATAAGCAGAAAGACTAAGCCATTCTATGCAGACAGCATTCAATTGCTATCAGTGAGTTTAATTCTCTTTCTTTGTTTTCTTTTCTTTTAAAAGATTTATTTATTTATTTGAAAGGTAGAGCAATGGCAATGGGGAGCAAGAAGCGAGGAGTTATACTTCCATCTGTTTGTTCAGTGCATGAATGGCCACAACAGGCAGGGCTGGGCCAGGCTGAAACCTAGAGACAGGAACTCCATCTGGGTCTCCCACTTGGATGGCAGGAGCCCAGGCACTTGGGTCATCTTCCACTGCCTTCCCAGGTACATTAGCGGGGAGCTGGATCAGAGGTAGAGTAGCTGGGATTGGAACTAGTGCTCCAATATGGGATGTCAGTGTTACAGGAGGTAGTTTAACCTACTGTGCCACAATCCTGGCCCCTAATTCTCATTCTAATGAGAACATTCCTAAGATGATTCCATCAGGTTTATTTTTAATTACTCGTGCTTTTGATATTTTATGAGTCTGTGTGTTAGTTTGCTAGGGCTTCTGAAACAAAGTACCAAAAAATGGAGTGGTTTAAACCAAAGATATCTATTGTGTCAAGGTTGTGGAGGCCAGAAGTCCAAATTCATGATTTCAGTAGTGCCACGTTCCCTCCCAAGTTACTAGGGATGGGGCTACTTCAGGCCTCCCTCCCAACTTCCCGTGGTTCGTTGGCTTGGTGCAGCATGGCTCCATTCTCCACATGGCGTTAGCCCTGTGCATGCCATGGCCATTTCCCCCTTGGTGTGAGAACAGCAGTCATATTGGATTAGGGGCTTACCTTACTCCAGTATGACCTCATCTTAACTAATTAGTCCCGTCATGACTCTCCTTCCAAATAAGGTCACATTCTGAGATACCAGAACATGTCACTTGGATGGGGACACAATTCAAGCCACAACTGTCTGCCTCTGCCCCACCCAACATTCATGGCCCTATCACATCACATCATCCAGTTTCCCAAAGGTTTTAACCCGCACACGCTTCAACTCTAAGTCCGAAATCTTATCCATGTAACATCAAAATAAGATATGGGTGACATTCAGGGTATGCTCAAGTTTTTCCTTGAGCAAAATTATTTATTCAGGAACCTGTGAAATCAGACAAGTTGCATGCTTTTTTAAAAGACTGATTAATTAATTAATTTGAAAAGCAGTTACAGAGAAGGAGACAGAGAGAAGAGAAAGAGATTGATTCACTGGTTTATTCCTCAAATGGCTACCATGGCAAGGGCTGCCAGCCAGGGCTGTCACGTGGATAGCAGAAGCCCAAATACTTGAGCCATGTCCCACTGCCTTCTTGGTGCATTAACAGGGAGCTGGATCTAAAGCAGAGTAGCAGGGACTCAAACTGGTACTCTGATTTGCATGGCACCAGCTGCATCAGAAAACCAGCCCCAGTTATCTGGCAGTAGGATGGGCATAGGAAAGGTAATCCACATCAACAGGGAGAAATTAGAAGGAAACATGACTCATGGAGCTAAAGCCAGTCTGCTACCTTGCAAGGTAAATTCTAGTTAATATTAAGGCTTTGAGGGGCCAGCACTGTGGCGCAGCAGGTTAAAGCCCTGGTCTGCAGTGCCGGCATCCCATATGAGTACTGGTTCTAGTCCCAGCTGCTCCTCTTCCGATCCAGCTCTCTGCTATGGCCTGGGAAAGCAGTAGAAGATGACCCAAGTCCTTGGACCCCTGCACCCATGTGGGAGACCCGGAAGAAGCTCCTGTCTGCTGGCTTTGGATCGACGCAGCTCCAGCCATTGTGGCCATCTGGGGAGTGAACCAGCGGATGGAAGACCTCTCTCTCTGTAACTCTGCCTTTCAAATAAAAAAAAAAAATCTTAAAAAAAAGGCTTTGGGACAATCTTCTTTGGCTGGACGCTCTCTAGGCCTACCAGGGCATCAACCCCACCCTTTGAAATGGAAGACAGTGCTTTTCTCTATGGACCTAAGGGGACAGGCCTGTTTGCAACCAGACAGCTGTGAAGGCCCATTCACTACTGTCGCTCCCCGTCTTCGTGGAGGAACAACACGGGACCCTGCGCTGTTCTTTTGTCTGCTCGGCCCTCCCCGGGTTTGTTGCTGGTTCTTCCCGGGTTGGCTACCGTCCCTTCCACCTCCGTGGAAGGGCGGTTCCCCCTGGCCACTTTCCCCACTTCCGCAGGGGAGCGGCACACCGCCGGCCGGCTCTCTCGGGGGCTGCACAGGTGTTCCTTCAGCTAGATGTTCCCCTTAGATGTTCCCGGTGCATGTTGTCTCTCTCCTCCTTTATAGTCCTTTTCCACCAATCCCAACTCTGCTAGCCACACGCCGAGTACACTGCTCTCCTCCAATCAGGAGCAGGTCCTACAGTTTGTTGGTTGAACTGGAGGCAGCTGTGTAGAAGCTGTTTCTCCCTTCTCAGCGCCATATTGTGGGAGAGCAGATGCATAGAATAAGTCTTAATTCCAGTAACTTAGTCTAGTCCGAGTTGCTCCCCACAACTACCTGCAGAGTCTCAGAAGTCTGATGTCTGTCCTGGATTCTGTTCCGTGTCCGCCCCTTCCATTCAAGCTGGCATCGTTTCTGCTGAGATAGTTGATGAGATCCAGATGTCATGCGTGAATCTCTGCAGCCGCCAGTTGTTCAAACACACACCTAGACTTCTATCTAGAGCAGACTGTTATCTTTTCAAAATGTGTCGACTGTGAACCCTCTGAATCTTCAAATTCTGGCTTCTTTTGTCTTAGTAGCTTCTTCTTCAGTTGTCTTGCTCTCTTCACAGTTTGCTGCAAGCAGCAGGTTGAAACCAGATCACAATTTCACCAGTATAGGTAAATATTTCCTTAGCTAAATATTCAAGTTCATCTCTTACAAGATCTCCTTCCTGCAGGTGGTAGAATACAATGCAGAAAGTTCCCTGCTGCTTTCTAACAATGATTGCCTGTTCAAATAAGGTCATGTTCTCAAATATTAGGAGTTGAGATTTTAAGTTTGGGAGGACACAGTTCAACTCATAATAGCTGTTAACTTTTCAGTGTTTTATAACTACCCAAATACCCCTTCAATCAAGTTACAATATGTTTTTTTTTTAAGCCCCATTTTTTTATTTGTTTGTTTGAGAAATAGTTACAGACAGAGAGAAAGGTCTTCCATCTGCTAGTTCACTCCCCAATTGGCCGTAACAGCCGGAGTTGGGCTGATCCAAAGCCAGGATCCAGGAGCTTCTTCAGGGTCTCCCACGCAGGTGCAGGGACCCAAGCATTTGGGCCATCTTCCACTGTTTTCCCAGGCCAATAGCAGAGAGTTGGATGGGAAGAGGAGCAGCCAGACATGAACTGGTACCCGTATGGGATGCTGGTACTACAGACAGAGGCTTAGCCCACTATGCCATAGCACCTACTCCTCCATTGTGTTACTGTCACAAGGGTCCTCAATTGTCAAGGTAATCATCAGAAATATCCACAACTAAGCCAGTCAACTTCTATGGAGTTCATTTTATGACTGTATGACTTGCCAGGGCAAAAATTCCAGCCCTATATCCTGCGCTAGCTTAGTTGGCAAGCATTAAATCATAATAGATAACATTTATTAATTTACTATGGCACGTGAGGAACTGTGCTAGCTGGGGTTGTTACAGATATTATCAACCGTTTAGAATAACACTGCAAGGGTTTTTTTTTTTTAAAGATTTACTTATTTATGTGAAAGAGTTACAGTGAGAGAGGGAGAGATAGTTAGAGAGGAGAGGGATCTTCCATCTGCTGGTTCCCTGCCCAAATGGCCTCAAGGAGCAGGGCTGGGCCAGGCTGAAGCCGGGAGCTAGCAACTTTATACATGTTCTCATGTGAGAGCAGAGGCCCAAGCACTTGGACCATCCTCCACTGCTTTCCCAGGTGCATTAGCAGGAAGCTACATCGGAAGTGGAGCAGCCAGTGTAAGGAAAAGGGGAACAGAACAGAAAGGAGACAGGATACAAACTCACAGCTAAAACAAATTTATTCAAGGAGAAAAATAAATTTGCAGAGGTGGCTAACTGCCAGCATGCATACAGATTGAACACATGGCAGAGAGTGCACAGTCCTCCTGTGGGTTGGGCCTTATATATCTTAGGGTGAACTAAAGTTCTGGGGCTGGGGGTGGGAGGCGGTAGTCAGAGGCGAGTTTCTTCATACAGGTTTTTCAGGTTTTGGGGGGCTTACAAACCTGGAAATGAATGCAGAAAGTGGGGTGGGAAAAGTACAGAGTGTGAGACTGAACTGATCTCTTAGAAGAATGCAGGTGTAAGGAGTCCATCAGGGAATTTGATTTACTTTCAGGCGAGAAGCTTAAGGTGGCCAAGGCTCATGTCCTTGTTCCATCAGCCAGGACTCAAACTAGTGCCCATATGGGATGCTGGCACTGCCGACAGCAGCTTAACTCACTGCACCCCAGGGTGCTATTTAAAATCCCCATTTTATAGGTGGGATAACTAGGACTCAGAAAACTTAATAAACTTGCCCACGGTCATAGAGAGTGCAAAGACCCAAGCTGCAGTGCATATCAGTAACCGTTGGTGGGGTGGCATCGGTTTGGAATCACCTGCAGACCTGGTAGTCTGATCTGCCTTGGGGAACTTCTCCACCCAGCCTTTCCCATGTTGGAGCTTCAGAATCAGGACTCATTTTATGGGAAACAGTCGTTAGTTCTGGTTGGTCTTCCAATTCTTTTTCACATTCAGAGATTAGACGAGTGATCAGCTGGCTTGGTTGGATCTCCATTTCCTGCCTGGTTTCTTTTAGCTCCTTCCTGTGGCTGGGATGATGCTTTTAAAATTCTGGCTTCTGACTGGTTCTGTGCTCATTTGGAAGGTTCTGCTTAGGGCAGGGCTTGCAAGTGGACCTCTGCTTTTGCCTATTTGAATAAGTAGATCAAGTTCATCTTGGATCACATCTTAAATTTTCAGTCCTCTTAGACATTGTAATGGGCACTGCTTATGCATTTCTTAGGGAAGAAAGGTGAGGTTGGAATGTGAGGGAAACCACTGGTGCTGGATAATTAATTAATCAAATAATTGCTTTCTGATCATTTGTGATCACCAGGCCATGTGACAGATTTTTTTTCAGGTTTATTTATTTGAGAGGCAGAGTTACAGAGAGGAGGGAGAAAGATCTTCTATCCACTGATTCACTTCCCAAATAGCCACAACGATTGGGGTGGGCCAGACTGAAGCCAGGAACCAGGAGCTTCTTCCAGGTCTCCCACATGGGTGCAGGGGCCCAAGCACTTGGGCCATCTTCTGCTGCTTTCCCAGGCACATTAGCAGGGAGCTGGATTGGAAGTGGGCAAGCCAGGGCACAAACACTGACACCCTTAGCATAGAGGGGTCACAGGCAGCAAGTTAATCCTCTATGACCAGCGCTAGCCTCCAAATTTTATGACAATGAACATCACGGCTGGGATTCCTGTCCTCCTGGAGCGTCTCGGTTCTTGAGGTCCCATCCTTGAGACCTAGCATGGATCACAGCCATGGCTGCCGGAGTTAAATGTGTAGGCAAGACAGGAAACCATGGGGTGGTTGAGAGGAAGTTTGAAAGTTTTCTGTGCTTCCCCCAAATTTCAGGTTTTAATGATGGTGTGTTACTGTGATTCGTATAGATTTCAGTATCTTGCTTGATCAGGTGATAAAATGGGGAGACACATCTCCTTTTTCTTCCGTGCCAGAGGTCAACGATTGCAATGTGTGTTGTGTGTGTCATTATCAATCATTGTATGTGTGATGGAAAAAGTCTGACGACTGTACGCACATTAGATTGACTTCTAAACAATGTGGCAAACCCCAGTCAAATGTCTTCACTTCCCCTCAGTGCCACAGTGGGTCTCATATTGCAAAAATTCTTCTAAACATGCTTTGATGCTATTTATAGATGGCCTGTGGCACCTCCAGGTTGAGTAATTCCCATAAGTTTCCTACCTGCTGTGAAAAGTTGTCTTTCCTTTCAATTTTCCCCTAGTGGCTTCCTTCCAATTTGGAGGCTGCTCTGTTGTCCCTGCGTGGAGGGTTAGCTGAAGCGGCCGTGTACAACTTCTCACTCCCATTAATCAGTGTGTTCAGAGACTTTGATTGGATTGTTTCTGAGTCCCGGGCTTTTCAGGCTGAGGAAGCTGTATCATTTGAAACTCTTTCTAACGCTGCAGACGCTGCCTCCCCTTGATCATCCTGGCTTCCCTTCTCAACAGGTGGGCTCTGGCTGTTACATCTCCAGAAGTGAGTCACCCAGGGCAGCAGGGGGCCTCCTGGCAGGAACCCCCACCCATACTCCTTGTCAGTGCTAATGAAATCTCTTGGCCCCATCTTCCTTACTTCCCATTTCCCCCAAGATTCCTTCAGCCAGGAAAGCACCCCTCTAAGAATTCTAAAGCAGCTGACACCCCACAACAAGGCAAGCAAATTTCCTCTGGGGTCACGTCGTGTGCTGTCTTTCCAAGTGTCTGATTTTACATTGAAGTTCTGAAGGCCCCCAAAGAGTAGAATCACCTGCTGAGAGACTGCGCGGTTTGGCCTGGGAGAGTCTCTTGATGCAAAGCTTTATTTCTAGTGTGAGGACATGGTTTATTAGAAGTTCTAGGGGGAAAACCCACCCCCTGAGACTTCTCACATGCTTGTGAAATTCAGATATGAGAGGAAACATTGTTGGGATCAATCAGAATCAGCTGGCCACCTGGCTGGAGCGAGATGGTGAAGAGGCAAATGGTGAAGACTTTGAATATTCTGCCTTGAATAAAGTGCCCTGGCTCCCGGGGGTTTGGACGAGGATGAATGAAATTGGCTTTGGCTTGTTCTGACATCCAGTCCCTGGAGTGAATGGCGACTGCTGCAGGAAGCAGGGGATGCTGTTCTTCCTTTTCAATAGGCGCCTTTGTGGTGCCTGGTTTAGAATCTCTCAACCCTGCCATTCCTGCCCCCTTGAAAGAATGGCTGTCAACACTGTGTGTTGGGTAAACTTTGAAAAGGTAGTCTTGTTCCTGGCAAAATGCTGATTTAAAATTAGATTTCCCCCCCACACTGTGGGCTAAGGATCAATTCAAAGCCTTAGCGTAACTAAGAGTGGTCCAATGAGAAAGAAAAATAAGCAGCGGATGACTCTTTCTTCTAGGGACCCTTCCCCAAAGTGATGCTAATTTATGCTCGACCTCTTGTAGGTAGAAAAGCCTGAGGAAGGGAAGTTAAGCAGGGGTGGAGAGGAAAGACAATGGCTGTGTTAGCACAAGCCTGACATTCAGGTCAGGCAAATCCAGTTACTTCCGGCTGACTGTGTGGTCTCAGGCAAGTTAATTAACCTCTTGAAAATAATAATACCTATTGAACATGGTTGGCATGAGAAATAAATGTGATAGTGTCTGGAAGGGGGCTAGCACAATGTGTACCGCGTTGCAGGTGCAAAATAAATTGAAGTTCTGTTTTCCTTTTTAGAAGCACTCTTGAAGGACTTTTTACAAAGGACCTGCTTGCCCACATGCAATTGTGCAGTGTCACCCTGTTTAATTTCCATGAGTGACCCATGACAGGTGTTAGTAAAATGGTACAGTATTATCTGTGGCACCATTTGTGCCCAGAGGCCATCTTAGGCCCTGCACCGCCCCCCCCTCCCCGCGCCCCATCGCCATTTTGCAAAGTAGGCTTCAGTCCCAAGCCCCATGGCCCACTCCTACTTCCCTGCCCACCCCCGTCCCCTGCCAAGATATAACAGGACCTGCTTCCAACACACGTGCTCTCTCTCTTGATGCCTCTCTCCTACTCTCTTGCCCCCTCTCCCCAGCCCATTGGGCTTTCCCCACCTGACAATACACCTTTCCCTTAACTCTGGTGCTTGGTGTGTTTTGTGGCAACCTTACAGAGGGGCCAGACAGAAACTGAGCAGGATGGTCTTGGAGGGGTTCATGGAAGATCTGTGATGCAGCTCCTTAGTTGAGCAAGTGTTTCATGAGTGTTCACAGTGGTGCACATATTACAGTGGGATTATATACTAATACTACTAATAATTAGTAATATGGCTAAGACTCATACAATAAGTGGTTGCATTTTTTTTGTGTTGATTTTTGGCAAGTGACAATGTGCCCTAGAGATCATGAAAAGACCTGAAAATAGGGACAGAGATGGCAGGACTTAAAGGGCTTGGGGATAACTTGGTCGTACCAGTGAGGCCCAGTAGTTGACCAATGGAAGACAAACCCCCTTTGGCAAGTTTCCTAAAATTTGATGACGTTAAGCTTCATTGGCATAGTGAATAATCTGCCTCTGCCTTCTTAGCTCTGGAACTGCCCATGTTTGCACCTGGGAGGTCACATAGGGGAACCACCTGTACTCCACATTCTTACTACATTTTCACCTTTCCCATTCTCCTTCCCCCTCCTTCTGTCCAGTTCCTACTCAGCCTTAGGAGTCCAGCTGTGTAAACCTCACCAGGATAGCCTGGTCCTTTATTACTTACATGACTTTTTCCCTGCCGCTGTAATCTGTCCAGGGAGGTGACTATCTACCGGAGGCAGAAACACTAGCACAAATAATTCCTGACAAGTGGATTTGAGAATCCATCTGTTTCCTGTGGTTAACTAATTGGTGACGGTCATCTTGACCTGGACCACTCACTACAACCAGATGTTTCTCCAAGTTATTTTAAGGATTGCTTGATAAATGGGATTTTGACTCCTTTTTCCAAAGATAAAGGAAAGCCTGCTGGGTTATTGCTCTCTGCCTACAGATTGTACAGAAGAGAAAAGCCTTTCATAGATGACTGATTTCTAAAACAGATGTGCCAAGTTCCTTGGGCAAAAATCTCTTTAGCTGGAAATGAACCAGGGCATTTTGAATGTGAGTTTTCAGAATGTGTACTTTGAGCAATGCTAATAATGATCAGTTTGATGGTGACTGGGCTTCAGGGTTTTGAGGACTGTGAGTGCTAATAAAACTGCCCAGAGGAATGTTAACTCACCTGATACGGCAGGACTAACGAAGGACTCACCGCACAAAGTGTCTCTTGTCAGAGAGGAAGTATTTGTGCACTCTCTCATCCAACGCCACACTTGACAAGGACAGAAATAGAAGCCGCTTAGGGCCGCCTGGCAGAAATTTTCCTGGTGCCTTGGTTTGTTATTCCCACTATTGGACCTCATTCTCTCCAGAAATCTTTTTTTCCCCTTTCTTTGCCTTTGCAGTTGGCTTCCACACCTTTTGTGAGTTTTTATCAGCACATTTCATTCTTCACTGAACAATGCAACGATGAGAGGCAAATGGGGGAATGAGTCTATTACTGATTGTGGTGGGGACGTCATAGGGAAGGGTGCTGGCTCCCCTGTTGTTCATCCAAATTGTGTTGTTCATTTCCCAGGACATGTGCACGAGCACAATGAGGGCTTCTGTATTTAAGTGAATAATGTGAGCGCCGGGGATCCTCCCTGAAAATTCTTGTTGATTGAGTACCTACTATGTGCTGGGCTCTGTGCTTCGCATTAAGGGCAAAGGAAAAGACAAAACCTTTATCCTTAGGGAATTAAAAGTTCTCCAGCCTGAAGCTGGCCTTTGCTACAGCATGACCATGGTGGTCCTTGGCTGGACACCCACTGTGTGACAGCATGTGGGAGCCATCCAGAGAGATGTGACAGCCTCCACCCAAGAAGGGCTGACTTGGCAGAGGGTGGCATGACAGAAGACAGTCAGGCCTTATGTCCCTGGGTAGGAAGGGAGAAGTCAGCATAGATGGTGAGGGACAGAAAGGGCAGAAAAAGTGTAATATGATCCATGTATGCTAGTGGGCACCCAGTAGCCTTCTGTGGTGGACTGATTGTGTTTAAAACATGAGAAGCGCTGCTCTTAGGATCATACAGCTGGATGCAGAGTATTTTGAAGGCTAGAATGTTTTATTCATCTCTGTGTTTTTAAAAGATTTATTTAATGGGTCATCAAAGAAGGAGGTACCTTTCTCTGAAGGGAGGAGAGAACTTCCACTTTGACCATGGCCTTGTCTAAATACGATCAGAGTCAGTGAACCCAGGGGGCTTCCATAGCCTTGGCAGCTTATGACAAGAGCCTAGGGTGATTACTGATGCCATAAACAAGAGTGTCAATTTGTTAAGTCAACAACAGGAGTCACTGTGCACTTACTCCTCATGTAGGATCTTTGTCCTTAGTGTGCTGTACATTGAGATTTAATGCTATAACTAGTACTCAAACAGTATTTTTCACTTTATGTTTCTGTGTGGGAGCAAACTGTTGACATCTGTACTTAATATATGCTAAACTGATCTTCTGTATATAAAGAGAATCGAAAATGAATCTTGATGTGAATGGAAGGGGAGAGGGAGTGGATAAGGGGAGGGTTGCGGGTTGGAGGGACGTTATGGGGGGAAGCCATTGTAATTATATTCATTAAATTATATTCATTAAATAAAAGTTAAAAAAAGATTTATTTATTTGAAAGAGTTACAGGGAGAGATGGAGAGAGGTAGAGATAGAGATAAATATTCTGTCTGCTGGTTCACTCCCCAGATTTCTTCAATGGCCAGGGCTGAGCCAAGCCAAAGCCAGGAGCCAGGAGCTTCATCCAGGTCTTCCATATGGGTGGCAGGGGCCCAAACACTTGGATCATCTTCCAGTGCTTTCCCAGGTCATTAGCAGGGAGCTGTATGGGAAGTGGAACAGCCACGTCTCGAACCAGCACCCATATGGGACACCAGCACAGCAGGTGGCAGCTTTACCAGTTACATGAAAATGCTGGACCATATCTGTGTATCTTTCCAATGTCCTGGCACAGATAATCCTCAATAAATCCTTCAGAAGGAAAGATGTAATGGATGTGAAGAGCAAGTTTCATACATTCATCTGATTCTGGGGGCCATGGTCTTCCCTTTGTTCCATACCGGGTCCCACTGCTAGAACCAAAGAGGTCCAAGGTGAGTAAGCAGCTTACAGAAACAGACTGAAGTCCACATTTGCCACCTTGACCTTCAGGGCAGTGAGGATTTCTCTAGACTCCTGGGGGGGAGGGGCTCGCGCTGGCAGTGAGGAGTGAGCACAGAGCTAACGAGAGATTCTGGTACCACAGGGAGTGGGGGCCAAAGCAGAGGATGTACACTGGGAAGAGGGAAGGAGAGAAACCTGGGGCTAGGAAAAGAGGGGTCCCGGCACTGCTGGAATGGTCTGGATCAGATGGTTCCTTGGAGACCAATGTGCCACCACATTTCACCCTTGAGCAAACTGAGGACTGAGAGTGAATGTAATTAAGTGGGGTGCGAGACAGTCTGTGCTTGAGATGGTGCCAGAGCCCTGGTCTGAGTGCCCCTGTACCCTCCTCTCCCGTCATTTCCTCCTGGACACCCACCAGCAGAAATTTAACATGTCTGTGGCGACTGGCATGCATCTTCACTTTGCATTTTTCTTAAAATGAAGAGTAAGGAAGGCAACTCCACCATTGCTAAAACCCGAGGAAGAGAGGAAGAGCCCTGTTTTTGTTTTTGTTTTTTCTATGTGCCATTTCCATCGTGCATGTCACTTGGTTGCTGGTCTCTGCTAAGATCAGACGTGAGCACCTTAGCATACCGTGTCCAGCATTCCCTATGAGTCTTGGCTTGGTTTTGCATGAATGTTGCAAGGATCTGGTAGCATGATCCCATACAGGATGTCCCATGTACAAATTTGATAAGCTCTTCACAATATGGTGCCTGAGAGCCTCTTGCTGGAGGAGACATCCTGTCAATCAGCATAGAATATGCTGCGATCTCCACTTCTGTGCCATTCTTCACACCTACAAAGCAGCTTTCTTCTCTCTGACTCTCAGTGTCTTTAATATAATATGCCAACTGTGGCAATTGGAAGCATATCAAATACTAGGTTGCTGTCTTACTCTCATGAACTTGTATTCCCCTGACACCAGTGAGACTTGGGCTTCCGTGCGATGCATTAGCACTTTGTCTTTTTAGCCCTCCATCCTCTGCTCTCCACCTGACAGGTAGGGCATGGCAGAAGCAAGCAACCATTGATCAGGCACTTGCCTGGAGCTGGGCACTGTGCCAGGTGATTTCTGAGCATCTTCTTACTTAATTCTCACACTGGGCTTGGTAGGTTGCTGGGTGAGGGGTACAGTGGCATCCCCATTGTAGAGAGTAGGAACCAGGGTGTTAGGGACTACATTGCATCCCTCAAAATTTCCAGGTTGAAGCTATAATCCTAAATATGACTGTTTTTGGAGAATGTGCTTTTAAAGAGATAATGGAAATTAATTGAAGCTGTAAGGAGGGGGTTCTTTTATCCAACGAGACTTGGAGCCTTTTAATAAGAGGAACAGACCCCACAGACAGGTGCACCTGGAGAAAAGGCCCTGTGAGGGCACAGTGAGAAGGTGCCACCTGCGTAGCAGCTGAACCCAAACCTACCGACTCCTTGATCTTGGTCTTTCAGCCTCCAGAGCTATGAAGGAATCAGGTTCTGTTGGTGAAGTCGCCCAGGCTGTGGCATCTTGTCATAGCAGCCCAGGCACATGGATGCATTTGATCCATTTCCCCCAAAACAGAGAAAAAGGAGAAGCCTCCTAGACCAGAGACAAGAGCTCGGGAGACTTGAGTTTGCATCTGGGCCATGTCAGGAAGAAGCTGTGTGATGTGGGAGACTCGCTGTACTTCTCTGGGACTGTTCTTTCATCTCCTGAAGGAACAAAAGGAGTGAAATAGCTGAGTTTTTCCATTTCTCCCAACTCTTAAATGCTTTGTTTCTCAACATTTTCTTCTTATCCATATCTCCTCATTTGGAGAGGGGAATAATAACACCTGCCCTAAACGGTCTGAGGAATGTAGAGAAGCTGATGAGTTCATGGATGTTAAAAGAAGGTAATGTAAGATGATGTGGCCCAAGAATATGCCTGGGCTTAAGTCCCAGCGAGGTCCCTTCGGATTTGTGTACAAGGGCCTTGGATAAGTGTATTTTCTTTTTTTTAAAAAATGTTTTATTTATTTATTTGACAGGTAGAGTTACTGACAGTGAGAGGGAGACACAGAGAGAAAGATCTTCCTTCCACTGGTTCACCCCCAAAATGGCCACTACGGCCGGAGCTACGCCGATCCAAAGCCAGCAGCCAGATGCTTCTTCCTGGTCTCCCATGGGGGTGCAGACGCCCAAGCACCTGGGCCATCCTCCACTGCCTTCCCGGGCCACAGCAGAGAGCTCGACTGGAAGAGAAGCAACCGGGACTAGAACTCAGTGCCCATATGAGATTCCGGTGCCACAGGTGGAGGATTAGCCAAGTGAGCCACAGCGCCGGCCCTGGATCAGTGCATTTTCTATTCTAAGTTTCCCTGGACTCAACTGCTACATGGGTAAATGAATACTCCCTAGCTGAAAGAAATGCTGTGAAGAAGAATTTGGATGCGTTCTGGGACATGCTCAATGCAGAGCCTCCATTCTCTGTATCTCATGGATGATTGTTATTATTATTAATAATTATTAATATTGTTATTATTGAGAGAAGTCAGCTTGTCTGTGACAAGTCTTGCTGGCTCGTGTCAGAGCATGACGGTTAGCAGGGTCAGGCTTCAGATCTGACTCTGGCAGCTGCTGGCTATTGGTGAGTGTGGGCCAGTTGTTTAACTCTGTGATTTTCTAGGGCTTAAGAATTCTGAGTGTGAGGTTAACACACACTGTACAGATGATAAATTGTGATAAGGCATTTAACGTACTTTGTCAATTATAACACCATATAAATGTGAGGCAATGCTGTTAGGAGCAAGGATCATTTCCTGTATTTGCTGCCAAAACTGGGTCCTGCCAAGAACTTGCTCAGAGATGCTCAAAAGATGGGGAGTGTGGAAGGGATGGACAGCAACTGCTTACTTAAATAGCTCACAAAGGTGCCGGGTTAAAGCAGGATTAATGACAAACTTAGAGAGGATGTGGAACATGTTTTAGGGTGATCTCTATCCCTAGTCATCGTTAGAAAGTGTCCCAAAGCAGGAAGGTGTTGACAAGACACGTTTCAGAGTGATCGGGATGCAGCTGGGATGCCCTGTTCAACGAACAAGGTCATTAGTGAGAAATGGGAAGATTGCCTGCTTCCCCTACCCCACCCCACCCCGGCACATAAAAGCTAGACTTAAAGGAACTTTGAGGTGGTTGTAGCCTACTTAAAATATCGTGGGGCCAGGCATGTTGTAGGATGAGAGCTATAAGGACTGTCAGCCCTCCTGGGACCTGGAGCTCCTGTAACAACAGTAGCTCTCTTTCTTGATGAGGTCCTTCCACCCACTACTCTGTCACCCTCACGGAAGGGGGGTGGGTGGGGTTGGGAGATTATGGGAATTTTGGCCATGGACTTTCTTTTCGAAGCATCTCTCTCTGGATCAGATTGTTTCAGGATATTTTCTGACTCCCATTTACACGGGAAATGCCATAAGATCAATAGAATGTTCTAGAATTTTATTCTTCAGTAGTTCCTGCCTTAATTCCTATCAGTTGTTTTATTTTTAAATGATTTTAAACAAATCTCTCTACCTGCACACACATACATTTTCACAAGTTAGTACTCACCTAATCTTTGTATAGTATACTGCTGTATTTTCTATTTCATTTTAGAAAAATCATGGTCAAGACACACTAAATTGAAGTCATCATGCACAAAAATATAGGTTGTAGAATATTCCCTGGCATCCAGAGATACTGTGATATCTTGTGAACAGTTTTTAAATTATTGCTTCATGACTGGCACACTTCCAAGGCAAGCCATCAATGTAGAAGGATCACAGGTTTTGGTATTAGAACTACTGCCAATGCCATCCCTTACTGGTTTAGCTCAGGGAAATACTAAGGATAGAGCGATCATGTGTAGGTCAAAGTGCCTGGCATAGCCTGGCCCAAGGTAGTGCTTCTATCAGCATGAACTCCCATCTTATTTGTAACCATCTTGAGATCCCCAGTGTCTGAAGATACTTGCAGTTTCTTAGATCATGTGACCCTGTTCTGTGTGCCTGTTAGTTTCAGGCGGTCTTCAAAGAAAAAAAAGAGTTGATTCTCTACATTGCTATCTTTGAGGGGCTTCTTTGGTTTTGAATTTTAGTGATCTCAGAGTCACTGGGAAGCTTATGTATTATTTGTACTATAAATGAGGTGGTTAGGGATTTTCCAGTATAGAAAGGAGGCTGAAATTTCTTTCCATGGTTTGATGTCTTCCAGTTAAGCTGACCTCCACACGCATCAACACTTTTAGAGAATCCCAAACATTGCCTATCATGAGGGGGATGCCTTTATTTTTTTTAAAGATTTATTTATTTTATTTGAAAGAGTTACACAGAGAGAGAAGGAGAGGCAGAGAGAGAGAGAGAGAGGTCTTCCATCCACTGGTTCACTCCCCAAATGGCCGCAACGGCTGGAGCTGTGTGGATCCAAAGCCAGGAGCCAGGAGCCAGGAGCCAGGAGCCAGGAGCCAGGAGCCAGGAGCCAGGAGCTTCTTCTAGGTCTCCCACGTGGGTTCAGGGGTCCAAGGACTTGGGCCATCTTATACTGCTTTCCCAAGCCACAGCAGAGAGCTGGATTGGAAATGGAGCAGCTGGGTCTCAAACTGGCACTCATATGGGATGCCAGCACTCTAGGCTTTACCCGCTATGCCACAGTGCCGGCCCCGAGGGGGATCCCTTTATCATGAACCCAGAACAAGAGCAAACTTAGCCACAGTGAAGTCAATGAAAATATTTCAACTGCCGATCAACTATATAAAATACCCCTTAGCATGTGTTTAGATTTTTGTGTCCCTTGTTTGGCTTCCCATGACTCATTCTTACTCATAGCCTGGAGTCAACACAACTTTATTATGAGGACCAGTCTGTGTCCTAGATGCATCATGGAGGAGTCCAGGCTGGGCTTTCTAGACTGTTGGAGGAGAGGATAGTCTGCTCCTTGTTATTTTATATCTCACTGGCACTTGCCAGTCTGTGCAGGCCTCTGTTCTCTTTGCTGCTGGTGCCTTGAGACCACTATCCTCTCAGGATCTTATGCTGCCATTTGTGCTGGCCACAGGAGATGGATGGCAAGAGCAAGACTGCCCTGGGCAGGGCCGGCACTGTGGCGTAGCAGGTAAAGCCTCTGCCTGCAGTGCGGGCATCCCATATGGGTGCCAATGCAAGTGCTGGATGCTCCACTTCCGATCCAGCTCTCTGCTATGGGGGGGAAAGCAGTAGAAGATGGCCCAAGAAGCTCCTGGCTCCTGGCTTCGGATCAGCACAGCTTTGGCTGTTGTGGCCAGCTGGGGAGTGAACCAGCGGATGGAAGACCTCTCTCTCTCTCTGCCTCTCTTCTCTCTGTGTAACTCTGACTTTCAGATAAATAAATCTTTAAAAAAAAGACTGCCCTGGTCATTACTTGGCCCCAAGAATAGACATGGGCTTCTTCCACTGCACCAGAGGACTCTTGTGTTAACTCCTGGCCTGAGGTCCAGGAAGCAATGAGAAGTCAGTCAGATATCCCTGCTCCTGAAGTCAGCTTATGGCCATGTGCAACCCTGCTGTGGCGTGAAGGGCCTATGTTTGATTAATTCACAGCAGAATCCTCCCTCTCATTTTCTTTCTTATTTAAACTCTGCCTCCCCACCCATCTGCCATCTTCTGGCACTCCCTCTCTTGATATCCCAGAGAACTCTGTGCTCAATTTATCACGCTGTAGCTTCTCCGCGGAATGACTTTGTTTTATCAGGCAGATCAGTTCAGTTTTTGGTTTCAACATCTTTTCTTCTTTGCAAAAAATCTCACTAAAGGGCCATAACTTTCAAAAAAATATCTGCGCTCTTGAGATACTATTTTTCCATATCTAGAGTTTAGAAATAAAGTGGTTTTTTTTGGGGGGTGTTGTTATATTGAGGATGATTTGCTACCCCTTGAGTAGAGTGTCTACACCAAGCTCCATGCTCATCCATGAAGTGACCTCCTGGGTCTCTCTCTCTCTTTTTAATCTCAAATCTGATTTCTCTGTTCCCAGGTGGGCAGCCCCTGGAGTGGATAGGACCTACAGAGGAATGGACATTGTTCCACCTAAGAAAGGCTTGGGTCATGGTCATGGTTAGGGAGAGGACAGTGTGGAAGCCAGACTCTAGCAGCAGGATGCTAGTTTCCATGGAGAAGCACTGAGAATCAAGCACAGTCTTGCTCTAGGTGTCATCCTTCTGGTACCAGGAAATAACAGTTCTTGGATCTCCTGTCAGGAAGCATCCAAGGAGCAGAGATGTCTGGGGACTGTGGAAGGTGTTAGATACATTAATATGTTATGAGGAGATGAGAGGAACAAATATCCAGACCAGAGACTTGGGTCTTAGCAGTAGGGCTCTTGCTGCATTAGGAGAGAAAGTACCTTTTCACTTGAGATGCACAGTATGTGTTCAGACCTGTGAGTCTGCTTTTGGAGCCACAAATGGAGATGTGCTGAAGTTGACAGAGGTGACAGCTTTTCACATATGGAAAACTGAATAATAACAACAATTCCCCTTGTGAAGAAGGGCTGGAAATTACGTTTTCAATTCTGATGCAAGGCAGGGGCTGAGATGAACAGATTCAAATCAGAGTTTGCCTGGGCTGACTGTTTTCCCTTTTAAGCGACAAAGGAAATAACAGTTGATTAAGTTGCCTCTAGCACATCTGGGGAAGATTCTTTCTGCTATGTGGGGAAAAAAATGAGATTTCACATGGAGGCTGTCAGTTACTACTACCCACTTAATAGACACAGTGCTAACTGATTTGGCGTTATCAGACATTACATAGTCTACATACCTGCTTATGAAAGGCTCAAGTTGGCTTGCTTGTTTATTTCTGGATTGATGCTATGATGAACATATGAATGTAAATGAATGATTATATGTTTTCTATTACTTTGGAAGATTAATATCCAGTCAATAATGATTTTAAGGAGGGAAAATAATCTTTTTTAAAAATTTGTTTAAGTTATACAAGTTTCATGTATTTCATATATACAGATTTTGGAACATAGTGACATTTTCCCCCCTGCCCTCCCTAACACCCACGCTTCAACTCCTCTGACATTCCTCTGACATTTCTACTCTTAATTTTTACGAAGATCTATTTTCAGCTTACTTATTGATCATATAGTTAACCCTACACTAAGTAAAAGATTTCAACAAATACTAAGAAGAAAAAAGAAAAGAAAAAAACATAAAAAAAAACCACACTATTCCTCAACAGAAGATACAAGGACTATAAATAATCATCAAATGTCAAAATGTCTATTTAACTCCAATATATTACATTTCAGGTACTCTATTAGTTATCTCGGATCAAGGAAAACATATGATATCTATCTTTTTGGGACTGGCTTATTTCACTTAGTAAAACAGTTTCCAGTTGCATCAATTTTTGTTGCAAAAAGCAAGATTTCATTTATTTTTTAAAGCTGGGTAGACCTGCATAGTGTACATATACCCTAATTCCTTTTTCCAGTCAACAGTTGATGGACATCTGGATTGATACCATATTGTGGATTGTGCTGCAGTGAACATGGGGGTACAATTAACTCTGTTTTTTTTTTTTATTTGACAGGCAGAGTTACAGACAGTGAGAGAGAGAGAAAGGTCTTCCTTCCACTGGTTCCCTCCCCAAATGGCTGCTATGGCTGGCGCTGTGCCGACCTGAAGCCAGGAGCCAGGTGCCTCTCCCTGGTCTCCCATGCGGGTGCAGGCGCCCAAGCACCTGGGCTATCCTCCACTGCCCTCCCAGGCCACAGCATAGAGCTGGACTGGAAGAGGAGCAACCAGGACTAGAACTGGCGCCCATATGGGATGCCAGCGCTGCAGGCGGAGGATTAACAAAGTGAGCCATGGCACCAGCCCCCAGATAACTATTTTTTTTTTTTTGGACAGGCAGATTTAGACAGTGTGAAAGAGAGAGACAGAGAGAAAAGTCTTCCTTCCATTGGTTCACCCCCCAAAATGGCCGCTACAGCCAGCGTACTGCACCCATCTGAAGCCAGGAGCCAGGTGCTTCCTCCTGGTCTCCCATGCAAGTGCAGGGCCCAAGGACCTGGGCCATCCTCTACTGCCCTCCTAGGCCACAGTAGAGAGCTGGACTGGAAGAGGAGCAACCAGGACAGAACTGGCGCCCCAACCGGGACTAGAACCCAGTGTGCCGGCACCACAGGCAGAGGATTAGCCTAGTGAGCCATGGCACTGGCCTTAGATAACTCTTTCATATATGCTGATTTCTTTGGGTTTGGATAAATTCCTAGGAGTGGGATGGCTGGATCATATGGTAGGTCTATATTCAGATTTCTGAAATATCTCCATACTGTCTTCCACAGTAGCTGCACCTGTTACATTCCTACCAAGAGTGGACCAGGGTACCTTTTCCCCCCACGTCCTTGCCAGCATTTGTTTTGTTGATTTCTGTATGAGAGCCATTCTAATTGGAGTGAGGTAAAACCTCATTGTGGTTTTGATTCGCATTTCCCTGATGGCTAGTGATCCTGAGAATTTTCTCCAGTATCTGCCATTTGAATCCTCTCTTGAAAAACGCCTGTTCAAGTCCTTTACCCATTTCTTAATTGGATTTTTCATTTTGTTGTTGAATATCTTGAACTCTTTATAGATTCTGGATGTTAACCCTTAATCTATTACATAGTTTGCAAATATTTTTTCCCATTGTGTTGGTTGTTTTTTCATTTTGCTGAATGTTTCTTTTGCAGTGCAGAAGCTTCTCAGCTTGATGTAATCCCATTTGTCATTTTTGGCTTTGACTTCCTGTGCTTATGGGGTTTTTCCAAGAAGTCTTTGCCTATGTCAATGTCTTGCAGAGTTTCCCCAATGTTCTCTCGTAATTTGATGGTATCAGGTCATAGATTTAGGTTTTTGATCCATTTTGACTGGACTTTTGTGTAAGGTGTAAGGTAGAGGTCTAGTTTCAAACTCTACATGGGAAGATCCAGTTTCCTCAGCCCCATTTTAAAGAGAGTGTTGTTGCTCCAGGGATTGATTTTAGCTCCTTCATCAAAGATAAGTTGGTTGTAGATGCATAGATTGATTTCTGGAGTTTCTATTCTGTTCCATTAGTCTATGAGTCTGTTTTTGTGCCATTACCAGGATGTTTTGATTATAACTGCCCTGTAGTGTCTTGAAATCAGGTATTGTGATGCCTCTGGCTTGCTTTTGTTGTATAAGGTGATTTTAGCTATTTGGGGATCTCATGTTTCCATATGAATTTTAGCATCATTTTTTCTAGATCTATGAAGAATGTCATTGCTATTTTGATTGTGATCACATTGAATTTGAAAATTGCTTTTGGGTAGTATGGACATTTTGATGACACTGATTCTTCTACTCCATGAACATGAAAAACTTTTCCAATTTTTAATGTCCTCTTGTATTTCTTTCCTTAGTGTTTTGTAATTTTCATTGTAGAAATCTTTGACATTCTTGGTTAAATTTATTCCAAGCTATTTAATTCTTTTTGGAACTATTGTGAATGGAATCGATTTTAAAAGTTCTTTCTCAGTCATGACATTGTCTGTGTCTACAAAGGCTATTGATTTTTATGATTTTATATCCTGTCACTTTATCAAACTCTTTTATGAGTTCCAGTAGTCTCTCAGTGGCGTCTTTTGCATCCCTTCTATATAGGATCATGTCATATGCAAATAGGGACAGCTTGATTTCCTCCTTTCCAATTTGTATCCCTTTGATTTATTTTTCTTTCCTAATGGCTCTAGCTAAACTTTCCAGGACTATATTAAATAGCAATGGTGAGAGTGGACATCCTTGTCTGGTTCTGGATCTCAGGGGGAATGCTTCCAGCTTTTCTCCATTCAATAGGGTGCTGACCATGGACTTGTCATAAATTGCATTGATTGTATTGAGGAATGTTCCTTCTATACCCAGTTTATTTAAGGTTTTCATCATGAAAGAATGTTGTATTTTATCAGATGTTTTCTCTGCATTTATTGAGATAACCATATAGTTTTTGTTCTTCATTTTGTTAATGTGATGTATCACATTTATTGATTTGTGAATGTTGAACCATCCTTGCATACTAGGGATAAATCTCTTTGGTCTGGGTGAATGATCTTTCTTATGTATTGTTGGATTCGATTAGCTAATATTTTGTTGAGGATTTTTACATCTATGTTCATCAGAGATGTTGGTCTATAGTTCTCTTTCTCTATCATATCTTTTTCTGGCTTAGAAATTAAGGTGATGCAGGCTTCATAGAAGGAGTTTGGGAAGATTCCCTCCCTTTTAATTATTTTGAGTAGCTTGAGAAGAATTGGAATTAGTTCTTCTTTAAATGTCTGGTAAAATTCAGTTGTGAAGCATCTGGCCCTGGGCTTTTCTTTGTTAGGAGGGTCTTTAGTACTGATTCAATTCCCTTGTTAGTTGATTGTCTATTTAGGTTTTCTATGTCTTCATGACTAAATTTTGTTAGATTGTATATTTCTAGGAATCTGTCCATTTCTTCTAGGTTTCCCAGGTTGTTGCCATACAGCTCTTTGTAGTAATTTCTGATGATTCTTTTTTTATTTCTGTAGTATCTGTTGCTACATTTCCTTTTTCACCTCTGATTTTATTGATTTTGATCTTCTCCCTCTTTTTTTTTTTTGGTTAGTTTGGCCAATGGTATATCAAATTTGTTTATTTTTTTCAAAAAACTTCATTTCACTGATCTTTTGTGTTTTTTTTGTTTTGTCTATTTCTTCTCTAATTTTAATTATTTCTTTCCTCCTACTCATTTGGGGTTTGCTTTGTTGTTGTTTTTCTAGGTCCTTGATATGCATTTATAATTCATTTATTTTGTATCTTTCCAATTTCTTCAGGTAGGCACTGGTTGCTATAAACTTCCCTCTTAACACTGCTTTTTTTGGATTCCATAAGTTTTGAGATTATGTATTGTCATCTTTATTTGTTTGTGGAAATTTTATGGCTCTTTGATTTCTTTTATGTTCCACTGTTCACTCAAGGGCATGTTGTTCTGTCTCCATATGTTTGCATATGATCTAGAGATTCTTGAGTTGTTGATGTCCAGCTTCATTACATTGTGGACAGAGAAGATACATGGTATGATTTAGATTTTTTTGAACTTGCTTAAACTTGCTTTATGGCCTAGCATATGGTCTATCCTATAGAAACTTGCATGCACTGATGAGAAGAATGTGGATTCTGTAACTGTGGGGTGAAATGTTCTGTAGATCTCCATTAGGTCCATTTGGTCCATAGTGTCAATTAGCTCTGTTGTTTCTTTTTAATTTTCTGTGTAGTTGATCTATCTATTGATGAAAGTGGGATGTTGAAGTCCCTGGATACTGTTGTATTCGAGTTTATGACTCCCTTTAGATCCACTAACATCTCTTTTAAATAGCCTGGCACCCTGTAATTGGGTGCATATGCATTTATTATAGTCAATCTTCCTGTTGGGTTGATCTCTTAATCATTACATCGTGGCCTACTTCATCTCCTTTAACAATGTTTATGTAAAGTCTATTTTGTCTGCTATTAGGATGGTAACACCTGCTCTTTTTTTGCTTTCCATTAATATGGCATATCTTTTTCCATTCTTTCACTTTCAGTCTATGTGTATCTTGGTTGGCAAGATGTGTTTCTTGTAGGCAGTAAACAGATAGGTCTTTTTTTTTTTTAGTCCATTAATTCAGTCTGTATCTTTTTACTGGAGGGTTGAGGCCATTTACATTTAAGGTGACTATTGATAAGTATCAACTTGGCCCTTTTGTTTTTCCATAAACATTCCTATTGTTTACTTTGGATTTCTTTCGTACTTTTACTGGGAGATTTTCTTCCTTCACCTTCTTTAATAGTGATGATCATGTGCCGGTGTTTCTGTGTGTAGCACATCCTTAAGCATCTTTTTAAAGGATATATGAGTGGTGACAAATTCTTTCAATTTCTGTTTGTTTTGGAAGGTCTTTATTTCACCTTCATTCATTGATGAGAGCTTTGCAGGATACGGTATTCCAGGTTGAAATTTTTTTTTCCTCTTGCAGCTTGGAATATATCTCACCATTCTGTCCTAACCTGTAGGGTTTCTGATGAGAAGTTAGCTGTGAGTCTAATTGGAGATCCTCTGAAAGTAATCTGGTGTTTCTCTTGAGCAAATTTTAGAGTCTTTTCTTTAGTTTTATTGTGGAGAGTTTGACTACATGTGTCATGGTGAAGATCTTTTCTGGTCATGTCTGTTAGGAGTTTTATGTACTTCTTCTATTTGGAAGTCCCTTTCTTTCTCCAAACTAGGGACGTTTTCTGTAACTTTTTCACTGAATAGGCCTTCTAGTCCATTCTATCTTTCCACACCTTCAGGAACTCCAAAGACCTAAGACCCGTATGTGGGGTCATTTGATGATATACCATATATTGCCAAAACTGTTTTTTTTTTTCATTTGTTTATTTGAAAGGCAGTGTTACAGAGAGGCAGAGGAAGAGAGGGAGTAGGAGCAGGAGGGAGTAGGAGCAGGAGGGAGTAGGAGCGGGAGGGAGGGAGGGAGGGAGAGAGAGAGAGAGAGAGAGAAAGTCTTCCATCTGCTGGTTTACTCTTCAGATGGCCACAACAGCCGGAGCTAAACTGATCCGAAGCTCCAAGATAGGAGTCTCTTCTGGGTCTCCCACATGAGTGCAGGGACCCAAGGATTTGGGTCATCTCCTGCTTTCCCTGGCCATCAAAAGGAACTGGATCGGAAGTGGAGCAGCTGGGATTGGATCTGGTGCCCATATGGGATTCTGGCACTGCAGGTAGTAGCTTCACCTGCTACATCACAGTACCAACTCTGCCAACACTGTATTTAAGTTTTCTGTTCTCTTTATTTTTAATTTTTTTTCTGGTTTGAAAGATTTCCAAAGAATTGCCTTCTAATTTGGATATTCTTTCTTCTGCCTTGTCAAATCTGCTGTTAAGCCTTTCTACCACATATTTATTTTGATCTATTGAATTCTTAATTTCTAATATTTCATTTTATTTCTCTTTAAACTCTCAATTTCATGGGAAAAAATTTCATTCATGTCATGTATGGGTTTCTTTAGTTCTTAAATTTCCTTCTAATTGATTTTAGTAGTCCTATGATTAATTTTTTTTAATTCTGTTTCTGGCATTTCCTCATCATCTTCATGCTCTAATATTGAAATATGTTTTTTTTAGGGGTGGTTATGGTGTCATCCTTATTCTTGTTTCTTGAATTTCTGCATTTGTTTTTAGGCATTTGTAGGGTTGATTTTTTTTTTTCCTCTGATGGGTTTTTATTTTTGAGCTATGCCTCTGTGTTTTAGTGGGGTGTCTGAACTTTCAGTGACTATTGGGAGTGTGTGGTGGGTGTGGCCAGGGAGCTCTGGTTAGTGCTCCAGGGTGGGGTGAGTATCCAGGGTAACACCGACATCGGGCATGGTTGATCTCAGTTCTCTGGGTGCGAGCCCCCAGTGTGTTCCATGCCACTGTAAGAACTGCACAAATGATCTGTGCAGTCCTAACTGTGAGCACAGTGAGCATGTGGAGCCACTCACAGTGATCGCCCAGAGACCCAGATACTCCCTGCACCTTCTCACATAACCACTGAGACCCCCGGTCTCAGCACACGAGGCTCCCACAGTCACTGAGTACCGAGGTTTCTGTTTGCCCTGCCAGCCTGCCCAGTAGGCAGACAGGCTGATGTTCCCCAAGACAGCTCTGTCTAGGCTTGATCCTGGGAGCTGCAGTTGCCTCACCATCCTATGTGGTTGCCCAGCCACCTCCTAGCTAGGCTGGAAGTCAGTGGGGACTGGGGATTGTTTCCTCTGCTGGAATCACTGGGTCACACGGGTACACAGGGGCTGCTGGCCGAATGTTGCTCCACCACTGCCACCAGTACTGCTGTGAAGGTGGCGTCCTGTCTCAGCCGGTTGCTGTGTGTGCACAGTTGCTGCCCATACCCCAAATGGTGCCTGCCCTTTCTCTGCCAGGCAGCAGGAGCTGTTGTAGGGAAGCTGGAGAAAGACAAACATGCCCCTTCTACTTCCACTGGGTCCTGGGCAACCGCTAGCAATCACTAGTCCACAGGGCTCCAGACCAGACTCACACCACGCTCCCCCTCTGGCTATATCACCACGGGTTGCTCCAGTTCTGTCTGACTTCCATGGTCAAGCTGCTGCCCACTCCACCTCCCAGCCGCTGTAGTCGTGAGCTGTGCCCACGTTCTTGCTGTGCGTCTGCACACAGGTCCATGGGGTCCCTTCTGCTCTTGTAGGGTTTCCAGCATGGTTTTCTGTCCAGTTCTCCCCTAAAAATGCACTTTCTACACCCCTTTCTTTCACTGTTTATCCCTAGTCTAGCACATCACGTCATTCCCTAATCTGCCATCTTGGAATCCCCCTGGAAAAAAATCTTGAGTGCCAATTTCTAAGAAGGATTGAATCTTTGCCATCAAAATATTTACTTTCTATTTCAACCATTTATGAGTTTCAAGAACACGGGCTCTGGAATCAGAGGCAAATAAACATGAGCCCATATTCTGCCTTGGTTTCTAGTTCTTACCTGTGTCGCTTGTTAATATAGCTCTTGTCTCTCCTCTCCCAAATCAACCCTATACTCAACTTTAGAACAGTGATTCTCTACCTTGTACATTGGACTCTCTTAACAGATTTTTAAAAAAATCCTGATGCTGAGTTTTGCTCTTGGTTTGGAGAAGCATGCATCTAAAAGATAGTTCTCCCATTAATAAAAACTAAATATGAGACAAAATACAGAAGTAGCTCCTTCAGGCCTTCAGAGAGAGAGACTTTGAAGGGCAGTTGAAGCAAATAACTTCCATGAGTAAGTTCCACGGCTCCATGGAAACTAAAACTAATGTAGACACTTTCTGAGGTATTAGATGGGGAACTGAGGCGAAAGAGCTCTAGTCACCCAGGGCACCGGAAGGGGAAACCCTGGAAAGAAAAAAGCTGCAGAAGATGAGCTCCACATTCCCAGCTCAAATTCAATCTGAGCTTCTGTCCAGTCCCTAAACAGTAACAGCGTGGGACAGAAGGGAATCTTCATGCAACTAAGGCAGATATGTTGTCAGGGTCTGAATGTTCTCTCCCACCGACTAGGGTGCTTGGAGTCTGAGTTTAATCAAGTTAATCATCTACTAAAGTGAAATTGCCAACACTCTTTTGAGAATTATCGTACAATGCAGAGTCTATACAAATTAATGTTTACAATATGTAGGATGCAATCCAAAATTACACAACCGATTACAAGTCAAGAAAATGTTACCTGGCCTCATGGAAAGAAACAACCAACAGATGCCAACTCTTATAAATTAGTTCTCAAGTGCTGTCAGAATAAAGTACCACAACAGGGTACTTAAGATTCCAGAAAAGCATTCTCACAGTTTTGGAGAATAAAAGCCTGAAATAACCATGCCAGTGGGAATATTTACTTCTGGAGGCTCTGAAGGCAGACCTCTTCGTGGTTTTCTCCTGGCTCTTGGTGGTTGCTGTCAATCCTTGGCATCCCTTAGGCCTGAAGCATAGGCTGTGCGAGTCCAATATCTGTTGCCATCTTCACATGGTCTTCTCTTTGGTATCTCTGGGTGTCATATCCCCTCTGTCCTCTTATAAAGATCTGTAGTGTTTTATGTATAATATTTTATATGCAAATGTATTGTCACTCAAATATAGAAATCTAACAAAAGTATTTGCAGGCTGTTGAGGAGATGAACTTGGGAAGGATGGTGTTTATCAAGTCCCCGTGCCTTTTTGCCCAGCGCCCCCATATCTCTGTGCTCCCATATCCGTCTGTCTGTGATAACCAGTGTCATAATGACCAACAGGCTCACCTGCTTGGCTTGCTGCTCATAACCTTGCTAGGCAATGGCTTGGCTTCGTGCTGCTTTTGTCTGTAAGTTCATACAAGAGATTGAGGCGCGTGACTGGGTGCAGATACCTCAGCACAATTCAGTTGGCGGCCACAGAAAAACGGTTGTGTTTCTTTGCATGTTTTTCCCATCGCTGCAAATAAAGAGATATGAACTTGCCAAGGTTCCTAGGTTGTTCTTTGGCCTGTCTGAAGCCAGACATAGTTTCTCAGGCATCAAACTCCTAATTCACACAGGCATCCAAGGCTGTGGATTGTCTGAAACACAAAGATACACATTGAAAATACTTTTGAAAAAAGTATTCAAGCAAGTAGAGAAAGAAATCTAGTAGATATTGCAAGAAATATCAAAGATGAGAATGAAAGAGTATTTTGGTCAAAGCTGGGTATTTCTTATCTCTAAAGTGAAAGCTATAAAAAGAAAAAGAGAAAAGTGTATGCTTAATAACTTGGCATTAAAATCCTATATAGTATCAATAAAATGGGAGTTCAGAATGGAAGTACAGAGGTGCTAGAAAAACCAGGGGATATGACAATGGGACAAAGCTCTTATTTATTAAGGGGGATATGATAATGGCATAAGGCTCTTATTTTGTTAGGGGCATGTTAAGGAGATTAAAGGGAAACTAGAAAAAGTTCAATAAGTTGGAAGTAGAAATTAAAGCTGTAGCAGCAAATCTTAGTATATTCTCATTATAAATATAACTCGTCTAACCAAGTCCTCTGAGATTGTTAGCCTATATTTAACAAGCCTAGTTTTGTGTATTTTTATGACACTAAACAATAATTAACCAGCAAATTTGAAGAGCAAAGCATAGGAAAAAATTATCATATAAATATCAACCTGAAGAAAACTGATACAAAAGAAAAATTAGGCTTTGACAAAAGAAAGTAGCATTAGGGTTAGAAAGGTCATTATATAATTGTAAAAAGTTGAATCTACCAAGAAGACATAGTAATTCTAAATAAAATAAAGATTATTTTATTAATAAGAAATTCATGCATGTTTTGGCATAAATATATAAATCCTTCATCATCATGGGAAATTTCAGCTCACTTTTAGTTATTAGCGGATAAACCAGACAAAAGTTTGGCAAAGTTGCGCACAGGTTCAATAACAAAGCCAGCAGGTATAATCTAATGATGATACATGGAATTCTACCGCCAAAGATCAAGGAACATATATGTTTTATTTATTATATTCCTTATTATGTATGTAAGCTATTGAAAACTGGGTAGTGATTTGAATTTGTAACTTTTCTTTGAGGTCTTACATGTTTTAGAGTTGTAGCCCTGTTTTAGTTTTCTGTTGCTGAGTAACAAACTATCACAGTTGTAATAGCCCCAGAGCTCACCAGCTTCACTGTCCTGCATGGTACAACAGGATTCTCTGTGCAGGGGCTCACCAGGCTGAAATCAAAGTGTCTGAATTCCACCTTCCACCTTCCTCCGCTGCCACCATTCAGAGAAATCTCTCTTTTCCAGGGCTTGTGGATTAAACTAGGCCCACCTGGATAATCTCCTTAGCCTGCCAGTTGTGCTGTGAATATAACAGAATCTTGGGAGTGATGTGTTAGCAATTCGCAGGGAGCAAAGATTAGAGCATGGGATATTTGAAGCCTTGCCTAGAAATTCTGCCTACTGTAACCTCTCCCTTATTTTCCCCCTTGAGTCCTGTTATTTTTATTGTGTGAAATTCTATGATGCAGAAATTTCTTTGTAATCCATAATATATAAGAACAATGACTGTGTTTCATAATTTCCCATATGATTATCTCTTTAATCCCAAAATATGATGATCCTTAATCTTCAGGCAAGTGGAAAATCTTGTACATTTATCATTTTACAATTGACAACTGCCTTTCAGTTTCAGAAATAGACCATAATATAATAACTTTTTTGGAATTTTTTAAAAACTTTTATTTAGCAAATATAAATTTCCAAAGAACAGTCTATGGATTACAATGGCTTCCCCCACCCCCATAACTTCCCTCCACTCGCACCCCTCCCATCTCTCGCTCCCTCTCCCATTCCATTCACATCAAGATTCATTTTCAATTATCTTTATATACAGAAGATCAGTTTAGTATATATTAAGTAAAGATTTCATCAGTTTGCACCCACACAGAACATAAAGTGTAAAATACTGTTTCCGTACTAGTTATGGCATTAATTCACATTGAACAACACATTAAGGACAGAGATCCTACGTGAGGAGTAAGTACACAGTGACTCCTGTTGTTGACTTAACAATTTGACACTCTTGATTATGGCGTCAGTAATCTCCCTAGGCTCTAGTCATGAGTTGCCAAGGCTATGGAAGCCTCTTGAGTTTGCCAACTCCGATCTTATTTAGACAAGGTCATAGTCAAAGTGGAAGTTCTCTCCTCCCTTCAGAGAAAGGTACCTCCTTCTTTGATGGCCTGTTCTTTCTACTGGGATCTCACTTGCAGAGATCTTTCATTTAGGGTGGTTTTTTTTTTTTTTTTTTTTTTTTTTTTTTTTTTTTTGCCAGAGTGTCTTGGCTTTCCATGCCTAAAATACTCTCATGGGCTCTTCAGCCATATCCAAATGCCTTAAGGGCTGATTCTGAGGCCAGAGTGCTGTTTAGGACACCTGCCATTCTATGAGTCTTCTGTGTATCCCACTTCCCATGTTGGATCGTTCTCTCCCTTTTTTATTCTATAAGTTAGTATTTTCAGACACTAGTCTTGTTTATGTGATCCCTTTGACTCTTAGACCTATCATTGTGATAAACTGTGAACAGAAATTGATCACTTAGACTAATGAGATGGCATTGGTACATGCAATCTTGAAGGGATTGTATTGGAATCCCCTGGCACATTTCTAACTCTGCCATTTGGGGCAAGTCCGATTGAGCATGTCCCAAATTGTACATCTCCTCCCTCTTTTATTCCCACTCTTATATTTAACAGGGATCACTTTTCAGTTAAAATTTAAATACCTAAGAATAATTGTGTGCTAATTACAGAGTTCAACCAATAGTATTAAGTAGAACAAAAAAATACTAAAAGGGATAAAGTATTAAATTGCACATCAACAGTCAGGACAAGGACTGATCAAGTCACTGTTTCTCATGGTGTCCCTTTCATTTCAACAGGTTTCCTCTTTTGTGCTTGGTTAGTTGTCACCGATCAGGGAGAACCTATGATATTTGTCCCTTTGGGACTGGCCTGTTTCACTCAGCATGATGTTTTCCAGATTCCTCCATTTTGTTGCAAATGACCAGATTTCATTGCTTTTGACTGCTGTATAGTATTCTATTAGAGTACATGTCCCATAATTTCTTTATCCAGTCTACTGTTGATGGGCATTTGGGTTGATTCCAGGTCTTAACTATTGTGAATTGAGCTGCAATAAACATTAAGGTTCAGACCACTTTTTTTGTTTGCCCATTTAATTTCCTTTGGGTAAATTTCAAGGAGTGGGATGGCTGGGTTGTATGGTAGAGTTATATTCAGGTTTCTGAGGAATCTCCAGACTGACTTCCATAGTGGCTTTACACAGTTTGCATTCCCACCAACAGTGTGTTAGTGTCCCTTTTCCCCCACATCCTCGCCAACATCTGTTGTTGGTAGATTTCTGAATGTGAGCCCCCTGAGTCACAGAGAGAAAGTGCCTGATGTGCCTCAAGTCTCCAGCACAGGGGGACCTAAACCAGACGAATGCTGTCGCAGCAATGATGCGTGTGTTGGCGGAGTGCACACTTCCTTCCTTGTCAGATGGTGTCTTTAGCCAGTCAGAGCGGCGAGGGATGGCTCCAGCCTCCAAACTGTGTTAGATTGAAGCGTTGGCCACAAAAGGTGCATAATGAAGCTTGGCTACCTATTCTCTTGTTATTACTCCACAATTCCTCAAAGCAATTACCGTTCACTGTTAGAAAAAAAAATTGAATCATTCTGAGTGGTTATGCACATGAGCAGAGGGAAATAAACAAAATGTAACAATGTAAAAGAAGAATCCATATAGAGAAGCTGCCAAATATAGAATAAAAAAGACCAGTTGTTTAAAACCTGTACCTCCTATTAAGCAGCTTATTCTGGCATTAAAGCAGCATTCAGCACTTCCCATATTTCTGAAACTATCCCAAAATATTTTGTTGATTTTTCCTTGTTCCATATTTTTGTGCAATCAGTGGTAGGAGAGAGTCATCTGGGTTTGGCTTATATAGCCATTAAAAAAAGTTGTATAAAAGAATCTTCAATATAGTTAAGGCAGACTATGCTGATGTTAAAATATCAAAATAAACATGGCCATTACTGTTAACATATGAGTGATAAATTATTTTTAATGCAGTGTTAGACAGCTTGAATGTAACCTTTGGTTGATTTGTCAGGAAATAAATTTTATATAGCAAGCACTACTTGGTATGGACTATTAGGTCCTATAATTGTGGCTTGCCAATAAAGCTTATCATTCCTGACCAGATCTGCAGAGCTTGGTGTTGGCGGGTTGCAGACCAAAGAGCTATGTATCCGTAGCATGGCTTGTTTTTATTTGGTCTGGCTCTGCAGCCTCTTGGTGTGAATATGAGATTCTGACCGAAGTACTTGGTGTTCCAGGGTGGCTGCATTAATGTGCAATATATGTGCAATAAGTTGGATAGGAAAGGCAGGGGCCAGAGGCAAGTTGCAACATGAGTGCTAGAAGGCACTCAAGGTAAATGGACAATGGAAGTCTTTAGAGATGCAGAGAACCAAAGAAAATCATCTGTCATATGTTCCTTGTTGTCTCTTTCTTCTGTACAGAAGACCATTCTGTTTCTTTTTTTTAAGATTGTTATTTACTTATTTGAGATGTAGAGTTACAGACAGTGAGAGGGAGAGACAGAGAAAGAGGTTCTCCTTCCATTGGCTCACTCCCCAGATGGCCTCAATGGCAGGAGCTGGACTGACCCAGGAAACCAGGAGCCATGAGCTTCTTCCAGGTATCCCATGTGGGTGCAGGGGCCCAAGGACTTGGACCATCTTCTACTGCTTTCCCAGGCCATAGAAGAGAGTTGGATTGGAAGTGGAGCAGCCGGGACTCAAACTGGCACCCATATGGGATGCTGGCACCACAGGCGGAGGATTAACCTGCTGTGACTTGGCGCCAGCCCTCATTTTGTTTCTTACTATAAATTCTAGCCTTAAATCCTGGGTTATATGTTGCCTTAACCATGATTGTCAAGTGTGAGGGAAGTTGGAAGCAGATCCCAGAGGATGGGGTGGATCTGTTATCTGACAGGTGAGAGGCCCCTGCTATATCTGCCAGGAATGGGAAGTCCCTGCCCTCGTTGGGGAGAAGTGGGGACCTCTGTTGGTTACAGGGTTCAGGAGGAACTAGGGATCAAATGTACTTGAGTACCAACCTGGTTGACTTTTAGTATGTTTCAGGGTTCCCACTCTCTCCCCGTCACAGCCCTAACCTTGGTGCAATAGACCTGACAATGATGGGAACTCACCCTGCTCTGCAGCTCTGGGACTCTAGTGAGTAAGTCCTGGTCTTGGGTTTGATCTGGTTTTGCTTATTTCACACCCAAGGAAGTCCTCTGGTTTTCACACTCAACTTTAAACTGAAGAGTAATTGCCCTCAGAATTCTATAATCTTTCTTTAAATTCTCACTTGTCCTAAGCAACAGACATCCAATTATTTTTTGTCCTTAAAATTCCCAATTTTCCTACATTTCCTCAAGTTGCTGCCATGGTGTGCTCCTTCCCCTGGTATACCAGCCCAGTCCATCACTTGCAACGTTATGACAATTATACTGCAAGCTTGGCTAGGTGAGGTACATGCTCCACTTGCCACTGACGGTGCCCTTGACCTGCCCCAAATCCATTTTACTGTCTGCTGTCTTGAACTCTCCTTGGAATTAACTGTTGTAGGTGCTGAAACATGTTAGTGTGTAGGTATTTGTTGGGGAACACACTTGAGGATCAACATGTATGGGAAAAAGTAGGTGGTAAGGTAGGTTAGATGAAGAGTTTGGGCTGTGCTATGGTTTTGACAGTAGTTTGGTGTTGACTGTCCCCAGAGGCCCATGTGTTAGAGGTTTGTTCCCCAGGATGGCACTACCAGGAAGTGGTGGGACTTTGAGGAAGTGGGGTCTGATGGGAGCTCCTTAGGTCACTGTGGTGTGCCTTTGGAGGGGAGTTCTTGGGAGAGACACAGATTATGAAAATGCGCATTGGGCCCAGCATCTCTCCCTGGTTGGCCACGTGCCCCTTCCTTCGTTCTTTGCTCTGCCATTGTCATCCACTGTCCTCATCAGAGGCCGCACCCGTGGGACTACCCGATCTTGGACTCGAATCTCTGAACTTGTGAATTAAATAAATATTTTTCCTTTACAAAGTTAGACTGCCTCAGTCATTTCATTTTTTAAAAAAATATTTATTTATGTAGTGAAAGCCAGAGTTAACAAACACACACAAGCAGAGAACAGGATCTTCCATTCACTGGTTCAATCCCCAGATGGCCTTAATGGCCGGGCTGGACCAGGCTGAAATCAGAAACCAGGGGCTTCATCTGGTCTCTGAAGTGGACAGTGGGAACACAAGCACTTGGGCCATCTTCTGCTGCTTTTCTCAGGCCATTAGCAGGGACCTGGATTGGAAATGAAGTAGCTGGGACTCAAACCAGTGCCCACATGGGATGCTGGTGTTATAGGTGGTGGCTCTACCCACTGTGCCACAAAGCCAGCCCCAGGTATTTCATGATAGTGATGGAGAACTGACTAATTCAGGCTGTGATATGGTTTTAATAGAGGCTTGGCCAACCACATGCAACTCTGATGGTAGGATGGCCTTTGAGCCTTGTCCCAGTTGGCACAGGGGCTGAGCCTTCCAAACTGCACAATGATGAGATGATGTGTGTAGTTATGTCTGGAAATGGAGTGTGATCTTGAGTTCTTCTGTGGAGAGCAATTCCTGGAGAGCACTGATGATGCAGGGTATCATGAGAAACTGGGTGAAGGGTGATGAGGGCAGCACATTTGTGCCCCAGAGGAGATGCCAGCAATGTTGCAGGTTTGTTATCTTTTTACTTGTTCCTACATCTCCTGCAGTGAGTGTGAGGTTTACAGAAAATGCGTGACGTGCATACCATGGAGTTGGCACTTAATATATTATTATTAATGGTAGTACTAATATTAGAGTATATATCCTTAGAGTGCTTTGCCATGTGTAAGTTTATTCATAATTGTAATCAGCTAAAATTATGCATATTTTTTATGTTGCTGCTGAACTCTCATAACCATGATTTTGAATGGTGCTTAATATTTAATTGCAGTGAGTTTATCATAATTTATTATGTTATTTTTACTATGTATATAATTTTATATCTTTGCAATTACATTGCTGAATTGGACATCTTCACACATCCATATTTTCCGTCTTTAGATTATTTTTTTAGGCTAGATTCCTAGACATAGAATTACTGAGTCAAAAAACATTTTGACAGCTTTTGATCAAGAGTGCCAAATTACTCTTCAGATCCATAGTAATAATTTTATCACAACCAGCAAAAGAAAGAATATAAAGCAAAATACCGAATATCAGTTCTCCTGAAGGTTTCTAAACAATGGATAGTGTTATTTTTTAAAAAAAGTGGTACTTTGATAGGTGAATAACAGTAGCTGATTTTAGTTTCTATTTGAGTGCCAATGAATTGAATATTTCATAAATGTTTATTTATGAGCAAAATATTCTTACATGAATTATCTATTCATGTCTTTAACTGCATATTTATTGGGCTTTCATTAATGCCTTAAAGGAATCCATTTTGTGTGCTCGTTATATAATGAAACTATTCATCCTAAACTCAATTCCTCACATTTCATTCGTCTGTCATCTGCCTGTATTTCACTCTACATTTTAGACATACGATGTTTTAGATTTCTGTACAGTCATATTTGTTGATTGTCTACTCTGAATACATCCATCCTTTTATAGCTTAGTAAAACATATCATTTTAAGGAGTTTCATAAACATTCAACTTAATTGTTTTAGTTTTTCTACATTTTTAGAGTTGGCCAATTCCTCTAGAATTGTCTTGCCCTATGGTAACTATACACAGTCAACCAGACCCTCCAGCACTATTTTACTTGAAATAGTCCAATGGGTGAGATGAGGTTGGGGATCAATAAGAGAAGGAGTCAGGAAGCCAAAGCCCAGTGCAGGGAGGAACAGTGTTGGAGGAAGTGGCTCCAGGACGCCGGCTCACTGTGCTTCTGTAGAGTTTGGTTTCCTGTTCATTAAGTGATTCTGATGCAAACAAAGCTGGGGGACTCCACATTGAGGAAGGATGTGGAGAAGCACCAGGTGGGAGGTGTGAAAGTTCCTGCACTGTGAATCAAACGAAGAATATCTCTGCCTTCCTCGGAGGCCAAGCATTTTGGATTTAATGTGCCTTCCAAAACTCATGTTGAAATGTAATTGCCTGTGTAGTAGTAATAAAAATAGGGACCTTTATGAGCTCATTAGGTCATGAACCTCGGTGCTCTCACAAGTGAATTAAGCCGTTATCTCAGAGGGAGCAGGTTACTTATTCGGGGAACAATTTTCTGCGAAAAGGCTTGATTGCCCTGTCCTGGGCTCACCTTTGTTCCCATGCTCTCCTGCTGTGTGATGACAGCACAGAGACCCCGCCACCATATCGTGGTCCAGCATGGATGGAGGCACTCACTGCAAGCCCGCGCCATCTGCCTGGACTTCCAGCCTCCAGAACCATGAGCCGAACCACCTTCTATTGCTTGTAACTGCCCGGTCTGTGGTATTTTGTGACAGCGGAAGATGGACTAAGATGCAAAGTGTTCGGGGCCAGTGCAGTGGTGTAGTGGGTAAAGCCGCTGCCTGCAGTGTTGGCATCCCATATGGGCACTGGTTCGAGTCTCAGCTGCTTCACTTCCAATCCAGCTCTCTGCTATGGCCTGGGAGAGCAGTAGAAGATGGCCCAAGCCCTTGGGCCCCGGCACCCACGTGGGAGACCCAGAAGAAGCTACTGGTTCCTGGCTTCGGATTGGTGCAGCTTGGGCAGTTGTGGCCATCTGGGGGTGAACCAGCAGATGGGAGACCTTTCTCTCTCTCTGCTTCAGCTTCTCTGTAACTCTGCCTTTTAAATAAAATAAATGAATCTTAAAAAAAAAAAAAAGATTCAAGCTGCTGCCTTTCTCTGGAGACATTTCCGTAAGTACAGTCAGAATGGAAGCAAACACTGGGGAAAAGCCATTGTTTTTCAATTTTTTGGTTATTTTGAATTTTAGTCTAGTTACTCTCTGTGCTTTGCTCATTTATGTTTGCATCAGCTTCAGCTTCTTAATTATTGATGTTTTACCAAGTGTTCTGAGTTTTGCAAGAGGTATTTCTCTGACACTCCCAGGCCTTCGTAAATATCATCAACTTATTTTGCTTGATTATTTTTCCAAATTAACTGTATAATACTTTTATCCATTTAAAAAACAAAATCTCTAATGAAATTTTTATTTAAATGGCTTTAAGACAAAGCATTAACTAGAAAGCATTGATATCCTTAAAATATTTAGATTTTTCCTAGAGACACATGCTGAGTGTTTCCATTATTTAAGTTTTACTTTTGTCTTTCAGTAGACTACTTGAAGCTCCTCTCTGCTCCTCCTGATCTAGTTAACACACTTCCTGTTCTGCGTCTGTCTTAGATGGGGGAGTGTTTGTTCAGTGTGGCAGATAAGACCCTGCCCAGGATGCCCACGTGGCATATCTGTGTGTTTGAGTTCTGGCTCCACTTCTGAGTCCAGCATCCTGCTAACACTTCCTGAGAGGCAGTGGGTGATGACTCAAATACTGGGGTCCCTGACACCCACCTGGAAGACCCATTTGAGTTCAGGGCTCCTGACCTCAGCCTGGCTTGGCCCTGCCTGCTGCAGGCATTTCAGGAGTGAGCCAACAAATGGAGGATCTCTGTCTTGCTACCTCTCTGCCTTTCTGCATTTCAAACAAAAGAAATACATTAATGATAAATGAAAAACAAATAAATAAAAACGATTTTATCTTCGTTTTTTTTTGTTGTTGTTGTTTTATTGGTAATGGTTTTTTCCCTCCTTTCCCTGGTGAAATGTTTTATATCTTTAGCAATTTTATGAATTTAAAATCTTAAATATGTTTTGAGTGGATTTCTGAAAATAGTAATATTTTTCTTGTTTCTTTTATAATATATATAATTCATTTTCTGGCTTTGTTTTATTACTGATCAGCACCCGGTTTTGAGTATATTTGCTTAATGCCTGATTTCAGTCATGTACTTGCCAGTCATATCACCTTTAATTATAAGTAATGTTGTTTGTTGGTTTAAAATTAATGTTTATATATCGAGTGACACATACTCTGATTTGTGCTGCTTGGAGTTGTTTTATAAATACTGGGTATTGAATTTTACCTACTGTCTTTTAAAGAGTGTATATATTTCTACATTGGCATTATTGGTAGATTTATCATCATTTCTTGGACTGATCTTTATTTGCTTTTCAGAAACAATTTCTTATTGACAGCATCCAGGTTTTAAATTGGATATTGCATCATTGACTTCTACAGTTGAGATTTTATATTGATACTTATAAATAACACTGATCTATATTAACTTTTTTGTGTATAGTGTGACTCTTTTGTCAGTTTTAGAGTTTCTTGGAATTGTGTATCTTTTCATATTATTTAACATTCATCAGATTTAACAGAATTTTGTAATGATCTTTGTGTGTGTGTGTGTGTCTTAAAGATTTACTTTATTTATTTGAAAGATGGAGTTACAGAGAGAGGTAGAGATAGAGAGAGAGGTCTTCCATCCGCTGGTTCACTCCCAGTTGGCCGCAATGGCCAGAGCTGAGCTGATCTGAAACCAGGAGCCAGGAGCTTCTTCCAGGTCTCCTACGCAGGTGCAGGGGCCCAAGGACTGGGGTCAGCTTCTACTGCTTTCCCAGGTCATAGCAGAGAGCTGGATCAGAAGAGGAGCAGCTGGGACTCGAACCAGTGCCCATATGGGATGCCAGTGCTTCAGGCCAGGGCTTTAACCCGCTGCGCCACAGTGCCAGCCCTTGTGTGTGTGTTTTTAAAGGTTTTAACAAATTTACCTGTAAGAGCAATGTGCCAATATTTTTAGAGACATAGTTGTTTATTTAAAATTTTTCATTTATTTTATCATTTTCTTCAGGTTTTATCTTGCATCAATTTTGCTTTTTTTTTTTTTAGAATGTTACTGCTTTCAATGATATTTTCAAATATAACAATAGTCAGGGCTGCTGCTGTGGTGTGGCAGGTAAAGCCACTACACTCTTATTGACACTCTTATTTATGACATCAGTGATCACCTGAGGCTCTCGTCATAAGCTGCCAAGGCTATGGAAGCCTCTTGAGTCCACAAACTGACATTATTTAGACAAGGCCATAATCAAAGTGGAAGTTCTCTCCTACCTTCAGAGAAAGGTACCTCCTTCTTTGATGGCCCCTTCTTTCCACCAGGATCTCACGTCTAGCGATCTTTCATGTAGTTCATTTTTTGCCACAGTGTCTTGGCTTTCCATGCCTGAAATGCAAGTCATTCATCCATTAGTTCCTCAATTCTGAGTAGTCCAAGTGTTCGTGGGGAAGAATTAGTATGGCAGGGCCTTAGGACATCAGATCTTCATGAATCAATAGGATTTATTTTTATTTTTACTTTTTGACTGGCAGAGTTAGACAGTGAGAGAGACATAGAGAAAGGTGTTTCTTTTTCCATTGGTTCACCTCCCAAGTGGCTGCTACGGCCAGTGCACTGCGTTGATCCGAAGCCAGGAGCCAGGTGCTTCCTCCTGGTCTCCCATGCAGGTGCAGGGCCCAAGGACCTGGGCCATCCTCCACTGCCTTCCTGGGCCACAGCAGAGAGCTGGACTGGAAGAGGAGCAACCGGGACAGAATCCAGCGCCCCGACCAGGACTAGAACCCGGGGTCCGGCGCTGCAGGTGGAGGATTAGCCTAGTGAGCCGTAGCGCCGGCGAATCAATAGTATTTTGCTGTACCAGTTTATACATACTGGGTCCGAGCCGGGTCATGATTAGAGAAGTCTTCACAGCCAAGTGTATTATGATTACTGTTACTTTCTTGAGCCATATTTTTTTTTTCCTTTGAACAGATAATTATATATTTATTTGTTTAATTTTCTTTGGATCTAATTCCAAACATCTAATTCAACTCCAAACTCTACATACTAGCTTTCTACAGCTATTTTTAATAAAGATTTATTTATTTATTTGAAAAGGCAGAGTTACAGAGAGAGGCAGAGGCGGCGGGGGGTGGGGTGGGTGTCTGCCATCTGCTGGTTCACTCCCCAGATGGTCGCAACTGCCGGAGCTGTGCCTATCCAAAGCTGGAGCCAGGAGCTTCTTCCGGGTCTCCCATTCGAGTGAAGGGGCCAAGGACTTGAGCCATCTTCTACTGCTTTCCCAGGCCATAGCAGAGAGCTGGATAGGAAGTGGAGCAGCCAGGACTAGAACTGGTGCCCATATAGGATGCCGGCACTGCAGGCGGTGGCTTTACCTGCTATGCCACAGCGCCGGCCCCCAGCTCTTTTCGTTTTTTATATTAACCAGGATGAGTTAAGCTAAGTTACAATATCTAACAACCGGGAACTTCTAGAGGATTAAAAATAAAGGCTTGTTTTATTTCTTACTTTATAAGTGCATTGCAAGTTGGTGGGGACTCTGCCCCATATTCTTTTATTCCAAAAATCTTAGGTACCTGAGCCTCCACCTTCTGGCACAAAGTTAGTTAGTGAGGCCTTGAGAAAGGGAATATGGGAACCAGGCCTGGTCTCCTAGAGGATTCTGCTTACACTGTCAGCCAGAGTAAGTCACATTGACATACCTCATGTCATGAGACAGAAAAATTCAATACTGCTGTGAGCCCAGAAGGAGAATTAAATATTTAATGAGGAATACTATGAGCTACCACAGTTCTGTTAAATAATTTGAGTATTCCATCCATTGTATTTTCTTTCCTGGAGTTGTCTGGTTGGCTCTAAGCTGGACTGCCTACTCAGTACACCTGCTATAAAGCTGTTGTCTTAGAATCTCCTTGCATTCCTGGTGACTTCCTTACCTCTTCTGTTTTGCATTCATTCCCCTATTGCCTCAATCGAGTTTCTCCTTTTAATTGTTTTTTTTTTTTCTCTTTGTTTTTGTTTGAATACACAGAAGTAAAATGTTTAAGACCTTTAATGTATGAAAATGTCTTTATCCTACTTTGAAATTTGATTGAAAGTTTGGTGGAATATGTAATCATAGGTTGGAAAGGCATTGTTTCATTATTCTCTTTCTCTCTCTCTCTCTTTTAAAGATTTATTTATGTATTTGAAAGGTACAGTTACAGGGAGAGAGACAGAGATCTTTCATCCTCTGGATCACTTAATGGTTTTAACGGTGGAGCTGTGATATTTTTCTGGGTTTCCTACCTGGATGGAGAGGCCAAGCACTTGGGCCGTCTTCCACTGCCCTCCCAGGCACATTAGCAGGGAGCTGGATGGGAAGTGGAACTGGCACTTATGTGGGATGCTCGTGCCACAGGCTATGTCTTTACCTGCTATGCCCCTGTTGGCCCCTGTTTCATTATATTCTAACTTACAGTATTTCTGTTGAGAATTCTATCTCATTGCAATCTCTGTCAATTTCTCTTTGAAAGTATATAGGATGTCTCTCTTTTTTAAACAGTGTTTGGAAATTTTATCATTGTGTGTCTTGATATTGATCTATTTTGTTAATAATGTGAGATTCCTGTTGGCCTAATAATTTAGAAACACATGCTTTTCAGTTATAGGACAAATTTGGACCTGTTTTCACTTGCTATTAGTTTCTGTTTTCCTAATATTCATGTGACAAAACTACCATTAATCAAATGTTAGAGGCTCCTCTGATTTTCTTCTATTTCCCCTTTATCTTCTCTCTCTTTGATCTACTTTTTGTGAGATTTCCTCAATTTTATAGTTAATTTTTTCTTACTCTCATTTTAGTGGGTTTCTAGTTTGCTAAATACATTTCAAACTTCTTTCTTTAATAAAAATTCAATAATTGCTGAGTTTCTGTCTTTTTCTGCCAAACTTGAGAATAAGGGAATTAGATCTATTGGATCCAGTTTCCTTGCTTCTCAAATGTGCTCTTGAAATTTACATTTTTGCTTTTAGTTATGGTGAAATTTCATGAGCCAATCTTTCAAGTTATTTTCTTCTTCTCTTTTTTTAGTGTCTTTTGCTGCTCACTATTTTTACTCAATTTCTCTTTTTAAAAAAAGAATGATTTGAAACATTTTCCAATAACAGTTCTGTGTTATCCAATAACTTTTCTATGTTTTCTAGTTGCTCCATTTGCTCTTGTTTTATTGAATATATAAATATGTATATTAGAGATGTGTGATGTATTATTTCCTGAATTCAGTCTGTTTCCATGGGAATTATTGGACTCTTATTTTTCAGTTTGATTCACTTCTTTCAAATTGTTGTTCTCTTCACTTGCCCCATAGTTCTTTTGTTATATTCTCGTTTTATTAGTGAATTTTTTTGTAAGTGAACGCCTCATTTTTTCCAGATCAATCAAGATTGACAGATGGTGTAGATTTCATCAAGAATTATGGAATATAAACTCTGTGTGTGTGTTTCTGGGTGAAATGGACTGTGATTCTATTTCCCTGCTGAGCTGCTCCACAGAGGAATCTACTTCATCTCTTCAGTCCCTTGCTCTGAATTTGAGGAGTATTTCTAAAGTTTGTGTACTGCTTCATTAATCAGAAAGCAGTTAGTCTTTGGCTTACTGCAATTTTATTTTACAGCAGTCTTTCTTGATTCTCTAATAGCCATGTCCAAATGGTATGCTACTGAGATCACGGAGCAGTGGTTTTTCCTAATATCTATATGGTTTTGGAGTCAATAGGTTTCAGAGAAAGAATTTTACCCTGATGCTGCAGAAATTAAGTCTTATTATCTTTTGCTGGGTAAATTCATAGACTTTGTGTGATTTTATTCTTTTTCTTATTCCTTTATTCTTGAACTCTAAGAACTGTCAACACAGTAGTGACAGAGCCTCAGAAGAGAGGATTTCCATCAGCAATTTCTGTTCTTCCTGAACACTGTGCATTCCTTTCAACAGAAAGAGTGGGATGTTCAGCTCAAATTCTTCCAATCCTCTCTGGCAGCGTCACCTCATAGAACTTTGTGAGACGCTGCTGGGTCACCGTGGCTCCACTTCTGCTCTGTTCTTTGGAGTCACTACCAGTCACACACAGCTACGCGGCACCTACAGAAGGCTAAAGTGACGGAGCACCTGAATAGTAAGCTTGATTTAATTTTAACCAATGTAAACTTGAGCAGCCATGTGTGGCTAGTGGCAATCCTTTTTGACAGCAGCTCTCCAGCCATCTCTGAGCACCCCAGTTGGAGAGGAAATGCCCACTTGAAAGAATAATTCTGCATCTAGCTGAGAAGGGAGATGACAGAATCTGGTGGTCTGCAAAGGTCCCTGGTCTGCAGAAGCAGAAGGAAGCTTCAGGGAGACAGAGGTCTTCGGGTTTGAGAAAAAAAAATATAGATGCAAAGATTATTTGAGCTTCCAGCCTAGAAAGCACAGATGCTTGGGAATGGTGACCTAAATGCTCATTAGAGTTGGAGAAAGTCGCTACATGGCACTCACTGAGCTGCCTCTCACATGGGCTGGTTCTTTGTTTTGTTTTGTTTTGTTTTGTTTTTAAATGCATGTATTTATTTTTCTTGAAAGGCAAATACGCACACACACACACACACACACAGATCTCATCTGCTGCTTTACTTCCCAGTGGCCTGCAATAGTTGGGTAGTTGGGTCTGGGCCAGGCTGAAGCCAGATACTAGGAACTCAATCCAGGCCTCTCAGGCAGGTGGTGGGGACCCAAGCACTTGAGCTATGACACACTCAGATATGGGAGGTGAGCATCCTAGAGGGTATCTTAACCACTAGGACAAACACTTGCCCCTGTTTCTTAATCCTTGACCCATCACTTCCCACTGATAAAAGTTCTCACCAATCTACCATTGATTCTCTCCTTTTATTGTGGCTGTACAAAAGTCTTCTTTCTTAATGCTTAACAAACACTTTGAAGGCTATCTGGGAGAGGCTTTCCTTGTGCTTCCTCTGCTTAGTCATCTTCCCCAAATCTTCCAGCTCTTATTTTCAAATCTGAAGAAAGAACTAAGTTTTTTTTTTTGACAGACAGATTAGACAGTGAGAGAGAGAGAGGCAGACAGAAAGGCCTTCCTTTACCATTGGTTCAACCTCCAATGGCCGCTGTGGCCTGCACGCTGCAGCTGGCACACCGCGCTCATCCGAAGCCTGGAGCCAGGTGCTTCTCCTGGTCTCCCATGCAGGTGCAGGGCCCAAGGACTTGGGCCATCCTCCACTGCACTCCTGGGCCACAGCAGAGAGCTGGCCTGGAAGAGGGGCAACCGGGACAGAATCCGGCGCCCCAACCAGGACTAGAACCCGGTGAGCCGGCACTGCAGGCGGAGGATTAGCCTATTGAGCTAATGTTATTACAATTACTAAGTTATTACAATGATTCATTTGATTATCTGGGGAGTGGGAGCTTCTGAACTGCATGTGTTTGAACTCTCCAGTTAATCTTGACAGTAACTTACATCTGACAATTGAATGTTAAATTTGGAGAAATGTAGAAAAGGAAGGATTCTGGTGTCATTTGTTTGCACTTCAAAGATAGGGTCACTTCTGCCTGCCTGCTGGGACCCTGTCCCTCCTAGTCATATTCCCAGTCTTGGGTCACTTACCCTGAGAGTCACCGCAGCAGAACTACTTCCTATCCCATCTCACCCTTACCATACTCCTTTCAAGTTCCAAAGGTCAGGTTCATGATTACATCCTCAAAACTCCATCCATTTGGCACCATGGCCAGGTTCCCAGGCAGCCTACAGACTTACTGTCATTGAGTTCTGTGAGACTGGTGGCACACCAGGATGGCCTTATTTGCTTTTTGCTTTAAGCAGAAAAATTGGATTTAGAAAGCTTTTCCTAATCTGGATCTCTGCGATATATAATAAACTTCTTACATCTGTCACCATCAGCATTCTCCTTGCAGTCTTTACCTTTTATGTTTCAAAGAGGAAGGACAGGGGTGCCCTTTCTTTCTCTTCCTATTCAAGCAGTGTCTTGGGACAGCCAGCCCTAAGGATTAGAGGCATCTTCTTGTCTGGGGTGATGGGGGACCGGAACAAATTTAGGATTGCCCTCTATACCAGCCACATCCCTTCCTTAATAACTCTAAGGAGCAACTCTTGATCTGGGAGCTTCTAAATGTTTAGAAACTTTTCAGACAGCAAAATAAAAGTCGAGCTCAAAGCTCTCTGAACACTCTCTCTTATTGATAACATCAATTATATCCTAGAGGCAATGCTTTCAAAGGAAGAACTGAAGTCTGCTTGTACCAGAGTCATCCCTTGTGCTGGTTAAAATGTGCATCTCTGGGCCCCACTGAACCAGGATCTCTGGATCTAGGGGCCCTCTGCATTTAGTATCTCCCCAGTTGATTTCTTGGAATTGTGAGCACCACTATGATGTGATGGGATCAAAGAATTAGTTCAGTGGTTACACTTAGAGGCTGAGGAATGAGACTGCACCTTGAATCAGCAAAGGAGTGGTCCAGTGTAAGGCATGAAACATAAGAATAAAGGAAACACAGTTTTCTATCTTGACCTGCTATTTTTTTTTTCACTGTGGGACCACATGGAACCAAGGGAGTCTGCCTGACTTGGTTTCCTTCCTTGTAAAGATAGTAGTGCTTGCTTCACAGGCCTGATGAGGCATGAACAAAAATCACCTGGCACATGAGCACTGGATCAATTCTCTGTTAGGATTTCTCAACAGATGCTACATTTAGAAAAAGTTCTGATGCATGGAACGGCTTCATGTTATGAAGCAATAGTGTGTTTATTCAACAAAGACATATACACCTGCTGATTAGACTCCTAATGAGCTTGAATTATCCCCATTGATGCTATTCTTGCAGTTGTGAAGGAACTCGATGTTGCAACCTCAACATTGCCTTTTGATTTTTTTTTTTTGAAATTTGCAAATCGTTCCTGGACCCCAATTACAACCAACCTTTGTCAATTCCTACTGGTATCTGAAACTCTAGCTGGCAGCTGCAAGGTGCCAAGTGCATGTTTAGGTAACAGGACCCTAGTGTCTCCCACCTCCTATAATCAAAAAGATGATTCAAGGAGGTTGAAATCAACAAGCCACATTTCCAAGATCATGATCACTCTCTGTTAGGGCTGTTAAATGAGCACTTCTTAGTCTTCTTCCCCGTAAGCTTTCCTGGGACTTGATAAGCTTACGTTTTTCCCACCAGAGATGTCTTTCTTCATCATTTACAAATAAATGCACCTCGTTGGAATCATATGAAAAGTGGAGAATCGAATTTAATTAAAGTGGAGTTAGTGTAGTCTCAAGAAAAGGCTCGGGAAAAAAATTACAGAGGAAACTCTTCCGGATCTAGTGGATGTGACACGGAGGACCTACAGGGAGAGCAAGGACACCCACAGTGCAGAAGCTGAGCCGCGGGAGCTGAGGCGCAGAGGCCGAGAGCGGAGTCTGTGCGCCAGTGCTGGAAGGGGAGGTGAGACAAAAACCTTGGTAACTTGAGTCATTGGCGGGGAAAGGCAGAAAGAGCCTAGAGGGAACGAGGCTTGAAGCCCCACTGGGGAAAGTTCACCAGGCTGACTGGAGGAGAAAAAAAAAAAACGATTAAATAAGGGGAACCGGCACAGACACTACACACCTTACAAAGCTGAGCAAGACAAAGAGCAGGCGCCATTTTGGACATACTTAAGCGGCGCCCACCATCAGCCAAGCAGAAAAACCTGACTCTGGTGGGAAGAAATAACAGGGCAGCAAAATAAGGACTCAGAATTGGATGAAAGCACTTTCAACAAACATGTAGCAAGTGCTTTCTGTGGGGTTGGGTAAAGAATACCCAGTGGTTGCAAAGTCTAGTAAAGGAACATGAGACGAGTATATAATTAAATATGATGCATGTACATGGGCAACATAGAAGTACTGTGGAGACCTAGTGTGGATTAAAAAATATGACAGATAATGCTGAGTGCTAGTTGTCTCTAGATTGATCTGTCATGCTATCTATCCATTCATCCCTGTGTAATGGCTTCATTGCCTGCTTTTTACAGATGAGGAAAGCAAGTTTTAGAGAGGTTGTGTCTTGCCCAAGTTCACACAAGCAGAACTTGCAATTCCAGCAGAGGTAGTCTTACTCCAAGGCTCACACCCTTATCCACCAGGGAAATATAGAACATTTCAGTAGGAGGTAGTTTTTGAATGGACCTAAAATGAAAAGGATTTTATGCAGGAGGTTTGGGAGTATTGGGAGAAAACATTTAGGGCAGAGTGCTCTATAGAGATTTTATGAAATCCTATTAAAATGGCAAAAAAAGCAATGTGGGTCCACATTTTGAAAAGTCTTTGTAATTGTTACTGCAGAGTGAGAATTTAGTTCCTTTCATTGTAAAGATTTACTTGAAAGGCAAAGTTATAAAGATGGAGGTGGGGAGAAAATCTTCCAGCTGCTGGTTCACTCCACAAATGGTTGCAAAGACCAGGTCTGGGCCAGGCTGAAGCCATGTGGGTATAGAAGCCCAAGGATTTGAGCCACCCCCTACAGCTTTCCCAGGCACATTAGCAGGGATTTGAATCAGAAGTGGAGCAGCCGGGTCCAGAACTGGCATCTATATGGAATACTGGTGCTGCAGGCTGTGGCTTAACCCACTGTGCCACAGCACCAGTCCCAAGACTTTAATTCTTAATGCTTATGCACTAGAAATTAGGTCTTAAGCATTAATCAAGGATAGGGTAGGAAGCACCATAAGGGTTGAAGTTAGTAGCTGCTACTTCTCACCTGCTATGACACTAGACAAGTTTTATAATCTCTCTATGCCTTAGTTTCCTTACCTTTAAGATGGACAATAACAACTTTGCAACAGCATGAAGAGTAAATAGGAGCCATTTCACATAAAGTCAAGTCCTGTTAATTGTTTTGAATAACAAGCAACCCAATAAGACAAGTTCAAAGTTTTTGAGCATTTATATGTGTCAGCACTGCACCAAACACTGCAATGTTTCCAACCAAAGCTCTGTGAAGCATACGCCTGGTGCTGATTCCATTGTGTGATTCCAGAGCTGTTCACTATTATGTTGTGCTGTCCCCCTTTGCATGACGCTGCTTGGAAACTTCAGCAAGATTTGGGGTGGCTAGGAGGTTGATACCATGGTTCATTGGTGAGTGGAATATTTGGAACAAATGGGCTTTGTAACAAACAACCTCTTCAAATTAAACCAAGAAAGGAGTAACCAAGTTCTTGAGTTTCATGCTGCTTAAAGGGTCTATAAACTCGTGGGTAAAGACTGCAGTTTTACTTTGTGCATATTCCTAACTCTTTTATCAGTCATCCCAGGGGCATATTATATTTTTTCACATCTTTATGAAAAGCTTTGTGTTAGCATTAACAAAATACCCCAGCATTACTGACCTAAAATCACAGCCAATCATTTAGCTCATGATTCTGCGGATTAGCACATGGGGCCAGGCTCAGCTCTGCAGTTCTTTTGGCCTTGGCTGGGTTAATTTTTGTGTATGAAGTCGGCTGTCAGAGCAGCTAGGGCTACCTGGTCAGGTGTGGGTTCAGGTAGAACGTTTCCACTCCTTTGGTTTCTTTTCTTTTCTTTCTTTCTTTCTTTCTTTCTTTCTTTCTTTCTTTCTTTCTTTTTTTTTTTTTTTGACAGGCAGAGTGGACAGTGAGAGAGAGAGACAGAGAGAAAGGTCTTCCTTTGCCATTGGTTCACCCTCCAATGGCTGCCGCGGCCAGTGTGCTGTGGCCGGCGCACGGCGCTGATGCGATGGCAGGAGCCAGGTTCTTCTCCTGGTCTCCCATGGGGTGCAGGGCCCAAGTACCTGGGCCATCCTCCACTGCCTTCCCGGGCCACAGCAGAGAGCTGGACTGGAAGAGGAGCAACTGGGACAGAATCCGGCGCCCCAACCGGGACTAGAACCCGGGGTGCTGGCGCCACAGGCAGAGGATTAGTCTAGTGAGCTGTGGTGCCGGCCGAGTATGTGGTTTTGTTATATTTTCCACAGATACCTTTTTAAAGAATAAGATTTATTTATCTGAAAGGTAGAGTTACAGAGAGAGGGAGAGACAGAAAGAGAGAGATCTTCCATCTGGTGGTTCACTTTGGCTGGGCCAGGAACTTCTTCTGGGTCTCCCACATAGGTGCAGGAGCCCAAGCACTTGTGCCATCTTCTGCTGCTTTCCCAGGAACATTGACAGAGAATTGAATCAGAAGCAGAGCAGCCAGGACTCAAACCAGCAGTCATATGGGATGCCAGAGCTACAGACGGCAGCTTTACCTGTTACACCACAATGCCAGTCCCTCCACAGATACTTGTAATTAAGGGTTTCAAGACTCCAGGATTCAAGGTAGTAAGGACACTGTTGATATTAGATCATCAACTCAGTTCATTTCAATAAATACTTGTGTAGCTCCTTCTGATCTAAGTTTTTTTAATTTATTTTATATTATTTATTTTTATTTTTATTTTTTATTTTTTGACAGGCAGAGTGGACAGTGAGAGAGAGAGACAGAGAGAAAGGTCTTCCTTTGCCGTTGGTTCACCCTCCAATGGCCACCACGGCCGGCACACCGTGCTGATCTGATGGCAGGAGCCAGGTGATTCTCCTGGTCTCCCATGGGGTGCAGGGCCCAAGCACTTGGGCCATCCTCCACTGCACTCCCAGGCCATAGCAGAGAGCCGGCCTGGAAGAGGAGCAACTGGGACAGAATCCGGTGCCCCGACCGGGACTAGAACCTGGTGTGCTGGCGCCACAAGATGGAGGATTAGACTAGTGAGCCGCAGCGCCGGCCCTGATCTAAGTTTTATGCCAGGTACATACCCAGCCCTGACTTCTAGGAACTTAGAATCTGGTGGGATTCAGCACAAGGGACAGGCCTGTGAGCTAAAATAATTCTATGTGAGAGACACCAAGAAGTACCTAGACAAGAGGAATTACTGTTGTGTGGAAGAAGCAGAATATTGGAGTGCGGATGCTTTGTGGTGATGTGGTATTTTGGAAGATGGACATGTGAGGCCTTCCCATGTGACTTGTTGGAAACTGAAGAAGAAAAAACTTGAATGGACCACAATGTCTGGCCATGTGGTGAACTGGACAGTTTCTTAACTACCTAAACATGATGCAGAAAATCTCTTAAGTTACCTAAATATGCTTAACAAAATGCTGAATAGGCAATATTTTTTAATAAAAATTAAGGAAAATTTCCATTATGAAGAAAGGCAGAACAGCAGGAGTCCAGAAACCTGCGTGAGGGCTGGAGTTGCCGAACCCCTTTATTACCGGCCCCCAAATACATTGTAGGTGGCCAGGAGCAGTGGATTTAGTAGCTGTGCCTTGTGTGGGAAGCAGACAAAAAGGAGGCTGGCTGGGGCCTCCTGGGGAGAACTTACACTCACGGAGGGCAACATCTTCATGGAAAGAACTCCATGAGGGGAAACAGTAAAAATGCTGTCTGATCCAAACTGGCTGTCGATGGGCAGAGAACATGGTGATCCTCCATGGATTTGGAGCCTGAATTCACAGTATTTGCATGGTTTGAAGAACAACAAGCTGAGGATTTTTGTTTGATGGGGACCCAGTGTGTATGAACATATGGTTCTGGGGGAAATGCACATTCAACCCATACTGCAGAGAACTGCCGCAGGCTGATTCCATGCACATGAACTCATAGAAATCACAAAACTTGTAGGAAACAAAGCTTTGTGAGTAAATGTCAACAACAAGAGCCAGGAACAGGTAACAAAAAGGTATTCAAAGTAGTTTATACATTCAAAGAAATGAAAATATGAAGAAGAAGCAAGAGACTATCAAAAATGACCTAAAATACTTGAAGAAACACTCAATAGAATGTCTGGAAATAAAAATTAATAATAATGATTGAAAGGAAAAATGTAATGAGACAATAGCCTTTAACTAAAACAATGTAAAAACCCATCAATAGCAAAAGGGATAATTAAATGGTGGCATATTTACGCAGCGGAATGTTAGAATGCAATAAAAAAGAACACAGTACTTCTAATGCAACACTATACATAAGCCTTGCAGTCAGAATATGCATACAGGGTAGTACAGGAAGTTCAAGACCAGGTAAAGTTGGTCTCTGTTGATCCTGGTCATGAGTGTCATCTCAGGCAGTAGGATCTTCATCTTGCAGGGTCAAGGGGGCGGCCTCTCAGGTGCTGGAAATTTCTGAATCTCAACATGGGTGGCCGGCTACATGGCTGTGCAATCCTGTGGCATCACTCTGCTATGCAATTAAGATTTGTGCTTGGAACTAAGGCTTACTATAAAGAACAAAAACTTTAGTGGTTCTATCCTCCAATTCCTTCAACTCTCAAGACCAGATTAGATACAGCTAAAGAGAAAATTAGTGAACCAAAGCTGAAAGAAATACAGAAAATTCAGTATAAAAAGCCGAAGACACAGGAACAACAGGTACATTAAGAGATAATGAGGCTGGAGTGAGGGCTAGCGGGAGCTCCCGGAGATAGGATAAACTGATGAAGAATTTCTAAGGCAGACACAAATCCTTTGATTTAGATGCCTAGTGAATTCCAAGCAAGATAAATAAAAAAAAATTCACACCGATACACACCATAGTGATACTGCAGGACAAAGAGGATCCTAAAAACAGGGTGAAATCACAGATGACCCATGTAGGACGGTCAGCAGACTGAAGAAGCTTCTCAACATAGTGCTGCCAGTCACTACACAAAGGGTTAATGTCACTGGTACCTCGGGAAGAAAGTAGCTCACAACCTAGAACCATCAACTGAGAGAATGAGTGCAAAATCATAGTAAAAAAAAAAATCAGGTGAGAAAAACAAAAGAGATAGGTTTCGCTACCATGACACCCTGCTTTAGGAAATTTCTACCAGATGTACTCTCAGAAGAAGACGAATGATTTCAGAGATTTGAGATGTGAGAATGAATGAGGAGCAAAGGAAATGTGGAAAGCAAGCTTTGTGTACAACGTAGGAATTATTTGATTCCATCTGTCCATCTATCTAAAAGAACTGGAGTGTCATTCAGGCAGACAGACAGAAAAATATGTCCCAAAACAAAGCGTACTGACTACAGTTGGTTGAGTTGAAACTGGATCACCTTCTCACTAATTCTGAAGTTTTAAGTTATACTTTGTGAGTTGAGAATTTTGTTTAAGTGCTGTGGAATTCTGAAAATTCCATTGACCTTGTTAAGATAAATTTCTAGGCCGGTGCCGCGGCTCACTAGGCTAATCCTCCGCCTAGCGGCGCTGGCACACCGGGTTATAGTCCCGGTTGGGGCGCCGGATTCTGTCCCAGTTGCCCCTCTTCCAGGCCAGCTCTCTGCTATGACCCAGGAGTGCAGTGGAGGATGGTCCAAGTGCTTGGGCCCTGCACCAGTATGGGAGACCAGGATAAGTACCTGGCTCCTGCCTTTGGATCAGTGTAGTGCACCGGCCGCGGTGGCCATTGGAGGGTGAACCAATGGCAAAGGAAGACCTTTCTCTCTGTCTCTCTCTCACTGTCCACTCTGCCTGTCCAAAAAAAAAAAAAAAAAGATAAATTTCTTCTGCCATATCTAAGAATTATCAATGTTCCCCTTTATGATAATTATTGAATATAGTGACCCTGTAACAAGATAAAACCAGCATTTATTCTTATAATGCAAGTAAAGCCTAGAGATGAATTAAAGGCAGATTGCATCCATTTGCATAATTAGGAAATTATTTGCAATATCAGTCCTAATAAATTTGGATTTGTTTGACCAATGAGGTGATTTGTTCCAGGATAAATGTGTGTCTTTTGTAACTTTTTTAAAAAAATATTTATTTATTTATTTATTTATTTTAAAGATAGGGTTACCAGGGATGGGGGAGATACAGAGAGCAGGATCTTGCATTTCCAAATGGCTGCACCTGCTGGGACTGGGTCAGGCTGAAGCCAGGAGCCTGTAACTCTATCTGAGTCTCCTATATGGGTGAAGAGACCCAAGTACTTGGGACAGCCACTGCTTTCCCTGGGGCAATAGCAGGGAGCTGGATCCGAAGTGGAACAACTGGGACTCAAACTGGCGCCCATATGAGATGCTAGTGTCACAGGCGGCAGCTTAACGTGCTGTGCCAGAACACTGTCCATTGTATATACTTTTGATATTGATGCAGGACAGGGCCCTTTAAGGAGCAGGTGACACTACTGTCTGCCCTTTGACGGGTGCCCAGTGCTGCAGAACCATGCAGTTTTACTCCTATCATGGATGGGGCAGCGTGGCACCCTGTGGATGACAGAGAAGGCAGCTGCTGGGAGCCTCCTCTGATGATCCAAAAATGTACTTTCTTGGCCGACTGCTATCAGCATTGTAATGACAGACTGGTGGTTTTAAACCTTGACCTCAATTTTCTAGTTCTTGCCTGACCCCGCCGAGCCCTTCCATCTTAAACATTCCTTTAGTAGCCTTTAACTCCTTAGTGAATATTTTAACCTAAATAAAAATTTCATCTCTTCCACCTTCAGGAGACAGCTCAGATCTCACCTGCACCGCAGCTTCTGCCCTGAATTCCCTATTCCCTGATGGGATTAACCACACTCTCTTCCTCACTACCCTGCCCTTCGTCTGACTCGGTGGCAGAGATGTGCCAGCCAACAGAGAGAACTCTGGTAACGCAGAGGCTTTGCGAGCTTCCCACATCTCTGTCTCTAGAAATCAGTCCAATTAGTGCTTGCTGCATGGACACAGGATTCTTTGCATCTGAGTAGGAGCGTGATTTCTGTGAAGTTGCCTCTATGGGCATATGATGAAGATATAAGCAACAGTGAAGCATCAAGGTTCTGTGTGCTTTATGGCTCTTTTTAGAAAAAGATTTATTTAGCTGAAAGGAAAAATGAGAAAGAGATGGGGGGGAGTCAAGAGAGAGATAAAGAGAGGGATTTTCCATCTTCTGGTTCACTCTCCAGTTACTGCAACAGCTGGGGTTGGGCCAGGCTGAAACCAGGATCCAGAAACTCCATCCTAGTCTTCCATGTGGATGGTGGGGACCCAAATACTTGGACCAGCATCCACTGCCTCCCAGGCACATTAGCAGGGAGCTGGATCAGAAGCAGAAGAGCCGGGACTTGAACCAGGCACTCTGATACGGGAAGTCAGCACGGCAAGGGACGGTTTTACATCCTGCACCACAGTGCCCACTTTTGCCTCTTGTGTCTTCATGAGCACTTGCGCTGATTTTGTCTTCTTACATCTGCTTCCACTAAGAAGCCTGAGCAAATACTCACGCAGTCTTCTGATGGGAAATAACCCGAGGAAGAGAAAGTTTTGGTGACTTCCTGCCCGGCTCTATGGGTCCTGCAGGAGGGCCAGCCCCTGGAGACGGTGGGAGACAGGGCACGGGAAGGAGTGAGCCTCTGCTCCTCTGTGGAATGACTTCATTAATTTTCTCTCCGTTTAAATCTGGCTGCGCCTTCTCTAGCTCGTTTCTTCATGGGATCAGACAAACAGCCCTTTGAGAGAAGGAAGATGCACCCACAGAGGTGCTGAACACGGAGTGACCCATATGCGGGGCTCATTTTCCTACAGAAGCAGTGCTAACCATCTTCACTGGGCTCACTTGGACTTGGTGCTTTTCTTCTCTCCAGTAGAGTCTGAAATCACCCGCTGACGGCTGTAGCGTGACAGTGAGCTGCTGGGCAGAGGGGAAACTGGGGTCTCAGAAGTGTGTTATTGTGCAGAAATTCTCTAGGCACTCAGGGCTGTGAATGGCTTTGGTGACTAAGTCCAGCAGGGGCAGTTCAGTAGGCGGGAGGTATGTGGGAAGCTGTGGCATTGTTTCTAGAGATGGAGGTTGCTCCAGGGTTGTGTTGTGTTGGAGCCACGTGGCAGGAAAGCCAAACCTGTAGACTCAAACAAACACAACCGCTGCTTCTCGGGGACCCCAGGCACGCCAGGAGAGCTAGTCCTGCAGAGGATTGGATGCGCTGAGAGAAATAAATCACTCTGACTTCTTTCTCCGTCCTCCGTGTCACACACAAATGTCGGGGTTCACAGGTGTCGGTACTCTTAGGTGTGAATGTCCCCCACGTCTGAGGAAGACTCTGTCATGGAATAAAGCAGTGTTTTCTACTGTGCAAAGCAGGAGAGCTCATGGCAGTGCAGGATCCTGGGAGGGAGTTCTTCCTCTAAGTGTATCTGCTGACTACTAAGAGGACCAGTTCTCAGCACAGGCTTTCCTGGGCTCGGATCCATGCCAGTCAGTGTGTGTGTGTGTGTGCATTTGATATGAGAGAGAGAGAGAGAGAGAGAGAGAGAGAGACTGATTCAGAAAGATAAATCTCTCACCTTCTCGTTCATTCCCAAAATGCAATAGCCAGGATTGAGTCAAACCAAAGCCAGAAGTTGGGAACTCAGTCCAGGTCTCCCATGTGAGAGACTCTAACTATTTAAGCCACCACTACTGCCACCTAGGGTGTGCATCAGCAGGAAGCTGGAGTGAAGAGCTGGAGCTGGGAATTGAATTAGCATCTTAACAGCTAGGCCGGATGCCCACCTGTATTAGTCAGAGGTCTGATACTTGGACTAAAGCACCCAAGAGAAGCTTCTTGGGAAGCTACAGTTTCCTTCTGCTTTACAGTTTGGATGCCACAGTTCAGAATTATGTGGCCCCATCAGTCTGGTGTCTGTTGGAGATTGGCAATGGTGCAGTGGGTGCAGAGGAATGGTTCCATGGTGAGCCAGGAAGCAGCGAGAGAAGCTAGACTGAGCTTGGCTTATGTAGCCAACCCTTTCACAGGAACGACTGTCTAGAATTGGGAGTTGTGGTGCAGTGGGTTGAGCCACCACTTTGGACTCCCTCATTCCATATTAAGGTGCTGCTCTGCTCCTGATCTGGCTCCCTGCTAAGGCGCCTGAGAAGGTGGTCGATGGTAGCCCAAGAGCTTGGGCCCCTGCCACTCATGTGGGAGACCTGGATGGAGTTCCAGGTTCCTGGCTTCAGCCTGGTCTAGCCCTGGCTATTGTGGGCATCTGTTTCAGCAGATGGAAGATAGCCATATTTCTTCTCTCTCTCTCTCTCTTTCCCTCTCTCTCTCTCTCTTTCTGCCTCTCAAATACATACGTTTTTTGAAAGAGTACTACCATCTGAGGCAAGCCCTCCATGCATGAAAGACCTGCTGGTAGGCCCACCTCTCAGATGCCATAATTATATTATGTCTCCACCCTTTATCCATCAACCCTGAACATAGGACTTCAGAATTGCAACATCTGCATGAACCTGGGGAGCCAAGTCCTGCCCAATCCATAGCACTGCCCAGCCCAGTTAGAACTGGGGGAGTCAAATTCAGGTGGTAGGGGAATGTGTTTCAGGAAAACATCTCTCTAGGCCAGCGGTCCCTCACCTCTGCTGTATCCCAAAACACTGATCCCACCCACTGCACCAAGTCATATTGGTTGGGAATGGAGGCTTTGTCCCGTGCTCCAGGCCAGGGCCCCAAACCATCCCAGTCACCCTGGGGCCATGAGCACCCCCTCCCCTGGAGCAGGTGATGTGAAGCTGTTGGAGGGGAGAGTGTCGAGTTTGCCCACACAGTCCCTCTAGCTGGAGGACAGGTGTACAGGCTGGAGAACAGGTAAGCTTGAGGTTGGCTTTGGCCCTGAGAAGGAGCAGGCAAAAGCTCCAATGAGAAGTGCTTAGCACAGGGCTAATGCCGCATGCCTCAGCAGTAGCCTGGGTTTTTCTTCTGATCCTGATGTCGAGCTCTTTGGCCTATTATTTTACCCTTTCTTGGTGCCTGACTTCCCCTTTTGGCCTGGAACCCCATCCCAGTTCTAGAATGTTCTTCTGGATGACTCCCCTGCCTCAAAATTCCCCAGAAAGAATTGTTGCAAACGGAAGAGGAGGATGAAGTTCAGTACAGATGGTTTCTGACTTAGACTTTTTCAACGTAATGAAAGTGTGAAAGCAACAGGCACTCCGTAAAAAGCCAGACTTCACGTTTTGAATTTTGATCTTTTCCTGAGCTGTCAATATGTGTGCTGATCCCCTCCTGTGGTGTTGGGCAGCGGTAGTGAGCCTCAGCTTCCAGTCTCACTGTCATGAGGTAAACAGCCAATCCTGGACCCTGCAGTGTATTGAATGCAATAAATTACATGAGGTATTTAGCATTTTATTATGAAATCGACTTTTTGTTAGATGATTTTGTCCAACTGTCAGCTAATTTAAGTGTTTGGAGCATGTTTAAGGTAGGCTAGGGTAAGCAATGATATTCACTAGATTGGGTGTGTTAAATGCATTTTTCAAAACAGATTTATGTAAAGGGCAGGATGACAGAGAGAAGGAGAGGGAGAGGGGGAGAGAGAGAGAAAGAGAGAGAGAGAGAGAGAGATTGTTCATCTCCCAAAATGGCTGCAACAGCCAGGGCTGGGCCAAGCCAAAACCAGGAGCGAGGAACTCCAACCTGTTATCCCCCATGGGTGGCAAGGGCCCAAGTATTTAGGCCATAATCTGCTGCCTTTCCAAGCACAGTAGTGGGGTCTGGATGGGAAGAGGAGCAGCCGGAACTTGAACCAGGGCTCTGATAACTGACGCTGGTGCTGCAAGAGGTGGCTGAACCCCCTGTACCACAACACTGCCTCTCCTAAGTACAATTTGACTTCTGATTGTTTTTCAACTTTGGATGGGCTTGTCAGGACATATCAACCCATCATAAGTAGAAGAACACCAACACTGTGCTGGGAAAAGAGAGGTGAAACTGGCAGTGCCTGCCTTCTAGAAGGCCACAGTCTAGTTAGGGAAGATAGGACAGCAAAGAGAGGGGCAGGGAGCGTACGGGGGCTGTGGTCATGTGTGGTCCAGGGAGGACAGAAAGGAGGGGGAGTGGTGATCAAAAAACAGGTGAAACAGCTTGGTTTAGGAGCCTGGCTGAGTGAGGCAGAGCAGTGGGTGTGGGAAGAGAGAGAACAGACCAGCGGGGCATGCTCACACGTGCAGGCATTCCGTGCTCCTGGGTGCATGGAGATGGACGGTAGGGACGAGGCAGGAGACACAGTTAGGAACTGGGTTGCGAGTCTGGCAGGCCAGCTTGTGGAGTAGGGACCAAATTCACGGCTCTTGCCCCAGGTATAGGCTGTTTGGAGGGTGCTGGAGTTCAAGTCCTGTGCCCAGAGGAGCCTGGTGCACTTGGGCTTAAGTGCTGTACTGAGGGCGGGGTATACCCTCAGGGATTGCTTGCTGCTGGCGGCATTGGAGGCAAGCTGCTGGTGGCCCGGACCCTAGGCTGCTGCCACTGGGACAGGAGACAATGCCTAGTGTCAGAGTCCCAGGAAGATGTGGTGGGGTTCATGAGGGCAATGGCCCAGTTGTGTAGACTGGGCCCATCCAGCAAGTGTGGCCTAAGAGGCCCATGTATGGCAGGAGAGTAATTCCAGATCCCACCAGGCAGTGGAGGTGAGGTGTTTCAATTTCTCTGTGGTGCTCTCAGTGGAAGGAAACTGTAGCTGGGGAGATGGCGATCTGGAGGGTAGAGACAAGCAATGGGTAGTTGAGGTTTGAGGGAAGAAAGCCTCTGTCTTGTTTCTCAGTCAACAAACCTCCAGAGGTGCCCCCTGCCTGAGCCCTCCCCTAGCTCTGATTTCAGCTCCCAGCTGACCCAGCCAGCCGGTCCACAGGCCCAAACCCAGCGCATGTGGGAAACCTCCTTCCCCGTGGCCTTGCATGAGCTCAGGGCTTTCTCTCCTGGCTGAGCTGGCCCTGAGTGGCAGCCAGAACAGGCCGGCTGGGCAGTGGCCCCTTCCTCCTCTGCTGAAATAACCCCCAACACAGGGCAGGCCTCGCTGGGAGGGAACATTCCAGCTCTACGGGGCACCTGCCTGGCCCCTGTCCTAGTCCCTAAGCAATCCTCTTGGGGTTTCAAAAGCTGTCTTTTTAGAACAGTGTGTAAGGAATTTGATCATAGAATCTCTTCAGGCCCTAGCAAGAATTTTGTGTACCAAAACACACACACACACATGCATACACTCTGTCACACACACACACACACATATACACTTTCGCTCTCATACATACATACATACTGTTTCACATTCTCACACAGACTCACACACATAACATATGCACACACACATTGTCTCGTCTCTCACACAAACACATACTCTTACACTCTCACACACAAATACACTTTGTCTCACACACACATTCTCTCTCACACACCATCTCTCTCACACACACTCATACACATACACACACACACTGTCTCACACACATTGTCTCTCACATACTCTCATAGTTTCTCACACACACTCATGTACAGTTTCTCACACACACACTGTCTCTCTCACACACACACATACTCTCACAGATTCTCACACATTGTCACACACAGTTTCTCACACACATACTCTGTCATACACACATTGTCTCAAACATACACACTCACACACTTTCTCACATACTCTGTCACAGACACACACTTTCACAAACACTCTGTCTCACACACACATTGTCTTTCACACACACACATTCTCACATACACATTTTTGCATTCACACACACTCATTGTCTCTCACACACTGTGTCTCATACACAAACTTTCATTACACACACTATATCACACACTCACACTGTTTCTCACATACACTCTCACACACATTGTCTCACACACACTCATACACTCACACACATTCTGCCACACTCACACACTCTCATACATACACTGTTATTGTCATACTCATATTGTCTCACATACTCATACACACAGTCATACACACATGCACACACATTGTCTCTCACACTCACACACATACAGACTCTCACATTGTCTCTCAAACATTGTCTCACATGCACAGTGATACACATTGTCTCTCAAACACTCTTGTCTCATACGCACACACACTCACACTCCATCTCACACACATACACTCACGCATATTGTCTCACATACTCATACACTCACACACTCTCATACACTCACACACTCATATAGACACTGTCACACACACTCATACATTGTCTCACACACTCATATACACATACTCTTACACATATTGCCTCACACACATACACTCATACACACACTCACACACATTGTCTCTCACACTCACACATACACACTCTCACATTATCTCTCAAACACTGTCTCACAGACAAATAGTTATACACATTGTCTCACTCTTGTCTCATACACACACACACTCTCAAACTCACACACTCTGTCTCACACACATACCATCACACACATTGTCTCACACACACTCACACAGTCATACACACTCCCATATACACACCTCTCACATACACATTGTCACACACACACATACACACTGTCTCTCACTCACACACCCTGAGGCATTGACTGCTAATTTTCAAAGAGCAGCTGATGGGTTTTGCTTCTCCTGGTCCTCTGGGATGCTGGAAGATGTTAAATTTAATTGTTCTTGCAGTTGTGTGAGAAGATGATTTAACTAAAACTGCCCTGCCCACTGAGGCTGTGGCCGGGGCCCTCAGCCACAGCCTGGGGTCCTGTCCCACATCCAGAGCCACCTACCCAACCAGGAAGTGTCTGAGCCGAGGGGTGAAGCGGGCCCAGGAGTGTCCAGGCGACAGCCCGTGTTGACTGTGGGTGCTGCAGAGGTGGGTGGGAGACAGCTGATGGAGAGGAGGCCGGCCAAGGTCACTTCTGGAAGGCCCGGACCTCCTGTTCTCTGTCACCCCTGACTCCCCAGGGCTGCACCTGCCGTTGTTGCTCTGCAAGGCGGCTGCAACCATCCTTCTGCTGTAAGGAGGGAAGCACCGTCTCGGGGTCAGCCAGGGCTCCCAGCACAGGTGCTGGGCAGAACTGAAGCTGCGGGGGCTGTGCTGTGGGCAAGGACAGGAGCCACAGGCACATCAGAGACCGGCTGTGGGATTGAGCGCGCCCTGCCTCACCTCGGGGTTAGGTGCGCTCCTTATGCAGACTGGCTGCTCCCTGTCTGTGTCACCAGCGAGATTTTTGTCTTCTTAAGCTCAGACGATATGTCAGGGGGCCTGTGGGGGAGGGAACCTGAGGAATGAGGAGTGGCATGACAGTGGGTCCCTGTACCCCTCTCCCTGCTGAGTCCACGTCACATCTCCCCAGACAGTTTTCTAAGGAAGCCAGAGGAGGGAATCAGTGTGAGGGAGGGGATTCTAAGTCTTCTGCTGGGGTCTTTATATACATGACCCATAAAGAAACTTGCAAAAGAATCCATTCCATTATTTCTGGACAGGCAAACCAAGGCTAGGAGATGAAGTCACCCAATCCAAGACCCTTTTCAAAGTAAAAGAGGCTAAAAATAGTTACAGTTGTGTACTCTGTGTGTATCTAAAAAATGGTTCTATTATATTTTTGGACTTTCAAAATAATTCTACTCTAAAACTCTTCTTAAGAATACAATTCTTTGGGGCAGGCATTTGGTGCAGTGGTCAAAATGCTGCTTCCATCCCATGTTGGAATGCCTGAGTTCGAGTCCCAGATTGACTCCCAATTCCAGCTTCCTGCTAGTGTACCTCCTGGGAGGCCACAGTGATGGCTCAAGAACTTGGGTCCCTGCTCCCCATGTGGGAGACCCAGATGGAGTTCTTCCAGGCTTTGGTCTGGTCCAGGCCTGTCTGTTTCAGGCATCTGGGGAGTGAACCAGCAGACAGGAGCTCTCTGTCTCTCTGCTTTCAAAAAAGAATAAAATTCTTTCTTTGAAAAACCAGCAGACGTAAGCCAGGACTGTGTCTGCCAGTGGAGCTCAGTGGTCCCGCTAATGTAGCTGATCACATAGCTCATAAGGACAGAGCCAGGCTGCTTAGCCGATTGCTTTTCATGATTTCTTGGCAATTCATTTTGGGGGTGAAAACTCCAGGGGACACAGTGGGCATCCCTGAAGTTGACTGCCAGGCTCTGGCATTCCCCTTGGGAGTCGGATTTGTCCATCAGGTTGCTGCTTTCCCAGGTGAGCTCTTCCAACAGGGCTCCCCTGCTGCTGTTCTTGGGCTGAGCTGGCTGCTCCCTAGGCCTTGTCAGTTGAAAGATGTCCCGCGGGAGGCATGAGAGGTGCGTGTGACCTTGCTCTCCACGTGTTCCCACTGCAGGTGCTCGTCTGATGACAGACCCTGCCCCCGTTCCGGCACCTGGGAGAGTCTCGTCCCCGGCTGTCTCTCGCTCTGATCTTGTTTCCGCATCCTCACTGCTCCCTTGGGTTCCGGGAGCATGGTCTGCTTTGCCATGGCAACTTTCCCCTCAGCCTGGGCCCTGTTCTCCCCTATACCTCTCTGCCTTCCTGTCTGGGAGCTGGCCTGGGAATTCATCTCTGGCTGGGGTCCCTTCAGTCTGCCTCCACACCCACATTCATAATTTGACAGTCTGAGATTTAATCAACTAGTTCATTGAGCAATCCAGGTGTATACCCACCTGATTTGAAGTGATTGAGTTTAATGAAGGCAATCATGTGGCTCAGGTTTTCTGGGGCAGCCCTAATTTCAAATATTCTATCTCTTTGTCCTTGCAAAAACTGAGAGTACCCTGAAATCCTGGTGTTTTGGCCTACAAACCGTGTCTCTAGGTGGCCTCACACACTACCCTCCCGCCAACACATACAGCAGGTAAAACCTTTGCTTTTACCAGCCTGGGTTGGCCTAAGAGAGAACAGCTTTTTCTGTTGGCTTTTTAAAAAAATATATCATCAATATTGGTATCCTGTTGTCACCCCCACTATCTGTACAAAGAGCTCAGTTGTCTGCCTTGGATGGCAAGCATCCTTAGTAATGCTGCAGTCTGTGACCTGTGTTCATCCACCTCCCTCGTACTGTGTTTGTGGGCACAGTGTAAGTCAGGTGGGTGTCTTTTCTGTGAGGTTTGCAAGGACTTCTGTGCCCTGGGTACATCCAGGCCCAAAGGTATATGGAACTCCCCAAAAGTGCCTGTGTCTGAATTTTCAGCTGCAATTGGCTACAGTCCTACCCTCCCACCTGCCTGGGTGAGCTTAGTGGGAACTTCCCCAAGGTCAGAGAAGCCCAGTGCTAAGCTCCTGCCCAGGCTCATAAAAGCTAGTCTGGTCCTTCTAGGAAGGGTGCACTTCTCCCATGGAAGACCTCCAAGGCCCAGTTCTTACCCATGGAAAGAAGGAACTGTCTTGAGGAGAGAGAGCATTCTGAATGGGCACGCTGGCCAGAATGATGCACAGAAGTTGTCCCCATGCTGTGTTCTGAGAACCACCAGTTCTCCAAGATGCTTCCAGGACTCAGGGGCCAGTGGAGCCGTGGTGTTCTTCACAACAGCAGGGGGTGGGCTGGCACTGTGGCACAGTAGGTTTATCCTCCACCTACAGCGCCAGAATCCCATATGGGTGCTGGTTCTAGTCCCGGCTGCTCCTGTTCTGGTCCAGCTCTCTGCTGTGGCCTGGGAAAGCAGTAGAAGATGACTCAAGTCCTTGGGCCCCTGCACCCACATAGGAGACCTGGAAGAAGCTCCTGGCTCCTGGCTTCAGATCAGTGCAGCTGTGGCCATTGCAGCTATTTGGGGAGTGAACCAGTGGATGGAAGACCTTTCTTTCTCTTTCCCTTTCACTGTCTGTAACTCTACCTCCAAAATAAATAAATAAAATTAAAAAAAAAAAGCTGGGGGTGCCCAGTGGCATACTGAGGTCTCTAAGCAGCCCTCCATTGTCTAAGCAGTCTGGATCACAGGACATCTCTTATCCAACAGTTTTTAACATAATAATATAATAAGAAGAATTATTTTAAAGAGAGCTGAGTGGGGAGGAAGGGAGGGAGAGATAGAGAGAACAATCTTCCATCTGCTGGTTCACTCCCCAGATGAACACAACAGCTGAGGTTGGGCCAAGGCCAGAGCCTGGCATGCCATTGGGGTCTTCTAAGCAGGTGGCATGAACTCTCCCATTGCCTTCCCAGGCTCATCAGCAGGATTGGAAGTGGAGCAGCTGCATCCAGAAGCGGCACTCTGATGTACTCTGCATACATTGTAAGTGGTGGCTTAACCTGCTGTGCTGCAACACTGGCCCCAACCTTTAACAACTTTAAGAATTAAGACACAAAAAAAAGACCAAGGAGTTGGGCATCAGGGACTCTTAGATTCTACTGTGCCACTTTGGATACATTACCTCATTTTTCCTGGCCGTATTCATCAGTGAAATGAGGATATTAATATAGGGGTCTTGAGAGTTTAAGGGCACTGAATATGAAATCACTTTACTTACCTATAAGATATTTGTGTGCAAAGAGCCTGCTGAGATGGAAAATGCATTCAGCTCGTACACCTCATCATGAAGAATAATTCCATTTATATTGACTGGTTTAGAAGCTGCTCCATCCCTGTTTGTAGCTATTCAAGATGTGCCAGGACCAACATGTTTGGGATGGAATGGCAAGAGTCTGGGATAGCTAAACAGGGGAGGATACTTCTGAATTAATGTGTGTTTTTAAGAAAACCCTTAAAAATTGTGTAGCAAAACACAGGATGAATTAAAGAGAAGCTTAGGGTTTGGCTCCGTCTCTCCATCTATAGAATGCAGCCATACATTAGGAACTTGCTACAGAGGCAGCAAGAGGGTCTGGGATGGGTTTAGGGCCTGGGGCAAAGGACTAGCATAGGGCTGCACCCAGCACCCAGGGACCAGATGCTTGCCAAGGGATCTCTTTGTGTGACTTACAAGATTTGCTTCGAACCTTGACTCCTTGTCATGTACAAATAAGAATTAAAAGCTGCATCTTCTAAATTTCCTTTAATAACTTTATACATTAAAATGGGAGCTCTTTTTAATTATTTTATTTATTTGAAAGACAGAGTTACAGAAAGTGGTAGAGCCAGAGAGAAAGAGGTCTTCCATTCCACTGCTTAACTCCCCAAATGACCGCAATGGCTAGAGTTGAGTTGACCTGAAGCCAGGAGCCAGGAGCCTCCTCCAGGTCTCCCATGAGGGTGCAGGGGCCCAAGGACTTGGGCCATCTTCCACTGCTTTCCCAGGCCACAGCAAAGAGCTGGATCAGAAGTGGAACAGCCAGGACTCGAACTGGTGCCCATATGGGATGCCGGCATAGCCGACTGGGGCTTTAACCCACTGTGCCACAGTGCTAGCCCCAAAATGGGAGTTCTTTTTCAAAAAAAATGATTTATTTATTTATGTATTTATTTTTTTCAAAGTCAGAGTTACATAGAGAGGAGAGGGAGACAGAGAAAGAGGTCTTCCATCCACTGGTTCACTCCCCAGATGGCCATAATAACCAGGTCTGGGTCTGGCCAAAGCCAGGAGCTAGGCACTTCTTCTGGGTTTCCCACATGGGTGCAGGGGCCCAAGCAGTTGGGGCATCTGCTACTTTTCCAGGCCCATTAGCAGGGATCTGGATTGGAAGTGGAGCAACCAGGGCAGGAACTAGCACCCATATGGGATGCTGGATTGGAAGTGGAGTAGTAGGGACTTGAACTGGCTCTCCAGTATAGGATGTGGGTGTTGCAAGCAGCAGGTTAAGCTGCTGTGCTACAGCAGTGGCCCCTAATATTGCACTGCTTAGAACATGGGTATGGGCCGGCGCTGCGGCTCACTAGGCTTATCCTCCACTTGCGGCGCCAGCACACCAGGGTCTAGTCCCGGCTGGGGCGCCGGTTCTGTCCCGGAAGTTCCTCTTCCAGTCCAGCTCTCTGCTGTGGCCCGGGAAGGCAGTGGAGGATGGCCCAGGTGCTTGGGCCCTGCACCTGCATGGGAGACCAGGAGGAAGCACCTGGCTCCTGGCTTTGGATTGGTGCAGCACACTGGCCATAGTGGCCATTTGGGGGGTGAACCAACGGAAGGAAGACCTTTCTCCCTGTCTCTCTCTCTCACTGTCTAACTCTGCCTGTCAGAAAAAAAAAAAAAGTACATTGGCATGGGGTGCATGACCAAGGAATATGCCTGAAGTATCCAGAAATTCCCTGAAGTTGGAAGCAAGTTTTGTGTTCGGGTGTATATGCACATTTTTATGGCTAAAATCGTTCTAAACCACCAGGTGGGTTTTGGTCTCTGAGACACATACAAGTCACATCAGGATGAGGTCCCTGGCCACCAGGACACTGTGCAACTGATAATAAGTCAGCAGCTCAGGCACTCCTGTGAACCCCCTGGGCTCCAACAACTTGTCCGAGGAGCTTGGCTGTGCTGCTTTGTCAGCAAGACTTTGGCTTTGCTTCGTCCTCTTGCTCTGGGGAGCTGTAGCTTTTCTGTGATTCCTCCTTCCTTCTCTGGCCTGCAAAGTCCTTGAAACCTACTGTGGATGCTGCTGTAAATCCAGGGTTATCCACAGTTGGCTGACATGACTTTCCCAGCTGCACAAACGGAGCAAGTAATGTGCCTAATGGGTAACTCAGGCCACCTGCACTTCAGCAGACATCGGCGCTGGGTATGGGGGAGAGAGAGAAGAGAAAAAGTGATGACAAGCAGCCCTATCTTCCAGGGGCTTCCCGTCTAGCGGATTCAGACAGACAGGCAATTCCGCCTAACATAAGTAGTAAAAGGCTGCGGAACTACAACCGTGGCATTGGTGGAGCTGCACTCTGAACTAAGTGCTGTCCAAGTTCGTAGGTCTCTTCCTTTAGCTCTGGGAACAGCAGTTAGAGTGTCAGGCACTGTGTTAGGTACCTGATTCCTGCCTGGCATGGAGGCAGATGTTAAATAAGCCAAAACACACACACACACACACACACTTGCGCACACATAAACATAAAACTACAATTGAGATGTGAACCAGAAAGATGAGGGATGTGGTGCTATGAGAAAATATTATAGGGGAATCATAGAGATCTTAGAACCTTGAGGAAATAATGCCTGGGTTGAGGTCTTGAGGAAAGAAAAGGTGGGAGTTAACTAAGTGAAAAAGGTTGGGATGGGCAGGGCATTCCAGCCCTAAGAAGCAGCACGAAAAAAGGCCCAGGGGTAAGGAAGGGACAGTCTTGTGCCTTCCCAGGAGACTGGAATCCAGAGAGAGTGAGGTGCACAGTGTAGAAGGAGGCTCTGGGAAGGTCACACGAAGCCTTGTAAGTCAAGTTGGGTTTTGATCTTTATCCCGAGTTCTATAGCGAGAGATTGAGATGTTTTAAGAAGAAAAATGTTGTGATAAATGAACACACCATCTCGTTTTGGATGTTTTCACACAGTAAATAAGTAGCTTTGGGGTTGACCTTTGTAGAATAAGTAGGGACTCCATGAAGACAGTCAAGGATGCACGACCTAGCAGAGCAGAAGGGGGGCCAGTGCCTGGGCGGTGGTGAGCTGCAGCTCCAAGGGAGGCTTTGTGTCTTCCGAGGAGTGAGTGGGAAAGATGAGTGAAGCAAGGCACAAGGAGCTAAGCCTCCACCCTCGAAGGGTTCGGCTTTAGCAGGCGGGACGTCGGAGAGCTTCTGAGGAAAGAGCGGCCTCGTTTCCCCCACAACTCAGTCCTGAGACTTCCATCTGGTGCAGGAGGGCCATTCCTGGCCCTCTGGTGTCCATCCCCAGATGTACAGATGAAGATTTGGAAAGAGGATCACAAAATCTCCCTCTCTCTCCTCCCCTTCTCTGTTGTTCTGCTTTTCAAATCCATCTCGGGGAAAAAAAAAAAAGGTAGCAGGAGTGATGTTTCCAGTTTGAGGCTTCGTGTCAGTGTAGTAGGTAACTGGAAGAGCGATGGATATTTAGGCTGCCTTAGGTACAGTGTCTGTGTGGCGTGAAGAACATGCCTAGGAGGTACCGAGTGCTTGAAGTACTGCAGAGGAAATTAACCATTTGGGGAAGGGAATAGGAGAAACACACTGCAAGAATGAAGCAGAAATGCATGTGAGATATTTCTTTGAACGCCACGTTCTTAAGAGGAAGCTATGTGGTGTGGAAGAGGAATCAGTATCGTTTTGAAATTTGAGATTTTCTATATATGTATAACAGTAAACTGTTATGCATATCATTGGGAGTAAAGGAGGGTGTTTTCCCCTGTGGTTTCTGAGGAAAGAAAAGGAATGTGGATATAAGTAGCTCTTATTGATTAGGATATGCCTGGAGGGCATCCCACACACAGGGTGCTGCTAGGGAGAGCCCCACAAGCCAAGCTTTATTGCACCCGTTTTATAGATGCAGCCAGAGTGGGAAATGCCCAAGTGGCAGTTCCAATACTTAAATTTAGGTCTTTGTTCAAAGTTTAGTTCTGTTGGCATCATTCCATTTTTGCAGATGAAGAACTGGAAATGGAATTTCACCAGTAAGGTGCTAGTGTCAGCTTGTGGGTCCTCACTGTCTGGCCCACCCACCACATTGACTGGACACAATGGGGTGAGGCCCAAATACTCGCAGGAGTAGTAGCTAATGTGTGGTGAGTACTGTGCCACACTCTGCATGGGCTTCTGTCTCTTTCAATCTTCACAACAACACTCTGCAATGTGTACACACTGCATAGGAGAGGCAACAGACACAGAGAACCAAAATAATTTATCCAGACCCTCAGAGCAAGTGCATGCTAAATCTATCGTTCAGACTTAGCTGGTGTGGGGCCAGCATTGTGATGCAGTTAGTTAAGCCACCACCTCTGATACTGGCATCCCACATTAGAGCACTATTGGCGTCCTGGCTGCTCCACTTCCAATCCAGCTCCCTGTTAATGTGCCTGAGAAAGCATTGGAAGATGGCCCAAGTGCTTGGGCCCCTGCACCCACGTGGGAGACCCAGATGGAGTTCCAGCCTCCTGGCTTTGACCCTGGACTAGCCTCAAACATTGCAGCTATTTGCAGAATGAGCCAAGCAGATGAAGCTCTCTATCTCACTCTGCCTTTCAAACAAATAAACAAATCTTTAAACAACAACAACACATCTGGGGCAGTCTGACTCTGAAACCTGTGGCCGGGGTGGGCATTGGGCCTAGCAGGTAAGCTGTGAGTCGGGATACCTGCAACCTGTATCAGAATGCCTGGATTTGAGTTCCAGCTCCACTCTGGATTGCAACTTCCTTCTAATGCACACCCTGGGAAGCAGCAGGTGATGGTGCACATAGTTGGGTCCTGCCAGCCAAACTGGGTTGAGTTCCTGGCTTCTGGCTTCTGGCCATTGTAGGCATGTGGGGAGTGAACTAGCAGATGGGATCTCACTCTCTCTTTCTCTCTCTCTCAGAAAAGACAAAGCCTATGGCTATAGTCCCCTCTCCTTACAGCCTCACTGTCAGCCTCCTCCCCAGAGAAGCTTTTTAAAAGAGCACTGTGGCTGGGGCCAGTGCCATGGCTCACTTGGTTAATCCTCCACCTGTGGTACCGGCATCCCATATGGGCGCTGGGTTCTAGCCCTGGTTGATCCTCTTCCAGGCCAGCTCTCTACTGTGGCCCGGGAAGGCAGTGGAGGATAGCCCAGGTGCTTGGGCCCCTGCACCTGCGTAGGAGACCAGGAGGAAACACCTGGCTCCTGGCTTCGGATCAGCACAGTGCCGGCCATAGCGGCCATTTCAGGGGGTGGGGGTGAACCAACGGAAGGAAGACCTTTCTGTCTCTCTCTCACACTGTCTGTAACTCTACCTGTCAAATAAAAATAATAAAAAAAAAAGAGCACTGTGGCTACTGGGATAATGGTTCTGTTTTTTACTAATGCCCCATTTTGGTCCAGTATTTCCTTTTCTATCCATTTTGCTCTGTGTATAAAGATACTGCCTGAGCAGGTCGTATCAGGCTGAGGGAAGTGCCATATGTGTTCCCCTTGATGAGTCCCCGATTCAGAAGGCTGTGTTCTAAGTATCCTATAAGAATTCCACTAAGCTTAATTTACATGGCCACAAGCCATAGCACACAGCTCTTTTTTTGGATAGGTTTCATTTACTGACTTGCTGGAGAGATGACTCATAAATAAATCGCTCCTTTTCCTTGTCGATTTCTGCCCCTAGATTTGGGAACGCATGGTTGCCTTAAATATTTGCAAAGAAAAGAAATTGGATTCTGTGTTAGTGACACTGCTGGTTCTCTCCCTCTCTCTGACACCTTCTGAATATTTTACCCTTTTCCCAGCATGGAAATTTTTATAGTCCTTAAGAGAATTATTTCTTGTATGGTGCTTTATGCAAAATGGCATTATTAATATTAAAATGATAAATATTGTGACTGTTGAGATGATGTGTTTTGATCACACTTTAGCTGTGGCAAAACACTTTCTTAGGATCCTTTCAAATGTTGTTATAACCTTATATTCACATCCCTACACAGATATGGGTCATATGGGCTGACATTTAAAGAGATGAAAACCAACTAATTCTCCCACAATAGTCTTTGATATAAATTACAAGGGAACAACAATTTTCTGCCTCTGATGAATGAATGGTAGGTACATTTCAAAAGAAATTTTAATCTCTCCTTTTCACTGGCATATGAGGCAAGTTGTGGATGGATTTTTGGACTTTGGCTCATGCAGCTGAATTTTTGTGTCCACAGGGTCTCAACTGCGCCAGACAGGGGCTCCTGTGGTCTTTGGTAGAGAGATTCATGTATAGTGTTTGCTGCCCTATCTCAGTGGAATGAAATAAGATGAGGTTAGGGATGGGGATCAGGAATTTAGTTTAATTACTAACAGGTCCACTGAATGACTTGGGATTCCAATTTCCTTGCCCCGAGCCTCAGTTTCCCCATTTGTGCAATCATGAGCTTGACTTACCTGGTAGCTAAAGATTCTCTGGTGCTGAGGTTCCGTGAGTCTGTGGCTCTCAAAGGTCCACAAAGGCCTCCCTCGTCAATGCTCAATATAGAATTAATGCTTTATTCCTTTTTTTTTCTTGGTTACTCTTCTCTCTAGTTTTTCTATGGAAGGAGCTAGAGAAAAGAAGTATTGGAATTGATAGGTCTTGTGATCCTTGAAGATATGAATAAGGTAATAAAAGCATTTCTATTCTCTGTCTAGAGGCATCTGGACAGGGCTAGGTCCTTTGCTATTTCCAAACTTTAACCTGCAAAGCGGGGGGGGTGGGGGGGGGTGGGGGTGCTAATTGTCTCGTTTTGCAATGAGGAAACTGAATGTCCAAGTCTCTTGCCCAAACTCAGAAAGTCAGCAGAGGGGAAAGCCCTGGTGTATGGGACTCTAAACTTGAATGTGTCCACTGTGTCCACAGCCAGCCTGGCCCTCACCACTGTGGGGACTGGAGCAAGGGTGCTCATGGGGAGCCATTCATCTAAATATTTGGAAGTTATAATTCCTGTTTTTACGAGGGGCCTTCTCTCCAAGATGCACAGATGGGGTCTTGCCAGGCTCCACTGCCCTGACTCCAGGATGACCGAGAGGTCCTTCAGCTTCCTTCACTGGCCTTTTGAGAGTGAGGGCATGGGATGTGTCGTGGTGGCATCAACCTTGACTTCTGACCCGTGACCAATGACTGACATTTCCTTAGCCTTACACTGGCTTCCCAGTGCTTCCATAACAAATGACCACCAACTAGGTGGCTTCCAACAGCAGGAATTTACTCTCTCACTGTTGTGGAGTTCAGAATTCTGAAACAAGATGTTGGCAGGGCCACATCCCCTCCTAAGGTGCTAGGGGAAAATCCATCATTGCTTCTTCCAACTTCAGGTAGCTCCAGCTGTTGTTGGCCTCAGGCTGAGCATCTGCAGTCTCTGCCTCTGTCTCCATATGGCCCTTCCCCCAGAATGACTATCAAATATCCCTCAGCCTCTTTTTTATAAGGACACCTGTCATCAGCTTTAGGGCACAAATCCATTGAGATCTTAACTCAAGAGCTTTCTTATCAGCAAAGAATATCTTCCACATAAGGGCACATGTACAGATTCTGGTGGATAGGACATGGACATAACTTTCTGGAGGCTCTCATTTGACCCACTGCAGTCCTGGATACCCCCAGCTGGGCTTAGCCAGGCCAAAGAAGCTCACTGGGTATACAGAGGCACAGACAAGGGGAAAAGGAACATAGGGAAGAACCACGGTGTGCAGAGAAAGAGGAGGACGTAGAGGTGGAGCATGAGGGAGACGTTTTGTGGGGGCAGCTGTAGCAGGTGGTCTATCAGGGACCCCTGCTGTGGCATGAAAATCCAAGACAAGATAACCAGTGTCAGTAGTGTATTGTGTACCCTGTGTGATGCTAGAAAAATCAAGATGTTGGAACCAAGGCTGAGCCCCAGTGTGTGCAGACTGGGAACAAGAAGAATTAAGGAGAAAGAGGACTTTTGTGATGAAAAACTCCACCTGTTGGGATCTTGGTTCACCACAATGGTGAAGACTGGTTGGATTCTAGTTAGATGGTAGCTGGAGAAATAGTTCCAAGCCCAAAATATTGCTCAGCTAAAAATAACAGTGAACACTGAGCAGAGTAGGCCAGGTATTGGGATTCATCCTTGGTACATCCTATCATTATCAGATTAAGTAGGTAGCATTGATTGAGTGCTTATTGTGTAGTAGGAGGCTGTGTCCTTAACATTTATTTCCTGATGTTGTTTTCTTCACAGCCCGTCAGGTAAGGACTATTTGTTTTTGGAAAGACAATTTGATACTCAGACATTCAAGAAGTCACCTGAACCTTAGGCACTGTGGGGACAGCGATAGTATTCCAATTCTGGATTGTGTGAGTTTAGAGCCATAGAGAATGCTTCCCAAGACCATGAGTGAAATGTGCCTATGTTTGATAGGACCAAGCCATTGCCTAGGAGTAAAAGGATATGGAGTCCACCAAGGAGAGAAGGGAGACACCAAAACTCGGGCCTTAGTCAAAGAAGAAAGCCATCAGGTTGGACACTCAAGGTAGGAATCAGCCAAGGATGCCAGCCAGACTGATCGATGGGGACTGAGGCAGGAGGCCAGTCCAGTAGACTGGCTGTGGGCCAGTGCTGTAGATGCCAAGGGCTGTGTGCAGGAGTTCCCATGGGTCCCAGACTTCTTTGTTTGTGGAATCATGGCAGGTTCTTGCACAGCAGGTAGCCAGCTGATAGAGTGTGAAGAGACTTTCTTCTAGGAGTCTCTAAAGTAGGGAGTGGGCTGTGTTGATTCTTTTTGCTTCCAGCTGAGATCAGCTGAGAGCAGGTTGGAGGCCAGGAAGTGGGTTGGGGGTGTAGGGAACAGGGCACCTAAGCCTGAGAAGGAAAATGGAGTTGGAAAGGTGTTAGCAGTTGATGTGTGCGAATGTGCATGCACACACACATGCTTGCACACTCATCAGGAGGGGAAGGGAGATGAGGACTTGGCTGCTGTTGTGATGAGCCAGGTAGGGGGAGAGATTCTGCAACTTCTCCCTGGTTTCCCTTTGGTTCCTAGATCCTACCACTTCCAAATCTTCCTCTCTGCTCTGTAAAAAATTAAAGCTTTGTGCAAGTTCAGAGAATTTCTCAAAATGAACTTATTAGCACTTTAGTTGTATAAATAAGTATTTTAATTTTTGTGGTGCACATTAAAGTTGGTGGATGGGAGACTGTCAGAATTCTTAATCGTTATGAAATATGCTCTTAATAATCAGTCTTATTAAATCTAAATGAAATGCCTGTATGAGGCCCTATTTTAGTATTTTCTGAACTCACTGCAGCTTTTTTATCTCAAACAGCAACTGGAGTCATTCTAAATCATCATTGAATTAACTATTTATGTTCCTTTTCACCAGTGTTTCCCTTCTCCCCCTGCTTTGCTTCACCGCCACCCTCTCCACAGATCTCTTGTTTCATGGAGAAATCAGCAGCTCCTATGGCTCCGTGAGGACACCCTTCATGCCCTGTAAGGGAGGTCAGGTTGCAGGCAGGGGAGAACACCCCCACCGAAGCTCCTGGGAGTCTCGGGAGGCGTGTCCTCTGCCGATGCATTTCTGAATGAGAAGCCCGGAGCGTGCCCGCTGGCCTGCGGCCCTCTCTGATAGATGCTGATTCGCTCCCTCCCTCAGCTTCTCTTGGCGGAAGGCCAGTGACAAGGTAACGCCACATCTCAATTTCCTTCAGATGTGATTTGGAGGAAAGCAGCCAGCCAGGTTTCCAAGACCTTACTTCCTCCTCCTCTTCTTCTTCTTTTTTTTTTTTTTTTTCTTTTTGGAAGCTGAGCAGAAAATTTCCAATGCAGAGATCTGAGTTGGCCAAAGCCACAGTGGCAGACATAAGGCAATGTCATTTCAAAGTCTGGTCACGACGATGAAAGAGTTTCGCCCATGACCTTGTCAGGAGGAGGGAGCCAGAAAGCCCAGAGGTGCCGTCTTCTAAGTGTGGACAAACTTCCTCTCCCCTTGCTGCTGGATGAGAGTTGGAATTCACTAGAAGGAAAAAGTAGGGGCAGTGAAGATGTGTCATGGGAGCATCCAGAGGACAGATTTCTTTCTTTTTTTAAAAAATGCATTTATTCATTTGAAAGTCAGTTACAGATGGGGGGGAAGTACGCAGAGAGATCTTCCATTTGTTGGTTCACCCCCAAATGGCCGCAGTGGCTATGGCTGGGCCAGACCAAAGCCAGGAGCTCCATCCTGATCTCCCATGTGAGTGGCAATGGTCCAAATACCCAGACCATCTGCCGCTGCTTCCCAGTCCATTAACGGAGCTGGATTGGAAGTGGAGCAGCTGGGACTCAAGTGCTGGTGTCGCATCTGGTGGCTTTACCAGCTACACCACTGCCCTCCCTGCCCCATGCTGTTTTGAAAAACAGTGGCATTGCCCTGGCAGTGGTCAGAGAGAGGGAGGCAGAGCGAGTGCAAACAGCCCGTCTTTCCCAGTGAGTGAATGCGGGCTGGGCATGGTGAAGCCACTTCCCCATAGAGGCCAGCTCTCAACACAGGCTCCAGACCATTCTGCACACTTCGGGACTTAGCATCTCTATGGCCACATGGAAAACCGACATTTCTCTTCTCTGCGCTCAGTTCAGCCTGCCCTGACCCCCTCCTCAACACAGGTGGGTTCTCCTTGGCATCAGAGCCACAGGGCACACCTTGGGGTTGGGAAGAAGCCTTTCCTGTGATGGCCAAGCTGGATGTGAACCCCACACCCACACCCCCCTCAGCTCTCAGTCTTCTTTTCTTTCAAATGGGGCTCATGTCATCTTCCTCATAGGATTAAAGGAGAAAATGCATGGGGAATTCCTGGCATATGGTAAGTGCTTGCTCCTTGCCTCTTGTCCTGTACAACAACAAACATCACCAGTGAAGGAACAGGATTCTGTGGGATATTTGGCATCTTTTAGATGCTGTCCTGACACCAAGATCTTTGAGCCTGGACTCTGCACCAGATTTTGGTAAACTGAACTTGTCATTGAACTGAAATGAGCTACAGTATGTTTTACACCAGGGAGAAAAGTGCCTGTCAGTCCAGGAGACGGCCCCCATCGCGGGCAGCTGGGAAGGAATGTTTTGGGTGCTGACATGAGGCCATCTGGGGGTCCTACGTGAGGGCAGCAGTGCCTAGGAACACAACGGTTTCTGCTCTCCCTTGCCTGCCTCTAAGGCCTGCACCCCAAGTCTTGACCATGGGCCATGCAGGAGGCCATATGCCAAGGTGGGCCTCGGTCCGCATTCTGCTCGGCCTTTCACTGGGCTCCAATTCAAGTGCCTGGGAAGGCTCTCTTTTAAAAACATGATGAATTTTATTTTATTTGAAAGGGAGCTGGTAGGGTGGGCAGTAGAAGGGATCTCCTTTCCCCTGTTTCGTCCCCTCACGCCTGCCACAGCCAAGGCTGGGCCAGACAAGAGTCACGAGTCTGGAACTCGGTTGATCATAGTTTTCCTCAAGGATGGCAAGGGCCCAAGCACTTGATATTTCATCTGCTGCCTCCCAAGTTGTCAGTTAGCGAGGAAGCTGTATCTGACGTGGAATAGCCAGGATTCGAACCAGGCACTCTGATATGGGATGAGGACATCCCAAGTGGCGTCTTAGCCTCTGGACCAAATGCTTGCTCCTTGTAGTCTAAGTTTCTACTAATCAGTCACTTATTCATTCAACAAAACATTAGAAGTGTTATTTGTAATGCTAGGGCCTGGGGACATAACAATGACCCAAGAGCATTGGATAACCAAAATATCTACAAAATTATACTGTATTCAAATAATAGCAAGGTATGCATAATAGAAAGAAACATGATGGAAATGATAGAAATATTCATAATGACCAAGCAACTAAAAAAAAAAAAACACTGCAGGTCAGCAAGTACAAGAAATGGTTCTGCTGTCAAAAGTCAGTGATTTAGAAAGCAGAACTAGGTTTGGTTAGATCATCTGTGCAGCGATGGAAAAAGAATTGGCTTGCAACAGAAGGGAGCTGGGCCTAAATCCTGATGTTGGGTTCTGGATAAGTTACTTAGCGTGTTTGAGCCACAGTTTCCCCACGTGTACAACTGGAACTATAAATAGTTCCTTTATGGTTTCATTCGTAAGAGGATTAAAGTCAGCAAGGTTGAGGGAAATTCCTCGTCCAGGGCCCGAGACCTGACAAGGGCTCAGTGTGTGCAGGCTGTGGAGAGGGTTAGAGCTTCAGACAAATCTTGCAGCAGATAAGGTTCAGGCAGCGTGACTTGGAACAGATGGCTCTTCAATTACCCAAATTAAATTGGATGAAAAAATCCACCCTGGAGATTTTTAGGTGAATTTGGATTCTGGATCTGCTTGGCAGTGTTTTAGCTCCTCCAGCTGACCACCCATTGGGTAGAGTTGTTTTCCTTAGACTTCCGCAACATTTGCCTCTTTCAAACTCCAAGGGGAACCTTGTTTGCTCTGGTGGGCCTAAGCTCTTCATTGACGAAGAGATAGGAAGGCTGTGGTGCGGAGAAGTGAGCCTGCTTCGGAGTTTCATCTGCGGTCAGGGTCTGCCTCCACTACCTTCTTCTGGTGCCTGTTTCAAATAGAAACCAACTTGGCCTCAGCTCTAGCCCTGTCCCACAAAGCAACTGCTACGATTTCAGCTGATAGCACAAAGTCATCAAATCAGGATGCACGGCTGCCACAGTGGCTGGGTTGCCTTTTGAGACACCAGCAACCCATAGGAGCATCAGTTTGAGTCCCAGCTGCTCAACTTCAGATCCAGCTTCCTGCTCATGTGTCTGGGAGGAAGCAGAAGGTGACCCCAGTGCTTGGGCCCCTGCCAGTCACATGGGAGACCTGAATGGAGTTCCTGGCTCCTGGCTTCAGCTTGGCCACATCTGGCTGTTGTGGCCATCTGGGGTGTGAACTAATAAATGGAAGCTCTCTTTCTCTCTCTGTCCATCTCTCTGTGTCACTTGGTCTCTCAAATAAATCTTTAAAAAATCATAAAATCATAGGATGAAAATATGCGGGGACGGGAGCAGTGAGCGGTTTTTGGGGAGCTGCAGGTCCCACCCTCTGCTGACTCGCAGCCCAGGGCACTTCCTCAGTCCCGGAGTTGCTGCTCTGTGTTCAGAGACCCCCTTGAGGATCGCCTTGCCCCTGTGTTCCCAAGGCAACCGTGTCTCCTGGTGGCTTCCTGAAGTGTTCAGCCAGGAGCCATGTTGCCTCCGTGCTCACCTGGCTTAGCCAAGTGCTCCATGCATTTTAAGCTGGTACAAGGGCGCCACCCCAAATACCTGCAGAAACAGGGTCTATACATCCCCCTTGAGCCCATCATCCTTAACAAAACCAACTTTCCCAATAACGTAGCAACTGATGCTTTTTCAGGGCATTTTCACACACATTTTTCCAGCTGATCTTGACAAACCCTTATGCAGTAGCATGTGACAGTCATCCTTATTTCATACATGTGACAAAAGCTCAGACCTGTGCAGGGACTTAACTCACCCAGCAAGGCCCAGTGAGGTAGAATCTAGCATCCAAATCCCAGATCTCAGTCCAGTGCTGTGAGATCTTTGGGAAAACCCGAGCCGCGCTGCTCTTTGCAACTCCTCTTCAGCGACTTCCACCACCGCCTGCTCACTCGCAGGCCTCTTACTTCCAGGAATGATTATGCAGAAAATGGGAGCTGACAGTGATAGATGGACTTCTCCATTTTCTGCTAACATGGCTGTGAAGTCACAGCCCATTTTCACGAATGTCCATTAAGGTCAAATTTGGAAAGCAGGTATTAGGAGTCATTGCTGCTAATGACACCCTGAGAGCTCTATTTGTATTTTCCAATTGGATAAAAAGGTTAGTAAAGATGGAACTTTTCAGCACCGGTGTCCCCCCAGCTTGCTCTCCAAGTTTTTGGAAATGATCAGCTGCCCGAACTCTCTTAGAAATAATGTTCCGTCTTATTCTTGCCTTGTGCTTCGCCGGTGAGCCAGAGCCACTAGGGGTGGCTGCCTCTCGAATCCTGTCAGTCTCTGGCAGATCCGATTACATCTGGGACCCTTAAGAGTACTTGAAGCATGCGGCCCCGGTCTATTTTAATCCTGCTCCTTCTAGAAACTGGAAACTGTAAGGGGAGTCTTCCTGCTGACAGGTGGCTCCGCGAAAGTCGTCCATCTGCCGCTAATTATGGCAGAAAGAAAATCCACAGCGCCGAGTTTTCGCTTTATTTGCTAAAGATCTCCGAAGCTGTAACTGTCTATCCAGATCACAAGGCCGTTCACGGCATTGCATCTGTGGAGTCTGTTAATTCTTTAAATAATTTAAAGCCGAGGGTAGCAGGCAGCCTGTAACAGAGGCCTGGCTAGGGGAGGCCTGATGCGATGATCTGGTCAGCCCCAGGAAGGGAATCTCTTCTCACAGCCCCTAGGGCTTTGTGTTTCCCCTTTGCATTCAGGGAAACACAGAAAGGGGTAGAATTTGCTGGATTGCAGACTTGATTGCTCTGATTCCCAAACTCCAGCTCATCTCCCAGTCCTCTCCCTGGTTTCATCTGTAAAATGGGTATAACTACTCAACTCCCTCACTCAGAAGGCAACAGTGATATTGGAATAGGATTACTTATTATGATAGAGCCATCCAACATAATATACTATGTGAAGCTTGTAGGCCTATTAAATAGGGAGAAGTGATTAAATCTGACAGAGTAGGTGATTAGATAATAAATAAGAAAAAATAATAAATAATAAACATAAGAATAAATAATTAAATAATAAATAAAATAAGGTGATTAAATAAATAAATAAGTATTATTGCATAGCAGGAGAAGCTGCTGCTTGCAACACTGGCATCCCTTATGAGCACAGGTTCAAGTCCCACCTGTTCTACTTCCAATCTAGCTCCCTGCTAATGGTCTGAGAAAAGCAGTGGAAAATGGCCCAAGTCCTTGGGCCTCTGCCACCTACATGGGAGAGTTGGAAGAAGCTCCTGGCTCCTGGCTTTGGCCTGGCCCAACCATAGCAGTTGCAGCCATTTGGGAAGTGAACCAACAGATGGAAGATCTCTCTCCCTTCTCCCTCTCTCTCTCTCTCTCTGTAACTATGACTTTCAAATAAGCAAATACATCTTTAAACAAAAAGAGAGACATTTTTCCTTCCTTCCTTCCTTCTGGCTTTCTTTACTTACTCCCTTATAAACACTGGTAGAATTGAAATTTCCTCCTTTTCCTGGGTTTTTATAGAATATGTATGTAATTCTACTTGACTTAGTCTGAAATACTAGTCTCACAATGTATTTTAGTCATTGGTTTATGGGTTTAGCTCCCTCTGCTATACCGGAAGTGATGTCCAGCGCCTTGTACAGCCTGATACATAGTAGAGGTTCAATATTTGTTAAACGGCAAGGCCTAGACATTAAGCAAAGAAAACAGGTGATTTTGCTTTATGATGTAGCGATGTTCAACATTAACTTTAATAAGTGGTGCTCAATCTTTCAAATTCAATCATTTTGATATGTTTGATGATTTTTGTGCAAGTGCTAGCAATTCTATAAAACTCATTTCAAAAAAGACACATCACTCCAAGTGGGGTGTGATGATCTGGAAGTTTTCTGATCTGTTTTCTAGATTCAGTCCCTGGGCATTATACTGTGCCCTACTTAAGAGTCCAGTTTTCAGATATAAAGTGCAGGTGGCATGGGGTTAGCTAAAGTTACATCAAATAATTTGATTGCTATCACTTGAAGGTCTGAAACAGTCCCTGTTGAATGGTTTGCTGTGGATAAACAGAGAGTATATAGCACAAAGTTGTTGTACAGGACAATGGTAGAACAGTGAGGCAGGGGTGAGGTCAAAGGCTAAAGGGCCTTCCCAGCGGGCCAAGGCAGTGCTGGAGGACCCCCAACTGCATCTGGCCCAATTGTTGTGTTACATTTGGATGTCCTAGGTCATATGAGAGTAATTCAAAATGTTTGTGGAATGTTGAAATAAAGATAAGTTGTTTGGGTACAAAAATATTTAAATCCATGCAATTTTTACCATCATATCATTTTTCATGAACTTTTTAGATCCTTCATATTTTTAGAATATAGTTCACAGGATTTTCCATATATTCAAGTTCCTACAGAAAGCAGGTTAGGCAAAAAAAAGTTTTTATAAAAGATGTGAATCCATATAGCCCAAAACAACAATAAGGAAATGTAAAAAAAAGCACTAGAAAGGGGTCAACTGGAGGTACTGAAACGATTTTTATTCCAACATGTCCTAATAAAACTGTGGCATTGACTCCATTTTCTCCAACGTTGTGTTCTGCAGCCACTGTACTGTGTTCTCATGGTGGTTTGGCTCTTTAATTTCTTGCAATGCTGCATGCATTCTGAGGCTGCAAAGTGGGCACTTGGCTGGGATAGTCCCCTTGAACCCTAACATTGTTTGGGATCTCAGTTCTGAACCTGTTGCTTCCTTCATCTTGCCATTAATGCCTCTCTTCTGTTCTTAGCAGCTTGTCTCATGGCCCAGTCCCTTGCAACTGAGACCCACGTGGCTTCACTCCTTTGGCTGTAGTTCTTGGCATCTTGCCTCGATTTCTCCCCCGGTTGTGCAGTCCTCCACCTGCTGGGTAACCTCTTCTGGCCTGGCCTTGAAATCAGTTCTTCTCTGCTAGCCTTTCTGTCCCGGGCAGCACATAAGGGTGGATAAGGCTTATGTTATGGGAATTTACAGCTAAAGCTAAATGCCTCTGATTTTTTCTCCAATCTCTCCTGCTTCTTCTTTTCTTTTCACTGTTGGACTGTTTCATAAGCTCCCATGTCAGAATTTTCCAAAATCTGGCTGTGAGCAAGGCCTTGAATATTTGATTGTAGGAAACACTGTTGAAGCTCTTCTCCCTTTCTCTATCACAAATCGTAACACTTGGAGAAAATAGAAAGACTCCTCCTTGAAAAATATTAGAGAATTTTTCACTCTTTTTTAAAAAAAGTTGTTTGTTTATTTATTTGAGAGAGACAGTAAGCTCCCATCTGCTGCTTCACTCTCTTCATATCTACCCATCTGGACTGGGGCTGTTCAGGCTGACGATGGGATGCTGGAACTCAGAACTCCATCCAGGTCTCCCACATGAGTGTCAGGAACCCAACTACTTGAGCCATCACTTCTTCCTCCCAGGGTCTGCATTAGCAGGAAGCTGTAGTCAGGAGCCAGAGCTGGGAATCAAACCCAGGCCCTCTGATGTGAGATGTGGGCATCTCAGCCACCTGGCTGGACACCAGATCTGACAGAATCCTTGACCCTTAGCCTGTACAGCATACACTCAGAGTTATTATATACTGTTGTGTGATTTTAGGTATTTGTTGGTATTGTCTCCCTCCACAAGTGGTTGATTCCTTAGGAGGCAGGTTCATGTCTCTCTGAGGTTCAGAACTGTTCCAAACACACTATAGGATACTTAGGTGTTAATTACAGAAGTCATCATAGCCTATTTGCTAATTTATGCTTGGGTGCTGTTGTTGCCACCAAACTGAGAATTGCGTGCTTCTATCTCCGTGTTCCTGTAAGAGGACATAGCTTTGCAAACCGAGATTGCACTTTTATTTAAGTACGTCTGTTGGTGAGAGTACACCAGTAACCTTAGTACAGTATGATGACAGCCTATACAATTCTTTTGGGGTGATTTATAGTTAAACAAATGTTTTTTCTGTGATAAAATGAAGTGTATGTGCAGAAGCATTTTTGGTAATTATTTTTTAACTCTCCAGTGTGTGGCTTGACACTCTGAAAAAATGCCTCCATTGTTTCTCTTCTGTGCAGCTTTTGCCAAGGTACATTTTGCTTTGCTAGTGTAGAAATGGCCTTTCTGTGGCCATTAAAGATTTCTTGGCAATTCTGAATCAAAATATCCTTGCCAAAACCTAATGTGGGGAATTGCATTTTTTCCCACTAATTAACTCCATTGTTTCAATTAGGAAAGAACTATTCCTTCCAGCCCAGAACACTGTCTCTGCACAGGAAGATGGCTTTGAAATGCTTTCACAATGGAGTCACAGATCTGTGGGTTTCAGCTCACCCAGCAACTCCTGGGGCCACATTTCCAAAATGGCTCACCCTGTTTTTGAGGGATAGTGTTTTGGAGTCAAAAATGTTGTCGTTGAGTTGGAAGTGGTATCAGAGGAGTCCAGAGAAGGTAAAATAATTATTACTGCCCTATCTTATAGATGAAGGCTCTCTGAAGTCAAGGGTCTGGTCCAGGCTCATTATCATTAGAAAATGGGAAAATCAAGATCATAATGGATGTCTCTTCATTCCTTGTATAGGCAGAATATTTCTAACCAGGTAAGGAGGGACTCACATCCTTGAAACTGATCTCCCTGGAACTGTAGTAGCTAGCTGAGTTACCAAAAGTCATATATAGAGCAGGTTTTTAAGCTGGAGTTTAGCATGGCCCACACTCTACATTCCTGGGTTCAGTTCCCTGCTCTGGCTCCTGACTTCAGCTTTCTATTTATAATGCAGACCCTGGGAGGCAGCAGAAGTGGGCCAATAAATTCGGTTCTGGCCTCCCATTTGGTAGACCTGAATTGCATTCCCAACTCCTGTCTGCAGACCAACCCTGGTCATTGAAGCATTTGAGGTGTGAATGAACAGATAGAAGTTCTCTCTATCTGTCTGTCTGATTCTCTTCCTGTCTTTCTGGAATAAATAAGTAAAAATCTAAAAATAAATACATATTCAAAAGTCATATCAACTTCTCAATCCTCCTGTTACATGGCTGATGATATACTTTTCACCCAGATCATAGTCAGCAGAGTATGATCTTTGGCTAGGAAATCTAAAATTGCTTCCTCTTTATTAATGCAAATTATTGTAATTAATGTCAGTGATGTATTTAATTGCTATTTGTAAAAACTATTTTCTATCTGCATTAAGTTTTGGAAAAATATTTTGGTGGCTTGTGACAGTAAGTTAATTTCTGTCACGGCTTAAGAATGATTTAGAACCTTGCTGATGTTGGCTCCTTTCCCAACAGACTTTGGCTCTTTTCTCCATAGGCTTTGACCCTTTGAGCCAGAAAAAAGTCATCAGAGACACCTTTGCCTTTGACAGATGCTCCTTGTTTGTTATCCCCATGTTGAAGGTTTCAGTGTCTGGGGAAGTGGTGGGCTATGAAATACCTTTTAGAAAATGATCTGGAAGCTGACGGGAGGAGGGATAATGTTAACTTTCCCCCTTCTATTCTCAGAAGAGTTCCCGTCTCATTCCACCCTTGGAATATTAACAGAGCATAAGACATGGGATCCAGGGCCTGGCACACGTGACATTCGGTTCAGAATATATCCTAACAGCAGCTTCAAGGCTGTCAGTGCTGACATCAACAGGGGAGGAACAGAAACCAAACGTCCTCTCTCAGGCTCTCACTCTTACTCTTTAACATCCATCAGTTCATTTACAGGTATCATCTCAGTTAGTATCTTTCTTTGATTCTGTAAGTTCCCTATGTTGATTCCTGTCTGCGTGAAAAAAACGTTTCTTGTATTTATTCGTTCTGAATCTACACTGGTAAAAATTCCATGTACTGTTCTCTGTTCTGGCTTCCCCAGTTTAATCAGGTTGGGGTAGTGTGTATTTGAGGAAGCCTGGCTGATGCTCCAGCCACTGCTAAAGGTAGTCACCATGAGAACACAGTGGCATAGACACTGCCTCCTACTGTTTCCAGGATTGCTAGTCTTTGGGATGCTGAGTCAGCCAGAGAATTGAAGCAAATACCAGCATCCCCCCAGCACCAGAGAAACAGGACTCCTTGCTTTGGCTCAGCATTTCCTTCCTAATGATAATCAGGATCTTGCTAATTATTTTGAATAGGTATACTCTGACCAGTATTTTTCGGCAATAATAATTTCTAAATCTGTTGTTTAGTTTGCAGCATTTTTCTTGCTACTAGATAGAATCATCTCATTTGAGACTTATAGATTATAGACTCTTTAAGAGACAGGACTATATTTTGAGAACTTTGATGATGAGAATAGTTTTAGTCATGATTTTTATACCTCATGGTGCCTAAAATGCCACGTAAAACACAGTAGTTACAAAATCCCAATTCTCTAAATTAAATTGGGTGAGAGAAATAACCATGGCTTCTTTCTTTGTTCATCAGCAGGTCATCTAATGAGAGATGGAGAGATTAGATTTTGAAAAGAGGCTGACCCATGGTAGTGCAAGATGAGGTAACTCCTGACTTTTGTGGATGGTTCCTTACTCCATTCATTTACTGAACACTTGCTGCATTGCTGTGATATTCCAAGCATTGTGCTAAGTTGAAGGAAACCAGAATACAGTATGAAATGTTTTGGGGGGGCAATCAAAATCCAAAAGATAATTCATTTTAATTATTATACTTCAGTACAGGTATAGTTTATATATAGTAAGGTGTACAAATATCAAATGTCTGGTTAGATAGGATTTTTACATTTATCCACCCATGTAACCACCACCAGATCAAATTACAGAGCATTTGATCCCCTAAAACATTCTTGCATGTCCCTTTCTAGGTAATTACTCTGGCTATATAAATAACTACCTTCTGGCTTTTACCAGAATTTACCAGTTTTCTGTTAATCAACTTTATATGAAAGTCATCATACAGTGCATACTTTCTGTATGTCTGCCTTATTTTGCTTAACATACTGTTTTTGAGATTAATCCATGCTGTTGCATATGTCGGTCATTTTGTTTTATTTTTAAATTTAATTATTGTATTTTTTTAGAATTACTTCTTGACATTACTTAAAATGGTATTGAGAAGACTCTTGGAGACAGCAATGGAAGTGACATAGCTTTTGAATGTTTGGAACCACTCAAAAAAAAATCAGTAACTAGGATAGCAAAACCAAAAACCTTTCTACAAAAAAAAAACTAAATAAAACATATTCTTCTAAATGTCAAAATCTGAGTAATATTAACCACACTAGCAGAATCAGGAGAAAGGAGAGAGACAAAGGAGGGGGTTTCTGATGAAGTAAGAACAGTGACCAAACTGATAGGAGACACTCACTGGATAGCTCAGCGGGCTAATCCAAGGAGAGCAGCCAGCCCCAGGTGGGAGCTTAGCAGACCAGAGTTCATGGGTGACAGGGATATGGCCAGAGACGTATGAGACCTGTGTGCTCTTGCTGCCAATCACCCAAATCTCTCTTCCAAGATGACTCCTCAGGGAGGACAGCTTCTGTGGGTAGAATCAGAATGAGGGAGTTTAGGGGCAGTAAGGGTAGAGAAATGAGAATAACGGCATAGAGGAGGCACTCAGAACCAGCCAATCTCAGAATGTGTAAAGGTATATTTTTTTAAAAATGTATTTATTGACTTCAGAGGCGGAATTACAGAAAGAGGGAGAGACAGAGAAAAAGAGGTCTTCCATCCACTGGCTCACTACCCAAATGGCCATAGCAGCCTGAACTGGGCCAATCCGGAGCAGGAGCCAAGAGCCAGGAGTCAGGAGCCTCTTCCGGGTCTCCCACATGAGTGCAGGAGCCCAAGCACCTGGGCCATTTTCCACTGCTTTCCCAGGCCATAGGCAGGAATACTGGATTGGAAGTAGAGCATCTGGGACTCGAACCAGTGCCCATATGAGATGCCAGTGCCATAGACAGAGGCTTAACTTACTATACCACAGTGCTGGCCCCTATAGGTATATGCTTTAAACATTTAATTAAAACAACCAAAAAAGGGGAACTCTAGAGAATGTGGAATATAAGAATTCTGTCCTATTTTAACTACCTTTCTAGCATAGAAAAACTTATCTCACTTATAATGAAAAGCAGAAAAGTGTTGTGGGAAAATCTCACACACAATTATTATAAGGGAAACAGACAAGGAGCAAAATAACATCTTTATATACTATCACATTAGAAAAGCATGCCTACAAAATAGATAAAAATTACAAGCTAAGACTTTTAAATAGATGTAAGAAAATAATTGAAGCTATGGAAGAACATAGAGACAGGAAAAATTCAAAACAACATAACTGGAGAGAAGACAAAGAAAATATTTGAAAAAAAAAGGTCTGTTTAGACTCAGAAATTAATGAAAAATTAATGTCATAAATGAAAACTGAATGAGAAGAAACATGAGTGAATAAGTACCACAGAACCTTCCTCAAACGAAATGGTAGGTTAAAAAGAAGGAAGTAAAGTTTAAACCAAAAAAAGTTAAGAAAGAGACAAAGCAGATTAGAGACAAAATGATACACAAGAAAGGAGAGTAAGTTCCAGTGCAGGTTGTCATACAAGTTTCCAAAGAAGAAACCAAAGCATGGGACAGAATTAATAGTTAAAACCTTAGACCAATCAAACTTTCCTGAGCCAAAAGGTAACTAAAAAATATACACTGGAAAGGGACAAAATAATCCTGGAAAAACTGTTCTAGAACAGACAAACTGGCTTAAAAATAAAATAAAAGCCTTCTTTGAGCATCTAGATCATGATACTGATATTCACAAAAGAGAAAAAATTCAGAATGTCATCAGTTTTCCAACAACAGTGTGTTAATCTGAAGACAACGGAGAAAGAAATTTAGAATACTTAAGTACTTGTGAGGGTACTTCAAAAAGTTTATGGAAATATTAAAAAGTAAATTTATTTTGGTGGAAATTTTTAATTTTGAAATTCATGTGTAATTTTCCCATAATTTGCATTTGTCATTAACTTTTCAAAGACCTCACATATACACAAATTGCCCAATATTTTTAGCACCCAAAGAACTTTATCTTTTAATTCTATTTTCTTTTTTTAAGATTTATTTTATTTATTTGAAAGACGGAGTTACAGAGAGAGGTAGAGATGGAGAGTGGTCTTCCATTCACTGGTTCACTCCTCAGATGGCGGCAATGGCCGCAGCTACACCGATCCAAAGCCAGGAACCAGGTGCACCCACGTGGGTGCAGGGGCCCAAGTACTTGGGGCGTCTTCTACTGCTTTCCCAGGCCATAGCCGAGAGCTGAATTGGAAGAGGAGCAGCCGGGACTAGAATTGACGCCATATGGGTTGCCGGCGCTTCAGGCCAGGGCTTTCACCTGCTGCGCCACAGTGCCAGCCCCTTAATTCTATTTTCCACAAACATTTCAAAGTCCCTTAGTAAATAGTGAACCAAGGTGTTTATGCCCAGCCAAACTGATCTTCAAGTATAAAGTTGGTAGCAAATATGTGTACATGTAAAAACTCTCAAGGAAGAATGCTCTCATGAGTCTTTGCTAAAGAATCTACCAAATGGCATGAAGCTAATGTCTAATACCAACAATCAGAACATGTGAAAATCAAATTATATGCACATACTTCTGTGTTTCTTCTGAAAACAAAGGGTTGGAGTACTGATGAACCTTCCAAGTAAATCCGGAACAGAAGATGAAAATATGGACAAGAATAAAACAGCATTGTTCAAGTAGTTCAGGTTCTGCAGAATCAGGGGCAGAGCTGTTATGGATGGATCCCCCTGAGGAAAACCACTGGTTGTGTCCAAGGAGGCTCTGTGTGCCATCACGGAAGAGTACCCATTGCCAGTGTTCATGAATTGTAGGCTGCACTTGGCTTTTGTGTAGCTCCAATCACAGAACACCTGCTAAGCATTCCCAGAAGATCCACAACAGAACAGAGCATGGACTATGCCCAGAGATAACCTCTGAGCACAGCAGTCTTAGGCAGTTTCCCTTGGGTAATGGTTTCTGGAAGTGGGCATTATCCTCGTCGGAAAAGATAATTAGCTGTCCGCATAATCATGACAAGAAGGCCAGCGCTGCTTCGAGGTTTGAGATCCTCCGTAGGGTTTGTGCCACCGCATTGGTTTTGGTGCAAGGCAATATGTTTAAGGCAGGGTTTGTGCTGCTGGGAGGGGTTTCTGAGACTGGAACTTGTAACTCCTGGTCCTGCTGTGAATGCCTAGCTGTGGTCTGAAGACTTGGGATGTGCTACCTGGTTGTGGTTATAGATGGTCGTATTCTTTCATCACCACAGTACTTCCAGTCTGTTAAGCACCTTTGAATCAGAGTCCCGCCCTGGAACTTTTTAGGATGAAAAGTTTGTCGCGAGCAGTTTGCTCCAGTTCTTTGACAGTGCTCACTGCATGCCCTGTACATCTGATTTCTATGTGCATGGTAGTTTGTGGGCATTTGGGAAAGTAGAAGCACCCTGTTGCACGTCCTTGGTGCCTGAATTCAAGGATTGTCACTGTCCCCAAATTGTAGTGCTGGCAGAAAGATAGGACACAGTCATTGAAATTAATAGGCTAAATTTTGCTGAATAACATTTATCCCCAAATAAGAATAATTCTGAGATACTCTATAAATAATTTTATTGGAAACAACTTTTCTTTTGGAATTGAACTGAAATAACCATGTCAGAAGCCAGCAAGCAGATGGTAAACTTTCTGTGTCTGCTGACTGGGGCAGATTTTTCTTGAGTCTGAAGAGGGGCTTCGTGCCCTGAGCTCTCAGTGCCTTCCTGTACCTTTTGGGCATAACAGATTTGGGTCATTTGATGCAGACCCTCCTTTATTTATAGCCTACATAATCTCAGTGCTATCTCGCTGTTTAATTAAGATAAATGATTGGCACCCCAAATGTTGACATTGGAGTTGGGAATTATGGAAGACATTTAGATTCTGGTGTATTAACACCAGAACACAGTAGCATTTCAGATGGTGGTGGTTGTTGTTGGAACTTATTTTCCGTCTCAAGGTGCTGGGGCTCCATGAGCTCCCTTATTGTTTTTTTTTTTTTTTTAATCATTCTAGAACCATGTGTTGCTTATGGAAGAAGCTGAGGTGTGCGGGTCAATATAGCAGTATTTGTGGCTTCAGGTTTTGTGGTTCCTGGAGAGGAGAGGTACTTTGTGACTTGCTCTCTATGTGACTTTCCTCTCATAGCTATTGTAAGAATTCTGCCTCCATGATTCAGAAGCATTCACTAAACACCCACGCTATGCAATATATTTTGTTAGACATACTCATTTTTCCGCCCAAATCTTTACAGCAGCTGACTATATATTGTCTGTCTCTCATTCTTCTAAAGGTCCTAAAAGTCACAGAAAGTAAGCTGCAAAATTAGAATCAGAATTAGGATTTGGAACCAAAGCATCTGGTTGTGTTCTGAAGAGCAGTATTCACCAGCAACCGCTTATTGCTTGTGCTTGGGTTTCCCATTTATTGAGTATGAGGGGAATCCCTGCTTTATAGAATTGCAAGAACCAGAGATCATGGGTGTGAAATGCCTGGCACACAACACGGGTTCCACATGTAGTATAGCTTATAGGAATGCTCACATTATTTGTTTTAAGTGTTTCTCATTCCATGTAACACAAAGGTTAAGTGCTTAGGCTTTAGGGGTAGAAATTTTGACATCAATCGTGACCTCGTCACTTAATAAGTATCTCATTTCTCAAAAGTATCTGCAAAATGGGAATAAAATAGTATCTAATTTATAGAGTTTTTGTAAGGATTAAGTAAAAATGTCAATTAAGTTTCTTTGAAAGTACCAGTACCCAGTAAGCACTTGATAAAAGATTACCATCATCCTTTGAAATCAATCTTTGAGAAGGCTCAAGCAAATTCTTGAACACTAAGAAGCATGTTCCTAAGAAATCTTAATCTAACAATCCACCTAGATAACTTATAGCACTCAAGGTTTGAACCTCGAGTGGTGACTTTTTAGGACTCCACAGGGCAACCTGAGAAAACAGAGCATCCATTTCTTGGAATGAATGTGTGGATGAAATGTTTCACACTTTCTAATTTTGTGGAAAAATCTATCCCACAGGTATAATTTGATATTTAATCCCATAGTTTATGTCCAGTCCACGGAACGATAGAGTCTCAGGTGGGAAGGGTCCAGGCAACCATTAAGACTTCTGGCCACGAGTTCCAGGAAAGCTGTCACACCTGCTCTGTACAGACTGATTAACTGCTAGGGGACAAACTCAAGGCCACCCCTCCATACTCTTTCCCACAGACGGGAGGACCTGCTTTTCTGCAGTTACAATTTTTTAAACTTTTATTTAATAAACATAAATTTCGAAAGTACAACTTTTGGATTATAGTGGATCCCCCCCCCCCATAACCTCCCTCCCACCTGCAACCATCCCATCTCCCACTCCCTCTCCATTCTTCACAAGATTCATTTTCAATTATCTTTATATACGGAAGATCAACTTAGTATATACTAAGTAAAGATGTCAACAGTTTCTGCAAATTTGCCTATTGTCCCCAGGCAACTCTGTAGGCCTCTGGGTCGCTCCTTGTATACATGTTGAATTCCAGTCTTTTATTTTTCCAGAATTTATGACCTGCCTCCCAAACAAAATATAAGCTCCCCGAGGCACAGCTCATGGGATATGTTCCTTTGAACAAATTCGCAGCTCTGTGTTCACTGTGCTGAGAGGGTAAGAAGACACTGATAATAAATAACTAAGTATCAAATAAGCTTTTCAGGGCCTTTAGCCAAGATGGCAAATACACTCTACCTCTGCTATCAGCACCAGTCACGTGGTCATAGCTTCCTGGAGCGTGCTGCAAATTTGATGACCCTTCTCTCCTGTGGTTTGTGTACAGGAAGGAGGCAGTATGGGGTGTACTGGAACCTTCTGGAAAGCAAGGAGGAAGTGGCTTGACAGGTAGACTCTTAACAGAAAGACCCATGAGTGACAATGGAAACCCAGATGAGGGTGCTTGGAGAAAAGACTTCGAAAGTATTCACAGTGGCACAGATCACAGCACCTGAAATACCGCAGACATCACAGTGAAAAGAGCTGAATTAGATGCTTATGGGAAGAGGCACCCCTGCAGGTCAGGTTCCAGGATAAGGCCCATGAGTGAGTGGCACATAAAAAAAATCATAGCTTTTTGAGATGGGCTCAGCTGGATGATCGCTGGCTTGGATGCAAGGATCTAAGATCCGATCTGGTTACATAGGGAATTGGCCAGGCAGTTGAGGGCTGCCGCAAGGTCTCCCAGGGGACTCTGGTAGCTGTTGGGGTAGTTGTGGAAGATGACAGCTCTGTGGAAAGGGGCCTGGTTCCCACTGGGATTATTATCAACTATCACATGTTGTTAGATGGGCAAGTGCACTTGCCTCCTACTTCCAAGTGTCTGCATTTCTGCGTAACGGAGGGTCTGGTCGGTGCTGGGCCATCATTGTCAAGTTCTCAAGAGCATGAGCTCTGGAGATCAGCAGTGGTTATAAGATCACGAGCAAGTGGCCTCTGCCCCCAGGCCTCATTTTCTCCATTTAGAAAATGGGAAGGACAGTGATTTCCTAGAGTGAGTGTGAGAACCAAGGAAGTGGAGCACTGCAGTGCCAATCCCTGCTTTCACCACTTTACATTTATGAACTCGCCTAAGTGATCTAACAGCCCAGAGCTGGTTACTATTGTTTTATCTTTTTTAACAATTGAGGAAACAAGAACAAAAATCATGAGGGCTTTTCAAGAACTTCACAAAAATGCACATTATGAAAAACTGCATGGATTTTGAATATTTTTTGCACTAGAATAATTTTATCTTTTAATTCTGTTTTCTATGAACTTTTAAAATTTGATAATGATTGGTGCACAATTATTATTTTAGACATATTAATGTAGTGTTTACTACAATGAAGAATTCCTGCCTGTGAACATATACTATTCTTTAAAACATTTTTTGGTTGTCTCTGAGACTTTGTTTCTTTCTTTTTTTCAAAATTTATTTATTTATTTATTTGAAAGAAAGAGTTACAGAGTGGCAAAGGCAGAAGGGGGGGGGGGTCTTCCATCTGCTGGTTCATTCCCCAGATGGCTGCTACGACCAGAGTTCAGGTGGTCTGAAGCCAGGAGCCAGGAGCCTCCTCTGGAAGGAGGAGGGAAGCCTCCTCTGGGTCTCCCATGCAGGTGCAGGGGCCCAAGGACTTGGAGCATCTTCTACTGCCATCCCAGGCCACAGCAGAAAGCTGGATTGGAAGAGGAGCAGCTGGGACTAGAACGGCACCCATACAGGATGCCAACGCCTCAAGCCAGGGCTTTAACCTGCTGTGCCACAGCACCGGCCCCCAGACAGGTCTTGATGCTCCATCTTCAGCACTCACTTCAGGTTTAGCATGAATGGAGAAACACCGGAAAAACTTGTACAACAGATGCTGGTTTCTGTCAATCAGAGATTGTGCCACAGGGACACTAATATGAGGCCCAAGGATTCCTGTATCGGAAGTGCTCCCTATGGGATGGGTGTTATGGTGCAGTGTATTATTCCGTGTTGGAGAGGCCATTCGCGTTCTGGCTCTTTTGTTTGCAATCCAGCTTCCTGCTACTATGCCTGGGAAGTCAGGGACAGTACTTGGGTTCCTGCCACTGGGTCACATGAATGAAGTTCTGGGCTCCTGGCTTCAGCCTGCTCCAAACCTAGTCATTGGGGAGCATTTGGGGAGTGAACCAATCTCTCTCTCTCTCTCTCTCTCTCTCTCTCGTCTCTTCCTTTCTCTGTCACTCAGCCTTTCAAATAATATTTAAAAAATAAAGTGCCCCCTAGAATCACTCAACTTTGCATAGTTCCCTCATTCTCACCACGAATCCTTTTCACTTTGCCCTTGACGGATAGACCTTGTCCTTCTGCCTCATCACTCCCAATGCTATCCACGCCTAACGATCCAGCGCCAGCTCTGTGCCATACGCCCACACGCCTTCTCCAGGTACTCTGGTCTGTCACTCCCTTTGTATCTCTTGGCCTTAAAAACAAAACAAACAACTCCCCAAAGCCCTTTGTTCCATCTGAATCCCACGATCTAAGCCTCAGTTATTATCTACTTTGTGGCAGGGGAAGGGCTATGGTGTGGAATAGACAGGCCAGCTTTTCCCCATCTGCAGGAATGTTCCTTGTCAGATGCTGTAGTCCAGTGCCAGGCAAGCAGACCCCCAGATGGAATGGCCTGGATGCCACCAGGAAGCCCTGTTGTTCCCCATCACAGCCACAGCTTGCCAAGACCAGAAGCAGGGCGGGAGCTTGGGCCCACAAAGTCTGCTTTTTACGGGAAAAGCTCTCTGCTTAGCATCGCAAGGCGTGTTCCTCTGGAAAGTTGGAGTGGGCTGTGAGAAGCCCTACTTAACCCGCACAGGCCTCTCGGCTCGGCACCGTTTCCCGAGCTCTCGGTTATTTTTACTCTCTCTGAGCTTCTTGCCATTCTTCAGGTGCTGGGCGAGGTGGCGTTCATTTGGCTTCGCTTCTGACACAAGATAAACGAGCTTCGGGCCCTGGGCGATTCACTCTGGCTGCCAGGGGGTTCCAAAATAGCAAACTATTTTTCATAACAGCAACGTGATATGAAGGGAGATGCAGCAGGTGCACTGTGGTTTCCCACTGCCGTCTGGGGCGCGTGGTAGAGGGAGAGGATTCATTAAGTTTGCACTTGTGTCCGGAGAAAGGAAGGACCCTGCTCTCACGGTGGCCATTTCCCTTCAGCTGGGTCAAGGTCTCAGCCTCTGAAGGTGGATCTCGCCCTTGGGCAAGGTCAGAGTGCAATAAAACAGCAGCCCAGCCACCCCCATTGAGGTCCCGGCCTGTTTTTCCTTTAGAAAGACAAAGTTATGCATGTGAATATTTAAAAAAATAAACACCACCTTGGATGCTAAACAAAAGCACAAGATTTCTTACAAGTTGCAAATATTTGAAATTTTTGGTCATTAAGTGTATGGTTATTTCAGAAAGTTTAAAAGATAGACTTCTCCTCTCTTCTCCCTATTTCTACAGATGTAAAGGAGAAGGATGCAATTGACGTTGTCTCTTTGAGTTCCTCTGTCTTTCTCTTGACTCATTAGAAAATGACTTCTGCTTTTGTGCTACTGTTCCCTATTAAAGATTTGGTCCCCGGTCCTCCATCTAATAATCTCCCTTTATCCCCCACCATGAATTATGTATATGTTTCTCAGATGGAAATTATAATAAAGCAGAGAGGAATTTAATTTATATTTGCAAGTATTGTAAGTTTCCTTTTGATGTTCCTCCCTCAGCAAATCACCGCTCTTCCTGGTAAGAAACGAACTCAAAGCAGAATTGAAGTCTTCCTTAATAATAATGACATGGGCTTTTCGAAATTGGGGCGAGATGGGTGGGGGCACAAATATTTGGTAAAAATATCCAGAGTCAAGGTTGGAGTATGAGGGACCCAACAGTGTCTAAAAGCGACTTGCTAGGGAGCTGTAACTGAGTGCATCTGGCTTATAATACATCTTAATTTTAACATTTCTTTTCCTAAGGGACTGTGGAGTACGTGGTGTATGAATAAATAAATGCCATGACTTATTTTGGAGGCCCCAATCATAATACAATTATATGCATTGCAAATTTTCATATGCTACTTTTAGTTTCCAGGCCTTTTCCCCCCTTTAATTATTAAACTGCATTACACAGAGAGATAGACCTCTACCCAGCTAAGACGACGGACTCAGAAAGCTTAGTCAAACTAGACAGCAGCATCCCTTCCGCGGTGAGAAGTCCCTCCCACCCCAGGAATGGTGACTCTATTTCACGTGAACATCTCCAAATTCCTGGCCTGGCTCACCCAGCTTTCAAAAGACCAGGCAGAGAAAGACAGAGTTGACTCCCATCTTGTCTTGCTGAGTTTTAGAGACCATTTCTCTTCTCAAATCAGTCGTAGTTCCTGATCCTACCAGAGGAAAATAATATATATTTTCCTTCCTAAGAGAACATTTTCTTTCCTAGGGTCACCAAGATCCATTTGCTAAATAACTCTTGAAGTCTAAAAAATGATCGGAGTAGCAGGAAGAGGTGAACTCAACCTTGCAAATAGTTCCTAAAAACCATCAGCCTCCCAAAAAGCCTTTCCTCTTTATAGAGAGTGTGGAAGGCCTCCTCACCCAGGTAATTTAGTCTTCTGCCCTCTCTCTATCTCTGATGTCTTCATTTCTCTTTATCAAGGAAACATAAGAGAGAGGGACAAGTTAGAGGAGCAGTGAAGAGGGCTGTAATTTCACAGACTTGAGTTCGAGTCCTGTAGGTTCCACTCCTGTGTGTTACTTCACCTCTCTGGGCCTTGGCTTTCCCACATACGGCCAGGTGATGGGCGCTGTTAGTTCCTATCTCATTGTAGTGTCGTGAGGATTGCATGACACGCTGCTTACAAAGTGCCCGGCAAGAGCACACAGAGCGCCAGTACAGATCAACTATTACCATATCAAAAGCCCCTCACTGCAGTGCATCTGTTCAGCTTGTGATTTCCCAAATCATTCTGATTAAGAAATCACGAAAACAGCCAGGACTCTGGACTAACCTGATTTGGCTGCTGAATCATTCTGTTTCATTTTCTCCTGTGAAGGGAAGCACAGCTTTCCTAAACAAATACACCTTCCTCTGCACACACTCAAGTCTCTCATGAGCACCAAAGCAGAGTGCATGGCTGCTGTGGGTTTTTTTCTTTCTAAAGATTTATTTATTTATTTGAAAGGCAGAGTTACAGACAGACGTGCACACACACACACACACACAGAGACAGAGACAGAGGTCTTCCATCTGCTGGTTCACTCCCCAAATGGCTGCAACAGCTGGGGCTGTACCAGGCCAAAGCCAGGAGCCAGGAGTTTCTTTCAGGTCTCCCATGTGGGTGGCAGGGGCCCAAACACTTGGGCCATCCTCTGCTGCTTTCCCAGGTGCATTAGCAGGGAGCTGGATCAGAAGTGGAGTAGCTGGGTCCCGAACCGGTGCTCATATGGGCAGCAGTTTACCTGCATACCACAGTGCTGACTCTGCTGCTGTTTTTTTTTTTTTTTTCTTTTCCTCTATCGAGATACAGTGACTTATTTTTTCCTCTCAACATTTTGGGCCCTGAGTGATTTTTCTTCCCCAGGAGAGCCAAGCCTGTGCACACAAGGCCCCTGGCAGCCTGATTATTACAAATCCTCACTGACCTCCTGTCCATTTAAACCAAGAGGTCACAGCTCTAAGGGCGCCTAAAGAGTTTACATTGGTCCATTTAGGCTCCGGCTTTAAAGTCACTTGATAGAGCTGTATGGGAGAGATAACGGTGGCTCATGGGCCTGGTTGTGCAAGATAGGGGCCCAGCACCCCAGGGTGAACAGTGGGAAAGGCAGAGGCTTGTGAGGGAAGGTTGTGGATGAGGATGACAGCACAGCAGCTCCGGCCAGCAGGTGGGGCCACAGCCCATCGGCACCAGGCGGTGGTGTCCTCCCCGGAGGCCTCTGGCTTGCTTCTGTGATTTTCATTTTCACTTTGGAGCTCGGCTTCTCCTCTCTCTCCTTTTCCTTTGCTGTGAAAGTTATTGTACATCACCACACAGCTTTCTCCCTACCCCCTCGCCATCCACATTCGATTCACAGCATGGCCAGCTGAGGGCCTACTGTGTGTCAGGCACTGCCAGTGTGTGTGTATGTGTGTGGGGGGGGTCTTTAAAAAGTTCATGGAAAAATGTGAACCTGGAAAGCGTTGTGCATGGATGTCAACTTTTCACAGCAAAATAAATTTATCTTTTAATTCCACTTTTCCCACCAATTTTTTGACATCCCTTGTATAGGATTGGCTATGGCTCACAGAATCTCTGAGTTTTGGAGGGCAACACATACAGAGGTAAGCTGGTGCTTCCCAAATAACAGTGTGGGTGGACATCAACTGGGAGTCTTGTGACTGTGGATTCTGACTTAGGTATTCCGAGGAGTGACTCTGGGTGTTGCATCTCAGGGCCTGTGTTTGGCCCAGTGGAATGCCCACATCCCACATCAGAGTGCCTCTGTTCGTGTCTTGGCTCCCCTTTGATTCCAGCTTCCTGCTAATAGGCACCCTGGGAGACAGCAAGTTTAGTAGGGTCCCTGCCACCCACATGGGAGACATGGATTTAGTTCTGGCTTATGGTGTGGGAGGGGTCCACCCCCACTCTTATGGGCATCTGGGGAGTCAAATAGCAGATGGAAGATTTCTTTTTCTATCTGCCTCTGTCTCTCTGCCTTTCAAATAAAATGAGTATAAAGTAATAAATGAAGGCCATGCATCTCTAACAAGCTCCTAGGTGATGCCCCTGGTCCTGGTGTAGGCCCCGTATTTTGCACTGCAAGAAGGCAAGCTGCTCCTGTCCACCTTCCTCCCTGAGGTGACTGACTGATTGTCCTCTTTTTGTTGGTGGCATTTAGCAGTCACACATGTAGTGGACTTCCAGATCTGTCCTGTGACCCTGGCCCAGGCCAGCTTTCCTGCAAATATCCAAGAAGCTCGGGGTAAGGGATGGGAGGACATGGACAGATGCCCCCGGTGCCTTCCAGTTCTGGGTCATAGAGTGAGTGGGACCGCTGCATGCCAGCAAGGGACAGCTCCTGACTTAGATGGTAACAGCATCATACCCGCCAGCTGCTGTAGCCCCTTCCTGGTCACTGGGCTACCACTTACTAATCCGCTGCTTTTACATGACTAATTTAGCTCTAGTTACTACTCAGTCATTAGGGAGTTGCTTACTCACAGAGCAGAATCAGGCTAAATAAATAATAGGAAGCTGGGGAAAGAAACAGATGAGGGCAGGGAGTGAGAGTCCGCTTGGAATGCAGGCGGCACTTGTTTAATGCAGATCCCCATTTAGAGCACAAAGGCAGATGCTTTCTCTGTTGTGAAGTCCCGGTGACCTTAAATGAACAGAATCCTGTAGCACAGAGCAGCTACCTTCTCTCCTAATAAGAATCACATCCCAATAGAATGTACATTTCCAATTACTATGCAAAAACAATGGCAGAATTATTTAAAAACGCACAGCCCCTAAGGGCTCTGTGTGCTGTAGTCCATGCGAATCTATCATTTGCATGCAGCTACAGTGGGGAGAGCAGAATCCTCCATCACCGGCTATTTAATCAAGCGAGAAGCCCCTCCATTTCTTTGCAGAGATTCACGAGTTGGGGAGCTCAACATGCAATTGGTGATATCTTCTGGCTGTCTGCACACAGCCCTCCTTGTTTCCTTCTGAATGGCACGAGGGTTGTGCTGACATTCAGATGATGGGTCATCTTGGATTTCTCCTGTTCACAGCTGGAACTGTAGTGGTGTCTCCCATTCATAATCATCATGATTTTTTTTCTCCCTCCACCCCTGGCGACTGAACCATTTACAAACCAAGCAGAGAAAAAATTATATATTTGGGTACTGACTATAGAAGGCAAATAAAGTAGCAGCACAGTAGGAAAGGTGCCTAGGGTTACTTTCTGTGGCTCACTGAAGGTGGAGCGGAAGTAAAGGACTCAAATGATGTGTTTCCCCGAGCAGCCCACTGGCCCCGCTGTCTAACTTGTTATTGGAGAGTTAGATGAAAACAGTGTGTGGAGACCCACTCCCGGACCAGCTACGGCCGCTGATGGTGCAAGATTTGAGAGAATCAGCAACACTTCACTCCACGAACATCTATTTTGTAGACCTCTCAATATTCCAGGAATTTGCCCTTGCTTCTATCTGTCTATGCCCTTGAAGTCCCTTGTTAAAATGCATGTGTATCTTCTGAGTGGAGCTTTCGTACAAAAATCCTGGTAGTCACCAATATTCGGTCATCATTTAATTATTATCATCAGCGGACACGGTGACCAGGGGCACCAGGTGAGAGGCAGGGCTTTCTGAACCGTGGAGCCCTGGACACTGAAAATTCAGCAGTCCATTGCCATCAGTATGTAGTGCAAAAGAATGACAGTCCTAGGCAAGAAAATTGGTGTAAGCATGTTGAACTTATTTTTGTGGTTTGTGTGTGTGTGTGTGTGTGTGTTTGATAATAAGAAGAAATGTGTTGTCTCAGCAAGTTTTCAAGTGTACAGTATTACTAACTCAAGACACTGTTGTATGGCACATCTCTAGAATTTTCCATCTTGCACACTGAAACGACACAAACAGTACTCGGTGTCTGTCGATTTTTCATTGGCTGATTCAATCGAATGTCAATTGAAAAATATTTGAACATTTGCAGGCTTTTTTCTTATCATTATTCCCTGAAGAGTACATTGCAAGAACCCTTTTCATAGCATTTATATTATATTAGATGTCATAAGTAATCTAGAGATCATTCCAAGTATATGAGAGAATGTGAGTAGGTTCTATGCATTTCCCATGCCAGTTTGTAGAAGTGAGTTGAGCATCTTGGTATCCCTGGAACCAACTCCCTGTGGACAGCTAAACCTATAGTGACTGTACACTTCCCCCTTGCCTGCTCTTCCATTTTCTGTTGCTATACATTTGACTAAGGATTCTTCTTGTAAGTGGAGCCATGCATGATCTGTGGTTCTATGACTAGTTCAGTTCATTTAGCATAATGTGCTCCAGGTTCACGTGTGTAGTAGTATGTGAATGTGCTCCAGGTTCACATATGTGGTAGTGTGTGACAATGCTTCCTTCTTTCTGTGACTGAATACTGCTCTGTTGTATGCATGTGCCGTATCTTATATATTCACCCAATGATATACATTTGGTTGTTTCCAACTCTTGGCTACTGTGGATAATGCTGCAATGAAGTGAGAGTACAAGATCTCCTCAGGATTTCAGTTCTCTTGAATAAATATCCACAGATAGGATTGCTGGGTCACAAGGTATGTCTATTTCTCATTTTGTGAGGAAGTGCCAGTTATTTTCCATGGCAGATATACCATTTTACATTCCCACCAGCAGTGCACAAGAGCTTCGATCTTTCCATCTTTTTTTTTTTAATTTGAGAGGCAGAGAGACAGACAAAAGGAGCTCCCATCTACTGACTCACTCTTCAAATGCCTGCAATGGCAGAGACTTAGCTGGACTGAAGTGGGGAAGTAAAAGCTCAATCCAGGCCTCCCACATGGGTGGCAGGAACCCAGTTACTCAAGTTGTACCCTACTGCTTGTGGGGGTCTGTATTAGCAGGGAGTTGGAGTCAGGAGCTAGAGCCATGTATTGAACCCACATACTCTGATGTGGGAAGTGGGTATCCTAACTGCCAGGTTAAATAAGGACCCTGACATTTTGCCAACACTTATTTTCTGGTGTTTTTCTTTTTGTATAATGGTTATCAGAACAGGTGTGAGTTGGCACTGCGTTGTGGTTTTGGTTTGTATTTTCCTGGTGATTAATGACATTAATAAGCTTTTCGTATGTACTTGCTGGATGTTTGTGTTTTCTTTGGAGAAATACCTATTTAAGACCTTTGCATATTTTTGTTTGGTTATTTGTTTATTTCTTTACTTTTTTATGCTGTTGGATTGTAGACATATTTTGGATGCTAATCTATTATCAGGTATATTATTTGTAAATATTTTCTTCCATTTTGTAGGATGTCTTTCCATTCTGTTGAATATTTCCTTTGTTCTAAAGACAGAAGCATTTTATTTTCTATTAAAGATTTATTTTATTTATTTAAAAGGCAGATTTACAGAAAGAGAGAGGTAAAGATAGAGACAGAGATCTTCTGTCTGTTGGCTCACTCCCCAAATGGCCACAATGGCCAGGGCTGGGCCAGGCTGAAGCCAGGAGCCAGGAGCCAGGAGCTTCTTCCCAGTATCCCACGTGGGTGCAGGGATCCAAACATTTGGGCCATTTTCGCTGTTTCTCAGGTTCATTAGCAGAGAACTGGATCAGAAGTGAAGCAGCATAGGCACCCATATGGGATGCTGGTGCCACAAGTGGTAGCTTAACCCATTACACCACAATGCTGGACCCAAACAGAAACATTTTAATTCAGTGTCATCCCATTTGTCTACTTTTATGTTTGTTGCTTGTACTTTTGGTGTCATATGAAGGAGGTCCTTGTCAGACCAGGGTTATAAGTTTTTTCCCCTATTTTCTTCTAGGAATTGTATTGTTTTAGGTCTTTTTTTTTAAGATTTATTTATTTGAAAGGCAGAGTTACAGAGAGGCAGAGGCAGAGAGAGAAAGAGAGAGACAAAGACAGAGACAGAGAGACAGAGACGGAGACAGAGAGACAGAGAGGTCTTCCATCCGCTGGTTCACTCCCCAGATGGCTGCAATGGCTGGAGCTGCGCAAACCCAAAGCCAGGAGCCAGGAGCTTCTTCCAGGTATTCCATGTGTGTGCAGGGGCCCAAGGACATGGGCCATCCTCTGCTGCCTTCCCAGGCCATAGCAGAGAGCTGGATCAGATGTGGAACAGCTGGGACATGAACCGGCGCCTATATGGGTTGCCAGCACTGCAGGCAGCTGCTTTACCCACTACAACACAGTGCCAGCCTCTGTTTTAGGTCTTATATTTAAGTTTTTAACCCATGTTCAGTTGATTTCTGTGACTATTGGAAGACAAAATTTCAAGTTTATTATTTGCATATGGATATCCAATTTTCCCAGCACTATTTGTTGAAGAGACTATCCTTTCCCCATTCTGTATTCAAAGATGAGTTGACTGTAAATGCGTGGGCTGATTTCTGGACTCTGTTCTGTTTTATTGCTTTGTATATCTTTGTATTAGTACTATACTCTGTTGACTACTATAACTTTCTACTATCTTTCAGAATAAATTAATATGAGACCTTCAACTTTACTCTTCTTTCTCAAGTTTTTTTTTTTGCCTATTCCAGGTTCTTTTTGATGTGTATTTGAATTTTTTTTTTTTAGCTTCTTTTTATGCTCATCTGGGATATTGGCCTATAATTTTTATTGTGTGTTTTATTTGTGTGTGGCTTTCATATGGAGGTGGCACTGGCTTCATAATATACAGTTAGAAGTGCTCTATCCTTTTGAATGTTTTTTTGAAAAATTTCAGAAAGATTGCCACTAATTCTTCTTTAAATATTTGGCAAAATTCAGCCCTAGAACCATTAGCTCCTGGTCTTTTTCTGTTGAGAGGTTTTTGGTTACTTATTCAATCTTACTCATTATTGGTCTGCTCAAATTTTCTATTTCTTCATGATTCAGTCTTTTTAGGTTGTATGTTTCTAGGAATTTATCCATTTCTTCTAGTTATAATCACTCATGGTATTTTCTTAACAATCCTTTTAATCTAATTGGTATAAGCTGTAATGTCCCCGCTCTCATTTTTTAGTTTGTTCTTTCAATATTTGTTTATTGACTGATTTGAAAGACACAGTGACGGGATGGTGAGTATTTAGAAGGGGACCAGATCGTGAGGTGATTAGTACCCTTACTCCCTAGATTTTCTACCATGGAAGTTTCCAGCGAAAAGATAGCTGTGTATGAACCCAGGAGTGGTCCTCAGCAGACTGTGAATCCGTTGGGACCTTGATCTTGGTCACCCAGACCTCCAGAACTATGAGAATTACGTTTCTGTTGGACGTATACAATGCAGTTTATGGTGCTGTCATAGTACCTCAGACGCACTAAGACAGTCTGCTGCTATAAACTTCTTCATTGCTGCTGCTTTTGCCGTGTCTCCTAAGTTCTGTTTTGTTGTATTTTGGTTTTTGTTTGTGTTTGTTTCAAGATACTTTGTAATTTCTCTTTTGATTTCTTTTTTGATCCATTGGTGATTCAGGAGAGTGTTAATTTCCACATATTTCTGAAGTTTCTTGTTTTCCTCCTGCCATTTATTCTACTTTAATTTCCCTGTGATCAGAAAATACCCTTGGTACGATTTCAAACTTGTTTTATGAACTAAATATGCTCTCTCTTGAAGAATGTTCCATGTGCACTTAAGAATGGTTATTCATTGTTTTGTATTTATCTGTTGGGTCAGTGTGGACCATATACTGTTCAAATCTTCTGTTTCTCTTTTGATCTTCCATCTTGATGATATACTATCCATTGTTGAAAGTGGCATATTAAAATCCCTTACTATTTTTGTGTTTTTGTCTACTTCTCCCTGAAAATCTGTCAATGTCTGCTTTGTTGGGTACTCTGGAGTTGGGTGCTTAGATATCTGTACTTGCTGGTGAAGTGCTCCTTTTTTCTGCTATATAACGTGCTTCTTTGTCCCTTTTAATAGTTTTTGACTTAAAGTACTTTAATGTCGAGTATAAAAATGACTACCCCTGCACTCTTCAGGTTACCATTTACATCAAATATCTTCCATCATTTCTCTTTCATCCTACATGTGTCTTTAAATCTAGAGTTAAGTCTCTTACAGATGGCATATACTTTGATCTTATTTTTAAAAATCCTTTCATCCACTTGATGTCTTTTGATTGTGAAGTTTAGTTCATTTAAAGTAGTTATTGATAGAGAAGAACCTACTATGAGTATTTAAACTCCCATTTTTTTTTTTGCCTCAAAATAAACATCTTTTACTTCAATTTCCTATGACCTTTTTGAAGTCAGTGTTCATTATCATTTCACTGTTTTAGGTTTGTCTCTTAGCTTTGTTGCCCCTCTTTGCCTCTCTCATAGTCTTCCTTTGTTTTCTGTTGATTTTTTTATCATGATAGGTTTCTTTGTGGCTGACATACTGCTTGCCTACACTTTATAACACCCTGTTTTAAGCTGATAGCTACTTAACTTCAATTACATTCAAGTACTGCACATTTTCACTATCCTCCCACACACTTTATATTATTGATGTCACAAATTATATCTTTTTATATTGTGTATCTAAGAATATATTGTAATAGCTATATTTATTTTTATACTTTGATTTATAACTTCTATACTAGAATTAAAATGATTTATACCTTGTCATTACAAATGGTTGTTAAAGTGTTTGCTTATATGTTTATCTATACCCAAGCTTTATGTATATACCAAGCTTCATACTTTCATACCCTATGTGTTTTTATTTAGCATCTTTGTGTTTCAATGTGTAGGGCTCCATTTAGCATTCCTGCAAATGAGGTCTAGTTGTGATGGCTCCCTTAGTTTCTTAGCTCCTGAGTGTCTGAGTGAGAAAGTCCTTTCTTTCTTTCTTTCTTTCTTTCTTTCTTTCTTTCTTTCTTTCTTTCTTTCTTTCTTTTTTGTGACAGGCAGAGTGGACAGTGAGAGAGAGAGAGACAGAGAGAAAGGTCTTCCTTTTGCTGTTGGTTCACCCTCCAATGGCCGCTGCAGCCTGCGCATCGCACTGATCTGAAGCCAGGAGCCAGGTGCTTTTCCTGGTCTCCCATGCAGGTGCAGGGCCCAAGCACTTGGGCCATCCTCCACTGCACTCCCTGGCCACAGCAGAGAGCTGGCCTGGAAGAGGGGCAACGGGACAGAATCCGGCGCCCTGACTGGGACTAGAACCCGGTGTGCCGGCGCTATAAGGCGGAGGATTAGCCTATTGAGCCACAGCGCCGGCGAGAAAGTCTTTATTTCTCCTTCATTTTTGAAAGAAAGTCTTGCTAAGCGGAGTATTTTTGGTTAGGACATGATTTCTTTTAGTACTTTATTTTTTAAGACTTATTTTATTTATTTGACAGAGAGTTATAAAGAGAGGTAGAGACACACAGAGAGAGGTCTTCCATCCACTGGTTCACTCCCCAATTGGCCGCAATGGCTCGAGCTGTGCCGATCAGGAGCCAGGAGCCAGGAGCTTCTTCTGGGTCTCCACGCAGTTGCAGGGACCCAACAACTGCTTTCCCAGGCCATAGCAGAGAGCTGGACTGGAAGAGGAACAGCTGGGATTTGAACCAGCGCCCATATGGGATGCTGGCACTTTAATGTGCTGCACCACAGAGCCAGCCCCTCTGTCAGTGCTTTGACTAGATCATTTCCCTCCCTTCTAGTCTGCAGAGCTTATGTTGAGATCTGCTGATAGTGTCATGGGAGTTTTCTTGTCTTTTATGAATCATTTTTCTCTTTCTGCCTTCAGAATTATCTTCGTACCTTTTGTTTATAATATGTTATGGTGTGGATTTCTCGATATTTAGTTATTTTTTGTTTTATTTGAAAGGCTGAGAACAAGAAAGAGGGAGGCAGAGGTCTTCTATCTGCTGGTTCCTTTCCTGAGTGTCTGCAACAGCCAGTGCTGGGTCAGCCTGAAGCCTGGAGTCCGAAACTCAATATGTGTCTCCCACGGGGGCAGCAAGGGACTCAAACACTTGAGCTATAATCTGCCTCCTCACAGGGTGTGAGATGCGGATGCGGGAATTAGGAGCGGAGCTGGGACTCAAACCCAAGCACTCTGATATGGGGTGTGGTTGTCTTGAGTGGCGTCTTGACGGCTGCACCAGGCAGTCACCCTTGGTGTGGACTTCCTTGCGTTCATCCTAGTCAGACTTCTCGGATCTAGATGTCCACTTCTTGCAGTTTCAGGCCATTATTTCTTCCAAGAAGCTTTCAGCTACTTTCTTTTCTTCTTTTTTAAAAATGACTCATTTATCCATTTGAAAGGTAGAGTTACAGAGAGGCAGAGGCAGAGAGAGAGGTCTTCCATTCACTGGTTCACTCCCCAGATGGCCACAACGGCCGGAGCTCTGCTGATCTGGAGCCAGGAGCCAGGAGCTTCTTCTGGGTCTCCCTCGTGGGTGCAGGGGCCCAAGGACTTGAGCCATCTTCCACTGCTTTCCCAGGCCCCAGTAAGAGCTGATTCGGAAGTGGAGCAGCTGGCACTTGAACCTGTGCCCATTTGGGATGCCAGCACTGCAGGTGGTGGCTATACCCACTATGCCACAGTGCTGGCCCCTCTGCTACTTTCTTTTTAAAAATATTTATTTAATTGAAAGGAAGAGTGAGATAGAGGAAGGGGGAAGGGGAGATGGAGAGGAGTGGAGAGGGAGAAGAAGGAGGAAGAGTGGGGGGAGGGGGCTAAAGAAGGGGGGGGAGGGAGAAGAAGGGGAGAAGGGAGAGGTAGAGGAAGAACAAGAACAATGAGAGAGAGAGAGCGAGAGAGAGAGAGAGAGAGAGATATCTTCCATCTGCTTGGTCACAACCCAGATGGCTTAAACAGCCAGGTCTGGGACAGGATTAAGCCAGGAACCAGGGACTCCATCCTGGTCTCCTACATGGATGACAGGGACCCATATGCTTGGGCCATTTTCAGCTGCCTTCCCAGGTGCATTGACAAGAAGCTGGAGAGGAAGTGGGGCAGCAGGGACTCCAGCTGCACAGGGATGCTGGCTCTGCCAGTGGCAGTTTAGCCCACTGCACCACACTGGCAACTCTCTGCCACTTTCTTCTCCCATTGAGGGTTCCATGATGCCTTCCTGAAGTCCCCTAGGCTTCCTTTACACTTTTTCATTATTGTTTCTTTTACGCTTTTTGGTCAGATAATTTGAGGTTACCTGTCTGTGGGTTTACTTATTCTTTTTTCTGTTTGATAAGATCAGCTGTTGAAACTGCAGTGGATTTTTTGGTTCAGTTGTTCCATTCTTCTTATCCAGGCTGGGGTATATACCCCACTGCTGAGCCTTGCCAGTTTTGAGGAGACTGTGTGGGTAGATCAAAGTTGTTCTTCACATACTTAAAATATGCCTGTCTTCAAATTTACTAATGGAACTTTAACTGGATTTGAGAATTCTCATAATGGGATTTTGGTCCAAATAATGTAGCTAAATCAGTGTTTCTGTGGAGAAGCAACGGTTGGGACTTCTCATCCCACCATCTTGTTGATATCACTCCTTTCTAACTCAGTTTTGATTTTTCACTCTGATGACAAAATATTTCTGTATCATTTTATGCTTTATGAATGTCCCTGCTTTATAAATGTTCTGACTTTGTACTTAGCCTGCTTATTGGGAAATCTGGTCCTGAAAACCCAAGCAGAGTCAAGGCATGGGAATGGAAGGACATAGGGCGTGAAGCGCTTCTCCTTGAAAAGTGCCTGCTTGTCCATTTTGCTAAGACTAGACTGTGCAGTTCGTCCAGAAGTGAAAAGAAGTCATACTCATTTTGCTTTTTAATCCATCACCTCACCTTCCATTCTTGTCTCCACTGTGTGACATCACAACTCGGTTCTGTGGCTGACCCAACAACAACAGTTGTCACTCCACTGACAAGTTGTGAGGGTTTTTCCTGCAGATGGCATCTCCTTGCACACTCTTGAAGATGGAGAAAATGGAAAGAAATCAGGAAGACGTGAAGGAGGAATGATTGCTGTGTGCTTGGCCGTCCTGACACAGACATGGCAGAGGCTCCCCTCTTTCCTCACTGTGTCAGGCTTGGCTTTGTATGTTTTAGTAAACAACACATTGTCTAGAAATGATATAGAATTGCGAGAATACTTATGGAAGTAATTTGTATCTGTGAGATACTGTCATACAAATGGGTTCATTTTCTTTTTAAAAAAAGATTTAGTTATTTCTTTGAGAGAGAGAGAGAGAGAGAGAGTAGAGGAGAGAAATCTTCCATCTGCTGCTTTATTCCCCAAATTGTTGCAACAGCCAGAGTGAAGCCAGGAGCCTGGAACTTAATTTGGGTCTCCCAGTTGGGTGGCAGGGACCCAAGCACTTGGCCATCTTCTGCTTTCCTAGGTTCATTAGCAGGGAGCTGGATCAGAAGAGGAACATCAAGGACTTGAACCACCATTCCTAAGGGGTTCCTGCTTTGCAGGCAGGCCACCTCAATGCTGGCCCCAAACTGTGGCATTTGTATCTCACAAGACTTCTCTGAGCAAGGTCTAGTTAATGGAGACAGGTGCCATGCCCCTTTCTTTAGTTTGGAATCCAGAGTTCAGAGCAACTAAGTAAATTGCCCAAGGTTATATATGCAACTAGAAAACTTCAGAATAGACTTTAACTCAAGTCTTCGGATATTTGCAATGACATCCCACATATAGGCCAAATCAGATGTTTAGGTTGGAGAAATAGCAGGATCTTCAGATACAGAACTGATAGTCTTTTTGAAACTATCAGACACACAGTGATCAGCTGGACAGTGGTAGAGCAAGACATTCAAGTCTAGTATAGATCAAGTTGGGACCTGCAGGTTATCAATTTGAGGTAAGAGCTAGAGTAGTTTTGTTGAGAATTAAAGGAAGTTACTGATAAGGAGAGATTGCAACTTTCTTTTAGATTATAATATATGGATAATAGAGTTGACAGTTTGTTCAAACAAGTCATTCTGAAAGGTTGGCTTGTAGTTCAGGCCTTATAGGGTGATGGCCTCACATATATTCCTAACACCATCAGGCCCAAAGAATTCTTCTGGAGAGAAGGGACTTCAGGTGACACCTGGTCCTCAGAACCTTTAATCACAGATGCAACGTCTCTAAAAGAAGCTTAAAAACCACCTCAGTCTGAACACAGAATGGTGATTACTAGAGGCTGGGGGCAGAAAGGAGGACAGCAGGAGTTTGGATAACAGGTACCAAGTCAGAGTCTGACAAAGGGACAATGTCCTGTGTGTCCCACTTCATAATGGGGAGACTGTAGTCCCCAATAACCTGGTGAATATTATATGAATAAACAGAAGACAGAAACTCCAGTGATAATGGAATATCAGAGAAGGGGAAATGTTGATTACCCTGATTTGATCAGTGTACATTGTATACATGTATTGAAATATCACACTGTAGTACATACATATGCACAGTTACTATCAATAAGAGATTTTTCAGAATACCTGAATGGTGGTTATTGTTGTGTTTGGACACTGTTCCAAGTAGTTTATCAACCCTCCGGCATATTATTATTTTCAGATGAAGAAGCTAATGCAGAGAGACATTAAGCTTTGTAAATATGTAATATTTCTCTTTCTCATGCCAGTTTGTCCAGAAGTTTGCTCAAAGCTTTCAGGTGGCCCATGCACCGGAATGTATGTTCCTCAAGAGCCACCATTGTTTCTGGCAGCTTCCTATGTAGCAGGCAGTACACTAAATGCCCGATGCAATAGCATCATGAGGGCTACAACTTGTTGGCAGATTAGAATCTGAAGGTTAGAAAAGCTAAGTAACTCACAGAAGGTTCACGGTCAACACTGATGAGTTCAGAGGAGAACATGGGTCTGTGGGTGGGTGACATTGTGGTTAATCACAACCGTGAACTGTTTCTGAATCCCTGAATGGATAGAAGCTCCTCAGAGCTATTCTTCTGACCCTTTAGCACACCCTAGATCATATAACAGAAACAGAGTCCAGTTGCCTCTGAAGGAGATTAGGCAATGTCTTTGTTGCCTGCCTCATAACAGAATTCTTGGCAGTTTCAGAAGAGGAGAATGGTGATTTTTGAGGAGGCAGGAACCATGATTTTCAATGAATTTCAACTCAATTTAGTCATTATTAGTGGTCACTGATGATGAACATTCATTATATATTTTAGCATTCAAAAAGAAAGGACTGTGTTGTAGTTGCCCCCAAGTAACTCAACATCTTGTACATTGGGGATGTATTTACATCACACTTTTGATAGTAGGTACTTAAATATACAAATGGTTTTCGAAGGGCTAGTGGAAGTGCATGTTATCCAAAAACTACACCAACATTCATACACGCGAGTTTTGAGCAACTAAAACTTTAGCATTCCCAGTGCCAGAAGTGTGTCAACCAGAAAGGGCCTGGAAGCCCGATTTTTCCATTTTCTGGGCAGACTCCCTCACCTTTGACATCTGCTCCTTCACACACGGGGGACTTGCTGGTGTTCAGCATTGAGAGCTGCAGGCCCCTTTGCCCCCCGTCCTCCCATTCTATCACCTCTCCTCTGGATCCACTTCCCTTCCTTTCTGGCCAAAACCCCATGGCCATCTACTCTTTCCTTTCCTGGTAGAGCTCCCTGCTCCTTTCCTCCCTGACTGTCACGGATGCCCACCTCTCCTCTTTGACAGCTTCCCATCTGACTAACTCTACTGCCAGCTTGCCCATCTGTGCCAGAAAGAGGCATGGAGTCACTGGTACTATCCACTAAAAATTGCTGCTCTATAATACCCTGGCTGGCTTCTGGCTTCCAAACCCACGTTCAACTTCCTGCTCTGTTTTCTGTAGTAAATATATCGACCCTTCTCCTGACTTCTCAGACTCTGCTTCCTATCTCCAGCCCTTGCCTTGAGAAGATTAAGATCCATCACTTCTGGTGCTCCAGACTCTGCACCTCAAGATCTTTAAACCTTTTCAACCCCAAATAGTGCAGGATTTCTAATTATGATCCTGGTCTTATTCCTATGTCTGATGAAGAAATAGCTTCCTTCTTGGAAAATTTGAGCTCTTCACAATGAAGACACTTCAATGGCTAGATGGAACTGTGTTTTCAGATAGTTCTACTCTGTTCTTCTTTTTCTGCTGCATCTCTCTACTTCCTTCCTTCAGCCTAAAATATTCTTGGGCCTCTCTTTTCTTGGCACAAAAAAAGAAACAATCAAACAAACAAGATTTTGTTTGTCTCCTTTCCTCCTACAATACTCTTGAAAAAGAAGTCAAAACCTTGCCGGTTTCTGCTACCTCACTCTATTACATTTAGCTTCTTTTCCTGTTACTTCATGGGAGCTCCGTCCTGATGTTAAAATTTCTATCCTTGTCTTCAATCTACTTGACCACCAAGAGATGTTTCTTTGGCAAGCATAGCTCATAGAGAATGAGTTCTTTAGACCCATCCTGACACTTAGGAAGCCTTGTGCTCTGGCCCTGTTCCTCCTTTCTCAGCACTTGTACTAAGACCCTTTTCTCCCCACATATTGTCCAATGCAACTAGAATCCTCATTGGACTCAGTACTTACCAAGCCTAGCCCTTCCTCAACTGAATCTTAAATTTGGAATTTATTTCCCCCTATTCTGTCTCAACCAAAGCTTTATCCATTTTTCAGTGTCCAAGTCAAAAGTCACTTGTTCCAGATGTTCCACTTGTTCTCCTCTTATCTTTTTTCACTTTTGTTCCAGAAGCATTGTGTTCATAGCTATGTTGTGAGACCCTGTACACTCTGCCTTTTAGATACTTATCTTTTCCTCCAAGATAGTAACTGAGTATCTTGACTGATGGAAGATATCTAATTTCTTTACTTTTTTTTTTTTTTTGACAGGTAGAGTTAGTGAGAGAGAGACACACACAGAGAAAGGTCTTCCTTCAGTTGGTTCACTCCCCAAACAGCCGCAGTGCTGATCCGAAGCCAGGAGCCAGGTGCTTCTTCCTGGTCTCCCATGCGGGTGCAGGAACCCAAGCACTTGGGCCATCCTCCACTGCCCTCCCGGGCCACCATCCTCCACTGCCCTTCTGGGCCACAGCAGAGGGCTGGACTGGAAGAGGAGCAACCAGAGCTAGAACCCGGCGCCCATATGGGATGGCAGTACCTCAGGCGGAGGATTAACCAAGTGAGCCACTGTGGCAGCCCCTAAAGATATCTAATTTCTTAAAAAGGGACCTAGAATATAGATATTGCTCAATAAAATTCTAGTGCGTGAATGGCTGACTATTGTCCAAGGTCATAAAGGAGGATTAAACACTGGCAGACACAGCCAGATCAAATTTCATGGAGGAAGTATCTTGAAGCATTGTTGTCTTTAGGTGTTATAGGAGTTTTGGTTGACCTTAAACTACACTGGACATGGCAGCTTGTGAAATCTACTGTGTGTTTAGTGCTTGTGTTTACTATGCTTCAGATATTGAATAAGCACCTTTGATGCAGCATTCTCCTTATTCTCACAGTAACCCTTAGAGATGCCTGCTGTGATACGTTTCTCATTTAGTTTAAAACATTATCTATAAGATGGTCCATAGAGCATTCAAGTAACGTGTCAGTGGTCAAATAGCTAAGAGCATGTTGAGCTGGGGCTCATACTCAGGTTGACTGGGGATAAAACCCCATCTCTTAATGACTACATTATACTGAACTTAATGGTTCACATTTTAAAAGTTTCTTAAAAATCCACTTTTGGCATCTATCATTTGAATCTAAGATTTGAGTTACATTTTTCCAGACACAGATTTCATTCTCAATTGTGGTTCAGTGTGCCTCTATGGGCTATGGTGGCACTTGTCATTCTTGTCATATGCATGGATTTTTCTATTACTCAAAGAAGGAAAGTTGATGTTTTCACTAAAGCCACATATAATTCCATGTTCTGCATACAAAACTCACCTTCAAGCTCATCCACGTTCTCCTTGGCCATGGTGAAGTCGTATGTTGTGTTATTGACCTGGTGCAGGGGGTAACTTTGTCCCCTTCCTTGGAGGGGACAAATCCACACATGATAGATTATATGCCTTCAGAAATAATTACCTTATAGAGTACTACAGTCTCCAATGTATAAGTTCATTGATAGGAGAAAAAATTTCTGCCTTTCCCAAGGTTATTTTATTTCTTACTGCATTGTGGGGTGAACATCATTGTGTATTTTTCAGTGGTGAGCTATACTATACTTGACTTCATTGTGGAACAGAAACTCTTAAACAAATATGGCTAGGAATTGGATTCATAGTATCTTCCATTTAGTAATTACTCCATTATTTCTAAGTGTAAAATGGTACAGTGTGCTTGGTATCTTTGTTGTCTTTGTCCTTAAGACATTACTCCATGGCCAGGCCTGAAACTCAATGCTTTCTCCAAGTTAATACAGACATAAAAGGGTGCTCTCAGAGAACTGTCAAGTATAATGAAAATGTTATCTTTCTATCTTGCTTTAAAGACAGCCCATTAGGGGTTTCCTCTAGTCCCAACACATTTATGCATGGTAGATTCTCTTTTAGGATTCAATATATTCTCTCAGTCTTCATTTTGGAAAGTTTCACTGAAAAGTGTGTCCTTAATGTTTCCTACCCAAGAAAGAAATTTTGGTGATGTTCATCTAACAACCTAATTTTCTAGAATTTTTTAGATACCATTCCTTATCACCTGGTTATTGAGTAAATTAGGGGTAAAAGAGTGAGACATTCTCAGATCCTTGGATGTTACTCAAAACATGAAGACATGTGTATCACTATTTGTAGAACTGAAGCTCTCTAGAGACCGTGCTGACCCAAATGACCAGAAGTTTCCAGGAGGAACCCCTTGAGGCACATGAGTCTCTTTGCTTCCCCCCTCACTTCATCAATTATCAGGTGCCTTTGAAGAAGCTGCCTGATGTCAGGATGATTTAGATCGGAGAAGCAAGGTTAGACAGCTGTGAGTTCTAATACATTTTTAACTGAATCGTAGGGATACGACATAATATGTGTTATAAGTGTTACGAGTATAACCAAAATATTTATAAATGGCAAATATGGTCTAGAAAAAGGCTAAGTAAACTATAATCTGTGGTCCAAATATGGCTTGCTACTTTGTTTATTTAGAAAGATTTATTTATGCATTTATTTGAAGGTCAGAGTTACACAGAGAGAGGAGAGGCAGAGAGCTAGAGAGAGAGAGAGGGAGAGAGAGAGAAAGGTCTTCCATTTGCTAGTTCACTCCCCAGATGGACGCAACAGCCAGAGCTGACCTGATCAGAAGCCAGGGGTCAGGAGCTTTTTTCCGGGTATCCCACGTAAGTGCAGGGGCCCAAGGACTTGAGCCATTGTCTACTGCTTTCCCAGGCCATAGCAAAGAGCTGGATCAGAAGTGAAGCAGCCAGGACTCAAACTGGCACCCATATGGGATGCTGGGACTGCAGGCAGTGCCTTTACCCACTACGCCATAGGGACGGTTCCCTGCTGCATTGTTTATGCAACTAGAGTTCTATTGGGATACAGCCATACTTACAGAGTGGAGTATTTTTTTTTTTCAACACAAACTGTATGGCTTTCAAAGATTAAAATATTTCTATTGTGCCTTTACAGAAAAAGCATGCTGATTGTCAGTCTAAACTTCACTGCGGATGGCTTTATATTAAGGAGCTAGACAGTCAAGGTAAGAGTTACAGTGGCTGGTGATTTTTCTTGATTTTACATCAGAGTATCAAAAAGGGACCAGGTTCCATTTCTACCACTACCACCTGCTAGATGCAAGACTTGGAGAGAATTTGACTTAGGTTATTCCAGTTTTGAAAATGCAAGGGTTATTTAACATCTAAGTATGGATTTTGAGGGGACTCAATATGAGCATTTACTGTACCAAACAGGACTCAGTATTTGTGAACACTGCCGTGGAGAGAGCATATGCTGTAGATGGGCCCTATGAGCAGAGGATGAGGCAAGGCATGGCACAAGTTAGGATTTTTAAAAGAGTATCATGGTATATGGGAATTTTAGTTTAAAACAAGCTTCTGGGCATGGGTATTTGACCTATCCATTAAGACACTGGTGAGATGCCCACATCTCATATTAGAGAGCCTGATTTCCATGCGTTGCTCCACTTCTGATTCCAGCTTCTTGCTAATGTGCATACTGGGAGATAGCTGTGGTGACTCCTCAAGTAAATAGGTCCCTGCCACCCGTGTGACATACTTGGATCGAGTCCTTCCTGGCTCCTGGCTTTGGCCCCTGTTCCAGAGCTGTTGCAAATATTTGGGGGACTTAAACAGAGGATGAGGACTCTCTGTCTCTTGAATAAATAAATACTAAATGGGGGAAAAAGACAGTTTCTGAGTGAACTGGCAAGCTGAGATTTTTTTCCACACTGAAAAATATTTTACACACAGCCTAACAATTCAATACTGTTGATAGTTAAACACCATCAATAGAGAAGCCAAATTGAGGTAGGAAAAGTTATTATTGTCCTGACAAAGGCTAAATTACACCCTTCGTCCTTTGAAAAAGGAAATTCTCTCTGATGGTATATGTTCCTTCTTTCTTGGTTTGAAGGTTCTATTAAAAACATTTCGAACAGCTGTAGTGTTTGACCCTTAGAACACATCATTTATCTGGGGAATAACATTCATTTTAATATCATTTCACCCGGGAAGCAAGACTTAAACCCACATTTTCTGATCCACTTAGTTGATAATATTCTTCTAAAAAAATTTCTGGCTGGCAAAAGGAAGATAATTTAATTTAAAGAGATTAGATATATTGCTTGAAATGCAAGTCCCCCAGAGTTTGACAGCAGAACGAGCAGAAAACTCATCTTGCCTCCTTGCTAATACAGGCATCAGGGAATTTGTAAGTTGGGCCGTCAGTCTTTGCAGAGTAATGTCAGTGTCATTGAGTCTTAAAAGCTGACATTCATTAAAAGCACCCAGTGTGGATATGCATGTAGAAGGGTTTTTGACAAATCAGCCAAGTGTCACCATTTGGTAAAGGATTATAGAGTGACGCATTTTGACTTTGAGCTCTCTCTTTGGACTGAATGTATCTTGTCTTCACAGAGCACATGAAAGGTTGGGTTTCGTGGCTCTCCCAAATGGGCTGATTTTGCTTTTTTGCTTCCCATCCAAAGTATGGGGGAATGCAGGAGGTGCCAGGGGAGGTAACATTTGTTACTTGTTTAATCTGGGCCAGGCGTTGTGTAAGTTCATTCTGTGTATCAGAATGACCATAGCATATATGTATATTATGTCAACATATTATGTATGTGTCTACTTGTGTATAAAGATAACCTATGACTTAGGGGTCGTAATTTGTCCCCCTTGATGGATAAAGAAGCTGAGGCTGAATGGAGTCCATTAATTAGCCCCTGTAGTAGAGTTTCAGGGAAGAGGAAGTTTTTAAGTGCTTGATAGAAAATTCTTCAGGGACTGAGGGGTGCCACCCACCACTGTATTGGTCAGGCTGTTCTCCCTACTTGTACCTTTGCAGGGAATCACACATCTACTCACGCTGGCTGGCTCTTCCTGCTTTATCCGCTCCTGTAGCGGTATTTATTATTTTGAAAATAAGTACACATCTGCCCCTGCCCCCAGTCGTGTGGTTAGATTGGAAACAATGCCTCCCGTGGCTCCCTGTACCCTTCCCTCTCATTACAACCCATCCTTGGAACACAATCATTTTCGGTTATCCCAAGGTGTCATTATGGGGTGCTTGCTATATGGTGAGTGCAGTGTCAGCATTTTCAGTGTGAAACTCCCCCACTCCTACCCTGTCCTCCCACCCCTGGAGGATATAACTAGGCCATAAGAATTCCTTTGGGGCTTCTCAATCAGGTTGAGGCACATCTGTGTGTGAGGGGACAGTTTTCAGTGGCTTATTATCTATAGCTTTAGGTCAAATTCAGGTAAACTCTCCAGTTCAATTCCAGGCAAACAATAAATCCACAAATTATGATGGAAAAGTGAGGTCGATTTGCATAAAATCTTTGGGGAGGCTGAACAGAAGACAGGCCATGAACTGAAAAATTGGAATAAAAACTAATTTTATTTAAATTGGAATTTTTAAAAATGAGTGTGGTTGGGGCTAAAGTATATGCTCTAGTTAGTATTTTATGCTGGAACTTAATCTTCTAACAAAGGGTTTAATAGAGATTCTGAGGTTTGCAGACTTTATGTTAGCCTTCTGAACACGCAGTCTTGTCCATGTTTTCCCTGGGGCATCATCTTTGAATAAAGTGTGCTTTACCCAGCTTCAAATATTTTTAAATTAAAAAGTAGAAAATATCTTCTTTGGAATATCTTTTCAAAACAGAGAAGTATGGATTTTTGAACCATGAGAACAATGACTGCCCTTTATTGTGAGCTAATATAAAAACCAGTGTTTATTAAACAGAGTCTAAGAGTACGGGCTCTGGAATGAGAATTCTAGGCAATTTTTATTTCACCAGCTTCACAGTGTACAAGCTGCACAACCTTGGGCAGGTCACTAAACCTCTTTGAGTGTTTGTTTCTTCCTGTGTAAAATTAAGATAATAGCACCTTCCTCGTAGAGTTGCTAGGATGATTAAATGAGTAAGTTTATACAGCAGGGAGAAAAAGCTTTCTCCACTCTCTTACACTCTGTGATTGGGGGCCTATGAATTAATTCAATAAAAGACGGATTATCAGAAAAATGTCCAGAATTTTTGTTAGTGTTTGTATGCACAGTAGTTTATAACAAAGAAGTACAACTTTAAAAAGTGATTGGACTTGAGTACCTTTTTGCCATTTTAACAAAGGAAAGGGGTTGGGACTTCAAAGGGTGATCAATCACAGGGAGTGACCAGGAAGTAGACAGGAGAACTAAAGGAAGATAAGAGTTGCTTTAGTGTGGTCCGTTTTTGCAAACTCGTCTCAGAGTCAACTCTCCATCTCCAATGGGAAGGGCTGCTTTCCTGTTCCCAGTACAGGGAACGGGGAACATCTCACAAAAGGAAATGTATGCCCTGCTTATAAGCTAGTAAAAGGAGTGCAGAAAACCCTTTCTGCATCCATTGATTATCAGTTGTCTCCAGCTCAAAATAATCCTTTTGCCCAAGTGGCATATTTTGAGTGACCAACCTCAATTCCCTTCACATGTGAAGGCTTAAGGATAGCTCTGCACACAGATTAAATGCAGTGTGCATCGCTGTAAATTGTGCTGTGTTAATAGCTTAAAAATACCTGTCGCTGTTAAAAATATCAACTCTAATCCTCACAACAACCATGAAACATCGTAGATTGACTTGCATTTTACAGAGGAGAAAAAACAAAGCCTCAGAGAGTGGATTTGATTTTCCTGAAGCCAAATACATCCTAAGTTGTTGAGTGGGGGGCGGGTATCTGGCCTAGGTGTTAAGATGCCAGTTAGAACGACCACATCCCATATTGGTGTGCTTGTGTTCAATTCGGAGCTCTGGCTCCTGATTCCAGCTTTCTGTGAATTAAGACCCTGGGAGGCAGCAGTGAGCACTCAGGTAGTTGGGTTTCTGTCATCCGTATGAGAAATCTGGATTGAATCCTTGGCTCCTTGTTTTGGCCCCCTGATATAGCAGGCAATTGAGAAGTGAACCAGTAGGTGATCTCTCTCTCTCTCTCTCTCTCTCTCTCTCTCTCTCTCCCTCTCTCCTCTCTCTCAAAATTGTAGAGTTACACAGGAAACCAACTAACATTTTCAATTGATATAGGAGAGACAAGAACAGGAAATTGCTGGTGGGTAAAACAGATGTTCCAGGGAGGGATCATTGTGTTTTTGAAGCAGTATTGGCTCTTCCTTAGCTTAACAGATATTTAATATCACTGTGTAGTAAGCCAGGACCCATAAGGCCACTCCAAGCCCAGAAATATTATCCTAATATTAAGGATGGGATAAAACCTGCCTAAGTGCCTTAGTTAGAAACAATTATCAAGAGCCAACAGCATGCCAGGAGTTCCTGGAAGATATATTTGCTGAGAATTCTGGTAAGGTTCAAGGCCCTTGGGAGGATCCATTTACCAAGGGCACTGGTACAAATAGAGAATCCACTGGTACCCGCACTGCCCTCCCTGCCACACACTGCCCCAGCAGGTTGCAGAGTAAAGTAACACTCAGGACAGGAGTGGCCATCCTTGAACAGAACTTTCCAGAGGGCAGCATTTCTTTAAGGAAAGCTGAAGGTCAAGATAAGTACAAATGGCAATAAAAGCATCTTCTGGTTCTCCGAGCTCCTTGACCCCAACGACTTTGTGTTGGTCACTGAGGGTACCTCTGTACCTTGATAATAGGGTAGTTACACCTGCTTGTGAGCTTAAAATGTACTGAGTTGAATCAAGGCCCAGACATGGAACCTAGTAAACTGTAGGCAGAATTGTGCAAGCAAGTGAAGGAGTTGAGTTGAGGGTGCAGAAAAGTAGGGTGTCCTGGTATGTTGAAGTGGGGTGCATATTGAGGACATGAGGTGCGTTGTTGACTGAGTTCATATAAATAGCTCCTGAGTTCACAGGGTACTGTGGAGGGAGGATGGCCTGGGTCCAGTGAGTATCCCTAGTGATACAGATTGGAGGTGCTCAGAAGGTGCAGTACTCCCTTGGAATGGAGGGAACTACTCCATGACCAGGAAAACATCATCTTTTCCAGTTTTTCTGTGTGTCCAATGGGACAGACACTATCCAGAAGAGTGAGAGGTACTAAGACTACCCAGCAGCTATTGAGCATGTGTAACTGAGACCTTGTGGCAAATACTTGACATGGATGATCTGAACTGGATCACACAAAAAGTACATTTTGAGTGCTTATGTGGCCGACTTTGTTTAAGGCACTGGGGTTTCAGCTCTGGGTAAAACACATCAAGTTGTACTATCTCAGAGCTCTTACTGTCTTTTGGCTTAATGTTATGGTGCCCAGTTTTATAAAGCAAGAAACAGGTATAATACAGAAAGATACAGAAACTACAGAAAGAGCAAGTAGTTTGTCTAAGATTACATGGGTAGTCACCAGTGCTTGGATTTAGGAATACAGTAAATACCAAACCCCTACTATGTGGAAGGGACTGCGGTAGGTCCTGAGATAGGAGATGGCCAAGATAAAGTGCAAACTCTGAATGAACTTACAGTTGAGTGAGGGAGATGGATATGCTGATGATAGTTGTAGGTCAGTATGGCATATGCAATGTGTTGAGGACAAGGAGTCCTCAAGGTTTAACAGGGCGAAGGGAAGACTTGAAGAGGTAAAACAAAGAGTAGGGACTTATGGGGTAGAAAAATGAGTCGGAAGGCAAGAGAACGTTTTAGATTGGGAAATAGAGTATGCTCAAAATGCTTAGAGGAGAAGAGCGAGGGAAGGAAGTGAACCCTTTGTTGATTTTGTGATTCGTACTAGTGCCTCACATATTTTAAAATGAAATATCAACTGCACAGAAAGGATATCAGTGCTCCTATTGTCTGTATGAAACAGTGAAAACAACTCTATACCTAACTATGCATGTTCAAGGCTACAACATAGCTTTGAAAATTCAGACGTTCAAGTAAGCTAGAAAAGCTTGAGGAACATGTTCAAAGTCGTGAACTTCATAGACGGTAGAGCTAGGGTTTGCTGCTCAGCCAATTAGCCGTTAAAACATGTGACTTTGGAGTCAGCATAGCTCTGTCTCCAGCAGACAGAACACTTAGTGATGGGAGAGGCTGTGGGGTCCCAAGGAGCACAGGGAAGGGGAGTCTGTTCTCGCTGCCATTCGCTGGGACCATGACATATGCGGGGGAAAGGAGCAGCTTCAGTGAGTGAGAAATCCTCAGAGCAGTGGAGCAATGCAGAGTGCTGAAGCGTGGGTAGACAGCCACGGAGGGCCAGGGACACCTCTGCTTTCACTGGGATGGTCAGAAGGGACCTCTGGGAAAGAGAGTTTGACCTAAGACCTAGATAAGGACAAGGTACCCAGTGTGTGCACCTAAGGGAAAAGTGCTAAGGAAGAGCAAGTGGCAAGAGCAAAGGCCCAGAGGTAGGTTCGGTTGATATTTCCAAGGGATCAATACTTTGACCATAAGACCTCAGCCTAGAGCAGGTTCTATGCTGCGCTTAAATTATATACGGAGCAAAAATATGAATGTTGTTTGAATGAAACTTTGGCCACATGTAAAATTACTACTCAGTCAAAGCCAAGTACCACCATCATTGAATGAACTCTAAGTGATAAGAAAAACAGCTGCCCTATGATATAAAAATAAATCATTGTGTGGGGCCGGCTCTGTGGCACAGAGGGTTAATGCCCTGGCCTGAAGCGCTGGCATCCCATATGGGCGCCATTTCGAGACCTGGCTGCTCCACTTCTGATCCAGCTCCTGCTGTGGCCTGGGAAAGCAGTACAAGATGGCCCAAGTCCTTGGGCCCCTGCACCCATGTGGGAGACCTGGAGGAAGCTCCTGGCTCCTGGCTTCAGATGGGCACAGCTCCGGCTGTTGCGGCCAATTGGGGAGTGAACCATCGGATAGAAGACCTCTCTCTCTCTCTCTCTCTCTCTCTCTCTCTCTGCCTCTTCTCTGTCTGGGTAACTCTGACTTTCAAATAAATAAATAAATCTTTAAAAAAAATTGTGACAATTTTGTTATTAAAACTTTGGTAGTCAAATTTTAGTTGTTATATTTCAGGAACTCCCAGCACTACATAGAATCTCACTTCATCATATTTCACAACATCGCTAGGCTTATGTACACAACAGAACATAATTCAGCAAAAAGTAAATTCAGTGAAATGCTCTCTGTGGGACATGTACTAGTTGGACACATAGATTGATCAATCTTAAAACACTTTCCACCTTTAAATACATAGTATTTAACACGTAGTGGCCCATGGTATAGCATGTTTTAAGCAATCTTTCAGTTTAAAAGTTTATCTTCCTTGGAGTGGAGGAGAGGGACAAACATAAAGATTGTCTTTCCATGACAGTCTTATCAAGCCAGTTGTGAAGCTGGGTGAGAATAAAATGTGTTTGGGTTCCTTACTTGTGTCTAATAATTTCTTGTTTTCTTCATACTCCTTTTATTTTGTCTGGATCGAAGATAATTTATTGGGATTGTTATTATACATGATTTTGAAGGTTTTTTTTTCTCCTCATGAAATTTTGATAATAGTGAATTTGACGTTCTGCTTTTAATTTGTCACCACAAAATGTGAAGAATTTCCAAATAAGGCTTTTTCTTAAAAACTCTTGGCCTAAATGGTATTAAATAGCAATTTAAATAGACTCCTTAAAGGTTTTCTTTAAGTGGACTGAATGCTAATACTCCAAACAATTCTACAGTGATTGGAATTATGATACAATTGAATCTCTATTATTCTGCCTTGTATTGTTATTTAAATTCCTGTATTTAAATAATTCCTTGGCTCTAAAAGTGTGTAAGTTAAGTAACTAATGCACCTTCTTAGTTATTTTATTAACTTATTTTTTAACTTCTTATTATATTGTTAACTTATTTTTCTATTTATTTAACCATTTGAGAGTCAAAATTGTTTCTGGTAGAAAAAAACCGTGTAAGTCATTAATCATTGTAGCATTTTATTCTTGTAATAATAAATATGCATCATATAGTAACTGACTGATAAAGTTCAATGCATAAACCACATAGGGAGATTTTTCTCATTATAGTTAGGATGCATTCCCATATTTGAAAACATCAATAAAATCAATTGGTACAGCTCATTCGTATTACTGAAATTATTACAGTTAATAATTAGAAATAATGATGGCTGGTTATGTGATCATTGTGTGCAATGTTAGGGAAGCCAGAAATGACATGAGAGTATGTATTTGGTTATACAGTCCTTTGAGGGCTGACTCTGAAATTACATTTATTTCCAATTCCAAGGGTTAGACTCGTCTTCATTGTACTTTTCATTTGGTTTAGGCCTTCGTCTTTTTCTTTTTATTTGTTTTTAAAACATTTTCTTGAACAGTAGCATATAGTGGGAAATACTCAAATGATAAGTTTTCAGTATTAATTTTTACAAGGGGAATGTACCCAAGTAACCAGCACCTGGATCAAGAAACAGACTAATGGCACCAGCACTGTAGCACAGCGGGTTAAGGCAAAGCTTGTGACACTGGTATCCCATAAGAGTGCTGGAAGGAGTTCTTGTTGCTCTGCTGTCCATCCAGCTCCCTGCTAATATTCCTGGGAGGGCAGCAGAGGATGGCTAGAGTACCTGGGTCCCTGCCACCCATGTGGGAGCCCCATAGGTCTCTTGGCCCCCCTTTGGCTGTTGCAGGTATGTGGGGACTGAACCAATGGGTAGAAGATCTCTCTCTCCCTTTGTCTATATGTGTCTTTGTGTGTGTGTATCTCCTTCTCTTTCTTTGTCACCTTGTCTTTCAAATAAATTAGTAAATAAATCTGAAAAAAAAATAGTTATAGATCACAAGTATTGTTTCCTTTCTGGGAACTGCTTCCACTAGGGGATGCTATTATCTTGACCTCCAACACTGTAGCTGCTCTACCTGACTTTGCCCTTTTTGTAAATGGAATTGTCCATTTGTGATCTTCTATGCCTGCCTTCTTTAAATCAACAGGGTTACGACTGAGAGATCTCTAGAATGTTGTATGGAGTTGTAGATCATTCACTGGTTTTGTTGCATGATCCTTGGGAGGATGTATCATATTTTAGTTATCCAATGTGTTCTTGATGAGCACTAAACAATTTCCTAGGACTTTCACTTTTATCAAAGACTAATTTTAACAAGGAAAAAAGGTCATACAAATACAACTTCTGTACTTGTAAAAATCATCATTGAGGACCTTGTCCATTAAGTGTATTTAATGACTTTTAAGTCATGCAGTTATTATTTATTTATTTTTTAGAGTTTAGTGCCAAAGGAAAAATTACCTCCTCTTAATGAATTGATAAACTTCTTCCTTTCTTTTAATACATGTACTTATTGTAGTCTACTAATTACAGAAATAACTATGCAGCTTAATGAAAATAAAGAAAACTTTGTGGGGGCTGATGTGGTACAGCAGGTTGAACTGCTGCCTGTGATGCCAGCATCCCATATAGGTGCTGGTTAGAGTCCAAGCTGCTCCACTTTCAATCCAATTTCTTGCTAATGTGCCTGGGAAAGCAGGAGAAGATGGCTCAAGTGTTTGGGCCCCTGAAACCATGTGGGAGACTCGGATGAAATTCCTGGCTTTGACCTGGCCCAGTCCCAGCTGTTGCTGTCCTCTGGGGAGTGAACCAATGGATGGAAGCTTGTTCTCTCCCCCACTTCCCCATTTCTCTCTGAACTCTGCCTTTCAAATAAATAAATAAATCCTTTGAAAAAAGAGAACTTTGAAAAATGTGAAAATCAAAATGAATTTAAAAGGTGATGTGAAGTGAACACCCTGGGAGTTTTTTCCAGTGGCTTCAGTGTTGAGACTCACTCAAGTGTTGGCACAGCCATGTTGAGGACTCTTCCTAATTTGGGAGACACTGATTCAGCTGGAAGCGTCCAATCAGCTGATTCTAAATGGAAAATAAGATCAGTTCTATCAAACTGTCCAAAACAAGAGAACAAGCTGGCTCCTGGGGAGAGGAGCCCTTGTTGCTGTTGTCAGAACCACATTTCGTTCATGGTTCTCCATCAGACAACTGCCTCAGTACCTGTGGGCTAATAGAGGGAAGAGTTTAGTTGACCGCTTCTTGATTTCCCCCATCACAGGATGATGGCATCACAAAAGGGGACAATTTATTTTAAAAAGTTTGTTTTTATTTATTTGAAAGACAGAATTAGAAAGAGACAGAGAAAGAGAGAAAGAGAAAGGGGGGGTGTCTTCCATCCTCTGGTTTACTCCCCAGATGGCCACAATAGCCAGAGCTGAAACAATCCAAAGCCAGGAGCCAGGAGCTTCTTCCAGGTCTCCCACATGAGTACAGGGGCCCAAAGACTTGGACCATCTTCTACTGCTTTCCACTGCTTTGCCCATAGCAGAGAGCTGGATTGGAAGTGGAGCAGCCAGGACTTGAACCGGCACCCATATATATGGCCTGCACTATGGGTGGTGGCTTTGCTGGCTATGCTACAGTGCCAGCCCCAAAAAAGAACACTTTAATAAAATATTCAAGCAGTTCAGAGAAGGGACAGGGAGGACAATGGGGAGAAGTCATCTAATACCATCTTCTAAGTTGACCTATCCTAATCCAATGGTAAGTTTTGTGCATCTGGTGGAAGGTAAACGTCTTTTGGATTGACCTATAAATATTTCTTTCCTCCAAAAACTTAACAGACACTGAGTAATCAAAGTCTTAAGATCATATTTCTTATCAAAAATAAAGAGTATTGTTGTTATCAATTAAGTGTAGTGCCATTTGCTGTCATAGCCAACTCAAAAGGAGGTGGAATTAAGAGACCTGAGGATCTCAAACAGGAAATTGTCCACCTCTTATTTGAATGGGGCAAGTTTACCCCTAACTCACTAGACTGCAGAATCCTATTCCATGAGACACGACACCCTAACTTGCCATTTATCCCCACGTTCCCCTGACGTGCCTAGTCTGACAGTTACATAACATCAAGCGTCCTTTCTTGCCCTGGTCGGCCAAAATCTGAGACAATTATAGAAGCTTAATCATACCAGCTTTGCTTGTCTTTGTGTTTAAAATATTTACTGCTTCTTTCCTTCCTTTGGGTTCCATTTTCTCTGTTCCTATTTTTTCTACTAACTATAGATAAACCTTATTTTGAAAAAGGCCTCAAAGTTGTCCAGGAAAAAGATATGGTCTAAAACAATTTCTGAAGAACAGAGTAGAGTGGGTGAGAAAAGTGATCAAGAATTGGCAAATGTCTAATGCTTGTCTCTAGTTGTTCTGTCCTGGGAATAAAGACCTGTCTGCACAAAGACTTCTTGACAGCTGACGGAGCAAAATGCTGTTCTGAAAGAAAAGAGAGAAGCTTCCTCTGTCTTCCCAGCACCATTGGTCTGCAACTCAACGATGCCTCCTGGAGGGTCTGGCAGCTGGCCCTTGGCAGGTGGGAGAAACAGCACTGCAGCTTACACAAAAGCAGAAAACCCAAACTTTCTTTTAAAAAAAATATTTATTTATTTGAAAGGCAGAATGAGAGAGAGAGACAGACAGACAGACAGACAGAAAGAGAAAGAAATATCTTCCAGCCACTGGTTCACTCCCCAAATGACCCCAGCTGAGACGATACATAGCCAGGAGCCTGGAGCTTCTTCCAGGTCTCCCACGTGGGTGCAGGGGCCAAAGCACCTGGGCCATTTTCCTCTAATTTCCCAGGCCATTAGCAGGGAGTTGGAACAGAAAGGGAGCCTCTGGAACTCGAAGTGGCACCCCCCCAACCCCAAACTTTCAACTTCTAGGAGCAGTGTGCTTGTGCTGTCCACTTCTTCCCAAAAGTGAGAAGACCACTACATGAACCAGCTGAGCTGGGCTATTGGAGGCCACAGGCTGTCTTCCCTTAGTCAGTTTCCATCTTCCTGCCTGTGGTCTCAGGACTGATGTTAGCAGAAGAGAGCAAAGGCTGATGGATACACCATTCCTGACTTTGGCCCCATTGGTTCTTATTCACTCTAAGAGTTTGTTCACCTTGTGTCATCGTACCTGCAACGACTATGGACGTTTCGGGAGTGTGCAGACTCCTGCTAGGACGAGGAGGGGAATAGAAGGACAAGGATCATGTCTCATCCTCCCCACGGAAGGCCAGTGTGAGGACTGAGGTTAAACTAGACTGGGGTTGATTATGGGGCTTCTGTGTTTTTGATGCTTCCTTTAAGTCCTTGGCAGAGGTGAATAAAGAGAACCATTCTAATGGAATAAGAACACCTTCTCCTTCTCTCCTCACCTCTCATCTACCCAGCTACCTCCTCTCCGTGCCTGAAAATGACAAAATCAGTGAGGGCTGCTGTTGCTTGATCTTGGCCTGTATTTACATAGGTCATTCTCACAGGAACGGCCTGTGTTTCTTTCATTACTGTGGCATGTATGTCAAAGGGCAACAAGGAAGCATGGCCTTTGCAGCCAGCTCAACCAAGCTCTGCTGTTTACTGACAATGTACTTTGGGCAATGTACTTGACCTCTGTGAGCCTCACTGGATGCAAGTGAAGAATGGAGATGCTCACGCATGCTCCTAGGATTTCTGTAACAATTCAGTGGAGCACACCTATACAAGTTACCCGGGAGAATACAGAGTAGGCATTCAACAAACGCCTGCTATTATCGGATAATGGCAATGAGAAGTGCATTCACTTTAGCAAGAACTGCATCTGTTAATGGAAGGTTTGTGGGCTGATGATTCTAAATCTATGATAATATTCTTCAGCTTTCAAAATATTCTGTGGTCTTGTTGCCTTTTCTGGAACCGAAATGGTGTCAGGGTCACTGGAGAAGTAACTGAATCACTGGATTCAAAAGCACAAGATATCAAGAGGCTGCTCCCCCTCATCAGCTGCAGGTGCAGATCAGCACCAGGAATCCTTAGGAGAGAAGAAGGACAATTGCATTTCAGGCCTGTGAGTGAGCTACAGTGAAAATATAAGAAATCAGGCTAAAAAGTTCCATTCTTAGCACTTGTACCGCCAAACACTGGTCACTTTGAACAAACTAGAGAGAACAATGAAACAGTTACTGTCTACATACCTACTCATTGTCGGCACTTTACGTAGACCATCTCCTTTAACCTGGGAACAATTCTGCATGGTAGAGTTTACCATCACTTCGTAAATAGTCCCATGTGCAGTGGATTAGACTATCTGCTCTTACAGAGCTCCTGGCAGGGACAGATCAGTTGGCAGATGTCAAAACCCTTAGAATCATTCTTGTCATCAATTAAATCGTGTGGTCACTGGTCACTGGGGAATGGTGTGCACTTTCTCCCTTCTGTTGGTTGAATGACTTAGACACATCCTACACCATGGCCCAGGCACTCTGCACCCGTTTCAGCTACCTACCTACCTAACAACCTAACATCATCTGTGTTTGAGCCACTGAGATGGGGTTGTAGCTATAGTCCACTTTCATAGGGTTTGTCATTTTGGGGGCTCGCAGAAAAGCTATCCCAGAATGCTAAGTATGATTATGGAACAAGAGAAATATACACGATACTAACGGTTTTTTTTTTTTTTTAATTTTTGACAGCAGAGTTAGACAGTGAGAGAGAGACACAGAGAGAAAGGTCTCCCTTTTTCTGTTGGTTCACTCCCCACTCCCACCAAGTGACTGCTATGGCCAGCATGCTGCACCGATCAGAAGCCAGGAGCCAGGTGCTTCCTCCTGGTCTCCCATGCGGGTGCAGGGCCCAAGGATCTGGGCCACCCTCCACTGCATTCCCAGGCCACTGCAGAGAGCTGGCCTGGAAGAGGAGCAACCAGGACAGAATCCGGTGCCCTGACCGGGACTTGAACCTAGGGTGCTGGTGCCACAAGCGGAGGATTAGCCTAGTGAGCCATGGCGCCGGACACTAATGGGTTTTGAAGGAAGGAGTTTGTGCCTGTGGTTTGGGGGTGCTGGAGCAGCAGGAGATGGATTAGGCACCAAAGAAATCTTCCTGAGGAGGTAGTATCTGGAGGTAGACCTTGAGAAAAAAGCACGATGTTTTAAATCACTTTGTCACCCAAGTATAACATCACATTACTGAAAATAACAAACAAAAAAAACTAAGAGTGAAAAATATTCAGCAATGCCAAGCAAAGACATCATTGTCTTTGGAAACGTCTTAGGATATCCTCTTAGGATATGTCTTTGGATATCCTCTTAGGATACGTCCTTACAGTAGTTTTCTGTGTTCTTAAACATATCAGTACCTATTTCTTGTAAAAGAATTATGTATATACAGTTGGCTGTCCATATCCAATAGCTCTGAATCTATGAATTCAACTAACCATAGATTGAAAATATTATTTAAAAATTGAATCTCTATTAAATATATATGGACATTTTTCCTACTATTATTTCCTAATCAGTATATAACATAGCACTTATATTGCATGAGGAATCATAAGAAATCTAGAGATGATTTAAAGTATATATGAGTATTTGTGTAGGTCGTACAAATACTATGTTGTTTTATTTTTATCTAAGGGGACGTGAGCCTCTTTGGGTTCTGGTATCCATGGAGAATCCTGGAATCAGTCCCCTATGGATACAAAGTAACAGTACTATGAATGTAATTTAAATCCTTTGTACTGGAAATTGTGTTTTCTCAATTTGTAAAGACTTTTCAGGAATAATAATGGCCCAAAGAGTGAATATGCCAAAAATATACCTGATGATCTCCATGTTTAAGAATACCCTGATTTATCATTTTTCAGACTTATTTGTTTATTTATTTGAAAGGTAGAGTTATAGACAGAGAGAGAGAAAGAGAGAGAGCTCTTTCATCTGCTGGTTCACTCCCCAAGTGGTCATAATGGCCAGGGGTGGGCCAGGCCGAAGTCAGAAGCCAGGAGCTTCATCTGGGTCTCCCTCATGGGTGCAGGGGCCCGGGGACTTGGGCCTTCTTTCCCAGGCACATTAGCAGGGAGCTGGATCAGGAGTGGAACAGCCAGAATTCAAACCAGTGCCCATAACGGGATGCCGTCAGCAGCTTAACCTGCTACAAAATGCTCTTCCTGATTTATCACTTTTTTCATTTTTTTTTTTTATTTAAGGTAAACAAATTTCATGTAATTGACACATACAGATTTAGGAACATAGTGATGCTGCCTATCGTATCTTCCCTCCCGCCCATGCTCCCACCTTCCTCCCCCATCCTCTCTTATTCCCTCTCTTAATTTTTACAATGATCTACTTTTGGTTTACTTTATACTAATAAAATTAGCTCTACACTAAGTAAAGAGTTCGAACAAATAGTAAGAAAAAAACCCACTGTTCCTCTGCAGGAGAGATAAGCATCGTAAACAATCATCAAATCTCAAAATGTGAATTTCACTACTATACATTAAATTTTTGTTACTCTATTAGATACCACAGATAAGGGACGATTTATCACTTTTTTTTTCCTTTTATAAAATATTTATTCTAAAAAAATCACGCTGTACAAATTTAGATAGAACATTCTTGATGTTCAGATTTATAAAAACGTGAGCTTAACAGAAAGACCAGAGTTAACAAACTCCTGTTTCTTCTTTTTAAATTACGGAGGAGAGTGATCCATGAGGCACAAAGATTTGTTTATTTTTATTTGAAAGGCAGAGTTACAGAGAAAGGGAAGGAAAGAGAGAGAGAGAGAGAGAGAGAGAGAGAGAAATCTTTCATTTACCACTTCACTCTCCAAATGTGTGCAACAGGCAGGACTGGGCCAGGTCCAACCAGGAGGCTGCAACTCCACCTGGGTTTCCTACATGGGTAGCAGGGCTCCAAAGACTTGGGTCATCTTCCACTGATTTCCCGGGTGCAGCAGCAGAGAGCTGGATCAGAAATGGAACAGCTTGGAGTTGACCTGGTGCTCATATGGAATGCCAGCATCACAGGCAGCAACCTAACACACTCACCACAACACCAGTGCCTGAAAATACTCTGATTGATCATTTTTATCAAAATGATTCAGTAATATGTTTAGTGGAAACAAGGAAGCTAAATGCCAGTTAATTATCTGGTCTGCCACCTTGACAAATAGGTTGACAAGAAACAAAAGCTTGCCTATGACAATCTTCTCTGCCTACTAAACTTCATTAACGATTTCTTCTCATGTTCACAATCTTCTGGTGGAGTTTAGTTGCTCATAATTAAAATCCCACCTCCATTTGCTGCCACTCTAAGCTCTCCAAACCCACTCCAAGTGTAAATAAGACATTTCCTGCCATTGCCGTCAGTCCAGAGATGAGGCTTGCACTTTAACTGTCTCCTTTGCTCCTGCAGGAGTTCTTGAACCTTATTAATGCCCTGTGGCCTTGCCCTTCTGTCAGTCTGTCTTGGCCTCACTTCCTGCCCTTTCTGATTTAGACCTCCTCAGACGTTCTGCGATGCTCTCGCTTTTGTGCCATGGCTGCACACTCTCACAGGCCCCTTTGTAGATGGTGTGCCTGATTTTGCATTTGTGATTTCATATGCGTTTTCTTAAAAAAGGGGGTTCTTCAGTTGCACCTGCTTCAGACCCATAAAACCTGGACTGCTCTTGAACTCTGCAGTGAGCACCTCATTACTGAGTTATGATTGTGAAATCACAGATTCCTTGATGGCAGGGAGTGTCTTATTTATATTTATGGCCATGAAAATGCATGTTTGTGGAACACCTGACTTGATATCTTACACCAAGCTTTCTTATTCTATTACCATTTTTTTTTTTTTTGACAGGCAGAGTGGACAGTGAGAGAGAGAAACAGACAGAAAGGTCTTCCTTTTGCCATTGGTTCACCCTCCAATGGCCGCCGCAGCTGGCACATCGCGCTGATCCAAAGGCAGGAGCCAGGTGCTTCTCCTGGTCTCCAATGCGGGTGCAGGGCCCAAGCACTTGGGCCATCCTCCACTGCACTCCCGGGCCACAGCAGAGAGCTGGCCTGGAAGAGGGGCAACCGGGACAGAATCCGGCACCCCGACCGGGACTAGAACCCGGTGTGCTGGCACCGCAGGTGGAGGATTAGCCTATTGAGCCGCGGCGCTGGCCTTGTTCTATTACCATTACTACTACTACTAACACGTGTTCTAGAAAACATATAAGGTGTGCTAGATCGTATTTTCCCCCAAAATCCAGAATAGTCTGTCTCATGCTACAAGTTCGTCTAGATCCTTGACACTGTTCATCCAAGGTTGAAGTCAGTTTCCCCTCTCAATGAATCTCTGTGGACTCCAACCAATCAGGTGTGGGAAAATGATCTTATGTGAGTTCTCAGGCCAGGTATGGAAATAGATGCAGCTACTCTTTTAAGTATTGACCTTTGGAACCCAGTCACCAGTTGGGAGCCATGTAGAGAGGCCACTTGGAGTTACTGTATGGAGGTGGTGCAGCTGACAGCTCCAGCTAGTGTACTAGCCAGCATCAACCACCACACTTGGGTGTAAGGGACCCTGGGAACGATTCCAACCCTTAGGCTCCAGGCTGACCCAGTTTATGCCGAGTGAAGCAGGGACAGCTGTTCCCATTGAGCCCTGCCCAAATTGCAACTAGTGAGTAAATTCAATGTTTCCAGCTACTGTATTCTGGGATTGCTGGCATCACAACACGTGATTAGACAGTGTGCTGAAGCAGTGCCTGCAGTGTCCCCCTGAGGAGATGAGACCCAGAATAAAAACTGCCTTCTCCAGGCCCCCTGCTCCCCTTCTCTCCAGTGGCCAGGTTTGCCATCATTCTTTATTTATTTTTTTGACAGGTAGAGTGGACAGTGAGAGAGAGAGAGAGACAGAAAGGTCTTCCTTTTCCATTGGTTCACCCCTCAGTGGCTGCTGCAGCCGGCGCGCTTCAGCCGGCGCACCGTGGTGATCCAAAGCCAGGAGCCAGGTGCTTCTCCTGGTCTCCCATGCGGGTGCAGGGCCCAAGCACTTGGGCCATCCTCCACTGCACTCCTGTGCCACAGCAGAGAGCTGGCCTGGAAGAGGGGCAACTGGGACATTATCAGCGCCCCAACCAGGACTGGAACCCAGGGTGCCAGTCCTGCAGGCGGAGGATTAGCCTAGTGAGCCACAGTGCCAGCTATTCTTCTTTTTATTTATTTAAGACAGGCAGAGTTAGACAGTGAGAGAGAGAGAGACAGAGGAAAGGTCTTCCTTTTTCTGTTGGTTCACCACCCAAGTGGCCGCTACAGCTGGTGCATTGCGGCCAGTGTGCTACACCGATCTGAAGCCAGGAGTCAGGTGCTTCTCCTGGTCTCCCAAGCAGGTGCAGGGCCCAAGCACTTGGACCATCCTCCAATGCACTCCCAGGCCACAGCGGAGAGCTAGACTGGAAGAGGAGCAACTGGGACAGAATCTGGCGCCCCAACCTGGACTAGAACCCGAGATGCTGGTGCTGCAGGCGGAGGATTAGCCTAGTGAGCCGCGGCGCTGGCCAAGTTTGCCATCATTGAAGCCACATATCCTCTCCTGGGTCTTTGGCTTACTTAAGTGCACGTAGTGCCTTCCTGGAGCCCCAACAGCCAGCTGTGTTCTGGACACCTACTTCTGTCCCCAAAAGTCCCTCCACATACATAGGTCAGTTTATCTGGGGAGAGAGGCACACAAACAGCTGGACATTTGCTTAAGGAAATAGTAAGTGGAAGACGTCTGTTTCATAGCTCATTATTTAGGTTTAAACTATTCCTTCTTTGCTTTTGTAAAGTATTTGGATCACTTATTGATAATTTTAAGGTGACATTGTCGTGTTTTGTGTTGGAATTGTTTTTGTATGTGCACTCCCATTCCCATACTAGAGTTTACTCTCCCAGGTAGTGGGGCTTGAACAAACATTTCTTTGACACCCTTCTTAGTTGATTAATGTGAAACGTCATCCTCAGCATCCACAAAATGTATTTTAGAGCTGCTTAGGAAACAAACAAGGGGCCGGCACTGTGGCATAGCAGGTTAAGCCATTGCCTGCAGCTTTGGCATCCCATATGAGCACTGCTTTGAGTCCTGGCTGGTCCACTTCCAATCCAGCTCCCTGCTAATGGGCCTGGGAAAGCTAGCCCAAGTGCTTGGGCTCCTGTATCCATGTGGGAGACCCCAATGAAGCTCCTGAGTCCTGGTTTCTGGCTTCCACCTGGCCAACTCCCAGCTGTTTGGGCCATTTGGGGAATGAAACAACAGGTATGAAACAACAGGTGGAAGACTTCTCTCTCTCTGCCTCTGCCTCTCCCTCTCTGTAACTCAGCCTTTCAAATAAGTAAGTAAGTAAGTAAATCATTTTTTAAAAAAGAAAGAAACAAACAAAAGCCAAAGGAACACAGAAGTTAATCCTTGCAAATAAATCAGTAAAGGCTTTAGGTGGGTCTTAGTGATTTCCCTTTTTTTCTACCTAAAAATACCTTTAAAAATAATATTTAAGCTTATCACAAGCTTAAATACTTGGTTATGTCTTTTTAAAAAATAGCTTATTTTGTAAAGTCTGGCCTTTTTGTCAGCCTATTGCACTTGTGCATTTTTTTTCTTTGCTTTGTTTTGTTTTGTTAGCAGACAAGATATTTGAATGAAGGCCTCATATTGATCTCACTTATTGCTGCAGGCTCCAGCTTCAAATTGAAACTTGATCAATATGGATTGGAGGCAGTCTGGAACATTAAATAAAATCTTGTTAGACTGATATTTTTTCTTTTGCTTTATTTAATTTGCAGGGGCAGGGAACAGGATGGATGGAGGTGAGATGGGTGTGCAATTGAGTCAGTTGCTGGGAGTGAGGCCTGATTTGCTTTCCCATGGTGTCCTCTGCACAGTGGTCCCAGGTGAGTGAGCAAACCTTGGGTGGCACTGCCTATCACCATTTCATGTACTCCCATTGTCCTAAGTCTAGGTTATTAGTGTAGATAAACATTATTATATAAACATATAAATATGATATACAAATATATTTTAAATTGTTTTTAAAATTTTGGATTGTATTTTTAAAATTTTTAAATTTATTTTTATTTATTCCCCCCAAATAAACCTTTATTTAAGGAATACAGACTTCATGCATTTCATAAGTACAACTTCAGGAATATAGTGATTTTTCTCACCCTATCTGTCCTCCCATCCACTTTCCCACCCCTCTTCCTCCTCCCTCTCCCAATCCCTGTCCTATTATCCACTTAGATGAATTTTTGATTAACTTTTTACACAGAAGATCAACTCTATACTAAGTAAAAATTTCAACAATTTGCACACAAAACAGAACAAAACAAAACAAAAAAAAACTATTCCTACAACAGTAAAGACAAGGGCTGTTCAAAGTCAGTGCATTTTGAAGTTAATGTGACTTCTTTTTTTTTTTTTAGAAACTTAATTAACTTTAAAGAAGCACCCCAAAATGATACATCTTTAGTGAGCACTTAGACATAATTATCATAAAACTCTTTGAAGACAGAGGTCCTGCATGGGAAGTAAGTACACAGTGACTTTTGTTGTTAATTTAACAATTAACATTCTTATGTATAACATCAGTGATCACCCGAGGCTCTTGACATGAGCTGCCTAGGCTATGGAAGTCTTTTGAATCCATGGACTCTGTCAGTATTTAGACAAAGCAGTAAGCAGAGTGGAAGTTCTCTCTTCCCTTCAAAGAAAAGTACCTCCTTCTTTGATGACCACTTCTTTCCATTGGTGTCTTAATGTCCTTAATGTAGGACATTTTTTGCCAGTGTCTTGGCTTTCCATGCCTGAAATGCTTTCATGGACTTTTAAACCAGACCAGAATGCCTTAAGGGCTGATTCTGAAATCAGAGTGCTATTTAAAGCGATTGTCATTCTCTGAGTCTGCTGTGTGGACTGCTTCTCATGTAGGAGCAGTCCCTCCTTTTTAATTCTTCTATTATTATTGCCAGACCCTTAATCAAATCCATATGATCACCTTAACACTTAAGATGGAATGTTTACTACCATTTACTACTAAGGGGATTTGGGGTCTCATGGCAAGTTTTTAAACTGTACCCTTAGAAGTAAGTCTGTAGGAATGTATACAGAACCATACAGCTTTATAGTTACACACTTCATACACTTCATAATTACAACTTCAGGAACATGGTGATTCTTCTCACTGTGCCCACCCTCCCACCCATACTCCCAACTCTGAGAGACAAAGAGAGAGAGAGAGAGAGAATCCATTGGTTCACTTCCCAAGTGGTGGCAAGGATGAAACCACTTGAGTCAACAGGGATATGCAATAGCAGAAATCTGGGATCTGGGTGGAGCCTGGTCCTGAACCCAGGCACTCTACTATGGGGTGTGGTTGCCCCAACAGGCAGCTTAACCATTCATTGGTGTATATGCTCATCTCTAGATTGTACTTTTAAAGCATCTTCAAAACTATTGAGAATTTTAAAGAGAAAGAAATACATTTTAATGGCTCCTTCTAGGAAATAACATGAGAAGGACTTTATTTAATTCATCATCAACACCTGAACCAGGCCAGGGGATATCAAAGTGGAAAAATGGAACATCACTGGTCTCAACAGCTTAGAGCTTCCTGGGACATTTCAAGGCAATATTATCTGAGAAAGGCATAGGATTGAGAAGGGCTGTCTACACGACTGTTCTTATAGCACCACTACCTTCTAGTATTGCTGAAAATGGGTCTGATAGCATTTTGAATTAATAAATAGCTTTTCAATATAAACTTCTTAATGTGTGAGATCCTTAATGTCTGAATGTTCCATAAGCTTAATACTAATTTTAAGAAAGAAAGTAGGCAACTAGGAAAGAAAAAAAGTGATAAAAATACCACAGAATAGCAGTGGGAGAGCTGAGACTCCTCATTGCATGGACTAGGAAATGAAGGCTCTTGACAATGAATCATTTTTAACTCCATCAGGGTCCATGGATCATGTAAACACATTCCCTTATACAACATTTATAAATGAGGGTGATTTCCTTGGCAGACACAGTGGTACTGTGAATATACTATAAATAAAATACAGCTACTGCCTTCACGGAACTTAAACTAGAAATTACAGCAATGTGTAAAGAAGAACATAGCAATATCTCATTGTACCATCCTCTGAGTTTAAGACTTTTTTTTTTAACTTTATTAATTCTAGAATAAACCTTATGGGCGCATGAAGTTAAACATCAATGCTGCCTGACAATAACATCACTGCTCCTGTTTTCTTTGGCTTTGCTTTTGCCAAATATGGATGCTCCTCAACTTACGATGGGATTATGTCCCAATACACCCACTACAAATGAAAAAGGCATATAATATAACTAAACTAATGTGAACATCACAGGTTAACCTAGCCTACATGAAAAATGCTCAGAACACTTACGTTGGTCTCCATTTGGGCGAAATCATCGAGTACAAAACCTATTTTATATTAATGTGTTGAATGTATCATGTAATATATTGACTACTATACTGATAGTGAAAAACAGTAGTTGTATGAATGGGCTTTTGCACCATCATTAAGTAAAAAAAAATCCTAAGTGAAACCATTGAAAACTGGAGACTTTCATTTGTTTTTCATAGCCAATTAATTTTTTTTTCTTTAATATTTAGTTAGTTATTTTAGAGGCAGAGCAACAGACTGAAGAAGAAACAGAGAGGAAGAGGGATCTTTCATCTTCTGACTCAATCCTCAAATGGCTACAACAGCAAACTTTGGGCAAAGCTGAAGCCAGTAGCCAGAAGCTCCATCAAGATCTCCCACATAAGTGGCAATGCTACAAGTAGTTGGGCCATCATCTACTGCCTTTTCAGGCACATTAGCAGGAAGCTGAATTGGAAGTAGAGCAGCCTGGGACTCAAACTGGCACTCTGGTATAGGATGCTAGTGGTGCAAGCAGTGGCTTAAACTGCTGTCCCAAAATACTGATTCCTCCTAGCCCTTTAATTCTAACCATCCTTTCTCTGAACAATTGCGTTTGTGATTTGATCCTAATTTGCATTTTGTCATCTCATAACAGAAGTTTATTCTATTCACATGCATTTTCACTAGTTAAGCTTATCTTTTGTTACCCTCTTTTATCTTTCTGCTTTTTTTAAGATTTAAGGTTTTTTTTTTAAGATTTTGAGATTTGAAAGACAATTACAGAGAGAAGTAGAGCAGGAGAGAGAGAGAGAGGTGTTCCATCTGCTGGTTAACTCCCCAAATGGCCACAAAGGCCAGAGCTGATCCGATCTGAAGGGAAGCCAGGAGCCAGGAGCTTCTTCTGGGTTTCCCATGTGGGTACAAGGGCCCAAGCACTTGTGCCATCTTCTACTGCTTTCCCAGGCCATAGCAGAGAGCTGGATCAGAAGTGGAGCAGCTGGGACTTGAATCAGCACCCATATGGGATGCTGGCACCATAAGCCAGGGCTTTAACCTGCTGTGCCATACCACTAACCCTTATCTTTCTGGTTTTATGCTTTATGTCACTTGACAAAAGGACTTCAGTTTTTTTCTCTGTTCTCATTTAAGTGATTCAGAGCTGATAGTTTGTTCTCTGTATTTACATTTACATAATTCTGGAATCAATTGGAATCAGTTTTTAAATCTCTAATAATGTTAAGAATGAGATGTAAAAATATGAGAGTATATATATATATACATATATATACATATATATATATATTTCCACCACAGAAAATACTTTATTTTAGTTCTAAAAACCTTGAGGAGTTATACTGGGTCTGAATTGAAGGGGAAAAAGGCCAACTTAAAACACAAAAAGAAATAGCTTTCATTTGGTAAGAGCCGAAATCAATGCACGCATTCTTGCCAAACAGCTGTCCTGTGGGGCCTTTTTCAAGTTCGCAAGGAGAGTCTCCCAGGCCAGACCCGCTGCCTGCACTGCTTCACTTTGCTGGTTCTCTTTCCTTTTTTTTGCCTTCAGCCTTTTTCTTTGCCTCTGGTTTGCCCATATCGGGTACTGTCCATGCTCATCTGGAAGAGTCTTTCTGTTTCTCTTCATTTAAGTCTCCATTTTCATGGCAACCTGTTCATCTGTCACCTCACATCCCATTTTCTCTTGGTAATGTCTGGTCACTCCCACAGTTGCTATCTCTGTAGCATCGTTCACTACAACATCACTGTCTAGTTTGAGAAGATTCGAAGTCTGCTGAGCTCCTTTGGAGCATTTTTCCCCCTTTTCAGCACCCATCTTCCTTTTCCACTTACTCCAGAAGCCTTTAGCCAGGTTTTACCTGAAAAACTTCCAGATGCTCACGCCACAAGTCAATCACGCTGACCAGAAGTCCCCGTGCTAGGATTATATTTTGTACAAAGTTGAGGAGATGAAAGTTAATCTCTGGTGTTCTAAAAGAATACTGAAGTTGAATTTACCCCAGTGATTCTCCACTAGGGGCCATTTTCCTCCCCAGGAGACATTGGATAGTATCTGGAGACCATTTTTGTAGCCACAACTGAAAGAACTACTGGCATCTAAAGGGTGGAATCCTGGATGCAGCCAGACATCCTGGAGTGCATAGGGCAGTCCTCCCAGTAAAGGGGGAAAGCGGGTAGGCACTGGTGCAGTGGTACAGACATCTCATACCACAGTGCATGCTTCCAAGTCCCAGTTCCACTCTCGATCCCGGCTCTCTGCCTATGAACACCCTGGGAGGCAGCAGCTGATGGTTTAGGTGGTTGGGGCCATGACATCCACACGAGATACCTGGATTAAGTTCTTGGCACCAGGCTTCACCCTGGCCCAGTTCTAGTAGTTGTGGGCATTTGGGGAGTGAATCAGCAGAAGAGAGAGCTCTCTCTGACTCTATCTCTGTCTCCCAGTCTCTCTTCCTTTTGAGAAAATAAATAAAAATTTAAAGCCAAAGCAAAGCTTAAGGCATCACAATGTTTGACTTCAGGCATTCTACAAAGCCATAGTAACTAAAACAGCATCTTACTAGCATAAAAACTGACCCATAGGTCAATGAAATTGAATAAAGAACCTAGAAATCAGTCCATATACATAACACCCAACTGATTCTTTACAAAGGTGCCAAAAATATACATTTAGAGAGAAGATACTCTTTTCAGTAAGTAGTGCTGGCAAACTGGATATACATATGTAGAAGAAAACATAGAACATACACTTCAATATTGTGGTACAGGAAATGATATTTTAAAAGGTAGAATCCCAGAAGCACAGGCAACAAAACAAAACATGACACATGGGATTATATTAAACTCAGAAGCTTCTGAACAGCCAAAGAAACAATCAGTAGAGTTAAGAGGTATCAGACAGAATGGGAGAAAATATTTGCAAGCTACTTATCTGACAAAGGATTAATATCTGGTGAATAACAGGAACTCAAAAAATTCAACAACTCAAAAATCACAACCAATTCAGTTAAGAAATGAGCAGAAGAGGCCGGTGCCGTGGATGAGCAGGTAAAGCCACCTCATGCAGTGCCAGCATCCCATATGGGCATCAGTTCAAGTCCCAGCTGCTCCACTTCTGATCCAGCTCTCTGCTATGACCTGGGAAAGCAGTGGAAGATGGCCCAAGTCTTTGGGCCCCTGCACTTGTGTGGGAAGACCTGGAGGAAGCTCTTGGCCTCTGGCTTCAGATCGGCACAGCTCCAGACATTGCAGTCGTCTGCGGAGTGAACCAGCAGATGGAAGACTGACCTCGCGCTCTCTCTCTGCTTTTCCTTCTCTCTCTGTGTAACTCTGACTTTCAAATAAATAAATAAATCTTTATTTAAAAAAAGGAAAGAAAGAAAAGAAATGAGCAGAAGACCTGAATAAATATTTCTCAAAAAAAGAAATACAAATGTCCAAAAATATATGAAAAAAATAATCAAAATCACTAGCCATCAGGAAATACAAATCAAAACCACAATGAAATATCACCTCACCTCTGTTAGAATGCTATTATCCAAAGGCTGAGAGTAACAAGTGCTAGCATCGATGTGGAGAAAGGAAAACTCTTATACACTGTTGGAAGGAATGTAAATTAAAACAGCCACTCGGGCAAACAGTATGAAGACACCTTTAAAAACTGGAAACAGAGCGAGCTGCCATATGATCCATCAATGCCACTACTGGGTATGTCTACAAAAGACATGGAATGAAAGAGGTAGCTGGTCCACCCATCTACTAAAGCACTACTCACAATCATTAAGATGTGGAATCAACCAAAGTGTCCGTCATCAAACAAATGGATAAGGAAAATGTGGTGTATGTCTAAATGGAATACTATCCAGCCATCAAAAACAGTAATATCCTGTCATTTGCAGAAAATAATGGATAGAACAGGAACAAAATGTTAGCAAAATAAGCCAGATGAAAACAGACAAATGCTGCATGTTCTCTCTCATATGCCAAAGCTAAGAAAAACTCAATATGAATATACGACAGCTAATACTAGAGGCTAGGAGGGTTGGGATGGGGGATAGATAGGGTGCCAAATAGAGTTAGTGAAGTAACAAATTCCTAGTGTTATACAGCAGAGAGAGGAGACTACAGTTCACAATAACCTGGTATATGTTATATGAGAAAATGAGGAATGGAGCTCTCAGGCTTCAATCATAAAATAATGTCAAACGAGGATGAAAGTTGATTACTCTGAATTGATCAATACACATTGTATGCATCTATTGAAATGTCACACTTGTAGCCCATACATACATACAATTCTTAAGACTTTTTTAAAAAACATTGAAAAACAAACAAAAAAATTTTCTGGCCCAACCTGATGATCATGCCGGGCTTGAAAAACCCTGGTTTTCACTTTTGCTTGGTTGCACTTGCTAGGTGAATACCACTGCAAATATATTTTCCCTCTACTTTCAAAACTGAAAACAAAGTGAGCTGCATGTGTGTGTTACTGTGTTCATTCTCTCTCTTAATTCATCTCTTCTAATTTGTTCTATTGAAAAGTAAGTAAGTTCCTTCAGTGAACACTCTCTTTTATACTGTGTATTTGCTCTTGGGTGCACCCCTGGGGAGGCATGCTGTGCAGGAGCTGCGGGTGACTCAGAGGTAGCCCATCACCTATCTGAGCTAACTCAGCAGCCTGGTCAGTTTCTGGCCTGTCTCTTGAGTTCCAGTCCTTCCTCCTTCCCCAAGTCCTGATGCATCTATGCTTTGAATCTCAGCTGGAGGCAGGGGCCAGACCCTACCTGATGGCTGAGAGCTGTAAAGATGCACTCTGGAACAGCTGTGGCTGTGGGGCTCGGACTCCCTCCCTCTGATAGGCCCTTCAGCCTGGCTAATAATACAGCAGCTTAGTTGTTTTTCATTCAAGCAAAGAGTAAGTATAACATGGAAGTTTAGAGCCAGCTTGTTATTAAATTATTATTTTTACTTTGCATCTTCATTTAATCATTGGTATTAGTGGTCATTATTTAGTTAACCATGTTTTAGTGCAGGAATTCTAAAACACAGCTACACGTTAGAATCACCTGGGGAGCCACTTAAAATACTATTGTGAGGCCTGCAGCAGATCCATTAAGCCAGTGTATCCGGGCATAGCCATGAGGCTTAGAAGCTTCCCAGAGATTCCAGTGTGTTGCCTCATTTGAGAACTCACTGGTTTAGTGGGTGAACAACTCACCAGTCATTCTTTTGTACAAGTGTTTCCCCATTCTACCTCCTTCTCCTCCCTCTCCTCTTCCTCTCCCTCTTCCTTCATTTCAAGAAACCAGCAGTCTTGGGGAAAGAGAGCTCTCAGAATCCAAAATGTGCTCTTTCCATCAAGCCAATGAAAAGATCCCCATTTTTTTAAAGATTTATTTATTTATTTGAAAGGCAGAGTTACAGAGAGGGAGAGAGGGTGAGAGAGTCTTCCCTCTGTTGGTTCACTCCCCAGATGGCTGCAATGGCTGGAGCTGTGCCTATCTGAAGACAGGAGCTTCTTCCAGGTCTCCAATTTGAGTGCAGGGTCCCAAGCACTTGAGGCATCTTCTACTGCTTTCCCAGGCTGTACCAGAGACCTGATCAGAAGCGGAGCAGCCGGAACTCGAACCAGTGCCCATATGTTATGTTGGCACTGCAGGCAGTGGCTTAACCCACTATGCCACAGCGCCGGTCACAGTCCCCACTCTCTTTTTAAAAACTTCTGTTTTAAATGGTGGTGAGATACACCATGACGTAAAACTTGGCATCTTATCCAATTTTAAAGGTGCAGTTTAGTGATGTTCAGTGCAATCACTTGTTATACAACCAACACTACCCCCCCCATCTCTATAATTAAGAACTCTTTCATCCCGCAAAACAGGAACTCAAATAGCTTTCGAATGAGTAGGAACTGTAGATGTGATGTTCACATAGGCACATACTTTAGAGCCAGATTGTTGTTCCTCTGAAGATGAGGAAGAAAATTAGGCAATATGGAAAACAGACCCTGGAAAGCTGATACGTGTGCCACAACTCCCACCTCCTCCCTCTGGCCACTCTACTTTCTGTCTCCACGAATTTAACTCATTTTTTTTTAAGATTCATTTATTCGTTTGAAAAGCAGAGAGAGAGACAGTGAGAAATAAGTCTTCCATCTGCTGGTTCACTCTCCAAATGGCTGCAACTACTGGAGCTGAGCCAATCCAAAGCTAGGAGCCAGGAACCTCTTCTGGGTCTCCCATGTGGGTGCAGGGGCCTAAGCACTTGGGCCATCTTCTACTGCTTTCCCAGGCCATAGCAGAGAGCTGGATCAGAAGCAGAGCCTGCCAGGACTCAAACCGGCACCCAAATGGGATGCCTGCGCTGCAGGCAGCTTTGCCCACTATGCCACAGTGCTGGCCCCCCAATTCAACTCTTCGAGGTACCTCATGTATATGGTACATCCATGCAACGTCGTCACTCTTACATAGGAAGAAGTTTCCGTCCCATGCCACAGGATAGATGAACACTTAGGAAATTATGCCAGGCATAAAAAGACAGAGCTTCCCCATTCTTAAATTCTGATGTTATTTTTCTTGGCAGTTTTTTTCTGAAGATATCACCGCTGCTTGCCTTTGCACGTGAGCAAGAATTTGGCTATTGCACTCAGGTTACTATTATCTGTTACTACCTGTGGTCGGCACTGTGTAGACATTGCTCCCTCACCTTTCTGTGTTTGTGTATTAACCTAATTTTATTTTCCTGTTTGGATTCTTCTGTGAGATTTTCTTTGTCTTGACACTTAGCAATTTCTGGTGTTATATCTGACATTTGGTCTCTCTTAACTTGCTCTTACTAGACATCAGTAGCCCCTTTGATGTTGAAACACACATTTTTCTTCCTCTTGGGGGTGTTTTCTTTCTTTTATTTTTGCTCCCATTCTCTTTGCTTGGTCATATTTTTCATACAAGAGAGATTCTCGAACTAGATCACACACTCCGTTCACCTGGGGATCTGTAACAATTGCCAGAGGCTGGGTCCCACCCAATGTAATTAAAATCATACACTCAGGTATGCCAAGGCGTGTGGAGTAGTTAAAGTTATCCAGGTGGCTCCAATGTGCAGGTAAACTTGGGAGCCTCAGGTGTATTGGCTTTCCTGATCTGTTGTTCATCGTTTTCAGGTGTTCCTACTTGTGCATCAAACCTACGGTCAGAGGTTTTAAAGACTTGTTTCAAGCTGAGTTTCCCCTCCATTTGCTCCTGAGCTAGATAAGTTGATAATTGTCTTTTTGCAGTTCTTTTGTACAGCCCAGATCTTAACCTATTTTATTTCTTAGTTTTGTTTCATACCACTTTTGGCAACTTTTTGATGGCCTGCATTTTCATTTCTTACTATCATGGCATTATTTACATTCTGGACTCACATTTGCTTTCAGAAATAGTAGTTCTCAAACTGGGTTGTACGTTAGAATCACTTGAATCCCACTCTTAGAGATTCAGATTTAATTATCTGGTGATCCAGAGGGTATAAAAAAGTGTTATAATGCTTTCTCATATCATCCTAATGTGAAATAAAGATTGAAAACCATTGCCTTTTTTTTTTTTTGAGAGGTAGAGTTACAGACAGTGAGAGGGAGAGACGGGGAGAAAGGTCTTCCATCTGCTGGTTCCCTCCCCAAGTGGCCACAAGGGCCAGAGCTGGGCTGATTTGAAGCCAGGAGAAAGGGACTTCCTCCAAGTCTCCCACTCTGGAGAAGGGGCCCAAGGTCTTGGGCCATCTTCTTCTGCTTTTCCAGGCCATAGCAGAGAGCTCAATTGGAAGAGGAGCAGCCGGGACTAGAACTGGCGTCCATATGGGATACTGCAGGTGGAAGATTAACCTGTGCCATAGCGCCAGCCCCTCCGCTGTCTTTTCTAGGCTAATGTGTGTGTGTTTGTGATAATGGTAGTGGTTTTTCAACTGCAGTGTGCATTAGAATCACTCTGAGGGCTTCTTTTAAAAATTTTTTTAAACTATATATTTCAAAGGCAGAAACAGAGATCTTCCATGGAGTGGTTCACTTCCAAAATGCCCACAGGGCTGAAGCTGGGCCGGCCTGAAACCAGGAGCACAGTGCTCAGTCTTGGTCTCCCATGTGAATGGCAGAGACACAAGGACTTGAGCCATCACCTGCTGCCTCCAAGGTCAGACATGAGGAGGAAGCTGGAATTGGAATTAGAGTCAGGAGTTGAACTCAGGCACTCTGAGAGGGGATGTGGGCACACCTAGAGGGGTATTTACTGCTGCACCAAATGCCCACGCTTTGGAGGGCTTCTAAAAACGAAATTGGAAACCCCTTTGCCAGAGTTTCTGATTTGGTGAGTCTGAGATGAGGTCCTGGAATGTGCTTTTGTAACAATTTCTTAGGTTCTGTTGATGCTCCTGGACTACTTTAGGGTGAGGATATAGTGGGGCCGAATCATTGAGTGCCTTTAGTAATCCTCTTCCGCTCCCACCCTTGATAGCTTGGCTTTCTCGAACCACCAGTCTTCCACAGTATGTGTATCTTAAGTGCATGCATCTAAATAGAGGTCTTCACATCACTACATCCCAGGAGCTCAGATCTAGCTAGGTCTTTCGGAGTTGTGTTTGGCAAGTTTTATGTAAGGCAAGGTGTACAACAGGTAAAGTGTAATGTTGGGGTTTGAATGTCCCAGCTGAAACTCCTGTTGACATTTAAAGGCCATTGTGTTGAGAGGTGGGGCCTTTGTGAGATGGTTAGATATAAGGGCTGTTACTGTGGAGGGGGCTCCTGACTTAAAGGGATAAGCGTAGCCTTACTTTGCCTTCTGTCTCTCCCACCCTCACTTACCCATCCATCAAGTGTGATGCAGCGTGAAGACTCTGGCCAGATGCCAGTGTCGTGATCCTGGGCTTCCTGCCTTCTAGAACTGTGAGTCACACTAACTTCTGTTGTTTCTCGTTTACCCAATTTGTGCTATTCCAACAGCAGAATATGCTCTAAAACAAGCATTAAACGCCATGTCTGCCCAAGATTCTCAGAGCACCTCCCACTCCAGTTTCAGATGTTAATATTTTCATTTGCTGTTGAGATGAAAAAAAAAAAAAGAGATGAAGCCAAAATGGTAGGAAATTGGGAAAGATAATACTATGTGGGTCCAGGCATACCCTATGTTTGGGACTGTGCAAGGTGACGCCTTGGAGCTGACCTGTAAAATGCCATTTCTGCTAGTGTCTCTGTACCTTGTGTTTGCAAGTGTTTTAAACCTTCTGCGAACCAGGAAATGTTTGCCTTTGGGGAGACCACTGTTTGTGGCCTTTATTGTGCTGTTTAACTTAGCCGTTACATTCTACTTCACTGTAGATGTTCCTTGCTGCTCTGTGATTACCTGTTCCAGTTTTATAAACCTAATCGTCTTTGGAAATACATCGAGAACAGAACTGGAAAGTGTCTGCCTTTTTTTTCTTGTGGTAATTTTCATGGGAAGATTCTGCTTTTGATTTTTCAATGTGGGTCATCATTTGTGAATTGCAGACAGTTTGCCTGTTTCTGGGGGTTTTTCTCCTCGTGTTTGTATTTCCAAGGGGGTACTCGGTTTTTCAAGTACTGGAGACCTCGGTGCGTCTGCTGATTTTTTGTGTGCTCTTGTTTCAAATCTCCTAGCTAAAGGGAGAAGTGTATTTTTTTCCTTTGTTTCTCCTTTGCCAGTGTGGATTTGCAGTAGCCTAGGGAAGGGGATATAAGGAAGGTGTAAAATGTAGAGGTTATTGCATCCCAGGGCTGTGCCTTTGGGCTGAAAAACGAATGGTTGTTTGCAGCAGGCAGATGCCACCTGGGGTCCACTCTGTGTTGTTGTCCACGGAGGTCGCGTTACCTCAGTGAGTCAGGGGACACACAGCTGAGGGTCTGCTGCAGTGGATGGGCTCTTTATGCTTACACAAGTAATAGTGGGAGTCAGATTCCTGACTGCTTTTCAGCCTGCCTTCAACTCATCCTTCCCCAGTGGATGTCTTCATCTTACTCCCTACGTGAACACGTCCTGCACAGGCACGGAGGTGCAGGAAGAGATCAGGGGTCTCCACACAGTTTGGGTAAAAGCTCAGATACTCGGTATTTTAAATTTTGTAAGAGGTGGAGTATCTGTTCCAACTATTCATGTATGCTGTCTGAAAAAGCAGGCATAAACAGTATATAAACAAGCAGGCATGGTTCTACTGAAATAAAACTTAATTACAAAATCAGGCTACTGACTCCTGAAGGAGATGCTCTAATTTCCAAACTTCCTACCTGAACACTGTCAATCAAAATGTCTGCAAAGTTTGTGCTGTATTCTTTTCAAAATATATAATTTTACACGGGATTTTTTTTTATCTATTTGTATACTCGACTTGTCATTTCAAAGGTGATTGGGGAAGTGTGCCAATCAAATGTGCTCAAGTTGTCACCTTTCCAGGAATCCCCAATGCCTGATTATTGCCTATGTTTGAAACACATTCCATGATCAAGATCCTTAATGCTCTGTAACTCCACTTTGATATTTAGATTCAGAAATATCCAAAGACCAAGTTTTTCTTTTCAAATGGTTCTCATCTGTAGTCCTTAAGAGCAAAACACTGCTATTCTTCAGGTACAATCAGATTTATATAAAATCTGAATTTCTTGAGTTGACTATTTTGTATTGTTACATTGTCGCTCCCCCTCTTCATGGAGGAACGACACTAAGCCCTGCCTAGGCTTCATATCCGAGTCACGGCACCATTATGTCGCTCCCCCTCTTCGTGGAGGAACGACACAGGACCCTGCGCTGTTCTTTTGTCTGCTCGGCCCTCCCCGGGTTTGCTGCTGGTTCTTCCCGGGTTGGCTACCGTCACTCCACCTCCGTAGAGGGGCGGGCCCCCTGCCACCTTCCCCACTTCCGCAGGGGAGCGGCACACCACCGGCTGGCTCTCTCGGGGGTTGTACAGGTGTTCCCCTTAGATGTTCCTGGTGCATGTTGTCTCTCTCCTCCTTTATAGTCCTTTTCCGCCAATCCCAACTCAGCTGCCCACACGCCGAGTACGCTGCTCTCCTCCAATCAGGAGCAGGATCAGCTCCTGGAGGTCATCACTCAAGTTGGCAAGAGGCAGCTGCGTAGAAGCTGTTTTCTCCTCTCCCAGCGCCATATTGTGGGAGAGCAGATGCATAGAATAAGTCTTAATTCCAGTAACTTAGTCTAGTCCGAGTTGCTCCCAGTTGCTCCCCACATTACATAAAGATTTTCGTGTATATGGGGCCAGCGCCATGCTCACTTGGTTAATTCTTTGCCTGTGGCGCCGACATCCCATATGGGCGTCGGGTTCTAGTCCCGGTTGCTCCTCTTCCAGTCCAGCTCTCTGCTGTGGCCCAAGAGGGCAGTGGAAGATGGCCCAAGTGCTTGGGCCTCTGCACTTTCATGGGAGACCAGGAAGAAGGACCTGGCTCCTGGCTTCGGATTGGCACAGTGCCGGCCATTGCAGCCACTTGGGGAGTGAACCAATGGAAGGAAGACCTTTCTCTCTGTCTCTCTCTCTCTCTCTCTCTCTCTCTCACTGTCTATAACTCTACCTGTCAAATAAATAAATAAATAAAATTTTGTGTATAGAGAGAAATATTTTTCTTACATAGCTGAAATTTAATACCAGCCCTGGTGTCCCATTCAAGGAGTAGTAAAGGCTCAGAAAGCTTGCTCTCAAGATCATTTTCCTATTTCTAATAAATTCTGAACGGATGAAGCTATGAGCTAGTACCTGAGTGGAACTTCCAGCCTTAATTATGACATGGCTGCTCTGGTTGAGATGACATGGATATTTTAGGGGTGAAAATTGTGGTCCCTAGCTTCTACAAGTCAATCATGAAATTTAAAAAGGGAAAATTTTGCAGTATTAACTTATTGCTTTGATTCGTTTTTAACATGTTTATTTTTAAAAGATTTGTTTAAAAGAGTGATAAAGAGGGAGGAAGTGACAACACATGTACACACATAGATCTTCCATACACTGGTTCACTACCCAAATGACTTCAATAGCCAGAGCTGGGCCAGGCAGAAGCCAGGAGCTAGGAACCCTCTTCAGTTCTCCCCTGTGAGTGGCAGAGACCTAAGCACTTGGGCCATCTTCCACTGCATTTTCAGTCATATAAACAGGAAGCTGAATTGAAAGAGGAGCAGCTAGGACTTGAACCAGCACTCCTGTTTGGGATGCTGGCATTTCAAGTGGTGGTTTAAGCCACTGTGCCACGATGCTGGCTTCTCAGTATGTTTGTTGAGTGCTTATTACATGGTTAGTCTTGTTGTATGTGTTCAAAGCACACAAATTAAGACATGGATTTCCTGTGATGATTTCCTAAGTGCATCAGGAAGGATAGCAGGCAAACCAGTGATTTCAGTAGAGGGGCAGGTATTTGATGGAGCGATGAAGATGCTGGTTGACATGACTTTATGCCATAACAGAGTACCTGGGTTCCAGTCCCTTTTCTTTTCTTTTTTTTTTTGGACAGGCATAGTGGACAGTGAGAGAGAGATACAGAGAGAAAGGTCTTCCTTTGCCATTGGTTCACCCTCCAATGGCTGCCGCGGCCGGCGTACTACGCTGATCTGATGGCAGGAGCTAGGTACTTATCCTGGTCTCCCATGGGGTGCAGGGCCCAAGCACTTGGGCCATCCTCCACTGCACTCCTGGGCCACAACAGAAAGCTGGCCTGGAAGAGGGGCAACCGGGACAGAATCTGGTGCCCCCACCGGGACTAGAACCGGGTGTGCTGGCACCGCAAGGTAGAGGATTAGCCTAGTGAGCCGCGGTGCCGGTCCAGCATCCACTTCCAATACAGCTTCTTGCTAATGCATATTCTGGGAAGAGACCCAGTGATGGCTCAGGTACTTAGGTTTTTGCCTCCCATTGGAGAGATGCAAATTGAGTTTTGGACTCCTGGCTTTAACCTGGTCCAGCTCTGGCTATTGCAGGCATTTGGGGAATGAACTCAAGGATAGAATATCATTGTTTGTCTCCCTGTCTTTTTAATTTAAGATAAAAGTTTAAAAATAATTTCAGTAGTAAGTGCTGTAATAGAGAAGGTCACAGAGTGTGACGGGTGGGCCCTCACCCCTGTTCCGAGCAAAGAAGATTCAGTACAGCCTTTCCTGAACTGACTATGTTGACTGACTGCGTCAAACATGACCGAGATTTTCTACACAGATGAGGAAGGGATGGTGGAATGCGCAAAGTAATGGAACAGTGGAATCATAGGGCAGAGTAGGTGGGGGGCTTCAGCAAACATGATTTGATGGATTCTTAGCATTTTCACATTTTTTCAGTATTCAGCCAACCCCAAAGGTAGAAGTGGTGGTAGATTTTGCTAAGCTTCAGTTTTGAGTTACCTGTACATCAAGAAGTCTTATTTAAATCACTCTGTCTTCAGCACCGAGGACAGTGCTTGACAATTAATATTTTTTTTGCATTCAATTCCCTTGTCTTTCAAATCTGTTTTCCATGAATATTTTGAAGTACCTTCATATGTGTTAGCGATCTTGAGCAAGTAGAGAAATATAGCCATGCTCTCAGGTGGCAGTATGGCTTCAATATTCTGTATACAGCCTTGAAACTCTTGTCAAATGATGATCAGATATTATTATTTCTTTGTGGGAAAGATGACAGATATTTCACTGCTAATCTTGGTAATGGAAGTAGAATGGGTTAAGAGAGACTCTTCACAGGGCAGTCCCAACTGACTGCAATGAAAGTATTCAGTGCACTCTCTTCTCTGTTTCTCTCATGCTTTCACACACACACACACACATACACATCCCCTACACACTCAGTCACACTCATTGTCACATACACACACTCTACACCCTCTCTCACTCACTCACACACCTTGTCTACACCAAATCCATTGCCTCCTTCTTTGAAGTACATACTGGATCATCACTTTTCTCTGCTTCCACCGTCATAGGACCATGTTGTCACAGGAGAGTTGAAGAAGTTGCTCCTTCCCGGTCCCTCTGCTTCTTTTTGCCAGTGAGTCCCAATGGTGTTTTCAACATCTGGAGCCAGAGAGACCTTCCACAACATACATCAGTCAGCCTTCACCTCACAACCCTTCAGAGTTCTGTATGTAGCTCTTATGAGTGCCTCTATATGCCCTTGTGTGGTCAGGCCCCATCTCTCTGACACCCTCTTCTCCACTCAGTCCTTGGCTCCCTGGACTCCAGCTGTTCTAGGCTCTCTGCCATTGAGGTCAGCGAGCACCTCCTTCCTTAGAATGTTGGAACCTTGGGTTTTACCTGTCTGTATTGTGCCCTTACTTTTTGTCTTTGCTCTAAGGCCACCTTGTTAGAGGGGCCATGTCTGAACCTCATATAAAATAAATCCCTTGTCTTCCTAAGACATGTTATAGGTTCATGTGTTGACTTATTTTGTGAGCTATCTTTTTCTCACTATACTGTAAATTTCATGGGATAGTTGTTTCATAACTATCTTAACCAGAAAGGTACAAAAATTGTTTTTTTTTACAGGACATAATTTTAAATTGGGGATGGATGGGCTCTGCAATGGAGAGCATTATCTGCTCAGTGTAGAATCAGTAAACAGTCTGCAGAGCTCTTTCTGGAGGTGACCATGATGTTCACCCCAGGGCAATTCACATAGATGTCAGCTGGGACATGGTTAGTCTTCAGAAACTGCACTTTTAGGGATGCAGGGGATTGGAATTCTTTCCTGTAGGACTATGATAAATAATAATGTCCAGCATTGTTATGTCAACTATTTAGCAACCCTATAAGGCAAATGCTCTGTTACTATCTCTGTTTCACAGACAAAGAAAAGGGTACAGAGAGGTTCAGCATTCTGGCTGAAGTCTCACATGGAGCAATTGGCCGGACAGAGACAGTCCAGCCAGCTTCAGGTCTGTCTACTTGAACCCCCTGCTGCTTTGCTTTGGGGGACAAGAAGCAAAGGCTGTCGTCTGGCTGTACATCCCTGCCACGTTCTCGGGCCACATTTAGTGTCTTCAGTTGCGCTCCGCTGCTTGTGGTGCTGTATGACCGGGTTTCTTAGTTTCGTCACTGACTATAAACTCTGTTCTTTGAGGAGTGTTTGGTGCAGACTGAAATATGATAAAACGCCTTGATTTGACACAGAAATCAGCTTTAAGTGGGGCAGAAGTATTGAAGACCTCTCCCCTGGTGAATGATTTTGTAGATTATTGATTTGGGCAGCAGTTTATTTAAACATTAAAACCTTGAATGAAGTAGCTTAGCCTGAAGAAAAACGTGTCAAATACAGTACTTGTTATAGCTGGGTTTTCAGCCTCTGAGGACTTTGTAAACTGTCCAGATGTATTTATTTAAAAAAACAAAAACCTCAAGAAAAAAGAATAGGATGGATTGGAAAAGGGAAAGTGGGATTTGTCTCCAGAAATTATAATCTCTTTGAAAAAGGGACTTCAGAAAAGCTTTTTTGTTTTGTTTTGCCTTTTTTTTTCCCCCAAGAGTGTTCTCTGCTCGTGGGCCACTCCTGAGGCATCAGACGCTGTAATTCAGATTCTGGTAAAAAGCCACCCTGCTTGTTCCTTCTCCAGTGCTGTAGCTCCTTCATTTCTGTGCTTCCTCGCGGGACTATGGACTTGGTGTCAACACCAAAGGAGCTGGAAGAGATAGGAACATTAATTCACTGTCAAACTAAAGTGGGGAAAAAGGGATAGTCCTTGCCTGTGGCATCACCAGGTAGCCATCTCATACCATTATACTATGTAGTTGTGTGTGGTTCGTGGAGCATGGCCACTCGTATCTCCTTTCGATGACAAAGCTGCTGGATTTCTCTCTGTCTTGCATGGCCTACTCTTGGCTTTATAACTGGAGTGAAAACTTGGTGAGAAACAGGGGCCTATGTTATGCTGAGGTGAGGAAGCAGGGGTCCTGATTCCATTGACTGTGCTGTGTGAGTTGGAACAGTTATTGCCACTGTTGTCAGTTTCTTCATGTGTATAATGAGAAGAATAACAGTGAAAGATTGGAGGAATTAAATAGACAAACGTTCATAAAATCATCAGTATGTTGCCTTGCATGTTTATTTTTGCCTTTGTGTCTATCTTTCTGTTCCTTCAATAACTTACTGTGCTAATCTTTATATGTTTACTAATTTGTTCCAGAAATGGCTTTGGGGGCCAGCATTTTGGTATAGCAGATTAAGCAGCTGCCTGTGACACTGGCGTCCCATATGAGTGCTGGAACGAATTTTGGCTGCTCCACTTCCTATCCACCTTCTTGCTAATGTGTCTGGGAAAATAGCAGAGGATGGCCTAAGTGCTTGGACCCCTGCCACCCACATGAGAGACCCAGATGGAGTTCCCAGCTTTGGTCTGGTCCCAGCTGTTGCTGCCATTTGGAATGTGAACCAGTGGTTGGAAGTTCTCCCTCCCTGTAACTCTGCCTTTCAAGTAGATAAATATACCTTTTAAAACAAAACCAAGCAAACAAAGGAAATGGCATAATTTGAAGAGAAGTCCTTTAAAAATGATCAGTACTTAATTTCCCAAGATTTGGAATGGATGAGAAGATTAGAAAAAGTAAAATAAAAAAATTAAGACATTTTTATTTATTTTATTTGAAATGCAGAGAGACAGAAAGACAGACGTCTCCCATCCACTGACTCATGCCTTAAATGCCATCAACAGCTGGGACTGAGCCAGGCTGAAGCTCAGACATGAGACCCAGATCCCCCATATTGGTGACATGGACAGAGCTACCTGAATTAGCCATTGCCTTCTGCTTCCCAGGATGCAGTGAGCAGGCAATTGGCATTGGGAGCATTGCTGGGACTTGAACCCTATCCTGGAAAATATAAAATTGATGAAAAATGTAAGGTGGATTGCTTATGGTGACTATCTTGATGCTCCAGTGAGCATATTTGATAGTAAAATATGCACAAAGAGCCGCTTGTGTGTATTTTACCATCTTAATCCAGACAAGATCCATGTAAGAATAAAAACAAGAACAAAGCAAATGCAACTGAGTTAAAAAGAATGAATTACTAAACGTGAATGTTTTGAGTTTTGCTATAGCAAGAGTAGGAATTCTTGGCTACATTTTAAGACTCTGAGAGGTTTAGTTGGGTGGAGCTAAAAGATTGGAGTCATTGGAGTAAAATACAAAACCATTCCACATCCTCATTTCCTACCCATGGTGACTGTCCTCTAGCCCTATACATTAGGACTTTTGTCCATGATCTCATCAGTGTTAATCCAAACATAGACTAGACTTTTTTATTAAGATTTGTTTATTTGAAAAGTGGAGTAACAAAGGGGGGGAGAGGGTGACAAGAGTAAAAGAGTGTTCATTCCCCAAAGGGCTACAACAGTCAGGACTAGGCTAGGTCAAAGCCCGGAGCTAGAAACTCCATCTCAGTCTTCCATATGGGTGACAGGGGCCCAAGGACATCTAAAATTGTTATCCACTGCCTCCCAGATGAATTAGCAAGGAGCTGATTTGAAAGTGAGGCAACGGGACTGTTGGTGGGAATGCAAACTGGTCAAGCCACTATGGAAATCAGTCTGGAGATTCCTCAGAAACCTGAATATAACCCTACCGTTCGACCCAGCAATCCCACTCCTTGGAATTTACCCAAAGGAGTTTAAATTGATAAACAAAAAAGCGGTCTGCACCCTAATGTTTATTGCAGCACAATTCACAATAGCCAAGACCTGGAACCAACCTAAATGCCCATCAACGGTAGACTGGATAAAGAAATTATGGGATATGTATTCTTTAGAGTACTATACCGCAGTAAGAAACAACGAAATCCAGTCATTTGCAACAAAATGGAGGAATCTGGAACACATCATGCTGAGTGAAGTAAGCCAGTCCCAAAGGCACAAATACCATATGTTCTCCCTGATCGGTGACAACTGACTCAACACCAAAAAGGAAACCTCCTGAAGTGAAATGGACACTATGAGAAATGGTGACTTGATCAGCATAGCCCTGACTGCTAATGGACAACTTAATACATTATCCCTCATAGTATTTTTTTTTGTCTGTTCTACTTAATATGACTGGTTTAATTCTGTAATTATCACACAGTTATTCTTAAGTGTTGAAAATTAACTGAAATGTGATCCCTGTTAAACATAAGAGTGGGAATAAGAGAGGGAAGAGATGTATAATTTGGGGCATGCTCGGGCTGACTTGCCCCAATTGGTAGAGTTGGAAACATACCAGGGGATTCCAATTCAATCCCATCAAGGTGGCATGTGCCAATGCCATCTCACTACTCCAAGTGATCAATTTCAGTTCACAATTGATCATAATGAAAGGACTAAGAGTCAAAGGGAGCACATAAACAAGTCTAGTATCTGCTAACACCAACCGATAGAATAAATAAAGGGGAGAGTGATCCAACATGGGAAGTGAGATACTCAGCAGACTCATAGAATGGCGGATGTCCTAAATAGCACTCTGGCCTCAGAATCAGCCCTAAAGGCACTCGGATCTGGCTGAAAAGCCCATGAGAGTATTTCAGGCATGGAAAGCCAAGACACTCTGGCAAAAAGATCTCTGTGAGTGAGATCCCAGTGGAAAGAACAGGTCTTCAAAGAGGGAGGTGCCTTTCTCTGAAGGGAGGAGAGAACCTCCACTTTGACTATGACCGTGTCTAAACAAGATAAGAGTCGGAGAACTCAAGGGGCTTCCATAGCCTTGGAAACTCATAACTGGTGCATAGGGAGATTACTGATGCCATAAACAGGAGTGTCAATTGGTAAAGTCAACAACAGGAGTCACTGTGCACTTACTCCTCATGTAGGATCTCTGTCCTTAACGTGCTGTACACTGAGGCTTAATGCTATAACGAGTACTCAAACAGTATATTTCACTTTGTGTTTCTATGGGGGTGCAAACGACTGAAATCTTTACTTAATGTACACTAAACTGATCTTCTGTAAAAAAAAAAAAAAAAAAAAAAAAAGAAAGAAAGAAATTATCAATTCCCAACTTGACTCTCACTGGGATTAAACATGACAATAGGTCTGATCTGATTTCATCATCATTTAAAAAAAATCATCTATTAATTTTCACTTTATGTTTCTGTGTGGGAGCAAACTGTTGAAATACTTACTTAAGGTATACTAAGCTGATCTTCTGTATATTAAGATAATCGAAAATGAATCTTGATGTGAATGGAAGGGGAGAGGGAGTGGGAAAGGGGAGGGTTGTGGGTGGGAGGGACGGTATGGGGGGGGGAAGCCATTGTAACACATGAGTCGTACTTTGGAAATTTATATTCATTAAAAGATTAAAAAAAAAAAAAAAAAAAGAAAGTGAGGCAACGGGGACTCCAATCAGCAATCTCATATGGGATACCCAGGGTTGCAAGTGGCAAGTGGTGGCTTAAAGTGTTGCATCACAAAGCCAGATTCCCAAAATTTCATTTTGATTCCCAAATACTGTTGTTTTAAAATAAGGGGGCATTTGGTTTCTTTTGATGTGCATTTTGAATATAATTTATAAGAGTCTGTTTTAGGATGGAGAAGGTATTGCAGTGATATTTAGGAACTTGCTCAGGAAAACACTCTTTTTCCCCCAAGAGGCAGAGAGAGCCCCCATCTATAGGTTCCCTCCCCCAGAGGACTACAAGGGCTTGGGCCAAAGCTGGCCAGGAGCCCATTTAGCCTGGAATGCAATCTAGGTCACCCACAGCTGCCTTTTAGAATCTGCATTGGCAGGAAGCCAGAGATGGGACTCAAACCCAGGCAATCTGATGTCAGCGTGGGCATCTTAGCTGCTGGGCTAAATGCCTGCTCCCAGGAAAAAGTTCTGAAGTGGGAACAAGATGTTGATGAGCTCTCTCATGAAAAATAATGTAAGACTGTGGATTTGTGTCTTACCGTACCCCTCCAGACCTTGATGAAATGCATCACCTGGGCCTGAAGGACCCAGGGGTCTGGATACAAGGCCCAGAGGTGGAATCTCTTATCCCAAAGTATCTGGTCTGAATTCATCCCCGTTCCACAATGCTGTCTTATTGTAGTGCAGGTCCTGGAGTTAAAGGCCGTGTGGAGTTGGAGGTCATGCCCTAAAGATAAGTGCAGGTGGGGATCTTGGGAGCACAGACTTTGCAATAGGAATGCCAGTATTTTGGCTGAAAGCAATGTTTCAACTCTAATGAGTATACCTTGGCTGCTTGCTCACTGGCATTGGAACCCAGACTGGCAAAGAAGCCCAACTTGTCCATTTGTTGGGCTAGGACTTGGATGTATTCTTTTGGCTCTTCTACATTCCTCACCTGGTCATGCCCCTGTCTTGAGCTCCTGTTCAGCTCCCAGACTTCAGCATCGCACCTGCTTTTCCCTGGCTTTCAAACCTCCTGGCTTTCCCAGTAGTCTTTGGCTTTACCTTTCCCACCTGGCCTTGACAGCTTGCGTCGGTGCTGTCCTGCAATGGTTACTGGCTCTTGACTAGTAAGTCACTGCAGACAGCATGTGGTAGTGTTATGAGACCAGTCTGTCTGCTCAGTAAGCATCTAAACTCTTTTGAAAAAGAAAAGAATTGTAACCTCACTCGTTTTCTTGAACCACTGTCTACCCTGGTCCTGGGAAACATCACTGCACATGGGCCAGAGCTGACTCAGCACTCATGAGCCTTTCTCATATCTTTTCCCTCTGTCAGCAGCTGGACACGGCCTCAGCATACTGTTGTTCTGACTGAGAAGCAGTCCAATACTGGGAAAAATGGACAGACTTGGGGTTGGACAATATTGGTTCAAACCTTACTTCTGTCAGGGACTTTCCTCTTTGCATCTCCGTTTTCTCATCTCTGAGAGAAGGCTGCTTGAGGTAGTTTAGTGTTTAAGACACCTACATCCTACATCAGAGTGCCTTTGTTCTACCAGGAGCTCTAGCTCCTAATTTCAGCTGCAACCCAATGCAGAGTCCTGTGTGTGACCACATAGGAGCCCTGGATTGCCTTCCCAGTTCCTGCCAACAGCCCCAGCCAGCCTGAGCTGTTGCAGGCATTTGGGGAGTGAACCAGCGGATGAAGTTACACAATCTCTCTCTCTCTCTCTCTCTCTCTCTCTCTCTCTCTCCCCCTCTCATAAATAGAATACCTTTTAGAATTTTTCTTGTAATTATACAAATAGCCCAAGCCACTCCCTCACATAGAAAGAATTAAATTGTCATATATGATCAGAAGTGAGGGAACCTCAATCTTTCAGGTTCCTCTACCTGCAGTTTATAAATGGGGAAACTGTTGACATCCCAAGAGATAGGATTATATCAGTAGATGGTGGAATCAATGAATGGAACCACATTCTCTAATCCAAGAATCTTCCAGTGTCACTCATTCCTTTTCCATCTTGTGTTAATTCTATCTTGTATTGTCACTCTTGCTGTGATATCATATCTGAGGTAGGGTACAAAATATTACGTAGAGGGTGAAAGAAATTTTTTTTTTCAAACCTGAATATGCTTGAACTGGAAGGAAACACAGTAAAATGTTGAATGGTGTCTGTATTGGATACGTTGACATTACAGGTGTTTTTATTCTTTCAATGTTTTCTTGTACTTTTTCTCCAATAAATGTATTACCTCTACAGTTGTGAAACAAATATGTAGTATATAGAAATAACATTTTTTGAAAAAAGCTGCATATAGTAGGGATGAGAAACAAATGAAGGGGACAAAAGAGGAAGCAATTGGAAGGCTTTGAGTAAATTATGATTTTGTTCATTTGCCCATCAAATGTTCATTAACTACCTAATGGGTAAGGGTACTTCAAAAAGTTTATGGAAAAATGAAATTAAAGGTAAATTTATTTTGCTGCAAAAATATTTGAAAACCATGCATGACCTCAAGTATCCAGCAGGTTAGTAGGGGAGATATAAACATTTAGAAAATGTGTGACTTCAGAGTCTGTACACTAAAGTTCATATGAAACACTGGTGTTAAGTTCTCATTTAAACCACATAAAGATTGTTTTGAGTTTACTAGAAAATGGTTCTTGAAGGAGGTGGCATTTGATTTGGGCCTTGAAGGATGACGAGGATTTTGATAAACGAGGATGGCAAGGAGATAATGCTGTCTCCACTTATGCCTTTTCAGCTCTCCTGTAGCCAGCTCTGAATCCTGTAAGCTGCACACTCTGGCCTCCCACTGGATTGAAGGTGACCCTGTGGGAGAGAAGTAGAAATGATGGGGTTCCTAACGGCATGAGTTCTAGCCTTTTCCTCCTGGCATCCCCAGTGCACCTGTCTGGCATAAAGTGATTCTGTGCCTGAGAAGTGCCTGTTAAGTGGATAAATATATTACCAGTGAAGTCATAAGCCAGAGGTTAGTAGCAGAAAATCTTTCCAGCTCCACAGAAACACTGGAATTGACATTCAAGGAGGAACTTAAAGTACGTGGTGTGATTCTGCCAAGTTGGCAACTAGCCTTCCAAGGCACTGCCATTTTTCTCTGAATTTCCTGCCTCCTAACCCCAGGAATTGATTCTAACCATACTCTGTGAGGACCACATCCACCCCTTGACCAAAGCTGTTGACCAGAGCCATGGGCACCCTCAAAGTATCTGTGGAACGAACAGACACTTAGTGCACTGTGATGAGCACCATCAAGTGGCAGATGGCTGTTAATGGCTGTGGCAATGACTGTGATTGATGAGTGTCCACAGCGCCAGGGAGCTAAGTCAGATCACTGTTGAGAAATAATAGAATGAGGGCACATGCTATTTGGGTACCAAAGGACAAAGTGATACATATTAGTGTTCTTCAAAGAATTTTTAGAAAGTGAAATTAAAAGATAAGTTTATTGTGATGCAAAGAAGTTGAAGTCCATGTACACTTCCCTGAACTTTTGGAAGACTCCTCACATACATGGATTTCACAATTTTGTGGACCAAAATAAGCTTATTTTTTTTTAGTTCCATTCTCTAAGAACTTTCAAAAGTACCTTTTTAGAGTTCAGTGTTGTGGGATGAGGCAGTAAGAGCCATTTGGAACTTCCCTCATGGGATGTCATGTGTTTGAGAGACTCAACCAACAAAGCCTGAGACCTCAGAAAGTGGCAAAGTAAAGAATTGCAGTGCACTTCCTACAGAAGCGCTAGGGGGGTGGGCATTTGGTGCAGCAGTTAAGATCCCATTTGGAATGCCCACATTCCGTAGCAGAGTGTCTTGGTTCAAGTCCCAACTCTGCTTCCAATTCCAGCTTTCTTCCAATGTGCACTGTGGGAGGTAGGAGGTGACTGTCAAGTGTTGGGATCCTGTCACCCACATGAGAGGCCTTGTGATGACTTCTCGACTGCTCTCTTGAACAGTTTAATTATGTATTGTCATTTCATTTCTCATGTATTTATTTTTGCTTTCTTGCCCTCCTTCAGGGCAGGCCCACATCTCACACCTCCAGGTGTCCCTCAGGGTACCCACTGAAGCTCCCAGAACGAAGGAGCTGCTCATCATAAATTTGCATTGACCAATAGGACACAGCAGCACCATGTGACCACCATGTTGGGTTGTAATGGATGGAAGAACTGCCTCTGTTTTTAACTCTGCTGTTCATGGTTTTGAAAACCCCAAGCCTGAACACTGAGGGTCTCATCTCACAACTTTCCTTTGAATTAAGATTGAGCTATTGAATCCAGCTCCCCATTCCTGCCTCCATGCTGGCTGTTGACAAAACTCTATGAGTCTAATTTCTTCAAGCAAGGCATTCAGATGAGCCTTGTCTGTGTGCTGGCCAGAAGCTTAGTTCTTGGCTCTCTTCTTTGCCCTCTTTTCAAGGCACAGACCATAGGTGTGAGGCATTAGGGGAGCAGCAGGAACAGGAGGTGGCAGTGGCAGGCATGGGTTGCGTGGCCACAGGTTCAAATCTCAGTTTTATTGCTTTTTAGGTGTTTGATTCAGGACAACTTGTTTACCTCTGCAAGCCTTGGTTTCCCCATTTAAAAGCCATGGATAAGAATTCCTAGTCCATACTCCACTTACAGGGGTTAAAGATACAGCATCTAATACAGGACTGGGGCCGGAGTTGCCACCCAGTAAGTACACGGCTGCTGATGTAGATGATGTTTGAATTTCCATGGCTTGTCCATGGTGGTGATGGCACTGACTCCCGTAAGAACAGTGTGAATATTTTCTAGATGAGTGCAAAGAGGTCTGGGAATGTCCACTGGCTTTCTTGTTATTCAGAAATGCCATGACCAAGCGAGGTTGAAAACCCACATCTTCTGTTTTCTGAACCCACAACATTTTGATATATGATGCTTGTTAGAAATTTTGGTGGATAAAGCAATGTCTTTGAAGTACTTTCAGACCAAGTGGTAAACTACTTCTAAATCTGTTGTACAGAATGGTGTGTTCTTTAATTGGATTGTAGTGTTTAATCAGTTCGTTTTATACCAACTCATGGACAGATACTGTTTTTGAGAAGAAAGTTTTAATTTTCCTTTCAACACCTTATTCTGTAAGTTTTGCTACCACCCCAATGTATAATAACCCAATGTGATTTTTATTGTCTTAACAAAAATGTACAGAATTTCTCTTTAAAAAATAGCTGAAACTTTTTTTTTCCTGAAGTGGGTCTCCAAGGAAGCAGCGAATTGCCAGGCAATTACTTTCTTCCCCCTCCATGTAGAAGGCAAAATGCAGTCTTATTAAAAATCCTGAGAATGAATTCACTTAAGCTCCCTATGCAGGATGTTTTTTCTGACAAGTTCTGTCTCGAAAAAGTATGTTATACAACTAATTAAGAAATTATTTTGACAAGGGTGAATGTTTTGGAGCTCTGTGTTGTACACAACCTAATATAATCTAATTTTCTTCCAGTGAAGCAAAATATGTGGATTAAAAAAAAAAAAGCATGGCCAGATAATATCAATAACAAGAGTGCCTCAATTTCGGCTGAGAAGAATTCAGGACTCTGTGAGCAGCCAATTTGTCTGGGGAAATTTGCTCTCAGCTAAGATGGCATAAAAGGTCTTACCCTTGGGCAAACCATTTATTTAAAAAGTTGAGCAAAAAACATTTTTTCCCACTGCTGTAAGATTGTTCAGAGTTATCATTTCTATATGAGAGGATACAGGATAGGAGGTAAATTGTTGCTGTCCAAAAGGATGGCAAATTGGGAGTGTTGGTGACGTATTTATAATTAAGCTCCATTCTGGATTTGTTTGAAGCAAGATTATGGATAAGTTGAGTGACTGAAAAGCCCTCACTGACAAACAGTCTTCCTGTGGGTTTTGTGTGTTTGTGTATGTGTGTGTTTATATGTGTACATGTGAATGGTTCCAAATAATCTGGCTCTTTTGTTTCTAATTAACAATGCTTTTATATCTAGACAAGAAGACTTGTAGTAAATGTTATCAAATAAGTGCTACTTATAAACGAATTTTTTCATATTGAAGTTTTTTTTTTTATTTTTTATTTTTTTTTATTTTTTTTATCTTTTATTTAATGAATATAAATTTCCAAAGTACGACTCATGGGTTACAATGGCTTCCCCCCCCATACCGTCCCTCCCACCAACAACCCTCCCCTTTCCCACTCCCTCTCCCCTTCCATTCACATCAAGATTCATTTTCGATTATCTTAATATACAGAAGATCAGCTTAGTATACCTTAAGTAAGTATTTCAACAGTTTGCTCCCACACAGAAACATAAAGTGAAAAATAATAGATGATTTTTTTTAAATGATGATGAAATCAGATCAGACCTATTGTCATGTTTAATCCCAGTGAGAGTCAAGTTGGGAATTGAAAATTTCTTTCTTTTTTTTTTTTTTTTTTACAGAAGATCAGTTTAGTGTACATTAAGTAAAGATTTCAGTCGTTTGCACCCCCATAGAAACACAAAGTGAAATATACTGTTTGAGTACTCGTTATAGCATTAAGCCTCAGTGTACAGCACGTTAAGGACCGAGATCCTACATGAGGAGTAAGTGCACAGTGACTCCTGTTGTTGACTTTACCAATTGACACTCCTGTTTATGGCATCAGTAATCTCCCTATGCACCAGTTATGAGTTTCCAAGGCTATGGAAGCCCCTTGAGTTCTCCGACTCTTATCTTGTTTAGACACGGTCATAGTCAAAGTGGAGGTTCTCTCCTCCCTTCAGAGAAAGGCACCTCCCTCTTTGAAGACCTGTTCTTTCCACTGGGATCTCACTCACAGAGATCTTTTTGCCAGAGTGTCTTGGCTTTCCATGCCTGAAATACTCTCATGGGCTTTTCAGCCAGATCCGAGTGCCTTTAGGGCTGATTCTGAGGCCAGAGTGCTATTTAGGACATCCGCCATTCTATGAGTCTGCTGAGTATCTCACTTCCCATGTTGGATCACTCTCCCCTTTATTTATTCTATCGGTTGGTGTTAGCAGATACTAGACTTGTTTATGTGCTCCCTTTGACTCTTAGTCCTTTCATTATGATCAATTGCGAACTGAAATTGATCACTTGGAGTAGTGAGATGGCATTGGCACATGCCACCTTGATGGGATTGAATTGGAATCCCCTGGTATGTTTCCAACTCTACCAATTGGGGCAAGTCAGCCCGAGCATGTCCCAAATTATACATCTCTTCCCTCTCTTATTCCCACTCTTATGTTTAACAGGGATCACATTTCAGTGAATTTTCAACACTTAAGAATAACTGTGTGATAATTACAGAATTAAACCAGTCATATTAAGTAGAACAGACAAAAAAAAATACTATGAGGGATAATGTATTAAGTTGTCCATTAGCAGTCAGAGCTATGCTGATCAAGTCACCATTTCTCATAGTGTCCCTTTCACTTCAGGAGGTTTCCTTTTTGGTGTTGAGTCAGTTGTCACCGATCAGGGAGAACATATGGTATTTGTCCCTTTGGGACTGGCTTACTTCACTCAGCATGATGTGTTCCAGATTCCTCCATTTTGTTGCAAATGACTGGATTTCGTTGTTTCTTACTGCGGTATAGTACTCTAAAGAATACATATCCCATAATTTCTTTATCCAGTCTACCGTTGATGGGCATTTAGGTTGGTTCCAGGTCTTGGCTATTGTGAATTGTGCTGCAATAAACATTAGGGTGCAGACCGCTTTTTTGTTTATCAATTTAAATTCCTTTGGATAAATCCCAATGAGTGGGATGGCTGGGTCGAACGGTAGGGTTATCTTCAGGTTTCTGAGGGATCTCCAGACTGACTTCCATAGTGGCTTGACCAGTTTGCATTCCCACCAACAGTGGGTTAGTGTCCCTTTTTCCCCACATCCTCGCCAGCATCTGTTGTTGGTAGATTTCTGTATGTGAGCCATTCTAACCGGGGTGAGGTGAAACCTCATTGTGGTTTTGATTTGCATTTCCCTGATTGCTAGTGACCTTGAACATTTTTTCATGTGCCTGTTGGCCATTTGGATTTCCTCTTTTGAAAAATGTCTATTGAAGTCCTTGGCCCATCTCTTAAGTGGGTTGTTGGTTTTGTTTTTGTGGAGTTTCTTGATCTCTTTGTAGATTCTGGTTATTAACCCTTTATTTGTTGCATAGTTTGCAAATATTTTTTCCCATTCTGTCGGTTGTCTCTTCACTCTCCTGACTGTTTCTTTTGCAGTACAGAAACTTCTCAATTTGATGCAATCCCAATAGTTGATTTTGGCTTTGACTGTCTGTGCCTCCTGGGTCTTTTCCAGAAATTCTTTGCCTGTGCCAATATCTTGAAGGGTTTCTCCAATGTTCTCTAATAACTTAATGGTGTCAGGACGAAGATTTAGGTCTTTAATCCACGTTGAGTGGATTTTTGTGTAAGGTGTAAGGTAGGGGTCTTGCTTCATGATTCTGCACGTGGAAATCCAGTTTTCCCAGCACCATTTATTGAATAGACTGTCCTTGCTCCAGGAATTAGTTTTAGATCCTTGATCAAATATAAGTTGGCTGTAGATGTTTGGGTTGATTTCTGGTGTTTCAATTCTGTTCCATTGGTCTATCCATCTGTTTCTGTACCAGTACCGTGCTGTTTTGATTACAACTGCCCTGTAGTATGTCCTGAAGTCTGGTATTGTGATGCCTCCGGCTTTGTTTTTGTTGTACAAGATTGCTTTAGCTATTCGAGGTCTCTTGTGCCTCCATATGAATTTCAGCATCATTTTTTCTAGATCTGCGAAGAATGTCTTTGGTATCTTGATTGGGATTGCATTGAATGTATAAATTGCTTTTGGGAGAATGGACATTTTGATGATGTTGATTCTTCCAATCCATGAGCATGGAAGATTTTTCCATTTTTTGGTATCCTCTTCTATTTCTTTCTTTAAGGTTTTGTAATTTTCATCGTAGAGATCTTTAACGTCCTTGGTTAAGTTTATTCCAAGGTATTTGATTGTTTTTGTAGCTATTGTGAATGGGATTGACCTTAGCAGCTCTTTCTCAGTCATGGCATTGCTTGTGTATACAAAGGCTGTTGATTTTTGTGCATTGATTTTATATCCTGCCACTTTGCCAAACTCCTCTATGAGTTCCAATAGTCTCTTAGTAGAGTTCTTTGGATCCTCTAAGTACAGAATCATATCGTCTGCAAAGAGGGATAGTTTGACTTCTTCCTTCTTGATTTGTATTCCTTTGATTTCTTTTTCTTGTCTGATGGCTCTGGCTAAAACTTCCAGAACTATGTTAAATAGCAGTGGTGAGAGTGGGCATCCCTGCCTGGTGCCAGATTTCAGTGGAAATGCTTCCAACTTTTCCCCATTCAATAGGATGCTGGCTGTGGGTTTTTTATAAATTGCTTTGATTATATTGAGGAATGTTCCTTCTATACCCAATTTGCTTAGAGTTTTCATCATGAAAGGGTGTTGAATTTTATCAAATGCTTTCTCTGCATCAATTGAGATAATCATATGGTTTTTCTTCTGCAGTCTGTTAATGTGGTGAATCACATTGATTGATTTGCGAATGTTGAACCATCCCTGCATACCAGGGATGAATCCCACTTGGTCTGGGTGGATGATTTTCCTGATGTGTTGTTGTATTCTATTGGCCAGAATTTTATTGAGGATTTTTGCGTCTATGTTCATCAGGGATATTGGTCTGTAATTTTCTTTCAGTGCTGCATCTTTCTCTGGCTTAGGGATTAAGGTGATGCTGGCTTCATAGAAAGAATTTGGGAGGATTCCCTCTTTTTAGATTGTTCTGAATAGTTTGAGAAGAAATGGGATTAGTTCTTCTTTAAATGTCTGATAGAATTCAGCGGTGAATCCATCTGGTCCTGGGCTTTTCTTTGTTGGGAGGGCCTTTATTACTGTTTCAATTTCTGTTTCAGTTATGGGTCTATTTAGGTTTTCGATGTCTTCATGGTTCAATTTAGGTAGGTTGCATGTGTCCAGGAATCTATCCATTTCTGATAGGTTTTCCTGTTTGCTGGCGTACAGGTCCTTGTAGTAATTTCTGATGATTCTTTTTATTTCTGTGGTGTCTGTTGTTACGTTTCCTTTTTCATCTCTGATTTTATTGATTTGGGTCTTTTCTCTTCTTTTTTTAGTTAGTTGGGCCAATGGGGTGTCAATTTTGTTTATTTTTTCAAAAAACCAGCTTCTCGCTTGGCTGATTTTTTGTAATGTTTTTTTGGATTCAATCCTATTAATTTCTTCTCTGGTTTTAATTATTTCTCTTCTCCTACTAGATTTGGGTTTGGTTTGCTGCAGTTTTTCTAGGTCCTTGAGGTGCGCTGAAAGCTCATTTATTTGGTACCTTTCCAATTTCTTGGTATAGGCACCTATTGCTATAAATTTGCCTCTCAATACTGCTTTTGCTGTATCCCATAAGTTTTGATATGTTGTGTTGTTGTCTTCATTTACTTCCAGAAAGTTTTTGATTTCTCTTTTGATTTCTTGAGTGACCCAGTGTTCATTCAGGAGCATGTTGTTCAGTCTCCATGTGTTTGCATACTTTCTGGGGTTTCCTGAGTTGCTAATTTCCAGCTTCATCCCGCTGTGGTCTGAGAAGCTGCATGGTATGATTCTAATTCTTTTAAATTTGCTGAGACTTGCTTTATGGCCTAGTATGTGGTCAATCCTAGAGAAGGTTCCATGCGCTGCTGAGAAGAATGTGAAGTCTGTAGATGTAGGGTTGAAAGTTCTGTAGATATCTGTTAGATCCATTTGGGCTATAGTGTCATTTAAATCTGCTGTTTCCTTGTTGATCTTCTGTCCGGATGATCTGTCTATTTCTGAGAGTGGAGTATTGAAGTCCCCCAGTACTATTGTATTGGAATTTAAATCTCCCTTTAAGTCCCTTAACATATCTTTTAAATAGACCGGTGCCCTGTAATTAGGTGCATATACATTTATAATAGTTACATCTTCCTGTTGAATTGAACCCTTAATCATTATATAGTGTCCCTCTTTGTCTCTCTTAACAGTTTTTGTATTAAAGTTTATTTTGTCTGATATTAATATGGCTACACCTGTTTTTTTTTTTGGTTTCTGTTGGCATGGAATATCTTTTTCCAACCTTTCACTTTCAGTCTGCATGCCTCTTTGTTAGAGAGATGTGTTTCTTGTAGGCAACAAATAGTTGGGTTGTGTTCTGTGAGCCAGTCAGCTAAACGGTGTCTTTTAACTGAAGAATTCAGACCATTAATGTTCAATGTGACTATTGATACGTAGTGACTTTGCCCTGCCATTTTCCCGGAAATATTTTCTAGTATATGCTTTGAGCTTCCCATGCTCTTTTACTGGTAGGTGTTCTTCCCTTCCCTTCTTTCATATTGATGGCCGTGTTTCTGTGTTTCTGAGTGTAGCACATCTTTAAGTATCTTTTGCAGGGCCGGACGAGTGGCCACAAAGTCTTTCAATTTCTGTTTGCTATGAAAGGTCTTTATTTCACCTTCATTCACAAATGAGAGCTTGGCAGGATATAATATTCTGGGCTGGCAATTTTTCTCTCTTAGCACCTGTGCTATGTCTCGCCATTCCCTCCTAGCTTGTAGGGTTTCTGATGAGAAGTCAGCTGTGAGTCTGATTGGAGATCCTCTGAGAGTAATCTGACGTTTCTCTCTTGCACACTTTAGGATCTTTTCTTTATGTTTCACTGTGGTAAGTTTAATTACCACGTGTCGTGGTGAGGATCTCTTTTGGTCATGTTTATTGGGGGTTCTATGAGCTTCCTGTACTAGGATATCTCTGTCCTCCAAACCTGGAAAGTTCTCTGCTAGTATCTCACTAAAAAGGCCTTCCAATCCTTTCTCTCTCTCCATGCCTTCAGGAACTCCTAGAACTCGAATGTTGGTTTTTTTGATAGTATCCTGTAGATTCCCAACAATATTTTTTAGGTTTCTAATTTCCTCTTCTTTTCTTTGGTTTGACTGTATGTTTTCCTGTGCTCTATCTTCTAAGTCCGATATTCTCTCTTCTGCTTCACCCATTCTGTTTTTAAGGCTTTCTAATGTGTTTGTCATTTGATCTATTGAGCTCTTCATTTCATTTTGATTTCTCTTCACTATAACACTTTCCTGTTCTACTAGTTTCTGAGTTTCATTTTGACTCTTCCTTAAAATTTCGTTTTCACGAGAGAGATTTTCAATCTTGTCCATTAAGGATTTCTGTAGTTCAAGGATTTGCTTTTGAAAACTTCTAAATGTTCTTATCATAAATTTTTTGAAATCCGTATCTTGCATTTCTTCTATCTCATCATCTTCATACTCTTGGCTTGGGGTGTTTTGCTTATTTGGAGGCATCATAGTGTCATCGTTGATCTTGCTCCCTCTATTTCTGTGTTTGTTACTCGGCATAGTTAATTCTTCTTGCGTCACTGTGAGTTTTTTTTTTTTTTTTTTTTTTTTTTTTTTTTTTTTTTTTTTTTTTTATTTATACTGTGTCCGTGTTAAGTGGACTGCCTGCTGTTGGAGGAGCCTTGGAGGCTTGAGATGGGTGTGGCCTGAGAGCTCTGCCTGGTTCTTCCAGGTTAAGGGTGTGCAAAGGTGACACCCTCAGGTTATGCGTGGTAAATCTCTCTCTTTTTATTTATTTATTTATTTTATTTATTCAGGGGGTAAGTAACACCGCAGGGCACGGCTGTGCAGAATTGATGGTATTTAGCTTCCAGTCTTTGGCTCCTCTGGACTCCCACTGGGTTGCCTAGGCTACTGAATTGTAGTGACTCAGTTCCTTAGCTCTCCCCCATTGATATGTAAATCCAGAGCGCAGGCCTGCTCTTTGTCTCTTGGGAATTCTAGGCTTGCAGCCTTGTAACCTTTGCAAGGTTAGGGGGAAGAGAAACCCAGAAGCTTTTTTTTTTTCCTTCTTTCCGGTAGTGAGTTTGCTGCACTTTCCGGCCCCCCTCTAGATTCTGACCCCCGTTTCCCCACCAATGTCTCGGGTTATTGAGCTCACCTCCCCTTCCAGCGCCGATGTGTGGAGCGTCCCAAGTCTCCCCGCTGTTGTCTGTGTGGCATGCACTCCCCTTGGAGCACTGGGGCTTCTGCGGCTCCGTCCCGCGACTTGGCTTCCGCGCGGTGGGCGACCTTGTTCTCCCAGTAGGTCCTCCGATTCACGATTCCCGTGCAATTTTTTCCTGGTTCTTTTTTCTGCGGCTACCGTAACTCCCCTTTTATTAAACTAAATTTTCCCGGACTATCGGTGCGCGCCCTCACTATTCCGCCATCTTGGCTCCGCCTCAACCCAGTTTCTTCCTCATATTGAAGTTTTTACAATAATTTTCATTCCACAGTAAGAACTGTATTCCTGAAATAATGTGTGTGTGGGGTTATCTCACATCGTTCATAAGAATGCAAATAAAAGGTGTTCACCTTTTAAATATCCCATATATAAATCACGTTACAGGTCAAGAGCTAACAAGACTCTCAAAATTATAAATAGATAGAAATATTTTCATGTTTCAGATAGAATTAGTCAACCTGTATGGAGAGTCTGTTGCTAAGTGCTTTGCTAATTTTTCTAGAACGTTGGTTTCTAAATACTACTGAATCAAACTGAGAGCTTTTAAAAACTGCCCATTTCCTGGCCCCAAGCCAAACAAATGGAATCAGAACTTCACTTTCATAAACTCCCCAGAAGTTGCAAATGAGAAGTCTAAGTGGAGAGCGTGGTGAAAGAGAGGAAGTCGGCTGGAAGGGACTCTGTTTTTCTGGCCTGGTTATGGCAGCAAGAGAGGAGTGGCCTTCAGGGGACAATGATGCCTATAGTCTTGGACATGCCTTCTCTGAGGTTCTGTAGGTGTAGACCATCTGAAAAATTTGCCACAAAACATGGAACCGGATGTCAGTGGTGAAGGCCAGATCACAGAGACATGGACTGGTGATTTGTGTGTTGTTTTTTTTAACCTGTCTAGATATCTAGAGAGGCAGGAGAGATGGAAAAAGAGGCAGAGAGGGAGAGTGCTATGTTCTTCTGGCTAATCCCCCAAGTGCTTGCAACAGCTGGAGCTAGGCCAGGCCAAAGCTGAGAGGCAGGAGAACTCAGACCATATTTTCCACATGGGTAGCAGGGACTCAACTGCTGGGCGGTCACCTGCTGACTCTCAGTGTACACATTAGCAGGAAGCTGGGATCTGGAGTGGAGCTAGGACTCCAACCCAGGCATCCGATAAGAAATGTGGCATCCCAAACAGTATCTTGACCACTAGGCCAAATGCCCATCTGTGTCCATTGGTCCTTGATCACTTAAATGGCACACATGAGTAAGGTTTCCCATAATGAGAACACAGAGTGAGAAAAAAGCTTTGATTTTCAATTCATAAAATATTTGCAGAATGCTATGTGCCAGACACTAAACTAGGCATTGTGTGGTCAAAATGAATGGGTCTCACCGGCGCCGCGTCTCACCAGGCTAATCCTCTGCACCGGGTTCTAGTCCCAGTCGGGGCGCCGGATTCTGTCCCGGTTGCCCCTCTTCCAGGCCAGCTCTCTGCTGTGGCCAGGGAGTGCAGTGGAGGATGGCCCAAGTACTTGGGCCCTGCACCCCATGGGAGACCAGGATAAGCACCTGTCTCCTCCTTCGGATCAGCGCAGTGCGCCGGCCGCAGCACACTGGCCGCGGCGGCCATTGGAGGGTGAACCAACAGCAAAAGGAAGACCTTTCTGTCTGTCTCACTGTCCACTCTGCCTGTCAAAAAAAAAAAAAAAAAGTAAAAAAAAATGAATGGGTCTCTTCTCTTAGTTAATTCCCTGTTTAGTTGGTAATTGAGCATATTGAAACACAATAATGTTCTAGTGATGTGCTGCAATGTAGGTGCTGGAAGGAAGCCTAAAAACAGTGGCCAGAAGAGGGCGCTATCCTGGAAGCCCTTCATGTTTGAGATGAACACAAGAAGAAATGAAATCTCTTGAGTAGTCAACAGGATTTGTCATGCTTAGGAAATGGGCACAAACAATTCTCAGAGTCTTTCTACTGTAGGATTGCCAGATTTAGTGCCCCTCTGAACAATAAACAAACGAATGAGGATACCCAGTTAAATTTGAATGTCAGGTAAACAGTGGGTGATATGTTAGTATAAGTATGTTCCATGCAATATTGGAACATACTCATAGTAAAAAGAAAATCATTGAAATTCAAATTGTACTTTATGCCTTGTGTGTGTTTTTTCTGCCTTCATGATTCAGTAATGGTTTTTTGCTATATTGTTGTTGCTACTATTGTTACATACCATTCCAGTAGCACTTTCCAACATTGAAAGTGTTTTCATAGCCTTATAATAGCCCTATAATATGTATTTGTTCTATATACTATTCATATATATATATATATATATAATACCTTCTCACTGGAGACTAGGTCTATACTTTATGGCTGTTTCTTTGTCAATGGGGTATCCTCCAAGAGCATAATTATATTTCTCATGATGATAACCTTGTTTATTTTCATTGTGTGAACCAAAGTATTTTTATACAACTATCTAATGTGCCCTCCTGACAACCCTCCGAGGTTCATAAGGCGTAGAGATTTGTAATGTCCATTTCCGTAAATGAGACGGACATGGTGGGATTCGGCGAGCTGCCTAAGGTTGCTGAGCATGATGGGATAAGAATGAAACTCCAACCCCAAGCCACTGACTCCGTGCCAGTGCTGGTTACTGTGTTACAGGAACTCTCAAACAAGAAGCAAACTGGTCCTGTTAACATTAGCTTCTGCTTCTTCTGATTTTACTTCATATATTGACATAACCTATAAATTATATGTGTACAGACTTAAAATGTAGGGGTGGATGCCATTAGAACAACGTGTAGAGGGATGCACTTTATAAATCGGCTCCATTTATAGATGATTAATAAAGTCATTGAAAACTTTCAAAGATCTCATGAACAGCTGCCATTAACGAAGCGCTGCAATATTCTCTATAATTATGTGTTGATCACTAGATGTGTTCTATTCTTACAACTGCCATATTCGGAAAAGCATTTGCATCACGGAGTATATCCAGTTTGTTCCTTGGTGTCTGTGAACTTGGAGATAATGAGTTAAAACAGCTGAAGAAACAATTTGTAACTGAAAATTTAATAGGGCCTAGATATTTATGTAATCTATTGCCATGTATTTGCTCAGTAATATATCTCCTATATGTTTTATGGGATATGAATCTGATCTCTAGGAGTCTAAATTGAGGTTAATAAATCTATCACAATGAGGATGCTAGATTGTTATTAGAAGAACATCAACTTGTTATTTTTACGTTTAATACTTAATGAATGTCTGTTGTTATTATAAAGTTGCTAAAAATAGGGCCCAGCTTAGCAGGTACAGAACTTCTTTCCTCAATCCGGCTGTTTTCCCAGCACCATGTGCTGCTCTCCCTAAGGATTTCTTACTCTGAGCTTTTAGCTCCTGCTCAGTAAATGATGCTCATATTTTCATGTTAAATGCTATGTTCTTTTTAAATTTTATTTTATTTTTCCGTTTTATGGAGTGTTATGAAAAACTGCTCACTTTAAGAAATTGACAGGTCCATTAAGAGGGAGCTTTATGTCTGAGAGTCCAAGTTCTGGAGACCCAGGAAGTGGAGGGTGGCAGAGCAGTCACTTTTATTGCAGCCAGAAATGATGGCTGCAAGGAGATGGGTTCGCATGATCACTTTCTATAAATCACCCAGCCTGTCTTTCTGTTCTTGCCTGCTTTAGAAGTCGGAATGCTCAGAGTTCTTACACTTCAAATAAGAAAAGAACAGAAAGCTTCGGAGACTGGGTCCAGCCCCAGGGTCATCCAATCTAGTTGTCTTGGGGTACTAAGGGACGGGAGGGAGGTCCGGATAGCCCCTTGGTTAGTTTCAAAGAATATGTATGTCTCCCAAATGAAACAGCATGGGCTTTGTAGCCAAGGCAGCTGCGGCTGCGGATCTCAGCCATGCTTTTGATCAGCTGTGTAGCCATGACCGAGTTGCTTAACCTTTCTAATCTTTTAAAATCTATAACATGCTGAATTAATGGCTATATTTCATTATTCATCTGGCGGCAAAGAGAGACATGGTTGGGATCCCGAATTCCTCGCCAGCTTGAAGAGCCTTTGGACTACCTGCAAAGGGGGCATTCTGGAAAAATGCAGGTCGCTTCTATTTTTGGACCATAGCTCTGTGCAGACGTCTTTCCTGGGAGGGTGAAAGCTGAGCAAGCCGCTGCCCTTCTCGTAGTGCACACTGCTCGCTGAGCCCTTGTCCCTTCTCCCACCGCCGCCTTTGGCATCTTAGTCCCCTGATGGGACAAAGAGGTACAAAGATGAAGCAGGGGAACTGCCTGTCCTCTTCCCCACTGCCCAGAGTGAGCCTGGCCTGACCCATCCCCAGCCTTGGACCCCTTTCTCCTGAAAGCCACTTGCTCTTTTCAAGTTGGAGAAGCACCAAAAGGGAGCAGCTCCAGGCCTGTCTTGTGCCAATCACATGGATCAAAAATGTGAAAATCCAGGAGACTTAGAGACTCCCAGGGAACCTGGAGAGGAAAAGCCAAGAGAATGAGCTTTCCGCAATCACCATGGCACAGTTGCATGTTTTCCTTCCTGTGAGTCAGGGCACGTGGGAGGCTGTGGTGGCACTGCAGGTGAAGCTGCTGCCTGGGACGCCAACAGTCTACATCATACCACCTATTCAAGTCCCAGCTGCTCTACTTCTGATCCAGCTCCCTGCCAATGCACTTGAGGAAGCAGAGGAACATAGCCCAAGTGCCTGGATTCCTGCCACCCAGATGGGAGACCTGGAAGGGGTTCCTGGCTACTGGCTTCCACGTGGCTCAAACCTGGCTGTTGTGGACATTTGGGGAGTGAACCAGTGTGTGGATGATGATGATCTCTCCCAACCCCCATCCCTTTCTCTGCAACTCTGCCTTTCAAATAAATAATGGATCTTTTTTTCTGGGGGCCAACACTGTGGTGTAGCAGGTAAAGCCGCCACCTGCAGTGTGGACATCCCATATGGGCACCGGTTTGAGTCCCGGCTGTTCCACTTCTGATTTACCTCTCTGCTGTGGCCTGGGAAAGCAGTAGAAGATGGCCCAATTCCTTGGGCCCCTGCACACATGTGAGAGACCTGGAAGAAGCTCCTGGCTTCAAATTGGCACAGCTCCACCCATTGCAGCCACCTGGGGAGTGAATAAGTGGATGGAAGACCTCTCTCTTGCTGCCTTTCCTCTCTCTGTGTAACTCTGACTTTCAAGTAAATAAATAAATCTTTAAAAAAATTGGGTATTTTCGAAAGGGGGCATTTGGGCCCAAATAATTCTTTGCTGGGAGTCCGTCCTCCTTGTGTAGTAGAGTGTTTGGGCCGGCGCCGCGGCTCAATAGGCTAATCCTCCGCCTGCGGCACCGGCACAGCTGGTTCTAGTCCTGGCTGGGGCGCCGGATTCTGTCCCGGTTGCCCCTCTTCCAGTCCAGCTCTCTGCTGTGGCCTGGGAAGGCAGTGGAGGATGTCCCAAGTGCTTGGGCCCTGCACCCCATGGGAGAGATCAGGATAAGTACCTGGCTCCTGCCATCGGATCAGCGCGGTGCGCAGGCTGCAGCACGCTGGCCACGGTGGCCATTGGAGGGTGAACCAACAGCAAAGGAAGACCTTTCTATCTCTCTCTCTCTCACTGTCCACTCTGCCTGTCATAAAAAAATAAAAATAAAAAGTAGAGTGTTCGGCTGTACCCTTGGCCCCTGCTCTGCCAGCAGCACTTCACTGCCAGTTGGGACAAACACAGACATCTCAGGCATTGCTGGAAGTCACCCTCAGATGAGAACTAGGTGAGCAGAAAGAGGGGATAACGGAATCCCTGGAAGTTGGGACAAGTCACTGATGCCTACACAGCAGGATTCAATGAAATAAGAAAAGCATCCTGCACAGTGACAGGGATGTAGAAGGTGTTCAGTAGACTGACCCGTCTTTCCCTCTTTCCCTGTAGTAGGCACTGTCCTGTGTTCCCTGCCTTTCACCGTCTGGGAATGTTGGGGGCTGACAGCTCACAGCCAGGTGTCTCCCCAGCACTGCTGTCTGTCTGCTGAAGAACACTGCCTCCCTCAGGTCACCCCTTCTCTGGGATGGAGGGTCCTGGCCCCTTGCCTTAGTTGGAGATACCTTTATTTTATTTATTTGAAAGGTAGAGTTATAGAGAGGGGGAGGGAAGGAGAGAGAGACAGATCTTCCATTCATTGGTTCACTCCCCCAAGTGACCACAATGGCCAGAGTTGGACCAGTCCAAAACCAGGAGCCAGGAGCTTCTTCCAGGTCTTCCATGCAGTTGCAGGGGCCCAAGGACTTGGGACACCTTTGGCTGCTTTCCCAAGCACATTAGCAGGGAGCTGGATCCGAAGTGGAGCAGTCAGGACTCATAAGGGATTCTGGTGTCTCCAGCAGTGGCTTTTCTGGCTACATCACAATATTTCGGAAGGGCCCTGCTGGCTTCTGACTTGCTGTGGGATCAGATGACCTTTGCTGTGACATCATTGTGGTGCAGCTTCCCCATCCCATAGTCCTGCTTCTCTTCCTCCTCCCAGGTGTCCTTACTGCTAACAACTCCCACCTCCACGCGCACTGTCCAGAACCTTCCTACCCACAAATCTGTGCCTCAGTGCTCTCCTCGAGAACTCAATCTGACACAGCCCTTTTGTCCCACACTTCACGGGAATCTGCCATTTTTCACACAGATAATGCAAAGTCCTTTGTGCCGCAGCAATGGTGCAATAAATATTAGCGATTATTATCTGTGGGTTTTATCTATTACATTCTTTTAATTATCTATATACTAAGACTTTATCATTCGCTGTGGATAAATTGTGTGTCATTTCTTCCTAATATTCCACCTTTAGAATTTCCTGGATGCTGGCTAGTTCTCATGGGCATTCTGGTAAGCAGATGAGTTAATATCAGTGTTCTTCTTAAATTCGTAGGCTTTGGTTGTAGGTGGTAATCCCCCTTTAAAAAGACAAAACCCTGAGGGCTCATGATAGTGGGATGGGGTTGGGGGCGGGGGTTAGGTATCATCCTCTTGCAGTTACCATAAATTTCTATTTGGTCTCCATGTACAACTATGAATAAACTCTCTGGGATATGGGTGTTGTCATCCTTGCAAGGTCAGAAGCCTTTGGGGGGTTAGCATGGCATTTATGTCATCTTTTCATCTCTTGCCGCCTCTTCACCTGCACTTCCCCACTGCACACTGCACACTTTTTTTTTGACAGGCAGAGTTAGACAGTGAGAGAGAGAGACATAGAGAAAGGTCTTCATTCCGTTGGTTCACCCCCCAAATGGCTGCTACGGCCAGTGCGCTGCACTGATCTGAAGCCAGGAGCCAGGTGCTTCCTCCTGGTCTCCCATGCAGGTACAGGGCCCAAGCACTTGGGCCATCCTCCACTGCCCTCCTGGGCCACAGCAGAGAGCTGGACTGGAAGAGGAACAACCAAGACAGAACCTGGCATCCCAACTGAGACTAGAACCCGGAGTGCCAGCGCCGCAGGTGGAGGATTAGCCTAGTGAGCCGGCCACTGCACACTTTCAATACACATGGAGGAAGGCGAGGCTGCAGGAGCCAGGGACAGGACCTAGGAAGCAAGGAAGGATGTAGTGTGAGAGGACCCTTCAGCTGAGTCATGGAAGCAAAATTCTCTCACTAGGGAACATCCCCCCCAGGCTTCTCAGTAGGATGTCAGAAAGCATAAGACTCATTGCATGAGTGTGGACATCTTCCTGGAATACAGCCATTGAAATAAACTCAGGTAGCCTATATTGAGTGCTTACTACACACCAGAGTCTTTGCTCTGACTTATTTTTTTCTAATCATTTTCCAAGATGCTATTGTCAATCTCCCCATTGCTCAAACAAGGAAACTGAGGCACAGAGAACTTGGTCAAAATGGAAGAACAGAATTCAAGCCTAGATCTACCCAATTGCACAGGCTTCCCTAACATCAAATTTCTCAGATGATTTGGTGAGAACTTTTCCTGTGAACTGTTAAGAATCAGAATGCAGGCCTGCACCGCGGCTCAATCCTCCACCTGTGGCGCCGGCCCACCGGGTTCTAGTCCTGGTCGGGGCGCCAAATTCTGTCCCGGTTGCTCCTCTTCCAGTCCAGCTCTCTGCTGTGGCCCGGGAGTGCAGTGGAGGATGGCCCAAGTGCTTGGGCCCTGCACCCGCCTGGGAGACCAACTCCTGGCTTCGGATCAGTGCGGTATGCCGGCCATGGCGGCCACGGTGTGGGGGGGGAGGGGGTGAACCAACAGCAAAGGAAGACCTTTCTCTCTCTCTCTCTTTCTGTCCACTCTGCCTGTCCAAAAAAAAAAAAAAAAAATCAGAATGCAAAACCTTAGGAAATTTTAAGATAAAATAAGAGATATCAGAAAACATAAAGCCAGAAACTCAGGCTGGATGGGACCAGTAACTTCAGCCATCTCTTCTGGCCCACAACTCCCTCTTCTTTCAGAGAAAGCTCAGTTTTTCCCAACCTTGGTTTCCTCAAGGGTATTCTTAGCTACATAGACAGGCTCAGCCACGTTTTTCTGCTTTCTCCCACAGCCCTGGGGGCATGGAGTAGACTTCTCTGATTGGCCGGTGGACAGGAGGTAACTGCACTCCCCGCTGGGCACCACTTCTGTTCTTTCCCTAGGAAGTACCTCCCTCCCAACATCCCCCTCAGATAGGAGTTGAGGCCCCTGGCTCTTCCATGTGCACTTGTGTCCTGGGCAAGTTATTGCATGAAGAGTTTGCTGGCCGGTCCTGTCCTGAGGGGGTGCAGAGGAAGCCTTCTGATCAGGTTCAGTGTTCAGTTAGCTGATCCACTGGACTAGTGCTAAGCTGCATTCACTTGCTTAGCTTCCTTGCATGAGAAAGACACCCTTAAGCTGCCTTCTTAACTCTTCTGAGCCTGGCAGGAAGGTGGTAACCATTCATGGCAGGCTCCCCTGGACACCCCACCATTGCCTACCCCCCAAAGTACTGGGGGCAGCTGGAGAGCTGCACCCCTGGGTTTGCTTTCCTCTCTGCCAAGACCCAGCCCAAGTGCCCCCCAAGCAGGAGTCCTGTTCCCCTTCTAATTCTTTTCCCTCCTTCATGAGCTACCTTTTGCTGGTACCCACAGCAAGGAGCTAAATACGAATATTATTGTCAACATATCCTAAGTTTCTTGGAAGGAGAAAAGCAGGCCTCATAACCATGAAAATCCTCTCCTTGGAGATTGTGTGTTTGTCTTAAAAATGCTATTAATGAAAGCAGCATATGCAGTTGACCATTTTCACAAGGCACCCGTGATAAAGTTTCTGTAGGAACTGACAATCCAGGTGCAGAATTCTTCATGTATAATTTAGACCCTGCTCCCATGGGCTGCTCGGCTGGGTTTGTGTATAACTTCAGTTATTATTGCCATTAAGAAAAGATATTTTAGGGACAAGCTCATTTTTTGAATAGATTGTTATCTCAAATTAAAAAAGATTATGGGAACTGGCAATCAATGCAGCCATCTAATTGCTATTTCTCCAATTAAAAATTAATATACAGAAAGAGCTGCCTGGAACCAATTGGTCTTCAGATAATTTTGAAATAAGGGGAAAATTCACCCTTTAAAAGCTGCGGGCTCTGGTGAGTGTGGGAAGGGTTAGCAGCTCCCAGTCTCCTTTGCAGCAAGACTGAAGTAGCAGGAGGCTCTCTGACCATGTGCCTATGACCGCCACGCCCAGGCCGATCAGAAACAAAGCAGCCCTGAGCTCACATCTCCTGGCTTCTTCTCGCTTAAAGATTTTTTTTTTTAAATATAAAATCGCTGTATTTTGTGATGTACTTTAAGAATAGATGGCAGGTGTCATTTTTGTAGCGTGCATGTCATTTTACTGAGACGGTGGCAAACGTGTGTGAGGGTGCTTGTGCTAAAAATGTTCCTCTGTTCTTTGAGGATGTCAGGGAGGCCGTTCCAGCTCTTTCTCTTCTGCAGAGCTTCGTTTGCTAAGCGGCATTTAGATAGATGGTGACCAATGAAAATGAAATCGAAGAAAGCCTCTTATGTCTTAAAGACAGGACGTCTTTGGACTTGGTTCAGAATAAGCCTCTTGAATCTGAAAAAGTCAGAGTTTGCATTTTGAGTTAACAGATGCTTAGTTTGACGCTGGAACCCAGTTTTAGACAGATGTGTGGGTGCAGCCACACAGATGTAATGTGTACATGTGTTACATCACATAAGCAGAAAAGCACATGTATCCAGAGATCTGATTGGCTATCAGTCAGGAGGTGGGTTGCGGTGAGAGAGGAGCCACTCACAGCTCATTTGATGGGACAGAGAGCATGTGAGGAACCAGGGTCCTCCCCTGGGACACGGGAAAACTATGCCCAGCCCTTGCACCTGCAGAAAGATGAGACAGAGCTGGGGAAAACGCAGGCAAAGAGCTTGGGAGTGATTACAGGGCCAGTAGGCCCAGGGAAGGGATGCGGAATGGGGGAGGCGGGCACGAGCCAGAAGGGGTGGGAATAGATGAGCGTGGATGGACATGTGTTGCAAAGCCCAACCCTGTGCACTCAGGGGACCATCTGCAAAATTCTTGAAGAAAGGCTGAGACAGGTGTTGGCATGGAAGGAGGTGAGATGCGCCTTAGGAGGCTGGCCCCATCTGTGCGGCACGCACTGTCCCCGGGGAAGGGGAGAGCACCACCGTGTGCCCGAGGATGCTCTTAGGGGATGGCAGAGAACCCTCCCACCATTCCTTCTTTGCTGCTTCCCTGCTTTTTTCCTGGAGTCTCCCTGCAGAGCCCCTCTGAGCCCCAAGCTGAGCCTGAGAACACTTCTGGGACCACGCCCTCCAGGCCTTCCACCGGACTCCTGAATGCCTCTCTGGGCAGCCTTACGGGGGGGCAGAGCTGGTGCCTTGTCATTCCCAGGCCCTAATGGAGACCATGTCAATCAGGATGGCGCTGCAGCGCCAGCATTTCTTAAATGTTCTCTTGCACTAACCAGTCAAATGGCTGCTTATTCCCCACACAAACCTCAGGTTGTCCCACCTCGTTGTGATCATACACTTCTTTCCAGTGCAATGCCCAGATTTCTGTAACTGTTGCTTTGTAAGACCCAGTTCCAGTGCTGTCTTCTCCAGTTTTCCTAGTCTGCGCTCTGATGCTTGGGAAGCTTGCTCAGAACCCCCATCATATATCTCTTACTGCACTGGGACCTGATATCTTAAGTGAGTGTGCACGTCTCCTTTGTCTTTGAACAATTTACATTTCATGGAGGTGGGTTTTCTGAATCTTTATGGAGCCCTCAGTTCCAGAAAGTAGTTTTAACATGCAAACTCATGTTTTTGTTTTTTAAAAATTATTTGTCTCTCAGCCTTTCAAGTACAATAAAACAAAGAAACAGAGATCTCCCATCTGTTGGTTTACTCCCCACATGCCCAATACAGCTAAGGCTGTGTCAGGCTAAAGCTAGGAGCCCAGAACCTAATGCAGATCTCCCACGTAGGTGGCAGGGACCCAAGCACTACAGCTACCACCTGCTACCTCCCTAGGTACACATTAGTAGGAAGCTGAAACCAGGAACAGAGCTAGGACTTGAACTTTGATGCAGAATATGGATGTCTTAACCATTTTTTCCCAAATACCTGCCCCAAACTCACAGTTCTAAGATCTTGACAGGTGGCTGATCTGCTCACCTCCATAATATCCCAGTTACGCAGATATTATCGTTAGCATCAGGAGCCCCATTTTCAGATAAAGAAACTGAGGCCAGGGAAGCTAAGCTACAATTACACCTTGTATGTGATTGAGTCAAGACCTGAACTCGGATTGTCTGGCCCATGTTCTCAACAGCCATGCTAGGCTTCCATTGAAATCAAAGAGAAAATGAGTAAGGGACTGTGTGTTAATACATCGATCTTCAGAAAGTTCATGGAAAGTACATGTGATGAAATAGTTATGCAAGGTTTTCAAAATTTTCAACACCAAAACCTAATTTCTTTTTTTACCACAACAGAAGCATGGTTGTATATTCCTTTTTTAAAGACTTATTTTATTTATTTAAAATACAGAGTTACAGAGAGAGGTAGGTGTCACTCCCCAACTCACGGAGGAATGACACTAGACCCTGTGCTGTTCTCTTGCCCGGCCCTTCCTGGGTTTGCTGCCAGTCCTTCCCGGGTTTGCTGCCGTTCCCTCACTCATGCAGGAACGACGCCGTCCCGGGTTAGCTGCCGGCCCCCCGTCTCTGCGGAGGGGTGGCACCCTCCCACCGCTTTCCCCGCTTCCACGGAGGAGTGGCACACTGCCGGCCGGCTCTCCCGGGGGCTGCTCAGATGTTCCTCAGATGTTTCTGGTGCATGTTGTCTCTCTCCTCCTTTATAGTCCTCTTCCACCAATCCATGCTCTGCTGCCCACACGCCGAGCACGCTGCTCTCCTCCAATCAGGAGCAGGATCAGCTCCTGCAGCTTATCAGTCAAACTGATGAGGCAGCTGCGTAGGGGTTGTTTGCTCCCTCTCAGCGCCATATTGTGGGAGAGCAGATGCATAGAATTAGTCCTAGTTCCAGTAATTTAGTCTAGTCTCAGTTGCTCCCCACAGGTAGGGACAGAGAGGTCTTCCATCCGTTGGTTCACTCCCCAGATAGCTGCAATGGCTGGAGCTGTGCCAGGAGCCAGGAGCTTCTCCTGGGTCTCCCACGTGGGTGCAGGGGCCTAAGGACTTGGGCCATCTTCTACTGCTATCCAGCCATAACAGAGAGCTGGATTGAAAGAGGAGCAGCCGGGACTAGAACTGGCACCCATATGGGATGCTGGTGCTTCAGGCCAGGGCGTTAACCCACTTGGCCATGGCGCCAGCCCCGGTTGTATTTTCAATACATAAATTTCATCAAACAAAAATAACACTATTAAAATAAAAGGGAAAACATATTTCACTTGTAATGAATGTCAAAATGTTAACATACTTAAACATAAATGAATGCTTATATTTCACAACAAAGAGACTAAGGCTGTATGAAGATGACCTCATTCAACATTGATATGACAAGAAAATTGTTATTATTAAAATATTGATATCTAATAAATATACAATTTTAGGAAATGAATTATCATCCAAACTCTGGGAAGATTTCCTCTAATTAGTGGAAAACCACTTAAATATAGATGTTGTATATGTTTACTATCTTTTACTATCCAATGTGAATTTACTTGATTGAATAATATAATTTAGTGAGACTTGAATTAAAAAAATTTTATTCTTGATTCAATATTGGAATTTATCAAAAGAGAAACATAATTTAATTGTATATTACCAATTTATTCTTAAAATTATATATATTTATATTCTCAAGGAAATTATATTTATGACTTTCCAAACATTTGATCATAGTGTCTTCTATCAATAATTCTTGTTTCTTATAGCCTCACAAAAAAGGGAGTATTTTGTACTGATTGTGATTTTTCAGACAACTTTCTTTCAATATCCTCTCATACAAATATGCTGTAACTCAATATGTAATTATATTCTTCACACAAATAAAATAATGAGTAGCATTTTAAGAAAATGAATGTTGCATACTGAATGCAGCTATCCTCTAAATGTTGTGCCTAAACTTGTAGCACTTGGAAGCTTGTTAAAAATCAACTGAAACCTAACTTTTAATTTCATTTTTTCGCAAACATTTTAAGATACGCTCATAGAGTATACCAAGGAAATACAAGCATGTTGGCAGCATCTTTCTTATGACCAGGACATCAGTGATTGTAGGGGAGAGGAGACAGGGACCCTTATCAGTGATAGTAGATTTGTGCTCCTGGGGAATCTACCCAAACTCTCTCTGTTCCCTTCTCTTCTGGCTTCCAAGCCTGGTTTCTCCTCCAGAAGAAACCAGCATGCAGGATTGTGAGCCAGTACCCTCCTGGATGGTGTCTATGCCATGAGACAAGAGAGGACAGCATCAGATGTGAGTGTTAGGGGCTGTGGGTGGTTACCACTGTTGCTTCTAGGGAAATTTTTGAAAATTGAATATGGGAACAGGGTTGGACCTCGTGGTTAAGATGCCAGTTAGGACATCTGCATTCCACATTGGCATACCTATGTTCAGTTTCCATCTCTGACTCCTAACTCCAGCTTCCTGCTGACGTAGACCCTAGGAGGCAGTGATGATGGCTCAAACAATTAGGCAGCTCCTGCCACCCATGTGGGAGACCTGGATTGAGTACCTGGTTCCCAGCTTCAACCTTAGCCCAGCCACAGCCATTGTGGTCTTTAGAGGAGTGAACTGAGTGAATCAGTGGATGGGAATTTCTCTCTCTCTCTCTCTCTCTCTCTCTCTCCCTCTCTCCCTCTCTCCCTCTCTCTTTCCCTCCCTCTCTCCCTCCCTCCCTTTCTCCCTCTCTCCCTCTCTCCCTCCATCCTTCTCTGAAATACTTCACACATCCCTAAAATGGAAAATTGTTTGTGGGTACCTTTGTGCCCCAGGGCTTACTCACTTCATGTTTTACCATTTCACAGGGATCATTTCCAGCAGAGTGGTGTATATATCCTGTGTCCAAGAAAATGAGTCATTGTTGGTGATGAATGAGGGCCAAAAGGTGGGAGGAGACAGTTGTGGAGGTTGGGTATGCTCCCTGGGCTGCTGGAAGGGAGAACAGGATAGCAGAGGATGGAGAGTGGTGATCCAACGGAGGCAGGAATGTTACAGCAACTCAGCAGCCTGGGCTATGACCTTATCCCAAGCCAGAAAAGCTAAAAATAGCTGACAGCAGGATTTCACAGGCAGCTGCTTCCATTTAAGGGGAAGAAAGATAATTTAAAATTTATATTTAAAAAGAAACTATAAATGTGGCTACTCGTGCCACAAATAAAGTCCAATCAATTACTCCTCTTCTGTCCACTTACTCCTCTATGAAATGTATGTGTATGGGAAACTGACTTTGCTTGAAACCCAGGCAGAGCCCTCAGCACAGGGAAGCAGGGACTTGAAAAGCCAGCCCTGCCCTCAGGGAGACTCATACAGCTTCCTGATATGATGTTTGATGACGCTACTAGATAGAATAGAGAAATGAGTATGTGGGATAAGCAGAGTTCCTCTCTTATAAAGATTGATGAAAAATAGTCTATTGAATTGAATCATCACTAACAACATAGTTTTTCGAAGATATTCCTTACTTTGCCCTGCCACACCTTTGGTTTTCTGTGTTTGGTCCTTTAGCTCCATTTGCTGCTCTTTCTGTCCCAGTTTTATTGATGTACACCTCCTTTCTTTTCCTTAGGATAAACTGCCCTGCATTCTTTTGTACTCACATTAACAGAGTTAGGACTCAATATTCAGAGATATGGACAATAGAAAGGAATGTGTGGATTGTCTGTGGTTCTTCCTTAATACCACCCACCAAGAGCCTGTCATAATGGCCTTTTGGTGGATAAGTGGGGGATTGGGGGGATTAGGAAGGCAAGCAGGGTGATGATCTAAGTTGTGTAGGCTCTAGGGAAATGATTCAATCCTTCTGAGCATCAGTTTTCTCATCTGTAAAATGGAATCAACAATAATACCCCTGTCATAAGGATTCATAGAAGGCTACATTGAAGAACTGGAGACTATATATAAAATGTCTTCATGGTGCTCAAATAATGCTGACTTTTGTGTGAGGTGGAGTAGGAATTTCTGAGTGCCTCCAGGATGAGGTGGAGAGTTAAGGAGGTCAGGTGCTGGTACTGTGGTCATGTTAATTTCTTTTAGACTTCTTATTGAGACCAAGTCCCCAAGCACTGCCCAGGGTGGACCTGGTTGAGGCACTTGTCTAGGTTTTAGGCATCCAGCCATCACTTGCTCCCAGGGTCTGACAGTTGGATGAGGATGCCTCTGTCAGACAGAAAAAAATTCCATGTCTCTCCTTCCTTCTCCAGGTTCCTGATGTTTCTCAACACCCCAAGATTAACCCACATCCAAATCTGGTTACTGATAGTTGCCTCTCTACGCTATCACTCTAAACTGTAACAGTGCCAAAAGTTGTACCCTGGCTTTTCTCTGTACTTGGTAGATGATCACCCAGACCTGAGACTCCAAACAGACGGTGTAAGTTTCTCCTTTGGCTGTGCCTTTGACCTTGAAAATACAGCAGCAAGCAGCACTCATAGACCTACCCCCTTCCAAACCAACTCCTACTGAACGAAGAATGCTGAATACTGAGAAAAGTAGTGGTACTTGTGTTGCAGATGTAGAACTTCCTGGAATCTTACGAGGACATTCTGTTCCATTAGCAGGATTCCAGGACAGTATTAGGAGGACATCAGCTCACTTGGGTTTTCTGCTGGGAAGTTGAGGACTTGTGGAAGTTGAGCAATATCTAGTCTTGGGTTTCTGTTTTATCCTCAAAATCCACATATGATACTTGGTAACAATGGGAGTGGAACTTTCTTCTCTCAAGCCAGATTGCATGTCAGTAAATTTACCCAGCTGACTTAAATTACCTCTGGATAAGGAAGAGGCTTGGACTTCTTTGGATGGAAATCCAAGTTACCACCCTGTTTGATTGACCAAGTACTTGATTCAAGTGGGAGATTCTGTAACAGACTAAGGATCAAACCCCTCATCTTCACTTCATGGGTATAGAAGGGAAACAGACATAGATGCAAGAGGGAAAAATTCACACATGGTAAAACCACAACAATCAGTAAGTAATCCATTTCTCCAGCAGCAAACTTAGAGGTGAATTGTGCTGTAGCAAGCCAAATTCTCAGAATAGCAAGATAAATAAAGGCCACACTGGTTGCCTGCTCCTCCTACCTCTTCCAGCACCTGTCTCAGACTAGCCCTTGAGGTTGGTGGAAAATACATCTTGCGGGCTTTTCTGTTGTGACTGTAACATACCCTGCCAGGGTATGTTAGTGACGAGAAGCCACATGGCATGGAAAGGACAGGATGCCATTGTCTGGGCCATTGCCAGCCACCTTCCCCTCACCCCTACTTGTATAGGGAATAGCTGCCATTCTGGTCGCATAGCTGGGCATGCCACCGTGACACGGATGGTCTCATGAGATTTCCTTGAAGCCACTGAGCATGCCAAAGGTGGCGCTCTGTAGTGACATTGTGATGATTGCCTATAATCTTACCCTAAATGGCTTTGCCATCTGACAGGTGTAAGTACAAGCAAATATTGTTGAGTAAGTAAAGATACTCTCCTGGTCAGAAGGTTCCCTGTTCTAAGGCAAGTAACCCAGGTTCTGAAAAAACCTAGGCCCCTTTCACAAATACATTGCCATTCATGTGAGAAATCTGGCAAATTTGGTTAACTCATCCAGGTTACACAGCATAGTGCTATAGAAACCAAAACCTGTAGCTCCCACCCCAAAAGAGCTTATGTTGGAATTCTTAAATTCTGCCTTGGGCTTTGATTTCAGCTCCAGGTTGAGTTATGGGGAACTTGTAACAGAATAATAAAATAAGTTGTGGGCTAGGACATAGACTGACTTTACCTGGTTAACTTATTCTGGTCCTCCTTTTCTTTAATGGAAGAACTTCTTGGGTGCTGACAGTCTGTGCTTTATGTTGATGCCCATCAAATATGCAACAAAAGGAAATCCAGATTTTTAAATTTTATTTTCTTATTTTGTAGTGCCAGAACTATAGCGAGTAGTTTTCATTTTCTTTATGTGCTTGCCGGGAGGCATTTGTGCCTCACACTCTCTGCTGGGGGTGTCTGTGCTCCCTGATTCTAGTGGCATCATTCAGCCCAGAGCTGTGCAGGTTATACATGTAGGGAGGGCCTGGGGTTGGTGGGATTCCTTCAGGGAGAGTTATTCAACTTCTAAGTCACATTCTGAGCTTCTGCTAAGATTTCATTTGAGGAAAAGGCTCTTTGAGCTGTTACAGAGAATCTGATCATCACTGGTTTGCACTCATTGCTCACTGGGCCCAACTGCTGTTCTTAGCATCCTCTTGGGGGAACTTTTGCTGCCCACAAAACACGTGATACTCTGCAGGGTCTGTTTTGGTCTCTGATCTCAATTTCTTCTTGGGTGATTTTTCGCTCTAGGATTTCAAGAAGATACTTCCCAGATATCTCCACCTAGCTAGGAAACTCAACTTGTCAAAAACTGATCATCTCCCCACAGTCTTATTCTGCTAGAATTGTAGTAATGAAATAGCTTACATGAGGCAAAGTATAAACCATAGAACTGTATGTCTCACAGTTCTAGGGGCTGGGAAATCCAAGATCAAACCACTGGCAGCTGTGTTTGGGGAGAGCCTATTGCTCATAGATGGCCCTTTGTTGCTAAGTTTTCACAAGGTGGCAGGTGCAAACAAGCTCCCTTGGGCCAGTTTGTAAGGCCAGAAATCCCGTTTGTCACCTTCCTTGAATACCATTGCTGTAGGGACCGGGTTTTGGGGAACATCAACATTCAGAGCATAGCCTCAGCATCCACTCTTTAACTTCTCTATCTTCATCTCGTGGGGGAGGTGCCATTGTCCAGAAAGCCTCCTCACTGAGAAACTTGGCCCACCTTCTGCCTCTCTTCACTCCACGCTACAGCTACAGTCTGGCTCTTTTCTTTAATGTAGCTTCAATGAATCCTCCACTTCCTGTGCCACAGGCATCATTAGTTCAGGCTCTACATTCCCTTCCCTGACAAAGTCAACTTTCTAAAATAGAAATAGGATGATACCTGTTCTGTGCTTAGAATGCTTGCCCTGGTGCCCCTGTTACCTGCTGGTGAGACCCAAACTCCTTGGTATGGTAGATCAAGTTCTCTGTGACCTGGCCTCTGCTTGCTTCTCTCAGACTCCTCTTTGACCTTGCACCTGACTGTAATGCATTATGTAAGTTCTGGTGGTCCCCAAAATGCATCCTGCTGTCAACACTTCTCGCCCTCCTCACGTGCTTTTTCCTTTGCCTGGATTGCTCTTCCACCCTTGCTCCCTTGGGGACTTCCCGGTCACCCTACAACCCATCAGCTTAGCAGAAGATTTGGGTGACCACTCACAGTCCTGAGACTGCATTTCCTACACACTTGCTGTGGTTTTGCTCCGTCATTCATCGCAGTGTCGTGTGGCACTTCAGTTATACTCTCCTCTACACCATGAGCTCTCCTTCAGGCAAGAATGTGTCTTTATGCCGGTGCCGCGGCTCAATAGGCTAATCCTCCGCCTTGCGGTGCCAGCACACCGGGTTCTAGTCCCTGTCGGGGTGCCGGATTCTGTCCTGGTTGCCCCTCTTCCAGGCCAGCTCTCTGCTGTGGCCAGGGAGTGCAGAGGATGATGGCCCAAGTGCTTGGGCCCTGCACCCCATGGGAGACCAGGATAAGTACCTGGCTCCTGCCATTGGATCAGCGCGGTGCACCGGCCACAGCACGCCTTTCCTGGCGGCCATTGGAGGGTGAACCAACAGAAAAAAGGAAGACCTTTCTCTCTGTCTCTCTCTCTCACTGTCTACTCTGCCTGTCAAAAACAAACAAACAAACAACAAAAAAACGTGTCTTTACCTTTCTAACCACAGTGCCTGGCACCATGTCTGAGACACAGCCGATGCTCAGCTGTGCTGAAATATCATTGAAGGTAGCTGAGTGCCAAATCACCAAATTATAGCACCCCTTGGTGATCAAGAAGTAACTCACTTAATTTTATTCTAACTTGTCAAAACAATCATAGATTTTTAAATATCCAGTTAATCTTCTGCCTAAGGAATAAAGCAAATGAGAAACTAAAACTGAAGAAAAACATGTTTCATTAGGTGCAAATTAAAACACCTACGTGAAGAGTAGAAGAGACACAGGGGGAGTTTGCCGTGTGAGTTCCTCAGGACATTTTTGCAGCTAATACTTTTAATTGATATTTTCCTGGAGCTGTGACTGCTCTACTGTGTGGTTGATTTGTTCCTTTATTTTTACCTTTCAGCTGGCTTTATCTTGGCATAGATTATCTTCTGTGCTCCCATTTTAATTCCACTTGCTCCAGGAATGCTACCAAAGAAAAGCAGTTGGGGGCCCATTGGGATTTCATTGCCATTTGATTAAAAATGTGTTCTAGGGAAACCCCTTTAAACTATGGTGCTTAAAACCTCATGGATAATCAAATGAAATGAAAAAATGGTTCCCTTTGGGAAAACATCCTTCACTTTGTAAAACGTTTCCCTCAGATGTCTTAAGAGGAAAGGGAATATTTTCAGACACTCTAGTGCAGCACGACATGCTTTGTGCTAGAGGTGGCCCCCTCAGAGTCAAGGGTGAGGTCCACACTCAGGCATCTGAGTCGTGGTTCCTGACGGTGTACATGTTCCTCTTTGGGCATCCTGTACCCAAGAAATTCTCTTACTTCAGGAGTTTGCGTGAAGACGGAAGCCAGAGGTGAAGATTTACCCTTTCCCATAAAGGTGGCTCATTTATTTTTTAAGTGCACGCAAAAAAAGCTGACTTCAGTGAGCGAGCCATCAGGTGATCAACCCTGCCTGGGTTACCCCCCAATTTTTTTGAGATAACATATTTTTAGTTTACATGATAGTCAAAGGCTTAATCCTCCACTGAATAAAGAATTCAACACGGGCCGGCGCCGCGGCTCACTAGGCTAATCCTCCGCCTAGCGGCGCCGGCACACCGGGTTCTAGTCCCGGTCGGGGCGCCGGATTCTGTCCCGGTTGCCCCTCTTCCAGGCCAGCTCTCTGCTGTGGCCCGGGAGTGCAGTGGAGGATGGCCCAGGTGCTTGGGCCCTGCACCCCATGGGAGACCAGGAAAAGCACCTGGCTCCTGGCTCCTGCCATCGGATCAGCGCGGTGCGCCGGCCGCAGCGCGCCGGCCGCGGCGGCCATTGGAGGGTGAACCAACGGCAAAAGGAAGACCTTTCTCTCTGTCTCTCTCTCTCACTGTCCACTCTGCCTGTCAAAAAAAAAAAAAAAAAGAATTCAACACATAAAAAGACCACGGTTCAGCAGGAATATAGCAAGGACTAAATAGTAATCAAATTAAAAGCTGTTAATTTTATTTATATACAGTAATTTTTTAAAAAAGATTTATTTATTTATAAGACAGAGTTACAGAGAAGCAAAGGCAGAAAGAGAGAGAGAGAGAAAGGGAAAGAGAGAGAGAGAGAGATCTTCCATCCACTGGTTCACACTCCAAATGGCCACAACAGCCGGAGCTGGGCTGATATGGAGCCAGGAGCTTTTTCCAGATCTCCACCACGGGCACAGCGACCTAAGGACTTGGACCATCTTCTACTGCTTTCCCAGGCCATAGCAGAAAACTGGATTGGAAATAGAACAGCCAAGACTTGAACAGGTGCCCAGGTGGAATGCCTGCACTGCAGGTGGTAGCTTTACCCACTACACCACAATGCTGGCCCCTTACAGGAAATTTTAAAATAATAACAGATGACTAAAACTATAGTAATATATCATTCTTTTTAAAAATGTATATATTTATTTATTTATTTATTTATTTGAAATTTAGAGTTAGAGGAAGAGACAGACAGATCTTCTATATGCTGGTTCACTCTCTAGCTGCCCACAATGGCCAAGGATAGGCCAGGTCAAAGCCAGGAACCAGGAACCAGGAACTTCATCCAAGTTTCCCATGTGGGTGTTAGGAGTCCAAGCAATTGGGCCATCCTCCACTGCTTTCACAGACTTCAGCAAAGAGCTGGATCAGAAGTGGAGCAGCCAGGACGTGAACCAGCACCCATATGGCATGCTGGTGGCAACTTAACTCACTGTGCCACAATACCAGCCCCAGTCGTATATAATTTTTAACCATTTGTTTTAAAAAAGTTCAACAGAACTATATTTGCAGCAATACTGTTATGCATAGGCATTTCCATCTTTATTTTCTTTTTTAAAGAAAATTTTAGCTCCCACATGTAAGGGAGAACATGCATCATTTGACTTTCTGTGTCAGCTTATTGCACTCAGCATGTCTTCCAGCTGTGTCCATTTTGATGTAAATGATCGAATTTCATTTTTATAGTTGAATAATATTCCATTGATCTATATACCACATTTTATTTATCCAGCCTTCTCATGATGGACACCTCAGTTGATTCTGTATTGGAGTCTATTTCAAATAGTGCTTCTAAAAAGATGACACTGCAGGTATCTGATACAATGTGTTCATGTCTCCTGGGTATTCTATATACCAGTGGTGGGATTGCTGGATCATGTGGCAAGTATATTTCTATTTTTTAAAGAAATCTTCACACTGTTTTTCCACAGTGGCAGCATTAACTTAGACTCTCACTAACAGTATATTAGCGTCCCCTTATTTCCACATTCTCACCAGCATTTGTTACTTTGTTCTTTGGAGAACAGCCATGTTATAAATGGTATTTCTTTCTTGATTTCTCTTTTGGTAAGCTCATCATTAGCATATAGAAAGCTATTGTTTTTTGTATGTTTATTTTGTAAAATGCAACTTTACTGAGTTGGTTTATCAGTTCTGGTAGCTTTGTGGTGGAGTGTCGAGGATTTTCCATGTAAACATCATGTCATCTGCAAACATGGCTATTTTGACTTCCTCCTGTCCAATTCTGATGCCCTCATTTCTTTCTCCTCTCTAGTTGCTCTGGCCAGTACTGCCAGTGTTAAACGGAAGTGGTGAAAGTGGACTTCCTCGTCCTGTTCCAGATCTGAAGGGAAATGCTTTCAGCTTTTCTCTGTTCAGTATGATACTGGCTTATAATTTTAGTGTATGTTCATTCTATACCCAATTTGTGGAGGCCTTTTATCATGAAAGGGTGTCAAATCTTATCACATGCTTCTGTAGAGTATCAATGAAGCTTCTCAGTAAGTTTTGCCATTTTTATTGCTTTATGCCACCTGAATTAGAATAGGTGGCTTGTTGTGAAATGCAACTTCAACATACATTTTGTAGACCCGTCTTCCGTTTGTCATGCCTAATCCCATCTATATGGAAGCCATGAAGGCTCCTGTGGTGTTTCCAGTGGCTTGAAAAGCCTGCTTCATGATCTCTGCACTCCGTTCAAGACCACAGTTAGGGAGAGCCAGGCCACTTGGGAACAGGCGTGGACTGCGTGTCCTGAGGCATGGCTACAAACTCCAGTGCTACCTTTCAAAGAAGGTGCCTCTCTGGACTGGGGTTTTGTTTTGTTCCCTAAGTTGTATTTCATTGAAGTATGATTTATGTGGAAAGAAATTCACCTTAGGCTGGCGCCGCAGCTCAATAGGCTAATCCTCCGCCTGTGGCACCGGCACCCCGGGTTCTAGTCCCGGTCAGGTCGCCAGATTCTTTCCTGGTTGCTCCTCTTCCAGGCCAGCTCTCTGCTGTGGCCCGGGAAGGCAGTGGAGGATGGCCCAGGTGCTTGGGCCCTGCACCCGCATGGGAGACCAGGAGAAGCACCTGGCTCCTGGCTTCAGATCAGCGCAATATGTCAGCCGCAGCGCGCCAGCTGTGGCGGCCACAGCGGTGTGTGTGTGTGTGTGTGTGTGTGTGAACCAACAGCAAAGGAAGGCCTTTGTCTCTCTCTCTCACTGTCCACTCTGCCTGTCAAAAAAAAAAAAAAAAAAGAAAAAAAGAAAAAGAAAAAGAAATTCACCTTATTAGATAAATAGCTCCATGAAATTTGACAGTGTAAATGGCCATGTAGCTCTGACTACATCATGATCTAGAGTATTTCTAGCACTCCCCCAAATTCTCTCTTACCTCTTCGTATTCCAGTCTCCAGCCTTGGCAATCTCTGACCTATTCCTTATTCCAGTAGTATTGCCCACTTCCAGAATGCCCTATTTGGAATGGAATCACACAGTATTGAAAGTCTGGCTGCTTTTACTTTGCAACATGCTGAAATTTATTTATATTGTTGCATATATCAAGAGTTATTATTATTATTATTATTGGTGAAGAGTATTTTATTGTATGGATGTTCCATAATTGGTTAATCCTTTCACCAGTTGATGGACATCTGAATTGCTTCCAATTTTTCGTGATTATGAATGCAGTTCAGTTGCCACAAACATTTGCATATAGATTTTTATGTCAACATAAGCATTCCTTTTTCTTGGGTGGATAGCTAGGAGCAGAATTACTATACATAAAATAAGTGTATGTTTGCCTTTATATATTTCCAACCAACTCTGTCTCAAAATGACTGTACTGTTTTATGTTTCCACAGCAAAGTCTTAGTCTAATTTGTCCTGTAACCTCACCAGCATTTATTGTCTTTGTGAATTCAGGTCATTCCAGTAGCATGTAGTGCTACTTGTTTTGATTTTAACTTGTATATCTCCAATGACGAATGACGCTTAACATCTATTCATTTGCTTATCTGCTGTAATTCTTAGATAGTGGGGTGTCTTTTCAAATATTTTGTCTATGTTTTAATTGGGTAATTTTGTTTCTTATCGAGTTTTGAGTTTTCTTTATATATGGTGAATAAAGTGTTATGATAGATAGATAGATAGATAGATGTAGATAAATAACATTTTCTCCCACAATGTGGCTTGTTTTCTCATTTGCCTAAACAAGCTTTTGAAATAGTTTGATAAAGTCCAATTTGTCATTCTTTCATTTATAGCACATGTGTCTTGGCAAATGTTAATAGCAAAAGGTATTCAATAGTTTTGAATGAAGGGGATGAGAAAAAACTGGCACCTGGAGACCTTACATGGATTTCTACCTTCAGTCATCTCCATTTTAAAGTCTCTTCACCATTGTCCCTGCTATCCATATCCTTTTCTCATTTCCCCTCTGTGCATCTCTACTTCTGTTACTCCCAGCTTTGCACCTTGCCAGGATTGGCTGTGATCTGAGATGGAAGGAGCCCTCTATGCTATAAGCTGACCAACACTTCCTCTTCTACTAAAAAAAAAAATATTTTTATTTGAGAGATAGAGATGGACAGAGAGGGAAGGAAGGAGGGAAGGAGGGAAGAGAGAGGGATGGGAGGGAGCGAGAGAGGGTTAGAACATGGGCATGGAAGGGACAAAGAGAGAAAGAGAAAGTGCTGTTATCTGCTGTTTGACTCTCCCAATGCCTGCAACAGCTGGGGCTGGACCAGGCTAAAGCTGGGAGCTGGGGTTGAGCCATGACCTGCTGCCTCCCAGTGTCTACATTTTGAGGAAGCCATGATTTGGTTTGGAGCTGAGTTTCAAACCCAGGCAGCTCAATATGGGACACAGGCATCTTAAAAGCTAGGCTGAATGCCTATCCCTCTCTTGAGTGTTCTTAAGCCTCTAACGTGCCCCCACCTGAGGTGAGTGACATCACACATACTTGTAAAGATATTCCCCATAATCTTATGCTGTGGGCATTTCTTGATCTCTGTCTTCCATATAAACTCTCCTGCCAAGACTGTAAAAATCTTCCCAATTACCTCTGCTTATCTGTCCAGCCTTCTTTCCCACGGCTCTATCCAAGCATGAGTCTCCACTCCAGCCATGTGGCTTCCCCTGCTGCCATGGGCACACCAGCCTCTTTCTTGCCCCTCCACTTCCTGCACATGGGATGATATTCCCTGTCTGTCCCCTCATCAGCCTGGGGAGTTACTACCCTCTCTTCCAGACCCCAGGAAGTCTTCCCTGCCCCTTTGGCCAAATCCTCACCACATCCTTCCTGCTCTCCTTGGTCCTCTGAGCTCATCCACCCCACTCCCTGAACTCTGCACACTCCTCTAAGAGCACTTTTCACTTCATGGTGATGGCTTATCCAGACATTCTCATTCCCTCTAGGCCACAAACTCCAGAGAACAACAACTTTGTCCGATTTATCTGTGTGTTTTAAGTTTTAGCACAACTCCTTCTCACATAATAGGGCTTCATCCATCTTTGTAAAGCAGAAAACTTCTCTTTTGTCTTTTCTCCCACTATTTCTCACCCATGAAATAGTTCCTGGATCTTCCTTCCACCAACTCAAATCCAATCTGTGTTAGTCAGCTTTTCCTTCCCACAGCATAAATACCTGAGATAAGTTAATTACAAAAGAAGAGTGTTTGTTGTGGCTCATGGTTTTGGAGGTTTGCAGTGCAAGATTGGCCTGCCCCATTGATCTGGTGCCTGATGAGAGTGGTGGATGATGGGAGACATACAGTGGAAGGGTCACGTGGTAAGGCTGAGAGAGAGACTGTATGATCATCCTATGTCAATGTGTCTCTTCTAACAAAGCACCATGACTGTGTTATGGAGGTTCCACTCTGATAGTCTAATCTAATTTCATCACTTTCCAAGGCCCTCCCTTCTGAAACCATCTTTGGGTTACTTTTCATCCTTAATCCATTAACCTAAGACTGGGTGAGGTTCAAGCCTTTAACACGTGGATCTGTAGGGAACACCAAAACTGCTACACAAACCATAGCACCGTCTGCCCCTCCAGATCTAGTTTGGAGCCAGTCTTCTCCACTAAGCCTTCCGAGCCCACTCTGGATCTCACTTGACTGGCTTCTTGGCTTTTGAGAAACTAAGTGTCTAAGGCACTTACTCTGTCTTTTGATCATTCATTGCACTGCCTCTCACTATTACTTGTGTTTCCTTTGCAGATGCCTCCCTTCCACAGCCAGTCATAGTGTCATGGAGGGCAGAGCCTTTACCTGAAGCATCCTATATACCTGGTAAAATGCCGCCTTTCCTGACTCCTGACCAAGACTTCCTCTAACCTCGAAAAACAACCCTCACCTCCTTAGTGCCAACTGTGTACCATGCAGATTGCTTTTATGTGCCTCCCCCCCACTCCACTGAACCTAATGCGGTACCCATCTGCCGTCCTGTGACACACCATGAACTCCTCCTCCAAGGAAGGAACCAAAGCATAGGTCCTAGGGTCCAAAACTCCAGCTCCTCTATTCACCTGTTGAGTGAAGTTTAATCAGAATAAGCAACACCATCTGCAGTGACAACCCTACAGTCTCAATATCCTCAGGTCTATTTCTCTATTATGTCACAGTCAAATGTGGATCCTTGCATAGCAAGGGTTGCTGTCTCCACAGTTACTCAGAAATTCAAGGTCCTGTGAACCTGTGATGCCCAGTCTTTACTACCAGAGGGGGCTGGCAAGGGTTTCATTGCTTGGCCTAGGAGTGCCATAGGTGGCCTAGTGGCCATAGTGGCCTAGGTTCATATCACTTGCTCTCATACTAGACTTATATTGGTCAAAATCCCATTACATGGCCTCAATCTACTAGCAAATGAACTTGAGAAATGCATTCTTCCTGTGTTCTAAGAACAATGAAGTAGGTTTGTGTTGCATACATAGCATCATATCTCTGCCATGGAAGTATAGGAATTCCTCAACCTCTTTGTGTCCCTTTATCCTCATTGAAAAATGGAATTATAGGGGCTGGAGTTGTGACATAGCAAGTAATGCTATCACCTGTGATGCCATCATCCCATATGAGTGCAGGTTTGAGTCCCAGATGCTCCACTTCAGATCCAGCTGTTTAATAATGTGCCTGGGAAGGCAGAAGGAGGTGGCCCAAGTACTTGGGCCCCTGCCACCTACATGGGAGACCTGTATGAAGCTTCTGGCTCCTGGAATCAGCCTAACCCAGCCCTAGCCATTACAGCCATCTGGGGAGTGAATTGGTGGTTGGAAGATCTCTCTCTCTCTTTCTCTTTCACCCTTTCAAATAAATATTTAAGAAATGAAAAATGAAGTTACATATCAGTTGGGATGAAGTTTTGGTTGTATGTAATAAAAAGTCTAAAGTTACATGTTTAAACAAATTGATGTTTTTCACACATAAAAGGATAGTCATAGTAAGTGGCCCATTGCTGATATGGTAGGTCCAAAAGTTTTTTCAGGGTCTCTGAATCCAGGCAGCTCTCTGCTCCACCATGCCAAGGCTGTATCTCTATCCTCATGGTTCAAAATGGCAAGTAGGACTCCAGCCTTCACATCCATGGCAAGGGTTGCTGTTTCCACAGTTACTCAGAAATTCAAGGTCCTGTGAACCTGTGATGCCCAGTCTTTACTATCAGAAGGGGCTGGCAGGGGTTTCATTTCTTGGCCTAGGAGTGGTTCATATCACTTGCTCTCATACTAGGCTTATATTGGTCAAAATCCCGTTACATGGCCTCAATCTAGCAGCAAGTGAACATGTTGTAAGATGGAGGACAGAGGAAGGAGGCAATATCTTCCTTTGAGGAAACTTCCTAGAAACCATGTGATTATTCTTACATTTCATTGGGAAGAACTTAGTTGTATAGCCACCTTAACATGTAAGAGAATTGGGACATACGTTTAACTGAGCAGGCAAAAATACACCCAGCTGAATTCATGTTTCTATTTGTAAAAGAAAGGGAAGAATGGATATTGAAATAGACAAGTAGGTGCTTTGTGCCTCAAGGATGAAGCTATTTATTTACTAAGTTGTCTTAGGGATAAAATAAAAGAACATGTAAAATAGTGGCCAATAATTGGTAGTTATTATAATTATACACACAGTTATTTTTGTTGTTTGTGTGCCCAACATAAACTTGGTGCATATTTGAGGTAAACAAAATATGTCAATAAAGAAATGTGTTGTCCTCAATTTAATTACTTCATTATTCCATTATTTATTTTTGATTATTAAGATTCCTTTAGCTGATATTTGGTAAGGCATATTTTTTCACAGTATCTTGTTGAGCCCAAGGTCACCGGTGTGTATAATGGCATAGGAAAGGGCTCAGGAAAAAGAATAAAAAAGGGATGGGGAGAGAACAGGCTAAGATTTAAGAAGGCTGAATTTCAGTCCTAGCTCTGCAACTCACTAGCTGTACAACCTAGAAAACTTCCCACTGTGCCTCTGGAATTTTGACCCCCTCAATTGCCAAGCAGGCTCTCTGCCAGGGCCCACAAGTAATTTGGTGTTGTGTGTTCCTTCCTTTGTCTCCATGTCAATCATGATCTCTTGTAAAACACAGAGGCTCTGTTTGCTGTGTTTCCTAAGCACCCAACACTGTAACACAGGAGAGGATTAGGACACATCAATCTTGGTGCTACCACTGATAATCTGGGGAGGTTATCTGCCCTTTCTGATCGTCTACTTTCTCACCTCTACATGAGGGACTGGGAGTGGGTATTTGGCTCAGCAGTTAAGATATCTTTTGGGTGCCCACATCCCATACCAAAATGCCTGGGTTTGAGGCCTGCTCTGCTTTCATTTCAAGCTTCACACTGATGCATACCCTGGGAGGTGGGAGGTGATGGCTCAAGTACTTGAGTCCCAGATTGCATTCCGTTTTCCTGATGCAGCCCTGGTTGCTGTGGGAATTTTGGAAATAGGCCAGCAGGTAGAAGATATCTCTTTGTCTCTCTTTTTTTTTTTTCCATTTTTTTTGATGACCACTGCTACTATTTTTTTAAGTTTATTTTTTAAGAAATACAAAATTCATAAGTACAACTTTAGGAATATAGTTATTCTTCCCACCATACCTGCTCTCCCACCCACTCTCCCATACCTCTTCCTCCTCCCTCTCCACTTACCAGTACCATTTTCTATAAGATTCATTTTCCGTTAACTTTGTACACAGAAGACCAACTCTATACTAATAAAGATTTCAACAATTTGCACACACACACACACACACACACACACAACTGTTTGAGAATTAGTTTTACGGTTAACTCTCATAATACACTTCATTGAGGACAGAGGTCCTGCATGGGAAGTTAGTGCACAGTGAGTCCCGTTGTTAACTTAACAATTGACACTATTATGTATGATGTTAGTGATCATCCAAGGCTCTTAACATGAGCTGCCTAGACCTTTTGAGTCCACACACTCCATCAGTGTTTGGACAAGGCCACAAACAAAGTAGAAGTTCTCTCCTCCCTATAGAGAAAAAATACATCCTTATTTGATGGCCACTTCTTTCTACTGGGGTCTCACAGAGATCTTCATGTAGAACATTTTTTGCCAAAGTATCTTGGCTTTCCATGCCTGAAATGCTCTCATGGGCTTTTCAGCCAGACCACGAAGCCATAAAGGCTGATTCTGAGGTCGGAGTGTTACTTAAAGCAATTGTCATTGTATCAGTCTGCTGTGTGGATTGTTTCCCATGTTGGAACATTCTCTATTTTTTATTTCTATCTATTATTACTACTAGGCACTTGATCCTATTTATATGATCTCTTTAACACTTAATCCTATCTATATGTTCACTTTAAATTTTAATATGATCACTTTAACAATTAAGATGGCATTTTTACCACCAGGCTTAATGGGATTTGGAGTTCCATGACAAGTTTTTAAACTGTACCCTGAGAAGTAATTCTGTAGGGATGTATGCAGAGCTATATAGCTTTACAGTTACAAATTTCCTCTACCCTTATTCCCACTCTTATAGTTTACTGAGATCTATTTGCAATTGACTTTATACATATATGATTAACTCTATATTTCTGTCTTTCTCTATTTTAACTGTTGTTGCATTAAAACTAAAATAAAATAATAAAAGAGGTTGGCCTCAGCAGTCTGTCAGAGCACTTCGAGGTCTACATTTTTTAACATTGCAGGATAGCAGCCCACTGCCCTTATCACAGTCGACTTCATCGTGGTGATACTGTGATTAACATACTGTGATTTTCTTCTGATTGAAGTTACAGCCAATGGCTATATGTATCTCTTCAAAGACAGTGAAAGTCCCTATGACTTGATACATTTTGCCAAAGTCTGGTGTCTGGGGCTTTTGGTCACCAACCCTGAATCACTTGCTCTGGCTTGTTTCACATAGTAATTCTTCCCAAATTTGCTGTACCCCATTTTCTTACCCACGCCATATATAGGTTTTGGAATGGACAGACTTGAAGTCAAATTTGCTCTGCAGCCCTGGCAAGTTGAATCACTTTCTGAGCCTCAGCTTTGCAACATTAAAGTGGGTATTATGATACGTAGTTGTGCTTCCAAAAATTCATGGACACAGAATTAAAATACAAGTTTATATTGATGCAATAAGTTTGAAACCTATGCATATAAGAGTTCATCAGAAAACTAACTGAAATGTATAGTATGAAAAGAACTATGTATGGATTTTAAAAGGTTTGTTTGCTCCAATAGAAGCATACTGTTTTCCTTTTTTAAGGTTTTATTTATTTGAAAAGCAAAGCAATGGGAAGGGGTTAGGGGGAGTATGGTAGTACATAGATAGATATCTTCCATCCCTTGATTCACACTAATATTTTTCATTTGCATACTCACTCTCTGAAGCCATGGACCAGAAGCTCCATCTGGGGACCCAAGCACTTGAGCCATCATCTGCTATTCTCCCAGGCACGTTAGCAGGAAACTGGATCAAAGCAGTGTAGCCAGGACTCAAACCAGCATTTCCATATGAGGCACTGGTGAAACAAATGGCAGCTTACCCAGCTTTACCATAATGCCAGCCATTTAAAAATATATATTTCAGATGCGGAGAAAGAGACAGGCAGATGGGCAGAGAGCTCCCATCCAGGAATATTCCCTTGGTCCCTAACGCAGCCCCAAGCCAGAATCCAAAGCTGGAAGCTAGGAACTCTATCCAGGTTTCCCCAGTGGGTGGCAGGAACCCAACTATTTGATTCATCACCTGCTTGTGAGGGTGTGCCTTGCAGGAAGCTGAAACTGGGAGTGGAGCTGGGACTTGAACCCAGGTGCTCTGATAAGGAATGGGAGCAAACAAAGCAGCGTCTTAAACTCTGTGCCAAATGCCTGCCCTTAAACTTACCTTTTAATTCCATTTTTCCCCCTCAGACCTTTTGAAGTACCCTCATATTACTTGATAGGACTTGTGATGATGACTGAAAATAGGAGTAAGAACTTCTGGCTCCTGGAAGCCTTTCAGAAACAGCTATTTCTATAACCAGCATTCAGGGTGCACTTTTCCAAGGCAGTGAAAAGGAACTGAGGGTGGATGGGCCTTGGATTACCAGAAAATGTGAACACAGATCCAAGTTCTGGTTCCCACAATCAAGCCAAACAGAGGGTGAGGTTGACCTGGGTCCTGTGGTGGCACGACTGGAGGGCCTTGGATTCTGAGTCTCAAGGTTGGAAGGGTTGCGAGACAACAGCTGTGAAGTGTGTGGCTGTGCCTGTGGGTCAGCTCCATGAGGAGTAGGTACTTACCCTTATGTCCCAGGAGAACCCGACCAATATTTTTTCCTTCATTCTGAAAAAAACATGTCACAAGGAGAGTAAAACAGACTTGGGAAATCTTACTAGTATAGATTTCAGAGAGGCACATTTTAAGTCATCCTTATTTCCACTATGAATTAGCTCTATTAATGCTGTTCTCCAGGGGTTGGTAAGAAGTTGCAGCAGTATCAACAGCAACATTATGTACATCTCTGCAAAGAACAGGTAGAATGTTCCTGTTCCCACCAGCTTAATTGTTTGCTGTTCTGATTAATTGGGTAATTTATAAAATTTATTATTCCCTTCTGGCCAGCAGAGGAAGGTGGTTGATACAATTTGGGTTTTGAAATCAAAATTGGAGACAAAGCCAAAAGCTCATCAAAGGCTCTAGATCTGAGAGAGATCCCTGTTCATCCCTGAGTGAGGTTAGGTCGTCTTGTGGATATGTATCCCTGTGTTAGCAAGAGATCAGGAAGAGAAGCGTAACTGTGGGAGCAGATACCGACTTTCTCAGTGTAAATGAGCAGGAATGCTACCACTGGGACATGTAGGGGATGCTCTACTAGGTGCCACTCTGTCTTCCAGTTGACAGACAAGAGAGGAGCAGGCTGGAGAGTGAGCACACCTGTCCTCTCTGCTCTGCACACTCGGAGGCACTTCTTCTAAAAGAAGGAAAAGCTTAGGATCCTCCACAATCAAGACAAATGCCAGTGTCTGGGGGCAATGGGCCAAGCCATTCATGAAATCTGAGGGATCATTTTCTAAGGGCTATTTTGTATTTTTCTTTTTTATACATTCTCATTTTTGAGGTAATCATACTTTTAATTTACACTACAGTCAACGGCTTATCATCTCCACTAAATAAAAAGTTCAACGAATAAAAAGTGAAAAGACCATACATAGTCCAGTAGGAAAGTTGGCATGGGCTATATGCAATAATATAGAAAAAAGATGTTCAGCTTCACTCATATAAAGTGAATTTTAAAATAGTCTCGGAATCATTAAAACTCTCCTGTATTTTTCTGATGACTTAGGGCCAACTTGAGCAGGACTCTGAAACAGACACATGTTGTGACATCCTGTACCTGCTGCACAGGTCCTGTGGCTGCCAGGGACCAGAAGATTTGGAAACTCTTCCACAGTGGGCACTTTCCCTAGTAACTCTGTCAGTGTGGCTCCAGTGCTGCAGATCATAGTGGCGTGGACTGTTCTGCCGGGTGTGTTGTGCTTGTGAGTGGTATGCAGGAGTCATCTCTTCTCCTGGAGGGCTATACTTGAATTGCCCTCCAGGTAAGCCGCCTTAGATGAGCTCTTCATTTACTTATGCTAAACAAGTTTTAGGTTGGATTTAGCCTGGTGATTAAGAAAAGATGCCTTTTTCCTGCCCCAGCAAGATGGTGAGCTCCTTCAGGTTATGACCATATTCTACACAACCTTGAGAGGTTCTGGTGTCTGGCAGTAGGCAGTAATGCCTGATATACAGTAGGTTCTTGACCGTCTGCTGTCAGAAGCCCATTTCTGGCAGAAGAATAAAGTGGAATAGCTCCTTGTTTTAATCTTACCAGACCTCATCACCAAAAAATGGACTTGTTTTTCTGTTTCTCATTGTCATAGTTCAGAGTCCATAAACAAATGGAGTACCTGGGGTGTCTTCCAAGAATGGCTAGGGTAGCCAGGTACACCTACTCTTCTATTTATGAACTTCTATTACATTTGTTTCCTTTTTAAAAGTTTTATTTATTTATTTGAAAGTCAGAGCTGTAGAGAGGAAGAGACAATGACAGAGATCTTCCTTCCACTAATTCACTCCCCATATGGCTGCAATGGTCAGGGCTCGGCCTGGCTAAAGCAGGAGCCAGGAGTTTGATCCCATATGGGTGCGGGGGCCCAAGAACTTGAGTTGTCTTCTGATGCTTTCACAGGTGCATTAGCAGAGAGATGGATTGGAAGTGGAGAGGCTGGCACACAAACTGGTGACCATTTGGGATGCCAATGTCACATGTGTTGGCTTTACCCACTAATGCCACAGTGCTGACTCCAACTTCCATTATTTCTAATGGGTCTGACATTCACATGGGACATGTTCTGGACTTGGAGATATGATTCATAGAAATTTGTGAATTGTAGGCTGTATATCACGCCAGGGGTGGACAGAAAATGAAGATGAACACATGGAATCTTTGGTCCTACATTGTTCTTGGTCCAAAGTTGGAGGCAGCTACTCAAACAAATGAGTGTAATGGAGATCAGAGAAAAGATATAGTAGAGAGTCCTGAGAAAAGAAGTTGGCAGACACATAGGCAGATTTTAAGAGAGCTGACCTGTGACTGATTCCTCAAAGATGAACAGGAGTTTGCTGTAAGAGAGAGAAGGTCATAGTAGTCATCAGGTCCAGCGTGTGAATATTCCCAGGAACATTCAAGGTCAAGGCAGTTTGGAGAACAGTGCATTGTCATTGTAGAGCATGAGGAGCAGCAGCTACGGATATAGCAAAAGGAGGAGATGAAGCTACTTAATGGGCAGCCTGGTGAGCAAGGCTAAGACATTTGGACTTTATCCAAAAGGTTTTCATTCATTCATTCACTCAACAAAATTTTGAGAGATTATCATATGCTAGGCACTGTGTTCATGTTGGGGCTCCATGTGAGCAAAACGCCCAAGGACCACGACGTTGTGGAACCCATATTCTAGAGGAGGGATAGACAGCAGGAAGCTGCACAATGAAGGTAATAGGAGGGGCTGGAATTGTGGTGCAGCAGGTTAATGTCAACAGGATGTATGGGCACCATTCAAGTCTCAGCTGCTCCACTTCTGATCCAGCTCCCTGTTAATGTGCTGCGAAAGCAGTGGAAGATGGCTCAATTACTTGGGCCCCTGCCACCCATGTGGGAGACCTGGATGAAGTTCCTGGCTCTTGGCTTCTGCCTGGCCCAGCTCTGGTCATTGCAGCTACTTGGGGAGTGAACCAGTAGATGGAAGATTCTCTCCCCTCTCTTCTCTCTTCTATCTCTGTAAACTCTGAAGAAAATGGTGATAGGAGACTATAGTGAGTGTTATGAAAGAATGAAGTACAATTTTAAGGAAGAAATGCTGGGACAATTTCTTTAGCTATGAGTCAGGGAAGGGTTCTTTTAGAGGATAGAAGTGACATTTAAACTGTGTCCTAAGTCATTCAGCTGGGATAGATTGAGCAGAAGTAATTTGCAAGAAAAGCAGTTGGCTAGGAGAGGTTAGACACAGGAGAGCAATACCAAAGGGACTTAAGCAGGAGATTTCACAGGCCTCAGAACTGAAGGTGGAGCAGGGTGTTATGTCTTGGTGAACTTTGAAGGCCATGCCTCAGGAAATTGACTACGGTGGTAATTCCAGGTTTTAAAGGCATGCATAAGAGGTAGTTGAATGTAGATCTGAGGAGGGGGAAGGGAACCTGGGAGTCCATAGAATGCAAGTCCTAACATGCCTATCACATGGAACCCACTGGGCATCACATCGGTGTGGGTCTCCTCGTGTCCACATGTTGCTGATAGTGACCTTGTGTTCCAAGAGCAGTAACAATGCTGTCTGGTCTCCTTCTGTGAAGCCATGATATCAGCCCTCTAGTGGGCAGATTCAAATGGATTCTGAAGCCCTAGTTCTTTCCAGCTTGTTTCAAGTTTGTGGGTTGTGTCGCTAATGGACACCACACTGCAGGTCAGCATAGCACCGAGTAGGTAAGGAGGGCTGCATGAGAGGGACATAATGCACTGGGCCCCGTAGAACTTTCATCCCAAAAGACACGGCTTTCTCTTATTTATATTCCTTGAAAGGTTCCTCACAGAGCCTGGGACTCTCACAAATGACTACAGATGGAAGGGTAAGGGATGTGGTTCTTGTCCATCTCCCTTCTTTCAGAACTGTGAAAGGTTAGCATTCACACTATCGAACAGATGAGACGCTCTGAGTTCCAGATGGTTTCCATGGCTTTTTCTACGTGTGTCGACTAAGATGCTGCATGCTTCAACCCCAAAACTGACTCCAGGCCCAGTGCCCTTTCCACGAGGTCATGAACTGGAATTCAAGGAGGCATAAAGGGGAGCAAACAAGGGAAGCCCAGCAGGGATAGAACTCCACACTTCCTGAACTGGACCTGGAGTCCCACAGAGTCAAAGCAGGCAGAGATGTTGGAGGTCAGAACAGCTCCTCTGACACCAAGGTTCCCAAACAAGAGGGGCCTTTGCCAAGTTCACATAACCAACAGCCGATGACTAGATCCAGGTGTACTTTCTCCACGGCACTGATTCTTCCCTTGGCCACATAACAGTCACTTGGGAGCCCTGAAAAAGCGTCAGCACTTGCCTTTCACTCAGAGATTCTCAGTTAGTTGGTCCTAGATGGAACCCAGTTGTAGGTTTTGTTTATTGTGATCAGCTGATTCTAACACGTAACCTGCTTGACAACCACCTATTGTTCCACTGACTGTCTCAAGACTCATAACTCACTCTTCTTGAAAGTCTCTTCCTGGGCTGGCGCTGTGGCTCACTTGGTTAATCCTCCGCCTATGGCACCAGTATCCCGTATGGGCACCAGGTTCTAGTCCTGGAAACGGACTAGTATGTGTGAACATATTTAGTAAACTGTAAAACTGTTGTTATTGTTATGATTGGGATGTTCTGGTACAATGCTTGTTCCTTGATGAAATAACATTATGGAGACATCCTGGCTAGAACCAAGCATTCTATGTGCTCTGGATAAAAGATTGTGATTACCAGAAGGCTGTCACTCCCATCTGGGCCTGTTCCATTCTTGTTTACATCAACATGGACTCATTTAAAGGCGAGAAATAGATGCCAGAAACGGGTAATTCTGTCCTACTCAGCTGTTGGGTTTTCTTCTGCGATGGTTTCACAAGAGAATTTAACATGTTCGAGTGTCATCATGGACCAGAAATTCTCTGTATTGTAATTTAGTTCATCTTACAGCAATTCTGAAGGCAGATATCCAATCTGAGAATGGAGCGAGATTAAGGAATTCACCCAAGGTCTCCTGGTTAGTAAATTGGTGCTGGGCTTCAGAGTACATTCCAGTCTGCTTCCAAGGCCCTTGGTCTTCCCACTGCATGCGCTGGCTCTTAGGGAAAAGCCAAGTAGTCACTGCATATGTAGATCTCATTGGAAGAAACTTGAGCCTTGGGTTCCTTACAGATAGGAAATCTGAAATTACAGCAAACTTCATGTGATTTCCTCCCAGAGCAACAGCGAAAGATGGCAGCACATTTGGGGTACCTGCACCCCAGATCTTGACTGTCCCAGCATAATGATATTTAAAATATGCTTGTCTGACATAAAAATATATTGTAACTTGCTAAAAAATGTATTGCCTGCTGGTGGGTGCTGTGAGTTGCTTCCATTTTCGTCTTTCTCCTGGTCTTGTTCTACTTCATGTTACTCTAAAAGATACTGCAGAGTCCCATTAAGCATTTTTTGACATCTGTTACTTTTTAAAATCTTAATTCTTTTATGGTTTTGTTGACTGTTTTTATTGAAAAAGTAATACACCTGGTAGAAAACTCCAAGCAGTGTAAAAGGGCATATGAGAAAATGACTATCTCTCTTTAGATTGCAGATCCCCTCCCACTGTTACTACTTTCTTGAACATTCTTCTGGAAATACTTTGCATAGTTGTAAATACATATATACAGATATATATATATATATGGGGGTGGGTGTGTATTATCTTTATACATACTCACATATATATGCATATGTAGTTATGCGTATCTCCTCTAATGGCCAAGAATAATTCTATGTTGTGCAAAAGTGATAATGTGTATCATTAAACATTTCTCTCTAATCCTACCCGAATTCTTATTTCAAACTCCTAATTGCCTTCTATTTATTTATATGGTTGGGATTCACTATTGGAGGTACAAGGAACTTGGCAGCACCATGGTATTTGGCAAGAAACTCTCCCTTTTTCTTACAGTGGTAATTAAAAGTCTGTTCTGAATCTGGTAGTTCAAATAAGTAGACATTTGTTAAACTAATAGAAGTATGCTGGCATGGTACAAGCAGCACAGAAAGCTGAAATCGGGAGCCGGCTGCTTCACCAGAAGTGTGCTCCTTGATAAGTCACGTCATCTGTTTGAGCTTTAGCTTCCTTTCTAGTAATTTCAGAAATCCTGGTTAGGATTTTGGATATTTTCCTGCTTGGATATTCTCTGGCTCTATGTACTCTGGTTAAGAAAATGCCAGGCTGAAAATCCAAGGATACATCCAAAAAGAAAAAAAATCATGGAAAAATAGGATTAAAAAGTAAATGTATTTTGGTGCAAAAACATGCTGAAATCCAGGCATAATTTTTCATACCATGAATTCTCCATCAACTTTTTGAAGCCTCTTCCTATGCATTTCATAGGTTTTATCATTATTTTGCACTAAAATAAATTTATCTTTTCATTCTTCTTTCCATGAACTTTTTTTTTTATCTTTTATTTAATGAATATAAATTTCCAAAGTACGACTCATGTGTTACAATGGCTTCCCCCCCATACCGTCCCTCCCACCCACAACCCTCCCCTTTCCCACTCCCTCTCCCCTTCCATTCACATCAAGATTCATTTTCGATTATCTTAATATACAGAAGATCAGCTTAGTATACCTTAAGTAAGTATTTCAACAGTTTGCTCCCACACAGAAACATAAAGTGAAAAATAATAGATGATTTTTTTTAAATGATGATGAAATCAGATCAGACCTATTGTCATGTTTAATCCCAGTGAGAGTCAAGTTGGGAATTGATCATTTCTTTCTTTCTTTTTTTTTTTTTTTTTACAGAAGATCAGTTTAGTGTACATTAAGTAAAGATTTCAGTCGTTTGCACCCCCATAGAAACACAAAGTGAAATATACTGTTTGAGTACTCGTTATAGCATTAAGCCTCAGTGTACAGCACGTTAAGGACAGAGATCCTACATGAGGAGTAAGTGCACAGTGACTCCTGTTGTTGACTTTACCAATTGACACTCCTGTTTATGGCATCAGTAATCTCCCTATGCACCAGTTATGAGTTTCCAAGGCTATGGAAGCCCCTTGAGTTCTCCGACTCTTATCTTGTTTAGACACGGTCATATGAACTTTTTAAAGTACCTTGTATAGAATCTGAAAATATGTGACATAGTCAGCACTCATTCTATTGGCCAAATATTTCTAGCTGTGTTAGGTATTGTAGGAATGCCAATCAGTGTCGCTGTAGCCATCATGTTGGTAACCAGCACCTGGCCTTTCTTCCAGGTGACCACCTGTGTGGTCATCTTAAAGCCTTTAGGATAAGTACAATCATTAAGATACTCCCCTGGGCTCTTCTCTCCGGTGGAACGTCTCTTATCTGATGTCTGGGATGTCTGTTGTAAATGTTAACATGTCTTAACAAAGTCCAGGTACGTTGTGGTGGACTGTGGGTTACCATTGTATAGCTTACCATATAAAAATCTTTCTTTCCAGAGTCATGGTATGGAGGATCCCCTCTCTTGCTGCCACCCAAGACATGCTTCTGTCCAGAAGTCTTTAGTAAATTACACCCTGTGTAATTTTGAATTTTTTGCCTCTCTCTTCATTCTCTGGTATGCTCCACCTTTGGTGACTGGTTCTTCTCCCACACCAGTTTGTTTTTCCTCCAAGCATGGGAACATAGTAGATTACACTCTGTTCTTTTGATGTCAGCCATAGCTATATGACTGACTGGTGACCCCTAAATTATTAATGGATATGACATGCTTGGCCCCCAGGCAGAAGCTTCAAAAGCTAGAGCCAGGTTCTCTGCCTTCTCTTTTGCTTTCTCAGCATTTGGGGACAAAAGGACATAGAGCCCTCCCTGCTCTGGGATTTTGAGTGTGGACGGTGTCAATCAGAACACCTGCTGACCCACAGAGGACTTATAAAGTGAGCAAGAAAGAGATCTCTGTGGCTCTAAGTCAATGATATACAGGGATTGTCTGTTAATGATGCTCGCTGTAGCACAGACTCAACACAGTGTCATGTGGATGCTGGATATCTTGCTGAAAAGCCGGAAGTGCCAGAGCAGTGCCAGGAAGGCCCCAGCCAGCAGACAGCTTATTTTGTCCCCATGGAGGATTTTTCTCTGCTGTTCTTGGCCGATTTTAATTCTTGGTGGAATTTGTGGTTGTCTTTCTCCCACTCTTTCCTATCATCTTTCTTCTTTTATTCTCTTCTGTTCCCTTTTAATCTATTTCCTAAACTTTTGACCTGTTTCCCTATTTTCTATTCCACCTTTTGAGAGCTTGTTCTCTCCTTTCCCATTCCCTCCTGTGCCTCTCCTTTCCCTACAAAGCCTTTTCTTGACACTTATCCCCTGACAATTGCTTCCCTGGGTCTGGCTTTCAGGTTCATAAAGCCCCATGTGGTCTCTCCTTCCAGTCTCTTTCATGCAACTTTCTTCTTTCTTTTGGATCAGATCTAATCTGCTTTGTCTGAATTCTCTAATCAGACTGGCAAACACCTTCTCCAATACCTTCCAGGGCACCCTCCTTCCCCCTGACCTACCTAGGGCCCCTCATATGGCAGATGGCCCCCTCTTCCTCCCATGGTAACTGTGAATCTCAGTGAAGCTCTGACTTTTGGGGCTTCTCCACATGGCGCACATTCACTCCAGTTCCAACAAGCATTTCCAGTGTCTCGGCTGTCAGTAGGTCACTGTGCTGGCACTACGAAACCCCAGGGCTGTCTGGCAGTCGGGGATGGGCTTGGGCAGTGACACATCATGTGAGTGCCAGAAATAATTCTGGAAAAGGGCAAGTCAGACCCTCGAGAGTTGTGAATTTTCTGTCCATACAAGCACAATTCCAATTTGTATTTACCAGGCAATTACTGGGTGTCAGGTCAGAGAACAGCCAGAGCTAAATAAGCATGCACCTGAATCAGAATTGTGGTCAGGAGCCAAGGATGGAAATTTATAGAAGCAGATGAGGCGTCAGGAAAAGACAGCGGAGAAGCTGAGAGGATGTTGTAACCAAATTCTGACGGTCAGAGTTCTGGAGATTTCGTTAGAGAGCAGTAATGTCCTTGAGGTCCTTCTGGGATCTGAATTAAAGGGACCACTGGACAGCTGGCCCTTCAGAGCCAATGGGAGTGGTAAGCATACATGCAGCTCATCTCAAAAGGGGTTGGGATACCTACCACGTGAGCTAGCGGTAATTGGCAATGTGGGAACTATCCCTTCTGACTGGGGCAGCCATGGATGGTCAAGTGAAGAAGGGGGGCTTCACAGAGGAGATCTGTGCTGCCCCCAACTGTACAATGAGGGCAAACCCTTGTCACAGTTTATGGTGGGGAGCTATGGAGAAAGGACACAGGTGCAGGGTGAGGTAGAGGATGGGATTGCATCAGCTACAGAATAAAGTCAGGGTAAAAGGGAGGAGAGGCAGAAGCAAACTCCCACAGCCCCCACCTATGTCTCTTTGAAATCCTTATTGTTGCTCTTTCTTTTCAGGTGTGGTTTGTCCTAGGTGGCAGTATTCAGCTTGTGACTTCTGATGCAGGCTTAAAGGGAAGAAGGACAGTTGGTAAAGTGGTTAAGAGTAGATATTCTGGAGCCAGCCAGCTGGTTTCAATGCCAGATTACTATTTGATAACTAGATAGATCCAGAAAAGTCACCTTGCCTACCAAACCCTCTATTTTCATCTGTAAAATGGGTATAATTAGGTTATTATTGTCACCTAATGAGATGATGCTTAGCATAACCCTGATACATGGGAAGTGTTCAGTAAATTAGTTTTTATTATAAGTGAGTGAATGTATTGACCTCAAGGAAGACAGAACTCACTCTAGACATCTGGAATAGAAATGACTTAATGTAGGGAATTCTCTGCTTCTGACAGCTTTCTAGGGAGGCAAAGCTAGAAGACAGGCACTGGCTTTCAGCTTCATCACTGTAGCTGGGATTATGGCCATGAGGAAATTACTGTTGCCTCCCAGGGATCAAAAAACTTCAGAAAACCACACTGGTGTTAAGTGGTCACAGGGGGCCCAGCAGTGTTTGCCAGTTAAGGGAACATGGAGGCAACTGATAACATGTGGCCAAAGCCATATGTTCATCATCACTGCCAGAGGAAGCATAGCTCCTACTTGTCTTCCAGCATTCATCTGGATGCCTCTCACAGGCAAGACTGCCACCATATCTGGAACCTCGCTGGAATAGAAGTCTGAGAAACCAGTTCCCCATCTTGCTTCACCTGAAACCCTGAGAAGGCATGGAAGGGTGTGGGAGCGAGTGCAAGTCCCAGAAAGCAGTCCCCAGCACACGGAAGATGGAATAGGATCTGAAATTCCAGCGGTGTCCTGAAAGATTCCGTTCTGTTCCCCTTCATAGGTGACACCTACCCCAGAGGTCTGTGTCTGTCTTCGAGTTTCTGTGGAAATAAGCTTGAGCCTGGCAGCTTTTGAGTCTGTGGCTGAGCTCAGAGAATGTTCACTGTCACGCTGAGTGCCCCTGTCTGCCACAGTCAGGTCAGCTTCTCTTCCTAACCCATGCCAAATGCATTTACAATGTTTTGGATCCAACTACACAAACTTTGGGCTGGAAGCGAGACAGTTTTAGCTCTCAAAATGCTTCAGCAACATATGATTCTCCTCCACAAAGTGCCTCCCGTATGTCCCGGCAGATTTCCGACACTTATCTTTCCTGTGAAGTAGTTTAATTTGACTGAGAGGCAGGAGCATGGTGTTCTTGCCTTAAATTGGCCACCCACTGGCTGTGGGACCTTGGGCAGGTTGCTTCCCCTTTGTGGACCGGGATTGTTTCAAGCACAAAACTGGTCTCTAGGCTCTTTTCCGAAATATGTGATGATGGGAAGCGGGAGGGCTTGGTGGTTAGAGCACAGAATGGCACACAAGTCACAGCTATGGAAGTCTCTGATGTCGTGGCTATTGTCCCCACATGTCTATTTGTGTCCATTCATCCTCACACCTTGGTAATGGCTCTTGGAGCAGTGACCAAGAGAGAGACATCTTACTTGGTGTCCACCATGGGCACACAGCTCAGATGCTGACACAAGCACCTGCAACTTTAAGTGAGGGCTGGGAGACGGAGGACAGACCGGGTAGACCCATGTTCAGACACAGACATGTCATGGCTCATTTTCGCCTTGGCGGCCCCTTTTGTTTGGAAGATGCTTGTTGTCTAAAGGCAGCTAAATTTAGCCATATTTTGTCAGCTAGAATGTACGCCCCGAAGAGAAGGCTAGCAAATCTCCACCATGTCACACTTTATTAGTCATGCGAGCACTTAAAAGCGCACTCGGAGCCCTGCTTCCCAGGATTGGCAGCAGCAGTGCTGAGAAATGCTGTGCTGACTCTTTTAGGATTTACCTCCAGAAGCAGGATGGAGGGGAGAGCATGAAATCTCCTAAACAACGAGTGATTTCTTTTTTCTTTCCCGCAAGATTGACAAATGGGATATTCAAATGAAGAGAGAAACGGATGAAGTGGGATAGACGGTGTTCATGTGGCCTCGTTCTTAGAGGTGCTATCTAAACCCACCCCTATCCCCCCACCCCGTCTCAACATGGGTTCAGAAATACCGTTTAGTTGCTGGCACTTGTTAAACTATCTCAGATGCAGACAGGGAGGGAAGGCAGCCTTGGTGGAACAGCCTTTGTAGTTATTTTGTAGAGTATCTGCCTTGGAACTTGTGCTTTCTGTTCATCATTTCCTTGAGTTTCAAAAATGATGCATATGATAACTGGTGTGGTCCTCATGTATAAATGAAGAAACTAAAACCCAACAAGGTGGATAGTGAGGGCCACATGGCACATTCAATTTGCCTGACTCCAAGTCTATCTTTTCAGAAGTAGGGTCCAGGGTCCAGTTAGGTACATTGAGGAATTCAACTTAACCATGACTTTGAGACTGAGACATCTCTGCTCTCTGCCAGTGCTGTGAATTTCACCCAGCATAGCTCAAGGGTCAGGGTATACGTTCATGCACATCTCCAGCTACCAAGAATTCTCCTTGGGGTTGGACCCAAGTTGTTTTGGCTGTTTTTGAACAGAATCTCCTGTTTGAAAAAAAAAAAAAAAAGGGACAAGTGTCTGCTCTCCCATAGTGTCCACAAAATGATAAGGCAAGGTCCTGTGTAGCCAAGGGAGAAAAGAACTCTGCACAGCTTTTGTTTGTCTGTGATTCTATGGCAGGTTAACAATTTAAACTCTGTTATGACAAACCCTTCCTGTAAAATTTACAGAGTTCCTAAATAAAAATGAAGGCTTAATTCAACATGACACGGTGCCTCCAAGCATTCTGCAGAGAGCAGTCACTTCAGTGTTGAGCCCACCACGTCTCCTCTCTCTCAGCAGTGAAAGGCCCAGTAAAAACACCATTCTGTGTGGTCAAAGATGGCTTCTCACATCTACGAGAGAATATTGGGCTTCCTTTGTGAACTGGCCCTAGAATGTTAGTGGTGAAATGGGTCTGAAGATGAGAAAAATCTGTGGAGCCATTTGTTCCACATCTTGCAGCTAATTAGAGGCAGAATCTGGGGAGAAGCTGGGTCATCTGACTTGAAGGTCAAAAGGCTACAGCCCGGCAGAGTTGAAGAAGGAAGCCTGTACTCTCGACTTCACCTCTTCAAATCTACTCAGTCTTAGGAAGTGTGTGTCCTCCATGAGTCTCCAGTTCTTCATCCAAAACAGGATAAAAAGATTGAGGAGAGAATCAGTGAAAAATCAAACATAGCTGCCGTGGAATAGGTGCTCAATAATGATCAATAGTATCAATAAGGGGTGACAAACACTAAGGAAACAGGAGTTCAGGAAAGGAGGAGATGAGATTGCTGGAAGGTAAGGAAAGAATGCTTGGAGAAGGACTTGGTGGTGGGCCCTGAAGACCTAATAACGTTTGAGTGAGATGTAAGAACACATGGGCCATTCTTGATGAGGGCAATGCATTAAATACAAGGACGGGCAGTATACCGGAAGTGACAGGCTTAGGAAACTGAGTAGCCAGAGCTAAAACTGCGAGGGTTAGCCTGAGGGCATCCTGGACATCGTGCTAGGGAAGTTGGTTCTGTAGGCAGTTCGGAACCTTGGAAGAGTTGTGCCTGGAGGAATCCTTGAATGCAGCAGATCAATCTGGTCATGACACTGATGGTGAACCGGAAGAGGAGACGGTGGTGGTCAGAACACAAGTGGAAAAGTTCTTGTAGCAGGCCCAGCAGGAGAGAGAGAGAGCACAAATGAAAGTTATGGCAGCTGAAATGAGTAGGAAAAGATGAGCATGAAGGATATTTTAGAGGAAAAGTTGGCAAGATGAACCAATACTATTGTAGGAAAGAGAATTTAATTAGCTTTCTAAAGTGGAGAGGGAATATTCATGGCTTGTTGGGTTGAGCACTATATTTTAAAGCAAAGGTGTCCCAATCCACAAATCTAAGGAAAAGGAACATGATAAATGATTAAGCCAAAATGACTAAAAGACTTTAAGAAATGATAAAATGAACTCAAATGAAGATTAAGTGTCCAAGTTGTGCAAGTCTTGGCTCCAACACAACCCCTTAGGGTTAAGTTTCCATATGCATCTTGGTGATTCTTCAACGTCTTTTTTCACTAATGGCAGACCTAGTTGCTGAAAAATGATGGTTGCATAGTAAATCGGCAGCATATACCGCTTCTGCTCTGCCTCCCCTTATTTCTAAAAGGAGCTTCAGAGTCTATTTGAGCCTTTGCTTAATGAGATTTTTTTTTACTTAATAATAAGATATGACAAAACTGCCTTTCTCAAAGACTTTCTGACAGAAATCTGGACCCCTGCAGTGTTTCTTGCGGAAAGAATCCTAGTCAGATAGGTTTGGAAAACGTCTTATATCAGAGGCCAGTAAGGAGACAGAAATCTACTAGGTATTTGAATGGAAATAATTTAATATAAAGATATGAAGTTATTGGCTACATCACTAGCATGGTAGAAGAACACTAAGTTAACACAGCGAGAGCCAATGCAGAAAGCAATGAGCACCCTTAGGTCTAATATTCCCAATTACATCAACTAGTAGCCATTGGGCTGCTTGCACTGAAGCCTAGAACCTTGCAGCAGGAGCACTCAGGGGCTGAAACCTAGGTCTTTGAGGGGGTGGCGGTTCTTGTCAGGTGCTACCCCTGAGTGCGCAAGAGGAGAGGTCCCAAGGCTCAGGGACTAACACCTCACAGAGGGGTGCCAGCCAGCTAAAGCTGGAGACTCTTACGCAATGGAGAAAGGACAAATGGACCCTGCTGCTGCTACAAGAAGCACTTGCTATCGGCAATGTGCAGTTACACTGTCAGGATGATGCTCAAAAGCGCAAAGGAGCAGGCAATAAACAGGAAGTCCCTCCTTCAGCCTCCTTGTCTCCTGCCCCCTAGTGGCAGAGTCTGTCAGGGAGCCGGGTCGCAAAGCAGAAAGGTTTGTGGTTAGGATCCCAGCACTGTAAGCGGAGAGGCAAGAGGGTGGGGTTTAGAGCTGAGAGACCTCCCGGAGAGCCTATGTGAACATTAAAGGCGCTGAGCAGTTCCAGAGAAATAGAATCAGTTTAACTTTGTGTAACTGAGCATGCCTCAAACTCTTGGACAGAAGTTTTCTTTTATTCCCCCCTCTCCTTGCCAATGTAAAAATGCATAGGTTAGATCTATACATTTTGACAGAGAGATTCCCATTATAAATCACAGAACTTTTATATTAAAAATGTGTTCTTATGAAAATACACATAAAGGCTGATGGCTTACTGTAAGCTGCAAACAGTGGTTATTGCCCGCCAAGGAGGGTGTTTGCTATGGGAGTACTTCCACTTTCCACTCACTTCTCTACTGGTTCACATTTTAAATGTGAGTGCATGCGACTTCATAATCAGGAAAAAAAAATATCACTTTGGAGGAAAAAAAGAATATTCTAGAAATGATGGTCTTTGGGGATGGCGCTGTGGCATAGTGGGTAAAGCCACCGCCTGCAGTGCTGGCATACCATATGGGCACTGGTTCAAGTCCTGGCTGCTCTCCTTCCGATCCAGCTCTCTGCTATGGCCTGGGAAACCAGAAGATGGCCCAAGTCTTCGGGCCCCTGCACCCACATGGGAGACCTGGAAGAAGCTCCTGTCTTCAGATCAGCATAGCTCTGGCTGTTGCAGCCAATTGGGGAGTGAACCAGTGGATGGAAGACCTATCTATCTATCTCTATCTCTATCTCTATCTCTATCTCTATCTCTATCTCTGAATTTCAAATAAATAAACAAATCTTAAAAAAAAGAAATGACAGTCTTCACAGTTCTACCAGTGTTCTAGTGCAAATGTGACACCAAAACAGGATAGAGCATTTTTAAAGAGAGAATTGGAGGTTTGTCGCCTTCACTCAACACTGACCCCATGCCACGCTCTGGGGGACGTGACATGCATTATCCTACCTGATCTTCTCATCAATCCCCTGATTCTGATTTTCCAGATCCACAGTAGGGCTCAGAAGTGTATAGAATGTTGAGACCTAGTAAAGATCAGAGCTATTACAAACCTGCACTGCACTGCTTCATCACCTGTCTTGTACCCATCTCCTAGATTTCCTTAGTGTGTTCTTTGTCCTTGAAAATATTTTTTAAAGATTTTATTTATTTGATAGGTAGAGTAACAGAGAGAGGGAAAGGCAGAGAGACAGAGATCTTCCATCTGCTGGTTCACTCCTCAAGTTGCTGTAACAGCTGGAGCTGGGCCAATCTGAAGCCAGCAGTTTCTTACAGGTCTCCTACGTGGGTGCAGGCGTCCAAGCACTTGGGCCATCTTGGGCTGCTTCCCAAGAAGAAATCTTGGATCAGAAGAGGGGCAGTGGGGACACGAACTGGCACCCATATGGGATGCTGGCACCAAAGGCAGATGCTTAGCCGGCTACAGCACAGCTCCAGCCCAAAAATATTTCTTTATTTAAAAAAGTTATTTTAATTCAAAATACATTTATTTGTTTGAGAGGCAAAGAGACAGTGATAGACACAATTCACTCCCCAAATGCCCACAACAGCCAGGGCTGGGTCAGGCCCACATCAGGAGCCAGGAGCTCCATCTGGGTCTCCCACATGGGTGGCAGGGACCCAAGCCCTCAACCATCACCTGCTGCCTCCCAGGGTGCACGTTAGCAGGAAGCAGGAAGAAAGCCAGGGAGTCCCAAGTGACTCCTTCAGCACTATCTGAAATACCCTCCCCTACGTTAATCCTTTAGTTTTGTATGAACACGTAAAGCCTGTACATTTCTTTAGTCTCAAGTGTAATTTCAGTGTGCATATACGCGGTGCCAACTGATTAAACCACTTAGCCCTTCCATGTTCTCTCCCTTATGTTAGCAACCTCCTGGCTCTTCTCCTTTTCTTCACCCAGGGATTTGTATCTCACTCTTCTGACCCATCTATCCTTTATTTTTTATTTTTTGACAGGCAGAGTGGACAGTGAGAGAGAGAGAGACAGAGAGGAAGGTCTTCCTTTTGCCGTTGGTTCACCCCCCCAACGGCCACTGTGGCTGGCGCACTGCGCTGATCCGAAGCCCGGAGCCAGGTGCTTCTCCTGGTCTTCCATGGGGTGCAGGGCCCAAGCACTTGGGCCATCCTCCACTGCACTCCCTGGCCACAGCAGAGAACTGGACAGGAAGAGGAGCAACTGGGACAGAATCCGGCGCCCAACCAGGACTAGAACCCAGTGTGCCAGCGCCGCAGGCGGAGGATTAGCCTATTGAGCCACGGCGTCGGCCCCATCTATCCTTTTTAATGGGTGTTAAGGGTTAAGTTATGTCTCCCCATCCCCAATTCTTAATTAAAACCTGATAGCCCCGTAGCTCGCAATGTGACTGTATTCAGAGGTTATGCCTTTGAAAGCAGTGCTGTAGTTAAAATGAGACCCTGACGGTGGGACCTCGTCCGACCTGAGTGCTATCCTTTGAAGGCAAAATGTGCACCTACAAAGACACACGGTGCTCACACAAGACCAAGAAGTGACCAAGTGAGGACATGGTGAGAAGGTACTTGACCATTTGCGAGCCAAGCACAAGGCTTCGGAAGAAGCCAGACCTGCTGGCACCTGGCTCTTGGCTTTCCAGGCTTCGAGGAAAGAAGTTTCTGCTGCCTCCGCCACCCGCTGCTGCACCACCCACTCCGCCACCCGCTCCTCCGGCCAACTGCGACAAGGGCATCATTACGTTTATGTTAGCGCTTTGTCCACAGTGGGTCCTTTGTAAGCATTTTGTTTATCGTTTTGGTTCTCTTTCACTTATGTACTCAATAAATCTTACCTGGGTTACTTCCTGTGCCAGGCACGGCTCTAGATCCTGCAGATGAGAGTGAATGAAACAAGAAAAATCTGCCGTCATAAAACTTAGATTGTACTAGTGGAGAATTCCAGAAACAAGGTAAATAGACAAAAGAAACAATCTGTATAGTGATAAATGAAATACAGCTAGTGATAAATGCTAAGGAGAGAGAAAAGGAAACGGCTAGGAAGAGGACATGGGATGGGGAGGAAAGATACATCCAGAGAAGATTTAATGAAGACCTTGGTGGAATCAGATATTCCAAATGGTCAGAGCCTCGTCAGCTTCTAGAGATCACTTAAACTCTGTCTTCCAAAAGTCAGCAAAGACACCCTTTCTATTTGCATCCAATCCTACACCTGCATGGCGCGAGGTCATTAACCAGCTGAGAGATAAACAGCTCAATCAGAGATGTGTTACTCCCTGCGGAAAACCCATTAATCCCAGGGCGGCTTTTCTGGTTCAGAAACACTCCCTTTCTCCCACTTTCAAAGCTTTACCGTAGCAGTCATTCAGGAAAACAGAAAAGATAGAAAAATGCCTGAAAGTTCTTCCCAGCCAGTCAAAACTGGAAATGTGTTTCAGCGTTTGTTTGCATTCTGGCTGGAGAGGCCTACTCTGTTTTCTGTTTGCTCACACAGCTTGTTATTTAAACAGCGAGAGAAAAGCAGGCAAGGGGAGCAGTTGGAACGGAGCAGAGAGGCTGAATCCTTTCCAGGATTTACTGACTTGCTGGCTGACCTCAACTAAATCTCCTTAACCTCCCTTTCTTGAAGCCATCGTTTCACACAATAGCAGGGATAAAGAAATTGGTGGTTTTGATGTTGTTATCAAATGTTTAGAGCTTGTGCTGAGAAGAGACAAAGGCAGGCTGCTGTATTTGCATAGGATTTTCCTTCCCCTTCCTCTCTGTTTTGGTTGCTCTTGTAATCAACTCAGGACAGGCAGTTCTCTCCTCCACGCACACCCCCCACCCCCGACCCCGGAGGAGACAAGCTGCCTGCGACCTCTCTGCTTCTCTCCCTCCTGGGGGACAGCGATTGCTCAAACTTGGTGGCTGGAGCTCCCGGAGAAGCTACTTGCTGCCTTGACCTGTAGTGTCGCCTTGTTCCAGCTTCATTCTGCCTACGTGTACCTAGAGGGCAATGTCAGTGACAGGAGAGACACCTGATGGACCAAGCTAACCAAATGAACGCCACACACCTCACCTGGCCACCTTGCAATAAAGAGCCTGCTCCAAGGAGGCGTCCTCCCGAGTGGAACCTTGTGTCGGGATGTCTCTTGCAGGTCTGGGCCTGAGACTGGGGAGCATAAATCTGTGTTCAATAGCGGCAAGTGTGAAATGGCAGCAGCTGTGAGGAGCTCATCCTGGGCTCCCCCTAACAGACAAGTAAAGGCAGCCCAAGGTGAAGAGGCTCTTGGAAGTGGAGCCCCAGAGGCTATGAGCAGCATCCCCGGCTCTAGCCGTCCCCAGAACCACATCAAGCCGTGCCAGATCCCCTTAGGATTCCCTCCCGAATGACAGATGGCTCTCCCGGATGGCCAATCGACACAGATGTGATAAACATGGCCCTTGCTGGCATGTACAATAACCTAAATTTGTCCAATTATACATCCAGCAAATGCCACCATTTTGGACAGACCCCGTTTCTGGGACCCCGGGGTCAGTTTAAGGACGGAGGCACTGTGCCGCGTAGGAGATGGGCGAATGTGCAGGCAAAGCCTGAGCTCTGGTCTGGGCTCCTCCACCATGGCCGAGCAGTCTGGGCAGAGGCCGGGCCCTCCCTGAGCCTCAGTGTCCTCATCCGGATTGATCAGGGCCGTGGTGTTGGACACCATAGCCCAGGTGTTCTGGACATATTAGCTTCATTATCTCACCCGAACCTGACACATCCGATTGCAGGTTGTTTAGAAGTCATTGCTCTTCCCGGTTTTGGGGATCAAGGAGAGCAGGATAAAGAGGTTCACGCCTGCTCCTGAGCTTCCATTTCTGGCCAGTTCCCTCAGTTTTCCATCCCAACTCTGACCTGTGATAATAGCCACACAGCACTGCACCCCATTTCATTGATTTCTACCAACGAACCGCAGGATGAATTCCTGGCACAAGGCCCTGGGCTGGGAGACAAACTTAAAACATTTGGGGAGAGAAGGAGGCAGAAACCCTTAAGTCTGCTATCAGACACCCTGGTACTTGAAGGCTATCCTGGCTCACCTGGGCTCCAGGCTCTGGCCCTACAAGACAGGCCTCACCCTCCCTCCCCACTGCTTCTTTGTTCTCAGGAATCAAAGCAGAGCCTTCCACCCAGTAAGCAAAGCAATTCATTTCTTGTTCTACCCTTGACTCCTCGTTCTGCATTTCCTTCCAGATCTCTTACAGGCTTTATATTTTTAGTCTCAAATGGCCCAGTAATGTATTTTCTTCAGTGTAGCTGGTTCCTTTCAAAAGAGTGATTCTGGTGCTAGCTGTTATGTTAGCAGACACACATGCACGTATGCACACACGCACACACACACACACACATACTTCTAACCCCTCCAGGCTTGTAAGTTCCCCAACATTTCAATTTAACAAGAATTGGTCGAGCACCCAGTGTGCTTGGCACAGGGCTGCTCCCCATGAGATCTGAAAAACGATGTCTCTAAATTGGCACCTACTCAGGTGAGAAAACAAGTTTAAAACACATAGAGAACTGATTATAATTAACTGGCAAAATGTATACTGGGAAGGCCCAGAAAAGGAGAAGCCAATTGACATGGGGAGATTTTTACAGAGTTGATAAAGCTTGTGAAGGGCCCCAGCAAGCACGCTGTCTGCACCAGGTAAATATTTCTAGAAGAAAGACATCACTTTCAGAGCCTGGGAAGCAGAGCCACCACCCTGTGAGAGGTGGGTTCATATTCTGCTCTGACATGTGCCTTTGCTGGGAGTTGAATCTGAGCCCAAGTAGGATTGCTTCAACACAGACAGGATCTCCATCTACTTGGCCTCTGTTTTCCCATTGATTGAGCATTTTCTGTAAAGCAGACACTGATCTAGACCCAATTCCTTGTCCTTGGGGAGTTAGATTCCAGGTAGCTCAGTGAGGGGAGAGGGGGTTGGTGCTCATGCCCGGGAATTTATTGAGGACAGGTATTTTGAGTCTGGTGAGGGATTAGGTGGATGGCTCTGGAATGTGTCTGTGAGAGCATGGCAGAGACAGAACACAGTCCATGCATGTAGAAGCTGCCAAAATGAAAATGAACATCCATACCTGGCCCATCTCTCTTCTCTCTTTCATTCTTCCCTGGGTGCCCCAGAACTCACATGTTCCCATGCGAAGGAAAAGCAGCAAAACCATTCCTTGCCCTTAATGGAATTTGCCAGTGCTTTGAATCCTGCATGATGACTGCTGTGGTAGCAATGGGTAACAGGACTCAGAAGCATTAAGGGAAGGAGCAGCTAACCTCAGAGGTGCAGAAGTCCTGAGAGAGGGCCTCAAGGGGAGATGATCTCTGGAAAAGGAGTACCATTTCTCCAGGCAGGAAGAGGAGCTATGGAATCTACGAAAACCTGCAAGTGTGAACCAGAATCTTCCAGAAACAGAATCCTCTACAAATAGTGTCTCAAAATGGTGGGTGTGAGGTTATGAATGAGGGCAAGGTAAGGGCGTAGGATCCTCAGGCATCAGTGGGAGGTGGGATAGTTCATTGATCCAGGTTGGGCTTTTATCCCATACCCATGGGGCCCCGCTGATTCTCTGAAAGATGCTGGAATGTTCACTTTGTAGTTTAGATAACTCTGAGGCTGGTGTGAGGAGTGAGTGCAACAAGGGGCTGGTCAATAAAGAGACAGAGCAAAGGGTTCCTGTTGTCCCAGTGAGATACGAGGCAGGACTGGAACAGCTGGCTGTGGTCTATGCAATCAGAGGTAGTCGTGGTGTTGCTTTGCAGAAGTCATCAGTTAGACTTGTAGTGTTGCTGTATCATGGTGCTTTCAGTGCATTAAAAATAGTACCCCATGATTAAAAAAAAAAAAGACGTCTATTGCTAGCATTGTACTTGAAGGTGACCTGCAGGAGCTGGTGCTGGTGCTTGCCGGGGAGCTGCGAGCCGGTTGGAGAGCCCCTCTTCTCGCACAGAGATTGCCTGGAGATGTATCCAGTTGATGAATAGAACGCGCCTCTTTTGCTGCCTCTCCTTAATATGATGAAGTCCCCAAGCGCAAGGGGGAAAGTGGGCCATTCGGCACAGAAGTGATTATAAAAATTGACTTTTCTGTTGATTGTAGATTATCTGACATGCCTCCCACCCCATGGTGTGCAAGGAGAAAAAGTGTGACAGGTCTCACCCCGAAGGCAAAGGCACAGCACTTGCTGGCAACTTCTGCCGACCTGGCAATCTGGTGCTACGGCCAAAGATGTCCTCCAGAAACGAGCTGCCAAAGGACGTGGTGGCTGGGCCTTTGCTCAGGCCTCTGAAAGGTGCTCTGCGGTAGTTTGCTCCTCTAAGTCTCTCCCTGGTTCTATTCCTTAGGTGTGAAATTGGTTTGCAGGGGCCTCTGGATTTTGCAGCTGGATTTGGGAAGGCCACAGAGAGAGAGTCCAATAAACTCCCTCCTCCAAAGCTACAAACAGCCATTAAACAATTGTGCTTGCACCTGGAATGGCAGAAATTGCTTTGAGTTCCTCAATCTGTAGCCGTAATTGCCAGATCATATGTAGAAATGTGGAATTGGGGAGTCGTTATGACGGATACTGAAATGGTCCATTTATAGCCCTTTCTTGGCTAGAATGTTTCTTAAGTGAGTTGTTTTTCACTTATTGGCTCTGACTATAGAACGCCAAGACTTTCAAAGAATGGGGCCAACGTTTCAGTTCATTATTTGCTGAATAATGTGAAAATGAAATCCTAGGAAAGCAATAGGGGAGGGGTGTGAGTACAAGGAAGGGATGGGACGGGGTGGGCTGTCTACACTACTCGAAGCATGTGGGTTGGCTCCGGCTTTCACTTAATTGAAAAACTCTTTCTCAATGATGACTCTGGGCCATGACTCTGAGTGTCAGAGCGACATTTAAGCTGGCTCCATGAAAATCCAGCGGTGCCTTCCTTGCTCCGGAGTTGAGCAGCTGTTTTGATCTTTCGGCTTGGGATTTCTGAGGATCCAGATCTTATTCTGCAGGGTCTAAAATGCGTTCAGTGAAAAATCAGGAAACAAAGATGTGATTTCTTTTTCTAGTCCAAGGTGAAGGCCAAACGGGTTCTCCAAAATCCCTCTACAGCGTGGAGGTGTGTTCTAACCTATCTTCAGGGGGTGGTGTGAAGCAATAACCCCTGGCTTCTCCTGTTTCCCACTGAACATCATCTGCTCTGCGCTCTCTGTGCTTCTCTCGTCCACGTTCAAACACTGTCCTTCGCAGGGTCAGGTTATGTTGTTTTTGGTGCTAACCTTTATTTGAGCCCTCTCTAAGTACTGGACGGTGCTGCATATTCATTCCAACTTAACATTATGAAATCTCTATTTTTTATTATCCCCATATTACAGATGAGGAAAACTAAAACATCGGTGGATCGAATGACGGCTCTGGGACTCACAGCTCTTTTGTGTTGGACCAGAATTATGCCTCCAGCACCGATTTCTTTAATTTTGAAGCTAAGTAGCTTCCCAGTTCAAGGCCCTACTCCCTCTAAAACCTCACCGAATGGCCTCCCCACAGGGCAGCTCTTCTCTTCTCTGGGTTCCCTTTAAGCTACATTCTGTGTCTGGAAATTTCCTTGTTGGGAATACTTTGGGCAGTTTCTCTTTTGTTTTCTTTTTTAAAAGAGTTATTCATTTATTTGAAAGGTAGAGTGGGGGGGGGAGAAATTTTCCATCTGCTGGTTTACTTCCCACGTGGCTGCAACAGCCAACACTGGGCCAGGCTGAAGCCAGGAGCCTGGGTCTCTCAGGTGGCTACCAGGTGCCCAAGTACTTGGATCATTTTCCATTGCTTTCCCAGGTACATAAGCAGAGAGTTAGATCAGAAATGGAGCAACCAGGACTAGAGCCTATACCATGTGGGATGCCAGTGCCACAGATGGTGGCCTAATATACTGTGCCATGATACCAGATCTATGCTTTGTGAATTTCTTTCTCAAATATATTTTTATTAAAAATTATTTTTATTTGTTTGAAGATAGACTGTGTGTGTGTAGGACTGGTATTTTCAAACTTAGTCTGGGTCTCCCACATGGATGACAGGGATCTAAATACTTGAGCCAGCGTTTGCTGCCTCCCAGGTGCACATTACCAGGAGACTGGAATCAGGAGTGGATTTGGGACTTGAACCCAGGCACTCTGATATGAATGCAGGTATCCCAGGCAGCATCTTAACCACCGTACCAAACATCTTGCCTCATTTTTCAATTACATTAAAGTAATTGTCTTAAATAGCACCATACTTGTCACAGCCCCCTCAATTGCATGATAGAACAAGGGTGACACAGAATCTATTTACCTACCTTGTTACCATCAGCAGCTGGTCATTTACTTCCAGGATACCAGTTAGTCTCATGGAGGCTGAGCTGGTATGGTTGTGGCTCCCTTGAGCCTCCTTTCCACCTGGGGAATGTGTGAATGGGTGCTTGGAAACCTTATGTTTCTGTTCAGAAATTGGGAGCTCTGATTTACGGGAGCAATCCACCTGCTTCTACACTAGACGTGTTTAGAAGGCTGGAGGTATTTTTCTGACTTGAATGTTGGCAGATTAGTAAGACCCTCCTCCCCAGAGTGTGAAGCAGGTCCTGAGAGGCGGGTAGGCAGCCAAAATAGAAATACGTAAGACATATTTTCTGGAAATGGCACAGAAATGCAAGCAAAACTTGCAAAGTTGCTTGAATGTCCTTGGAGTTGTCGTTTTCGTCACTTGATTTGGCTGTGAAGGTGATTTTCCCACAGGCCTGGTGGTTGTTACAGTAAACATAGGTATAGCATTAATACTCCCTGCATGTACTTAGGCAACACTGACATCCAGTTAAAGTCAAGAAGGGGTCTGCTTACTGAAAGTTATTGGAAACCGTGCACTTTCTGATTTAATACTGAGCTCCCCATATTCTTCCTGACCAACTCTCCCTTCACCTGAACTTTCGCCCAGTTTCACAATTTGAAGCACACAGAATGTGCCTAACATATCAAGTGAGTAATTTGTAGCCACTGTACTTTGAGAATCTGCCAGGCCTACTTAAAACATGATCCTGAAATATTTTGCTTTGAAACTTTAGTGATTGGAGAGTTCACTCATTCTTTTGGAGCCATAGGCCACGGACTCCTATTAAATGGACATGGTCTTCTAATTACTCACCCCTGTTTTGCAAGACTCCTCATGAGATAATTGAATTGCCCTCAGCTCTGCCTCAGTTCCGGAGTATTTTAGGAGTGAGCTGATGTCTTTGCCAACATGATATTGAGCAGTAATCGCTCCCTCCAACTAAGAGGAGGCCCATGCTAACCTGGGATGGCTCTTGCCTTTGAGACTTCACATTGTGCTGGTGCTGCTCACGTTTGGCTTCTCCAGCTGCAGCTAAGCGTATTTTATTTCAACTCTAGTGAAGACGTAACGGCAGTCTTGTGGCCTTGCAACTCTGAATCACCCCCTTTCCTGTCAATGACTAATCTACCTTAAATATTTGACTCAAGGAGTTTTACAATCTCTTTCAGAGAGAATAAAGGTCCTACAATGTAAATTACAACTTCAATATCAAGTGCTCCTATAACTTTCAAAATGTATCCAGTAGTTGCCAAATGCCTGGGAATTATAGGAACTGGCTAAGAGGGGGTCACCGTTGTGGGAGCCATTAGGATGTTGCTCAGCTGCAGCAGGCGATGAGCTGGCAATTATTAGGCACCTGCTTGGTATCAGGTTCCCCACTCTTCATTATCTCACATCTAATCTTCAGTTACCATTCAAGTTGTTTCATCAAAACAAATCTACAGTGTTTTATTGGGGTTACATTAAGCCTATAATGAATATTTTCCAAATTACCATATTCAATCCATTCCTCTAGGACTGTTAGACATCTCTCCATTTATTCAACTTTTTTTTTTTTTTTTTTTTTAGTTTTTCAAAATGTATTTCAGAGGCAGAGAGACAGAGACAGAGACAGAGACAGAGGCAGGCAGAGAACTCCCATCTGCTGGTTCACTCCCCACATGGTCATAAAGCCCTTGTCTGGGACCAAAGCTGGGAGCTGGTACCTCAATTCAGGTCTCCCCAATGGGTGCCAGGAACCCAACTGCTGGGGCCATCACTGCTGTCTCCAGGATCTGCATTATCAGGAAGCAGGAGTCAGAAGCCAGAGCTTTTACCCCTAGCATAATTTGCCTAATTGCAGAGGATAATTCTTTTAGATGCACTTGAATTTGTATCTAATATTTTTCTGTTTATGTTAATTGATGGCTTTGATCTATAGGATCTATAGGTGAGGCTATTATGTAAGTGTGTATTTTTACCAAGTTTGGGTTTCAAGGTCATTTTTCCTTCATTAAAACAAAAGTGTATATCTTTTCAGCTTTTCCTACACTCTGGAACAAACTACACAGTGGTAAAATAATGTACTGTCACCACTATCACCTTATGAAGTCCGACGTATTCTGTGGATAATTCTTTAATATCCTTTAAAGTCTCTTCCATGGCGACTGATCTGCAGGAAATAATTTCTTACAGGTGAAAAACGTATCATTGTTACGTTTTGCGACTTTCTCAGTTGTGAAAACCTACAGAAAGTAGAGGAAAGCTGAAAATTAATAACAATACCTCACCCCAGATCTGCAGTAGTTACTATGAATGTGTTTTTCTACCACCTTTTTCCAACTCACTGTTTTTCAATTTATACGGCACACAAAACCTTGCATCCTGCTCTTCTCAATCAAGGTGAGAACATAAGCATTTTGCTTTCATTCTCAATGGTGGTTTGAAAGTCTCCTACTTTTAGGGAACTTGGATTCAAATTCTGCACACTTGCTCGATGATTGCATTCTAACTTAATCATCTGTCAGAAATAAAAGCTCGCACACTCATAGAAATGAATTGTCATTCAAAACGACCCTGCTCTGGGATGCTCCTTGGCAGTGAGAACAGAGAGCCAGGGTTCACGTTTACCTTTGTCTCCAATTTAAGCCACTTCTCTTGCAATAGGAATAGATGGTTGATAACTAATTGCGTCATGATACATGAGAATACAGAAATAATCAGCACGTTGAATGATTCTACTGGTTAGAGGCAATGAAGGACTCGGATTACGGACAAGGGCAGGACTTCAACGGGTTTTAAAGGATGAATGAAAATTCCTCAGGTGACAAACAGGAAAGGCAGGAGCATAGAGGTGTGCACCAGAGTCAAGGATAAGTGGCAGCAAGTTAGCCTAGAGAAGCAGGTGCATATGAGACCAATGGGGAGCAACCTTCGGTAGCCAGGGGTGATGAAAGTGGAGGGCAGCCAGAACCTCTACCATAGCAGGGCCTGGTAACAGCGTCCTAGGCTGCAGCTACTGTCAGATTGTGAAGCAGGTTTTAAAATCCCACGCCTTTCTAATACCAGTCTCCTCAGACTTTGATTAAGTAAGTAATTGTTTCCTTGTTGGCCATAATGGTTTGGTATCCTTTTAAAAAGATTGACTGACTTTTTCATTTTTTTGAAAGAGCAACAGAGGTCTTCCATCCACTGATTCGCTTCCCAAATGGCCACAATAGCTGGGTCCAACCCAGGCCAAAACCAGGAACCAGGAAATCTATCCTGGTCTCCCAGATGGGTAGAAGTGGCTCAGGTATTTGGAACATCCTCTGCTGCTTTCCCAGGCACAGCAGGGAGCTGGATCAGAAGGCAAGCAACCAGGACTTGAACTGGTGCTCTGATCTGGGATGCCAGCATCACAAATGGTGGCCTAACCTGCCACACCACAATGTGTCTTATTTTGGGATCTCTCCAAGGCAGGTCCTGAAACAAGGAGTTGAGTCCAGGTTGTTTATTTGTGGAGTGAAGCCAAGGAACGTGAGAGGGGAGTAGAAACAAGAGAAAGGGAAGGAACAGCAGCTGAAGCCATTATTGTCATAGGCAGCTCTAGCTTCATTTTCACTGAGAGCTCCAGGCAACGTAACCCATGTACCCCAGAGCCATGCCACCAAAGAGGCAAGGGAACTGGGGCCTTAGGCCGACTCCCCCTAGTCATTAAGGCTCACGAAGAGATGATAAGAGTAGTTCCCAGACACCTGGCCAGCTCTGTGTGTAAGCAGAGTGAACTCTGGAAGCCAGAGAAAGCTTTCAGGGGAAGAGGGACACATGGAAATCACAGTGACAAGCCCTAAAGTAAGGCTGAAGGGAATATGGACAAGGTACCGACCACTTCTGCTGTAGGGGGATATTTTGCCTTCTGGGTATAATATAATTAAGTGAAATACTTTTAAAGCAACTTGATATCTATGGGACTTTACTTCCTTCAATAAATACTATACATCTCTAAAATCAGAGTCTAACTACCCATCTTGTTCAAACCCCTTTGATTTCATGACTATAAAATGTTCATGTCACCCCATTCAAGTTCCCAGGGACTCAGCATCCCCTCCCTTCTTCCTAAGGCAGCCTGTGGAATATCTAGTCATTTCTCTGTGTTAAAATGCATCCCCTTTTCCTTTCCATCCACAATGGAGTCTCCTCTCCCTTGACTCTTGGCTGTATGCAGAGAATACCTGGTTTCTGGGTTTTTTGTTTGTTTGTTTGTTTTAAGATTTATTTGTTTACTTGAGAAGCAAAGTTTCAGACAGAGAGAGGGAGAGAGGTCTTCCATCCACTGGTTCACTCCCTGAATGGCCGCAAAAGCTGAGCTGCCCCAATCTGGAGCCAGGGGCCAGAAGCCAGGATCTTCCTTTGGGTCTCCCATGGGAGTGCAGGGGTCCAAGCACTTGGGCCATCCTCCACTACTTTCCCAAGCCATCAGCAGGGAGCTGGATTGGAAGTAGAGCAGCTGAGACTTGAACTTGCATCCATATGGGGTGCTGGCACCACAGGTGGATGCTTAACCTACTGTGCCAGAGCACTGCTGAGAAAACTTGATTTCTCATTTGACAGGGATTTCCAGCCCTTGTTGTGTGTCACAACACCTCAGGGGACTTATGAAGTATACATATTTCAGGAAGGAGTCTCCCTTTAGGACATGGGAATAAGAATCTCTTGTGTAAAATTAATTAAGAATACTGTTTATTTTTCAAGATTTATTTATTTATTTGAAAGGCAGAGTTACAGAAAGAGGGAAACACAACACACACAGAGAGAGAGAGAGAGAGAGAGAGATGTCTTCCATCTATCTGACTGCTACTTTCCAAGGCACTTTAGCAGGGAGCTGATTGCAAGTGGAGCAGCCAGGACCCAACTGGTGTTCATATGGGATGCAAGTGTTGCAGGGAGCGGCTTACCCTGTTGTGCCACAACACGGGCCCCTGAGGAAACTCTTATTGGCCCAGTCGACCTCTGGTCTATGGTGTAGAGTGTGGGGCTGGTGCTTTATAGGGCACCTTCTAGTGAGCTGTAGGCAGTTATCACATCTATCCCAAGAGTCCCCTCACTCCAAAAGAAAGTTCCCTACTTGGTGCACACTTGGGTTTTAGTCGCTTCAACACCCCATCCCTTCTTGTGAATATACTTGTGTCTATTTTTACATTAACCAAGAACTGAACATAATTGTGATCTGACAGTATACAGCACAGTGAAATTATTTTCCCTTCTCACCTCTAAACACTGTGATTTAGTTAATGCAGCCTCAAGTCCCATTATTTCTTCTTCAGGCCAATTAAGTTATGGATGCATGATAAACTCGCTGTTGATGACAGCCTCTCAATCTCTCTCCTCCTGACTTTGGAAGTTGGACTTTCAGCTTAACTTGTCCTTGACTCAAGAACACTGTTCTATTGTTTCACCTTTTCTTCAGTATTTTAAAAATCCAATTCTGATAACTACCATAAGGCAGACCTGAAGGAGACAGCGTCCACAGACTTTGGTGATCACCCAGATATTTCGGTGTGATTAACACAGAGGGTCAAGGATACCTTCAAGGGCTCCTGCTTGGGGAGCTACATGAGGCTTCTACTTATTAGGAATTATAGGAGGTGAGGCAGTTGGAGGGTGGAATGGAGGTGATAAATTCAGCCTTAGCTGAGTTGAGATTTTTGTGCCTCCAGGAGCATCCGGTAGAGGTGTCTTGTAGGTGAATCTGGAGCCCAGATAGCAAGCTGGGGATATAAATTTGGAGCCCAGAGGTTTCTAGGTCATAGTTAAAAGCTATAGAGCCGTTCCTCTTCACATAGATTATTATTCACAGATTCTATCAATCTGTTTTAGTTACAAGACAGTCATTGAAAAGAAGAAAGCAGTACGTGCCTGCAAGTTGGCTCTAAAGACCTTCCTCCAGGTTGTCATATTTCTGTATTATATCCATTCAGATAGCAAAAAGCATCTTGTCAAATTTCTAAATGAAACTCAGGTAGATACATTATTTCTGTCTCATTTCCCTGATGTCCCCGATGAATAAACAGGTAAAAGGAGGAAGGTCTGACTTCAGGGACAAACCATTAGCAAATTACGTTGCCATTTACAATTCTAGTCACAAAGTTATTTGTTCCTAGTTTAAGTAAGACCTTCTGGCTTGATCAGAAGTCATTGCATATGAATCGCATTCCAAACAGAGCTCCCCATTATCAAATTATAAATAGTTTGAAGACATTTGGCAAACCAAACACCGTTTCTATAGATGATGAACATTCTTGCTCCAGGAAGATACTTGCAGGGGACAAAATCCCCCAAACAATCTTAATGAAAGTGTAAATTGTTTCTCAACAGTAAGAGCTCACGTTGTGACATAGTTAGCACAAGAGAAAGCATTTTGGGACTTCACTGGAGAACTGGTGCCTGGGATTAATTCTCCTTTGACCTAACTTCAAACAGAACTGAGCAGCAGTCTGAGAGTCTCCATGCTTTCGGTATGGATGCGATCACTCCCTTATTATGAATTGCTTTTAAATTATTCCCTTTGCTCCTGTTTACCTCATTATTCTTTGAGCATATATCTTACCCTCAAATAATTTATGCGTAAAAGAATCTGATAGAAGAACAGAACAAGCTCACCAAGTGTCTCCTGCTCATTACAAATGAATAAATAAATAGGAATACCAAACAATCATTCTAATCAAAAGAATGTGGTGGGTTTTTTTTTTTTCCTCGACATCTCTAATAATTACTGAGGGATTAGGGGAATCTAACCACTGTGAAACTTGGCAGAGGCATGTAAAATCAGTGCAAATATCTGAGATCTGGCCTTGGTCACATTACTTTCTGACATAACAAACATCTTTTGTTGTTAATCAGAAATTTTAAGCTGTTGGGAGCCCAGTTTTCTATGGAGATAGTGAGAGGTTGAGGATGGACTTGTTTTACTGCACAGTGGGTAGGGAGGTCAAAGGGCCTTATTTTGTTATAAGGCACAGTTCAGGTAAATGATAGCAATCGGTTTTCCACCATTGCATGCTCACCCCTGGTTTATAATGAGCTGAAGAAATGAATCTTTTTGGCCTACACTGGGTGTTATACACATAAGGATGTTTCAGAAAGTTTGTGGAAAAATGAAATTAAAATGCTAAGTTTATTTAGGTGCAAAAACATTTTAAATACATGCATGGTTTTTTCATAACTGTTTGAGGAGCCTGTCTACTCATTTGGTTACATTAGCAAAGCATGCCAACCAGCTGAATGGTCTTACCTATCAAATACAGGAAGCAAAGGCGCAATCCACTGTCTGATTTTACTCCCCCACGTAGCTTGCTTACCCATTGTCTCTGCACTGTGAAGGTGAGCAGCTCCTGATTCTTCCTGGTGGTGAGTTTATGGAGGCCTGAGGATGCTGCATTTCATCCTAGCCTAGCACAGTGTTGACAAAATGCCAGGTGCAGGTGTGTCACGTTGGAAGTTTAAACCTGGGAGGGACATGCTGTGCCCTTCCAACCAGACCCTTCTCTGGGAAAAGGGGCAACTCCTCCTCCCACCCGGAGACTGGGAGTGAACTCAGAAAGTGGCTGGGGTGAACTGCCTCTCCAAAGCTAATACCTCTTTCCAAAGGCAGCCCCTCAGTGACTGACCTACACCAGGGTTTAGAGGCTCAGCCACTACCCCAACTTAGGATGGCTTTGAGGGCCATCCCTGAGACCCCTGGGACCATCCCCAGGATTTCAGCTCAGCTCAGCCACTCCCTGTGTACAATCTAGACTCCCTCTCCCTCTCACAGGTGTTAGTCCCAGGAGTTTTCCCTACTCAAGCAAACAAAAACCCCTGTGAGCTAATCTCTGTCTCAGGCTTAGCCTCCGAGGGACCACACTACTTCACCACGGATAAGCCGCCTCTCTTTTCTTTCATTTCATAGGTTATACCATTAGCTTGTTACAAAAAATATTTAATTCAAGTCAAGATAAAGTCAGAATAAGCAAATGTAGGGGCTGTTGGTGCCACTTGGGGCCTTGGCTGTGGGCTCATGCACACTGGGCTGATCATGAAAATGGTTAGGGAGATGACTCCAGGAGGCTTTTAAAACAGAGTTTCCCAGGCCCTATTTCTCAGTAGGCCTCGGGAATTGTACTTAACTCAACCTCCTCCTGGGATGTTGATGTGCTGCAGCCTGTTTGAAAATGGTGCCTCGTAGCCGGCACCACGGCTCAATAGGCTAATCCTCCACCTGTGGCGCTGGCACCCTAGGTTCTAGTCCGGTCGGGGCGCCAGATTCTGTCCCGGTTGCCCCTCTTCCAGGCCAGCTCTCTGCTATGGCCCAGGAGTGCAGTGGAGGACGGTCCAAGTCCTTGGGCCCTGCACCCGCATAAGAGACCAGGAGAAGCACCTGGCTCCTGGCTTCGGATCAGTGCAATGCGCTGGCCACAGTGCGCCGCCCGCAGCAGCCATTGGAGGGTGAACCAATGGCAAAATGAAGAACTTTCTCTCTGTCTCTCTGTCTCTCTCTCACTGTCCACTCTGCCTGTAAAAAATAAAAAATGGTGCCTCGAGACCATCTTGATGTGTTGACCTACTCTAAAGAACCCAATGTCTCAAACTGACTCTCCAGTCTCCCCGACAGAAATGTGACCGTTATTAATAAGTTCAAAATGAATCACTTGTGTTTTCTTCTTGGCTTCAGAAGAAATGTATCTCTGGGCAAGTTTCCAGTCTGTTTCCAGTTTTGCCCTCCAACACACATTCAGCCAACAATTGATAGGCACCCCAGACACAGAAAGTGTAACATCTGGGTTGGCTCGACTTGCCTTGGAGGACAAACACCATTCTTTAACCACTAAAGTGGCACCAGAGCGCAAAGCTATGGGCCTGTAATCACCAGCCAGTGGTCCCAGTGAGACCTAGGTCATATACAAACTCATGGGTACCCTTATGCAGCCTGAGAAGATTTGTACTTCCTTGCCAACATGAAGCTGTCTCTGAAAGTCTTTTGGAAAGTGTTCTGGGGCCCAATAATAGGTCTTATGAACATGCTATTTCATCTAACAGAGGCACGTCTTGTTGATGAGGATCAGTCAAAGGTTCAGTTGGGTCAAATGTTCACCCTGGTGTTTTTTTTGGAAAAGCATTGAAATTTGTAATTGCTTTGGGGGCTTATCCATGGTTTGAGAGAGCTCTTTCTCAACATGACCATATCACTCTCTCAATACAAGCCTCATTCCATTTGTTTATCTGGTGTTCAATTGGTTCAACACCTTTGTCTTGGGAGCTATTAAATGAATCCTTCCCCTGGGAGATTTTGCAATCCTTTGGGGATAAATTCACAGTGGTAGAATTTTAGAGACTCTGACAGGACACAGGATATATTTTTGAGCACAGCAGGACTTCCCCATTCACCTACAAATCACTCAGGAAAAGAGACTGCCTCACAATGTCTAACTCTGGAGATGTCTCAGGAAGGGTTGGAGAGTGTGCAGAAGACAAGAATTTACCTAACAAGCCTCTAATGCAAGGATTCAGTTGAGCAAGGGCCCCATGGCTGTGCCTTGAAAACCATCACTGTATTTGCATTGAGTTCAAGCCTCACACGGAGTCCTTTCAGCCACACACTGAGTGTGACAGAACTACTAAGACAAGCCCGTTCATGGGAGATGTGGCACTTCTGATAGCTGGCTTTGGCCTGAGTGCTTCCCAGCAGCCTTGTATAAACTTCTTCACACTGCCTGGAAGCCTTGGGTGCTTCCCCCCAACCTTGTCCTTCCTCCTCTCCTTCCCTGGAGATTAACCTGCAGGGCACTCTCAGAGCTCTCCATGCTCTCCCAGCTTTGCCCCATTTTCCCTTCACAGGCTGTTCCCCTAACACAATCTCTGAACATTTAATACCTTCTTGGTTTCTGCTTTCCCCAAACTCAGGGAGATGGACATGTCTTCTGTCTTAGGTGGCTGTTTACTGAGGAAGTCTTTCCACCACTACAACTCCCTGTCTCAGATGAGTTAGGAATGGTCCGTCCCATGAGGAGGTAGCATTTAGACTAGGATAGGCTTGGGGAAAAGTTGGACTAAGAAACAGTACACACTAAATAATAATAAAGTAATAATTATAATAGCTTCAAGAATTCAAAAGAATATCCCTGTCTCTTATTAATCTTCCTGACTACTCGGTAAGATAGGAAAAATGAGAGGAACAACCAAAACTTTTGTAGCACCTACCCCATGCCATGTAGGTATTTGTCTCATAATTTTCATAAAATAATCAACATGGGGAAAAATGAGAAATTCAAAGCATGGGAAGGCATTGTCATTAATCCGAGATCACTCTGCAAGCAAGAGATGAGGCAGCATCTCTTTTAAACCAGGGGTTTAAAGCACCTTAAAATGCACTTGTTGGGAGTTAAATGAAGACTCCTACCCTAGCCTTTTACTGCAGCATGGGGAACAATGGCCTTGACCATTGCTGCAAGGCAAGCGCTAGGGCCACTTAGTCCCTGGTTGTGCAGATAAGCCAAGAATGATGCCCCTTTGTGACCTCCTAAGTGTTGGTGCACCAGATGGCTGTCAGGTTAGGCTCTCAGAGACTGAGCAGGAGCAATTGCTCCAGGCTGCTGTGCTATTTAGGACTAATGGCAGAGTCCGGGAGAGCAAGAGGGGAGAGGAGGGACTACCTCAATATCTATCTCTGTATATCTCTATATCCAAGACAAAGAAGCAAACAGTAAAACTTTATCTGAAGGCAAATTGCATCCTCATTAATAACCAGAACATCCTCTAAACTCCCCCAACTTCACTCCTCCCCTTTTGGGTGTCACATTCCTCTCATGTTTGCCCTGATGCTCAATCAAATGTGATTCAGCAGGTGGGAGTTTGAGGGATTTTGGTGAGAGGTACATGATCTCAATTTTCCCAGGCCCAATTCCTCGGTGGGATGGCTTTGCTTCTCTCAGCGAGTAGAATCTCTTCCAACTCAGTGGAAAGTTCAGTTCACTGGAGAAACTGTTTCAGAGATCTGGGGCACATTGAAGTTCTGTTGGACAGTTGAATCTCCTAACTCAAGAGATAGCCAAGGTGCTGTGGAACATCTACACTCTTATTAGAGCCAGAAGGCATTCTATAACAAAAACCAAACAAGCAAAACAAAGAATCATGACATATGAGCTCTCAGGAATACTTTCTTTTGGCTATAACTTGGGAGAAGACCTGGAAGTGGTGAGAACATTGTACCAATGTCTTTCACATTCTGGAATCCTTCCAAATCTCAGAAAATCATATCATGCTATCTCCAGTGCAGGGATCAATATGTTTTTGAATGCTTACCACCAGTGATAAACAAATTAAGCACAGATCCCCAATTTTATTCCTTTAGTGATATGTATATTCATAAATTATAGATGTTCAATTGTCATTTGGTAATATTTCAAGCACAGAGTACATTATTACATCAATGTTTATATAGTAAATATAAATTTATATTACAGTTGGTGTTTTATCATGTCCAATTGTTCTAGCTGATTTCTTGTTAGATATGATTAGATTTTCATTGTTTATATCTCATAAAAGAGCTTCCTCATTCTTAGAGCGAGAGAAGCCCAGACATTGTCTTATTTTCATTTGTACTTCATCAGTACACGATGTCTATGTGAGACAGTTCTTCACGGCTCTTTTATTTTTCTGCATGTCTGGTAAGCAGAGGCTCTGACAACTCTCATTCTGGTCTGTGTTTTCAAGGATGTTTGTCTAGCAAAGGGCTTTGAGACATAGAATTCCCCATGGAGCCAAGAGCGGGTTTATTTGCTGTCCAATATTATGAAGATAATGTCTTCCTCTGAGGCAAAGGTTGGGCAGGTTTTCTGGGAGTCCCATTATAAAAGATTTAGTTTGCTTTGCTCAGGACTTTTCAGCTGTGACACAAACACACTGCAGTACACCATCTACCACAGCTGTCCACACTGGCTCTGTGGAGGTAGGGATCAAAGGGAGCCAGGACAAACAGAAAACTCCTGCTACTTGCTATATTGTAATCAAGTCCTTTGTTCCTGACCCAGGGGTCTTGTGTCTTCTGCCAGCGGCCATGAAATATGTCAGGCCAGCTTGTTTGCTGGTGTGTAGGGTAACATCTCAGGTCCCTGACAATTTTTGACAGTATTTTTAATAGTTTTGAAAAAGTAGAACAGGAATCATTTTAGACATTTGTCCATGAGGTCTAGGTTGCTAAAGCTGGATAACACTGGCAAATCTATCAAATTGCACATCTCATCTCTCTCTCTCTCTCTTTTTTTTTTTTTTTTGACAGGCAGAGTGGACAGTGAGAGAGAGAGACAGAGATAAAGGTCTTCCTTTGCCGTTGGTTCACCCTCCGATGGCTGCCGCGGCCAGTGCGCTGTGGCCAGCACATTGTGCTGATCCGAAGCCAGGAGCCAGGTGCGTCTCCTGGTCTCCCATGGGGTGCAGGGCCCAAGCACTTGGGCCATCCTCCACTGCACTCCCTGGCCACAGCAGAGAGCTGGCCTGGAAGAGGGGCAACCGGGACAGAATCCGGCGCCCCGACCAGGACTAGAACCCGGTGTGCTGGCGCCGCAAGGCAGAGGATTAGCCTATTGAGCCACGGCGCCAGCTCACATCTCATCTCTACACACTGGCGTGGAAACCCGTGCTAGAGCCCCAGTGCCAACACTTTACTCAAGATGACTTGCTTGCCTCCCAGCTCCCCTGGACAGTCTGACACACAGACTGAGTCAATCCCCACTCCATGAAGCTGTTTTCTTTCCTTTGTCCATACAATACGCATCTCCAAAGAAATCATGCCTTCTTCTCTCATTCCCTGTTGATGTCATTGGTGCACCTTGGAGATACTGCTTTTCAATATTTATTCCTCACCATAAGTAGCCATGTTCACTGTGCTCTTAAAGCGAACCCATCACTGTCAACGACCATACCACCCTGAACGTGTCTAGTCTCACCTGATCTTGGAAACTAAGCAGGGTTGGGCCTGGTTGGTAGTTGGATGGGAGAATGAACCCATCACTGAGCTAAGCCCTTCAAGTGAAGTGTTTTATGTTGCTTCCTGCTACAGCTGATCACTGATACCTGTTACACATGTGAGCTGTCTGGGGCTTTGAGGGATTAAGCAAATTTTCACATCAACTTTTCATACAACAAAGTGGCCAACCCAGTTTGCATTCCAACACCACCTCTGTACTTCACAGATTACAACACGAAGGTGATAGGTGCCCTGAATCCCTCTCTTCCCCAGTCCCTGGGCAGAGTATCACCTTCCTCATCAGCAGTCATGCAATGGATCCCCTAGTCTTCATTGAATGGCTTCATTCATTTCTGTTTAATGAATTCCACCATGTTCTGAAGTGACATTCAAAGAAGAAATTTATCTATAGCCTTTGTGTTTTTAATACACAGATTGAAACTCTGTACCTATGGATTTGTGGGGAGAGAGGGAGGATGGGTAGATGTGGGATAAGGCATAAGGACAGATTCGTTCAGAAACAAAAGCAAAGGACAGCCCGCCAAATGACAATCATACACAGGGACATATGCACAATCAAGTGCATACATACACACACGTAGGATTATGCAATTAATCCTGCTGGTTCCATGGTTAAAATGTGACAAGCTATCCCCTTGAACAGAGACTCCAGCCAGTCAGATGCATCAGGTCCACACACTTGGGCACTGTCACACTTCACGCCTGCCAGTCTTTAAAAAGATGGATTATCCTGATACGCTCCAAGAAGCCCACCACCATGCACCAGCACTCTGTTCTGTGTTCTAAAAGCAATATTTCAATTTAATAGAACACAAGGAAAGTTTTGCAAGCTGCTGGGCAGTCTCTCGCTCTGAAGTCGTAGAGGGAAAATCACCATCACGTGTTCCTGTGTAGGGGGAGGGGGGATCAGAAGAATGGTTGCATTTGGTACAACAGGAATTTAACAGATGTGGCAATTCATCGTCCAACCTAACCAGAATACCCTGCTCGAGTGTCTCATTTGTATTCTGTGGCTAAGTCCTCGCTGGAAATCTTTCTGGGAGTTACTAAATATACATTGTTGAAGGCTGCAAAGGCACCTGGCAGATAGGGTCCCTGAGGATGGATGGGACAGGTGTGAGGAGGAAGAGTGGGCAAGTGAGGAGACATGGAGCTGGGCAGCAGCAGTAGGAGTCCTGAGATTCTGTTGTTCATGCATCTTTTTCTACTTTCCTTCCCATCACCTAGAGGTCCTGCAACATTTCATTCACGGGCTGACCCTGTGTTTGCCAGTCCCTAAATGACTTTGACCCATGATCATTTTTCTAGTTCTTAACAGTGTTATGAACACTGAAAGAATAACCAACTCTCTGCCTCCTGAGACTTTATTTAACAAGAGGATGACTGCAAATTTCTGGAGCTTTTGTGGAGGAGGAAACAGAAAGGTATTGAGACAAGTAAACAAACTCACCTGTGAGCCAGGGCAATAGAAGTCAACAAGTTTTCCAGACCACTGGTCAAGAAATTTTGAAAATAGTGAATAGTAACTAGATATGGTGGAATTCCATGAAAGCCTCTTATCCCCAGTTGTATATCAAAACACCCCAGGTACAATTTAGAAAGAAGCACAGTGAGGCAATCCAATCAGCATCTATCTATATCAATCCCTTCATTGGACAGAGGAAAAAGCTTAAATGAATAAACTTTAAACAAAGCCACATAGCACACCTCAGCCAAATCATGTCTGAGATCCAGGAGCTAGTGTCAGGACCTGGCTCTCCTTTTAAAGAATAGAATTCCCAGCAGGATCAGAAACAAGTCCACAGTGCCTCATTCCAAATGAGTTTTCCTCTTGGCTGGGGAAAGGACCACAGAGGACAGCCTTTGGATGGTAGAAAGGTGGAGGGCACAGAACTCAGACATCAGTATCGTTGCTCTCACTGTCCAGAATCAAGCCACCCACAAAGTTGTGCCCCCAAACCCTGCTGTCATGATGCCACTCTCCTGCTCCTCAAAAAAAAAAAAAAATCCTCCAACAGCTCTGTCATCCTTGATAGAGTAACATCCAAACTCCTCACTGACCTACTGCTGTAATGACTCCACCCATTGTCAGGTGCCAGCTTGTTTCTGGGCAGCGTGCGTACACAAGGACACAGGGTGAGAGCCAGTCAATACGTGATGATGATGAGTAGCTGGTGTGTGAATGGTGAGCATGGGGGAGGGGAGAGTTTTGAACTGCTCTGTCTGGAAATGATGCCTGAGCTGAGATCTGAAGGCACTGATGAGCCAGCCAATGAAGAGATAATGAAAGAACTTTCTAGACTGAGGGAATTGCAATGCCTTGTTTGAGTGCCTAGCTTATGCTTGGTTGCCCTTGCTTCTTTGTTAATCTCATTTCTGCTGGAATGCTTTTGCTTCACTTGCATAGACTGGCCAGCCCTGCCTGAAGCAACCCTGAATATAGGTGCAAGTGTGGGCTTTGGATGAGTTTGGTTTTCTTTTCACCACTTACATGCTGGGCAGGCTTAGGTAATTCATTTCACCTCTGTCAGCCTAGGTTTCCTCAACTTGAAAGTGGATATGAACATAAAACCAACCACAAAAGGTTGCTCTGAAAATTGGGTGAAATATTCCATATAAAGTACTTAGTGGCCGGCGCCGCAGCTCACTAGGCTAATCCTCCACCTACGGCACCGGCACCCCGGGTTCTAGTCCTGGTCAGGGCACCGGATTCTGTCCTGGTTGCTCCTCTTCCAGGCCAGCTCTCTGCTGTGGCCCGGGAAGGCAGTGGAGGATGGGCCAAATGCTTGGGCCCTGCACCTGCACGGGAGACCAGGAGAAACACCTGGCTCCTGGCTTTAGATCGGTGCAGTGCGCCAGCCGTAGCAGCCATTTGGGGGGTGAACCAACAGAAAAGGAAGACCTTTCTCTCTGTCTCTCTCTCTCTCACTGTCTAACTCTGCCTGTCAAAAATAAAAAAGTACTTAGTAACACATGTAGAAGTCAGTAAATGCTGGCTATTACTTACTCTTCAAGAAGCAGTTCAAAGTACATTTTCTCTATGAAATTTCTGGACAATACCAGCCCAACGTGGTGTTTATTTCACTTGGGTCTTTATATTTCTCCATTTGAAACCCCCCCACTACTATTGTGTATTAATTGTCTCTTGTGATACATACTCTGTGTGTCTTGTTATTCATCTGCTCTAATAGATCATGAGTCCCTCTCAAAACAGTCATGACTTAGTCCCATATTGCTTTGCTTGTAATAACTAACACTACAGTGCTTGTGCACTGGTGGCTAAGGAGGTGGGAGAATGAAAGAAGAGGTGATATTTAGTGTAGGTATTTTAGCCCAATCTCATTGTGGTGGCTGGACTCTAATGAGGCCCCTGATTATCTGCTTCTTATGAAATTTGTTCCATGTAGAAGTCTCTCCCCTTCAGTGTAGGTAGGACCTGTGACTTGCTTCTCATCAGTAGACGATGGAAAAGTCTGGTGATGGATGACTTCATGAATAGGGAGGGACTACCTTCCTGCTAGTAGACTCTCTCTTTGATGAACCAAGGGACCACATTTTGGAAATGGCTGTGTGGCAAGGGCCTGAGGGTGGCTCCTGGCCCATAGCAAGCAAAGAACTGAATCCTGCTGACAAGCAAGTGAGAGAGGTTGAACTCAACTCCCACAGTTGAGTCTTCAGAGGAGATGCAGCACTGGCTGAGAGACCTTGAAATACAGGACCCAGGTAAACCGCTCCTACACTTTTGATCCATGGAAACTGTGTTGTTCTAAGGTATTAGTGGTTATTTGCAATAAACATATGGGGATTTGTATGCAGCAATAGATAAATGTACTTGTTGAGTAACCTTGAAAAATAACTTCATCTCTCTCAACCTGTCTCCTGCCTGGAGACCTTCTTTGTGCTAGGCCCTGGAATGGATACCAGGTCAACAGTAGCAAGCAAGATACATGCATCCCGTCTCATGGAGTCCCTAATCTGATTTTGGTCTCCATGAGGGGTATTGTTTTCACCCTGCTGGCTGCACAGGTGTGCAGTCTTCCGGTCTTTCCATTAGCAGGTCAACTGAACCACTAGGTACAGCGACAAAAGCCAAAGCTATTCTGGAAGCTCTTAGGAAGGGAAATCAGATCAAACAGATGGGGGCTTTCAACATAAGCAGATGCATTTAGATTTTTATTTTTTTAATTACTCCGATTTTAAAATAAAAGCAAATGTGGGACTCCTTCTAAGAAACAAGTATGTGACATGGAAATGCAATCTGTAACCAAAGCACATTCTGTTTATTTCCAGCTCACATTGGAAACCCTTTAGCTTCTCCAGGAGAGAAGTAGGATTCCATTTGAGGCCTGAGGTATCATTTGAGGCAGGATATTTCATGTATGGTGAGGTGGTTTCTGGGTTATAAAAGGTAGGAGGCCTTCTTTGTTCAACCAGCCCCGCACAGACTATGAGACCACTGTCAGGAAGGAGGCCCAGGATCTCAGCCTCTAGATCCCCAAGTTCCTTTGTGTCCTTGACACATCTTGTGCCTCTTGCTCCTCTAAGTACACTCATCTGCATACTCTCCATAGAACCACTTCTCCTATTCACCCACCAGATCCTTGACTGCAACTGTCATTACCTTCATTGGTACTCAGTGGTCCCTGGGAGATGAGTCATGGCTCTTAGAAAATTAAAACTTTATCTTCTTTCAAAACTCAGTGAGGGCCTCAAAAATAAGTAGCCTATTGGTCTCCTGTGGAAAGAAGATTCAAGCATCTTCTCTCCTTGTTGACACAGTCACATGCATTTTGCCACTTTGGAAGAAGTGGTGGCAGGTTGACTTTTTTTTTTTTCTTAAGATTTGTTTATTTATTTGAAAGGTAGAGTTACAGAGCAGCAGAGACAGAGAGAGAGAGAGAGAGAGAGAGAGAGAGAGAGAGAGAGGTCATCCACTGGTTCACTCCCCAGATGGCTGCAATGGCCAGAGCTGCGCCAATCTGAAGCCAGGAGCCATGAGCGTCTTCTGGGTCTCCCACGTGGGTGCAGGAGCCCAAGGACTTGGGTCATCTTCTACTGCTTTCCCAGGCCATAGCAGAGAGCTGAATCAGAAGTAGAGCATCCAGGACTCAAACTGGTGCCCATATGGGACACAGGCACTGCAGGTGGTGGCTCTACCCATTACACCACAGTGCCGGCCCTGGCATGTTGCCTTTAAGAGCAGGACTGATCGACTGGGTTCATCATTCTAGCTCAGTCACTCAGAGCTGTGTGGCCATTGGCAAATTAAAAACCTCTCTGGCCTTTGTTTTTAAAATGAGGGGCATTAAAGCACCTACCCCATATGGTGTGAGCTGCTGTAGGCTCCTTGGTTTAGAGTGATGCTGGCACATGGCAAGTGCTGAGTAAAATAGCTACTACTGTTAATGTACCAAAAGGAACAAATAAGAGAGTATTTCTTTACATTACATTCCACTTGGTCAGGACAAACCTAGGAAAGGCAAGGAGGACATAGCCCATTTGGATCGAGTTGGAGAAAAGCATGGATTTTTCCAAGCATCTTCGCATTGGTCTCGGAACTTCTTTGAACTCTGTCTTTTCCCCAATTCCCCTTTCTCTGTTTCCCTCTTGGCCAAAGGCCCTCAGGATAATACCTGACCTGGGATCCTATCCCCAAGCCTTAGCTTTCACTGTCCCACTTCCTCTCCATCACTTCTCTCCTCTCCCGTGTCCTTGTCCTTAGGGCTTTTGCTAGCATCTGATCAGCTAATCTGTGCCAAAATGTTAATCACTCCTGGTTTAAATCAATCGTTCTCAGGTTTTTAAAAAAATGCATCTCTGCACCATGCATATGAAATACAAAATAAATCCCTATTAGTGACAGTAGCCTTTAGCACCTGCGTGATTCAGCTCAGTGTGGGAAGCGGAGGTGTCCTTGAGAAGACCACCACCCACCATAGCCCCAAGGATGGTCTCAGCCTTTCAAGCTATTGACAGTCACTGCAAGCACTGCCTCCCAGAGTTACGTTTTGGCAGATATCTTCTGTGACTTGACCCAAATAATAGTGGATCACGCAGACCTAAGGTTAGGGCTCGAAGGGATTATTGGGGTAGGGAAGGGCTGGGGGCTGGAGGAAGGCAGGTTTGACTACTTTTCTAATCACCCACACAACCAGTCCTCAGCAGCTTCCTTCCAAAGAAGCCAAGACACCATGGTCACTTAGCCTTGTGTCCGTTTATCTTTCAACTAAAACAGATCTTCAAGGCTGTCCTCAGTTAATACGTGCAGAGGTGGCCTTGGGAACAGTGTGACTCCTTAGTTTACAGGTAGGTATGCTGCACACATTCTACTGTGTGGTGATGCAAGACAAAACGTTCATGTTGAACAGGGGAAGCCTCCTTGCTGCAGAGGGCTCCGGCTGATGGGCCCGGAGGGTGAAATTGGTTGGGAAATTTAAGGCGGGCTTTGGGCTTGTCTTCCTTAGCCAATCAGAGCAGAGTGGCACTCATGCCCTAGTGTCAGTGTCCTGTAGAGGAAGTCCTTGATGTCTCCAAATCTCCATCTTCCTTGAGTAATCCTATATGCAAATTTCGCCTGGAGGAGACACATCTCATGCTATAGTTCCTGTTTGGGGTTGAGTTAGGGAAAAGCATGTTCACTGGGTGGTCCCTGGCAGTAGGAGATGAGTGAAGATTTCCATATCAAATCTGATTTTGAGTGTTTAATTCTGTTTCCATAAAGTCAGCTAAGGTGTTTGATATTTCAGCATCAAAATAAAGTCTTTATTTCAATTCGACCTGGATAGTTACAAGAATTTTGCTTAGAAATAGCCCGGTAAATAATACAATCATACATGTGTGTGCATTTGCATATATGGATGTTTATATATACATGAATCTATCAAAACTTTCCTAGAACAGCAGTCCTCAGATATTGCTATGTGTTACAATTAGCCTATACCCCTGATCAATTAAATAAGATTCTCCCAAACACTGATGTTTTTTAAGGTTTCCCAATTGATTCCTATGCATTACCAAGTTGAGAGCCAAGTGCTGGAAGAGACAGACCTGTTGAACAACCTAAACCACAAAACAAAACCGAACAGAAACATCAGCCCCAATAAAGGCTTATCTCTAAGATCCAGTCTAGGCCGGCGCTGTGGCTCACTAGGCTAATCCTCCACCTGCGGCGCCGGCACCCTAGGTTCTAGTCCCGGTCGGGGCACTGGATTCTGTCCTGGTTGCCCCTCTTCCAGGCCAGCTCTCTGCTGTGGCCCAGGAGTGCAGTGGAGGATGGCCCAAGTGCTTGGGCCCTGCACCCGCATGGGAGACCAGGAGAAGCACCTGGCTCCTGGCTTCAGATCAGTGTGGTGCGCCAGTCACAGCGCGCAGGCCCCGGCAGCCATTGGAGGGTGAACCAATGGCGAAGGAAGACCTTCCTCTCTGTCTCTCGTCTCTCTCACTGTCCACTCTGCCTGTCCAAAAAAAAAAAAAAAAAAAAAAATCCAGTCTAGCACTACATTTCTATCATGAAGTATTTGTTGCCTTACAAAAAAAAAAATACTACTTCCAGACTGTATCTTACACTTATAAGTTGCAAAACAAAAAATTGAACAAAAAACATCCTTTAGTTCAAAAAAGCATGGCCCCTAGATTGGCAGCATAGAGGTTTGCCAAATGCAAATTCTGAGAATTTCCCAGTTTTCCTGTGAGATGGCCCTATTTACATATGTGAACATTCTCAGAGGTCAGTTTGACCTTTCTGGGAAGGTGCCCTGCCATGGGCAAGCAGAGACTTTAACACCCGACCCAGGTGGACACCAAATTGCCAGCTAAGCGCTGAGCCCTGCCTGTTGAAGTTGCAGAGCTGGAGGCCTGGTGGCCTGAGCACTCAGTTGGGGTGGCCAGGGGCACCATTCTTTTCAATCAAGTGCAGAGTCCTTGGAGTGTTTTGCTCCAGCGACAGCCGTTTCAGGATATCCCACTTGATGTGTTGTGGGCTGGTTTTTTTTTTTTTTTTTTCCTTTCCCCCCAAGGATACTGCTAAATGGAGCTTAAGGTCCTTTCATCTCCACAGAGAATTTATTAAGTCTCCTCACGTCTGTAAGTACCTGTAGCTGGCCTGTTCCCTCTTAATTCATTTTCTGGGCTGCGTTGGAGAGTATTTGGAATCTCTGCAAGAACAAATAAACCTCTGAACTCGGACACGTGTGTAAGCTGCCAAGGTCCACGCCAGAACTCCAGACTGTCCCGAAACGGGCTCGAACAGAAGCAGAAAGCGACACCGTTTCCTGTAATCCATTCGCCAAAGACAGTGTAGCCGAGGAACCACATTTCCTATTTCAACTACACCAGGCATTTCTTTCCCTCCCAAAACTGGGGCACGAGGTCAGGGGGGACACTCAATGTGACACATCGTTAGAGGAAAAAAAATGCATTGGCTTTGGCTCACCTGGCTCAGCACTATGCACCTGGTGAGGAGTCCCTCCCTTCCTTTCTCTTCTTTGTTTGGACTCAGTGGAGGAGTGAAGAGCTCCTGTGTGCTGGGAAACACAATGGAGGTTCTTACGTGAACCTGCTGCATGACTTCAGCGTCAGTGGCTGCCTCTGCAAACAGATGATAACTCAGCAAGCTCTAAATTTCGGTATTCTGTGTTACTAGCAAAAGGGGTGAAAAGGGGTCATTTCTATCATCTCCAGCACCTTTCTGCCCCGGCTCCCCTTTAACTGTGAATTTGTAGCCTTAAAGACATTGCGAATCCTGGCCAGAGGTTGCTGGCTTTCTCTGGGCCCAGGAGGAGCAGGTAGTGGAGAGGTGAATGCAGCGTGCTCTTCCTCCTTTCTGTATCAACCATCAGGATCCAGGAGCACTGGGGACACTTCTCCCTCTCATAATTACTTGGGAAGGAATGACATAGCCTCAGGCATAATCAACAGCCTTTTAATTCATTCTCTCTTTTTAGGCTGTTCACATACTTGCTTTTGCAAGAATGAGCACAGCATTATGGTGTGTTATCATTTGAAAATGAGGCCAAAGATGTTGAACGGTGGCCGTCCCCATGAGGAACCTTGCTTTTAGCTTAAACGTGGGTTGGGGAAAGCGCGGGGAGGTTGACATGAAATGCAAAAAGCTACTGCAGTCCTGTGTTTCGCCAAAGAGATACAAACAGGGTGGAGCTCCGTGTATTTGGAGGAGTAGGCTGCTCATTACCTGGCCAGCAGGGAGAGATTCCACAAACAATCCAACCACTGACAGTTTCATAGTGACGCTGGAGTGTCTGCGACTGCCCGCCTTCCTCCCATCCCCCCCGTCACTAATACCAACCAGGGCCTCTCCCACCTACCATGGCACCTGGACTCACTGTTTCAAGCCCCTAGTTCCTGTGCATTTGGCTGTTGAAGACGCAGCATGTTATCCTTAAAGTGAAACGTGCTCATCTCTTTTCCTTGAAATACTTTCAACCTCTTGTGGTCTCTTGCCTTCGCTTAAAAGACACAAAGACAAAATCCCTGCACATGCACACGCACGTGTTGACTTCACAGAAGCAACTGGTCCTGTCTGTCTTATAATTTCGTACTGCATGGTGATGAGTCCTTTCAAACAGAAGCAGTGAAATGTGGAACTGACATTGGTTGAAATTTAGGGCATCCTGCATCCCTATACATTATTCCTAGCTTCTAAAATATTCATAACCACTTAAAGCTGATTTACAGATGTTCATATCTAGAATTGTATCCTGATAATCAGTGCTTTACATCTTTGTGTTTCTTGGAGTATATATGTGTATATATATATATATATATATATGGTTAGAAGTCTTTGGAGACCAAAATACGATAAAATATTTGTACATGTTAATTCTGCAATATAAATATACATGAATTTATACACACACACACACACACACACACAGACATATCTATGGCCAAAGCTCTGCAATGAGAGATACTGTGCAAAAAGCAGTAAACTGTCAGGAATCTATGAATATAAGTAGTTTTTAGCAATAGCATATTATCAAGGCATTCTTAACTACATTTGGCATTTTTGGAGCAAGAAAAATGCTGGAGTTTCATTAAACTGCAGCGCAAAGGAAATGGAGAATTTAGAACCTATACAGGAATGTCCTTGAAATGAATAGAATCTTGTCAGGAGCTGAATGGTATGGTTAGGCAAAATCAAGCCCCCCTCACCCCCCAAAAAACCCCTCAATTTACTTTGTAATGCCCATAAATTAACAGAAATAATGTAGTAAATAATTAAGAGTATGTTGAAATGTCATATATAATGTTATTCATGATGAAAGTGAAGTTCATAAAAGATTCATTTGTTTTCTTACTCATGCAAAATAACAAGATCAAATAAAGCGAAGGGCTCTATTTTTGTGATTTATCTCAATTGTGTATGTTCTTATTTGATTCTAAAAGTTACAGATGATATTTAGTTATGTACTGCCAGGAAAGGGTAATTTTCTCAAGAGAATAAAAACTGCTAAAGGTATATGGCAAATTGAAATTACAAATGATTCTTATTATGAAACCCAGGCGATATTTTTGTTGTGCATTGGGAGCCAGGATGTCATCCCAGGTACCGCACTTAAGCCAACCAATCTGTGCTGTTCTCAGAAAAGAAGAATGCATTTCTGGGAAATTCGCCATTTGAAATTCCAATGGTTGCTTATCCCCTTCTGAGGCTAATGGTGCCAGTTGCTAGGAAAACAGGGCTTCTTGGCTAGCCAAAGGATGTGGCTCTTTCTCTGTGTTGCTGCAGGATCAAGGATCAACTTTGAGACACTCATTGTCCTGGAAAATGAGTGAACTGGGAGCCTTCTGAAAGTTGGCATCCAAGAGGAATAATCCATATTGCTTGTCTCCTGATCCCAGGGAAGGTGCTGATAACAGTTCTGAAGTCAGTGACGGCTTGTTCCCCAGACAGTCATATTGTCAAGAACTTGAAGTCTGGCTGGCTTGCAGGAAGACTTAGAAGAAAAACTTAAGACGGAGCCAAAGAAGAGGGGCTGGCGATGGCTTACAGTTGTATTTTAACCCTCAGCCTTTGTTCTCTCCCAACTTTAATAATAAGGTTCATTCACTGGCGGGTGTGCTTTTTCTCTTGGAGTATGGTCTCTTGGGCTCTGTGCTGGACCCCTGAAGGTGATGCTGAAAATGCACAGTTAAGAAAGGATTTCCTGATTTCTGCACCTGTATAACTTGCTGAATATGACCAGAAACAAAATGGCTTGCTTGTGTAAGACAAGACCCCATGACAAGCATCAGTGAGGCTGCCAAGTTTGTGGACACCATGTTGAAGCAGATTTTCTCCAGAATGCAAGATCTACTTTTCATTTATGAGCTAAAGGCTTTCTTCAGATCCTTCTGCACATGGAATTCAAAGCCTTCTTCTCTGGAATCACTGGAGTAGAGAAGATGCTATAGGGCAGAGGTAGAACCGGAAGGTTCTAAAGCAAGACAATGATTTATGAAGATCTGGGGACAGTCAAGGAAAGCGGTGTAGACCAGGATCCCCTATGTGAGCAATTGTCTCCAGTCCCTGATGGTGGATTCTGACCTGTTTAGCCCTGCCATTCCATGTGCATTTACATGTCAAAGACACTGCATGTTATTCCTTAAAGTGAAAATGATTTTGGGATCCTCTATATTCCTTCTCCCATATAAATTTTGGCTTCCTTAAACCATTCTTGATGCTACCCTTAGATAGTTTTAAATGATCTATGCAGTTGACACTGCCTCTTGGTTGGGCTCTGGATTAGTCAGTGTCTGCAGGAAAAGGTACAGTGGGAAGTGACTGCTACCCACTCCCCCTGCCTTTGTATTTTAGTTATTTACCATGTAACCCTTATGTATCAGGACACAGATGCATGTTATCAATAATCCTTGCAGATAAATCCCCCAAGGGAGACAAAAATTTCCTATTTGTATAGATAGGAAAACTAAGACCAAAAGAAATAACTTACCCAAGACCACAGAGCCAGCAGGTAGCACAGCTGGTTTCCAGCCAAGTGTGTCTAAACCCCAGCTGCATTTGTAATCACTGAACTAGATATTTGCCTCCATAGTGGCACATATCAAACCTTCTGTACCCTGGCTTCCTCTCCCTATCTCTCCTCAACAGCAACAACTTAGAACCAACCCCGACACTGCCATCTGAGGTCCCAAATCTATGTCACCTGGTGCCAGAGTCTCACCGTTTTCCTCTACACATATAATGTCCAATATAGTGATCACTGGCACTTGTCTGCTGGGTTCTTACAGTGTGGCCACTACACACCGAGATCTGCTCTAAATCTGTGGTACGAATTTCAAAGACAGCATGTGAAAGGCAACGAATGTTGGCCGGCGCCACGGCTCACTAGGCTAATCCTCCACCTAGCGGCGCCGGCACACCGGATTCTAGTCCCGGTTGGGGCGCCGGATTCTGTCCCGGTTGCCCCTCTTCCAGGCCAGCTCTCTGCTGTGGCCCGGGAGTGCAGTGGAGGATGGCCCAAGTCCTTGGGCCCTGCACCCCATGGGAGACCAGGAGAAGCACCTGGCTCCTGCCATCGGATCAGCGCGGTGTGCCGGCCGCAGCGCGCCAGCTGTGGTGGCCATTGGAGGGTGAACCAACGGCAAAAAGAAGACCTTTCTCTCTGTCTCTCTCTCTCACTGTCCACTCTGCCTGTCCAAAAAAAAAAAAAAAAAAGGCAACGAATGTTGAAAAGTTCTGAGTAATTCTGATTTTATGTTACACTGCTAAAATTTTAAATAGGAGAGTAATTCAACAAGTTCATGGAAAATAGAAATAAAAGATAAGTTAAATTAAGAAATAAGAGGCACCTTTGGGGTGGGCATTGTAGCCCAGCAGGTAAATCGGCTGCTAGGGATGCCTGTATCTCATATCAGAGTGCTGCTTCAAGTCCCAGCCTCTCTGCCTCTGATCCCCCTCCCTGCTAATGCATCTGGAGAACAACAGAGGATGACTGGAGTACATGAGCCCCTGCACCCACATGGCAGATCCAGACAGCATTCCAAGCTTCTGGCGTTTGCCTGTCTCAACCCCAGCTATTGCAGTCTTGCAATAGAGATTTTTTAATCTCTATAAACCTCACTTGTCTGTAAAATAATGATACCCTCAGCCTCACAGGACTGCTGTTTTGAAGATTAAATCAAATAGTACAGCTTGTATTCTACTGCATGTGTCCTGGAAAATATGGTAGTTAAACAAGGGCACTTCAAAAAGCTCATGGAGAACATGGAATTAAAAGTTTCTTTTTCTGCACAAATATTTTAAACACATACATAGTTTTTTTTTTCATAATATGCATTTCCATGAACTGTTCAAAGCCTCCTGTACTCCTTTCTCTGAACAAACCAAAGGAAAATAAAAAATGAGGGACTGATCGTGAGAAGGCAACCACACTGACAGCCTCCAGTGCCTTTAAGGACACATTTAGGGCCTTGGCAAGGGTTTGGTGATGACACTGGCCTTGCATTTTAGGGCAGAATCATCTGCCATTGAAGTTTTGCCGCCTTGGAGGGTTCATTTGAGGTCATTCAGAAAAGGGCTGGCTTCCTTGTTTCTATTTGTGTCCCATTGTCTGTTGTGTTTCCTTATCTCCTCTCTCCCTTCTTTTCAAGTGAAGGCAATGCTGAGAATCAGCACTTAGAAGAGCAAGGGAGTGGAGGAATCCCACAGCCAATTTCATATAAATATTTGACAGCATGGGAAGGAGAAAGCTGAGGAGCACACCTATCATGTGTGGTGCCGTCTTAGAGGATCCACCAGGCCCAGCTGTGGAGCCAGCTCGGGGTTCTGTCCTAGGTCCCCAAGGCTGTCCCTCTCCAGGTCATCTTGAAAAGGCGGAGTCTGCCTCAAACAACTTTCTTTCCCTGTACTCTATCCTATTAATCCCATTAATAGAACAGAATGGATTTTTTATGTGTTTGTATGTGAGAGAGACACAGAAAAATTAAGAGACATAGAAAAAGAGAGATAGAGCCAGAGAGGTGAAGACTCAGGCACAGGCAGACAAACACAAAGATGCATACATATACACAAACACATATAGATATCCACATGCCTGGGTGTGTACACATATACAAGGCATATGCACACATAGAAACAGACATAGGCAGAGACAGGTCACCTTGCCCCTCCTGAAATCACTGTGCAATGTTTGATGTCCTGTCTTGAGACCTGCTGCGGTCCAGCGAGCAGTGGCCTGGCGTCCCTTCCCCCAGACACTTCAGGTGTCCTCCTCCAGCCTTCCCCATGTTGCTTTCATTCCAGGGAGGCCCATTCCCCAGAACTCCCCGCAGTACTGGGCAATGTATGGTTTTAAATTTTACCCAAGATGTCCAGGACCCACTCCACTTCCTGGGCCTGCCACCTTCATCTCACAGCACCAGTCCACAATGATTTGCATATAAATTATTCACATAGACAAATAATATATGAGGAGATTTCAAGGAGTTCATGGACAATATGTATTTTTGAAATAATGATGCATGGATTTCAAAACGTTTTTGCTCTAAAATAAACTTCTCATTCTGTCAAAAAACTTCTTGAAGTACTCTCATAGCTATAAATAAGGCAAACTTGAGTGCTGTAGTTCTGTAAGTATGCTGAGGTTCTTCTATTGACAAGCCACTTCGTATTATATTTCCAAACTTCTAACCCAGTTTAAAGTGTCTCAGCTACCACCATTTGATAAGCGAAGTTATTCCCCAATTACATTCTGCTTACCTTCAGGGGGTACAATAAAATAAAGAGCCTATATTCTTGTAAAATTAGGGTTTTTAATTCCCTTGTACCACCTTCAATTAGCCCATTTTCTGGCTTTATTCATTACAGACTTTCAAACTTCTATATATGTATATCCTGAGTGGAGATTTTAAAAATGTACTTATGACTCTCTACTTCTGAGTTGTCTGAATGGTAAAGTGAGTGTGCCCAGTTTGCTTTCCTCCAATTTTCTATGAAAATGCTTCAAAGGAGACAGGCATTTGGCCTAGCAGTTAAGACACTACTTGGATTGCCCATGTCCCACATGGGAGTGCCTGGATTTGAGTTTTAGCTCTACTTTGATACGGCTTCCTGATAATGCACACCCTGGGAGGTAGCAGGTGATGGCTCAAGTCGTTGAGTTCCTGACAAAGCCACATCTGTTGTAAGCATTTGGGGAGTAACATATGGGAGTTGCTCTCTTTATCTCTCTCTCCTAAATTAAAAATTATTTTTAAAGTTTTTAACTAAAAGAAAAAGATGCCTCAAATATACATAAAGATAGAAACTGACAACAACTCTCATATAAATTTGCCATGGTTGGGGAAATTGAATTGATTGAATCATGTATAGAGATAGATTGAGAAGCTCACTGAGGAACTACACACCCCAAACCGAACTTTCCAGTGGGCACAACACTACAGGTTGGGCACTAGGCAAGGCCATCCTAATAATCACTATAGGCTTCACCAGCACAGCCCTGCCCAGGAAAATAGGCAGGTGCAACCCTGACACCCAGGCCCAGCATCCAGTGCCTTCTCACCCACATCAGCAATTTTTAGAGACCATCCATTCAATCACTGTAACTCCAAGCTTGCAGTACATGAAGAAGTAATAAAGAAAACTATCAGAGACAGAGGTAAAGACAGGGAGAGATTTATGAATGGTGGATGTTGTTTCACACTGTGACTAATGCCCTATGTCACTCAAAAAGGCAAATATCAAATCAGAGCTCAACCAATACACCCCGATTAGCAGGAGGCTGTCCATGGCATATTGAATGAGGGTGCTGCACATCAACTGGAACTGAGAATCAAGACCCATAGGCAACAGAGGCTCCAAGGAGGTCTAAGGACCCCACCTTTTCTGTTGATGAGATACTAATCTGGAATCTTTTCTCTTTTTAAGGATGAATAAAGAATAGAAAGGAGAGAGAGAAGGGGAGAGAGAGAAAGAAGGAAAGAGAAAAAATAAATATAGCATGAAGATATAAAAATATCTAGCTATAGAAATAGATTCACAGATAGAGGTAGAGGTATGTATCTATGCTTATGAATGAGTAGTGAAACATGAAATAGATATATTCTCTGAAGACTGGGAAAAAGAATTGCATTAATTTCGGATGCTTTCCTGAAAATTAAAATCTTATAATACATTTGTCTGGTTTCCTCAAAGACTCTGCAGGGAGCAAGACCTCTATGAAACAAGAACAGGTTATCATAACAGGAAGCAGTAACATGGGGATGCATTTTTCAAGAAGAAGGTAGTCACAACTAGAAATGTCTACAATGAAATTTGGATATCAAGATCTGCTTAAAAATCCTCCTTGGAAGTCCCCAGAGCACAGCACTGATACTACAGAAATGAACAGAATCAATGCTATAGAGACAAATATCAACCAATCAATCAGAACATATTCAGAAAATCCAAGATCAAAATCAGAAGTGAAAAGGTTTTCAATAGAAGATCAGAAACTACCATTACACTGAGAGAATTACAAGTGATTTTGAAGATGAAACCAAAATAGAAATAATAATAGTAATCACAAGTATAAAAGAAGGGAGTTTTCCAATGGAAAGCAGGAATTGAAAACACTTCAAAACCTTTAAAAAATCCACACTTTTCTTTATCCTAGTAATGTTTTTGAGTTTTGAAAATAAAAAAAAATTCCTTCAAGGAGGTGAAAATGCTACCTGTAAATCAGATTTACTTGAAATCCTGACTCTAAACAAACAATGCAAACTGTTAGCACACACAAAGGGTTCATTCCCTTGGGGACCACCAACCAACCAACCTCAAGCTGGAGCTACTGAGAGGAAAGCTCTATTGTGACAAGTGAGTGATGGAATGGGACCACAGAGATCCTCAAAGAAACTGCCTTCCTGAGAACCAGTTTGCAAGAACTTGACCAGCAAAGGGGATGGGATGTCCAGAACATGGAAAAGAGGGAATGGGGGCGCCCTGGCTGCTCAGTAACACACATTATCTTTTTAAAAAATTTTAATATACAAATTACATGTATTTCATGTATCCAGATTTAGGAACATAGTGATACTTCCCACCCTATCCTCCCTCCCACCCACACTCCCACCCTTTCTCCTGATGCCTCTCCTAATCCCTCTCATTATTTCTTACAATGATCTACTTTCAGTTTGCTTTATACTCACAAGATTAACCCTACACTAAGTAAAGAGATCAACAAGTAGTGAGAAGAGAAAAAAAATACTCTCAGGGCTGTAAGCCATCATTGAAGCTCAAAATGTCAATTTCATTCCTGTACATTGCATTTTTGGTACTCTATTAGTTACCAGAGATCATGGAAATCATGACATTTGTCTTGTGGGTAGTGGCTTATTTCACTAAGTATAATGGTTTTGAGTACATCCATTTTTGTTGCAAGAGACAGGATTTCATTCATTTTTATAGCTGAGTAGTATTCCATAGTGATAATATATATACCACAATTTCTTTATCCAGTCATCAGTTGATGGATATCTGGGTTGATGAGATATCTTAGCTATTGTGAATAGAGCTACAATAAGCATAGGGGTACAGATAACTCTTTCATATGTTGATTTCCCAGGAGTGGAATTGCTGGGTCGTATGATAGGTCTATATTCAGATTTCTGAGGTATCCCGATACTGTCTTACACAATGGCTGTACTAATTTACATTCCCACAAACAGTGGATTAGGATACCTTTTCCTCCACATGCTTGCCAGTTTTTATTGTTTGTTTATTTCTGTATGAGAGCCATTCTAACTGGAGTTAGGTGAAACCTCATTGTGATTTTTATTTACATTTTCCTGATAGCTAGTGATTCTTAGCATTTTTTCTTGTGTCTGTTGGCCATTTAAAATTCCCCTTTTGAAAAATGCCTATTCAAGTACTTCACCCATTTCTTAGCTGGATTGTTTGTTTTGTTGTTGCTGAGTTTCTTGAGCTCTTTATAGATTCTGGATATCAATCCTTTATCAGTTTCATAGTTTGCAAATTTTTTCTCCCATTCTATAGATTCTCTCTTTGCTGAATGTTTCTTGTGCAATGCAGAAGTTTCTCAGCTTGATGTAGTCCTATTTGTCTATTTTGGCTTTGATTGCCTGAACAACACAAATCTTCATACAACCTACGAAACTCGGAATCCCACTGGTTCCTTGCAGCCTTCCTTGATGGTGGTGGTCTGGCTCCTTCGAAGTGCAGTCTTGCAAGGTAAGATTTCCTGAAACATTCTCTGAAAAACAAGATCAAGGAAGTCAATTGTTTCAGATTCTCTGCCTCCCTTCCTGTGCCCTTCTCCTGCTGAAATACTATAGTTTTGGTTATAAAACCAAAAAATTGTAGAAAACAATAGAAAAGTGCCTACAAGGTATCAAAAAGGAAAGTTTAGAACTATTTAAAAGGAAAGTTTGTGATATATTTCAAAACCCAGAACTCTATTTGTATGTGAAGGCAACAGAAAGAAAGTTCTAGAGATACTTCAACAAATAAAGTACCCTCTTATGTCAAAATTAGAAACTCAAGAATTGAGAAGTTATAGAATAGGATGAATAGTGCCAGGTATTGAAACCACTTAGAGATAAGGGGAACAAGTGCTCTCAGAATGAGTCCATAGTTTTGAAATTGTCAAACAGGTTTTTGCTCCCACTTCTGGTCTCCTGAATCAATCATTGAAAAGAGACAATTTTACTTTTCAAGAACCTCAAAAGGTTGTGATAGACAGCCAAGTTTTTAGATCTTTGTAATAAATGGACAATATCTTTTCTTGAATTTGTCTTCTTAATCAGTGGCAAAGTTAAATTTGGGTTCTTTTCTCTTTTTTTGCTGTTTTTGTTTCTTTTGTGAATTGTGTCTTTGCTTCTATGAATAGTCAGTATTTTTCTTATTTTGCAAATTTTTATTGAATATTAAAAACATTAAGTATTTTAGACATTAATTTCTTTATTTGAGAGTCAGGGAGACAGAGAACTCCCATGCACTGGTTCACACTCCAAACACCTGCAGAGCTGGGGCTAAGCTGGCCAAAACCGGGAACTGGGAACTCAGTACAAGTCTCCCACACGGGAGACTAACTCAGTTAGTTGAGGCATCACCACGGCTTCCTAAGGTCTGAAGTTACAGGAAGATGGATCTGAGAGATAGAACCAGGAACTGAATTCAGGTACCACTCTATGTCATGTGAGCATATTAACTGGCATCTTAAGACTAGACTAAATACTTCCCCTAATTGGACAGAGTAGAAACAGAGCTCACCACAGCAAATCCCTCCTGACCTGACTTGTGTCTTTCTCCAGCTCCAAACCAATCAGGAGCAAGGACCATCCAGACCCTACCCACAAAATACCCCCTACCACACCATTAGTGGCATCCTTAACTCACAAGCATGCCCCAAAGAGACCAGGGCAACCAATATACAGCCCCCCTGGGGTAGCAGTAGTGAGCACCACTGCCCCTTTGAGCTTGTCCTGTGCAAAAGAAGCAACTGCAGTTGTGCAGAACCCAAGCCAAGGACAAAGAGAAGTGTCCTATGCCAAGGAAGATGAGCCAGAGACCCAGAGAGGACGGTCACCTTCCCAATCCAACTAAAGTCCCTGTTCAACTCCCAATGGTGAATCAGTCAGCAGAACCTCTTCCTGCCATGTTGTCCCCTTTGTGTTTGAACCCATGCCCCTAATAAAGCTTGTCTGGCTTGAAAGTTGGCCTCCTGTCAATATCTATTGCCAAGGAGTCAAAGAACCTGAGGTCAGTATCAGTAATATATATATATCTTTTATTATATATGTTAATGTTACAAATATTTTCTCAGAGTTTGTCATTTGCCTTTGAATGCTGAGAAAGGGTCACCAATTCATATTCAGGGCCATGGATTTTAATCATTTTAGATTCTCTTTGAGTCCCTGTAATAGTTTAAATTCTTGCATGTCTTTTCATAGCCTCTGTCATTCATACTCATGCATCACAGAAGACAAGGAAAATATATGCTTCTATATAAATACTACACATGGGGAAAAATGCAGCTTGTGGTAGACTTTCAAAAGTAGTTGGAGGCATATGAAAACATTTTCAACATCACTAATCATCAGGGAAATGCAAATCAAAACCATGATGAGATGGTTCCTTACTCCAGTAAGAATGACTATTATCAAAATAATCAAAAGATGACAAGAGTTGAAAAAGATGTGCAGAAAAGGGAAACTTAGACATTTTTAGTGGAAATGTAAATTAGTACAACTATTATGGAAAACAATATAGAAGTTTCTCAAAAGAGTCGAAAATAAAAATTTTAAAATAGAATTACAATATGATCCAGCAATGTCACTACTAGGTATATATCCATACAAATTGAATTCAATGTTATTTTGAAGAGGTGTCTGTGCTTCCATGTTTATTCACAATATTATTATTTACACTATTCATAATAGCCAAGGTATGGAATCAACCTGTGCAGGGTCTTAGCCCACCCGTACGAGGAAAGGTAAGTGCGCCGCTCGCCCGTTCCCCAGCCTCCCTTGTTCCCGGAGACAGTCAGACGCAGCAGGGAGTCAAGTCAAGCAAGAACCCATTTTATTTCGCACGTAACAAAGCCTTTTAAAGCACAAAACTGCAGCGTCATTGGGGCAGGGCATAAGGACCAACCAATCACTTAAAAGATCATTTTACGGGGCGATTTCTTATAGGACTAGCCATATGTCTATATACTTGCTATCAGTTGGTCACTTCCCTTGATGTTGCACAGCCAATTAGCTTTGGTGGTAAACAACTTTGAGTTCCACCCCCCTTACTTCCTCTCGGCACCATCTTTGAATTGCCTTGTGTTAACTAATTTCCCCACAAACCTAAGTGTCTGTGGATGGATGAATGAGATACTAAGGAAGATGTGTTATATAGAGACAATGTAATACTATTCAGGCATTAAAAAAGGATAAAGTTGTATCATTTGCAGCAGCATGGATGAGCTTGAAAGATATTATGCTAATCGAAATAAAACTGACACAGAAAGATGAATGTGACATGATCTCATTCATTTTTGGAATCTACAAAAGTTGATCTCAGGGGCAGGGGGAGCAGAATAGTGGTTACCAGAGGATGGGGAGGGTGGAGGAGGTGAGCATGCACGGGAAGCTCAGAAATGATAGGTTGATCTTGGCTCAAGGTCAGAGAATCAGAGGTTAGTGTTATAGTTCAATAGGAAGAACAAGTTCTGGTGTCCTATCACACAAGTGTGGCTATAGTTAAGAGAACTTGTATTACATATTTCAAAATAGCTGGAAGAGAGTATTTTGAATGTTATTTTAAAAATTTATTTCATTTATTTGAAAGGTAGAGTTACAGAGAGGGAAAGGGAGAGAGAGATAAAGGTCTTCCATCTGCTGATTCACTCCCCCAAATGGCTGCAATGGCTGGGGCTGGGCCAGGCTGGAACCAGAAACCAGGAGCTTCTACCAGATCTCCCACGTGGGTGCAGGGCTTCAAGGACTTGGGCCATCTTCCACTGCTTTCCCAGTTTTATTAGCAGGGAGCTGGGTGGAAAGCAGAGCAGCCAGGACTCAATCCAGTGTCCACATGGGATGCTGGTGTCACAGGCTGGCAGCCTTTCCACTATCCCACAGCATGGGCCCTTGAATCTTCTTACCACAGAAAAATAATGAATATTTCAGGTCATGCATATGACTTGATCATTACACAAGGAATACATGTATCAAAACATCACATTATAACCTATCAATAAATACAATTATTAATGTAAAATAAATTTTAAAATGTGAAAATGTATTTGGGATAACAGGAAAATCCATCTGGACACAATGGGCCTTTGAAGTTCATTCCCTGTTGAGAAAACACCACAACCATGTCCAATCATAGAAAGGAGAAAAAATAACTCCCTACTGAGGCAGGATTGGGACAGGATTCCCTCCCACGGGCCCTGTATCCATTTCCAACACAAATTGCTCCACCCACCTCCAAACCAACCAGGAGCAAGGAGCATCCAGACCCTAACTGCAAAAGATATCCTACTGCCCTTTCAACCTAGGCACACACCCAAGATAGTCCAGGATAACCGATGTAGACCTTTCCTGGGGAGGCAGCAGTGGGCAGCACCACCAATCTGAGCCTGTGTGTGAGACAGAAGCAAGTTGGTGTCTATGCAGAAACTGGGCGAGTGCAAACCCAAGTGCTGCATGCTATATGCCAAGAATCAGAGACTCAGAGGCTATGGCCATGCCTCCCCAACCCAGTCAACACCCCTGTTCAGCTCCTGTGAGAGAGCCGGGCAGGGGAACCTCCTCCTGCCAGCTGTCACCCTTACCATGTAGCATGAGCTCCCAACAGCCAAGGAGGCTGCTTGTCAATTTCCTTTACAAGTGGGTCGAGATCTCCCAGTCACACATTTTACCTCCCACACAGATCACTCAGTTGTGATTGAGAATTTGCTTTTCATATTCTCAGAGGAGGACCCACTGAACTTTCCCTTTCTTGGTTTCTCCTTTGCTTTTTGGGATTCAAAAGACATTCTCCAACCACAGATATTATTCTATATTTCTTCTAGAATTCTATTTCTTCTTTATGGATTGATTTATCACTTTTAACCCATCAATTCATCTTTGCAGATGGTATACGATTATTCTTTCCATTTTTCAGATGACCACATGAAAGCTCAGAAATGGTTGTAAAACCTTGGCTCAAGGTCAGAACTTTTGATTCTAACTCCAGTACTTCCCAACAATCTCAGGGCAAGAACTTAATTTTTAACTGTGGGTGCCTCATTCAAGTCCTGCCATCACAGGAACTGGGCTTTGGACTGGTGTGGCTCAAAGAAGTAAAGAGGATGAAGTGTGTCTCATCAACCTGGCTCCAGGCAATGCAGGAGGAGTGGTGTTCCCACACTGAGCAAAGCAAGCAAGCCATGTTCTTCCCTAAGGACCAGGTTCTGACTTCAGCAGAGCCTCTTCCACAAGGGGTCTGTGGAGTCCTCTTATGTTTTGCTTCTGATTAATTTTCTACATACTTGAGTTCTTCAAGAAGCCATAGGACTATTGAAATTCATATTTATTAAATAAAAGTGTTTATTAAAAAACCAGATAAAAACACAACCATTTATTATATATTCAGTGAGTACAAAAGAAATAAAGCTAACTTGGTTGCATGAACCAAACATTTTATTCTAGTGCTTGTTCCCATCTATTGAATAGCATAATTATTTTGAGCTTTCACAAATATGCCTGGCTCAATGTTGGAAGTTCTTGGGAAACATTAAACTGTGAGGAGAAAATGGTCTAGGTAGGTCCGCATGTTTACTTTTCCCATTTACCACATTTCTTTGGTAATTCTGAAGTGCACATCCTCCCAATTACCTTTGGCCCCAGATTAACTCAATACTAAATGTGTCGATTTTTCACACAGACACTTACAGAAGGCATAAGAACGAATTTATTTGTTGTCCAAAAAGTGGAATTTAAGATTTCTAGTCAATAAATCTCTGTTTGGTATATTGGATTTTTATTAAAGAAAGGAAGAGTGATGCCAGTGAACAACCTTAATTAAAACTCAGTTCTGGCGATTGTTCCTTCTTTTGAAACAGAAAAAGATGAGTAATTAAATAGAAATATTCCCTTTTATAGACACTCATAATTTTTTCTTTTTCTTTATGTTCTTAACATACGAACATAAATCACTCACCTTTGCTTTAACTATTTTCGTTTTTCTATGCCACTAATAAATTGCAGGTTATTTTGGACACACTCTGTTAACCACTCCCGGGTGAACAAGGCACACCTTTCTGTAAGAGGATGAAACTAATTAAATTAGTAAAATGTAATTGAACACACCACAGCCAGTGTTCCAAATTCATATGCAAGGTCTGCAAATCATTCATTCATTCATCAAACATCCAGTAAATACTTAGATCGATGTCATGAATTATGTAAAATATTTGGAACACAAAAATGCAGACAACTGCCCTCAGAGTTCCCAGGCTAATGAAGGTATCTGATGAGTGAGATACGATATAATAAATGTTATAGTAGAAATACATATAAAGAATTAAGATGGAATACAAGGCTGGCACCATGGCTCAATAGGCTAATCCTCCGCCTGCAGCGCCGGCACAACTGGTTCTAGTCCCGGTCGGGGCGCCGGATTCTGTCCTGGTTGCCCCTCTTCCAGGCCAGCTCTCTGCTGTGGCCCAGGAGTGTAGTGGAGGATGGCTCAAGTGCTTGGGCCCTGCACCCCCATGGGAGACCAGGAAAAGCACCTGGCTCCTGGCTTCAGATCAGCAGCGCGCCAGCAGGCAACGGCCATCGAGGTGTGAACCAACGGAAAAGGAAGACCTTTCTTTCTCCCTGTCTCTCTCTCACTGTCCACTCTGCCTGTCCAAAAAAAAAAAAAAAAAAAAAAAGATGGAATACAAGACAGAGAGGGACCAAACTGCCTAGGAGGAGTCAGTAGGGTTTATACAGAGCAGATCATATATGAGTTGAGTTTTAAAGGAAGGGAGTTGTCTGGTTTTAGCACTCTGATATGCGTTTCCAGGAAGAGAGAACTGTGTGTTCAGAAGTAAGTAAGCTTAAAAGACAATGGTTTGTTTGAAGACTAGTCAGTCTGATTTTAGAGTATGTGAACTTAACATTGAGAACAGACAGAAAGGGAGACCAGAAAAGTGGATTGAAGCCTACATCGGTGTTGCTAAACCTTTCCTGTAAAAGTAGACTCAAGGAGACATACTCAGCTCTGGCTTCACAGTGTGAAAGCAATGAGAGGCCACATGCAGATGAGTGGGTGAGGCTGGTTTTAATAAAGGCCTACTATAAAAAAAAAAGGTGGGGGGTTGCATTTGACTGATTTTGTACCAAAACCATGTCATTTTATAAATGTAAGCCTCATCTTGTAGGCATGTTTAAGCCTGGCAAGATAAATCTGTTTTCTAGGAATTTAGCTGTTGCTCCATTATGGAGTCAAAACAGAAATGGAGATGAATGTTAGGACAATGAAATGGCTATAGAGACAGAGATGGAGAAAGGGGAAGCAGGGCCACGTGTTTGGAGTAGTTCTAAGATAAGATGGGCGGGGACTGAAGGCAGAGTGGTAAGCAAAGCCTGGAAATGTGTTTGGTCTGAGGTGCCCCCTGTCTTGACAGTCCACACTTTCATCCCAAAGCCCAGTGATCTTTTCATCTACTTTGAAGATAAACCAGAAAATCAGCCCAAAAGTTTGGTGTCTAAGGTGGTGATTGTCAGGACTTAGGTGGGAGGTCCTGTTCTAATGTTCAAGCCCTAAGTTAGCAAATCCTTATCCATGGCCACACCCAAGACAAGCAGATCACTTCCCATGTGGAATTCCTGACAGTAAATATTATAGTTTTCTGAAAAGCCCTTGAAGATCTTGGAATTGGAAGATAGGATGTAAGAAAAAGACATAAAGTAGGAAAGGATCTATCATTATTTTTCATTTTTGGTTTTTTGTTCATTTATGCTCTTGTTTCACATTCTTATCATAGAAATTCACTGTTCTGAATGGTGTGTTGTGACTGCGAGATGTACTGAATGCATTGGAACTTAAAAATAAATCACTGTCATGACTCAGAATTGAAATTATCATATCATAAATTTCTAGGTAATCTATCTGTCCCTGGGCACCTGGCCTTGTCACCATCTGTTTACACCCTGTGATTCACTCCTCACCCCTCCTCTGCTCTCTCACCTCTGCTTTTGCTATAATAGACAGGCGCCAACTCTTCTAAATAGAATGTTTCTGTTTGCCATTAGCTTTTGGCTTTGTCTCCTGGACATGGATAAACTCAAGACTTCCTGATGTAGCTTGTAAGAACAGAGGTACTTATTGGCTATTTTTCTTCAAGTGTGACTCAACAGTGAAGCTCATGTGAACACTGTTCCTGACGAATCACTCACTTTAGGAACTGTCTTCCTTTGTGTTAGGTTCCAAGGTGTGGTGGTCTTGCTTTGTGGGGTTGTTGAGAACCATGACTTCTCTGCCCTACTGAGGGCATCACCATGTGAACTGGAGCTTCACAGACCTCTGTTCAAATGGATGTGCTTGATTGGCTTGGCCTCTGTTTGTTGGAAAGCACGGGACCTCGCACTTTCTATAAAATTCATGAACACTAACTGATGGGAGAATACAGATAGACTGTATGCCCAGCAGTTTACCCTTTGGACATTATCTGCATGTCAGTAATGACATTGAACTCATGTACTCGTACTCACTTGTATGTGCTGTTCTCCTGGGAACACATACTCATGGGATATCCACATATTCTTTCCCAAGGAGTTAGCTTTCAAAATGAAGGAAAAGGCAAACACATACAAGGCTGATTTTTTAATGGTTTAATTTGACTAAAAATATGATATGTTAGGAACACTTTCAGGATCATGTACTAAAATTAGTGATAAGAAGCTAAATGTAATTAAATCACATAGTTAGCTGTTAAGAGAAGTTCTTGTTTTGATCTCCACCAAAAAATTGTGTATTATGGCCAAGTCAGTCATTTCTTCTTTGTAATGAGATAAGGTTGGACTAGATGGTTCATGTCTCAACCAACTCTAAAAACATTATGTTCTTCTATACAATTATAACTCTTAAAATTTGGCAGGTCCTTCAAATAACTTCATACGAAATGTGTGGTTGAAGTTATCCAAAAGTAAGCTTCAATGGGAAGTTTAACATTAGGCTACAAAATTATTGCAAACTATTCTGTCTTCTGGATAATGGTATTCCTGAAATATAGTGTTATGCAAAGAAAGTAAGATGGGCCAGGAAATCTTTTTAGGTTTTATGATTGGCTGTATTATTGCATGTTTGCCTATTCCTAACACTGGAGAAGCTATTCAGCTGTTCATATAACTAAGGCAGAGGAGTGAGATTCAATGTTCCTCAAAGTGCAACCCTGGGACCGCCTGCTTTAATTTTTTTTCTGTGACATTTCTGAATCCCAGATGTACAGAATCTGACCTCTAAGAGTGGAACTCAGCATTTTGCATTTTAAACCAAGTTGAATTTGAGAATCAAAGGTCTGTTGGGAAGGGATGGAGTTGAGTGTTTAGGAGGATATAGAATCAACTAGACTCACCTTACAAATGATGACAATAAAATCCACACACAGGGTTAAGAGACTTTGTGTGCCTTGTTCATAGTAAATACCCAGTATGTGGTTGTTGTTAATGTAACAATATTTTGCCTGGATTATTTAAATATTTGACTCAATTCTCCATTTTGCCAGTGGAGAAAGAACCTTGTTCATGTGCCATAAACCCTTAAAATGCAAAATGAGATGCTCGATAAGAGGGCCTAGCTCTCTCTGAATCTTCTTTGCTCACTCCTGAGCTGTGCCTGGGACTCACGATGCAGCCTCTGAGCCTGACTCAGCTGTGGAAGGCTGCCTACTGTCTGTGCGAAGAAAAGAAACCAGACCCTGTCAATTTGAGGACCCTTATTTCCCTCCCTTTGCTAGATCCAGAGCTGAGAAAACAGACATTTGGGGGGTCTTTTTCTCTTCTTCCCACTCTTCTCCCTCATCTGGAAGTAAGAAGGGTTGGTTAAA